>NC_140508.1:73895565-75095565 GCF_964339955.1 Pipistrellus hanaki
TTAACACATTTCTTTGTGGTCAGACTCCAAACATCCATTCATTTAGCAAAGTGTCAAAAATCTAGATGAGCCAAAGATCTCATGAAGACTGTAGTTAGCTGCTTTGGGATGGTAGCAGCAGAATGCTTTATGCAGAATAACCTGCTTGTGAATGGAGTTATTTCTCCCCATGTAACAACTTTTAATTTATTTGTTTACTTACTCAAGTACTTCCAAATATTATAGAATGCCTACTGTGTGCTATGTACTTTGCTGGGCTTGGGGATTCAGAGATAGCATCAACACCAGTCCTTGCTCTCAGGTTTCTTCCAAACCAAAGGAGGGGTCAGATCTGCCATAATGCAATATGAATACTTTATTCCTAGTCTACACAAAATGCCATTCAGTGAGGTTTATATAACCAAATGTGTTTTAACCATTGTTTAATTCAACCAGTGTTATTGGAAAATATCAGTATTTTATTTTGATACATATGCAGTATAACATAAAACTGTGGTCGGCAAACTGCGGCTTGAGAGCCACATGCGGCTCTTTGGCCCCTTGAGTGTGGCTCTTCCATAAAATACCACATGCAGGCACACACATACAGTGCGATTGAAACTTCGTGACCCATGCGCAGAAGTCGGTTTTCGGCTCTGGAAAGAAATTTCAATCGTTGTACTGTTAATATTTGGCTCTGTTGACTACTGAGTTTGCCGACCACTGACATAAAAGAATGAAATGTCTTTTCAAACTACCTAAGAAGTCAGTGTGCAGTTTTTTATTTTTACATGAAATTTTTCCTCCGAGGGCAGTCATAAATGTAGTTTATGAAGAAATTCCTAGCACCTTTCTCCTAAACAAGTAAGGTTATAGACTTATCTTGAAATGATAGATACTTGCTTTAATTGATCCCTGCTATAAAATCAGCTTAGCAATGATACTTAGTTCCAGTTGATTTTTTTAGTTCATCATCTTAATTAAGTTTAGCCTCCCTTCAACCTTTCAGCCTTATTGGTAACTGTTACTTTTCAACAATTTCGAAGAGATTACATTTTTAAATGGTTTTTTAAAAACCTCCCTGGTAATGGTCGTTAACCTTACACACAGCAGATATTGTACTCGTGTATAATTAAAGGGACGAAACATGAGGTTTTTTTCAGCAGCCCATAGTCCCCAGAAGCCAGTAGAACTTTTATCTCTAGGTCTTTTTAAAATTGGAGCCATGGCTTAAAGCTAAGTAATATAGATTAGGGAGATGGTAATTTGGTCAAAATGTTACCTATTCAAAAATATAAGTGGCAGCACTTTCTTGCAAACCCAGACTAAGTTTTTGCATATCTGTTTTGAATAACTTTGGTGAGATTGAGTGATTTGAAATTGGATGCAGTCAGGTAAGCTGGTGAGGAGGCTGAAAGCTATGGCAGGTCAGGGAAATCACATAAAGCGGAGTCATCTGATTTCAATCCCCCTCATTGTAGAAACGCCAGCACCATTGGACTCTGAGCATGGCTGCATCTTGTTATATATGTAGAAGTTTTAAAATCAATTTGATTTTCACTGGTATGATTCTCTAGTGTACTTAATATGCTCTGGATGGGTTTCTGAGAATAGTAAGAAGCAGTTACACTTCTCATGAATATATAGCAGATGAGGCACATTGATTTATTATTCCGTTCTATTTTAGAACATGCCTATGATTTAAAAAAAAAAAAAAAAAGAAGAAAATTTTTTAAAAGCTCAGACTAGTATATCCACGTTTTAACTCTCTCACTAGCCCTTTAACTACTTTGTGCCTCAGTTTATCCACTTGTAAAATTTGACAAAACCTCCCACCTCTAAATTACTGCTGACATTTTTATGACCAATGAATATTGAAGCCTTTTAAAATATGTATTTAAAATTAAATAATCTCCACATTTCTGGTGTCAGTTTCTTTATATTTATTAAAAAATGTCCCTTCTTAAGATTTAAAAATTTGTATATGAAACTTAAGGAAATGAAGGAAGATGAAAAACTCTTCAGGAAGAAAAAATTAAATGGTGTGAATTGACAACACAAGTCCTAAAACTCAAGAGAATTCTAAATGAACTACCTTAGTATTCACTAATCAAAGGTATTTGATATACTGACTCAAGGAACAATGCATTTGCAACTCACAATAAATTTTGGTTGTGAACTATAAAATTTACTTCGTAATTTACAGTAACCCCACCAATACTATTCTTTCTCCTGCTCCCCTTTTTCACTAATGGAGTTAATATTTAGTTAGTGCATTCTCTAACATACCTTCCCCAGTGATATTGATTTTTTTCCCCTCTTTTGTTCTGTGACCTCACCAAAGTGCCATATGTCAAGAGGAAGGGTTGAATGTACAATTAAACACCAAGAAATTAGCATAAGTCCATATCCCACTGATAGAGAAGAAGATTATTCAATCTTGCATCCTGGGTGATTGATTTTTTTTTTTTTTTAATGCTTTAATCCAAAGGGTTCTTAAAAACCTCGAAAGCCCATGTGGTGCTGAATTTTGGTTACTGTGAAATGTCCTCACTATACTAACTGCAGATCAACTTTGACCCCACCCAAATGATAAGATAGATTTTTAGGGGAAGAGAAAATAAAAATTCCAGAAAGTCTAATAAATTAAGGCCAGGTTATAAAACTAAAATTCATTATTAAAATTCATAGTTTATTTAGGAATTAAACATTCTAAATAGAGGCCAGGCCCTGTGCCCAGGCTGTTGGAAGGAGAGATGGCAGAACTTCATCCCAGCCCTGACAGTGCATTGGGAACTGTGGGCAGACACTGGAACCTGACCAGAACACATAAGTCCCCACTGCCTATGAAAACATCTGGATGTTCGACTGAAAATTTTTATTCTGCATTCCAACGTTAGAGTGAGTACCTGTGTGTCTCATCTATAGACACAGTCCCAAACCAAACAGTTTCATTGACTAAATTTACCCTTGAGTGTACCATTAAATAATTCAATCTCTTTCTAGAAAAGGAAATGTTTTCTCCAAACGTTTCATCAAGTATGGACAACACTTGTCCTGGGGGAACATAGAGGACCTTTCAGTGACAAGCAATTTGCTAGCCTCTGGGGCAGCACCTCTGAATGCTGGTTGTAAGTCAAAAGAGAAGTTCACAGGGAAACAGCCAAGACCAGGAGTAGGAGACCACGTGGGGGTGAAGGAAGAAGGAAGAAGAGAGAGTATTTTCACAAAAGAGATGGATGAATGCCAAAGTTTATACTCTTCATGCTGTACACATCCATACACATCCAAGGAACGATATTTAAATGATCTCATGTATTGAATTCGAGTTTAGCTTGAGAACAGAACTGTTCATTTAATCAGCTCTTCCTCCTGTCCCATGATCACCAACAGAACATCTGACCTATTCATTTGGCTCTGAAAATTAAATGAGCTCTAAAAAATGCCAGGTACTTTCTTCTGGTGGAAGCAACAACAGACATATACATTAATATTTCCATGTCTTGGTTAAAATGCAGTGCTGTGGTTCTGTTTATATCTGGAAGAAATTTCAAAATGTCAAATAGGTATAGAACTTGAAACATCACACACTTCCTCAGCAAACTGAAAATAGACAATAAGCCTTAGAATATACAAATGGATCAACGTGTGCTTTTTCATTTCTAGGAATGAGTTAGTCCTTAAAGACCCCTTATGACTATTGAGGATTTGTAATAGCATTAGTGTGTATTTCTTTCACAAATCAGATTGAATTAAGTGCAAATGATATTTGTTGCAAGTATCTGTACTCCTGCCTGGGGTAGAGGTAATGGAGGTTACTGGTAGGGCAGGATCTTCCTGGCCTCAGAAAGCAGATTTTCTAGCTGGGTAAGACTAGACTTGCATCTGTTATAACATACCAGGCTCTTGGGTACAAAGTGGCCCAGTAATGACAATTCGCACCTATAACTTCAACCAAGGAAGGAATGGATCTGCAGCATTTGCAGAAGCTGGAAAAGGCTTTATGGAAGCAGAGATTGGAGTGGCATTCTGGTTTTGGATGGATTGGGAGGAGAGAGGTATGGGAACCTTAGGCAAGAGGAACAATGTAAGGGAGATCCAGCAAGTACACAAAATAAAAACCCAGTTAGAGTAAGGGATTTGTGTTTGGTGATAGAAAAACTCAGCTCAGCCCATGGGACAAGGTTATGAGAAAACCTGAAGGCTCAGAAGGAGAAATGTAGAGTGGATTCTGTGGTGTAGGCCATGGGACCATTGCAGGTTCTTGAGCAGAGGTGTGGATTTTTTTTTAAGAGAAAGTAAATTACTCATCTGCTTTGAAAAGTGGTGCTAATGAATCTATTGACTGTTTTATTTATTGTTTTTGTGTCTCTTTATTTAAAAAATGTGTTATTATTGATTTTTAGAAAGAGAGGGACAGAGAGATTAAAAAAAAAAAATCAATGAAAGAGGATTATCATTGATTGGCTGCCTCCTACATGCCCCCTTCTGGTGATTGAGCCCACAACCTGAATGGAACCAGTGACCTCTTGGTGCTTGGGCCAATGCTCACCCATTGAGCCACACTGGCCAGGCTTTTTTTTTTTTTTTTTTTTTTTCTCCTTTTAGATACTCAGTCTCTTCCTGTGATATTTACTGCTCACGTCTACTTCAGTGTGGCATTTTCTCACAGCCATCCCTCTTGTACTTCCATTTTCTGATGGCTGTTCGAGGGCAGAATGAAGGGTGGGTGGGGTGGAATATTCACTTGGAATGTGGGACTACCTGGTGCTGGAGAGACCAGGGAAGCAGGAACCACGTGACTCCCGGTCCTCTGACCTCTAGTGCACTTGGAAGAAAAGCAGTTTCTCTTACGTGACATGTCGCTGCCTCTCCCCTCGGGGAGAGCCGGACTTATAGGCAGCGATGCTGTCCCATTCAGCTGGACATGAGAACGGGCCCTTTGGGCGTGCTGGTGCAGACACAGCCCTGAGCAGCAGCTCTGCTCACCTCTGAGCGCAGGATGAATCTTAGGCCGTGATTACCCCTTGCTCTCCAACTGGACGCCACCCAAATGTGTTCATTTACAGCCTGACTTGAGATATATCTTAAGACTGGCTTCTAAGAAAGATGTTCCTTTACATTATAATTTTTCTCTCCCATAACTGTACACGATTAAGATCACTATGGCCTTCGGTAACCTTTAAAAGGTGGAATAGAGTGGGAAGAAAAGAAAGCATTTTAATTTTGGGATGTCTCCAAAGCCATTCATTAATTTTGGAAAAGTAGCATGCACTTAACCTGATGGAATATCTATAAAAATTGGAAGCTCACTGTCAACCAAATCTCATTTATTTAATCTAGTATTAGACTGCCGTTTTTGTTAACCAGATGGAAAACATTAGCAGTAATAGTGAACAAACATATCCCGGCTCCCAGCGGTCATTTTTAACCACCATTAACAATCTGGTTTTTACAGATTAGTAATATGCAAAAGGCAGTGGTCCAGATACACAAAAGGCAGCTGAGGCATCTGTGCTCCTTACTTACTAGCATCGAACTATTTTTAAAAACCCTTTGTATGTGAAACGTTCCATCTAAGCTCAAAATTGGCAGATTTTACCCAGAAGTTGAAGTAGAGTATCTCTTTGAAATAGACACTGATGTCAACTATTAATAAACCCAAAGCTGATGAAGAGAAAAGCTTATTATTAATGTCATCAGTAGATTTGCTTGCGGTTAATATACTTTCCACTTACTAGCCATTTGTTTAATGGTTTCATATCTATATAAGCCTCCTAATTGTGAAGTGCATTTTAGCATGTCATATTTTAACTTTTAAATTTAATTATCTCATTGAAATGTAATACAGAATAAACAACTCACAAAATCCACTATTGGAGCAAAAAGAAGCTTGTGTCAAATGTGAAAAGGACTTGGCTTCTAGAGTTGCCTGTTCAGAAACAAACTATCTCATTTAAACTGAGCGTTGAGTGTTGCAGGGTTTTATTATGCCCTGTGAATGGATGTGGAGGTCTGTGCATTCTTGTTCCTCCTCTTGTTCAGACTCAAGATTATCTGAGAATGAACCGTCTATGTTTGACTGGAGCAAGCATAGTCAAAAATGCACATATTACACATTTATCTTCCTTTCAAAATACCGCTATAGCTGGTTTATGTATTTGTGATTTGCTATCCACCTTCATGTTACTTTTGTTTTAGATACTAGTATTTTATAGGAATTACATTGAGGTATATTTTTAGAATGCTTCACAGATATTTGCTCATATTTTATTATATGGAGAAGGAAGCCAAAGTTTGAACATTCAGAAGCTTATCCAGAGAAGTCATGTCGAAGATGAGAGTGGGAATGAGATTGTGCAAGGATGCTCTAACTACTAGAGAAAATGCCTGCGTTAAGGAACTCGTGGCTGCCAACGATATTCCTGTTCTACTGATGGGGAGCAGGAAGCACCTTCTCATAACTATGTACATGTGTAGGAATAGTTGCATAGATTATATTTACATACATGTATTCACATGCAGACACCTATACACATACACACATACTCCCAACAGTCTTCATGTGGACTGCAGAACCGCCATTTATAAGATCCTGCTAAGGATTTTCCCGTCTGTCCTGGTGCTGACCTGTCTCCCTGCCACTTTGGGGAGAAATTCTGTCTCCCTCCTTGTAGGAATTTTTACCTTGACAGTGAAATCTCCCAGTATTCCTACAAGTGCCCAGGGCCATTATGTTCCATTTCTTGCTGAGAAAGGGAAATGAATAACTAGTGAGGAGAGAATTGAAATGATGCATTCTAGCCCGGGTTTTACTTTAGAATTTACAACATCCTGAAGTTCCTTTCAGTGACAACTGAAAACAATTTATTGAATATCTGTTACACGTGCAGCACTGTGCTAGGCACTGGCCATTCGGGAAAGACAGAGCCCTACCTCCAAGCAGCACGCCACCTAATGGGTGAGATAGGCAAGTAAGCCAACAGCTCCAGGGACACAGAGGAGGCTAACTAGGGGGACAAAAATCCATGAAACCCCAGAGTACTTTTGTCTGTACTGCCTCACCTATTTGGAAAGCATGTTACATTTTATGGATAGTTGCCAGTAGCCCATTGAAATTTGAAAACAAAAAAAAATTCTGGTTAGCTCCGTGTTCGGCACACCACGGCTCTTGAGCCACATGCGGTTCTTTGGCCCCTTGAGAGTGGTTCTTCCACAAAATACCATGGCCTGGGCGAGTCTATTTTGAAGAAGTGGTGTTAGAAGTTTAAGTTTAAAAAATTTGACTCTCAAAAGAAATTTCAATCGTTGTCCTGTTGATATTTGGCTCTGTTGACCACTGGGTTAGCTGAATGATTGGATTTCTTTGGTTTATTTCTAATTCTGGATTGTATAGACTGAATTTATGAGTGTAGATAAATACATTTTCTTTATCTTGCCCTCATTCTGGTTAGCACTTAAGCAAAATAGGGAAGAAAAGCAACCTAACCTTTACCCACAATATCGTCTTTATTGGTTAAAGGCAAGTAGTTAAGAATTTATCAGCACGCATGTGACTATTACAAAGTAATATAAGATAACTAGTCTCTGTTTTAGGTTGATTTTTTAAAAGCCTACCACTTATTAGGAAATTGTTCCAGGCTTGTAAATTCTCTCTCAAGGACAACCGAAGCCTCCTCTCTTTCCTTTTTCACTGTCCCAAACTTCTTCGGTGGCTCCAGATGGCAGGAGTCTTGAGCTTCCACAGTTTGGGGGGCCTTCCAATAATCAGCAGACTTCTTCACTTCTGAAGGGAGAGGGACTCTGATCAGACTTCTTCCAGAAATGTGGACTGCTCAACTGCCTTTCTTGTCCATTCTAACCATTACCTTCGTTGAGAAGGAGATAATACTGGGGCGGGGAGAGGGGCTAACTTGAAGAATCAATTTTCACAGACCTGCCATCACAGGCTACATAGGCTGTGCTGCATTTTCTCTAGCTCCCCCCCATGCTCCTGGGGGATTGAACATAAGCAAATGAGGACATTTGATTCTGAGGACTTACAGTTTCAGGACTTACTTATTATTTACAATTATAGTAAATAAGCTCTTTCGTAGCTATTGAAACAAAATGAAGAGAAAAACGTTCAGAAAATAGCCCACACAAAACTAATATTCCCCCCCCCCTTTTTTTTTTAAGGTGAACACATTCAAGAAACAAATTCACCTCATTCACTCAAAAAGGATGTAGAAAATATGGGGAAAGGTAAAGAAAGTTTTAATTCTATGGAACTTCTCTTCGCTTTAAAATACTTATAGAGATAGTAGGAGGATATTTTTGTTCTATGCCGTATTTTAAGCTTGACAAGCAACATATGAATAATATATGGACCATTGGGTGGATATAATTGAGATTAATGCATACATATCAATCAATACATGACACTGTAATATAATACTTTAAAATAATATATTACATTGATTTATATTCATGGATTTCTGCACAAATCTATCCTATGTCTATGCAACACTTTTTAAACTGGTAAAATATTTCGTCTTCTAATAATAAATTGCCATATATAACAGTTCTCTGGAGAGTTATTTATATAGATTAGTAAAATGACTCTTCCTTTTTTCTTTATTAGAAGAACTTCAGAAGGTTTTATTTGAACAAATAGATTTACGGAGACGACTGGAACAAGAATTCCAAGTGTTAAAAGGAAATACGTCTTTCCCAGTATTCAGTAAGAAATCACTTTTATTTCATTGCATTATGAAATTTGATGGCATTTCTATTATTAGGCTAAAGAATATGCTTCTGAGGATTATGTGACTGTGTAAAGTGCTGTGATCTCCATGTAAATATTGGGAAATTTTAGTCTCTTTGAATCAGCTCACAGATGAAATTTCATAGAAGAACCTTTGGTACTTATTGCAGCAGTGCATATGTATCTGTATGCATGTATTGTGTATATTTAAAATATGTATGCAATGTAACATTAAATGTGTGGATGTATTTAAATATTCAGAAATGTTTAGGCTATACTTATTTTTAAAATATATTTTTTATTGATTTCAGAGAGGAAGAGGAAAGGAGAGAGAGATAGAAGCATCAATGATGAGAGAGAATCATTGATCAGCTGCCTCCTGTATGTCCCACACTGGGCATGTGCCTGGATTGGGATTTGAATTGTGACCTCCTGGTACATAGGTCAACACTCAGCCAATGAGCCACACTAGCTGGGCTAGGCTGTATATTTTTTAAAAGAATTACTAAAGTATTTTTATTCCCTGAGTAGAAAAAACAAAAGAACAATTAATTTGTATTCTCAGATTGTGCTGGCTAGAGAGCTGCTTGGTGCTTGAAATATGAGTATATATGAAGATTTAAACTTATCAATTCAATGTATATATTCTTGTTTTATTAATTAAATTACCATATTTTCTGGCATATAAGATGACCCCCTAATTTTACAGTTAAAACATAGGTTTAGGCCTATATTTGCTGTATAAGACTACCCCCCACTTCCGAGGCAACACCAGTTCTTTTTTTAATTAAATTTTTAATGAATGACATTTTTTTAACATACCGTAATATACCGTACATTGATACGATAAATGGAAGGTATCTTCACAAATGGCAATGCCATGAACTTGACCGAGATGTTTTTTCGGGATATACTCGGCGTATAGGACGACCCCTGATTTTCGGTTGACTTTTTTTCTTTTCAAAAGTCATCTTATACGCCAGAAAATACGGTAGTATAATTTTAGTAGTGTTGGGTTCTCCATCCATATTTAATGTTAACATTTCATTTCAACTTCGATGACAGGAGATATTTTACTGTAAAAGCTATTGGTTATACTGCCAGAATCCTGGAATTTCAGACTTTTATGTAGATGTCCAGATTTCTAAAATCCACCAGCCCCAGTCTGGGTCACATCATTTTTTTTCAAGCTTTTGGAGTTTTACTTACTCATAGTCCTCTCTCCATAGAAAGTGGGAAATAAAATAGTATGTGAACATATATTTTAAATTATGTAAATTTATATTAATTTTTCTGAGATACAGTTTTAGAATGTCAGCATGTCCCTTGTTTATTAATCTGGGCATCACAAAACATAAATGTGGCAATTCCTGTGCTAGAGACCTAGACTAGCATGTGGAAGAAGATTTTCCAGGAATTTGACCATTTTAATCATATCAGCAGGAAGGTCTGCGTTCACCAGGGCCTCTCCAATGTACTCATCAGCACAATTGAAAGTCGTGTCTTCTCGGGTAGCAGTTTTGAATGGGGCTAGGTTCCTGGTAACATGTCAAATTGAGTTCCACCAGAACACTTAGCACAGTAAAAGCAAGAGGACACATGAAGGAAGAGAGATCTGACCGCAGGAGTAACACGGTCTGCCAAGTGTGTGATCTCTTAGTGCTCTGGAGAGAGGCATGGAGTTCACAGTACACTCTGTATCTTGAACTTGAATAAAGCCTGCTAAGGCTTAAAATAAGATCAACTGGAGAAGGATGGTCAACAGCCTTTGATCGTGTATTAGGAACAACATGACATTTGGAGCTTCGAGAAAAAGAGAAATGTATTAAAAATATCTTTGAAGCCTCAAAAAGCAGATGCTTCCAAAGGACCCAGGGTTTTCTAATTTCTAAAACTGTATCTTAAGAAAGACTGCAAGGTTCCTTGCAGAATTGAGCAAACATTGAATGATTAGTTTCCCCTATAAGCTGATGTTTATCTAATTGTCAAGTTTGCAGATCCCTGCTTTTAGATCCAGCAGAGCCGGCTGGAATCCCTAAAGTGTCCCTCTGCCTTCCTTGAAGCCAGTGTAACCATGATTGATTCCATTAATAAAAGCTAATGGATCATTGGCACAAATTAATTTGTAATCATTTATAAGTTTTCTTTATTAACTGCTCTACCATATACAGCATGTACATGTTTCCTTTTTTTTTTTTTTTAAGTTAGAATGTTATAGTACAACTGGCCAGTTTTGATTCAGGCCTGTCATTCGGCCTTCTGATCTGAATTAAAATGAAGCTCTGTGAATACCACACATATGATACACTTCAATTAAACAACAACAAAAAATTTTTCCTCTTTTTTATTTGCAGCGTATTCCACTGACCAAGGAAGTGGTATATGTGTGCCCAAGTTTGAATAATGCGTGGTCTAGACACACCACAAAGAGGCAGTTAATTTCACACCAGTGAAATAGCAAATGCACATTGTGTGCTGGTTAGCTCAACGTGAGAGGCCTTGAGGCTGGTGGACAGATTTAGATTCACTCAGATGGAAAAGGGGAAGACAGAACTTTGTAAAGTGTCTGTATCAGAAGGAAGCCTAGAGGAATCCCAGCCAGAGTTTTGCAGAGCTTTTTACTAGGAGGGGGACAGACACTCATAGTCACAACCCCTAAAACCCAGTTCACTTAGAACACGGGTCTTGGCTAAGCTATCGCATGTGACAAGATCTGGGGGAGATAATAGATCAACCGAAGGACTTGTATACATGCATATAAGTACAACCAATGGACACAAAACTCTGGGGAGGGAGGGTATGTATGGGGGGAGGCAATGTTAAAATATGTACACAGATAATAATTTAATAAAAAAAAAATGTAAAAAAAAAAATCGACCCAACCTGAGTTCAGCTATACTGTCTCCAAAAAGGGGCTCTGCCACTTCCTGTTAGTAGGACCTTGGACCCTATAAAATGGGGCCAATAATTCCTGTCTCATAGGAAGGTGAGAGGGTAAATGAAGGGGTCCGTGAAGGGCTGTGCGCGTCCCCGGTGCTCAGTAATGTCAGCTTCGATGACTATGCAGGAGGAAGAAGAGATTATTAGCACTGAGCTCCAGAAAAGCAATTCTAGAATACGTTTCTGAGTTTCTCTTGGGTTTCTTGTTGTGGTTCTGAGGATTAGTGAGGGTTAATGAGGACCAGGGGAAAAGGTGAGGATAAAGATTAGAGGAAGGGCCGGGACCGGTTTGGCTTAGTGGATAGAGCGTCGGCTTGGGGACTGAAAGGTCCCGGGTTCGATTCCGGTCAGGGGCATGTACCTTGGTTGCGGGCATATCCCCAGTAGGGGGTGTGCGAGAGGCAGCTGATCGATGACTCTCTCTCATCAATGTTTCTAACTCTCTCTCTCTCCCCCTTCCTCTCTGTATAAAATCAATAAAATATATTAAAAAAAAAAAAGATTAGAGGAAGGAGGAAGATGAGGAGGTGGTGGAAGACCAGGTGGAGGAAGAAGAGAAAGGGGAAGAGGAGAAGAAAGCACCTCTCTATTGGGAGGGGGGTCAGAAATAGAGGAGGAGGAATGAGCAAGTCTCTCACTTGCTGGGAGGGGAGGAAGACCGCGCTCAAGCAGCGAGGCCAGGCATGTATTTCAGAGCAGAGGAGCGCAGTGAGTAACCTTAGCAACTGAGTAACCTTAGGCTATTGCCTAAGCCCCTTCAACTGTAAAACAGTGCTACCACCTACCTCAGGATGTTGCTGAAAGGATTACTTGAGCGAAGTATTCAGTGTTGAGCACAGTGACTGCTCCATGGTGATGTATGCTGTTGCGACCATAGTCCACTTTAAAGTTTGATATTTAGATGCTGCAGGGTCTTGACAGTCAACCAGCTGATATGAGAAGCCAGAGCTTCTTGAGATTACTTGGGCTGTAGTTATCAAGAATGGGACAGGCAGCGAAACTTAGTTTGATACCAGACCATGCGTTTAGCTGGCAAACGGGGTAAGACATGAGCTGGAAGGTAGAGCAGGCGTTGTGAGGAGAGGTGGGAGAAGTGTAATCTAGAATTGGTTGGAAATGTGGGATTTGGTGGAAATTGGAAGAAATGGATGAGGAAGAGTTCACCCTTACCAAGGTCACTTTGACATGACAACAGAACAGCTGGTCAAACATCCAGCAAAGACAGTTGCATTTAGTTGGACAGGAGTACATGATTAGAGACCCGTCCCCAACATGCCACCATTCCGTCTCCCTCCTAGTGACGGGTAGATCGTGTTTGCAGCTCTCAATCCTGAAGTCATTTTTGCCAACACATTGTGTCCACCTTTCCTAGCAAACTTATCTAGTCTTCCTTCCTTCTCCTTGACCAGTATAGACCAGAAGTCTCGATAGTTGTTTAAAAGCAATGATAACAAAATGTAAACAAGTGTGTTAAAACATTTTTTTTAAATCAAATAATTTTAGGTCATTTAAAAAATGTATTAAAACTACTCTGTCTGATACTATAATGATAGCTACATGTCATTACACATTTGTCCACAATTTTGCTGTGAGCTTGTAGCTTGATGAGTAGGCTCAACCATATGTACTGTATGGGTTTTTCTTTCTGGTTCCAGGAATGTAGGCTGGATACTTTTTTTCCAATATATTTTTATTGATTTTAGAGAGAAAGAGAGGAATAGAGAAAGAGGAAACATGAATGATGAGAGAGAATCATTGATTGGCTGCCTCCTGCACACCCCCTACTGGGGACCGAGCCCAAAACCCAGGCATGTGCCCTTGGCCGGAATTGAACCAGGGACCTTTCAGTCTGCAGGCTGACATTATATCCAGTGAGCCAAACTGGCTAGAGGAGCTGGATACGTTTTATTATTGTTTGGAAAACCCTTTGGCTTTCAAATGGGCATGTTAACAGAACACAGCCCTTGCCCCTGTGCTGGCTGGCAGGTGGTGCTCCAGTGCTTTTTCTTGGCTCCCTCCTTTTATGCTATTTCCAAAAATAGTTGTGTTTTAAGTGATTCTCATTAGAGAAATTGGCATAATGATTTTTTTATTTTCAGTGAAACCGTGCCCCTTAACTCCTCAAGGGAATGAAAGCTTCTTCCACAGCCATTGCATTGGCACCACATACTTACTTAGAGAACAGTACCTTTCACATTAATTCAGATGAAATTAGTATTATAATTGGGTCCTTTAAAAAAGTAAATTATAAAAGGCAAGACTATGGAAGCAGTAAAAAGATCAGTGGTTGCCAGGAGTTGGGTGGAGAAAAGGGATGAGTAGGCAGAGCACAGAGGATTTCAGGGCAGTAAAACTACTGCCTGATACTGTAATGATGGATCCATGTCCACATCCATGGATTGTACAACACCAAGAGTAAACCCTGATGTAGACTGTGGACTTTGGAGAATTATGACATGTCCATGTATGTTCATCCTTGATAACAAATGTACCACTCTGGTGAGTGATGTTGATAATTGGGGAGACTATGTATGTGTGGGAGAAGGGGTTCATGGGAAATTTCTGTACCTTGCTCTTAACTTTGTTGTGGACCTAAAACTGTTTTTTAAAAAGTCTTTAAAAATAAATGATAGGTAGCTAGATTGATTTTGTGTTTGATTTCGGGGAAGGAAAGATAGATATGTGTTTGAGGTTGGAGAAGGAATTCACATAGTATGGAAAGGTAGAAATCAGTAAAATAAAAGAACAATGCTGTTAATGTCTAAGTACCCAGCGTCTTGTGAGTAGTAAAGGATGTATTATCTTGAAAGACGTGGAAAGCCATCACAGATTTTTAAGCAGGAGAATGGGAGGGATTTGGAAAAGAAGGAGCTGTGGGCCAGATGGTCACTGGGAAACAATTGCTTTGGAGGGTAACAATGGCAAAGAGAGGAGAGGATGGAGGTAGAATGTACAGGACTCACATACCAGTTGGCTGAAGAGGAGGGGAAAAGCTGATGACAGTGTTTCTGGTTCCTTTAAACTGCTGACCTGACTACCCACCACAGATGCAATATAACACTGTGTTACTTTTTTTCATTTAAAGCAGAAAAAAGCAGTTGGCTAAGTGTACATTGTTTTTGAAAGATGCAATAACATGATATATACATGGGAAGTCATTTTTTCCCCCATAAGTGCAATTAAAAATGATCAGTATGTAGAATGGCAAAGATAGTTTGCATAACGACACTTCTCACATAGAGTCAGGGCCTGAAGAACCGTAGCAGGCCCAGGAAGGACCATAAAATAAGGGTGATACAGGGAGAAAAAGTGTGCAGGATGGCAGGCAGGCACTCTTTTTAGGAGAGACGGGCTGCAGGAAGCCAAGCAGCCATATCTAATGGACCCGCATTTTATCACCCACGGCATTTTGTGTACAAGGGTCAACATTCCCTGTCATCTGAGGTGCACCCTCTCCCTCCATCTGAACTTCTGAAGGCAGTGGAAGCTTGTGGTACTAGCGACATTCTCACGTGTGCAAAGGCTAGAAAACAGAACTGCCCAGACATTTCTGAGAGTGATGATGTTCAAGGGATTGTACTACATGGGTTGTGAGATATTGTGAAATGTAAGATACAGACCTTACCCTCTCAGAGTTTACTGTCTATTCTGATTAAATTATAGAATCTTGAAAACATTCCTTCAAACAACCATGATATATATATATATAAACTAGAGGCCCAGTACACAAAAGTCATGCACAGGTAGGGTTCCTAGCAGTTGCCGGCTGCTAGTGAGGGCCTTCCTTCATTTTGCACCGCCCCCTGATGGTCAGTGCATGTCATAGAGAGCAATCAAACTCCCAGTTGGTCAAACTCCCAATGGGGCACTTTGCATATTAGGCTTTTATATATTTAGATAGGGGAAAAGTTTTCTATGGGGCTGTCAGTAATATTTTCATGAAATATGCTAAAAGTAGATTTTGTACTTTAATTCATTTCTGCCTCTATTTCTCTCTCCTCCTAGATAATTTCCAGGACCAGATGAAAAGGGAACTAGCCTACCGAGAAGAAATGGTGCAACAGTTACAAATTGTAAGCTGCATTTCTACTTTAAAATAAAGGCAACTGGGTGGGCTTGTTTAGAAACTGTTCATGTTTTTGCTGGGAAAGCCTTTGGTCCACCCACTTCTCAGCTGGTTTACATGCTAATTACCGAGAGATTTACTTAGATACAGGATAAGCAGATGTGTCGGTATGCTTCCTCAGGATGTAACTATCTACCATGTGTTAATAGACAGATGTGTATATTGTCTCTGTGGGCGAACCTGAGGTACCTGCATCGTCTTCCACGTGCAAACTTCCCAACCCAGTGCTGGGATGCGCCAGACACTCCTTGGAGGCCACTGTCTCCCATCTTCCTCCCCCTGCCCTTCACTCCCCAGACCTGGGCCAGGCTCTCCACAGTCTATAGAATGAAGTGTGAACACCATTAATCAATTAAATTCACTTGAAGGATAATGAGAAGGGAAGAATTATTTCCAAACAAAGTGTGTTATGCTAGCCTAATCACCTCTAGAAGTGGACACTAAGAACTATTTCTATGGAAACAGGAAGATACCTGATAAATAAATGTAGCGGGTTTTCTTTTTGTTTTGTTTTTTTCCTTATGAATTCCTCACCCTTTGTCCCCCTGCAGATACATCTGGTATTATTCACTAGCACCTTTAAAGCAGTCTCCCTTGCCCTACCAGTGTGACTCAGTGGTTGAGCACTGACCTATGATCCAGGAGGTCACAGTTCAGTTCCTGTTCAGGGCACATGCCTGGTTGCAGGCTCGATCCCCAGTATGGAGCATACAAAAGGCAGCCAATCAATGAGTCTCATCATTGATGTTTCTATCTCTCTCTGCCTCTCTGAAATCAGTTAAAAAAAAAAAATATATATATATATATATATATATATATATATATATATATATATATATATATATATTTAAAAAGGCAGTCTCCCCAGCTTTCTCCTTTTCATGAGTGGGATAGGAAATGATTTCTGCTCAGTATTTGTAAGATATTTGTAATCAACTGAGTAAAGACATGCACTGCTTCTCAGTATTATTCATAGCATGATTATTATCATTTAGGTGGCTAGGTGTTTCTGAACTGGCCCATGTTATCCCTGTACCATTAGGCATGTGTCTTTGCATACTCACCTGTCTTGTCTTAAGAGACAGGTATCTGGCTCTCTGTCAGACTATTTAAGAAGGATGGTTATTAACCTTTGCTTTCAGCATGGAAGGAGCCATGTTAGTGCTGGGAGTCGTTTTTAAAGCAACCATGCTTCATGTTTCTCTCCATTCTGGGCTCTGTTAAAAGTGCTACTTGTCAGTCTTAACACCTCCACTGAGGTTTTCATTGATCTCAAAGTGCTGGTTCATAATTCTCAGTTCTGAAAACCACCTCAACATAAAGTGCCTCTTAAACAGGATCTTTCTTCTTGTTCTGTTTCTGTGTGAGTTCGGTTTGTTTGTTTGTTTGTTTGTTTGTTATCTGTTTGCACTTAAATTCACTGAGAGCAAAAGGATTTTCTTAATCTCCCCAGGGATTAAAATATACATATGGCTTTTCACAATAAAAACTACTAATTATTTACTGTGAATATACTTACTGTTTTCTTTGTCCAAAGGAAGAATTTAAAAAATAGAATTGGAGATAGAGTGGCATGAAATGTTAAGACCTTGCTGGCTTTATTCAGGGCATTGTTTTCGGATTTTAAAACAAAAATTGTCACACATCAAAGCAACAACTTGTGATTTCAGAGTGGCGGGTCTAGCAAAACGGGCATTAAGGAAGGAAACTATTTGCTTCAGTGCCCCAGTTTAAGGCTAGTTATATAACTTAAACTTCTTAATTTTCTTGGGCATTTGGCTCCTTTAGTGAAAGAGGAAATGATATTGCATTCATGTAATAAACAGGCAGTGTTGATAGAAGAAAAAAATGTCTCATGTCTTTTGAGATAGTTGCTACATAGAAGATACAAATTGGTATTACTAAACATTTTTATTATTCTGTATTGAAAAATATTTTAGCATAGGTATGTATTTATCTAGACAAGTGTTATTAATTCACATTATTCTAGATAGTAAATTACTTCTTGTAAATTAAATTCTTTGGGAGAAGCTAGAATTTTTACCTCTCGGCCTATAGGTGTAAGTCCTGAACTCCTCAAAGGCATATCCAGGCAAATAACATAAAAATGGATGAAATAGAAATGATTTGTCCCTCCTGTTTCTTCCTCTTCGTTGGTGTCTCTTACCATAAGATACCGAGACCTTCTTGCTGCCTCCAGCACCCAGCACCTTGTGAAACATTTCTTGAATGAGTCACTACTCATGGACTCCCCCTGCCCCAATTCTGATATTCTCATATAGCAGTCCTCAGTTATTTTCCAGATTTCCTTGGTTTGGTCATGAGTTTCTCAAATGTTCTTCTTTTGCTAAGTAACTACTACCAAAACTACAAAAGGAAGGTATAGCATTGAATTATAGGAAGTTTATATATTACTGTACTGTCCTTGTAACTAAGATTTGAGGTATACAACCTTGAGTTCAAGACTCATCCCATATAGTCCATTAAGTGTCAGTTCTTCCACCAAAGCGACCTGTTGGAAGGTCTAGCCTAGTGCCCAGATAGGGATGTATGTAGTAAGGAGGAAGTGTGTAATAAATATGAAATGCCCACACAAGTTATAAAACGCTATGCCAATATGAGAAACATCCCTTCTCAAAGTGTACTTTGCTAGTGGAACTGTTTCAGCCTTGGCGGCTGCAGATATTTTTGTTCAGGAAGGACCTGTGTTCACGTTATGCCATCTGCTTTGGAACTGAGGCGGCAGACTCAAGTTTACTTGAACAGGAATTTAATACTTTATTCAGCTTGTTTTATTGGTAAAGTACCTGTGGGAAATGCCTTTAGAAAATTATATCTAAACATTATCAAAAAGTTGCTAGGTATCATCATTATTGACTTTCCCAATATTTTAGTTGAATGACCTAACTCATCTGTAAATATGATTACATACTCTGTTCCCCAAGAACCCGACAGTTTACTCAAAATTATTTTAATATTTAAAGTTTACAGAATGTTTACTATAGAATAGTCCTCTGCCTACAGAATAGGCATTTTTCCCTTTAGATGAGATAAAAACCCATTCTATCCTGCAATAATGGAGAATTCAAATATATTAAAATCCTCATATTTTATAATGATTCCCATAGACCCACGATGTATTTATACTCTGTCATTACAGTGTTCTTATTCAAAAGATGATATCGAAAGCATCTTGGGTGCCATTGCTGTAGAAAGAAAACTTATGAATTTCTTTGGCTCCTGCATGTTTAGATTCTCCACTGACTGTAATTTCTGCACCAGTGCTTCCTTTTCCAGTTTGTTAAATGCAAGTTATGATGACTGCAGAGTCAAATGCTCGATTCTCCTTGTGCATTTTTCTCAGTGTCAGATTTAAAGCATGTGTATCTTTAACATTTATACATGACCACAAGCTAGCTTTTAAAATAGCTTAAAATTAGAGTTTTATAGCACTTAACACCGTTTGTGTTAAAGCCCCCTCCTCCCCTACTCTCGTCCTGGGTTTTCAAGTGCTTAAAATGTTTCATTACTAAACCAGATTTATTTAGACAACCTAAGAAATATAGTCCTCTCACTACAAACTAATTATAAAAGTTATAGAACTTAGCAAGTTCATGAAGATATTACTGTTTAGTATAATATAGAGCCACAGATTTCTCATTTACAAGTAAACTGTGATTTTAGGAAAAATGTGTTTCACTTTAAAAATAAAATGAATCACCCCTTAGGGTTAATAAGAAAGTGAAGAAACTTCATAAACACATACATTGTTTTATGTCAAGTATATCTCATTTAAAAAAAAAAAGGTGAAGACATTTTACTCTCTATAACCTTTGGATTAAGGTTTTTCTAAAAACTGGAATATAATATAATTTACAATACAAGCTGAGACTATTAGGATGCCTTCATAGTCTTTTTATTTTTCATTGCTAATTTGGCAACAGTTTTTTTTAAGCAAGTGCATTTATATGTAAGCTGCTACTGTTTATTGGTTGAAGACATAGTTTGTTTTAGTCGTAGTTCTTGAAGGACATGCTTCAGCAGAGAGCACATGATAAATGACGACCCAGATTCACATCCTTGGAACTTGCTGGATTGCTAAAGAGGCGCGTAGATGGAACAAATGCACTAGGCTTAAAGTGCCCTCTGCTGTTTGTCCAGAATGCTACAGTCACAGTTGCACGCAGCCAGGGGTGGAAGGTCTCAAAGTTCTCCATTAAAAGCCTCGAGTAAATGTGCCACAGCTTTTTTATTCAATCATCTACTGATGGGCACTTGGGCTGCTTCCAGGTTTGGCTGCTGTAAATAATGCTGCAATGAATATAGGAGTGTATGTCTTCTTTCGAATTAGTTTTTCAGATTTCTTAGGATATATTCCCAGAAGTAGAATTGCTGATAAAGCAGTTCCATTTTTCATTTTTTTGAGGTAACTCTATGCTACTTTCCACAGTGGCTGTATCAATCTGCATTCCCACCAACAGTGCACGAGGGTTCCCTTTTCTCCACATTCTCGCCAGCACTTGTTTGTTGATTTGTTGATGATAGCCTTTCTGACAGGTGTGAGGTGATCTGGAGCATTATGCAAAGTGAAAGTCAAGTAACTTATGATTTTACTTATATGTGGAATCTAATGTACAAAATAAGCTAACAACAAAATAAAGACAGAATCATAGATACAGACAACAGACTGACTGACAGCTGTCAGAGGGGAGGGAGGTTGGAGGGCTAGGTAAAAAAAGGTGAAGGGATTAAGCAAAAAACAAAACAAAACAAAACAAAAAAACACAACTCATAGGCGGTTTGGTGATTTCCAGAGGGAACTGAATGGGAACAAATGGTGATGGAAGAGGACTTCACTTGAAGTGGTCAACACACAATACTGTATACTATGATGTGTTATAGCAGTGATTTTCAACCGTGTACCGAAAGAGAATTTTTAAAATATGCAATACCTGACTATTTAGTCAGGGGCACTGACCTCTCTTAGATTGTCAAATAAAAAAAAAATGATACAGCCAACATGGCAATAGCTGTCCAATGTGAATGAATCAAAATTATACTTATTTTTTTGTCAGCTTGACAAAACATATATAATGTAGTTTTGGAGTGCCACAGAATTTTAGCAATTAGTTTATGCGTGCCATGAGCTGAAAAAGGTTGAAAATGGCTGTGCTATAAAATTGTATACCTGGAACAAATATTTTTATTAATCAATGTCACCCCAATAAATTCAATAAAAATAAAACATGTTTTAAAGCCTCAAGTAAAATCGTGTTAGGTCAGTAGATTTGTACTAATGTTACATTCCTGTAGACTTGTGAAAAGCAGTTGACAGCTTCCTGGTGTGGGCATGGTGCTTCCTTGCAGGAAGGGAGCTATAGGTCTTCCTCGTGGCTGGAAAGAACACTCCCCCTGTGGGAAGGGCACAGCCCTTCAGTGATTCCTCTTCCCTTGGAGACTCTCCCATGTTCATTAGGATGTGAATTTGCCCAGATTCCTATCATCTCAACCCAGAGGATTTTGTATATATTTTGCTTTTTTTTTAAAAAAAAAAAAAAAAAGCAGGTCAAACAGTTACTTTTTTTTTTTTTTTTTTGCATTATATTTTTCAAAAAATATCTCTTGGCCACTAGAGGATTTTGGTTTTGTGGCTAAATATGAAACAAAAGGAGGTCCCTGTGTGTCAGAGGACTTGAGCAGGGGGCTTCTGTAGCGTGCTGCCTTAAGGTTCTCCAGCAGTAGATAGACTTGAGCTACAGCGGGACTTTTTCAATTATTGATCTATTGCTATGTATCTTAACAATGCCATTACTTGTCCCTTGGTTATATAGCACAGCCTCTTCTCATCGTTCTCCTTTTAAGATGTTGACCCACCTGAATGCTGAGCTTAGGCTAACTCTCTTTTGGCACAAACTAAGAAGTATATCTTTTTTAGAAAGCTCTCATACTTTTGACAGACTAGAATCAACTAGCTATTTTAGAAGTTACATAATAACTTTAAGTGTTTTTCGGTCCATGCCAGTCTTGGTGACTTTTAAGCTGGTCAAGATGAAAAGAAGGCTTTTGTAGGTTCTATTACAGGAACTTTATGTGGAATAACTAACTTAAGTGGAGCCCCTAGGATCCTGAGCTTCCATGCTTGGAGTATGTGCTGAGGTCTCTGTAAACCCAATATTGCATGTCATGGAATCTTAAGTATGGTCAAGTGTAAGAGGCAACATTACTTGATGGATCATAAGAAAAGAAGCTTTTGACTCTTGTTCTAAGACCCCATCAATTATAAAAACCCCATTTTAGAGATCTTAAAATGTGATGGGGGAAAGTGTATTAACAGAATCACTGAAATGGGGTAGCTCTCAATCAATAACAACTGAGCCATGTTCTAATATATTGTTTATTTATCTTTTTTTACATTTTTTATTAAATTATTATCTGTGTACATATTTTATCATTGCCCCCCCGCTCCCATGCATACCCTCCCTCCCCAGAGTTTTGTGTCCATTGGTTGTACTTATAATAAGCCAGTCAATGAAAGAGAAACACCACATGACCTCACTCATTTATGGATAATAAAGAACATTATAAACTAATGAACCAAAAGATAGATATAGAGATAGTAAAGCAACAAGCAGACTGTCAAATTACAGCAGGGAGGGTAGGGAGATCTGGGGGAGATAATAGATCAACCGAAGGACTTGTATACATGCATATAAGTACAACTAATATATTGTTTATTTATCATTCATGATTTAGGACTTAGAGTAAAAAATACATGATTTTTAGCTTGCAACCTTTTGCTTTTTGTCTTGTTTTTGTTTGGCTTTCATTTCATCTTGTTTTAATGGGGGGTGCAGGGGAATACAACAGTCAATGTTTGATTGGAGATAATTCCTGACACAGGTTTAAATTCCAACCTGGAGATTTGGGATCAAATGTTCTCACTTGGAAATGTCCTCTCTTTGTTCTGAGTCCTTTGTTCTTCTAAGGTTTTCATTTTAATGAAATGCTACATTGTTGTTTCTGAAAAAAGGAAGGAAGGGAGAGAGGGAGGTGAAAGGGAAGGGAAAAGAAGGGAAGGGAAGGGAAGGGAAGGGAAGGGAAGGGAAGGGAAGGGAAGGGAAGGGAAGGGAAGGGAAGGGAAGGGAAGGGAAGGGAAGGGAAGGGAAGGGAAGGGAAGGGAAGGGAAGGGAAGAAAGGGAAGGGAAGGGAAGGGAAGGGGAAAGGGGAAGGGGAAGGGGAAGGGGAAGGGGAAGGGGAAGGGGAAGGGGAAGGGGAAGGGAAAGGGAAAGGAAAGGAAAGGAAAGGAAAGGAAAGGAAAGGAAAGGAAAGGAAAGGAAAGGAAAGGAAAGAATTCTGACTTAGATCTAAAAGAAGTGCCCTTCAGGCAGTTTTCTTTGGGGTAGGATGAGTAGTCTGCTGGCTTTGATGAGATAACCCAGGGTGATGCTGACTTCTCTATACAAGAATTGCCTGGCACAGAGCAGATGCTCACTAAATCTTTAACGGTATCTAATCTTGATGTTGAGGACTCTTGTTAATTGAGAGGGGCACAAATATATTCTATCAGGTAATTCCTTGTGCCCCAAGGTTTGCATCGTTTCTACTTGTTACCCTAAATAACAGAATTCCTTTCAAGTCTCTGTTCTTTCATGCATCTAGAGAGGTGATCCATGTGCTTTGGCATATAGCAGCACAATGGAAAACTAAGATTCAGTGTGTCTGTGTTAATAGCAGGTGTAGCATAACCTAGAGTGAAAAGAAGAGGTAACTAGAGTAGGTCCCCATGTAACTGGTCTTGTCATGGTTATCTAGCTGATCTCTGCTCACGTCCTAAAATATGAGATTAGGACACTGAACTTTTTATGGTACTATATGAATCATTAATTTCAATGCTGCTATCCATGCCCTTTATCAGATATGCACCTATCAGATACATCCATGTTGTGGTTGCATATAAAAATAGTGATATGGTTATTTTAATCTTGTTTCCCATTGAAAAGACTGTTTGATTCAACTAACCAGTTATTACAGCAAAATAGTCCAGCTAATCTTAGTAACTTATAATTGTACATTTGTAGCTCTTTCCATTAATACAGGTTCTAATTTATGGACTGATATATCAGAAGAGCAAAAATAAATATGCTGGGAATGAGGAGAATATATATAAAAGTATTCAAAAACATTGCCTAATTGAATGACAATAATTTTATTTCCCTTATTGCTTTTACATAATAGCCATATTTCGTGTGACATTCTAGAAGGCCGAGTGGTTATTTCTTTAAGTGTAAAATAGATTCAAATCCTTAGAGTTCTGCATTAAGCTTTATAATGATGATGGTAAGTAACATAATGATAGAATACCTTAATTGGGGTTAGTGCAGAGGCAAATCTAAATAATATATGTCTTCCGATTTCAACCATTGGAATTTTCTAATGAAAAGTAGCATATCAAATGTGATAGGCTTTCATTCAATGCCCTAGAGGTGACAAGCACTTTCAAGTTTATCCAGGTAGAATTCTCAAGGGTCATATTTTCCATTCAGTGTAATTATTTCTGATGCTTCTTAGTAGTTATTGGTAAATTACCCAGAGTTGTCATTTGTTTAGTTAGTTAATCTCACTTGTGATTTATAATGATAGTATTATTTCATCACTCCAATTAAATGAAAAATTAGATTGAACTAGTTTGTAATTACTTTCTTGTTTTGTGACCACGGACATACAGTACATGATAACATCACTTTGTTTTTGTACCTAAATAAAAAACGAGAACACCATATTATTGAATGTAAAATCTTAAAAACTTGCCGAAACCGGTGTGGCTCAGTGAATAGAGCGTCAGTCTGCGGACTGAGGGGTCCCAGGTTCGATTCCGGTCAAGGGCATTTGCATTGGTTGCAGGCACATCCCCAGTGAGGGGTGTGCAGGAGGCAGCTAGTCAATGTTTCTCTCTCATCAATGTTTCTAGCTCTCTATCCCTCTTCCTTCCTCTCAGTAAAATATCAATAAAATATATATATTTTTTAAATCTTGAAAACTTCTGTGAGTGAAATACCATGTAGTAGCCTCAGAGATGAGCTATAGCAACAGCCCCGTGTGCTCACCTGTCCTGTCCTAATTGTGCTTTTGAAAAGGCCTTAGAAATGTGATGCCCCAAAGCTCCATACTGCGGAGCTGATAGAGACCTTTCCTCCTCAAGGCAGACCCACTGGCATTCGAATTGTTAGGCATGACGAAAAGTCTCCATTGCACATCTGTCTCCAAATTTAGCTTACCTGCAGAGTTTTGCTTGTTTTTATCTTACAGATCCCCTATGCAGCAAGCTTGATCAGGAAAGAAAAGCTTGGTGCCCATCTCAGCAAAAGTTAAACGGTGAGTTCACCGGAGGAGAGATTTTTCCTGAACTCCCTGATTGTATTGCTTGGCCAGGTTCTTTACTGATGTCTTTGAAGTAGCCTAACAGGTTGGTAAAGCTGTCTCCTGTGTTTAAGCCAGGACACTGATGAACTTCATTATATCTGGGCATGAGACTTCCTAAATGAATGGCTAAGGGGGACTTATAAATTCTAAGGAAATTTTATAAAATGAAAGTTCTCTATTCAGTCTGTGGGAATGATCTTCATTCTGTTTGGAGGTTTTCTGCTGTTTCTGGTTCTACCTGTCACCCTATTCACTGCCCCTCAAGAGAACACTGGAGTGTCAGCAGTCATACCTAGTGTTTCATCTTCTCAGCCTCGCTCTTGCTTCTGAAAAGTCTTCCTTGACTCTGACTTTGAGTGGATTACTGATAGGTGGTAAGGTGACCACTGTAGACTTGTGAGAGCTTCCCTAAACCAATAATAGTTTCTCTTTAGCTGAAGCCAAGTTCAAGGTTACATCCCCAGCAACAATTTGAAAGACAAATATTCTGGGCCCCTAAGGGAAAGAGCACAGTGAAAATTCAATGACTATTCAGGATATAACTAAACATTTCAAAAGCAAGTTTTTGAAGTATAGTTATTAGAATTGAAGGGATGCAAAAACTAGGATTTTGTTTTTCCTGTAACAATATGTTGGGATGACTTAACAATTGGAATTGCTAAATCAGAAAAGTAAGTAACAATATGATAGAGAACCTCAGATGTCAGAGGTAGCTTTTGTAAATGTTCATGACCAACTAGGATTGTGATCATTTGTCACTTTGGCCATTCCATCAGAATGGTTCTTCCCACTTCTTCCCTTTGAAGCATATTTTCAACTCAATGGAATTTATTGGCAAAAATAATTCTGATTGTACAATACAGGCTCATAACTTTTTTTCTTTCTTTCATGCATATCAAAAGCATCCTCTACTATGGGCAAATGACAGTCCCACTTTTTGCCATCACTTATATTTGTGGTAATCTTTAGTATTTATCTTAATTATGTCACATTTCATTTGGAGCTCAAAACTCTTTCCAAGACATACTCTCACTCTTGTACTTTCTCTTCATTTTACCCACGTGGAACTGAGGTACAGGTAAGAGATGTGATCTTTTAGGTCTTTGTTGCAAAGCCAGGACTCCTGACTTTAGATCCAGTGCCTACTTTCTTCTAATGTCTTTAAGACATTTCCTGTCTTCTGTGAGCAGATATTTCTGCAACAGAGATGGTCAAATAATTATTTTGTTTTCATCTCCATGAAGTCATACACTAATGGTCCTGTAAGTTTGACTGCGTTCTTTAGATTCAAATATTTTTCTTAAATCTGAAGTTGACTTTGGGAAATTTTACATTACAGTACACAGGTTTGCAACAGCAGTGTGAAATGAGTAATTTTAGAACATTCAAACAGTAAATCTTAACCCAGAATATCAAGGAAAACAAGGCATGAATCATCCAAATGAATGCTGATAAACCCAACGTGTCAAAGTAATTGTCTTTCAAGTCAAAGAGAATATATTAGGATGTTTTTGTTAGTAGCCTTTTATGGAAGTAGAACAAATTCAGTCAAGTCTACAAATGATAAAGTCATGCAAGTTATACAATACATGCGTCTGACTTCTTTTACTCCATGTCTGTGAGATTCATCCATTAGAATGTAGTTTGATTTATACTTGGGAACTTCAATAAACTCTCTTTTTACTCCTTCCACTTCCCCAACTCATCTTCCTTGCTTGTCAGACCTGAGCTGCTCTTACACCTACAAAATGAAGATTCACTGCCCAGAAACCACGCCTCTGAGGGTGACAAAGCATCCAGCTAGGTGGAAAAAAAGATTGATTTGTGTTTAGTAACTAATGCTTCCTCCATGCTGATTTTGTTTCCATCCTTGCAGACAACAGGGATTTCTCTAAGTAGACCCTGGTGCTTTCAGAAGATTAGTGGTTACTTAAATGCTGAGCTAAATCAGCCAAGCAGAGAATCACGACCATATTGTTAGAGGCAGTATTTGATTCTCAACATGCCAAGCCTGCAAGGAATTACCCCAAGAGAGATTACAAAATAAAAATCATTACACTGAGGGAAAGAGACAAATTCTGTCTTGCTGAGTGACCGCAGGTTTCCAAATTAGGGGCTGATGCATTAATGTCTTATGCAAGAGTGACCCTTAAGGTAGTGTGCTGTGTTCTTGCCACCCAGTGGATTCCAATATGACTATTAAGCGGAGGAAGCTTTTCAAAACCACAGGCAATCCACTTAATAAGCTGAGCAAGTACTGCCACATATCACTGCTCTACAAATCTTTTTTTGCACTACATTAGGACATGAGAAATTCCATGTTGAGTCCACCCTGATTACTTACTGTGTAATCCCATTAAAAAAGCCAAATTGTTGTTCTTAACAATGCCAATCTCAAAATTTAGGTATATACCCTGAATACTCTTACCTTTCCCTTGATAACTCCTTAAAGATCCATTACTCATGGATTTATCTAAGCCTTTCTTCAACCAAGGTATAGTCCTCTTTGGAGCAATGAATTCTATTTGTTTAGCTACCAGCTATGTAAAGTGCAGTTTATTTTGTTTATCTTCAGACTACCTCCTAAAACAAGCCCTACTATATTAGACATTCTATTGCTCTGCATATGTTTCATTATGAGCTCACGAGTACAATGGAAACAGTTTGAAAAATATTTCAAAATTTTGTGTGTAATATTCTTTCATCTGGGATTGCTTTTAACGCCAGAATTATTCCTGGCAGTCTTTCTTACCTTGGTTTTTGCTGTCCTGCACAGACACTCCAGTGTAATCTATGTAAAATCACCCCAAATAAAAATGCCACGTCAACACTAATTTAATTATTACTCTACTTTATTTTTCTTCCAAGCAGCATTTAAGGTTATGCAAATGTCATCTATGTACCTGGTTGAAATAGCCATGTATTTCACAGAGAAGTCAATCATTTGATATAAGTGGAAAGTGCATCACAGGAAATGGCTCATTCATAGTCACACAGAAACTCATTGACCAAGCTAGAAATAATAATAATTACCATTTATTGAGCACTAATTATGCCAGATAACAGACAGATTCTTTGCCACACCATCGTTTTTTTGGTCCTTGGAACTCCATAAAGTAGATCCTATTAATATCCCTATTTCATGCATGAGGACACTGAGGCTCACTCAGTGAAGTAACTTAGCTATAACTAAAAAAGCCAGGGTTGAATCCAGGTCAGAAGTGACTCTTAAGCCACTTCTCTGTCTTACTAAATCATTGGGCCAGTTTTGAGAAATTCTAGCTTCTAAATCTGATACTACCTCCTAGTGTTATCTTGAGTAATATCATTTGATCTCTTTGCATCTCACATTCATCTATAAAAGGTGGTAGCCAAACCCGATCCACGTCTTTGCTAGTTCTAAAATTGTGACTCTTGCATGCAAATCTCCTGTCACATTCTCTCTCATTTCCTGCTTAAGATCATGTATAACATTCAAGGGCATGGCCCACCTACACTTGCCTCATGTCTGCATTGTCTCCATCACTAATTACTACTTTGCATCCTTCAGGAGAGTTTGAAAGTAGGATTTTTCCCCCTAGGCTAACAATATCTACCTCTTTGGTCAATTCTTGTTATTTTATTTTACTTCTCAAATAATTATTACAAAAATCACAACAAAGGAAAGGTCTTAAAAGGATGTTGCAGGATTGCAATTGAACTTACTGTATCTTCTTTTTGTAGAGATCGAAGATGGGGTGGGGGGGGGGTGTGGAATGTATTCATTTCTCTCATCTGTAGTCAGACATAATAGGACCAAGCTTTTTCAAGAGTCTCCATGGATAAGGCCAGTGTGCTCCCACTGTTCAAAGCATGTTGTCAATTATCCTATTTAACCTTCAAAACAACCCACTGAGAGAAGTGCTACTCCTTTCTCCATCCCACAGCTAAGAAAACTGAGATGCAGAAAGAAGAGTAAGCTGTCTGTGGTCCCCCTCCTTGCAAGTGGCAGGATTTGAGCCAGGCTGCCCTGCTCTGAAGCCCACACTTCACCTGCTCTCCTGATTTTTAGCCTGAAATTGTGGCCTAATTCACATTTTCTAATATTAGTTACTAAAATCCAGTTCATAACCAATCCAGTGGTTTCATTGATGCTGAATCACACAACTTTCAGAGATACTTCTACAGTTGCCCTAACATCCAGGACAGGAAAAATAGATGTAAAGGTTACTTGGGCCATCCAGCCAAGGCCCACAGAGCCCTGGCACATGAAATGGTCTGTCACTTTCACCACAGGCTGTCTTAATGTTTTCCCAACAACAAAGGGGAGCTTCTAGAATCCAACACAATGGCTTTATGTAGAGAAGACATCTCAAACCATCACACTGTGATTTGGTAATTCTAGTTTGGCTCAATGTTAATGGAGATGCAAGGAAACATAAAAAAGAAGATGATTTCATGGTCTCTGTTTAACAGTTTTTGTCCAAACTGTACTAAAAATGTCTTCTCTTGAGGATATACTAAATATTACTTTAAATGTTTTATATAATCTGATTGTATCACGCTGAAGTTGACATTCCGTGCTTTTTGTCTTATCCCAGGTGCACAGAACCACTTACTCTTGTTCTCTTGTAAGATACAGCCTGCCACTGAGCACTTCCGACCCACATAGACTGCGATCGAAAGGGCTTGGGAATCAAATAGAAAGTCAGGTTCAGGAGAACCCAAGGACAAGTGACCTCAAAGCCTCATGGACAGCCATGTAAAATAGACTGTGGTGGCCATTCGTTAGTGGGGGGAGGGGAAGCCAACCAGAACTGTCAATGCTTGTCACATCTTTTTGTGGAACCAAAGTTTAAGTCTTTGTGTTTTTAAAGGCCAACTGAACCCCAAGCGCTGGGAGTGCTGTTAGCCAACCAGGGTGGGAAATTCATGGACGGTCCCAAGTGAGCTCAGTGTTGCACACGTGGAGAGGGCAGCTCTAAAAACTGTCTGTAACTTTTGAAGAAGTGATTCTTTGTGGAAAGAAAACACAAAACCTGTCCTTGGAGTGGGGATCACGTTTCGACAGCGTGGATGGCATTAGCCGTGTAAACTGCTTTTCATAGCAAACTGGACAGACTTTCACGTGGCCCCTTCCTCTCTGGTACTTTGCCTGCTGTATGAATGAAGATTGTATTCCTCTGGAGATATTTTACAGTTTAATATTGAGTGTAATTAAGAATATAATCATGTTATCAAAAATGGTATTTAACTCTGTTGTAGTTTCTTTAACATTCATGTGGATAAAAAGTCTATAATAAAAAAACACTATGAAATAATAGTTGTGTTCATGTAGTCAAATGCATGTTTGCTCGGGGTCAACTAATAGAAACTAATACCTTTTAGAATTATTTTGGCATAAAATATTTGAATAAATTATTTTTGAAAACAGAATTCCCTCCAAAATGATTATTAAAATCTAGATTAGCCTTTGGCCATTGTTTGCAGCTGGGGCCTTTCCATCACATTTAGGACCCTGATCTGGGTAAAGGAATGTTCTAATCTCTTCTGCTAGTTATTCCCAGATGTTGGCCATGGAGTTCATATTGTGCCTTCCTCCTTATTGTGATGTTGAGTCAAAGTTCATGAGATCAATTTATGCCCCAAATCCTACCTTTCAGAGAAATAGAAGCGCCCAGATGATGACTCCTTTGCGGCCAGGATTGTTCAGGTGGTTCTGGGCTGCACAGAGTCTACTGTGGATGACCTTCTACACTGAGGTTGCCAAGGACCATCCTAAACAAAGAGGCATCTCACCAATGGCATCCCTGGACAGATTCCCTAAGAGGTTTAAAATGCTTTACTGTGATATTTGATACTTCCCTCCATCATCTTCATTATCATGAATTATCCTGAAAAACTTCACAATTTATCTTGGAGATAATTTTTTTTTATCCTTAACTGCCACATTAGAACATCAAAGGAGGGATATTCACGGTGATTTTCGGCCTAAGAATGGGAAGCTGGATCAGAGAAGGGATATAAACCAAGTCCTGGAATCTGAAGATGGGTTCTGAGCAATGACTAGCAAAAAAATAATCTGATACTGACCATGGAGGGCAGGATGTTCTCTTTGGAGAGTTCTTCCAGGAGGGGCCTGGATCTAGATAGGGGGCTCACATAGCCCTTCAGATATGTCACACATTTCAAGACTGGCAGCTGTGCTTGGGCGGTTTGGGAGGGGGAGAGGAACTGGACAGCCATGTTGATGAGCATTTTCTCCTGTGTACACTTTACATTTTATAGAGAGTTGGACACCAATGTCTTTAGCTTTGTAATTGAAGCCAATAATACCAAACATGGCAGACAACTATCTGGGAGGACACAAACCTGGCTCGATGACCAGCCACCAGGGAACAGCAAGGTTCATGTTTCTGAAGAACCCAATGCAAACTCAGGGACCAGGTCGCTTCTTAGAGCAAAAGCAGCAGCTTGGCTAGAGATTTGCAGATGAATTTAAGGTCTTTGCCCTGCAGCTTCCCAACTGGCAGGGTAAACAAGACGGAAATGTCTTTTTTTCCTTTTCCAATTGCAACTTTAAATGGCTCAGAGTCTATAGTGCCAAAATCAGCAAATGATCTTGTAGCAAAAGGGAAACGAGAATTAGATAACTTTGCAAATATGTCTGGGAGCCTGGAGTTACCATGGCATAGCTCTGAACTGAGTTAATGGTCAAGTGTGTAGGACCATTGGCCTCTGCTACCAAGAATCCTGAAATCACATTGGTTCTTTCCAATTCTCCATCTACATTCCAGGCTCCATTGGAGACCAGCTGTACATCTGTCCCTGAGTGCTAGGAGACTCCTGTTGTCCTTATTCTTATAGCCTTAGAGTTTCACCATCATTTGAGATGTCTTATCAGACTGAGTCTATTCCTTAAAGCACAGTCCTCTGTGAAACTATGAAATTATACACCAAAACCCAAAAGAGTCAGATAAAAAAGAGTCAAGGAGATCCAACATGTGGTATGGAAACATCACTTACCCATATACGTATTTTCTCATTAACGAGAGTGACTATACCTTCTCTATTTTAGCAAAACTCGATGCTTCTAAGTTGGAACAAAAAGAATTTATCCCTAAAACTGAATGTGAGTGAGTTATCTGAGCTGCTTTGTGGAAACAGACAGGACATCCATCTCAAGCACTGCATGGGGCTAAAAATAAAGCCACTCTTCAGAAGGACAAATAATTCTTGGTTGCACAAAATGACAGCAGAAAAACTCTGTGCTCTTTTCTTTGACTATTTTGTCATGTCAAAATTTCAAGGTCAACCCAGCTATTAGCTAATGAAGAATACAAGCAATGCAAACAAAATTCTCCATTTTCATTCCAAATGAAATTATAGGATCAGAAAGGCCCTAACAAATCAAAGCAGAAAGCCTACCCTAACCAATAAAGCATTTCCTATAGGAACAGATCAGACATTTCAGACTAATTCTCTTGATTCTCAGAATGCCTTGAGTAATTGCTTATCTCCTTGCCATAGGCAAGGAGAGTGAGACATTACATCCCAGTTTCGTTGGATTGAGCAATGAATGTAGCCTCAGGTTTATGGGGATAGAGGGAGAACTCTCTTAGTACAGTGGCTATGGTCAAGCAGATAGGACTTCTTTCATGTAAGGCCAAGAGTTATGATAGCCTTGGTCAGCAGGGAGGAAGACCGGAGAAGAGGAACACCATCTGCGTGCTAAGCAGACATACTGTCATTCAATAGGACACTTTCAGCTGACTCCAGGTCCAATGAAGAGCTCCTTGCCCTAGCCATGGACTAAAGAATCCTGGGTTCATTCCTGGTCAAAGGCACATATCTTGATTGTAGGAGGCAACCAATCGATGTGTCTCTCTCACATCGATGTTCCTCTCTGTCTCTCCCTCTCCCTTCCACTCTCTTTAAGAAAAAGAAAGAAGAAAAAAAAAAAAAGAAAGAAAAAATATCCTTGGGTGAGGATTAACAAAGAGAGAGAGAAGCAAGGGGGAAGGGGTAAATCCTTTCTGTCTACAGAGGTGAGCACACAAAGTTCAAATCTGACCATGTTACAAGGTGCCCCATAGGTAATCCCCCACAATTTATAATTATACACTCTTCCATTTGTGGAAAGGTGCACACTAAAAACCTTATGTGGGTACCTTATGTTGTTTCATCTCACTGTATCATGCCCTAAGCACTGAGCACAATCCCTGGCAAAAAAAAATAAATAAATAAAAATTATCATATTTTGTTGAATGAGTAAATGGATTTCATTTATTTTATTTGAGCCAATCTCAAGAGATCATTTCACTGTTATCACTTTAAATGCTCTCTCAAAGAATGTTGATGTTTCATTTACACTGAGTGAGCAGATTATTATGATCTCTGAATGAATAATAATCTGGCCACTCTGTGTGTGTGTGTGTGTGTGTGTGTGTGAATTAGAGGCCCAGTGCATGAATTTGTGCATGGGTTCTGGGCAGTTGACCGGCCTGCCTGCTGGTCAAACTCCTGGTAGTGGGGACAATTTGCATATTAGCCTTTTAATATATAGGATATATACTGAGTGGCCAGATTATTATGCATTCAGATATAATAGTATGGCCACTAAGTAGAGTTTCAATGGGCCGAGGTGAGAGCAGCATGGCTTAGGAACCAATGTGGGCATTGGCTGCCATAGTCAGAGGGGGCAGCAAGGTAAGCTTGAGAGATCAGGTGATAGCTCTAGGACCCCCAGACTTGGGCCAGTAACCACCACACAGGGCTGGGAGAAGAAATCTAAGGCTTTCTAAATCTTGACTGAGGCTCTGAAACAGTGTAGCAGCTTTGGGAGTAGGGATGGAGCGAGGGCTGATTTTGAAATCAGAAAGGTCCGGAAAAACACTAAGAGAAGAGGATACCTTTCTGCAAATGGCCACTTATTTCCATCTCATGTTTAGAACACACATAATTGAGAAGTAATAAACTCAAGTTTATAAAGTAAATAATTACTGTGAAAAGCCACAACTCTGAACTAAATTCAGAATTTCCCTGAAAGCATTGTTAACTTCTGGAGTTTTCAAATAATAAAACTCATTCTCCTCATCCAACACTTACATCATCTCACTATTAAAGACAGTAGCTTCCTGGATAATTGTTAAGGATGGTTTTCTTTATTATATTTTAGACCATTTAGCAAAGTTTATTGATTTATATTTCCTTGTAATTAGTTGTAGTGATTAAAATAACTTTTATGACCCTCTAGAGATTGACTTTTTAAAGAATCAACATTTCCCCCAAATTGTGTGCTTTTAAAACATGGTTAAATACTGTTTGAGTTCAGTAATAAGCCATTATTGGTGTAGCTGTGATTTTATATGCAGTTGCTTTCTCATCTTCTATTTATATGGCACCATCATCCAATTACTTGGCAGCCAATAATAATAACGGCAGCCAACTTCCACTGAGTGATTACAATAAGCCAAAGATTGTGCTAAGTGTCTTAATGCATTATTTCTTTTAACAACCCTATGAGGCAAGAACTGTTTAACTATTTAATTGAAACTTGAAGGAGTTAATTCACTCAGCTCCTAGTGGAAAATTGGGAATTTGAACCTTCGGCCATTGTGAATTCAAACACCTCTGCTTTTACCCACTGAGCTCCGCTGCTCACTGCATGGACAATAGTCCTGTTTTCATTATTGCCATGTATATTCTTCAGTCCAGCCCCATTGCCTGAAGTAACAAATGCTTAACCTCCTATCTGTGTTGCTTTATTAGAGTTCTACACTTACTTATGTCTATATCTAAAGATATTATGTTTTTTTGCTTCCTGCTCAAGGAAAAGTATGGTGAAAGAAAAACATGCAGTGTCCCTAATTACTTAGAAAAAGGAAAGCTATCTACCTAATAGAAGAGTAACATGCTAATTGACTGTACCTTTGTGACACCCACTGGCCTATCAGGAGTGAGTATGCAAATTAGCCCATCAAAGATGGCAGTGGCGACAATACAGGCATTCCACACCACCCTAGCCACTCTGGGCCTCTGGGCAGTGTGGGAAGGTGGAAAGGCGGCTCTGGCCAGAGCAAAGGAGGTGCTGGTAGCCAGGGGAAGGAAAACCCATTCTTTCAAAAATCTTTATGCATCGGGCATATACTTCCATAATATAACAGGTTTTCAGAGCCCTCATAGCCCCAAATTCTTTCTAACATCTATAGGCACACTTCCTAACACACTTTGGTTTCCCTACTCACCCACCCCTCATCTTTCCTGAATGTATGAAGTTGATTCGACGAAGATTAATAAGATAATGTTTGTAAAGAGCAATCTTTTTTTTAATAAGCTACATAAATAACAAGAGACATAAGAAAGTCCCTTGGGAGCTACTAGTTAATTCTCAGAACTCCTAAGAGGTTTCCTTCCTTTAACCTTAAGCAATAAGGAAAGAAAAATATTGGCAACAACAGATAGACGTTCCATCTTCCAGAACAGAACATTTATCCTTAACTCTCAATAAGCCAAAGCTAATTGACCCTTGTAGCTACTCCAGAATCAAACTGAATTGAGATAGTATTCTCACATATGTGAAGGCTTAAAAACTAATATTAGAGAAATAAATATAGTATAAGGTTTTGTACCACCATTTTCATCTTGAAAACGTTTGATGCTACCTATGGTCTACAAAATAAATTCCAAATTTATTACCTGTTGCCCAAGGCCCTATATAATTTGGACCAATCTTTATTTGCCATTTGACAGTAGGACCCTTTCCCTTTGTTGGCCACCATCTGTCCAACCCTCAAAATTCAGCAGTTCAAGTTCATCCCAGGCCCTGGCTTTCCAAAACCTCAGATATTCTCCCCACTATAAACAATACAAGGGCACTTGATTTTCTGCCCCAGCCATTTGGCCCTTCTTATGTGCTGCCTTGGGTTTCTTACTGTTCTCTCTATCTTATGTGTGTCCTGTGAGACTGTAAACTCCTTTAGGGGGGAAAAAAAAATAGTCCCAGTCCTACATGGCACTGCTTTTGGCTGAACAAATGCAGCTGCTCTGTAAGTGTTTTCTAATGCAGATGACTTGGATTTCTTAAATGCTCTTCACTGTGTACAGCTTTGCAGAGAACTATCAGAACTTGGGGGAAGGCTCAAAATACAGAAATATGGCCAACCATGCTAATCTTCTTCCTGAGCCACACACTTTACTCATGATCAGCATTCCTCCTTACCCCTACTCTTCCAGTTCAGAGTATCTGTCTGTCCTCTGCTTATACACACAGATACTTCTTGTCTTTACAGCTTCCATATGTTAGGCAGCTTTGCTTCAGATGCAAAGTAGGTTAACTCCACTAACACCAGCAAATGACTCTGGTGGTTGTTTGTACAGTGTCACTGGATTTATGAATAAATGAACCTGCCATGGTTGTTCTTGAACTTTGCCTTCTCCTTAAGCTGCTTCCCCCTTTCTCTGTCCTGTCTCTGCCAATTCCCTTTTCTTAATTCTTCATAGATTTATTTGTTCCTTGGAACCAAGCTTCTGTCTTCTTAGATGGTCATAGTGTTATATTGTAAATCAGCAAGCTTAACAGAAGAAGCCTTAGTGAGCCAATTAATTTAGAGTCTTTTATTACACTAGCAGGCTCAGAGGAATATTGCTTCTCAAATTCTGAGCAAAAACATGGAGGAAGTTTTCCCTTTTTATACTTTCCTAGACCTTTGTCTCTCAAATTTGAAATGAGACTTCCCAACCTTTTTGCAGGCTTTGCTTGTAACCTGAGTTTGTAACTTGAGCACAGTATATTTCAGATAACTAGAGCGTGGGAGTAGCCAAGGACTGCAGCAGAGATGCTTGCAAGGTCAGATAGTTGAGCTTATTTTCTCTATTATTCAAGCAAGCATTTACAGAAGCCAAAATAGCAGGGTTAAAATTTCAAACAGCAGTTTTTACACAAGATGGAGGTTACTATGCTTCAATATTTATCTTGACTTTTTATTGGGTCATGGGTTTGTTCTTCATTTTATTTTGTTGTGTCCTGGTTATATTTCTTGTTTCTTATTGAAGGAAAAAGGAACCTTTTCCTTCCTTCCTTCCTTCCTTCCTTCCTTCCTTCCTTCCTTCCTTCCTTTCTCTTTCCCTCTTTCCCTCCCTCCCTTCTTTTCTTCCTTCTTCTGTCATGTTTATTGTTCTATTTCTATTGCCTAAAATAATGCCAAAACAGGTAATCAATAAATATTTGTTGGTTGACTAGGCTAAACTGAGTGTTTGCACATTTTAAAAAACATTTATTTTATCCTCACCATTAATAGTTTGATTTGCTGGAATTTGATTTGTAGAATTTTAAGATCCAAAGTTATTTTCTTTTAAAACCTTGAAAGCAATACACCATTGTCTTTTACTAGTACATTTAATGCCAGTTACATTTTTTTTTGTAGATAGCATTTTTTTTCCCTTGAAGCTTTTAGAATCTTTCATATGATTTGAAATTTAAGATTTAATACTTTTTGGAATTTCATGATGATGGGTCCAGGTAACTGGGTTTTTGTGAGGGTTTTTTTTTAACCAATTAATTTACTCAGAACCTAATAAGAGTTTTCAGCTAGAATATTCATAAACTTTTTATCTCTGAAAATTTTTTCACTTTCTTCTCTCCTTATGAAACTCCCATTTTTCCTATATTTCCGTTTTGTCTCATATATCCTGTCTCTATGCTTTTTCTATATTCTTGAATATTCCCTTAATTTTGTCTTCCAATGAATGTTTTTAAAGGGCTGTTAGGTTTTAATTTTAACAATTCTTTTTCACTTATTGTTCCTCTTACATAGAAATGTTTTGCGGTGGGGGAAACCTCTCTGCTTAAATGCCTCCCAAATCACTTTTATTATCATTAAGTAGCCTTTTCCCCTGAATTATCTGTCTTCTTCTGAGTTGTTTTACCAATTTTTCATTTTAGTCCTTCCTTTTTGTGTTGCTGGTTTTCATTATGCATTTTGTTCCCTGTTGATATTTAATAACAATATCTTGAGTGGATATTTATGTAATGGGGTGGGGAGAAATATCCAACTGAAAGCTCTCTGTACTTGGAAAAGGATGAAATCAGCAGCTTAGCTGTAGACGCAACTAGCAGAGAATCTGTAGTCAAGCTAACAGCCTGCCAGATGCCAGAATAAGAGCAGCCCTGCGGGGTAGAGCAGCACTATGCACAGTGGGAGCCTTAGTGCTCCTCAGAGAGGGAGTGCAATTTCCCAAGAGCAAGATCTTTTCAATCTTGCCCAGGGGCAGATGCAGGCTGTTGGCTGTCTTGCCCAAGCACTTTGGGTGCCAGGGCTGTGAAGGCTAACTATTTCATATACAAATGACCAATCCATCCACCTCTTTTCAGCTCAGCTTCTCCTTCTGGATCTCTGTTATACCTCTAACTCTGACTCAGGAGCTTTTGTGAAACTTCTCAGGACAGTGAAAAGTCTCACCTTCACTGTGACCTCTTCATGGTTAATCTGGGCTACAGCTTTACCCCTGAGTACCATCCATCCATATGCTTCCTTCCATTTTTTTATTTTTATTTCTTACCTTTTTTTCTTCCAGGGATTATTGAAATGTCTATGTTCCTCTATCTTTATTATTAGAAAAGTATTTCCTTTTTTTTATTTCTTTACAATTTAATGGAGTTTCAGGATGTGGTAAAGAGAAACACATGTACTTGATATACCATCTTGAATCAGAAGAAAAGTATATGTATTAAAAGCTCCCAGTGAAACCGGACAATCAATGGGTCTGCACTGCCTGTCGCTCCTGGAGCCAATTAAACAGAGACGGGGTTGAAACATATATGAGCATTTATTCCAATTCTGCTGGTAGTATGGGAGAGCAGCAGGTCATCCACAAAAATCTGCTCTGCCCCCCACCATAAGCCAGCTGCTTATATTAGGGAGAAGGACAAAGATTACATGGGGAAGTAGGCAAAAGAGTATGCCAAATGGGCAGTTTACAGGTAATGGCAGCTGGAGATTTGCAGGTATGGTGTATGCAAAGGCTGGGAGTTTTTCAAAGGGCTAGTGGCTCTGGTCTGCAACAAGGTTGTTCATCTTTCCATGATAATAGGTGGCTCCCTGATGGGGAGGGTGGGCTGAATTTCCAGGTGAGCTCCCAGGTCCTACATGCAACTTCCAGCCAGGTTCTCTAATCAGAACAAAACAATCATAGTTAACAGAGCATGATTAATATTTCTTGCAATTATAGCTGGTCCGCAATATTCTATTTCTGCCTTCTCACCAGGAGATTGTGATGATGGGCCAAATTTGGGAGACCCTATTCTAAACTACTTTTGTTCATTCTTTCCCTTTCTTTTAATCACTGAACATTTACTCCTTTGTAACTCCTTGCATCCTTCTTACTACTTAATAATTTTCATAAGGGCAGGAGTATGTCGAATTATTATTTGCGTTTAACCTACTGCACCCTTCCTATCCCCTTGCACAATGTAAGGCACATCTTAGAAGTTCAATAAATTATCCTTGAGTAAAAGAATGAATAAATGAATGCATGAGCGAAGAAACGATATGCATTTGAATAAGTGGTTTCTCTAGTTTTTTTGTTTGTTTGTTTGTTTTCATTCTGCTTTTATTTATTCAGGTGGTATTTAGGGCGGGCAGGCAGCCAGCCAGCTATATGTAGCCATTCACGATTAATCCATTTAAAAATAGATACAGTGACTCATTTTTATTTTTTAAAGAAACTTTCCATATCCAATAGCCCTATTTCCAGAATCACTTCATAATGCACAAGCTTTTAGCTTGCAAATGGTTTCATTTGAGTTTCATACCAGGAATAGCTTGTATGAATCCATAAACATGAATGAGGCTCTTCTTGTGGGATTTTCCTATTTTAGTCCAATACTTATCTCAAATTGAACCCATTTGGGTGAATTCTGCTGCCATAAACCCATTTAAGCTCAAAGTTGCCACTGTAAATGGCCAGGATTAAAAGCAAACATACATCAGTCATCATTGATTCATATCTCAGACATAGACAATAAGATAAATATATCTATTAATATATATTAGGATAAAAATGGTTAAAACCAATCATCCATTTTTATCATTCTTCAAGGTGAGTCTAAATTTTTAATAAGTAACATGCATAATCCTTACCTTAATAAACTCCTTTTAATGAATGTGGGAATAAAAATGCTGAAATTTAAAAATGTGAGTGGAAAGAGCAGACAGCACATTTATTGAAAGATTATTCTAAGATCTAACTTGTGAAAAAGTTTTTCTTTACCGCAGACCTGATATTTTCCATTGAGTTAGTGAAAAGGATTAGCCAGTTTAAATAGTGACCATTTCCTTCAATCAGCTAGTGTTTTCCCTCTATACAGGTGATTCCCAGATTGTGCATAAGCATTTATGTCAGCCAAGAAAGACCATGAGGATGCAATTAGCAACGTCGGAGAATGTGGGAAGTTCTATAAGATAAGTAACCCAGTTCTCCCAACAAATAGTTTTTGTTACTTGAATTTAAAAGAAGTACATGGGCTGCTCTGGGGAGAATAAATTGTAGAGGGACCAAGGTGGAACCACAGAGACCTGCTAGGAAGAATTGTATTAATCTATGGTCCAGGGCTTTAGTTGTGGAAAAGATGAGAACTGGGCAGATTTGAATATGTGTTGAAGTTAGAAGTGGCCAGATTATTATGCGTTCAGAGATCATAATAATATGGCCTCTAGTATATACTATTGCAATAGGGAAGAGGGTCAAGTGTGAACTAAACTCAACTTCAAACTGTACAGAAATGACTGGGCATTTTAAATGGAGAATGAGGGAGTTGAAAGGGAAGAGAACAGGTGCTCCTTAAAATCAAGAATGTGAAAAATACAAAGTGTGGTCTGTGTAAAGGTTGATTAGGCCAGTTGTGTCTATGAGCTGGCAATTATCAGTTAGGATCTTGCCTTTCCACAGAGACTGAGAGACAGAGGCCCCATCCTTCCTGAAGTTTACATTGTAAAGTATGTCTTCCGGTTCTTAAGAAAGAGACTCTTGAATTGTGGGAGGTTCTTATATATATCAAAAGGACACAGGAAGGATTCACAATTGTAAGCCCTTTAGGTAAGTGCTGTAATGCAGAATGGACCAGGGGCCTATTTGCAGCTGTTGGCTAAGACAAAGGGAATTTTTTTGGCAGACTAAACGCCCCCAGGCAAGCACGTTAAGGGGTCATCCTAGGCATAAGGTCTTGAGCTGTTATAAACTATGTTAATGATTTTGGCTTTTTTTTTTTTTTTTAAGTTTTTTAATGTGGGGTAAGTGATTGGATGAAATCATGTGTTGAGAATCTGTACTTTTTATACACTAAGGTTGAGGCCTAGTAGAGGGCTCAGAGCAGCCTGACTAGAGTTTGATCAAACAGAAAATGCTTCTCACTGAGTAATTTTAAGACGTGTTATTTTATTTTCATTAAAAAAAAATTATTTGCCAAAGCCTCCATTTCTTCATCTATAAACTAGGTATTTTAGCATCACATATATATCTTGGCAGCATCTAATGCAGCACTACGCAATAGAAATATAATTCAAGCTCACATGTCATTCTCAATATCCACACAGCCACATTTTTTTTAAAACTGGAAATAACGTAAATGTTAACTAGTTACTAATATATTCAACATAGTTCACATGTAATCAACATTTTTAAATTATTCAAAGATTTTTACGTTCTTGTCTTCGTCCCAAATCTTTGAAATCCGATGTATATTTTACACTTCCAGCCCCACACATTTGCACTAGCCCATTTCAAGCGCTCCCCAGTCACACGTGGCCCTGGCATTAGACAGCACGGGTCTGGACAGCCCAGCAGCCGACTATGCTGACGCAGGCGTGGGGGCGGGACTCAGCCAGTCGGGGGCGGGGCTTCTCGGAGAGGGCGTTCTGGGCCTCGTCGGCCGCCGTAGGAGAGCGCCGGCCGCGGCGGCGCCACGTTCCCTGCGGCGGCTGCAGACGAATCTGCTGGGCTTCGGGGTGGTTCCCGTCCACCATGGCCTTCACCCTGTACTCGCTGCTGCAGGCGGCCCTGCTGTGCGTCAATGCTATCGCGGTGCTGCACGAGGAGCGATTCCTCAAGAACAGTGAGTGGGACGTGGGGCCGGGCGGAGGTAGCGGCGCACTGCCCGGGGGCGCGACCCCGGGACCGCCGCGCGGGGGACAGCCTGGGGCGGGACAGCCTGGGGCGGGACGAGAGGCGGCTGAGGGCCTGAGTGGGGGCCCTTTCTGGCGGGGTTTGCGGGGGGAGGGGGAGCCGAGCCTTTTGCATCTCACCAGCGGGGTGAAGATTGTTCCATAGACACCCGCTGCGTGCCAGGTCCTGGGGGTGGGAATGGGGATCCTGAAATGAGCCAGGGACGCCCCGGCTCGCGATTACTTTCGATTAATGCTTTAATGCACTTCTCTGTGGCCGCTTATGGTCGAAAGCCCGGGGTTTGAGTTTTCAGCGAAAGAGGGAAGGGCGTGGCTCAGTTGGAGCACAGGTCATTGGGTGAATGAACTGTGGAGCGCTGTGGGGGTTCGTGGGCTTTGGGGCTACGAGGAAAGGGAAAGTGATGGTATTGTCTCGGCATCCAGCCACCCACGTTCCAAGAAAGTTTATTCAGCCCACAGCTTTGGGCATCTACGATGTGCCAGGAACTGTACTGGAATCATACAAAAATAAAGACACAGGTTATGCCAACCGGGACCTCACAGTCCAGCACCACCCCTCAACCCCCTCACCCCTGGCCATCCTGGGCAACGCAGGCTGCTTGCTTGCTGTAGGAGGCACCATGTGTCACAGTGTACCAGTTATATTTGTGTGAATCATTGCAACTCAAACCCATGAGCAAGATTATTATTTTATTTCTCCAGAATAAATTTACTGAGCACAGATTATGTGTCAGGCCCACATAGTAAGAGTTGATGAGGTTACAGCAGTTACCCTGACCTTCTAGTGGAAGTTAATCTAAATAAAACTGAACAGGTCACAATAACAAAGATGCAGAATATTATGGAAGAGAAGCGCAGTGAAATTTTAACCTATGAATCTGTGAAAGCTTCTTGGAGGAAGTGTGTCTAACTACAAATCTGATAAGTGAGTAAACATTAACGAGGTGCAGGTGAGGGGTTGGGAGAAACAGAGGGTGAGAAAACTCAGGGGCAGGTGAAAGCAAGGTCTTAAGCAGGGCAGTGACTTGACCAGACTTGTGTAATTTGCTATAGTATGGAGAACAGGTTGGAAGGGTTGAGAGAGGGAGGGTCCACTATCAGTTGGGTGGGCATAATAATAATAATAATAATAATAACAACTGATACTTAACACTGTGTGCCCAGGTCTGTATCACGCACTTTACATATATTGTGTAACCCCGACAGCAACTTTATGCGATAGTTTTCATCCCCACTTTACAGATAAGAGAGCAGATAAACTTTCTAAGATCATACAGCTAGAAAGTGGCAGATCTAGGATTCAAACATAGGCAACCTGACTCAAAAGTCCATCTTTTCACCACTATACAAACAGAATAGTAGAAGGGATCATGTTGTGAGTTTAATTGCGCTTGCCTCCCCCTCCCCCCACCCCCCCCTTCTCCAAAAGACAAGGTCCTAGCCCTTGGTACCTGTGAATGTGACCCGAGACTCTGGAGGTGTAATTAAGATGAAGTCACACTGGGTTAGGATGGGCTGTGGACCCAATGAGGTGTCCATGTAAGGAGAAAGAGATACGGAGGCACACAGACACACAGGGGAAGGCCACACTACAACAGAGGCAGAGACTGGAGTTAGGCAGCTTCAGGCCAAACGGAGCCGAGGTTTCCGTTAACTGTGAGAAGCTAGGAGATGGTTGTGGAGGAGATTATGTCTCAGATCTCCAGAAGGAACCAATTCTACAAACACCTTGATCTTAAGACTTCTAGACTTCAGAACTATGAGAAAGTAAATTTCCTTTTGTTTTGAGCCACCCTGTGTGTGCTGCTTATGGTAACCCTAGGAAACTATTACAAATCAGGAGATACTTTAAAGGTAGAAAGGCAAAATGTATTGTTTGAACATTGGAAATAAGGAAGAAAGGAAAAGGTCAAAGATCTCCCTTGGTTTTCAGGCTTAAGCAACCGAGTGAAGAGTTGTACCTTTACCGGGTTACAGAGTACTGGAGGAAAATGGGGGTAGTAGTGGTGGATAAGGTGAAGAAATAAGTTTAGGACATGCTGAGTTTGAAATTATATCTGTGAGATAAGCGAGCAGGGATGTGAAGTAGTAGTGAGTTGGACTTAAATCCATAAAACAATGCAAGAACCACAGTGTAGATTGAACTTTGAGTTTCTCAGCCACAGATGATAAATAAAGCCATATGTAAAGATGAAATTGCTCAGGGAAAGAAGAGTACAAGGGGAATTGGTGACCAAAATAGTCCTTGAATCGCTTCTAATAAACTAGGAATAGAAGCGAACTTCCTCAATTTGATAAAGAATATCTAGGAAACACCCTCCTCACACCTCACACACCCCAGGTAACATTCTATATAAGAAAGAGCTAATATGACCGTCCAGAGGGATGACCTTCTGGACTGAGCTGCAGCTGCGAGGGCTGAGCCCCTTGCAAGAATTTCATGCCTCGGGCCTCTAGTCTACACTAATAAAAGAGTAAGATGCAAATTGACTGTACCTTTGTGATGCCCACCAGCCAATCAGGAGTGGTATGCAAATCAATCCAACAAAGATGACAGGTTAATTTGCATACGCAGGCGTCCCCGCACTGCCCCAGCAGCTCCAGGCCCCTGGGAAGTGTGAGAAGGTGGAAAGGTAGCTCAGGGCTAGAGCGAAAAGGTGGCTCCTGCCAGAGCCTAGATGGTGCCGGCAGCCAGGGGAAGAAAGGCCCATTCTTGCATGAATCTTTGTGCATCAGGCCTCTAGTTAACATATAATGATGAAAAACTGAGTGCTGCCCTAGCTGGTTTGGCTCAGTGGATAGAGTGTCAGCTTGCAGACTGAAGGGTCCTGGGTTCAATTCCAGTCAAGGGTACATGCCCAGGTTGCCAGCTTGATTCAGTGGGGGACGTGCAACAGGCAGCCAATCAATGATTCCCTGTCATCTTTGATGTTTATATCTCTCTCTTCCTCTCCAAAATCAATAAAAATGTATTAAAATTTTTGAAAAAAGAAGAAAAAAGAGAAAGAAAAACTGAGTGCTTTCCCCAATTAAGAATAAGAAAAGATGCCCTTTCTTGCCACTTCTAACATTGTACTGGAGATTCTAGCCAGGGCAATTAGATGAATAAAAAGAAAATATATCCAGATTGTGAGGTTGAAAGAAGTAAAACTATCTCGTGTTTATAAATGACAGTCTTGTATAGGAAATTCTAAGAAGTAACTAAAACTATTAAAACTAATAAGTGAGTTTAGTAAGGTTAAAGATACAAGATCAGTAACAAAAATCAATTATTTTTCTATATATGAACAATGAATTTTAAAAAAATGAAACAGTTTTGTTTATAATTTCAAAAAGAATAAAGTACTTAAGAATAAATTTAACAAAAGTGTGAATCGCATGCTATGAAAACTATAAGGTATTGTTGAATAAAATTAAAGAAGAAATATTTTTAAAGGTAATTAAAATAAAAACATCCTCTGTTCATGGATCAGAAGAGTTAATGTTGCTTAGATGATACCAAACAATAATATTGATTTACAGATATAATGCAAAGTTTATCAAAATCCTAGTTGGCTTTTTTTTTTTCCCCCCCCCCAGAAACTGACAAGTTAATTCTGAGGAAAAAGGAATGGGCCAAGAATAGCCCCCCAAAAAAAATCTTGAAAAAGAAGAGTAAAGTTAGATGACTCACACTTTGAGATTTCAAAATTTACTACAAAGCCACAGCACTCAAAACATTGTGGTGTTGGCATAGGATCAACATGTAGACCAATGGAGCAGTTTTGAGAGTCCAAAAATAAATCCTTATGGTATGGTCAATTGATTTTTGACAGGGAAGACAAAACAATTCAATGGGTAAAGAATAGTCTTTCAACAACTGGTGCTGGAACAACTGCATATCCATAGGAAAAAGAATGAAGTTGAACCTCTGCTTCATACCAAAAACAAAAATTAATTCAAAACTGTAGACTTATAAGCTGTGAAACCTAAAACTATACAACTCTTAGAAGAAAATATAGGCATAAAAGTTTGTAACTTTGGATTACACCAGGGGTGGGGAACATGGAGAATCATTTAGTCTGGCCCTGCCAAGGCATTAGAGTGAGTTAATTAAATGTTTGACCAAATACAGCAAAATTAAGTTGATAATTTTGAATGGCCCATGAATGATGTTATAAATATCCAAATGGCCCTTGGCAGAAAAAAGGTCCCTCACCCCTAGATTAGACCAAGCTTTTCTAGATATACAACACTAAAAGTAGAAAAACCAAAAGAAAAATACGTAATTGTGCTTCATCAAAATTAAGAATTTTGTGCCTTTTAAGGACACCATCAAGAGCATAAAAAGACAACTACAGAATGGGAGAAAATATTTACAAATCATATATACGATATATGACTGCTATTCAGAGTGTATAGAGAACTATTACAACTCAATATTAAAGGATAAACAATCCAATTTAAAAATTTGGACAGGTTATCTGATGGCTAACATTATTAATCATTAGAAAAATACAAATGGAAACCCTAATAAAATATACTTCACACCAATTATTAGGACTATAATAAAAAAGACAGTAATGTGTTGGTGAGATGGTGTTGGTGAGAAATTGTAACCATTTATACATTGTTGGTGGGAATATAATGTGATGCACACTGATCATGAGGGGGCAGATGCCCAATGCAAGAGCTGCCACCTGGAGGTCAGTGTGCCCCCCCAGTGGGAGTACTGCTCAGCTGACTGACCCATACTGTTGACCCACCACGCCAGCAGCAACCAGTCACTCCCTCAGTAGTCCTGCAGGTCTGATCTCCAAAGAACAGGTCAGGTACTGACGGGTCAGCATCGCTGGCTAGCTGGATCTGGATCCTGGGCCAGCAAGGGTATCCCACCATCCGCCTGATCCTCCCACCCCCCTCAGGACCCCACCCATGCACGAATTCATGCATTGGGCCGCTAATGATTTATAATAGCTAAAAAGTGGAAACAGTCCAAATGTCTACCAACTGATAAATAGATGACTATGATATGTGGTGTATCCACACTATGTAATATTATTTGTTAGCAAGAAGGAATGAAATATTGATGTATGAGACATGGCAGAACCTTAAGATCATTATGCTAAGTGAAAGAAGTTAGTCATAAAAGACTGCATATCATGATTTCATTTATATGAAATGTCCAGGATAAGCAACTATATAGAAACAGAAAGCAGATTAGTGGTTGCTTAGTGCTAGAAGGTCTGAGGGGATGGGAAGTGGTTGTTATTGGGTACAGGGTTTCTTTTGGGGGTGATAAAAATTTTCTAAAATTGAGTGTGTACAACTCTGTGAACATATTTAAACCTCTGAATCGTGCACTCAGAGGTTTGAACTGGATGGTAGATGATTGTATCTCAATAAAACTGTTATTTTAACCACACATTTTTTAAAAACCAGACAAGTATTATATCCAGTACTAATTATGAGTAATACAAAAGAAACATGAAATTATATTAGTCAGCTTGGGCTGCCAAAACAAAAAAATCATTGAGCAAAGTGAAATCTTGTTTCATGATATTGATATCATGTATAAAATAAAGATTTATTCTCTGTTAAGTTTAAGGCTTAACAGTTCATTTGAGATTTTTAAAAACTGGAGTCATGCAATATGACAGGTGAATCTGAAATGAGGACAAGAGAAAGAAACATTGTAGATATAGGACATGTAAGTCTTCAGGAGAATGTTTCAGGTAATAAAAAAGGAATTAGCAAGGAAAGAAAAAATGATTTATAATATCAGGAAAATGATGTAGGAAAAGGTGAAAGACTCATTTACAGAAAATAGGATAGTGAGCTAAATTCCTCATCTCAAATCTGAGAAATGAAGAATGATCAAGGCGGGGGAAAAATGTGCCCCTGCTGGCATGATAGAGCATGCCCTAAAGGCCGGACCAAGCTATGACCAGTTTTAGCTTAAAATTTCCCCTATGTAATGTAGATGGTGAATCTTGGTTACTAGTACAGTGTCGTTATACTGATAATAGTGTTGGGCTTCAAAATTCTGAATTGATCTAATTAATTTTTCAACTGACACACTGCTTTCTCAGTTCTGACTTGAAAAATACTTTGTTAGTTTAAAAAAGGAATAAAAACATCAATCAGGGTGTTACAGTGTTCATCTTTACCATGGAATAACTTATTAGATATAATATAATTTATAACACCACAGTGGAAATGAAATGAGTTTTTGTTGCTTATCAAAAGTAAAAAATATACTGTAAAGTATTTCACTTAGTAGTGTTTTTAAGTCATATGACTTTATAAATTATGTCTTTAACAAAGGCTCAAGATAATCTTTTAGAAAATGACTAATGAAGGAGCAAGGCAAAGGCATGAAACATTTTAACACTGCTAATCGTTTTTATATTGTACAGTCGGCTGGGGAACAGACCAGGGAATTGGTGGATTCGGAGAGGAGCCAGGAATTAAATCTCAGCTAATGAACCTTATTCGATCTGTAAGAACCGTAATGAGAGGTAAGAAGAAAAACTAGTAGAACACTCTTACGTTTTAATTTTGTGGTTTGATTTAACTGGGTGTGAATACTATCTATCACATACCACCTTTGTAGCAGGAAATTGTTTCTCGTTAACCTGGCTTTATTGCTTAAAAGTTACTGGTTTCTTTCTGTGCCTCTTATTTCTAAGCAGTTGGTACAAATTGAATGCTCAGTGTTGTAACCTGTTTGTATGTTACCTCAGAGTTGAAAGACAATAATATTCTTGCCTTTTGGAAATTCTGTTGCTTCCAAGTGGTAAAGTCATCTAAAGTCCCATCAGGCTTTCAAGAGAAAAATAGAAGTCCCACATTTGCTATTTTCTTAGGAAATATTTTATGGAACCTCAATTTTTTTATTGAAAACCATTAAAACTAGGGTCTCTCTGTCTTCCTCCTTTTTTTAGTTGCTTTAACCACCACTTTGAATAGGATGATAAGTTCATTCTTACTTTGGTGATGAAACTATGAAATAATCTTTGTACATATTTCTTTTCTTTTTTTTTTTTTAATATATTTTATTGATTTTTTACAGAGAGGAAGGGAGAGAGATAGAGAGCTAGAAACGTCGATGAGAGAGAAAGATCGACCAGCTGCCTCCGGCACACCCCCCACCGGGGATGTGCCCGCAACCAATGTACATGCCCTTGACCGGAATCGAACCTGGGACCTTTCAGTCCGCAGACCGAGGCTCTACCACTGAGCCAAACCGGTTTCGGCATCTTTGTACATATTTCTAATGTCCGGTATCCCTGGTAGCCATATGGGTCTATTTCTGCCTGAGTCCGGTGTGCTTTTGTGTTCCCAGAGCTACACTTGCACCATCCACAGATGTTTTCAGATTAATCCACTTGTATCACTGTGACCCTTATCCCCTGTCACACAAGCCCTCTTTAAATTAATTTGGAGTTTATCAACCAGTGCATGTTTGAATGTTCCTGTTATGAGTATTTGTAATATGAGTATGATGACATATTGTTAGGTATTGCTGACCTTCCTGGATGCTAGTAACTATGACTTAGTTTTCTTTCTAATAACAAACTTTTTTTTTTTTTTTTTTTTTGCAGTGCCATTGATAATCGTAAACTCAATTGTAATTGTATTGCTTTTACTATTTGGGTGAAGATCAGTGGAGGAAATGGAGACTCAGAAGAGATGTCAGCGGAAGTTATTACTTTTATCTTTATTGGAATATACATATCTTAGCTGTCCCTGGACTTGACAAAAATGTAAACATGATAAAAACAAAACAAACAAACAAAAAAACCCAGAGTCTCTATCTGATTTTTAAAAAAATGTTGCACTTAACAGTTTCATTATAAAAAGATCAGATCATCAGAGGTATTAACTATCCAGGATTGGAATACATTTGATTGCTGACTGTTAATAAAAGTTTGTGCTATGGTTAAGATTGTTCAAAGGATGCAGGACTCACTTCTGTGTTTTTAGAGCTTCTTCTCTCACTTCTCAGGGATGCTTTTTTTTTTAACTTTTGAAGTTCATTGTGACTTAGTTATGCTCAGAGAGTGATTATCCTCCTAGATAAAACTTAAAGGATTTAAAAACTAATTACTACATATAAAGTGATAAATAGGTAATTGAGATGGTTTTATTTTGACCTCTTGTTAAATATTTTGTCTATATTGTCTTGGCTTTAAAAAATTCAAATTCATAGTAACTATCAAGGAGCAATACAGTCTGACTTTAGGGAGAATTATAATTTTGTAAATCAGTCAATGCGATTGTGTTTTTGTTTTAAATTATTTTCATGCATTTATTATTTTAATAACTGGTCTGCATAATGAGACCAGATTAGTATCTACATATTTTCATTGGTAGAAAAGTATAGACCCTTTTTACAATGGTGACTTATATTTTGAAATCAGCATAAACATTAGCCTCTAAGAGCCAATCCTGAACAATCACAATATAAACTATAATATGTAAGAAGACTTATCTATGTAAGAAGACTTACGTATGTAAGAAGCATTTACCTGTCTCAAAAGTATCCATGTTTCCATTTCTTGGAGTAATACTTGAAGGCTTGTGAGTCTTAATTCTTATTTCCATCTGTCATTAGGGCATTCATGCTGGATAAGTTTTGTTTTTATGTCTTAGACCATTCTGTATTTAACTCCTCCCATAATACAGTTTTATGCAGAAAGAATAAAACTATGTAAATTTTTTTTCTAGAAATTATGGGTTATAATATTTAAAAGGGGAAGAATTGCATCTTTGTTTATAGCACATTTGTAAATAAAGTAAAATTTCTAAGTCAAGTACGTGTTTTTTTACTTTAGTGTATACCTATCAGGTACTAATGAAATTAATCTCATTTTGTGTGTAACACTTTCTATATATGTTTTCTGTAAAATCACTAAGCACAGTTTTAATGAAAACATTCACAATCCACTTTTTAAAAAAATATATTTTTACTGATTTCAGAGAGGAAAGGAGAGGGAGAGGAGAGATACAAATGTCATGATGAGAATTATTGATTGGCTGCCTCCTACACACCCCCTACTGAGGATTGAGCTTGTGCCTTGACCTCCCAGTTCATAGGTCAAGTTTCAACCACTAAGCAACACCAGCCAGGCCATTTTTTTTTTCTTCAGTGAATTGAATTGACATCAAGAAGACTCATGAGCAACTTTTATATGACTTAATTTACTTCTAAAACTGAAGCAAGTATTGAATGCCTGTTGGCCATCCCCGAGTTACAGATGGATTATCTCTGGGCCCCAGGCTTATAGCTGAACCAAAGAAAAGCACCAGTGATTCACAGTTGATTACATGGTTCATGTGGGTACCATATTCGGCACTAAAAGGCAATGTTCTTTGGACCTTACAAAGAGCTGATGCATGAGTTTGAGTGTAAGCTACTGACCACATTCAAAAAAAAGTAGTTAATTGAGGGTATTCCCATTTCTCCAACACCTATGAGCCATACAGAATTTTAAAAATAAAAGAGACTGTCCTGATGCCATTTTCATGTAAGACATTGCACCACACCATACTCATATAGTGTCAGATACTGCAGAAGTTCACACTCCCATTAGGGAGCAGGCACAGCAGGGCAGGATCAGAGTATTCTGTAGCAAAGCAGTTCTGGGGAAAGTGAAGCACTGAATATCAAAGTATTTCATCTCTGGAAGCCACTTACACGTTTCTAACTTTAATTTGCCCAAGGGGAGGTCCGCAAGCTTTCACAGGTTAACCCTAGTTTCCCCAGGGCAGTTGTGATTTAGTAGCGTTGGTATCATTGTAGTAGGTAGTAATTTAAGTGCCCTGCTTGCCTGCCCACATCCTCCTAACTCATTCCCAGAATTAACAATCTGGGATCATTCTGGCCTCCAAATATCCCAATTCAATTCCTGATCATTCTGGCCTCCAAACATCCAGTTCAATTTCCTCAGTGAATTGATGACATACATCAAGAAGACTCATGAGCAACTTTTATGTTGAATTTATGGTGTTATGTATTCTGACCCTGTCATGAAGGATCTTTGCTCTAGTCTATAAATGTTTTAATTTGTTTAACCCTTGCTCTAGGAAATGTTTATTAATTGTAGTGAAAGTGTGAGAGAGACATCGATTCATTGCCTCCCCAACATGCCTCGACAGGATTGAATCCACAACCTTTGGTGTACGGGATGATGCTACATCCCAGCCACCCAGCTAAGGCTCTAGTCTATAAATATTTACCAAATGTATACCCAAATGCTTTTTTAAAAATATACATTTTTTATTGATTTCAGAAAGGGAGAGATAGAATCATCAATGATGAGAAAACTATCGGCTGCCTACTGGGGGTCGCACCTGCAACCCAGGCATGTGCCCTTGGCTGGAATATTATAGAATCTAGGATCTTTCAGTCTGCAGGCCAAGACTATCCACTGAGCCAAACTAGCTAGGACTAAATCACCTTTTCAGTGATTTAGTTTCAAAGTTATTACCAATAATAAAATTTTGATGTCATGCCAAATGAAATTTATTTTTGCTAAAATTTCCTTAGCTCTTCGTTGGTCATGATATGTCAGATATTGTGAAACTATTCTGTAGACAGACTGGGCAATGTCTAAGGGTATTAATAATCGAGATAAGTTTTGGAATCCTACCATTTTTGTTTCAGTTCTGATACTGCTTTCTTTACATCTCCACTCCCATTTTTTTCTTTCCCAAATCAGCCCCTTCCTTTTGAGGTCCCATCCTTGTTTTTGTTATTGTTAATCCTCTCCCAAGGATATTTTCCCATTGATTTTTAAGAGAGAGTGGAAGGGAAGGGAGAGGCAGAGAAATATTTACGTGAGATACATCAATTGGTTGCCTTAAGCAAGCACCTCGACTAGGGGCCAGTGATCGAGCCTACAACTATGATATGTGCCCTTGACCAGAATTGAACTTGAGATTTTCTATCCACTGAGCCAAACCAGCTAGGGCAGATCCCATCCCTTCTTTGGCAGCAAAGCCATTTGAGTCTTTTGATGAGAAGGAAGCTATGGATTCTCTTTCATTATTCCACATCATAGTGAATGACCCAATTGCCCAAACCTGGAACCTAGTATTATCTTGATGCCTTCCCTTCCCTTCCCCGCAATCTATTACCAATTTCTATTTTATCACCTACAGGTCTCTTTTGTGTTTTGTTTTGTTTTGTTTTTCTACACAGTTTAAGCGTCTCTCTTATAAATCTACAGTACCTTCTTGTCTAGACTCTCATTTTGACACCTCTCCTATCCACTCTCCATACTGCAGCCAGACTAAGCACTAGGGGAAAAAAATGCATGTCTTAATACACACTTACTTGAAATCCTTCAGTGGTGTTTTAATCTCGTCAAAAGAGTCTCCTAGCTCTGAAAGGGAAACTAGGAACAGGTTTCTTTTCCTTCAACCAAGTGGGCCCTTACATAGAAACAGACTTAACAAATGTGAGTAAGACAAAAACCACCTCCAGGCCAGTGGGGAGGAAAAGCATAGGGTCCCTAGTCCAGGGACCAGAAAGGGTTATGGCTGACTGCAGCACTGCGCAGGGGATGTTGGCTGGTGTTTTAGCAAGGATACAGCAGACTTGTCCAAAGGTTCCGTATGTGTAAACCAGGGTGTTCTATTATGTCCGAACTTTTTTCATTTCGTCGTTTTCATAGAGAATGCATAAGATGACCATCTCTGCAGTCAAGTAGTTCATTTGGATCTAAGGGAGACAAGTAGAGACTCCCAACCTGGGTGGGAGCAGTGAGGAAGGTGGATCTAAGTAACCCAAAATATTGCTTCCCTGGAGGCGATAGGTTAAGGCCTGTGGTAGCACTCTCTGAGGAGAGGCAGGGTGAGCCACGGCCGTGTCCGCTTTTTGGGGTAGCTAATTCAGGAAAAGAGGGAATGGCTAAGAGCAGTGTCGGTATTCAAGCAGCAAAGCAGAGCATGACCTCAGAGATTGGGTGTTTCAGGGAAACTAGGAGATGACTTCTGAGTTACCCCTCGAGAATGTGGAGGGTTGCAGCAAAGAAGTTACCCAATAAAATTCGGTTCGACCATGGTGCTGCGGAATGGGAAACATTTAATGAGCAAAGGCAGGGGGCTTGGTGTTTCCTCTCGCATCGTGGCAGCGCCCTGGAAAAAAATGAGTCTCCAGAACAGTCTGTCGCTCTTTCCGATCGTGATAAAGGAGCAGAACTAAACCAGTGCTGGGTGTCCGAGACTGGAGGAAAAACCTGGACAGATGGGGCGGAGATGGACTGGGAGGGAGGCGGGACTTCCGTTGTGGTTCTGGGCCCAGCTTCCGGCGTACATCGGAGCTGTCCTGGGCACTCTGGATCCGCGGCGAGGACGCTCTGGCTGCGGGGCTGAGCGACTTTCCAGTTAGCGGGGCCTTTGCTGAAGACGGATAGGGGCAGGGGTGAGGAGCCGCCCTGGGCTACCGCCTGCCCGCAGGTCTGGAGGCGGCATTTCTTTGCGGGAGGGCTCCGGGCCTTAAAGGTTCGCTTCTCTAGGCCACGCCTCCTGGGGCAGGGACCAACCCGCGCGCTTGCTCAATGAGGACTGTCACGCCCCTCCGATGGGCACCGCCCCCTGGGCCGTGGCGCTACTGCGCATGCGCGGAGAGGACGCGCGTCGCTTCCGCCGGGCCCTGGGTCCCGTGACTGTGGTTGCCCCGGGGCTAGAGCGCGACTCCGAGGTGTCGGCGGTTCTTCGGCCCTTGCCCTTGGGCTGCGTTTGGGAGCCGGAGTCTTTCCCGGTCAGTCTGGCGTTTGCTAGGCCCTGGAACGTGGGCTGGGGCGGAGTGCAGACACCAGTTCCGAAGCCCCTCCCCACGGGGGATGGCGGGAATCGCTGTTCCGTGCTGAAAGATTCTGTCTAGTTCTAGAAATCGTAGAGACCCCGATTCTTAAGTTTTATTTAATTCGAAAGTCTTTACTGAGCCCCAAATAGTACAGTGGAAAAGGCAACAGAGCCCCATAACTCACAGAACTTAACAGTTGGGGCAGTGTGAGTGTGATAAGGAGAGCACGCGGGGGGAGAAGAGGAGTTGAACTCAGGAATGCCAGAGGAAACGGGACCCAGGGACAGGAGGAGTAGGCCAGGGGAAAGGAGGATTCAGGGGGCAGAAATGGTCCCAGACGGAAGTCCAGCGATGAGGGAGGTGGAGTGTAGTGGAACTTGATGTGGGAGTCTAGTCAAATGAGGTAGAGAGGTAAACCTGGGCTCTGTACAGTTTTCATTGTTCAGGCTTCATCCTGAAGAAATTAGGGAGCCACTGGGAGATTTTTAATTGGGGAGTAACTGGATAATAAACATTAAGTGCATCCAGTGTTCCAGACTTTTCTACTGGAAGTATGTAGGGAACAGAAGAGGATGTGTAATCCCCAGACATTCTAGGAGGCATATTCTGAACAGCCTTAACCTCCCAGGAGAAAAAATTTATTGCAATCTCGTTTTATGTTAAATATTTATGCAAGTTTTTAATTACATTACAAGTTTTTAATTACCTGCCACAATATAGCCTTATTTTGGTATAAAATGTTTTCTCAAACTCTCAAGTTACATTAATGCTTTAGGACATTGCATCATATATTGTGATTTTTGCAGTCCTTGACACATCCATCATGTGCCCTTCTGTCCTTTCTCCCCCACACATACATAACCCTGACTTTCTTATTTTCTTTAATCTCCCTATCAACCAGTAGAGGCAGGTGCTACCCTTCATATTTCGGCAGTGAAGAAACAGCTTGAGAGCTTAAGAAAATCGCTCAAGTTCACATAGTTAGTGAATTGAGGCACGTACAACTCCTCACTTCTTGCCCTTTACTGCATTTCTGGGAATGGATTTGCAGCTGGAAATAGAAGGTTCAAAGTAAAGAGGACATTTAGAAAGTTGTTGAACTGGACTAATGAAAAGTGATGATTCCAACACTTTAAGTAATGATGAAGAGAAGTGAGTGGATTCAAGACTGTAAAGGAGGTAGAACTGGCATTTGGCAGTTGAATGGATGTGTGGAAGGAGTGGGAGAGCCTGCTGGGTGCATCTGGATTGATGGTGCTGCCATTCACTCGTATGGATCTTAGGAAAAAGAGCAACTTTGAGGGTGGTTCATTAGGGCTTGTTCGATTGAGATGCTCCTGGGATATTCAAGGAGAGTTGTCCTCTGAAGTATCTTGAAGAGTTCCTCTTAGGATGAGAGAGAATTCGCCCCGACTTTGTACCAGTATGAATTGTTTATGTCTCTTCTATGGTATATCCTATATTAACTTGTTCAAACTGGGAGATGGTGGGATATGGACTAAAGATAAACCAGGAATATGGACCATCTTTGAAGCCTTTATAGTTCTTCTGGAGGTGATACTATATTATACAATTCCATTTGTTTTTGAAAAAACTTTTTTTTGTGTGCTATCAAATAACTTCTTTTCCTTTTATTGAGACATAAATGACATATAACATTATACTAGTTTCAGGTTTACAACATAATGACTCAATATTTGTATGTGTTGAGAAATTTTCATTATAGGTCTAGTTAATGTCTGGCAATGTACATAGCTATTTTTTTTTTTCTTTTAATGAGAACTTTGAAGAACTATTCTTAGCGACTTTCAAACATGCGATACAGTATTATTAACCATAGTCACTATGCTTTTGACCCCCTTCACCCATTTCTCCCCCCTATCCTCCTACTCTGGCAATCACCAGTCTGCTCTCTGTATCTATGAGTTTAGATGCAATATAATGATCTCAGTTCTCCTAATATTGCTCTATTTAGTCAATGCAATTCTAGTCAGAACTCCAAAAGGTACGATTTTATTTTGATGGGAAATGACAATCATCAACAGGTTGACGGTTTGTTGTGGGTAATGGTAATGGTATGAGTTCCAAAACTATTCTTGTAGTATTGAGTACCAGGTGAACTGGTTATTAATGAGGATTTTTTTCAATAGATGGAGTTACACATATTTTGATATGTATCCTATTTTGTTGTATTGACAGCATGCTCCAAACTGTCAAATTTGCTGACAGTATTAACATCATAGATATTTTTACGCTTAAAAATGTTGAATTTCATGCCACAAAAAAAAAAAAAAAAAAAAAAGCATTTGTGGAAAGTTTTAATTCATTACTTTATTTTGAAGAAAAGTGCTGCTGAAAGTTATCATATACTTCGGGAAGCTTATGGTGAACATGCTCTATCTCAAGATATTTGTGAACACTGATTTAAACACTTTAAAAATGATTATTTCGATGTGAAAGACAAAGAACATCCAGGTCAACTGAAAAAGTTTGAAGAACAACAATTATGAACATATTGGATGAAGATGTGTGTCAAACTCAAAAACAACTTGCAGAAAGATTAACCGTTGCTAAGCAAACAATTTCCAATCGTTTACAAGCAAAGGGAAAGATTTTAAAGGAAGGGAAATGGGTGCCACATCAACTGAACAAAAGACAAATGGAAAACCGAAAAGTCATCATAAAACGTTGCTTCAAAAGCACAAGATAGTGAGAGAGTGCGGGGCTGTCTTTTTTGCATCCAATTGTGACTGGCAATGAAAAATGGATTTATCTTAAGAATCCCAAATGCACAAAATCATGGGTTGATCCAGGTCAACTGTCAACATCAACTGCAAGGCAAGATCACTTTGGAAAGAAGACAATATTGTGCATCTGGTGGGATCAGGAAGGTGTGGTATATTTATGAGCTTCTAAAACTAAGTGAAACCATTAATACTGATTGCTGCTGACAACAAATAATCAATTTGGACCATATTTTGATCGTGAAACGACTAGAATGGGCCAGAAGATACAGTAGAGTAATTTTGCTTCATGATAACGCACCATCATACACTTCAAAACCAGTTAAAAGATCTTGCCTGGGAAGTCTTAACCTACTGCAGAGAACTTAGCATGGTGCAGAACATATATACAGCACCCAATAAATGTGAGCTGTTCTGGCTTTTCTCCTTCCAGCCACTTCTCTTGCTTTTCCTGTGACCCCAGGCCATACATTAGTGGGGCTAAATGAAGAAGTATATTTTGAGTTCTGGGGCTTGCTGTGGGTTTATTTATTTTTGTGTTTCTACCTTACATGCAGAGATGACTGACTTGGAGTGGGAACAGACTTTGGGAAATGGGAGGAGCAAAGCAGCTATAAACTATAAGCTGGGAAGGAATTCAGGGAGCATCTTTGCCACCTGAAAGAATGCACCTAAGAAAGAACAACACTTAGAAGGACATCACTGGGCAATCTAGCATATTCCTGGCAGCTTTGAGAGATGGACCAGCAGCAGCAATTAGCAGGCCTATATTGAAAAGGAGAAAATGCTTTGAGGGGTAATGTGTCTTCTAGCCTAGAGCTCGAGACTATAGGCAGAAGAGAAAGATTCAGATATTACCTTGCCTCCCTAACCCATATGCTGAGGAGAAACTTGGGACCAGAGCAGGGAAGACATTTAGCCAAGGTCACACATGAATTTGAGGCAGAATGAGGACCACTACCCAAGCCTACTGACTGTCAATCCCAAGCTCCACAATCACATTTCATAGGGAGCTAGCTAGGACAGAGATGTCTTCCCTCACCCACCATCTGTCCCAAGGTAAGATGTCATTAAGCTCTTCCCATAGCTTCTCCACAGATTTGTGATAATTACCTATTTATATCTCCCAGGTTCTTTCCCCCTTTCCCTCTGCTTCTCAGTTTAAAGGAGATGGCTTCTCCATGTCCGCTGTCACATAGGGCTTGACACATAGAAAGTGCTCAGTAAACATTTGCCCTGTAAAAATACAAGTGAATACAGTAACATGGCAACATTCCTATAAGGGTACAGATGACCACAATACTCCCAGACTCAGCAGGCCCCCAGAGAAATGTTCACATCTGTGTTCACCAGGAGATGTGTACAAGGAGGTTCATTATAATAAAACTAGAGGCCAGGCTCATGAAATTCGTGTGCGGTACAGTCCCTAGGTCTGGCCTGTGATCAGGGCCATCTTCCCCAGCTGCCAGTAGCTGGTCCTGCCCCCTCCCCCCAATTCCCTGTTTGCCACAAGGCAATCGGAGCCTGCTGGCTGGGATTGGGGTGGGCGGCAGAGAAGGGAGAGAGATGGAATGGGGAGGGACTGAGAAGTGGTCAGTGCACCTCATAGCGACTGGCCAAGCAGTCGTTCTGATTGTTCCACAATTTGGTCAATTTGTATATTACTCATAATATATATAGATATAGATATATGATATTCATGATCAGGGGGACAAATAAAGTATATAGCCATATAATGGAATTCTGTCAGTAGTAAAAGTGAATGAACAGTGGCTATATGTGTTAACATGGAGACATTTTCCAAGCATGATGTGGACTGGTAAGGCAAATCACTAAGAGTAGAAAGAATAACAATACAAAGCTTTCAAAATCAAGAGAGTAGTTTTCTTGGTGAGAGGAAGAAGGAAATTAGTTCAAAGAAAGATACACAGAGGGCTCCAACTCCTTCTGTGATGTTTTATTTCTAAATTTGAATGATGAGTAATGGAGGTGGTTATATTATTCTTGATACCTTTTTTGTATGTCTGAAATATTTCATTATTTTTATTTCATTTTTAAATCATACCTTATACTCCACTGTGTTTAGGATATAGCTCACAATAAATTTTAAAGAGAAAATATGCAAAAGGAGCTTTTATATTACTAAGTAAGAACAGTATTTCCTGACTTGAAAGTTACTGTATGACTTGACCAGCACATACTGTTACAGGTCAAGTTATACAGTAACTTGTACATACTGTTAGCTCCTTGGCCAGATATGTCATTTCAGGTTATAGTGGAGGTGAGTGATTAGAACATAGTCATCACATAAAACCAAAGATGAAAAAGATGTTGCTAGTGAATCAGTGCTCCTATACACCCATTCTTCAAAGTACATTATTCTGATATTTCTAACTAAAATAAATGAATAACTTGTTAAACCAAAGAGTTATTTTAAGAAACCTTAAAGTAAATACAAACTTCTTTTTATTAACTCCCCCTTTTCCCTTTCTAGTTTTAATTAAAGATTTAAAACAAAAACAAAAACAAAACAAAAACAACTAAGCATTATGAAAGTTTTATGAGTCAAATTTTGGATTTTTATTTTTTTAAAAATGCATTTTCCCCAAAAAGAAACAGCTTAACACTAAGCTGTGTTTTCTGGATATGAATGATATTTTTGAAGACTTCCCAGTTTTTAATTGTCCATTGTTTCCTAAACTGTATTTTTAATTTCATTTGCTCTCTCCTAGGGAATGAAGGATGGCAGCTCGCCGTGCATTAAAAGCTGTTTTGGTAGATCTCAGTGGCACAATTCACGTTGAAGACACAGCTTTGCCAGGCGCACAGGAAGCTCTTAAAAGGCAAGCTACCCTCCAGGTTCAGCTGACAAATATGTTTGTAAGTGCCGTTTTACCAAGGCAGATCATTAGCTGAATGGATGACCTTAAAATGGCATTTCACCAGCTTACCATATATACAAAAACTGCCTTGGGTTTAGCTAGAAGATGTATGCATTGTAATATCTTCCAAACATTGTTCTCTAAGCCTTTATTAGGTTTGGCCTTTTGATCTGTTCTTTTTGTTCTTTGTGTGCATGTTTTTTCCTAAGTCAGTAAAGTAAATTCCTGATTGAGAACTCAAGATTCTAAAATGTCAAAGGAAATAGCATTGGAAAAAAATCGCAAATGAAGGAACCACAAAGTGAAACACACACACATACACAAAGGCATAGTGCTGCCCACTCCCCTTTCACCTGAGATCTAGCGTTAAGTGTGCAGCAACTCAAATAAAATGTAATTGAGGGACTTGAAATTTTAGAATTATTTCTATCAATGAGATGTATTTGTAATGCCTTTGAAGGTTAGCGACTGTTTTATATTTCTGGTATCAACCACAGTACTTAACATGTCTCAATACAAACGAGGATACACAGTAAAAGCAAACTGAACATGTCCCCGTCAGTGTGGTTCCGTGATTGAGTGTAGACCTAGGATCCAAGAGGTCACTGAATCCAGTTGGGGCACATGCCTGGATTGCAGACTGGATCCTTAGTAGCAGGCATGCAGGAGGCAGCCAACGAAGGATGCTTCTCATTGATGTTTCTATCTCTTCATTCCTTTTTCTTCCTCTCTCTAAAAAAATCAATAAAAACATATATATATATTTTTAAAAGTAAACTAAATGTGAGTGTCCTGAAAAAAAATCAGTACAATAGTACTGTTAATTGGTATTAAATACCTTCATGTTAAAATTATTTAGAGAAGTTTTGAAAGTCAGCAATACTTAGCATGTGGTGTTTATTATTTTCCCACCTTAAAATAGTCTTAGGAGCTCTAGTGACTAGTATCACAACACCAGGTATACGGGCCAAAAATTGACTCAGATCTTGCTTGCATTCTCTCAAGGAGCTTACCTTCGATTTGGGGAATCAACAAATACAAAGAGATTTATGTATCTGATAGGCATTATTTGGAAGCTATCAGTTTAGTTAGGAGTCATGATGTTCATGTTATAGATTTAACATGAACCGTGTTGTTTAACCATTTGTACACCATAAGTGTCTATAGACGCAAGCGGCGGACCTTTTTTAATTAAATTCAAAATATCGTGGCAGTTAACCAGTTAAAGCCAAAAGAAAGTCAGAGGCACCATTGGACTTTCTCTTGACTTCTTGACACTGTCTCTTAATTAGGCTTTCTCCGGGAAGGAGATTTTACTGCTGTAAAGATAAGCTTTTTACTTTGTACTGAAGACAAATCTTTTTATTTCTGGTAAGCAATGAATGACACCACTAAGTAGCTCTGTAACTAGGAGACTGCCATTCTGGAGGGGCAGGAGCCTGCGAATTACACATCCAGAGACATCGCTATACTGCTATGGCTGATTTTGGTTTCTATAGAAACAAACAGGCTAAGGGAAGTTGAGGGACCAGTAAAAAGAAAAGTTTTTTTTAAATCCTCATTAAAAATGAGATGATTATTTCAGTACTTCTACTTGTTCATTTTTAGGATAATAGTTACGTTGAAATAATCAGTTTCTTTTGAGAGATACACCACCAAGTTTAATGTGCTTTTAAGAAAAGCTACCACACAGATATTATAGAGGCAACCATGATTACAGTGAACTATTTAATCTTACAAATTTAGTTAATGTTCTTTGGGTGAATACTTAAAAAATCTCTATTTCTGTTTTATTTGCTTGCTTGTTTTCAATTGCGTTTAGTGCTTTTCCACCTTGTATTCATTTGGGACAGGCACAAAATAAAAAGCAATAGGGTATTAATATAAAATCTTAATTGTAGCTAAAATAAAATTATTTTTAGATTTTTGGATTAAAACACTTTAGGACTGAGAAAATAATTTTCATTTTTAAAGAAAGCTAGATTGTCAAATTCTTTCTCTGATATCCGATTGCCAGTTTAGGTTCCAAAAACAGATCACAGAATCAAAACAATTCTATATGTTAAGTAGTTCAAGGGAAAAACACATTTTATTTAAAAAGAAAATAAAATATTTTCTTTGATAGATTGTCCAGATAGATTCTGTTTATAAATTTGGTAGCACATCTTCTGATTGTCTAAGAAGAAAAAACAACATCTTGAGGTGTCTTCTGTTCTCTAGTATAGGAGATCGAGTCCTGTACCAGGACATAGATTGGAGTCCTCGTCTCAGCTCTTCTGCTACCCAGCGGTATGAAGCTGAGCGGGTCACTTAGCTCCTCTAGGCCTCAGTTTTCTCCTTTTATAAGAAGAGAGGGTTACACAAGTAAATAATCTCTAAGGTAACTTTTACCTCTCATATTCTGTGAGTATAATGGTTACTAAGCTTGGTGTGTGTTTGTTTTTCACTTCTTTGATAAATCCCTGCAATAAAATTCAGTTGAAGTACAGATGTTCTCAAAAAGGTAGACACAGCTTTTACAATTTACTTTGTAGCCTTTGGCAATAAAATGGTCCAGACAGTGTGAATAATATGTAAGCAATTCTGGGTAGATAACAAAAAGATTACTGGTAATAAAAACATTTACTTGATGACTTAGCCTTCATTTTAGGACTGTTGGCAAGTGCTACTAATTTAGGAGATCTTATGGGGCTAGAATGTAAAAGCTGCCTGTTGACATCTGAATTTACTTTTCCAGGTTACGTGCTGCTTCTTTAACGGTTAGGTTTGTGACCAATACAACCAAAGAGAGCAAGAGAGACCTACTGGCAAGGTTGAAAAAGTTGGAGTTTGATATCTCTGAAGATGAGATATTTACTTCTATGATTGCAGCCAGAAACTTACTAGAGGAGAAACAAGTCCGGCCCATGTTGCTAGTTCACGATCAGGCATTAGCTGATTTCAAAGGTAGGGGAAATTGCAAAGATTTAAAAATTGGTTCTTCATATCTTCTTATAAATCATTCTTAAAATGAATATTTAGATGTATTTATTCAGATTTCCTCCTATTATTGTTGAAAGGGTCAACAGATCTCTTGAATCTAAATTGGTGTTCCTCAAACTTGTTCTGACCGCACTCCACAGTAAGTGAAACACATAGTAACCTCGTACATATATGTGTGTGTTTATATATATGCTAAACAATACTTTTACTGTATGAGAAGAACCCTATTTTCTGTTTGGTTTACTTGTTTATTTGATTTTGATGCTACTTAGAGCTCTCCAAATTAGTTTTGTAATCTAATGGATCATGGCCCACAGTTTGAAAAAGCACAGTTCAAAATTACTTTGAGTATTATAATCCTGGATCCAAGAGCTACTGTATTAATTTAATTAAATGAGATAATCTATAATTGCCTTATTTAAAAATTGGTGTCATTCTGTATCATATGAAATTTTAGCAGTGATTATGAAATATTTCAATCAAACTGTTTTCTCTTTGAGTAAATTAATAAACTCTGGAAAAATGTCCTAATTTTATGAAACTTTGCCACATTACTTTGTTTCATAATTAGAATGAAATGATACAATATAGAAAAATGGGTATAAAACCATGTTATAGGTATACAAACAATGATTAGGGATGTTCCACATGTATCTACAGTGTATTTGTGTCCCTGGCTTAGCTGAACTACTATAAAACAATATTTTAATCAGGTTTTTCTCTCTTGACTTTATTTGAAGAAAGTTAAGATTCTAGTGTATGGGCAGTGAGCTGTAGTTGGGATATATAAGCAGAGTTCATAATAAGAAATCTTTGTCAGTCCAGGAACATCCTTATATACGTGAAAATATCCAAAGTAGGTGGGTTTTTGAAAGGCAAGAAATTTCTCCTCTGTTATTGAATATCTTTGCTAGTGGTAGATGGAATTAATAGAAGGAAAACAAAAAACTTTAACTCTAATTATAGCCTTTTCTTCCTTCAGCAAACTTGAACCAATTGCTCAGTAATCATGGATGCTAGTAAGGAGGAAATAGGAAAGCTGGCTATCTACTTTACCTATATCTTTCTCTTACATTTTGGTGGAATTGATATGAAAAATGCTTTAAGGCAAGCAGTAAGAGAGGCAAATAGGAATGGCATATGGGTGATCTACAGAACCGTCTGACTTTTAGTTCGTGAATATGTTTGTTTGGTTGTCATATTTGAAGTCTTATTATCAGGTACCAAGGCCTTAAAATATACCTAAATTATGGAGTGATATTTGTGACACTAAAAGGAGATGAGACATTATGTAGAAAATAGCAGAGTCTACAGTGCATTCCATGTTTATCATGAATATGTTAACCTCAACTGTCAATTGGAATGTCTAATTTCCCTTGCCTCTTAGATTTTCATTTCCTCATCAGTTCCTATTGATCTGATAGCTCATAGGGAATTCATGGCTGTTCTTGTTGATTGTAATCAGTAAAGCTTTTTGAAGTTAGAAATTACTTGTTTGAGAACATTAGGTGACAAGTTTCAACTCAGATTCTAGTTAATGAGTAGCTGTAAAACCATGCAAAAGCAATATGCAAAAATACTAGGAGAACTTTTTCTTTCTTTAAGTATCTCTTTCACTATTGCCAAAGTACACAGAGCAGGATAATCTCTTAAACTTCAGATTATTGCTACAATAAAAATTTGTACTTGGTTTACTAAAACTCTTTATTATAAAATGTAACATTATTTTTAATTGCATTTTTCAACAATCATATTTTTTCATTCCCAGGAATACAAACAAGAGATCCTAATGCTGTGGTCATAGGATTGGCACCAGAACATTTTCATTATCAAACTCTGAATGAAGCATTCCGGTGAGTCTCTAGCTATTTAGCTATTTATTTTTCATCTGGTCATATACTTTCTTCATTCCCTTCTTGAATCTTTGTCATGTAGGTTATACATGTTTTACTTTCCAACCACCTAGATTGTACATGAGGACACACATTTTCAAAATCACTTTAAGATCAATATCAAATATTATTTACTAGAAGTCAGTTGCATGAAATTCCTGCATGGGAGGAGGTATCCCCTCAGCCCAGCCTGCACCCTCTTCAATCCGAGACCTCTTGGGGGATGTCTGACTGCCAGTTTAAGCCTTATCCCAAGGTTGTAGGCAGCCATCTTGTGAGGGTGTGAGGATCAATTTGCATATTGCCTCTTTATTAAATAGAATTATTATCCTGCTTAGTTTTTAAAAAATTATCAATATGTTAAAATGAGATGATCTTGGTTTGTTTGTTTTTTATAGAATCAGTATTCTGGAGCAGAAATCCATAATAAAATTCCATCTCTTAAAGCTAACAGTTTTATCATCATTCCTATGATTTTCCACTAAATATGCTAATTTCTAACAGAAAACAGCATCAAGACTAATGCCTCCAAAACAGTAAATGTGACTCTTCTTTCAGTGAGAATCCACGCATTTGATCATACTTGCAAGGAAATTATACTATGGGTGCTAATGGTAGTCTGAACTGGAATAGTAGTAGGGATGAAGAAAACCAGGTTCAGGTAGTATCCACATGACTTGATGAGTGATTCAGTTTAGGAAGTGAAGAAAGGCTGCGAGTCAGGGAGGACATCATATTTCTCACCTGGGCACACGTGATGGAGAACACTCCCTGTGTGGGGTCCCGGAGGCAGTAAGTTCAGGTTGGGGCTGTTTGGCATGTGGGACATCTAAGTGGAGATGTTCCGATGGCTGTTGGTTGAAATTGGGGGAAACACAACTAACACAATATAATGTTATAAATCTTCAGTGATGTGTGCATTTTACTTTTATGAACTTTTGCTGCTGCTTACAAAGGGCAGACTGCATACTGGTTATCATACTTCCTAAGATAAACTGGATCAGAATTTACTTACAAATCTGGTCTACAGTGAGATTGTGACTTTTTCCCTTGGATTTTTCTCATCTTTCATCTCACCTTGTTTTTTACTGCTTATCAAACCATTAAACAGTATACTTTGTCTTTGAATTTATGACAAGTAGCTCAAAATATTATATAGGGATACATTGAACTAGCTTCAAACTTTTTTTTAAGTGGTTTGATAAATTTTGGTATTTAATGTCAAGAATGCTATAAAAACATCATTTTCTTACGGTAGAAAGATCTACAAGAATCATTCGAACTTATATTTCATGTAGAATTCATTTATTGATGTATATGTCCTAGAATCACTACAAAGCTCACACATCTGGGCACATTATTTGCTGTTAATCTTGAAAATGGCTGTCCTCGTGTACAATCTGTGTGGCCAGAAATAGCACCTTTTTCCCTGTGTGCATTTTAGAGCCTCAGTTAATGGAATCTACAGCTACTTAATGCACTTATGTAGTCATTGTGATAGTCTAGCCTTTGTTTAAAAGTCACGTACTCGCTTTTTATAGTTGCTCAGTATCCGCTTACTGTAGTTATTATCTGGAGGTCCACTGCTGTGCCATGTGCGTGAAGAAATATGTGGGGGTATGTGGTGGTAAAATTTCTTTTGCTTCACCTACTTCAGTTATTCTGTGGCTTCTTGGGGTTGGGGTGGGGGCAATATTATATCACCTGCTCCTTAAGTAAGGTTTACAGCTATTCCAAAATTGGTTTTCATTTGAAATAGAGAACCTACTTCCGAATTTACTCCTACTATCTTTTATTCATTTCTTTAACCACAGAATTCAAGGAGAAGGTATTGATTGATTTTTAGCTAGTAATTTGGGAAGGACATATTTAATAGGTCTCTGCCTTAGATGAATGCTTGGCTCAGGGTAATAAAAATGTATGTTGACATAATACTGACTTTATAATTGCTCGGATGCTGTCTAATTAGTACACTTCCCTAACCATATTGATTTTTTTAAACACTACACTTTGAAGCATTACAGTGCACTTATAGGTCAACTCTAATTTCACAAATGCACTTAACAGCTGGGTGGAGAGTTAACAGAAGGATTTTAGGTCTTGCCCTTCTTTGCATATTGATGTCTCCACAGAGACTGTGCCTTCCAACCAGTGACTACAGCTGTTTGGATTGTAAGTGGCAAATATAGACATCTCAAATGAACCACCGATTAGTTAAATTACTGTTCAGGTTGATAATGAGAATAAACATTGGATTTTAAACCCCATGGCATAGCTGCCTTGAACACCAGCTTCAGAGGCCTATTGCCCTCAGGTGGATGCATTAGCCTTCCACATTACACTGCCTCTTATTTACTATTTCAAATGGGTAGGCCCCCCAAAATGCATAATACAATCTGGCTATAACTATGTCCTAAGTGTTTGAATGAATTGAGGATACCGCATTCTAGAGATTGATTTTTAAAGAAGAAATAGACATGATTTGGGGGTTGGATTCTAGATAGAAAACATTTAAATTCGAAGAGCCAGTGGTGTCTTTTTTCCTTTTACCTACCACTAAAATATACAAGGGATAATATAACAAACATCCTTAAGCCTATCAAACAGTTCCAGAAATATAAGTATTGACACATGTGATATCCCTGCATATCCTTCCCAATTTTATCACCCAAGACCTAAAATTAATCAGGATTCTGAATTGTGTTATTCATTTACATGCATTTTTTAAAGGTATTCCTAAACAGTATATGGTATTATTTTGCATGTTTTATACTTTACTTATCAATTGCTTTCTTCCCTAGTAATATTGTATGACTCATCAAAATGAATATCTATAGCTCTGGTGTATTCATTTTCACAGTTGTGGTACAAGCTTGTAGCAATGTCTTTTTCATCTTCTGACCTCAGTTTAGACTTGAGCATTTTAGTAATGGACCAATTACAACTAAATTTAATGATCTCTATTAGGAAGAGGGCTACCTGAGCAAGCAGCTCACTTAATAATTTAATTTGAACTTAGCATTAACAAGATTTAAAAAAATATCACAACACAAAAGTAATATGTCTTCATTGTGGAAAATTATATATGTTCAAAAGAGAATAAACAAAATTCTTCCATCTAGCTAGTTTGTTTCCATGTATATATCTATTTAGGCAAAAAATGAGAATCTATATATACTCTGTATGTCTACTATGTGGTAATTTTCTTTTTAAAAACCCAATATTATGTTGTGCATGTTTTTCCACATTCTTAAATATTCTTCTAAAACATGTTTGATTCCCTTAGCATATTCCACTCTCAGAAGTGCAATTAGTTGAATAGCCATGTTCCTTATTGTTGGTTATTTCCAGGTTTTTTAAGTTAACTTAAGAAAAACACCACCTTTGAGAACATTAGTTAAGCAATATTTATGTTTGTTCCTTAAATTTTTTTCAGAAGTATAGTTGTTGGATCAAAGGAATTTTAAGCATGGAATAGCTTAACCTAGGAAAAGTTCAAGTTTTTACAATAGAATAAATTAAGAGCAACTGCTCTCCAGCCTCTAGAAGAGCTTATTTAAAATGTTATTCTAGCCCCAGTCACTTTGGCTCAGTGGGTAGGGCCATGGTCCCAGGACTGAAAGGTCCCGGGTTCCATTCTGGTCAAGGGCACGTTACCTCGGTTACAAGCCCATGTAGTAGGCGACTAATCAATATGTCTATTTCACATCTATGTTTCTCTATCTCTGCCTCTCCCCTTCCCTTCTACTCTCTCTAAAAAGCAATGGAAAAGTATCCTCAGGTGAGGATTAGCAAAACAAACAAGTTATTCTACGTAAAAATAAGTAACATCACAACTTTCACATTTAAATGCAAGATGTATAAGGCTGCTTAAGAGCAATGTTTTGAAGATTCAAAATGACTTAATTTTGAAGTTAATGATTTCTTTCCTATAATTATTACAAGGTGGGAGAATCCTCAAAAAGTCTTAGAGATGTGCAGAAATTAATTTTTTTGTTTTTCAGGAGGAGATTTTTATCACCATAAATGGTTTCTGTGGACTGTTAGATTGCTGTTCTTTTCCAGTCTCCTCAAGAAAAAATTAAAAATTAATTGCTCCAATATATCTAATTCCTTAGAAAGGGAAAAAGAGAAGGGGAGAAAAAAGGTCTAAAACTATGACTTCAATTATTATTGCATTTGTACAGAAACTCCTGCATCTTTTCTAAGTATTTAGAGTCCCAAGCATGAGGAATTCCAGAACAGTGTGACAGCAGGACTCACATTAGAAATATTTCTGTGGGCTTTATCCATTTTGAAAGTGCTGACTGCTGCTTTGCAATTTCTTAATTCAAATCCAGACTATGAAAAATTGTTTAAGACTTAAGAACTTGAGTTGTTTAAAGTATTCCATTAGTATATGCGAGAGAACCACTTTATATCCCTATTTGAAATCCACAGAATACAGAATTGAGTTTAATATCTGTCACTAACTGCCCTTATTTTTTATTTTTTTTAAAATATATTTTATTGATTTTTTTACAGAGAGGAAGGGAGAGGGATATGGAGTTAGAAATATCTATGAGAGAGAAACACCGATCAGCTGCCTCCTGCACACCCCCTACTGGGGATGTGCCCGCAACCCAGGCACATGCCCCCGACCGGAATCGAACCCGGGACCCTTCAATCTCCAGGCCCACGCTCTGTCCACTGAGCCAAACCAGTTTTGGCAGCTCTTATTTTTTAATTTGGGGATATTGTTACACGATCAAGGCAACTTTTGCTACTCTAAATAAAAGTTGCAGTTTAAAAAGCCACATAAATATATTCTGTTACTTTTTTATTAATCTGTAACATACACAGTAAAGTACACAAATTGTCAATATACAAGTCAGTAGCATTTTACACATAGATATATACCTGTATAACTCTCTGATCAAGATCTAGAACATTTCCAGTTTTTGGTCTTCATATGAATTAAATCATACAATTGTATAATTTTGGTCTGTTGTCGAGATTTATCCAAGTTGTTGCAGGTAGCACTACTTTCTTGTTGTTTTGTTTCTTATTTATTTTTGTTGTGTAGTAGCCTATTGTATGACTTTCCCACAATTTATTTATTGTTCATTTGGATGGTTTCCAGTTTGGGCTGTTATGAATAAAGCTGCTATGAATGCTCTTCAACACGTCTTTACATGTCTTTTGGGGGATGTATGTGCTAATTTCTCTTAGGTCTGTAGAGTAGTGGAATTACTGGGTAATAAGTACTTGTTTAGCTTTAGTAAATATTGCTGAACAATTTTCTAAAGTCATTATAGCAAGTCTTATATTCCCACTGGCGATGAGTGAGTTTCAGTTGCTCCAAATCCCCCCCAATCTCTGACCAGTCTGTGTAATTGCAGCTATTCTGTTTGGTGTGTATAATGGTATTTTACTGAATTTCAGTTTGTGTTTCCCTGGTGAGTAATGTTCTTGAAACATTTTCATGTACTTATTGACCAGTGGATAATTTCTTTGCAGTGTGCCCATTCAAATCTTTTACCTTTTCTGATTGGGTTGTATTTTTCTTACTGATTTGTGTATATGATGGAACTCATATATACATGGAGATATATATATATATATATGTATGTATGTATATATATATATATATATATATATTTTTTTTTAGATACTTCATCCCTGCCTTTTTATGCTCTTAAAGTATGAGAACATGATGTTCTTAATTTTGATAGAGTCCAATTGTCAAAATGTCTCGTTGTGCTAAGGTTGAAAAATCCTGATAGTTTAGTCCCTTCATTAATAAGAAAACCGAGGCCCATATGAAGTGATTTGCTGGTACCTATTTTAAGAAGTATGGACACTACATTCTGGACCAGAAAATACCGTGGGGCTGGGTGGAGGCAGTACTATGCATTGTAGGATATTTAGCAGCATCCCTGGCTTCTATCCACTAGATGCAAGTAACACCCCTTTTTCCCCAGTTGTGACAACCAGAAAGTCTTCAGGCGCTGCCAAATGTCACTGGGTAGCAAAAATGCCCCTGGTTCAGAATTACTGAACTAGATGTTTGCCGAAGATGTTTCTGTTGTGGCCCTGCCCCTCAGTAGGATTTTTCAGTTTGTTCCGTTGCCCACACGGAAATCACAGCCAGCGTTTTTTGCATCAGGCCTTTGTGCCCTTTTTTCCTTGCTTGTTGCACTTCAGTGGTTTTATAATTAGATATAGACAGAAAATTATCAGAACATTTCCTTCTGATACATTATTTCTGGTATCAAAAACAAACCCTTTGCTGGCCTAATAGATATAAAAACACTCCCAAGTATTGTTGTGTCTATTTTTGATATTTCAAAAAATGTCCTATATAATAACGAGCCAATATGCAAAGGTCGTCATGCCCTCACACTAGAGCTGGGTGACCTGAGGCTTCGCCCCCCACCCTGCGGGGCTTGACGGGGGCTGGCCAGGTCTGTCTCGAGTGATTTCGAGGCTCATGCGGGTGGACAGGGACTTGACTCTGGGTCCTGTGGCTCGCCCCAGAGTCTGACAGAAGGGAGATTTTCATATGCATTTTACTACTTTTCTTTCATCTCTGACACTTCTATTATAGAGAAAGGGCAAATAGCAATATTAAAATATTTCCTCTAATCCCTTTTAATGTCACGAATTTCATGTACTGGGCCACTAGTTTAACTATAAAAGTTCTAATCTGTTTCCTAGAAAATGTTTACTTTTCAGTCTGCCCTGAATATGCTTGTCTCTTCAAAGACTCGGTAAAGCTTATGCTGTGCAGAGGATGATAGAAGCAGGAACCACTTCCCCGAGAGATGCCTGTCTTTTCCAGCCTCGTGTAGTCCAGTTTCCACTTAGAGACATGTGGAGGAGCCCACAGCCTCAGCCCTTTCAGGGAAGGCACTAAAGCACTGCCTGGGAATTGAGTACACACATCAATCAGGCTGATAAGTCTTATCCCCAGTTAATACATAATAAAATATTAACAAAGCCAAATCAAATGAGTTTTTAGTTTAGCTATGTAAGTGGAAAGCAATTTTGAGGTCTGTTGCATAAAGAATTCCAGTTCCGTGGTAGAGTAGAAAATAAATGGGATTGGGGGTGGGTGACAAGAAGGGAGATAGATAAATCACCCATTATTATCTCATTGCTATCAGCTGTGGTTCTTTAAGGCCAGCATAGTGGCTTTTTCAGGTTTCCTAACAGCTAGATTTTAAGGTCTGCTTTAAGAAATAAACTTGTATTAATATTAGTGAATAAATTTGAAGGATCTATCCTGTGCTGTGAGCAATTCGTAGTAACTAACAGAAAGGCCCTGTAATAGTCCAGTATTGGTTTTTACTTAATAAAATGTTTAATCATAAATGTCTGAATTCTGCATATCCCACAGGAAGTCATTTCCATGCCCACCAACAAAAATAATTTAGCACTTTCATAGCTGAGCGCTTAATTACTCATAATTGTGAAGGGTAAGATGTGATAAGTTCTTTCTTGATGTACATACTAAATATTTTAACTAAGTAGATGGCTTAAAGTAAATTAATTTTGTGAGATCATTCATTGCATTGGTTAAAAGCAGTTTCAGTGTATCATGTCCTGCATTCCATTAGATGATAATATTGGTGTGACTCTTTTGCTTGCTATGAGACTACAGGCAGATTTTTTTGAATGGGGGTTGGGTGGTGAGTATTAAAAAGTTGTTGGTGGGGTCTTTTTGGTTTGTTTTATGTTTTGCCTAAGTCATTACTGAGGATTCTTAACTATATGTAAAGATTGGTTATCAAATTAATGGTAAAATGCTTTGTGCTCTTTATTTGGTATGATAATAATTATCCTAATATCAGGACAACAAAAGAGATGTGGCAGTAAAGGCTCTCCCTTAAACCTTGTTGGTGTGTCCTTCAGGGAAGGAGGTCTGATTTGCAAAATAATGTCAGAAGCAGTCAAAAGGTAGAATGAAGACTTAAAGGTTCAAGCAGAAAGTGTTTGTAAAATGCTCTATTTCAGTTCTGAATTAGAAAGAAACTTAAATATTGGAGTAGAGAAAACAGGAAGTCAGGTATTTGGGAGTTAGCTGAATGTGTCACTGCAGCAACAGTTGTGATACTGGAAAGGGCTCAAGAGCCTCCTGCTTACCATTAGGGAAGGTTAAAACAACTTGTCTCATTAAGTTAAGCTTCTTCCCTCGAGTGTCTTATTTAGCTTTACTTCTCTTAATTCTCTTTCCCTGGTGATTCGGGTAAAGTGTCTGAAACCTCTAAAGGTAAAAGGTTGAAGCAATCCCAAATTTAATAATCTATCACCTTTCTTCAGTGTATTTGAGTTTAATTCCCAGCAGTTCTTAGAGAATTCATTAGAAGATAGCAAGTCATTAAAAGTTAATAAGAAACTCTTTGTTTCTGTGTATGTGAAGACTGTAAAACCACTTTGTAAGCCTGACATTCTTTTCTAATCATAAAGGCCTTGCTTTTAGCCAGTCTCCATTTTCTCTGTCTCTTTAGCTTAATCCTGAATGGGGCACCTCTGATAGCAATCCACAAATCCAGGTATTACAAGAAGACAGATGGCTTAGCCCTGGGGCCTGGACCATTTGTGACTGCTTTGGAGTATGCCACAGATACCGAAGCCATAGTAGTAGGAAAACCAGAGAAGACATTCTTTTTGGAAGCACTGCGGGGCACTGGCTGTGGACCTGAGGAGGCCGTCATGATAGGAGACGTAAGTAGCAGAGCCCAGGAAATGCCCTGAGTTCACTTGCCATGCTGGGCTGAGCCAGCTTGGAAGCACTGCTTCACACCCAAGCAGACTCTGCTGCTGGCAACATCAGATGGAGAAAATGCCTGCCTCTAAGTCAGGCTTCAGGTAGATGTATAGTGGTATTCTTCTAAAGAACTGACATTCTCTATAGCAATGGTTCTCAACCTTTCTAATGCCGCTACCCTTTAATACAGTTCCTCATGTTGTGGTGACCCCCAACCATAAAATTATTTTCATTGCTACTTCATAACTGTAATTTTGCTACTGTTATGAATCATAATGTGTAAATATCTGTGTTTTCCGATGGTCTTAGGCGACCCTGCTAGTGGTTCTCAACCTGTGGATCTGACTCACAGGTTGAGATTCATTGCTATAGAGCCTAAGGCCATCAGAAAACACAGATATTTACATTGTGATTCATAACAGTAGCAAAATTACAGTTATGAAGTAGCAATGAAAATAATTTTATGGTTGGGGTCACCACAACATGAGAAACTGTATTAAAGGGTCGTGGCATTAGAAAGGTTGAGAGCCACTGCTCTATAGTATGATAAGATATATATAATTCAAAAGACCATTAAATACAAGTCAATCAAATGCTTGATATGTGTTTTTAAAGAAAACTTTACAGAAATTTAGATTTTCTAATATTACTTATGCAGGGAACAACCTATACCAAAAGAATTCTACCATTGTTGATTTTTTTCTTAGTGTATGCTATATGGAAGAACTTCCCCATATGTCACAAATAGCTACAGGTATTGATTGCCTCAGCCCTTTGAGTGGCAGGTCTGGACGTTTGGAGACACTAGCTGTGAGAACCTTGCCAGTTTACTCTAGTGTCCTGGGGAAGCATCCACGTGTGCCATGAGGGAGAAGGAGCTAGAAAGCACACTGCCTTGTGTCAAATAGGTGGCAGTGATTACTAGTATATTTTAGTTATAAATAATAACTTGTTAGGCTGGAAGGGACCATCAAGATTGTCTGGTCTGAATCTCTCCATTTTCTGACTGGGAAGCTGAAAAATGGAGCCGGAAGTCTGCATGCCTCCATTCCTGTAGCTAATTAGTGGCACAGCTGGAAGTAAAACTTGAGGCTCTGGATGCCTGCCAAGACAAACTGTAGATCTCTTGCTTTCTTAACTTGTGATGGTGCAAGTGTTTCATGGTTCTCCTGATACCCTCTTTCACTTCTGTGTGTTCATCTCACACTGAATAGGATAGTCATTGAACTTGGTATTGTTTTCAGAAGCCATCTTTTCAGTCACATCTATTCTTCTTGGCAAGTCTTTATCTGACTTTCCTAGGCAAATATATGTTTGAAAAGTGGTTATTGGATTTTTTTTATCCCAGAAGATACTGGTTTTGGGACAGGGTGGGAGGCAGGAAAGGCATGCAATAGAAGCTTTGTGCAGGGTCCTTTGTTATCCCAGAGAGTGGCGGTTTCTTCCCTCCTTTTCTTTGTCCACTTTCCCCTACCTCCCTTCCTTCTCTTCCATTCCCCCATCTTCATTTTCTTCAGGCATGATCTGAATGAAACTTGCTTATAGATATGAGATAACAGGATTGATTTTCTTAATGTCTCTCCCAGTTCTTGGATTTTATTACCCTGTGCTTATCATCACAATCAACCAAGCCTATTCATCCCCATCATGAGTAAGAATTGGAAAGAGGACCTCCTCTTCTAACTGATCTGCTGTTCCCAAGTGTGAAGTGAATGTCAGACAGTCCCACAGTCTAAAAATACTGATTTGACTTGATTGCAATTGTTAGTGATAATCAGATGGAAGGTAAGGATAATATATTACACTAGAGGTCCGTTACACAATATTCATGCAAGAATAAGCCTTCCTTCCCCTGGATTTGCTCCCGGCCGCCCGGGAGCCTGCAAGTCCTTGCTCCCCACCAGAGCATTTCTCCTGAAGCTCCCTCTGCCTCCCTCATAGCAGGCATCCTGCCCCTCTGCACTGCTCTGCACCTGCATATGCAAACCAAACCACCATATTTGTCGGGTTAATTTGCATACTCACTCCTGACTGGCTGTGGGTGTAGTGAAGGTATGGTCAGTTTACATGTTTGTCTATTATTAGGCAAGAAGATGGGCAGCAGAAAAGCTTTCTTCTGAGTCTAGTTCACTCACTATTTGCAATTGGATCATCCACCTTAAAAGCTGCCAAATAGATAGAATGCTTTTTCTATGATCTGTTTTGAGAGAAGATCGATGCACACATTGAAGAACTGTGACTGTGCTCTTTGTGTTGGGTACTAGAATGACTGCTCTGTTGTATACCTTCTACCTCTATGACTCTTCTTTTCCCAAATGGTGTGCTGCCTCAGACTATTACATGTGAATTTACCCATTTTTACATCTTCCTGTCTTTCATTAAACAAACAAACAAACATGGGGTTACAGTTCGCCATCCCCCAGCCTAAGAAGTCAAACCAGTTGGTTGGTAGGGTTTTATCGGCAAGTAAATTGAAGACCTGGTACTAAATGCTTTCTTTGTGCTTTCTAGGATTACAAAGTTGATGTTGGTGGGGCTCAGGATGTTGGCATGCTGGGCATCTTAGTAAAAACTGGTATGTATCTTCTGTATAAGCCTTCTCTAAAACAGGATGGTGGAATACAGAGTTGCTTAAAGGAAAGTTCTTACAGAAATAGCAAAGCCAAATCACTGGACACTGTAATTCTCTTTCTGCCGCAAAGCAAAAATAAAATGGTCTTAGGATTGCAGGAAAAAAAACACATGAGAGGGCCCACGCTGTGCAATACTAAGAAGATCAGGAAGCCCATTCACTTATCCATCCAGGGAAGCCCAGACTGCCACAGTGAGTGGGTCAGGCAGGAGTGATGGTGGCTGCTTCATTCTCTCATCCAACATTATTGAGCACCAGCTGTATGCCTGACCAGTGGAGGTGCTAGAGCTATCACACATATGTAAGCCACTGTGTCAATATGTACTTTGTAGATAGCCCACTTGCTGGCCAGCATATGCAAAAGCATTCTGCGAGCCCTTATCAACATGGCCAACAAACTTGCCTTTCACGTATTGCCCTTAGACCATGGGGTGCAGGGATTAGGTGATAGAGCAATAGTCATTAGCTTCCTCCAGCCTCTTCCTCAAGACCTCAGCTGAAGCAATGTTTTGCACTTCTTCTTTCCCTTCTTATTTTATTTTATTTCATTATTTTTTAACCTTTATTGTTGAAAGTATTACAGATGTCTCCCTTTTTTCTATTTTTACTCCCTCTATCTTGTACCCTCCTCCCCCAGGCCTTCACTGCACTATTGTCTGTCCATGGGTTATGCATATATGCATATAAGTTCTTTAATTAATATCTTCCCAACACTTCTTCCTACCTTCTTTCCTTCCATTTTTTTTAAAATAGTTTTATTGATTTCAGAGAGGAAGGAAAAGGGAGAGATAAAAACATCAGTGATGAGACAGAATCATTGATCAGCTGCCTCCTGTGCACCTTTTACTGGGGATGGAGCCTGCAACCCAGGCATGTGCCCTGACCAGGAATTGAACTGCAACCTCCTGGTTCATAGGTTGAAGCTCAACCACTGAGTCATACCTGCTGGGCTCTCCTTCCATTCTTAAAAATTAATTGTGGAATTTGCTAGTCATGTGAGGTGCTGAGGGTACATTGGGGAATATAAGAGACCTAGTGCCTACACTCAGAGAGTTTAAGAATCTCAGGTGTGAGTCAGACATTAAACAAATACATAAATAATTATAAATTGTAAATATCGTGGAGGCAAAAAACAAACAAACAAAAAAAACAAACCAGGCTACTAAGAGAGAATAACAGGGAGGGGATCTAATTTGGATGGAATATGGAATCTGACTTGAAGCATAAGGGTGATAGTCAGGTGAGAAGAATGTTCCAGGCAAAGAATAGCAGGTATGGAGGTCCTCAAAAGAGCCAGATCCAGTCTAGGACTGCAGCCTGTGATAAGTGCACATGCCGGCGTGAGGGGGCTGCTAGGGCCCATGTCAGAGGCCTGCTAGGTAACAGTAGAGATTTTGGGGCTCTTTCTGCAGGGCTGTGGGACCCAGTAAGAGTGTTGAAATAGGGACCACAAGTCATCTGATTTTCATCGGTAAAAGCTCTCTGTGATCACTGTGTGAAATGGGGCCTCTGCTCTGTTGGGATATTCATTTGTGTGTCTTGAATTTCAGAATCTGGGGCAAGTTGCGCAATGTCCTGCCCCTTGAGTCCCTGCCATGCACATGGTCTGGCTCGGGCCTATGATTATCCATCACTCTTCCCTTCCCACCCCCAGGTGCTCTCATTTGCCAGGCACATAGGGCTCCTGCTTGGCAGCAGTCACCCTCAGGAGCTGACAGGGCTCTGGCCTGTGGGGTCTGGGCTTGCATTTAAAAGCATTGATTTTACTCACCATTTCTATCCTCTGGGCTGGTGGGGGTAGAAAATGATTTCATCAGCTGTGGAGTTTTGAAGGGACCCTTAGCTGTCAGGTGACCCAGTACCTATGACTGTGAATGGCTAGAGGTAGGCCTGGAAAATGCTGAATGTGTTATTTCTTTGAATTGCCTCACTGCACCTCAGTAAAAGGTGCTTTGGGAGATATGGACCCTGATTCTGGAGTAACTGGAAGGGTGGTTCTGCGGTGGCCTAGGTGTCCACAGGCTATGATCCCTGACATTCTAGCAGTAGCCTTCGTTCACTTTCTTTACTTCCATTTCAGGAAAATACCGACCAGGAGATGAAGAAAAAATTAGTCCACCTCCTTACTTAACGTGTGAGAGTTTCCATCATGCTGTGGACCACATTCTGCAGCATCTACTGTGAACCATTATGTGAATCAGAAGCAACTTGAAACGCAGCTTTTCATCGCCTGGAATGAATCCCTTACCAACTCAGCGCCAGCACAGGCAGACACAGCCCCCAGCGCTGAGATGTGTAACCCTCTTGTATTGTGCACTAATTAGAAAGAAAAGTACTGAATACAGCTAGCCACTAAGCCTTGCTTATCTCTTTTGTTGTATTTTGTAAAAGAAGATGAGACCTGAAAAAAGGGGAAGCTGAGATTTTATGCCATTCCTTTTAAAATATTCATCAGATTAGGCAGGGCTGGGAGGGAGAAGCTACTGCAGGGAGTCGAGTTCTCGCTGTCTCCTCACTGGTAAATTGGAAGAATGGGTTCAGATTGTGAATGAAGTTGAAAGATGCATTACGCTATAGTTTTAATATTCAGTTCAGCTGTGAAACCCATCAGAAGTGCCAAGTGGAGTACAAGTAGAAGCAGCAAAATAAATTGTCCTTTAGCCCAAGTGATTGAATGAATTTGCTTTAACGGATGTTGAAAACTGGATTATCTGCTGTATTATTCCCAGCACGGATGGCTTCTTTTTCTCTTCATTAGCCAGAGATGACTAATTTAAATTTAGAACCTGATTTTAATTTAAAATAATATTTCCATTAATAACCTATTCATTGCAGATACCTATTATACTGTGTAACAGTTGTTTTGGAAATTTTATGTAAAATTAAAACTATCAGTATTTTACAGATGTTTTAATTAGACATTGTTATTAACAGGAACAGTGCAGAAACTAAAATCAAGCCTTTAATGTCTTATAGACCAAGCATTTTTGAAGTTAGTGTCCACAAGGGTCCTATTTACTGTACATTTGCAAGATTTCATTATTTTTGCCTCTGACACTATGGGAAAAATCTTTTAGAAGCTATTGGGACAGATTCAGGCTTATATGTACTTGGTTACTACAGCTGTAAAATGAAATCGCGTCTGGTAGCATGGATTATTCTTCTCATGTTAAACCCACCAAAATGAAGGGGACTAAATAGGTAATGATTTTCCTAGTGCATTTGCATACTGTGATAATCCTGGGCCTTTGCAATTGTTTTACAGGACTCTTGGGCATTGAATTATTAGCATGTAATTGTACATCATTGTAGTGTTCACCTTATTGAAACACACACTGATGTTAATGAGCTTTGGGTTTTGATTCTTGTTTAGATATCAGCTTGATCTTAAATGGGAGGGAGCAAAGCTAAATAAATGGCAGCTCTTCTCCTCCTTTCCTTTTGGTAGTTTGGTGACCACTGTTTTTGTTCTTGCAGAAGCCCCAACTTGGTATCTAAACATACTAGAGATAGATGTGACAGGGCCACCACCCCAGATCGAAAGATGAGTGAGTGGCAGAGAGCATAGATATGGGAGCCTACCCGGCATGTAACTAGTTCTGTAATCCTAGGCAAGTGATCTAGCCTCACGTGCCTCCTTTCCCTGATCTGTAAAAATGGAGATAACGATCATGTCCATCACACAGGCTTGTTGTGAGGGTTAAATTCATGTTCATACATTAGGTACTTAGAATCAAGCAAATGCTAGATGGTGGTGGTGGTGGTGGTAGTGGTGGTGGTGGTGGTGATATAGCAGTAGTATCCACAATGTTTAACAATGTGGAAAGGATTGGTGGGATTCCTCTCTATTGTTCCTTCAATGGGGAAAGTCTTCCTGAGAGTTTTAAAAAAGAAAGGAAGGAAGGAAGAAACGAACGAACGAACGAACGAAAGAAGAAAGACGTTCTGTTACATTTCAGTTCCCTGGGAGCACAGCTGCACCCAGAGAAGCTCAGTGTGCAGGTAGAGTGCTGCTTGGTGCCTGGTGCAGGGGCTGCATTAAATTTTGGCCTGTCATCTGGTCGCCTGGATCAGTGATTGTTTGCTAGTTGCTCTGTGTTACATGCCAGACTAGGAAATGAGCATGTAAGAAAAGGAGTTAGCCTGGAGGACCCTTACTCATGGAGGAGCTGAGGGGAACACACAGACATAAATACTCCATTCGTCCTTTGTGATGTCATCCTGACTGCAGAATGGAGAAAGGCATTCCTACCTTCGAGCTGCGTAGCACTTACTAGATTACATTTAGGTCTTCATGTGTCTCTTGTACTCACCAGACAGGGCTGTGGCTCGTTTTTTTTAAAAAAAATATCTGCTACAACACAGGCACTCAGATGGCTACTGAACCAATACAAAACTAACTAAATATTATAGGAATTTAACATTAGAAGGTATAGCTGTGGGGAGGGAGAACAAATAAGATTCATTTTAGTCTTGTTGCCATAGGGGAAGCCCCCTCAGACACTTGGAAATAATGGATCTAGTGCTCTGGAGACAGGTTAGAGCCAAAGCAAAAAAAGGAATCACTGATGGCCAGGAATTAAATAGAGTGACAGGAAGGGTGAGATCACTTGAGCATATCATCCACCCAAGAGGAATGGCTTCTCTGCTTTGCTTCATTCTGGTTTGGCCCCATGGACCATTACCATCTCAGTTTGATACTTTATTGATTTAACAAACATTATATAGGGCTCACTAACCACCTGTCCACCAGTTCATGAGGATAAATAAAAATCTTGGTTTACATCCAGGTTAGTATAAATTTTCCCAGCTCAGCTGGTTGGTCTGTCTTGGGCCTCATGAAGCAGATTTTTCAGCCCTCCCATGTGAAGGGCTATCTTGTGATACAAACCACAACTACAGGACAATATTTGCATCAGGTTTACTATAATTCTGTCATGGGGCTAGAATAGGGACTAAGTGACATCGTAGGACTGGAAAGGGTATTAGAGAACACCCAATGTCGGGAGATGGTTATTGAGAATCTGCTGTGAGCCAGGTCCTTGCTAGGGGTGGAGGAGGACGAAGCCCTAGGCCAGTGGAGGAGACTTGCTTGTTGTATCTTCACTCACACCTCCAGAATCTGCCAGTTTTGCATAGCTCTACTACCATTTTATCTCCGTCAGAGCCTATTGTAATGCCTAGGAAAGGAAAGGGAGCTCACCCTAAGCAACAGTTCCATCAAACACCTGTAACTGGATGTCAGAAGTTTCCTCACCCTTAATTTCACATTTAAATATTACAGTAGCATGTTGGACAGGAGAGTAAAAAACACAGGTTGTGTTCAATTGGTTTGGATCAATCGTTCCTGTAATAGGAAACTGAAGTCTTTGGGTACCTATAATAGACAACCAGAGCAAGGCACCTACGCACCAAAAATCATAATTTAAACTATATATCTGTTAAAAAAAATTTTTTTGAATACCTTACTTTTTTTCAGTGCTTACTCTCAGGCCATAAACATCTCAACACCTATTTGTTTCACTAGCTGTTGTGCCTGCGAAGATCAATATTAAATGCCCACTGTGTGTAAAGCACTAAGGAAGAGAGAGCAGAATGTAGCTCCCACTACATTGTTAAGGCATACCTTCTAGTTGGGAAATCGATGCATATAAAGATAGATCTAACAGTGCAAAGGGCACTGGCAAGTTCAAGGGGCTGCATAAGTCCTGTCACGTGCAGTGAACTAAGTGCTTTGGATAGCGCAAAATGTTCCATTCATTCAATAGCAGTGTAAAAAGTATCACAACCATGGTGTTAACATTTAAGTAAAGTATGCAGATGAAACAAACAACAGAGATATTGGTAAAGTGATGAAGATGACTAAAGCCAGTAAGAATGAGGAGGTTATTTTATAATTAATGTTATTATTTTACAATATACAAAATAAATCTATAACCAGATTGTAAATATAAAATAATTAGCCATTTACATGCAATCAACATTAATATTTCAAGAAAACTAATGAAGAGGGAATATGCAAATTGACAATCACTCTATCATAAAGATGATGGTGCCCAATCCCCTCAGCCCCACTGTAGTCTCCCAGTCCCGAGGGGAGGGCGGCTGTGCCACCTGCCTGCCACTGGAGTCCCCCAGTCCTTTCAGTCCTACTGGCGGTGAGCAGACACCAGGGCCTGCTTGCCTGTAGCTGCAGTGTTGAGCAGGCAGGCCTGCGCAGAAAGCAGAGAACCACGGGAGCGGTAGGACATCCTCTGAGGGCTCCTGGATTGGAGAAGGTACAGGTTGGGCTAAGGGACCTCCCTCATTCACGAAATTCATGCACTGGGCCTCTAGTTTTAAATATTATATTACATGCAATAAATGTTAATATTTCAAGAAAAAAAGATTTTAAGAAATACCAAAACTGTACTAACATCACAAAAGTTATAAGAAATATTAAAAAACCTGCAAATAACAGGATTACTTCTATTATATTCTAAAATGTTTTTTTCTTTGGCTCTATTTTTATTCATCCATTTATGTTGTCCATTATATTCCACAAGTAAGTGAGATCATGTGATTTTTATCTTTCTACAACCGGCTTATTTTGCTAGTCATAATGCTCTCCAGGTCCATCCATGCTGTTGCAAATGGTAATAGTTCCTTCTTTTTTACAGCAGTGTAGTATTCCATTGGTAGATGTACCAGTTTTTTAATTTATTCATCTGCTGATGGGCAACTGGACTGTTTCCAAATCTTAGCTATTGTAAATTGTGCTGCTATGAACGCAGGGGTGCATATTTTCTGTTTGATTGGTGTTTCTATTTTTTTGGGATATATTCCTAGAAGTGGGATTACTGAGTCAAATGGAGTTCCATTTTTAGTTTTTTGAGGAAACTCTAGACTGTTTTCCACAGTGGCTGCACCAGTCTGCATTCCGCCCAGCAGTGCACGAATCCTCGCCAGCACTTGTCATTTGTTGATTTGTTGATGATAGTCATTCTAACAGATATGAGACGGTACCTCATTATTTTGATTTGCATTTCTCAGATGATTAGTGACTTTGAGCATGTTTTCATATGTCTGTTGGCTTTCCTTATGTCCTCTTTCACAAAGTATTTATTTAGGTCCGTTGCCCTTTTTTTTTTTTATTGGATTGTTTATCTTCCTTTTGTTAAGTTGTATGAGTTCCCCATAAATTTTAGAGATTAAACCCATATCAGAGATAACATTCGCAAATATGTTCTCCCTTGCAGTATGTTTTCTTGTTGTTTTGTTGATGGTTTCTTTTGCTGTGCAGAAGCTTTTCATTTTGATGTAGTCCCATTTGTTTATTTTCCCCTTAGATAGTATAAAGATATACGACACATGTCTGATATTTTGCTGCCTATGGATTCTTCTAAGAGTCTTATGGTTTCCCATCATATGTTTAAGTCCTTTATTCATTTTGAGTTTATTTTTGTATATGGTGTAAGTTGGTGACCTAGTTTCATTTTTTTTGCATGTATCTGTCCAATTTTTCCAACATGAGGGGTTTATTTAGATGAATAGTCAACATCTGTCAGCTATTTCAAGTGCAGCTCAATTACTGGCTTTCCTAGGAAGATTGGAAGATCTGGCAAGGTTAGGTCTGAATTTCTGTATTCAGTTGGAGCTGAATCACTATTGCCATTCAGCGAGTTTGGCCCTCTCCACTTCCCCATAGTCCCCAACTCTTCCTTGTTTTACACCCCCCTCGCTTTACTCATGTGTTGTTACATTCCAGGTTCCTAAATGAATTTGAGTTGTGACCCCTGCTTTAGAAGAAAACACCCTATGTTGGATTAGGTTATTTTTTTTTCCTTCAATTAAATGGCCAACCTCCTGTATCCCTATAAACTCAGATGTGCTTTTAATCTACTTTTAAAAAATAATCATAGACTCTGTAAACAAAGTGGATTAATCATATATGTTAAGTGGTCTCTTTCAAAGCCTTACTAAAGAGGAAAGGAAGAAAGAATGTATAAATCCAGGAAGACAACCTACAAGAGAACAGTAGAAGAGATACCATGGATGAGAGGGTATAAGAATTTGGAAAGACGGTAAGTGAATGCAGTGTTGATAATTAAAGTCAGCACAAAGAACCAAAATGTATCCTGAAGAACCATCTCAAAAACTCAAGGCTGGGTGGTACTAGGTAGAGAGAAAGTGGGGTGTGAGGCAGGATTGAGAGTAAGGAATTATTTGAAAGCTGGTAAACAAAATGGAGCCCTAGACCCTGTCCACCCTGACAGTCAAATGAGTATCCCCAGCCTAGGCAGGAAAATAGAGGTTTATTTTCTGAAAAAAATGAAGCCATGAAAGTTGAGGCCGTGGGAACAGTGGGTGTGGTAGTGGGCCAGGGTGAGAGGATGCGGGGCTGACAATGGGAATTGGGCACGTGTCCACTTACACTACAGGGGTCCTTGGTTCCCTTCCCCTTGAAAATTTGTCTGGTATTTGGCCATTTGGAAAATAATACTGATAACTGACTGATCTGAGGATGTGTTGCAAAAAAAAAAAAAAAAAAAAAAAAAAGACATTTAGAAAACTAAGCAAATGAAGGGAAAGGGCAGTTAAGTTATTAATTCCAGGTAAGACAAAAGTCACAAAAAAGAAACTGTAATTCTGATTTACTAGTTGGCTCTGCAGTGAATACTGATTATTGAGTTAACCTAACATCATAACATGACCATTTTGGATGATAAGGAAAGACATACTGTGTGGTAGGAACAGGGCAGATGGATGAAAAAGTTACATTTAATTTCATCCAAAGCAGGAAGTCATTTTAATATATAAACCGTCTTTTAAAAAAGAACTCACCAAAATAAAAGCGTGACCTGAAAACGCATAATTATTTGGAGACAATCCTTGCAAGGGAGAAGGAGAAGGATTAAATATGTGATTGAATGAGGTTGAAAGTATTACAAGATGAATTGGCGATTCTTAAAAGGAATGGAGGGAGGATGTGGAGATGTGTTCAGTGCACAGTGGGCTGAATGTGGGGTTGGAAGGGGAAGAAAATTGGGTGTCTTTACTGTGAGGAATGTCAAAAACCACACATCTAGAGATGGAGTGACATTTCCAAGTGAGGCCTACTCTGATAGGGTGTGCTGCTGATAAAACTGATTGAGGTCAGAAGTACCGTGAGCTGATGAAATTCAGAATATTGTCAAAAAGAAATAGACTCCACATTTCCTTTCCTGCTCCCATCTTTATCCACCCTTGAACTATCAGCAGGTCAGATGGTCTACCAAGCTTAGCTTCCAATTGGCTCCCCATCTCAGAACCACCCCCTGCATTCCAACACACTTTTCCTAACTACATTTTTCTTTCCATCAAAATGAAAATCTCAGTCACAAATGAGGAACATGGCAACAAATTGTTCATCAAAATTTTACAGAGTTTAATTGTAAGAAAAGTCTTCATTATATGACCTGATAGCACATCTGACTATAATTGAAATCTTGAATATTTTGCTGACATCAATTATGAAAAATTAATGAAAATATCTCATTTTCAAAGCAATACAGTTGTCCAAATTAATTCAGTCTTCAAGAATGTCTTTTCTCTCTTCTTATTCCAATCATTATGTTCTTCCACTTACACTAATAAACCAGAAGGCCTCTGTGGTTGTCTTTGTGGCCAGGTCAGGGTCAATGTGATTTCAAACAGATTCAAACTCACTTTGCCAGGCTGAGTATCTCTGAGTCAGATTCTTTGCTGAGGGCTTGGTGTGAGCTAACACATCCAAAAAGTCAGCAGTGGTCACTGTGCCCAGCTGGATCCCAGGTAAATCGCTGCTCTCTAGATAAAAACAACAGTAACAGCATAACAATCGACCTTATGGTGATCAATGCTCTTGAAATGCTAATAGACCTTCTTTCAAGACAATGCATAATGCAACATTCTTAATGGTTAATGCAGAAAAAGTCAACACTAAAAAGGGCTCAGATGAAAATTCTTTAATGTACAACTCAGCCTCTGAAGTCCAGACAAAAATATGTGATTTAAATGTATCATCAAAGTTTTATTTAATATTTATATAGTGCCGCAGTGGATCCAGCCCAACATCACTGTGTGCCAGAGAAATAAAAGCCCGAGCCCTAAGGAGTTTATCATCTGTGGCAAAGTGGATCCAAAACAGAACTCCAGAGGAGGAAGGAGTTGAGTGCAGGAAAGAGAGAAGACCAAGAATGTGTGCAAGAGTCAAAACCCCCCAAGAATAGGCGCAAGGCTCCACCTGCTGGTGAAAGTTGGATTTTTAAATACAGATTTCCCTCCAGGAGCACCTTTGCTGTGATCCCAGCTTTACCTGACTGGTGATCTTCAAGTGCATTGAAGATCTTCCTCACGGGCCTCATTGCTGCTTCCCTGCAGACCAGCTTAATGTCAGAGCCCGAGTAGCCCTCAGTCTCCTGAAAGAGCCACAAACCAGCCATTGGTCAGCAGGCAGAATGTTGGTGGTGATCACATCCTTCTGGTCAGGACCCAGTATATCAGAGCCCCTGTTTAGATTCTGTATCTGCTCCACACAGACACTGTACAAAGGTTCCCAGATAGACAATGCTTGGGGAAAGAGAGGCCTCTAACATGTTTGGATAACCTAAGAAGCTGGGCAACAACTTCCTAATTCCCCTCCAAATATATGTTGTGAGATGCTGGTGAAGGACTAGACCACCCATGTTAGTCTAATGGGGCCCTTGTGCCAAATCCAAGGATGATAAAAATTTCAGTAGACATTTTTGTTCTTGCAAATAAGACCATTAAGCTGCCTTAGAGAAACCTCAATGAACATCAAGTTCAAGTGTCCACTCAGAGAAGGCAATGATAGCAGTGGCAAAGAAGGCAGCAGATATGCATCTAGAGCTTTTGGATTTGTAAAAGACTTCTCATTTAATCATTACAGTAATTCTTTGTGGCAGATCTGTTACCCACCTTATAGATGAAAAGGCTGAGGCTCAGAGAATAAGTGACTCACACAGATAGTAAGCAGCTGACAGGCCAACGATTTGCCTAGAGGTTCTCCTAGCCTAAACCTTGTGCTATTCTTACTATATCATATCGCTTCTCCCTGCTTGAATATTTCTGAGTGATGAAGCTCATTCTTCATGAAGAAGAGGCCCATTGCATTGTTGGGGAGCTGGAATCCTTTCTAAGTGACTCAAGGAAGAGGCTCGGAGCAGCTCATGAGAACACCCTGTCGAGAAGACTGTCAAGTGATGGCTGCTTGGCCTACTGATGCCTCTCCAGGGCAGCTTACCTGGCTCAGAGTGCCGTACTCCAGCTCTGTGTGCAGCTCCAGCGCTCTGCTCTTGCTCAATGGGGGCAGCCAGTGGTAGATCATGGCTTTCCTGGCCTCCTGGCTGGGGAGGTCAACCAGAATCCTCTTCTCCAGGCGGCGCAACATGGCACAGTCCAGTTCCCTGAAATCATGTCAGAAATGAAGGAACTGGTTGGGGCTGTGAACTCACTTCCTAAGCAACAAGTACAGCTTAAGAACAATTTTGCACTTAGGAAGTGATTCTGCATGTTAACTCCCCCTCACATCTATGCCTGAATGGATAGGACAACTACTTTATATTGTTTGCTTAAAAAAAAAAAAAGAAAAAAAGAAAAGAAAATACATCCTTTAAAAAAAAAAAAAACTAATGTAAAAGAGGTAATTTTAAGTGACTTGATTTTGAGGGAGAGAATCTCACTAACAACCAAACAAGGAGCATTTCCATGGCAGTCATAACATGAATTATTCAATCTGATCCCTCCAGTGAGTAAATTATTCCTGACAATAACGTGGACACTCTGGGAAGCACAGTAATTCTTCCAAAACTCTTCTATATTCTGGAGTGAATGACTATCTCACTCCATTGCCCTGGTGAATGCAGAGAGCAAATGCTCCTTCCAGGATGCCCAATGCAAACGTGGCCCTTTAACACACTCGTGCTCCTTCCAAAACACTGTCAGGCCAGATTTACACAATTTTGCATCTGCAGGCCATTTCCCTAAATTTATTAATATAAATTTTTCAAACAAATAGAAAAGTAGAACAAAACAATGAATATCCATGTATCTACCTTCTTGATTCAACAACAGTTAACATTTTGCCATACCCTGCTTCATATCAATTTATCTAAATAAATTATTTCAAAGTAAATTACATCATGAAATCCCACCCCTAAATGCTTCTGCTGGCAGTGTCCCCTCTCCCCCTGACAAGGACATTTTCTTACATAGCTACAATGCTATTAGGACACCTAACAGAATTAACATTGATGGCATAATATGTCTAATTCTCATTCCTTATTAAAATTTAGCCATTCTTGCCAAAATTATCTTTCATAGTTTTTTCAACCAAAATCCAATCAAGGATCATGTATTACATATGGTTATATCTCCTAAATCTCATAAAGTAGACCAGTCTCCTTGCCCTGCCCCTTTTAGAAAAGATAAGGCTAGTTTTAGAATGTTCCACATTCTGAATTGGCTTGATGTTTTCCTCATGGTATCATGTTCCTGGTTCCTCTATCCCAGTGGTCGGCAAACTGAGGCTCATGAGCCTCATGCAGCTCTTTGGCCCCTTGAGCGTGACTCTTCCACAAAATACTATGTGAGGGTGCGCATGTACAGTGAGATTGAAACTTTATGGCCCATGCACAGAAGTCGGTTTTTGACCCTCAAAAGAAATTTCAATCGTACTGTTGATATTTGGCTCTGTTGACTAATGAGTTTGTTGACCACCGCTCTATCCCCTATTCTCTAAGATGGAAGTCAGACTTAAAAGCTGTTTAGAATCAGGATAAAGACTTTTGGCAAGTATGTTTATTATATTGGGATACACATGCTGGCTTATCTCACTATTAGTGATGTAGTGTTTGAATATTGGGATCATCTGTTGATAGCATATCTGTCCATTGTAATGGAAGCCTCTTTGCAAATAGTAAGTATTCTATGTACAATACTTGGGCACTATGTGAATACTCCTTTCCCCCTCCATTTCAACTAGTGGTTTTAGCATCTCTTAATGGTCTTCAAATCAATTATTGCACAAGAGTGCTACAAAATGGTGGTTTCAAAAATTTTTATTCTAAATGTATTATTTGGAATTATTATTTAATGTAGAGCTTTCTCTCATTAACTGGGCTCTTGAATTACCCTGAATTGCCATTCCTGTTATCAACAAGGCATTTTGAGTATAAGTCTGTGAACACTTTATATAGAAATTAGGAATTGCCTGTGTGTTGGTCCACCTTAGCCATTCATGAAGACTGACAATAAAAGCATCATCACCAGATATTTCTTATTCATAAAGATACTGAGAATCTCCAAAGCATCCTCCCATTTTTCTGTCATTCTGAATCTATGTCATATTTCCTTTTAAACTGAAAAACAAGACTTCTCATCAGTAGCATGAAATAGTAAAAGAAAAGAAAGAAATGCCTTCAAAATTCTAAGGAGAAATCTTGATCAAACCATTAATTTAGTTGGTAGATAGAATAAAGGTATTTCAACAATCAAAGCTTAACATAATTTCCTCTCATATGCCCTTTATCAGGATGTCTAACTGCCAGTTTAGCAGGATTGGGCCTAAACTGGCAGTTGGATATCCCCCCGAGGAATCCCAGATTGGAAAGGGTGCAGGCCAGGCTAAGGGGATCTCCCCTCCTACCCCTTGCACAAATGTTGTTCACCAGGCCTCTAGTAAGTAAATAAAGGCAATAACAGGGAGGTTTTGGTCTTAAAGTGAAGGAATGTTGGTCCCATAAACTTCAAAGATAAAATAAGACTTGAGACCATCAGGCTGAAAACCAGAAAGGAAGAGTGAATAAGCTGAAAAAAACAGCACTGCTGAGGTGATCAGAAGCTGCCATGTTTCTTCCAAGGCCTTTCCTTTTACCTAGGAGGCTGCCTCTCTTGAAAAGGCAGGGGATGCAGAAGGAAGGGTCTGTAGGGGCACCTTCTTCTTGGACTCCCCACTCCTTCCAGAGTGATTTCATACAGAAGGAGGTGGGAAAACAATCCCTCATTATAGATGTCGGTATTGATCAGCTAATGCCCTAAAGCAAGAGATTTACCTCAAAACTGCCTGTGGGCACCAAATAAGTGCAACTCTCTGACAGCTGGGCCTGATGAATGCACTTTTAATGACATCAATAATAATATAACCATACAAGGGAGGAAACAGAGGACAAATGGAATGTACCCAGGAATTATTCTTTATGCCAATATATTTATAAGAAAAAATTTAACTTGTGGCAACCAGAAAACATTCCTTTTAGCTCATACACTTTGATTTTGACTAGTTATTCTGTCCTCATGTCTTCTTTATTTTAGTTATTTGATACTTCCATCACCTCAAAAGTCAAAAGCAGCCAGTGAGTAATACTTTAAATAATAATAGTAGTAGTAATAGTAGTAGTAGTAGTAAAAGCAGCCAGTGAGAGTGACATGTGAGATACAGAGAAGGTTCACAGATTTCAGAGCCTGGCCACTGAACCTATGCCCACTGCTAGAGACAAGGTGGCAAAACCCACGGGCACCTGGACAGTTTACATGGGCTCCAGGGCCTTGCATCTGAGCACTTGGGCTCCTGCACCAAACCTTCTGGAGCCTTCCTCAGCCCCTTGGTTTGTCTCCCTGTTAAACCTCGTGGCTCCTGGGGCAGAGATCATTCCAAATTTTACAGAATTTGGAAACCAAACATAATTCTAGTTTGTTCATTCAATAGTTCAAACATATTCAGTTCAAAGTTTATCTCAGCATGATCAGAGAAAGACAAATTTTTAAAAATATATTTTATTGATTTTTTACAGAAAGGAAGAGAGAGAGATAGAAACATCGATGAGAGAGATTCATCGATCAGCTGCCTCTTGCACACCCCCCACCGCGGACGTGCCCGCAACCAAGGTACATGCCCTTGACCAAAATCAAACCTGGGACCTTTCAGTCCGCAGGCTGACGCTCTCTCCACTGAGCCAAACCAGTCTCGACAAGACAAAGTTTTGTAAGCAAAGTCTTTGCAGAATATCCATACAAACATGAAGTGTGTGGTCATGGCAATCCTTGAGGAGCAGGTTAAGGAATTGTATTCTTTGGTAGATGCTGGGTACCTGATGAATAAAGCATTGAAGGTTACCTGTCTCTCACAGTGAGCCCTGCATAAGCTAACTCCTATCTGCATTTCCTACTGGGGTCAGCTCCTCCCTGTAGCCCAGGGGATGCATGGAGTTATGGTGGAAAGAACTGGGTTATGTCTGCTGAGCTCTGCAATCACATGTATACACTTCTACAGAAATATCATGCCACAAAGGGGTGAATTCATGTGGGAAGAAGTGGTTTATATAGGTACGTTTCTTCCCATTCCCAGAGCAGTAACCTCTTTGATTTCACACTCTCTTCTAACTATTAGGAGTTGGTGTGTGTGTGTGTGTGTGTGTGTGTGTGTGTGTGTGTGTGTTTAATCCAGAATTTGGTCATACCAGGTGTCTACTTTTTAAAAGAGACAATGAAATCTCTTGCCCTTTTGCAAATAGCAAGGAGAAGATGAATTGCAACATACCCTACATGTACAATTTTCACACCTTATTTGTACAAACTATCATCAAGTTAAATAGATAGCTGAAGATGGCATTTGCCTTAATGGCCCTATTCAGTATTTTGTTTCCTTCTGGACTCCCAGGCCTTCTGAATACTCAACAATCTTGGTGGGTCAAATTAGTCCTAATTGTGCTCACTAAACATTTCTTACGTGGCTGTTACTTTAAGGGGTAATATTAACAATGCAACATTTGTTAACATTTTCACCACTTATTTACACATCAAATGACACCAGTGAGCTGCTATTCTCACTTTTTTCTTGTCCTCCCTGTGATGCTATAAATCAGGAAGGTGCTCCTTGGAGGAGAAGCACTGAATAAACAAAGATGCCACATGCCCTCTCATTGCTGAGAAGGGGAGATGCTGCCCCTTGGAGACAAAAAGGGTTTGTCTAGAGAAACTGATAAGTTAACAAGCAATAAAGGATAGCCAGTGCCCTGAAATGTGCTACAGATGAGAACTACCACTACCCAACCGTAGAAAATTTCTTTGGGGCCCAGCTGGCGGGGGTCAGTGGTTGAGCATCAACCAAAGAATAGGAGGTCACAGTTCGATTCCAGGTCAGAGTACATGCCTGGGTCGCGGGCTCAACCCTTAGTGGAGGGCATGCAAGAGGCAGCCGATGGATGATTCTGTGTCATCATTGATGTTTCTATCTCTCTATCCTTCTCCCTTCTTCTCTGGGGGAAAAAAATACACACACACACACACACACACACACACACAACACAATTTCTTTGGGGATTTTAGGACTGGGGTTTTCCATAGTTTGATATGATTAATTATTTTCCCCAGAAGGACAGACTGCTTGAATCAGATAAGTTTACTCCCTCACCTAAGACTGAAGCCAATACAAAGTTTAATATTCTTGATAAAAATATTCTCCTTTCTTAAAGAAGGACTTGGACAATATATAGCAAGGAACTTAAAAAAACATGTATACCTTTTGATATAGTAATTCTACTTCTAGAAATCTATTCTAAAATAATAACCAGATTTTTATCAAATATTTTTCAAAAAGAGTTTGTTTCAGTGTTATTTATAATAGAAAAAAGTTAGGAATATCATATACACTGAGTGGCCAAATTATTATCTCTGAACGCATAATAATTTTGCCATTCAATGTGTGTGTGCATATATGTATGTGTATATATATATATATATATATATATATATATATATATATATATGTGTGTGTGTGTGTGTGTGTGTGTGTGTGTGTGTGTGTGTGTATGAGGCCCAGTGCATGAATTCGTGCATGGGTGGGGTCCAGCCAGCCTGGCCAGGGGGAGGGGATATGGGCAGTTGGCCAGCCTGCCTGCTGGTCGAACTCCAGGTCAAGAGGACAATTTGCATATTAGCCTTTTATTATATAGGATATACACTGAGTGGCCAGATTATTATGCGTTCAGAGATCATAATAATCTGGCCACTCAGTGAATGTTCAACAGGAAAGAAATGATTAACTAAATTGTGGTACATTCACAAGTGGGAATTTTGGGCGGCCATTACAAAATCCAATTTTCAAGGATTATTTAATGACATTGGAAATGTTCTTACTATAATGTTAAGTAATGAAAGCAGGACACTAGTGGGAATACAAAATGTACTACCTCTATAGAGGGAAATTTGGCAATCTCTACTATAATTTTATGCACATTAACCCTTTGACCCAACAATTCTACTTCCAAGAACCTACTGTAAAGATACACTGGCAAATACACAAAGTGATACATGCTCACCATTACTCATGGCAGCACTATTTGTAAGAGCAAAAGAGTGGGAATAACCTAAAAGCCTATCATTAGGTGATTGGGATAAATTACCGTATGCATTAAATGGCACATATGCAGCTAAAAAGAAAGTAAGGAAGAATTTCCTGTGTTTATTTGGCAAGATCTCCAGAATATTTTATTAAGAAAAAAATCAAGATACAGAAAAATGTGTTTCCTTTTGTGTAAGTAAACAAAGTTCAGTTATTCTATGGTGTTCTTTTAAAAATCCTTGAGTTTAATTGTGGAGTATGTGGCAACTTATATCTATACAATCTCTATTATTGCTCATTGGTTACCACTGAAGGTTGCTAGGACACCAACTCATGACTCCGAAAATCAAAGAGACCCCTACCCGGTTTGGCTCAGTGGATAGAGCGTCGGACTGTAGACTAAAGGGTTCAATACCAGGCAAGGGCACATGCTGAAGTTGTGGGCTCAATCCCTAGTAGGGAGCATGCAAGAAGCAGCCGATCAATGATTCTCTCTTATTATTGATGTTTCTCTCTCTCTCCCTTTCTCTCTGAAATCAATAATATATATATATGCTTTAAAAATAAAAGCAAAAGAATCCTGCTTTTCTAGTATGAACTATATTTCAGGGTAACCAAATAGCCCTATTAGATGAAAGAAAGCTCTGTCGGGACCGGTTTGGCTCAGCAGTAGAGCGTCGGCCTGCGGACTGAAAGGTCCCGGGTTCGATTCCGGTCAAGGTCATGTACCGTGGTTGCGGGCACATCCCCAGTAGAGGGTGTGCAAGACGCAGTTAATTGATGATTCTCTCTCATCGATGTTTCTAACTCTCTATCCCTCTCTCCTCCTCTCTGTGAAAAATCAATAAAATTTTTTTTTAAAAAGAAAGCTCTATTATAAAGAATAATCCTAGCTATCTATCAGAATGAACAGTAGAATCCCACCCCTAGTGAAATAAGTGAGGCAGGCAATGGATGCTAAAACCATTGATGGGAACTGTACAGCTGAATCCACTGATCCATCTTGGCATCACCCAAAGCTGGACAACATGACATTATCTATCTCTAGATGCAATGCAATATGATGTACACAATATGTATCACCTATAACGTATGTTTGCCAAATTTTTATATTGATCCTGACTCTAATCAATCTAACTTTTAGTCTAGAGTAATTTAGGGGTAAGAAAAAGAAGCTAAATACTATCATGAGAATACAATGAGTCGACTTCAGAAAGTTTAGACAATCTCCCTGGCAGTCAAGTCAATGGCAAATTCGAGGAGGGGAAAGGAAGGTCTGTCTGTTCAAAATTAAAAGAGACTTAAGAGAACAACCAATTACAAAATGCAAGCCTTGTTTGGATATCGGTAGAGTAAATCAATTATAAAAACATTTTTAGAACAACGTGGGAAATCTGAATATAAACTGAGTATTAGGTAATATTGAAGAATTAATATTAATTTTGTTAAGGGTGAAAATGGCATTGTGATGATGTAAAAAACTGTATTTTTAAAAGATGTATACTGTATACATTGTGGTGATGTAAAAAACTGTATTTTTAAAAGATGTATACTGTATACATTGTGGTGATGTAAAAAACTGTATTTTTAAAACATGCAATCTGGGATGTAATTTAAGGTATTCAGCAAACAAAGTGGGGTAGGAATAGATGAAGTCATTAGGCAAGATTGTTACTAAAACTAGGCAACCGTGGGTTCTTGCGCTTTTTTGTCTTCTTTAGTGTTTGGAATTTTTCATATAAAACTTTTTTTAGACCCCAGCAATGCTCAAGAATATATGGGTTAGAGCATATTGGTTCCAAAATATGCTATAACAAAACAATCCTATATAGTAAAAGGGTAATATGCAAATTGACCCTAATAGCAGAATGACCAGAACAACCTCTCAACCAGTCACTATGAGGCGTATTGACCACCTCTTGGCTCCTCCTCCCAGCTGGCAGGCTCCAATTGCCCAATGGCAAACAGGAAACTGGGGATGGATGGCGAGGGACACAGGCCATGCCAGGCCAAGGCCCCCACCCTGCTGGTTGCCCCACACACACAGAGGGTGACCTGGGGTGGGGGCAGGGCCAGCGAGTGGGCAGGAATGGCCGACCTCTCAGTCCCTCCCCGCCCCAGCCTGCAGGCCCCAATCACCTGATCAAGAACTGGGGGTGGGTGGCAGCAATGGCCAGGGCCAGCAGCTGGCAGCCAGGGAAGATGGCCCTGATCTCAGGCCAGGCCTGGGGACCATACCCATGCACGAATTTTGTGCACTGGGCCTCTAGTCTGATATAAAAGAATCGAGGCTTCAAAACATGTATGTATTTAACCATTTGACATGTTGAGGGGCAATTTTTTCAAAAAAGTCCTTCTAAATATCTTTAATTTGATTTTTGATTGTTAGCAGCTCCTCCTCCTCCTCTTTCACTTTCTCCTTCTTTTTCTGCCCTCTGAACCATCTTGCTTGGGGCTTACCAAAAACTGATCAGCTTAGGGAAATGGCAGCAGCACAATAACTTCCTCAACAGAGTCCTAGGTGTCCCTGGGAGCATAAACTTTCCTCTAGAAAATGTATAGGTCTCCCTGGGGGCATAAATTTTCCAAGAACCATGCATGAAGTTACTGTTTTCACACAACATAAAGTGTTATGATCAACCACATTTCAAAAGGATGAAGAAACAGATTCTTTCTCTGAAGGATTTCTACAGTCACATTTAAATGACACTTCTCTGTTTGGACCCCACTTTAATATTGTCTGTAACTAACCAGTATCTTTAAAATGTAAAATGCTGATCACATTAATATGTTAGAGAACATCTTATAAATCTGAGGGGAACTGGAACAGGTTTAAGTCATGAATATACTTAAAATAACAGGTTACACACAAACATTGTGATTTCTTTTCAGTGGCCCCTGCTTTGGGAGCCCAGACGCATCTTTGAAGGTGGAAACAGAAGAGGAAGGACAGGGGTGACACTAGAGTGTCAAGTTTGAGCTCTGTTGCAAATGTGCTCTTGACTTCGGGTGGATTGACCTCTCTTGACCTTGGTCCCTCTCTGCCCATGGGAAGGAAGCATTTCCTTATCTGTCTTATGTCTCACCTGCATCTCTAAAGAAATCATATACATGAAAATATTCATTTTTTCCCCTCTCATTGCTATAGCCAATATCATTATGCTTATTATCAACTTTAAAAAATTTATCTTTATTGTTGAAAGTATTACAGATGTCCCTCCCCCGACCCTCGCCTGACCTCCTCCACATCATACCAGCTGCACCCCAGGCTTCATGAGCTATTTTCTATGACCATGGTTTACATGAATCTATAATAATAAAAGTGTAATATACTAATTAGACCTGATGTTCTTCTGGATGACCTTCTGGGGCTGCCAGGAAAGCCAGGGTCCCGGGTGCTGGTGGCCTGAGGGAAGCCCAGGTCCTGGGTGTTAGAGGGACCGGCAGCCAGGGGAAGGAAGGCCTACTCTTGCACGAATTTCGTGCATTGGGCCTCTAGTATGAATATGTTATTTGGTTTATCTCTTTCCCACACTCTGACCCCCTTTCCTCTGAGATTTGTCAGTCTGTTCCCGTGCTATGTGAAAATATTCTTAAAACTATAAAGAGAGTATAGTTATTTTTAAAAATATACTCTCCGGGTAGATATTGGTGTTCCCTCGTCAACATCTTATTTCCCAATTCCACTTCTAGAATTGTTCTTAAAATCTCTGGGATATAGTTTGAATAAAATATTCTGGAAATAGATTATATTTTTAATTAGAGATTGTTTAGCTTCCCTATTTACTGTGCAACATTAAAGAAAAGATTTCTTCCTAACTTAAAAAAAAGTTTAATTTGAATACTGTCAAAAATCAAAGCATATATAATTTTGAGTCCTGGTGATTTTAGCATTTTAGAGTTCTTTGTCAAAGTCTTGTTTAAGCATACTAAAATAAATTGTCTTTAAGCTCATATTTTTAACATCTTTTAAAAATATCCATTTTAGCCGGGACCGGTTTGGCTCAATGGATAGAGCGTCGGCTTGGGGACCGAAGGGCCCCAGGTTTGATTCCGGTCAAGGGCATGTACCTTGGTTGTGGGCATATCCCCAGTAGGGGGTGTGCAAGAGGCAGCTGATCGATGACTCTCTCTCATTGATGTTTTGAACTCTCTATCTCTCTCCCTTCCGCTCTGTACAAAAATCAATAAAATATATTTTTTTAAAAATAAAATAACATAAAAAGATGGCTCATTTAAAAAAAAAATCCATTTTAAATGTTGTCAGTGGTAGCCTGGCCTGTGTTCCTTCTATTAAGGCAGATTCTTTCATGGTACTGATAGCAAGGACTGAGGACTTGAAAAGGAAAGCCTTCTGATTAATCTCCCAGGGCTGGAACCAAACAATGAGGCTTTGCCCGGAGTGACCAATGTGGTATCTTGGTCTGTACTCAGGGGCTCATGAAAATGTATTCAAAACGTACTCGTTACATCTCTTACCAGGGCAGGTTGGAAGCAGCTAAGACAAACACGAGATCTTCCGAACGAGCCAGCCCATCCATCTGCACCAGCAGCTCCGTCTTCATCCGAAGGCTTCCTTCATGCTCTCCCCTACAGAGAGAAAGGAGGTGAGTTTCCCCAGGTTAGGGCCTTTGCTTCCATAACAAGGCAGCAAAGACTCAGGAGCTGTAGAACAGGTTCTCTTTGACTGCTAACCTTTCCTTGCCTCGTTCTCAGGAGCCACTCATACTGGAGTTAGAGGATCAAGCCATTTGGTAGTATTTTCCCAAAGACAGTAATAGAGAGGATATAAATGAAATAACAATGATAGTGAAAGGAAAGGTAAAGATTGGCAGCGAACTGGAAAATGGCAGAAGGTCAAACAGTGCCTCTGGTAGATTTGAATGCAGCCCAGCTCTGTCCACTTGCCATACTATTTACCCTTTTATAAAATGGCATAATTGAGAATAATCCTCTCCCTTTATATAGCAGGCATAAAAGAACTTTCTCAGAAAGTATTTCTTTTAGTATAATTTACGGATTTAAACTGTCCAAAAGGAGAGATCAACTACTTGTCTGAATTTGTTTCACTCTCTTTTAATAAGAGGCAAGGTAATGACATGGGAGGCAGTCTTCTGTGCAAATTCATCCTCCAAGCTCCCATCACCACTGCCAAAGACCTTCCCACCAACCAAGAGCTCACCTCATCTAAACATCCAGATCGGCTCTACTAGTAAATACTGACCATATCTGACAGCCTCTCCTTCCTCTTCAGTTGAATAGATGGGCATAAAGGACAAAAAAATGCCTGTCTTGAACAACATGACATTCAACTTGTCATCTCTGCATGAATCTTGGGGCATCCCAAGCCAGGTATGTGGCTTTTAAGGATGTGACCCTTTCCTAGGACAGAAGACCATCTCACAATATAGTTACTTACATAGTCAGCATTTGCCTCTAATTATTATTCTTTTAACATAATAGGACCCAAGAAGCCTTCCAAGCACCTGCACTGATTCCCTGACTATTTGAAAATTCTAGTTTAGAAATTAAGTTCCAGACAAGGAAACAGACATTCTGTACAAAATCTGGAGCACATGCAAGGCAGTAGATGAAGAGTTTCCAGATTAGCTCGTCAACGCTGTGGGGACCCAGGGTGGAGTGAGTGCACAGGTCACTGGGGTGAGGCAGACCAGGCAGCCTGGGGCTTTGCAAAGGGAATGACCACTAGGGGGTCTGTTGGGTTCCCAGGCCCCACTGTGTGGTAGCCTGCTCCCGTCAGGTCCTGTATAGAGAGGCCCAGTGCCCAGGCCTGGGGCTGACAGCACCCACTATGCCATGGAATCATCCCCTTTCAATCAGTGCTAAGAGTCCCATGGACCTTAATGGGAAAATGGTTTTCAATGAGTAAAATTTCATAAATTATAGTCTAGTTATATTTCCAACAAGCTAATTATTTGTACTTTATTAATATTAGTTCTGCCTTAATTATAGACCATTAGAAGCCATCAATAAATGCAGTCATATTGAGATTTCCCTGAGAACTGTTTCTTTTCAAGCCAAAGGAGCCAAATTTGGTAAAAAGTTTCAGAGAAAAATACCTCCCATCAAGACAGAAAGGCATTCTTAAAACACACATACACAGCTCATTATAGTCTGAGAAGTAAACTAGAAATGAACAGTCTTTCCTGCTGGGGACATTAGCAGACACTTAATCTTTAGAGATAACATATGTGACATGTTTAAATTCAGACATGCTGAGCCACATCCTGATGTCACAGAGAAACGGTGGCTTCCCCGGCCTTGCACATCTTGTCAAGGCCTGCCCCTCTTGGGACTTGGCCCTTTGCAGCCCCTCTGGCTCCAGAGGAGGTGGTCATGGGCAGCTATTTTAAGCCAGCAGGACTGTTATGTTACGGCAGCCTGGGACTGTGGGACTGGGCGATCTTCAGGCCTGAAAACCACTCTGTCGGGGAGGGGGGAAGGGAGGATGACATTTCCTCCGGTTATAAAAACTACTTAAATCAGCTATTCAGTTAACAGGACCTAATTTAAAGACCTTTCCGTGTGTCTGCAGAAAATTTGTGGGCTTATTAATAGGCACATTCTGCTGGTAAATGTCGATGGGCTTCCGACCATCAAACACACTTACAAGAGGGGAGAAGTGATGACAAAAAAAAAAACCTGTCTGTTACCCGGGAGCCGTGCCTCTCTGACTCATCACTGACTCCAACTCGTCCAGGAAGATGGTGGAGGGGGCATGGTAGCGAGCAAGTTCAAATAACACCTGGGCGGGAGAAAAGCAACCACATGTTCAAACCCATATATTGATATTTAAAGTTCTCAGATGCTCCCAGAGAGCAAAAGCTTAGAATGACTATACTATTAACCACCTATGCTGCACTCTGTTCTTTCACCAACAACTTTATAATCGTTGCAATCATTTCTCCCTAGAATACCCTATGGGGTTGGATGGTCCAATTATTTCCATTTGTCCCTTGATAAAATTAGATCCAGAGACATTAAGTGGTTATCTCAAGGTTACTAATCATAAAGAGAGGAGCTTAAGGTAAAACTCAATTCCTGAGCTTTCAGTCCATTAGCCAATCCCTGAGAATCCCTGTCAATGACGTGTTTCATAGGGACACAAGAGCAGTGGAATATGTAAAAGCATTTGATGATCATCCCTAAACCTTTAGGGACAATGAGAAAGCTAGTCTCAGGAGGAAGAATTGCTGGGAACGGCTAGAGTTCCACTCATGGGTGAAAAAGACAGGCATTTTGCCCCTCTCTGCTCCCCAAGTTGCTCCACAGGCTTCCCAGCCACCCAACACTGCTGCTTGGTAGGCTCAGGTACTTGAAGGCAACTCCCAGTTGAATAAAATGTTCCATTCCAGAATAAAATGTTATAGACTGAGCAAGAACAGGAAAGCAAGCAAAGAACAGCCATATAAAAACAAAATAAAGAGCTCTAAAGGGAGATGTGATGGTGATGAAAGAGTATAAAAAACTAAACCTTTTTTTTTTTTTCCAAACAGGAAACCGATCTCTTGAGCACCATATACAATTCTTCACTGGTTGATCAGAGAAAGCAATAGAGATTTAGCAAAAGGTCCTAAAGGGCCAAAAAAACAACCACAAAGGTTCTCTAATTGGAAGAGGAGATTTATTCTCCATGCCACTTAGCACTAGCAAAGCATCTAGAACGAATAAGAAGGGAAGGACTCAGACAAAGCCAGGTTGTGGTTTTCATGAGGAGTAGCAGATCACCCCTTACATGTCTCCCTAGCACTGAATCGAAAATTGCTCACGTGTGTGGTATGTCCATGCTATGCGCAAGTATTTTTCTTTACAGAATCCTTTTTTTTTACCATGACAATTGGCTCAGCCTAATGAACTGAGAGAACGTCAATGCTGGGACACTCATCACAATGCCTTTGCAAATAATAGAGACCACCTTATTAGAAGCAGGTAACTTCTCCTTGTCACAATGGCAGCAATCTTCCCAATGAAAAATTGAGTATTAGAACTCTTTATTAGAACCATACACGTTCTTAAGGAGCTCCCTAGGGTGCTAAGAAACCAAGGGGCAAGATGAGACCAAACATCCAAGTGGAAGGAGAACCACAGCTGGAGCCTCTGTTTCAATATAGACCATGCCACTGCTCTTTCCACTGCCAGAGAATATACAGAATCCTGGGTAAGTGCTCTAAAAGCAGTAGGCTAAAATTTTCAAAAGTATGGGAGGAAGTTAAATCATAACATGGGAGGAGGGGACGGGGTGTTAAAAGATGTAAGCACCAACAGGTGTGTGCATTTGCTAAAGAGACCACTCAACTGCTCAATAGCATAAACTCCTAAGAGGCATGAACATTAGGAGGGGAGGGAGCAACATAACCCAAGGGTTCCCTATAAATAACTCTTAATTGGCATAGAAAGAGAAGCGAATGGTAGGAATGCTTTTTTGATTTAGGGGAAAGGCCCTAAAGGGCCATCTTCATCTGCAAGCTTCATAGTAAGGAATTTGACAGCATGACCAAGATTCTGGTGAAGATCTTTTCAAGAGCTCAGAAAATAAAATAGTTTCTGAAAGGATAGAAGGTGAGATCCTTCAAGGTTAGCAGAGATGATCTGTTATTTTCTTGAATTATTTTTTTGAATATCCAAAATAAAAATGCATTTCACAGAGAAAAAGAGAAATAAATTCTTCAAAACTTATTTTTAAAAAAAAAGATGCTCAAATTCATTTAGAATGGAAGAAATGCATATTTGAGCACTAAAATATTACTTTCACTATCAGAATGGCAAATATTTCAGAATTGTGTACTTCATAGTGTTGGGAAAGCAAATACACTCATCATTGGTGGAAGTGTAAGCTGGTGCAACCCTGATTGCACCAGGGAGTTGAGCAATCAGTGATCTTCATTCCCTCTGGCCCTGCAATTCTATTTTAAATAAATTGCTCTACATGACTACATATGCAAAGTCGTGTGTATGAAAGGACTATCCACTGTAGCTTTGTTCATAATAACAAGAGACTGGAAACAACCTAAGTGTCCAGCAAGAAAAGACTGGTTTAATATGTTTTGGGACACACAAATGCAATGAAATACCATTCAGAGATATAGAAGAATATGTTCTGCCTATAACAGTGTGTGACAACATCCAAAGTAAGAAAAAATCCTGCAAGGTATAGAAGTGTATAGACATATATGTTATAACAGTAGTTGCCTCTGGGTTTAGGGATCTATATACCCTTCTGTACATTTTTTTCCCAAAAAGATTAGTTACTTTTTAAATATATTGTAAAGTAAGATGAGAAGTCATTTTCTCATTCTGAGAAGACTAACAAAATAATACTAAAGCAGAAGAAAATTTTAGTTTAAAAAATGCTCACATAGAAGGAAGAGTTCTGGCTAAATGACTTTTCTGCCTATTCAACACTAAACAATGAAATCCATGTAGTTCTCATCTTTATTGAGAATATTCATAAAATAGCTGAATTTACTCTTCTGTCTAAGTTAACTCCTGTCCAAGGAATAGAACATACTCTTCCTTCGAACACCTTGCAGTATCTGGTGCTCATAGTTCTAAATAGCACTTTTCAGGACAGGAGATAAAGCTAAACGGATTGTATGGACATTTTGTAAGAGTTTTGTTGTTCCTCAGCACAGAAAAATGGAACTTTTTTTTAAAAAGTCTTCTGGTTGATGAGGATTTTAATTAGTTGAATTTTAACTTCTTAAAATCCAGCTAACTAGAATCAAACAGAACCCTAGATTAAGGACAAGCTAACCTCAAGCCCCATCTTTGGATATGGTAAGTTAGATTCAAGATGAAGAACAAAGAAATAGAAGATGTCAATATATATTTCCATGTATTATAATCTTGAAGTGGTGATAGATAATTTATAAAAACATACACATTTAGACCAATTTGAAAACAATATAAAAGTAGTAAATAATAGGTTACTTTTGATAAATCAATTCTTTAAAAATATTCTAGTAATTCATCCAAGAAAACAATTTAAGCATACTATTTTAGAGTAATTTCTTATCAGAAAATATATAATATTTACATTTATTTAGTAATAATTACTTATCAGTCATTCTACAAAGTGCAATAGTTTAACAGGACTTCTGAGAGGGACCCACCTTACATTGAGGCATAAATCATGAACACGTATTCTCAAATGGTAAAATATTATAATATAAAATATGCCATTGACTATGAATGAGATATTGTAAAGATAGAAGCAATCTCTTAAGGAAAGAAAAAACAAAACCTATAAGCTATGAGCACTATGGAGGAGCGTTCCTCAGAGCATCTGAATGAATAATTAAGTTTTACCTTTCTTGAGTCTTCCTTTGAGTACCTAGTATTAGGGACCAGGATACAGTAGTACCCTCTCAATAAATGTTAACTGGATAAATTGCACATGCTTAATAACAAATGCTTCTTGAATGAAGGAAAAACATAGGCCACTTCAGAGACAATTTTCTTTTTAGTTTCCATTCCTAAGTTGCATGAATCATAAAAGGGCTGTCGGTCAAATTCCTAAAGGAAGGGAGATCATATTTTGCTGATGGGGCATAATTAATAACTACATATGATAGTCAGACCATCTCCTGGGTTTTGGATAATTAAGATCCTGGATAAATTCTAACATATAAATCACTTAAAAACAAGTAAGCTGTAACATCACTTTGTACCACTGTGTTTTGCTGGAACTTATTCGAAAAGAACAAAATCAAGAGTTCCTGTACCTATGAAAAAAAACTACTGGTTATCAGAAAGGGGTTGGGGGCAGGTGAAATAAGTGAAGGGGATTAAGAGGTACAAACTTCTAATTGTAAATAAGTCATGGGGATGTGCTAGACAGCATAGGGAATATAGGCAATAATATGGTAATAACTTTGTGTGCTGATAAATGGTAACTAGACTTGTTGTGGCAATCATTTCATAATGTGTATAAATATTGAATTACTATAATGTACACCTGAAACTGATAAGATATTGTATGTCAATTATACATTAGAGAAAAATAAAGAATTCCTACCCGAACAAGTTTTTCTGAATCTCCTCTCCATTTGCTGACAATGGTAGATGCAGAAATGTTAAAGAAGGTTGTTTTGCATTCCGTGGCCACAGCTTTGGCCAGCAAAGTCTTTCCTGTACCTAGAGACACAGGTGGAGAAAGTATGAGTGGCATTTGAGCTTCCTTTCTCTGCTTACAGACAGAAGTCAGTGTCACAAGAGAGAGAGAGAGAAGAGAGAGAGAGAGAGAGAGAGAGAGAGAGAGAGAGAGAGAGAGAGAGAGAGAGAGAGAGAGAGGAGAGAACGGTTCCTCGGCTCTCGTTTATCCCATCCTGATATCCTGATGTGAGGACAGATGAGTCCATTCATCCTCTCATGCACACTTAATACCAAGACCAAACCAGAAATATTTGTTACCTGGAGGGCCGTAGAGCAGTAGTCCTTTCCAAGGGGAGAGAATGCCTGTAAACAGCTGTGGGTACTGTGGGAACAAGGAAGAGTGGTGAGGTTTGGTACCAGTATGTCAGTCACACCCTAGCAAAGACAAGCTGGTGAAGCTGGAGTGAGCACAGCCCAACTCTGAGATTCAGGTCTTCTGTTTAGTAAGGCTGGCTGCTTCTGTATACATCTTACAGATCCCAACTTAACTTTCACAATTGATTGATAGAAAAGTATGGCTTAATTTATGTGGCTTTAAAGAGCAACTTTTTTTTTTTTTTAAGGAAAAGAAAGACATATGTAGGTACTCTCCTTCTCCATTACAATAGTTATTTCTTATATGCATAACATCATTCCCCACCCCACGTCACCTCTGCCTCGAGTTCTATATGAAGGCCTAGCAGATATGAACTTTAAGAGAAACATTAGAACCAATAAATAAAGGTGTTTGCGAATAAAGCACAAAACTGTGGTGAGGCCGGCTAGTGTAGCTCAGTGGTAGAGCATCGACCTATGAATCAGAAGGTTCAATACCTCACCAGGGCACATGCCCCAGTGTGGGGCGTGCAAGAGGCAGCCGATTGATGATTTTCTTATCATTGGTTTTTCACTCTCTTTCTCCCTCTCCCTTCCTCTCTGAAATCAATAAAAATGTATTTTTAAAAACAACAACTTGTGAAGCCTGACATAGAAGTCAGGAACATCCAGTGCAGACAGCATTATGAGACATGGGCTCCAAATAGGACGTGCATAGACTTCAGTGAGTCTCTCCTGTAGTTCAAATTCAAACAATCTAGAGGGTGGGTAGGGATGATAGAAAACAACCAGAAGCAAAGATAATAGTAAAATTATAACTAACTATTAGTTTCTTGTTGGTGCTAATGTCAAAATCTCTATGCCATTACATACAGAGCCTATGATACCATGGAGATAGCACACCCAGAAAGCCTCAATGAGATGTTCTAGCCTGTCCAGAAGTCTTGTTCTAGAGCCACTCAGAGAACGTGGTGAGTACACTTTCACTCATTCTCAGGACCAGTATATTGCTTACCCAACTGTCTTAACACGGGGGGTGGGGGTGGGGGAAGAGGGGACACAATCCAAATGTATTGATTTTATGTCATTAGAATAGAAGCATCCAAAAAGTAGGGGCTGCGTGGGCTCAGTGGTAAAATAAATAGGTTATTGGAAAAATTTGTAAACCTGACTGCAGGAGATTACAGAAAATTATTTGCAGCTCCCTCCCCCAAGAGGCAAAATATATTTCTCTACCACTTGAACCTGGACTTTGCCTTGTGATTTTGGCCAATGGGACCTTAGGAAATATAAGAGACTTGAAAACATAAGACTAGCTGATATGAGGAATCTAAGAAGAGTCATGGGAAATGCTCATAAATTGGGACCTGCTCTCTCTTGCTTCTGTCTGGGACTCTCTGCCACCATGTGAACAAGACCAGCTTGCCTGCTGGAGGCACATGGAGAGGCCTCAGCTGTCCCATTTATCCCAGATTTCTCAAGCTCTCCATCTTCTGCAACCACCCTGGCTGATGCCCCAGACATGTGAGTGAGGCCAACCAATATCACCTGAAAAAGAGATGAGCCAGCCCAGCTGAGCCCCTTCCAAACTGCATACCCACAGAACTGCAAACAGATAAATGATTGTTGTTTCAAGAGCACTGCATTTGCAGAGTGCGTCTGTTATATAGCAAAAGTCATACACTGACTTTCTCATCACCAAACATAGAGAGTCTTGTTTTTTATTTTTCTTCCTGTTCAGTGAGCCACTCTGTACAAAGACTTATCAGGAGCAAGCAATAAGCACAACAGGTTGGCTCTCTGGCCAGTGCCCTAGAGGAGGCTGTTTAGACTTTACAATCAGTCAAAGCAATGTGCCAGAGGATGTGTGTGTGTGTGTGTGTGTGTGTGTGTGTGTGTGTGTGTTCGTGTGTGTGTGTGTGTGTGTGTGTGTGTGTGTGTGTGTGTGTTGGGAAATGTAGATCTATGAAAACAAAATAAGTGGCCCTCTTCTACAGGAGATATTTGATATTTCTACTATGGTATTTTTTAGGGAGTCCAACTAATTTGAAACAATCTACAGGAACTGACAAGTCAGATATGCTTCAATCTTAGATCTAATATTATCACACCTGCTTTGAAACCTCAAGTAACATTTCAAACTGCCTAGGATGGCCTGGGCCTTGGTAGTCCAGCATTGCCAACGTAGAGGCAAAAAAGGCTAAGTTGTGGACAGAAAACATCCTGGGCTTCTGTCCCTGGTAGGTGTTATAACATACAGCTTGTCCAATGGATATGAATAGAAATACCCCCCAAGAGGCTTCCCATCCTTACCCTTATAGGATATACCACAGCTTCTTTGACTAACTGCTTGGCTGCATCGAGTCCAATAATGTCATCCCACTTTATGTTTGGATTATGGAGATAAATGTCCTGCAATGCACATTTGATCATTTTGTTAAAACTAATGTTTTCCTCCACAGCTGCAGTAAACATGGGAGCCACAGAATACTTGACTTACAATAGGACATAAAGAGCTGGTGATAAAAAGTTTATGTTAGATATATGTATATATGCACACTGTAATTTTAGTTCACCAAAGGGATGCCATAAGAATATTCAGTGATTTTCCCTGAAGACGACAATTGATTATATAATATGGGGGGGGGGGGGGGAGAGGGGGGAGGGAGCGCCTAACAATGGCCTATTCCTGTCTTCAGTTAATAGCAAACCAGGCTGATTGATGACTGTAATCAAAGAAGCTACAGAACATGCCTTCAAATTACATGCACTTTTACTGAGAAACATAGTTCCTAGCTGGTGCCTGTCCTCTCTCTTGCTCCTTGATCTTGCGGACACTTTCTTAATTTGTTGCATGAAAGAGATAATGCTCCTCTGAAACCAATTTCTCTTTTTCCCTAGTGATCACTCCCTACTTCCACCAAGAGCAATTGCTTCTACAGAATTCAGGGAAGCCAACAACCACGCAAAAGTGAGTTTTCCCCTTTCATAGCAGAGCCCTGTAGCAGCCACCTAGGTTAATCAATTAAGGTAGCTTTTACTGATAACTCATTTACCGTTTCCAAATTCCAATTTCACAAGATGCCTCAGAACTGTCACTCAAAAGCCTTTCTCAGTAGGAGCTGTTTCGGGCAAACTGAATATCTAGAGTGTTACATTAAAAAAAAAAGAGAGAGAGAGAGAAAAGCCTCTTTCCAAATTCATTCTGAGGATTACTCAACAATCTGGAAACTATTATTATAGTTATTTAATTTTTAAATAAGTAATACATGCACAACCTCAAAAACATAAAAACCTGTTTTTTAAATGCTGGTGAGATGTTATGCTCCCATTCCTGTCCTCCGTCCTCTCAGTTCCCTTCACCCACAGGTAAGGACTTTCGTTAGAGAGACTATTCATACAAGTGTTTCTGGTCATGCAGAATATGCATGATCCATTCCTGGATGGGAACCCAAGATCTTGGGAGAATTTACCAGGTATTTAAAGCCTGGACCTGCATACCCCCCAGCCACTTATAGATCTCGCCTTCTTCTAAAGTTGACATTGAGTTCCACATGGAAGTGTTTAATTTCCCAAAAGGGAGTTTTCCATACAGCAACCAAGTGTTATCAGTTAGAACTCAACAGGGCTACCTCATGAAGTGGTGAGCTCCCCCTCTTTGTAAGCATTCAGAAGCTGATGACTGCTTCCCATGGTACTGTAGAAAGGATTCCAGACAGAATCATTTCAAGACACTTCCACCCTACAACCATATCATCACTAGTCATGTTATCCTTTTGCAAAAACAATAATGAGACTATTGATTTTTGTGACAATAAAAAATATTTTACTCTACTCTCTTATGCATCCCAATCCTATCTCACTAGTAATAACTTCAGAATTAGTCTCCCTATCTCCATTTCTTTGATATCATCCACTACACTGTCAATAGAACAAGCTATCTACAAAGCACATTTGAATACCCCATTCTCAATGGACACCTTTGAAAGACTTCCCATCTGCCATAGACAAGTCCTCCATCCTGGGCCCTGTTCACTGGCCCCTTACTCAGGAGCTCTGGCCTCTCTCTCCAGCCCCATTTCCCAGCACTCCTTGCATCTTACATGGCTCACTGGAAACACTGCTCAATCGATACAATTTCACAGGTATATACCTTTGCCCAGAAAGTCCCCCACCATCCGTCTTATACTCTATTTCCTGGATACCTTCTTCCCTAACACTTTCCCCTCTCTTTGGCACAAAACGCTCCTCCTTTATGCTTTCAAAGTCCACCTTCCCCTGGGATGAGAAACTCTTGCATATAAGGATTGTGTGGTTGGGTCATCTTTGTATTTCCAGCCTCCACACATGCCTGACACATAGTAGACATGCAGTGAACAACTGCTGAACTGAAAGAGAGAACTGCAGACCCTGAATTACTCAGTCATGGTGAAGCTTTTTGCACCATTTTAAACATCTGTCTGAGCCTGCCTAGATTTCAGTCTTCCATGAAGTTATAGAAAGTCTGCTATAACTCAGGAATCTCTTCTGTTCCCAGGGAACTTGCCCAAAGTCACATAGCTAGAAAAAGGAGGAGACATCAAATCCAGCTCAATCAATTCCAAAGCCTCTGTCATTTACCAAAAGACTTCCCTGCCTTTAGATTCTAAGGGGTAGGCAGCCTTGAAAGCTCAGTCATCTGGATAGTAAGCTCTTTCCTACTAAATTTGTTATTTCATGGAAATTTCCACTTGTGAAATCACCAGACTCCTGACATCTCTATTTCCAGGCTTTGACTGTTTAAACAAGATGCAGACATGCTCTTTCCTTCTCTAAGAGGCTTTCTTTCTTTAACTCTTGGCTCAGCCTAAAACCTTTCACCTGTCTGTCTCTTACTTTCTAAGTCTTTTTGGTTTTCTTGGCCTCTATAGTGAGATGGTGGGCTTTTTATATTGTAATTTTATGATTCTATAATTTATTTATCATGCATTATTGTGCCTCTAAACAATATGAGTGCCTTTGCAAGTGGGGGCACTTTATAAATAAATTATCATATTTATTGTTATTAATAAAAGAAGCAGCCCGCAATGCTCCAGGAGCCCCAATCCGCCTCTGTAAATTGTGAATTGAATATCTGATCTTACCCGGCTCACCACAGTTGCCAGTTCTCTCATGTCACTGTTCATGCCAATAAATGCACTCAGAGGTTTCAGCAGTCGTTCCTGATGATGGGAACAAAACACCTCATGGTATAACATTGCTTGGTAATTCACAGTGACACAAATGATGGTGGATTACTATGACCTTCTACCCAATCTCAAGGTTTCTTTGGACTCAAAATTATGTCTCTAAAGTTCTTCTGGACTTTGGCAGTTTAGTACAAGATGAATGTCACATTTTAGCCACTTACCGCAGGGTCTGGGTTACATTCAAAGCTATTTGAGCCAAGTTCATTGGTTGCTCCTTTGATAGCATCTGTGAGCAGCCCTCGGAAGTCAATGATTTGGCCCTGAAAGGGAGTAATGGTTTATTTACACCATTAAAACTTGAGGAAAGACTATCCTTAATAGCTAAGCATCATTAAACCAAGACACATTAATGTTCCTTGGTGTGTAGGCCCAACTTAAAGTGAAGCTTTAAAATAACCTGCACTAATAATGAACAAGGTAATTTCCTGAAGTGAGGGCACTCTAGAAAAAAAAACAAGTTGTAAATAAATTCTTCAGAATGAAGTTGGTTTAAGTGGAAATTCACAAGCATTTTTCAGTTCCTGACACATACCATCTGCTTCCTTACATGTCTATTTACCCATACTGTCTCCTCCTTTTGGAACATTACACACACAGGAAAGACTCATTGGCACAAAAGTAATGACAGTTCCTATTTACTATGGACTTTCTCAGTAGAGTACCTGGCACAAAACAGGCATGCAAGCTACCTTGCAAGGATTATTTACAATTTGTAATTAATTTTTTAAATTTTTAAATATTTTTCAATTACAGTTTACATTCAATATTATTTTATATTAATTTAGGTGTATAATATAGTGGTTAGACAATCATATACTTTACAAAGTGTCCCCCCCCCATATTTTCAGTACCCACGTAGCATTAAATATATTGATAGTTATTAAAATACTAGAGGCCAGGTGCACAAAATTCATGCACAGGTAGAGTCCCTAGGCTTGGCCAATCAGGACCTTTCAGGTGCCAACCAAGGCCTTCCTTTGTTCTGTGCTGCCCCCTTATGGTCAGCACACATCATAGCGAGCAATCGAACTCCTGGTCTCCAAAACTCCCAGTCTCCCAGTTGAACTCCCAAGGGGACACTTTGCATATTAGCCTTTTATATATTTAGATTATTGACTATTTTCCTATTCTATACTTTGACTATTTTGTAACTACCAATCTGTACTTTTGATTTTTTTCTATGTCTTATAACACTTCTGCTAGTCAGATGTGGTAGCCTCGTTTCATAGATGGAAATAAGGCCAGGGAAATTCCATGATCTTCCCAGTGCCATACAGCTAACAAGTGGCTTCAGGCCAGGATTCAAACCCAGATACCTGTCACTCATACTCCCTCCAAATTCACCTTGTCTCCCCTCTAGGAAGAAGGAACAGTAAAGTTGTGTGCAAAAACAAATAATAACTATAAATATAAATAACTATATATATATATAAAACTATAAATATAAATAACTATAAACAATAATTATAGTTGGCATTTATTGAGTGTTTATTGTGTGCTGGGCACTGTACTAAGACCCTCCATTTATTATGACATTTAAAGTGACCCTATGATTATTTCCATTTTATGGCTGAAAGAAATGAGATTTATAAAGAGATTGAACAACTTGCCCAAGGTTACACAGCTAGGAAGGTCTGAGCCAGGGTTTGAACCTAGGCAGGCTGACTCCAAAGCCATTACCTTTAAGAGCAACATGCCTATTAAAGTTGCAAGAGGGACTGGGGAATCCTGAACCTAAGGGCCCTACCATGGCAATGAGAGATGCATTTTGGAGATCGGCCTCCTGGCCATACACCCTCATTCAGTTTATAAACATCTGAAATTCAAGGGAGAAAATCATGTACATTTTATCCTGAGAACATTTCTGCTGTGAGAGAATTTACAGCAAGACTCTTCCAAAGCTTAAGTACTGGGTTAAATAGTTCCTTCCTTATGACCTGATCAGAAACACCCATTCATACGAACTTGAATGGAGATAAACTAATGTCACAAAACTGCTAGGCCCCAAAGTGGCTGAAAATACAATGAAAGTAGTGAAGGTAACCAGGGACGTGTTTCTCCATGGGAGACACAGATTCAAATTGCATCCCCAGCAATCACTCATGTATTTGAGCCCTGAAAGGAGTCAGTTCAGGTCAATGAGACAGCTCCCTTGATTTCCAAAGAGATGCCCCCAGCTTCCTCTCTAAACATGCACAACCCAGAGTTGGGTATGCTGAGAAGAGTTGACTGAAAGTAAGAACTTGATCAAAGAAAGAAAAGAAAGCTGACAAAGAAATACAACTTTAAGTGTATTAATAAATTCAACTTTGGTGTTGATGCTACTTTTTCATTTCCAAGTGACATGTTTTACCTGCCTTTTGCCTATATCTACCCAATTTGAGTCTTTTCTGTTTGAGAAACTATTATTTACAAATAAGGACATGAGGTTCGTCATGAAAGAGGTACAATACTCATCAAGGAAAAGATCAACTCTCTGTCAAGAGAGGTTTCATGGTTCACAGGAAATTACATTCTAGGTGAAGGCATACCTCTGAGGAGAAAGGTGACACCACTAATCAACAACCACTAAGAGGCAGAAAAAAATGAGTGGGAGGCCCCAATTTTTTGTGGTTGTTAATCCTCATCCAAGGATTATTTTTCCATTGATTTTTAGAGAGAATGGAAGGGAGGGGGAGAAACAAAGAGAAAGAAAAATGGATATGAGAGAGACACATCGATTGGTTGACACCCACATGAGTCCCAACCAGAAACAGGGATCCAGCCTGCAATGAAGGTATGAGCTCTTGACCAGAATCGAACCTGGGACCCTTCATTCTGCAAGCTGTTGCTCTACCCATAGAGCCAAACCAGCTAGGATGAGGTCACTTCTTTAATAATGCAGCACAGACATGCCAATGTTTATTATTTTAATCATGGAGTTTTAAGCTGAAAGGAACATTAGAAACCATCTCTTCCAAACCTCTCAAGTTGAAAATGAGGAAACTGAGCTCCTTAGAGATGGGGCAGTTCATTCAAGTCCATTGATCTAGAAGGAAGAGTCAGACCAGAACCCCAGGGTTCTAATCTTTACCCAGTGCTCTTCCCAGTTCACCTCACAGACAACCTTTGATCATTACATAGTAACTTTTCTGTTTGACAGAAATAACATTTTATTTTTTTTTATTTTTTTTTATTTTTTTTATTTTTTTTAAAGAAAAGGGGATTTTTTTTCTTTCAGTGTCAGGTTCATGAATTCTACTTACTTTTTGTGGACGGACATTTTCTCCTCCATGGCCTCTGGTGATTCCTGATATGTTTAAGCCAAAGTCAGCATTCTCCATGCCAGTGTTATTGACAACCTCCTGAAGAAAGAAGAAGGCAGGTAGAAGTCAAAAGGGACATAGAGATCCTGATTGTAACTGCCTATTCCATTACCCCAAATCAAATGTCAAGTGCTGGAGATCAGTTCTGTAAATGGGGAACCCCATGTACAATTTGGCCACTTCTGTGCAGCCCCAAGATGAACTCTCTGCCTGTGCCACGTGGAGGAGCTGGCCTTGGAAGCATGGGCTCCAAGCTGCTTTCCCAATGCCTCAACCCATTCCCACTTGCTGGCTTTTCTTTTCTCCTGAGACCAGAGGTGTTTGTTGCCAGAGGTGCCGAGTTTGAAGGGCAGCAGCCAGCCAGCTCCTGTGGGATTTATCTGCTACCTTCCCACTTGCCTTCTGCCTGGGTCAGACTACAATGGCCAGACTGTACAACCTCTTTGAAGATGAGAGATTCCTTTTGACCAACTGAGTTTTGTGATTATTTCTTTCTACCCCACAAGACATCTTTGGCATTAATTATACTTCATAATCTCTATGGGTTCTGTTTCCTTTGAAACCGGGTATGTTTTGTTCTAAACCAGGAATCTCTAGGCCTGGATCTCCTAGATCAGTAGCTGCTGGACTCACTCCTCTTGCTCCCCATCTCCACCAGAAAGTCCAGTGTGGAGGTCTGGGGTGGGAACCAACCATGTCACTTCAGAAAAATCCAACAGGAAACGCTGAGGCCCAGCCACACCCAAAACAACCCTTGGACCACATCTAGGAAAACAGGGAGGTACTTCAGGATAGGAAGGCCTCCTGACTACAGTTACCTCAAATGGGAGGATCGGACTCTGCAGCAAACAGGCCCTCCTGCCATGCTCAGCACTCACCCCTCAAGGGCTGTTACCCAGCACTCAGACCAGGGGAAAGGCTGGGGAGGGAGGAGCCCTCCCACTCAAAGTCAGAAACATTAGAAAGACTAGGGATTTGTCTGTGTTTTTAATTCAGCGACTTGGAAGAAAATCTACAATTTTAATGAGATCATACAGCAATTTAAAACCTGCTTTTTAACCAACACCAAGCAAAGCTGTCCCAACCTGTTTAGGATGTTCCTTATGGAGGGGTTTGGCTTCCCCTGGCTTCCCCATCATGGTTTTGGACCGTGGCCTCAGCTGACTGATCATGGGAAGATTTTGACAACTGTCATTCATCATCCTAGGGTAGGAAACAAAAACCTTGAAGGAAATTATTCTAACCACTTAGTCTGAGGTAACTAAACAACTTGTGGAGCACAGAGTTCTTGAAAGATAGACAGGTATACCACAATAGGGCCCTAACATCTGCACCCCCTATCCTGTCCATCCAAGCCAGACTCGCTCAGTCTACCCATTGGGTTTCTGCAAGATGGAGCTAGAGTGCCACCTCCTCCTAGAGGCCCCTGACTCACTCTCTGCATTTCCCTTTCATGACCCCTGGCTTCAGTCCTTCTGTAAATAGCTTTCTTTTCCCAAAGTGCTTTACAAACATCCTTCCCTTGTTTCTTTCCACCTCTACCCAGCTCCCCCTCTCCCTTCCCTCTGGAAGAGCAGGGGAGAGGCACAGAAGGAAGGAGTCCTCTACTCAGATGAATGAGCATTAGAAAGTCTAGGGATTTGTCCATGGTGTGCTGGGTGTTCCCTGTCTACTTAAAATACCTCCCATCATACTGTGTACAAGAGATGTCAAAAGGGGTTCATGGAAGGAAAGCAACCTTACCTCGTCTCTGTTGTCATAGGTCATCCATGTTTATAAGAAAAATTTTCACCAGAATTGTATACTTCAAGCAAAACAAATTAATGGGGCTGCAAGTCAAAATTAGTGGCTAACTGAGGTGGTGATGGGGGTGTTGACTAGGAAGGGAGCCTGCTGGTGAGGATATATGCCTTGACTGTATCTATGTTATACATCAGTGCAGAGGTAAAATATACTTGTTCCTTACACAAATACCCATATCATCAGGTGTTTGGTTCTCTCATTCTCTTACCCTCCCATGTGAGATACTGTATTTTCCGGTGTATAAGACGACCCCCTAATTTTACAGTTAAAACATAGGTTTAGGCCTATATTCGCTGTATAAGACTACCCCCACTTCCGAGGCAACACCAGTTCTTTTTTTTTTTTTTTTTTTTTTTAAATATATATTTTATTGATTTTGAACAGAGAGGAAGGGAGAGAGACAAGAGAGTTAGAAACATCAATGAGAGAGTGTCATCAATCAGCTGCCTCCTGCACACCCCCCACTGGGGATGTGCCCGCAACCAAGGTACATGCCCCTGTCCGGAATCGAACCCGGGACCCTTCAGTCCCCAAGCCGACGCTCTATCCATTGAGCCAAACCGGTCCCGGCACCAGTTCTTTTTTTAATAGACCGCCTCTCTGACTCTGGCCAATCTGAGCAGGCTTTTTACTAGAACACAGTGTAGCTTATTTGTTATACAGAACATGTATAATTTGCATGCATAAAAAGCCTGCTCAGATTGGCCAGAGTCAGAGAGGCGGTCTATTAAAAAAGAACTGGTGTTGCCTCGGAAGTGGGGGGTAGTCTTATACAGTGAATATAGGCCTAAACCTATGTTTTAACTGTAAAATTAGGGGGTTGTCTTATACGCTGGAAAATATGGTACATTTCTAGAATTTTTCTCTCTCTATGCTAAGTGGTCAGAGAGCTGCCATTTCAACTCCATTTCTTTGTAAGAAAGAAAAAGTTGGTCATGTCTACTATAACCATATAGCTATTTGGCCAGTGAGATCATCTGTGCCAATAATACCACCAATGTCCACATGTGGTGACTGCAGTGTTGGACCCAATGAGGTAAAGGACAGGAGAAGAACAACTGCCAGTTTATCAGGATATCATCGTAGATTAGGAATAAGAATATCTGCCCCTCGGGTCTTTTGCTGGCACAGCAATAAAAATCTATGAAATGAATACCAGGTATTTTATAAGTGCAAATCCTTGTGAACAGCACTGATTTAAATGAAGTAAGGATAGATAGATAAATAGATAGATAGATAGATAGATAGATAGATAGATAGATAGATATAGATAGATATAGACCTATAGAGAAAGTTAAATTTGCCTCAACACCCTGGGTGTCTGTAAGTAAACTGGGAGCCTGTTTTCCCACTGGAGGCAAATGACTCACATATTTGCTTTAACATGACTAAAGACAAGTGCACTAATGTGCAAAGAAACACAATTTTATTTCCATCAGCTCTAACGATTGTAAAATTATTTCTAATATAGAACCAAATCCACCCTGTTATTTAACTTCAGTCACTAGTTCTAAGCATGGCCTGTGGAATATTGCAGAGAAGATCCAATCTCTCTTTAGAGAGTGAAAACAGCCACTGCATTATTGTAGGGACCACCCCCACCCCCAATTCTTCTGTTCTTCAAACTAAACATATCCAGTTTCTCCAGTCATTCCTAAGGTCATCTGGCTCCCATATTCTTACTCATCCTGGACACCTTTAATTCACTGTCTTCTGACCAAAATAGAGCCACCTCCTACTTTCCAGACTATTTCTATTGATGAAAGCCAAGACCACATTAGTAATCACACTACATTGTTGACTCATACTGCATCTGCAGTTCACTCAGATTCCTACATCTCTGGTTTTGTAATAGGGGAGCTATTTGTTGTTAATCTTTGGGTAGAGTTTAAATCATATTTCATTAAATTTCATCTTGTTATTTGGGCCCATCTCCTAAATTGTCAAGTCCTTATTGCAAACTAATTCTGTCAACCATCGCCTTAAAGAACTTTTCCTCCTTGGGTCAGCTACAAATCTCTAAGCTGGGAGCTTACTCTTTGGTGTGAGATGCAAGAATTAAGGAAAGGCACTCTCATCTGTTAATAGCCAGTCACATGATACAACCTTTCATTTCAACAACTATCTTTTAGTATAAAATTGTAAACAAACACTATTCATTATTTTCCCAGTTATTCATCCTGGTCCTAGCCCTTTGCTATCCAACCTTCATGCTTGCAGGTACAAACATCTACTCAGAGGAGAGCTGAAGGAACCCCAAAACCATCAACATCTATCCCAAATGGGAAGCAAAGCGCTCCAAAGACATTCACTCGCAGAATGTTCTTCCAGGTGAGGAATGCTGAGAAAATTCCAAGCATGAATGTATGGCTCAAAAATAATCAGAATCTAGATGTGTTCCCAAAGATGGCCTCTTAAAATGTTCCTCATTGGGTCTATTCAGAAGTACTTATTTGTTACCAGAGTCTGACTAACTTTATGGCAACTATAAATAAAAGAATAGCATTCAGAAAAAGGAGACCTATGTACTACTATTTGTAATACTTTAAATAGTTTAAAAATAAGAAAAAGAATAACATTCAGTCAAAACAATAAAATATTCCTAAAAAACAGTACAAAGCAAAGGTAGCTTCGGGCAGTGTATTATCACAAAGCATTCAGGGCTCCACAGCCATTTTATAAATGATGCCAAACAATCCTGTGAGGTGTCTGACCCTTCCTTTTTAGGCTGCAGACCAGGGACTGGAGTCACAAGAGCAAGGAACTTAGAGGGGCAAATGGAACTCCTAAAGGCCTAATGGGTTGCTTGTCTTATAATCTAAGTTTTCTTCAATTGCATTCTAAAAGTTAAAGAAATTTTGTTCACTGACTAAATGGTTGTGAAGCCTCTACTAAAACTCCACTTCAACCTTCCCCTAAGATTTGGCCTTACTATATTACAATAGAAAAATCTGCAGGCCTTCATGGCCCACAGCTATGCCATCCTAGGCAGCCATGCCCTTGCACTCCTGGCCATTTCTGAACAATGGGTGTGGGTTGGGAGTGGGAAGAAGGGAATGAGGAGGACACTGAGGAGGACACTGTGTCTCCTCAGAATGGTCAAGAGACAGAGGGGCTCCATCAGATGCTGCAAGTCCCAAATGAGATTTGGATTTGAGAAGCTAGAGAAAGGAATATAAGATGAGTGCCAGAAAAGGAGGAGAAAAGAAAGGCCTGATTGTCTTCAGACAGGCCAGGACATGGGAGTGCACAAAGAAACTCAGGTGTGATTTTAAAAGGGAATGTATTTCTTGGGTGCTTGGTATGTACAGGGAACTCACTATATGTCAGAAACATGCTCCTAGCAGCTAGGACCTAGCTTGTCAGAAGTAGAGCCCTGAATTGAATTCAGGTCTTTTAATCTCTGAGGTCCATCCTTTTCAAACCACTGAGCCTAGAAAAACAGCATGAGTGGGTGCAACTATTTACAGTAAAGCCAGGAGAACTGACAGACATTGACCATGTCCTGGACATTTGTAACATGAGCGAACACATGGCTGGGCCCACCTAAATCATAGGACCACAGCCTGGTGCTGCTGGTAGACAGTCATGGAGCCACACTGGAGCATCTTCTGAAAGGGTCCCACAAATTTCTAGAGTTGAGTTGATCAAGATGAATTACCATTTACCTTCTGGCCTTCCCTCCACTTCTTGGTGGTATGTTATTTTCAGCTGCAGCAAAATAGATATTGGGAGGGAAAGAAAAGAATTCAATTTTTAAGAGAAAGTGATTTTTCAAGTATGTTTGTCCTTTTACATTGCTTTTAAATTTGTGCAACAGCCTTTTGGAATTTAAAGACTCTAAGCTACTCTTATCTAGAGAGAAGCAAAACTACCAGCAAAGAGAAAGAAGTTCAGGCTTCCCAAATGTTTCCAGGTAGAGAAAGGCCCCAAAGGCCTTAGATATTAAACCTATTGGAGACCATGGACCTAGTGACAACTCCAGTATGGGCTTAGTCACCATTTCATTAGGTTTTCATGAACTTGGAAACATTTGCCATGGTCTGTGGGGCATCAGGACAATTCTATGAGTCTGGCAAGAACTACTTCTCAGTCATACTCTGCCAGTTTACCTGAACATAAAGAATTAGTGTCCATATCCTAAGAGAATGCATTTCTGAGCTAGATCAGAGCTGGCAATTTAGAAATCAGATCATGTCAATAATAGTTCTGGTGTTCCAGTGGTAAGAGTCCTTGCTTTCTCTGCCAAGACTCAGATCCAGCAGCCAAGGGCTCTGAACGCTGCACTGAAAAGGGAGTTCAGATAAAACACCTCTCTCTCAGACGCCTTCCAGCTCTGAGATTCGGCCCTGGCTATTTTTAATTGACATTCCTCTTGGTTTCCTGGTCCCCACATGAAATGTTAAAGTCTGTGGCTTAACAAGTGCCTTGTAAACAGGACAATGATCTCCCTTGGTTTATAATTACTTCCCCCACTTACATACTTCTAAGTCAATGTTACTACAAAACCTAGGGCCCTCACTTTAGATCTTTCCTCCAGCCAGCCTCCTTGACTGCTAACCTATACTGGGTCTTTGCAAAATATTGATCATTATCTGGATTGATGGCTTTCAAAAGCATTTCATTATCTATACATGAGCTATTAGCTTCACCAATACTCATTTTCATGTTATTTTCAAGATAGATAATAGGTCTTCCTAGCAAGAAAAGAATCTTCTGTCATTTATCCTCTTCTAACAGCTCTTTCCATCTCTAAAGAAATGAAAGTAATGTTGGGCTTCTAAAAAGAACCTCTAAAGTATATGATTGTCTAAACACTGTGCTGTACACCTGAAATCAATACAAATAATATTGAATGTACACTAGGATTGGGAAGAGAAAAAAAAAGGACCTATGATACTCTGAGGTTTTGCCTTCATTGTTCTAAAACACATTCCTCAAACAAACGCCAACATAAAGAAAGGAATATCCATGTCCAAGGATCATATTTAAATTGCACTGAATCTAAGGAAAGCTACGGGATCTGTCTGATATAGTCCTTCAGTACAGCATGAGGAGCACCATTTATCTGGGAATAAAAGGACAAGGAAATGCTAATCTTAAAAATGAGATAAAGTTTTATTTCTAGAAAATAGCCATGTACCTGTGTCTGATGCCTTTTTGATAATTTTGGGGTATTTCTGAAATTTTATAAAATAATAGCTCTCATAGTCCATCAAAATAGTTTCAAGGTCAACATTGTCGCAAACTTCAAAGCGTCGTAACCCCAGTTGAGTTTCTTGCTCCAAAGCATTAGCTGTATCAATATATCTTGCCATTGCACAGAAGAAGAAAAAAAACAAAACAAAAAAATTAAACATGAGTAGAAAGAACAAAAGCAAACAGGCATAAAAAGTCCAGAGCCATTATTGTTTAAAACGTTTTTGGAAGTGTTCAGTCAAATAAGTCAACTAAAAATATATCTTGTGATTTACCTTTTCATTTGTAGCCAAAAGTGGGTATTTCCATCTTTATTCATTTTAGGCAACATTTGACAATTGATAAAACCCAAATTCAGTTCCAATAGACATGATTTGCCCATTATTGAGGCGATTTAAAAAAATGTCATGAGCTCTGAAGAAAATTTCCACATATGTTGAGCAACATCACTGAGGAAATTTAATATAAAAAGATGTCATCCAATTGGATGTATTATTTCTGGTAATTTTTCATCAGTCACACATTCCCACTTCTAGGTGTAAGTAGTATTCTCACCATGGGTTCTTCACTGTCATTTTTAACCTGTTCAGTTGAAAAGCTATCTGACTTAACTAGTCTTAGCAATAAAAACAAGTGCCTTGTCTCACAATCCTCTGAAAGTAGAAAGACTCTCCAGTTCATAATCTTAGTTAACTTGTTTCTAAAAGCAAGGATTCTCTCCTAACAAATGTGCTTAGATTAGCATACAACTTTAGGGGTTTGTAAAAAACCCAAGATTAAGAACTGCTACTACAGGTTATAATTCCTTCTGTTTGACTTGAATCCAAAAGGTAGGAGAAAACTTTTTTATCATTGTTATGCTCTCTCCCCTGGCCAAGATTCAGGCCAGTTGGAAGACTGAATTTTGTTAAAGAAGGTTATCATAATTATTTCCCACGACCTTGCCAATTTTAAAGAACTTGCAAATGTCAACTGGCTGTACTCAGTTTCTATACTTACTGATGGCTCACCTGGCTTCTACACTCTGTCTTAATCCCCATTTTTCAGAGAGATGAGCTAAACCCATTTTTAATTAATGACTTTAGTTTAGTATGAAGTAATATATGCTAATTTAAGAAAAAAACTAGAAAATACTGGTAAGTTAAAAGAAAATTTCACCACTCATAGATAATGACTATTAACACTTTCTCTATTTTTCCAAACATTTTTATTTATTTTTTAGAATATATTTTTATTGATTTCAGAGAGGAAGGAAAAGAGAGAGATATAGAAACATCAATGATTATAGAGAATCATTTGATCAGCTGCTTCCTGCACGCCCCCTACTGGGGATCAAGCCTACAACCTGGGCATTTGGCCCTTGGTCGGCAGGCCGATGTTCTATCCACTGAGCCAAACAGGCCAGGGCTCCAAACTTTTTTGAATGACTAAATACACATATATTTGCACTTGTAAACAAGAAAGAAAGGAAGATAGAAACAGAGACTATAAATTGCTTGTAGTATTTACTAACGTCACACTATATTCTAAACTCTTTCTAGGATCGTAGAGTTTTTACTTTTAAAAAAATGTTATACTAAATAAAGTGTTTCCTAAACTAGTTGATCAGAGAAACAAAACTGCTTCTATGTGTTCCTATTCCACTACTTGAGTTTGAATGAGGTCTGAACTTGATAGGGTTGGCAAGAGCCACTAGAGGTTCTTAGCCAACAGTGACAGGACAGGATCTCGGGACAAGCAGTGAGCACCAATGAGCAAGAAACAGCAGAAGAGACGGAGGCTGGTAACAGGCACTGAGTCCTAGAGGATGCATGTGTGGTGCTACAAGGACCTATACCATGACCTCCACTGTTTGATCTCACCAATTCTCCCCCACACTTCCGAACTCTGGTCTTTCTGTTTCCCTAATTGTTCAGTTATGTCATGCCCCTTCTTCCTCTGTGCCCTTTCCTAGAATGCCCTTGTCCATCACATCTGTCTATTGGCATTCTACATATCTTTCACTGTATGTCAGCTATAATTAAAAAATAAAAATTAAAAGAAAAAGACCAGCACATATCCCTTCTCTACAAAGCTTTCTCTGATTATTTATTTCAATCCACAATAATCTTTCGTCTTTGCTGAATTCTTGGTATTTTGCTAAAGACGAGTCTATTTTCCTGACACTGATATGTCCTTAAAATTACCTATATTAGCCCAATGGGTGCAGCTCAGTGGTGTAGCTCACTTATACACCAGGTGTCCTGGTTCGATTCTGGTCAGGGCACATGCCTGGGTTGTGGGCTTGGTCCACAGTAAGTGGGAGGGGGAGGAGGAGGAGACAGGAGGCAGATGATCAATGATTCTCATCATTCATGTTTTTATCTCTCTCTCCCTTCCTCACTCTGAAATCAATTTCTAAAAAAACATTTTAAAAATACCTACATTACAGTTCACTTTTCATCTTGATAATCCATAAATCACTTTTCCATCAGGTCTCAGGGAATATTACTCTAAAATTTTCATTGATTCAAGATGCAAGGAAACATCTCATGGCAGAAAGGAGAAATGCCTGTTTTGCTAACACACAGTAAACGCTTTATGCCATAACAGGTAGGTGGCAAAATTTCCTCCCCCTGACAGTTACAGGATAGGCATTGCACGGAAAAGAACTGAGTGTAGGTCATTCAGTTCAATGCAATTTCTTTATTTTGAAGGATGAAAAACAGGCATTATCTCTGTGTACATGGCCAGCAGTGGGACCCTGGGAAACTCACTGGATAAAGGACTTAGATGTAAGAAGGGAAACCACAAAAATCTTAGAGGAATTCACAGGCAGCAAAATCTCAGACATATGCCAAAGCAATATCTTCACCAATACAGCTTCTAGGGCAATAGAAACTAAAGAGAAAAATAAACAAATGGGACTACATCAAAATGAAAAGCTTCTGCACAGCAAAAGAAACCATCAACAAAACAACAAGAAAGCCCCCTGCACAGGAGAACACATTTGCCAATCTTATCACCGATAAGGGCTTAATCTCCAACATTTACAGGGAACTCATACAACTTAACAAAAGGAAGATAAACAGCCCAATCAAAAAATGGGCAAAGGACCTAAATAAATACTTTGTGAAAGAGGACATAAAGAAGCCCAAGAGACATATGAAAACATGCTCAAAGTCACTAATCATCTGAGAGATGCAGATCAAAATGACAACGAGGTACCATCTCTCACCTGTCAGAATGGCTATCATCAACAAAAGACAAGTGCTGGTGAGGATTTGGAGAAAAAGGAACCTTCGTGCACTGCTGGGGGGAATGCAGACTGGTGCAGCCACTGTGGAGAACAGTATGGAGTTTTCTCAAAAAAATCAAAAATGGAACTCCCATTTGACCCAGTGATCCCACTTTTAGGACTATATCCCAAGAAACTAAAAACACTAATCAGAAAGGACCTATGCATCCCTGTATTCATAGCAGCACAATAGCTAAAATTTGGATACAGCCTAATTGCCCATCAGCAGATGAGCGGATTAGAATAACTGGTACATCTACACAATTAAATACTATGCTGCTATAAAAAGGAAGGAACTCTTACCATTTGCAACAGTACGGATGGACCTGGAGAGCATTATGCTAAGTGAAATAAGTCAGTCAGAGAAAGGTAAATATCACATAATCTCGCTTATTTGTGGAATATAATGAACAACATAAACTGATGAACAAAAACAGATCCAGAGACAGAAGCATCAATCAAACCTCAGAGGGAAGGTAGGGGAGGGTGGGGGCAAAGGGGAGAGATAATCCAAAGGACTTGTATGCAGGCATATAAGCATAACCAATGGACACAGACATGGGGAGGGGGCAGAGATTGAGGGCATGATTAAGGGGGCAGGGGGGCAAAGGAGGAATAAGGACACATATGTAATACCTTAATCAATAAAGAAAATAAAAAATAAAAAAGGCTACACTAACTTCAAACTTGTATGGGAAAAGGTGTGTATCACATGAGCTGGATAATAAATTTTAATTGTTAATAAAGTTTTTAAGTACATAATATGAAAAATACCTAGGTAAATGTGTCAATAAAAGTGTGTGTCTAGGTTGCTGAGGATGGGGTAGAGACAGAAGAGCACAAGGGATTTTTAGGGCAGTGGTGGAAACCTGATATGCATTTGTCAAAACTCATAGAACTGTACAACACCAGAGTGAGCCCCGATATAAACTACAGACTTCAGCTACTAATAATATACCCATATACAGTATCGATTCATCAACTGTAACAAACGTACCAGATGAATGCAAGATGTTAATGATAGGGGAGACTGGGAAGCATGGGTGGTTGCCAGCATATAGGAACTCTCTGTACTTAAAAAAAATTAACTAATTTTTAATTGATTTCAGAGATAGGAAAGAAGAGATGAGAAAGAGAGACCTCAATCAGTTGCTTCTTCCCTCAACCAGGGATCAAACCAGAAACCTAGGCATGTACCCTGACTGGGAATCAAACCCAACACCTGCCACACCAACTGAGCCACACCAGCCAGGGCCTCTCTGTACTTTGTGCCCAATTTTTCTGTAAAATTAAACAGCTCTAAAAATAAAAGTTGTGACTTGTTATTCAAAGGGTGTATCAGAAAAAGAGGACTCATCTCTGTAAGTAATTACAATATAACATACCCTTCTTGTGTTAAATGATGCAAAATCAAAATGAGGAGATTTTTCCGTCGTGCTTCTGTCCTCACCTTGCACTGTGAACAAAAAGGAAAATTCTGATCAGATGACAATGAGATGTAACACTCCTTTATAGCAAGAAACCCTTGAAGGTAAAGGTACCAGTCGAAACCAAGAAGCATGACTTAAAGGCTAGAAGGCAGTTTGGCATTCCTTGGGATATATAAACTGCTTTCCATTGTTATTTTCTTCTTTTTTTAATCCTCACCCACGGATATTTTTTCATTGATTTTTAGAAAGAGTGGAAGAGAGAGGGAAAGACAGAGAGAAATATCAATTGGTTGCCTCCAGTATGAGCCCTGACCAGGGCCCAGACCAGGGAGGAGCCTGCCACCAAGGTATGTGCCCTCCACCAGGGACCCTCCTGTCTGCAGGCCGACACTCTATCCATTGAGTCAAACCAGCTCGAGCCATGTTATTTTCTTCTTACAGCTGACTTCTTAATTGTAAACTGAAGGTATTGTGATGTAAATTAGGATTGAGCTTTACTAGTTCGCTTCTTACTGCCAAGATAATTGGCATTTTATTGCTTATAACTGCGAAGAAACACATATACACAGTCCTATTTGGACCAGGTTAAGGAAAGTGATAATAAAGATAAACTTATGAACCAGGAATCAGCTCTGACATCCCAGGTACTTACCTGCTCTTACAACTTAAATTCACTCAGAGTCCCACCCAGTCCCTGCACCAAGTGCAGATGAGTTTCAATCACCATTCAGGGGTGACTGCACGGCCAAGCATTTGAATAGAGTAACAGAGCCATACAAGGGAAATTCCTGCATAATAATATCTTTATTCAGACTATGTGAATCTTTACATTTACCCACAGTGTTAATGTTCTGCATTTAGTTACCTGGTATCTCAAATTTCCCTGAAGTCTTTAATAATAAAAGTTGACTTCTTAATATCCTAATTAGACCAGACATCCTTCCAAACGACCATCTAGAGTCTAGGGGTGTCGAACTCAATCAGAGAAGGGGTCAAAATCTAAAATCCAGCCTAAATCTCGGGCCGAATGGTTTACTGAACAGTCATAAACTGACAATGTCATAAACTGACAGTGGAGTGCAGTGATGACAGCGCTGTGTGGGCCACATTGCAAGGCCTGGCGGGCTGGATTTGGCCCGCGGGCCTTGTGTTTGACACATGTGATCTAGACGAAGCCAGGGCTATAAGGGAAGCCTGGGTCCTGAGTGCCAGAGGTAAGCTGGTGCTGGCAGCCAGAGGAAGGAAGGCCTACTCTTTTTTTTTTTAATCTAAAGTTTTATATATGTCTCCTTTTTCCCTGATTGATCCTCCCACCCCAGTAGGAATGTTCCACCCCAGTGTCTGTGTCCATTGGTTATGCTAATATGCATGCATACAAGTCCTTTGATTGCTCTCTAACACCACCACCACTCTGCCCCCCCCATTCATATGACTACTACATGTGACTACTTTTTATTCCACAGTATATAATTTTCCCAACAAAAGTTCATATCAAAGTAAAGGCTTACATATGATCAAGCTATTCCATAAAACCTTCACTTAAATTATCTGCTGCCACTGATTTTTAGTCTGGGGGCATACAGGGTTGCTATCTAATATGTCTGAAGGTAACCAACTCTTCCCTTTCCCAGGAAACAGAATTATCTTTAAATGCCCACAGTACCTGGAATGGTACCAAGTGCTAAGTAGAATCTGATATTTCATGATAAGTTTACTAGATAATTTATTTGTTTGTTTGTTGTTTTCAAACTACAGGTCATGATATCAAGTTAATGGGTTATAAACAGCACAGTTTGCCGAAACCGGTTTAGATAGAGCGTCGGTCTGCGGACTGAAAGGTCCCAGGTTCTATTCCAGTCAAGGGCATGTACCTGGGTTGTGGGCACATCCCCAGTAGGGGGTGTGCAGGAGGCAGCTGGTCGATGTTTCTCTCTCATCGATGTTTCTAGCTCTCTATCCCTATCCTTTCCTCTCTGTAAAAAATCAATAAAATATATATTTTTTTAAAAATAGCACAGTGTATAATGCAATATAATTATCAAAGAATGCGTAACAAGTAGAAGGCTTACTATTGCTTCATGAAACTTCTGTTGTGTTTGCTCATATGCCTGTGTTCTGGATTTCAATCTCAGATGTCTTCATTAGTTGATCACAATAAAAAAGTTTGAAAATCACTATAAAAAATGACAGTAAGATGTGCAACACTATCAGTTTTCATTCACTTTCTGAAGATGTTGACACAAGAATTCTTGGTGAAGGCCTTCCTAATTTACAAAAATTAGTATTGGTAGTCAAAGTTTCTACTTTTTTTTTTTTTTTTTTTTTTTTTTTTGTAATTTGATTTGCCTCTCCTATAGTGCCATCTACTGTACTTGGAGGAGAAGCACTTCATGAAATTTACGTTGTTCCAAATTATTAGTTCAGTAATAGATGACAATCATCACAAAATTCAGCCCAAATTAAATTTGCAAAATAAAAATACAACATCATATTAAACAAGAAGGGATATGTCCTTAAATATACAAATTCAGAAATTATTGCTTGGGATTTTGAATCAGAATCTTAAGAGTCTGGAAGGAACCTGAAATCTAGAAAAGTAAAGAGATTTGCTCAAAGGCCTGCAAAGAGTTGAGAGCAGAACCCAAGTCTTCTAGTTCCTGGGACAATGCTCTCCCCTCCCCACTTCCTCCCCTGCACTCACCCCTCCTCACCAGACTACTCCCACCCCTGCACAATCACTCCAGACCAGAGAGAAGCTGCTATTTAAATTTTCAAAAAAAAAAAAAAATGCATGCCAAATTTGCCAAAATCAAAGAACTGTAGTTACCAGTCTAAAGTGAAGAGAAATAAAGTTTTCTTCGTTTAAAGAAGTCAGGCAGCACTGAATAGAAAAAACCACTTATTAGTTAGGCAGCAAAAATCAGTAATAATATATACAAAAATAACTACAAAAAAACTGTTTGTTAAATAATTCTACTCTAAATAATCCTACTCTAAAGCTGCAAGACAAGAAACAACAAAACTGTTTGCAAAGTTTTCCTTTATTTCTAACCCTGTTTACTATGGGTAATTTTTTTTCTTTAAAGTTGGGTCAGTTACTAAGAAAGTCAAAAGTCTCAATGTAGCCCTAGCCAGTTTAGCTCAGTGGATAGAGTGTTGGCACATTGACTGAAGGGTTCCAGGTTCAATTCCCATCAAGGGAACAAACTTTGGTTGTATGCTTGATCCCCAACCCCAATCAGGGCGTGTAGTGGAGGTAAGCAATCAAAGTTTCTCTCACATCGCTGTTTCCCTCTCTTTGTCTCTTCCCCTTCCTTCCACTCTCTCTAAAACATCAAGTGAAAAATATCCTCAGGTGAGGATTAACAAAACAAACAAAAAATCTCAATATAGGATTGATGGTTAACACATGAAATAAGAGGAGCTGAGCCTTTAAGTGACTTTATTTCAAAGACTCCAAGAGGCCCACACCAAAACACACCATAATTAAAATACTAAGCATTAAAGACAATGAGAGAATCTTAAAAGCAGTAAGAGAAAAGCAGTTAGTCACCTACAAGGGAATGCCCATATGACTGTCAGCTGATTTCTTTTTTCCATTTTGTTTTTTGTTTTGTTGTCAGCTGATTTCTCGAGAGAAACTTTGCAGGCCAGAAGGGAGTGGCAAGAAATATTCAAAGTCATGAATAGTAAGGACCTACAACCAAGATTACTCGACTAGCAAGCTCTCATTTAAAATTGAGGGTCCAACAAAGAGCTTCACAAACAAAATGTTAAAGAGTTCATCACCACCAAACCAATATTACATGAAATGAAGGGTATCCTTTTTTAAGGGTATTCTTTAAGAAGAAGAGATTTTAAAAAATATGACCAAAATGGTAACAAATATATATCAACAATTAAACATAAAAATCAAAATAAATGAATAAGAAATCTAACGAACAAAATTAACTGGTGAATAAAATAGAATCAGAAGCATGGAAGCATGGCACAGTCTCAAAGGAAAGGCAGGAAGAGATTAATCAAAGGTCTTACCTATGGACACATAGAGTAAGGTGGTGAAGATCTGGGGCAAGTTGGGAACCAGTTGGAGGGGGGCAATGGTAAGGGGGAAAGTAGGTGCAATACTTTCAACAATAAAGATTTAAAAGAAAAAAGAACCACAAATTATTTGCCCATAAAAAATTATTTTTCAAACAAGAATTGTATAAAATTTACAGAGAATGTAAATAAGTTTGACCAAGAAAAATAATAACAACATTCATTAATCCCATCAGCTCAGACACTCATTCAAAGAACTAGAGTTGTTTGAGCTCATTTTTTAATGAATGCAAGAGTCCTTCATTAAAACTTCACCAGTGTTTCTTAACTGACCTCACATAGTGACAAATGAATAGTGTCTCTTACGATTCCTCAAAACAAATATCCCGCCGAAACCAGTTTGGCTCAGTGGTAGAGCGTCGGTCTGCTGACTGAAAGGTCCCGGATTCGATTCCGGTCAAGGGCATGTACCTTGGTTGCAGGCACATCCCCAATAGGGGGTGTACAAGAGGCAACTGGTCGATGTTTCTCTCTCATCGACGTTTCTAGCTCTCTATCTCTCTCCCTTCCTCTCTGTAAAAAAATCAATAAAATATATATATTTTTAAATCCCATAATTTTATTGACCATTTCAAAGCAATTATTAACTAGAACTTTTTTGTTGTTGTTGTTAATCTTTTCCTGAGTATATTTTTTTCCCCATTGCTTTTCAGAGAGAGAGAGAGGAAGGAAGAGTGTGAGGGGGAGGGAGGGAGAGAGAGAGAGAGAGAGAGAGAGAGAGAGAGAGAGAGAGAGAGAGAAACACACCCCGACCTTCTTATAGGAGATTATATCTTTTAATTTCTCAATAGTTACAGTCCTATTGTTAATAAAGCTAATCCACCTCCTTTGTATGTAAAGTTTTTTGAGAACAAAAGAATTTTAACTGAAGAGCCATGAAAACATTTTCAAAAGATACTGCACTGGACACTACTAGTGCCTTCCTAACTGAGAAAATTGTGGGGTGCTGTGCCAGTATAAGGGTTAGCGATTGGTGGGTGCTCAACAGCTGTAATTGCTTCGTTCATATACTTCAATCTCTCCTCATTTACTCACAAAGCATGTGCCTCCTCCAAATCTAAACATGCACAGATGCACCTTAGCTGGTTTGTTTCAGTGAATAAAGTGAGGGTCTATGGAATGAAGGATCCCAGGTTCGATTCTGACCAAGAGAACATGCCCAGGTTGTGGCCTCAATGCCCAGTAGGGGGGCATGCAGGAGGTAGCTGATCAATGATTTTTTCTCATCATTAATGTTCTCTCTCTCTCTCTCTCTCTCTCTCTCTCTCTCTCTCTCTCTCTCTCTCTCTCTCTCTCTTACCTCTCTCCCCCACTTTCTCTCTGAAATCATTAAAAAATATATTAAAAATTTCAAAAATAAACATGCACAGATGCAAATGTTCTCTTATGACCAGGAGGCTGAGAAAAATAGCCAGGGAGTGTTTTGCTTGTGTTCCTCGGTACTGCACGCACTGCACTGGCTTTGGCTCATAGCTCTGAATTTTGTGAAGATGTAGAGCGAGAAAACTCATTAGAGGAGCAGAAAAAGATCTTGGGAGAGGTGTTTCTAAAAGGGGAGGGAAAAGGAAGGCTGGAGAGGGCAATAGGGGATGTACAGTTTTGTTTTGAAGAAATGAAAATGTTCTAAAATTAATGTGGTGATGGTTGTATAACTCTGTAAATATACTAAAAGCCATTGAATTGTACACTTAGTAGTTTGGTATGTGGATGATTATCTTCATAAGGAGATTTTCAAATGCAAATGAAGAGGTAGAGAAAAGAAAGCTAGAATGAATGTAAATAATTTGAGTAATGTTTTTGCCCTGATATATAAAGTAAATATATCTAACAATAGAAATATTTTCATGCAATAGTTTTATTCTTTTTTTTTTCTTTTTTAAATATCTTTTATTGAGTTTTTACAGGGAGGAAGAGAGAGGGATAGAAAGCTAGAAACATCGATGACAGAGAAGCATCGATCAGCTGCCTCTTGCACACCCCCTACTGGGGATATGTCTGCAACCAAGGAACATGCCCTTGACTGGAATGGAACACGAGATCCTTCAGTCCACAGGCTAATGCTCTATCCACTGAGCCAAACTGGTTTCAGCCATGCAATAGTTTTATATTCAAAGTAGAAATGATGGGGAGAACCGCTTGTCACCCAGAACCTTTGAGGGCCTGCTCAGCACCCTGGTGGCAGTGCCTGGTCACATCTGAGATGTGACAATGGTGCTTCTTTCTTTACTCATTTTGATGAACTTGCTCTAACATGCCTCAATGTGACTATGGGATAGACTTACCAGACAGGAAAGAAATCACACAATCACCTAAGCAGACATTTCCCTTTATGCTTTTTCTTTTTGGTTTTATCATAATTTGAAATGTACCTAACTGTTGAAGAAACCGGAAACCACCATAAGTATTATAATATTTCTTCAGTTCATTGGAACAAAAAAACAAAACAAAAAAAGCTTCTTTCAGTAAGAATCATAAATATTTTTAAATGCAGAAAAAATTAAAATATTATCCAAATAGTATCCAGCATTGTCAACATGTAAAAGAGTATGACATGCTTAGATATAATGGAAACATAAATGAGTACAACCCTTTTATAAAGAGCAAATTGAAAAAAAATCTATCAAAATGAAAATAACACACATACCGGTTGACACAGCAATTCCCACTGCTAGCAAATTATACTATAGAATATCAATTTTACTATATTACAGAAATACTTCAAGTTTGCACAGTGATTAATGTTCAAAGATGTCTAACACAGCATTATATTTTTAAAACTTAGAAATAGCCTAAATGTCCATTAGTGCTTAAATGAATCTTGGTGTTTGAAAGCATCTCTCCACTCACTTCCAAATATTGTGTCACTCAGGAGAAGAAAGTTTGAATTATAAGTAATACTTGAGCCTGGCAGATGTGGCTCAGTGGTTGAGCATTGACCTATGAATCAGGAGGTCATGGTTCCATTCCCAGTGGGGCACAAGCCCAGGTTGTGGGCGTGGCTGAGTGTGCAGGAGGCAGCCAATCAATGAGTCTTGGTGTTTCTATCTCTCCCTCTCCCTTCCTCTCTGAAATCAATCAAATAAAAAAATTAAATATTTAAGATGTGCTGTTACTTGATTTGTAAAATGTGGTCTTATAAATTTGTTAGTTATGTGTGAAGTTTGCCATATCTAAAACATCTTTCTATTCATGCCATTCCAACTAACATAGAAAATTATCTTTGGAAATCAAAGGAAGAAATGGGCCACCAAGAAATGGTCAATTTAAACTATAAAGATGGTGTGCCCTTGAAATGGACACAATTAGATGCTCAATTAATTCCTGTCCACTGAAGAAAGAAAGCCACGACATGAACATTCACCAAGGCATCTCATTTGCCTCTGCTTCAGTAATTTGTCTGTTTTCTTCTTCCTACATTTCCTTTGTGGGCTATTGTGCAACAAAAATGCCTCCATTATCAGATTCAAAATTGAATCCTATGATACTGTAGCCTGAGGAAAAGGAAGCATTGAATATCTTTCCTAGTTTTAGACCCAGAAGATATTTAGGAAATGTTACTGTATACATACCACATTCAACATTACTGCTTTTAATTTCCTTTTTACGGGTGCAATGGAGATTAATTTGCATGAGCTCTTTTCAATTTCTGTAATAAGATCCAAATTTTGCATTAAGCTTTCCATCTCAAAAACAAACAGTTAAAAAAAGGACACATTGCTTCTTTCAAATGTTTTTATTATAGCTCTATTTTACAGTCCCTGCGTCTAATATTCACTTACATGCTTGAATATATATGCCCGTAGGTTCTAATTTGGTTTTTTTGTTTGTTTCCTGATTATCTCCTGTTTCTACCAGGAAACTTCCTAAGTTTCATATGCTTCATAACTTGAAAAAGCACTAAACCTATCAACAGGAATGTCTCCAGACCCAGGAAGGCATTTATTGTTTTTAATAAAAAGTCAGCACTGGTCAATTACTCAACAACTGTGTGTCATAAAGAGGGCATTTGTTGTGGATCCTGAATATGAACTGATTATAGAATTTGAAATTGCAGAAAAGTACAAAATCCACTAAAACACGGGGGCCTTCCCATTCTATCACATTGTTATTAAACACTGAACTAGATTATGGAATTTTGACATGTATGCTCTTTTCATAAAGCTCATGCTCTCACAGATACCTTCTAATTCCAACAGAGATTCTGGTTGCAGAGATCAGACAGCCATCTCAGTAAGTCAACACCACAGCCTCCTGCTGTCCTCAGTTTCACCTGAGAGGTAAACTTAAAAGGATAATGTAAACCCGTCTTTAGAACCAATGTTCTGATAACCAGGCATGAGCAGCAAATGATATCTCAAAGAAATAACTAGACAATCCAGAAAAAGAGACGCTCTGTAGAAGAATTTTGGTAATTTCTAGCAAAAGTTAGTGTCACTAAAATAAAATAAAATAAAATAAAATAAAATAAAATAAAATAAAATAAAGACCAGAGGGATTGAGAGCTGTGCTCATCCAAAGAAACTTAAGGGAGAGAAAAACAAGATAAAATGCATAATCCTGGATTGAATGCTGATTAGGGAACTAATTAGTTTAAGAACCATATTTATATCTTACCATGTGACTCTGTGGCTAAAGTGTAACCTGAAAGACTGAAGGCTCCCAGGTTCCATTCTGGTCAAGGGCACTACTGTATCTCGGTTGCAGGACCCTCCACTATCCTGGTAGGGACTCCAGCAGGAGGCAAATCACTATTTCTCTCTGTCTTTCCCTCTCGTTCTCACTCTCTCAAATAATTAATGTAGCCCTCCCCCATTTTATTGAGTGGATGGAGTGTTAGACTGGATAACAAAGAGTCACAATTTTATTTCCTGACAAGGACATATGCCCAGATTTAGGGCATGGTCCCACATGTCCCCTGCAGGAGGACGCCAAACATAGATTCCCAAGATAATATCTATTAACCAATAGGAAAAATATATACATGGGTGAGGATTAACATAAAAAGACATAAATAAAAATCAAACGTCAAGGAAGTATAGGTACAAATATTGGAACCCAGGACCCAGAAAGGAAGGGAATCCTGTAGTGGACCATAGGGTAAATCTGTGAAGATCTCGGTTCTAGGAATAAACACAGAAGAGAAGCTGGCCTGCCTCAGTTTCCCATTCTCTGTGTGGCACAGGAGGTTGGAGGGGGGTGGGGGGAGGGGGGATCTGTTTCTGAAGTTGGATTGAGATGCAGCCCCCTGTAGGCACAGGGCAGAAACACACCTCAATCCACTCAGGCACAAGGCAGAAACACACCTAGATCCCCTATACAGGAAGGAAGCTTCACCTTTCAACTCCAATCAGTTCTAAAAATGAATGATCAAGTGCACTGCCCACACAGTCAAAAACAGGAACGACATAGTGAGGCACCACGGTAATCATAAGCATTAAACATCAGATATTGGAACTCTCAGACACAGACTTTAAAAGAACTATTTTAACTAATACCCTTGCGATAGCATATATTTGGAACAAGTTTCACAAAACTGGCCTAAGACTTTTGGGTGGTCTGAATTGTGTCCCTTCCCCAACATATACGTGGAAGCCCTAACCCCGAAGACTTGAGAATGGGACTGTATTTGGAGGTAGGACTTTCAGGAGCCCATTTCCCTGAAATGACCCGGTGAGGTCGGGCCCTTAGCCAATAGGTCTGGTGGTCCTTATAAGAACAGGACCTTCGGACACAGGTAGAGATACCAGGGATGGTCTTCCGTACAGGACAGACCCTAGGATGCACAACACAACAAAAAGGCAGCCGTTTGCAAGCCAAGGAGAGGAGCCTTGGCAGGAACCAAACCCGCTGACACTTGGAGCTTGGACCTCTAGCTTCCAGAACTGTGAGAAAATCCATTTCTGTTGTTTAAGCAACTCTGTCAGCTCTTTTGTTAGGCAGCCCTAGCAGGCTAATACTGCCGCTCTGTTGAAAACGACAGAAATCTGGCAAAGAGAAATTACAGAAGATCCCACATAGATGATTGGGGAAATCACTATTGTTAAGATGTTCATCCTCCTACATATTGACCTAAGGATTCCATGGGATCGCATTAAAAGCTCAACAGGTCTTTTTCAATAAACTGAACATCTCATTACAAATTTTATGTGAAAAGGACAGTAACCAAGATAGCTGTGAAAAAGAGCTAAATCAGAGGAGTTACACTGTCAATTTTCAAGGCTTAACCTAAAGCCACAGTCATTAAGGTAGTCTGATGTTGGCATGTAGACAGACAAATGTATCCATGGAACAGAATAGAGAATTCAGAAATGGGCCCACAAATATATGGTATTTTTATTGTTTGTACAATGTAGGCTGTGTAATTCCATTTTTTAAAAGAGAAAAGAATGTACACATATAATACCTAAATAAATAAATAAATAAATAAATAAAAATAAAATATGAAAAAAATAAAATAAAAATAAAGAGGAAAGAAAAAAAGATGCTAAAGCCACAGCCAGTTTGGCTTAGTGGAAAGGTGCCAGGTTTGGTTATGGTCAAGGTCACTCACTATCTTGTTTGTAGGCGCCTACCCTCTCCCTCGTTGGGATACCTGCGGGAGGCCAAGCGGTACCTCTCTCTGTCTTTCCATCTCTTTCCCGCTCTCTCTAAAAGTCAAGGGAGCCCTGGACCATTGTATTCCATGGGTAGAGCGTTGGCCTGGGTCCCAAAGGGTCCTGGTTTCGTTTTGAGTCAAGGGTGGAAGAAAGGATCCTGGGCTTGGTCCCCAGAGTGGGGCCTGCAGGAGGCAGCCAATCAATGAAGGATTCTTATCTCTCTCTCTCCCACTCCCTTCCACCTTAAAATCAATGAAAATATATTATGAAATATTAAAATACAGGAAAGACAAAAGTGAATGAAAACAATGTCCTTGGGTGAGGATTCAAAGTAATGGAAGAACGATATTTCTGACTTGACTCCATTTGCATGAAAAACAGGGTGTGTGCATTGGTGTGTATCTACTACACAGGCGGAAAAGATGAAGAAGGATGCTTGGAGAAACACCAAGGTCCTCCCCCGGTTAACACTTCCGCGGTCACAAGTTGTGGAAATGGAGCCCGGTTGTTTTACTCTTTGTGTTTGTTACAGATTTTTCCCCTCAAAATGGAGTGATGACTGTGAGTAATCATGCAGTCTTCAAACGTCCCATGGGGACTTTTGAGAATACTGAAAGCAATGATAATGCTCAGGAATTCTCCCATGTCCTGGAGCCTGACACTTGAGGGGGCGGCGGTAGGGAAGGGGGTCTTTCAAACACAGAATGACAGGGGAAATACAAACTGCTAGGTGAATAACGTTCCGACAACGGGAAATCTGAGGGCAAAACTCCAAAAGCCTATAGAATGGTCCCAGGGACCAAATCACTTCACTTAGAAACCAATCAAGGCGGAGAAAGCTGGGAACCTCCCTGATTTGCCCAAGGGGTCAGGACAGGTTCATTCCTGGGCATCAAGCTGTCCTCTCATAAGTTCTTCTCTAGTCCAAGACGTGGAGTCAGTGTGGAGACTGGGAAGGCGTCTTGGGGTTGGAGTGGGAGAGGCCTGAGTCCGGGGGGTGGGGGGTTGGGGGGGGTGGAGAATGGCGGGGGTGGGGGGGCAGAAATCACAAAATGAATGAAACTGCTTCCTTCTAGGGTGAAGGTTAAGTGCCCTGAGCCACAGAGAGTGGCCGTTAGCAGTTTTGGCCTAGTGGATAGAGCGTCTGCCTGCGGACTCAGGGATCCCAGGTTCAATCCCCGTCAAGGGCCTGGATTTTGCTTGCCTCCACATCCCGGGGGCGGGGGGACACGAAGGTGAGAGAGCAGCTCATTCATGTTTCTCTCTCGTCGATGTTCCTCACTATCTTTCTCTCTGCAAAAACTCAATGAACACTGGAGTGCCTAGGTCATTCAGCCAATCACTTTGCAGGAATTGATGGGCGCCTCCGTCACCACCGCTGTGAAAGAAACCCAACACACTAGGGACTGTTCCTGCTCTCCCCCGCCCCTCCCCCCCCTGGGGGGGGGCTAAGCTCTTGCAGTGCACACACATAGCTTTCTCTCCCTAAGCTCCCACTCTTCACCCTGTTCACAAGGGGAGGCTCACACTGGACCCAAACTTCTTCCACTCCAGCTTGCCCTCGTCCTGTTCCTGGAACCCGGGTATGCAAATTAAGTTCGCCTCCATACGCCTCAGTTTCCTCCTCCAGGACATGGGATTAATGCAACCCGTTTCACGGCTCGCTTCCCACCAATCATGGAAGACCTCGAGGTGTCATTGGCACCTGCTTTACCCCTGGGCGGGGCCAAACTCCGCCCCCGGACCTGGGTTCGCCTGGCCCCTCCCACCACACAAGACCTATAAGATGGAACCGCTAGGCCTTGGCGGGATCATTCTGCTGGAGACTGAGCAGAGACACAGTCGCGACTTCCAGCGCGTGCCCATCAGCAGCCTTGGCCAGGACTCGGTGCGAGAAGCCGGTTCTTGCGTAAGAAAGCTCTGGGAGGAACTCGGCGGGAAGGAGCGGCATTGCGGACCCCCCCATCCTCCAAACCCCAACCTTCACACCCCCGCCCCTACCCCTGTGCTTCGTCAACTAGGGGAGCATATGGAGGGAGACCCCCGTGCATCCCACAGCCCATCCCACATCTCCGAGCGCCCAGGGAGGAAGCACAGAGCGCCCTCGCCGATCCACAGACCCATCCAAGGGCCCCACTTTCGTGAGTGGACCGAAGAGAGAAGGACCGGCTACCCAGCGCCTTCTGGTGCCCCTGGGATGTCTGGAGCCCATCACCCGGACCCCGCACCCCAGGGGACAGGGGCTGTGAGTCAGAGAGGGGAGCACCCGCCTGACAATCCCCAGGACAATCCCCCGCTGGGGCCCAAGCGGTCCTCTCCTGGCGTCAACGAGGGCAAGGGAAGAGAGCGCCGCAGCTTCCACAAGGCTCAGCCTCCATCGGAGAAGCCTGCACACAAGCCCAAGAAGAAGCGAAAGCGCACACACTCGGACAAGACCCAATCCCACCGGCAAGGCCAGCGTCTACACGGCTTCGACCCAACAGAGGGGCCCGGGGAGCTGCCGCCCAAGGCGAGGAGCAAGCCCAAGACTCCAGAAGGGAAAGGCCAAAGTCCTCGCTTGGGAAGGAAGCCAGCGGGGCCCCCACCTGAGCTGGAGGAGGAGGCGACTGCGGAGGCTCCCGCGGAGGAAGACCAGGACTTAGACCCGCCCACCGTGTCCTTCGAGGCCTACCTCGCCTATGACCAGCCTCCCGCCAGCAAGAAGAAGAGGAGGAGCGGGAAGAGCCCAGCCACCGCGCTGCAAGCAAACAGTCTTGGCAAAAAGGACTCCACAGGCGCCGAGGCAGAGGCACGCGAGTCCCAGAAGCCAACCCCACCCGCAGCAGCCGGCGCCCCTGCCCCTGCCGCGTGTCCTGCCTTGCCCCACCTCGGGCCGTGCCAGCCCACCGACCCCCCACTTGCTGCCTTTCCATTGACGTCCTCCTTCCAACCGAGGCCAAGGGCCCTGCCTTCACCTCGCCACCACGAGGGAGCTGGGCTCATGGGAATCAGCCTGAGCTCCAAGAAGCGCCTGTTGTCTGGCTCCAAGAGGGCCAGGCGCAGAAAGTTGTTCACCATGTTCCAGGAGTGCGTCCAGCTGCACCAGGAGTGCGTCTACCTGCTCTGTAAAGCCAGAGGAGTCCCGTGTTCTCTTCCGAAACCCGTTTTGCAGAGGGATGCCCCCGAGCAGCTACCTCGCCTGGAGGAACACCGTGGAGCGCTAGCCTCACACGCAGATCCCTTAGGGAAGGAGCCTTGTCAGCGCGCCTTGGGGAAAGACACGCGGGAAGAAACCGAGTCACCGCGGGAGCCCCAAGGGAAGGACGTGGCAGAGCAGGTCCCGAACATCACGGCCAACCGGCCCGAGGACTCGCCCGCAATCGTGGCTCTTTTGGAGTCACCGCGGGAGCCCCAAGGGCAGGACATGGCAGAGCAGGTCCCGAACATCACGGCCAACCGGCCCGAGGACTCGCCCGCAATCGTGGCTCTTTTGGAGTCACCGCGGGAGCCCCAAGGGCAGGACGTGGCAGAGCAGGTCCCGAACATCACGGCCAACCGGCCGGAGGACTCGCCCGCAATCGTGGTTATTTTGGAAACAGGACAAGCAGCAGCTGTCCAGGAAAACGTCCTGCCCGCCCCATCCCCCACAACACGCAGCCACGATGCGCCCTCAGAGCCCGCCAGAGCCCACCGAGTTCGCCCCATCCCTGGCAAGCAGGTGCTCAGCGGCCACAAGAAGAAGACTGCACCGCTGATGGCCAAGTCCATCAGAGATTACAAGAACTGGTGCTACCGACGACGACGGTGAACCCAGGCCTTGCCCCCCACTGCACGCACATGGGCTGTGGAAGGAGGCCGGCCAGCACAGGGAGGGAGCGGTCCTTCCACAGGAGACTAGCTTCTTGGCATTCCCAGACACTTTGGGACCTGACTCCTAGAGTTCTCCTGTGTTGCACCTGTGCACCTTCCTGCCGGCCCAGTCGGGAGAGTGCTTCTGCCACACACACACACACACACACACACACACACAGAGAGAAGGATCTGGACCCATAGAGGACAAGGTTCAGCTTCAGTGTCTCTGCGTGCTGGCAATGTGGTGGACTTCTTGCATTTACTGTGTTTGTTACCTAGCATTTGCTTACATTGGATACCTGGGTCTGTAACTAATTGTGCTTCATGTGAACTGCATTGCATACTACTAAGAATAAAGGTGGAGCATTCCTGTCAGGAATTCTTAGATCTGATCAACTCAGAGATTCCGTAGAGCTTTCAAACCCTGTGTGAGGGAGGAGGGAAATATAGACTGCTCAACTCAATAAATGATATTTATTAAGACAACAGCCTCCTGGAGTTTCTAGGTGTTGTGCCTGTGAGTCCGTGGCCCACAGCCCCCAACCTCCCGCCCCAACAGTATGTGTGCATATGCGTTTCTACACTGGCATCCAGAAGGCTCTGGAACAAGAAATGGATAGCTATGCTGGTTCAAGTGTGGGCATACATCCATCAAATATACACAAATACACGCTCTTTGATGAAGCAATTTCAATGATAGGATTTTTATCCTCCAGATATAACCGTGTGTGTGTGTGTGTGTGTGTGTGTGTGTGTGTGTGTGGTTGGTGCGTAGCGTGTGTGTGTGTGTGTGCGCGCGCGCGAGTGCGCGGGCGCGCTCATGCGCGTGCACGAGTACTTTCGTGCGTGTGTGTTTAATACTGCTCATACTTCATTATGCCATTTGAAGCCACTTTTCCTCAGGGACATTTGCCTGCTTCACAGGGGCAAAGATGCTGAGTACGGTGCATATGACAACCTCACCCTGGCCAGTGTGCTCAGTGTTTGGAGAATAAGCCCACACATCTAAGGGTCATGGTTCTGATTCCCATCAAAGGCATGTACCTTCCTTACACGTTCAATCTTGAGCTCAGTAGGGACAGGGCAAATGGGGAAGGAAGGCTATCACAACTATAACCAATATCTCTCTCTCCCTTTTCTCTCTTGTGCTGCACCCACCCTCCCTTCCTTTCTTCCACCCTTTCTAAAAATCATTCGGGGGAGGAAATATCTGCTAGTGAGGATTAGCATAAAATGAAATAAAGAAAAATCAAACCTCAAGGAGGTACGGGTTCAAATATTGGAGCCCAGGACCCAGCAAGGAAGGGAATCCTGTAGGAGACCATAGGTTAAATCTGTGAAGATCTCGGTCCTAGGAATAAACACAGAAGAGAAGCTGGCCTCCCTCAGTTTCCCATTCTCTGTGTTGCTCAGGAATATAGCGGGGTTGGGGGAATCTCTTTCTGAAGTTGGATTGAGATGCAGCCCCCTGCACACAAAGGGCAGAAACACACCTCAATCCCCTCTCCAGGAAGGGAGTTTCACCCTTCACCTCCAATCAGTTCTAAAAACAAATGATCAGACCAACACCGGTTTGGCTCAGCGGTAGAGCGTAGGGCTGCGGACTGAGAGGTCCCGGGTTCGATTCCCGTCAAGGGCATGTACCTTAGTTGCTGGCACATCCCAGGTCCGGGGTGTGCTAGAGGCAGGTGATGGATGTTTCTCTCTCATCGACGTTTCTAGCCCTCTATCTCTCTCCCTTTCTCTCTGTAAAGAATCAATAAAATATATTTTTTTAAATAAAAAATAAAAATAAAAACAAGTGATCGAGTGCACTGCCCCGCACAGTCAAAAACAGGAACGACATAGTGAGGCACCACGGTAATCATAAGCATTAAACATCAGATATTGGAACTCTCAGACACAGACTTTAAAAGAACTATTTTAACTAATACCCTTGCGATAGCATATATTTGGAACAAGTTTCACAAAACTGGCCTAAGACTTTTGGGTGGTCTGAATTGTGTCCCCTTCCCCAAGGTGGAAGCCCTAACCCCGAATACTTTAGAATGGGACTGTATTTGGTGGTAGGACTTTCAGGAGCCCATTTCCCTGAAATGACCCGGTTAGGTTGGGCCCTTAGCCAATAGGTCTGGTGGTCCTTATAAGAACAGGACCTTTGGACACAGGCAGAGATACCAGGGATGGTCTTCCGTACAGGACAGACCCTAGGATGCACAACACAACAAGAATGCGGCCGTTTGCAAGCCAAGGAGAGGAGCCATGGCAGAAACCAAACCCGCTGACACCTGGGGCTTGGACCTCTAGCTTCCAGAACTGTGAGAAAATCCATTTCTGTTGTTTAAGCAACTCTGTCGGCTCTTTTGTTAGGCAGCCCTAGCAGGCTAATACTGCCGCTCTGTTGAAAACGACAGAAATCTAGCAAAGAGAAATTACAGAAGATCCCACATTGACTATTGGGGAAATCACTATTGTTAAGATGTTCATCCTCCTACATATTGACCTAAGGATTCCATGGGATCGCATTAAAAGCTCAACAGGTCTTTTTCAATAAACTGAACATCTCATTACAAATTTTATGTGAAAAAGGACAGTAACCAAGATAGCTGTGAAAAAGAGCTAAATCAGAGGAGTTACACTGTCAATTTTCAAGGCTTAACCTAAAGCCACAGTCATTAAGGTAGTTTGACGTTGGCATGTAGACAGACAAATGTATCCATGGAACAGAATAGAGAGTTCAGAAATGGGCCCACAAATATATGGTATTTTTATTTTTCATACAATGTAGGCTGTGTAATTCCATTTTTTTAAAGAGAAATGGATGTACACATATAATACCTAAATAAATAAATGAATAAATAAATAAATGAAATAAAAATAAAATAAAAATAAAAATAAAAAGGAAAGAGAAAAAGATGCTAAAGCCACAGCCAGTTTGGCTTAGTGGAAAGGTGCCAAGTTCGGTTATGGTCAAGGTCACTCACTGTCTTGTTTGTAGGCGCCTACCCTCTCCCTCGTCGGGATACCTGCGGGAGGCCAAGCGGTACCTCTCTCTGTCTTTCCATCTCTTTCCCGCCCTCTCTAAAAAGTCAAGGGAGCCCTGGACAGTTGTATTCCATGGGTAGAGCGTTAGCCTGGGTCCGGAAAGGTCCCGGGTTTATTTTGAGTCGGGCACACGCCCGGATCCTGGGCTTGGTCCCCAGAGTGGGGCCTGCAGGAGGCAGCCAATCAATGAAGGATTCTTATCTCTCTCTCCCACTCCCTTCCACCCTAAAATCAATGAAAATATATTATGAAAAATTAAAATACAGGAAAGACAAAAGTAAATGAAAACAATGTCCTTGGGTGAGGATTCAAAGTATTGGAAGAACGATATTTCTGACTTGACTCCATTTGCATGAAAAACAGGGTGTGTGCATTGGTGTGTATCTACTATACAGGCGGAAAAGATGTAGAAGGATGCGTGGAGAAACACCAAGGTCCGCCCCCGGTTAACACCTCTGCGGTCCCGAGTTGTGGGAATGCAGAGCGGTTATTTTACTCTTTGTGTTTGTTACAGATTTTTTCCCTCAAAATGGAGTGATGACTCTGAGTAATCATGCAGTGTTCAAACGGCCGATGGGGACTTCTGAGAATACTGAAAGCAATGATAATGCTCAGGAATTCTCCCCTGTCCTGGAGCCTGACACTTGAGGGGGCGGCAGTAGGGAAGGGGGGTCTTTCAAACCCAGAATGACAGGGGAAATACAGACTGCTAGGTGAATAACGTTCGGACAACGGGAAATCTGAGGGCAAAACTCCAAAAGCCTATAGAATGGTCCCAGGGACCAAATCACTTCACTCAGAAACCTATCAAGGCGGAGCAAGCTTGGAGCCTCCCTGATTTGCCCAAGGGGTCAGGACAGGTTCATTCCTGGGAATCAAGCTGTCCTCTCATAAGTTCTTCTCTAGTCAAAGTCATGGAGTCAGTGTGGAGAATGGGAAGGCGTCTGGGGTGGGAGGGAGAGAGGCCGGAGTACGGGGGGAGGAGGGGGGGTGCAGAAATCACAAAACCAATGAAACTGCTTCCTTAGGGTGAAGGTGAAGTGCCCTGAGCCACAGAGAGTGGCCGTTAACAGTTTTGGCCTAGTGGATAGAGCGTCTGCCTGCCGACTCAGGGATCCCAGGTTCGATCCTCGTTAAGGGCATTGACTTTGCTTGCCTCCTCATCCCCGGTGGAGGGTGAGGGGCGGAGGTGAGAGAGCGGCTCATTCATGTTTCTCTCTCATCAATGTTCCTCACTATCTTTCTCTCTGCAAAAACTCAATGAACACTGGAGTGTCTCATTCAGCCAATCACTTCACAGGAATTGATGGGCGCCTCCGTCACAAATGTATCCATGGAACAGAATAGAGAATTCAGAAATGGGCCCACAAATATATGGTATTTTTATTTTTCGTACAATGTAGGCTGTGTAATTCCATTTTTTAAAGAGATATGAATATACACATATTGCGGGGACCGGTTTGACTCAGTGGATAGAGCGTCGGCCTGCGTACTGAAGGGTCCTGGCTTCGATTCTGGTCAAGGGCATGTACCTTGATTGCGGGCACATCCCCAGTAGGGAGTGTGCAAGAGGCAGTTGATTGATGATTCTCTCTCATCAGTGTTTCTAACTCTCTATCCCTCTCTCTTCCTCTCTGTGAAAAATCAATAAAATATATAAAAAAGAATATACATATATAATACCTTAATAAAAAATAAATATATAAATAAATAATAAAATATGAAAAAAAAATTAAAAATAAAAATAAAAAAAGTAAAGAGAAAATGATGCTAAAGCCACAGCCAGTTTGGCTTAGTGGAAAGGTGCCAGGTTCTGTTATAGTCAAGGTCACTCACTATCTTGTTTGCAGGCTCCTACCCTCTCCCTCGTTGGGACACCTGCGGTAGGACAAGTGGTACTTCTGTCTGTTTTTCCATCTATTTCCCGTTCTCTCTAAAAGTCATGGGAGCCCAGGACCATTGTATTTAGTGTATAGAGTCCTGTGCTCTGCTAAGACCGCCCTCATGTGCTGGAACTCGGTAACTGCAGAATTTTTTCCTTTGGTCACATGTCCCATGTCTGCATAGAGCAAGGACTCTAGTCAAGTACCAGCCACTCTATCACATTTGACAGCAGAAGGCTATCTCAGATTTTTTTAAAGTTTTGAAGATTTATCTTGGTAGTGAGATATACTATACCTTTTTTTAAAAATTTAGATATAGAGCCTGATGCCATTTTTACAAAAGGAAAGAATGTTTTTAAATATAAATGTATCTTTTTATTGACTTCAGAGAGGAAGGGAGAGGGAGGGAGTGATAGAAACATCAATGATGAGAGAGAATCATTGATTAGCTGCCTGCTGCAGGCTGCCACTACTGGGGATGGAGACCAAAACCCAGGCATGTGCCCTATCTGGGGAACTGAACTGTGACTTTCTGGTTCATAGCTCGACGCTCAAACACTGAGCCACACCAACTGGGCAAAAGAGAGATGTTTTTAACCCAAAACACCAAATATACAAATTCATATGTACATATTCTCATGTTTTCAGTTAATAGTTTAAAAAAAAAAAAAAAGGAAGGAAATAAAACGGATCAAGACTGCAAGAGTAGCAATGTGACATTAGCAGTGTCCCAGGTTGTCTGATCAGTCTGCCTTCCTTGGCCCAGATACAGGAAGAATGTGGCTCAACAGCAGCCACAGCGTTTTAAAGGAGGCCCCCAAGACTGCACATGGCCAGTACTGAAGGGGTTAATCTTTCTTTTGTAAGAGCAGAGCACTTAAAACAAGAGTTACTTAAAATTCAGCTTAGCTTTATGGTGATTTAGAGTTTGTTTAATTAGTATTTGGAGCTGCACATTGTTTATAGCTATTGGTATTTCAATAGATGCTTAAATGTTTGAACATTTAAAGTTTAATAAGCCTTAGTTCTTTGAAGAAAAACATTGATGTAATTAACTTTTCAATTACTCTGTTGTTGTTTTTTAGGGGACCATGCAATTAATAAAAGCTAAGACATTTAACAACCCTCATTTAAAAACCTAGTCAACCACTTAATTAATTAGCTAATGCTTATAATAGACATTTTTAAATATAAAAGTAGTCACAACTTTTGAAAGATACACACAATGGCACATGAGAAGAAATGAAAGTAACGCCGAAACCAGTTTGGCTCAGTGGATAGAGCATCGGTCTGCGGACTGAGGGGTCCCAGGTTGGATTCTGGTCGGGGGCATGTACAATACATTGGTTGCAGGCACATCCCCGGTAATGGGTGTGCAGGAGGCAACTGGTCGATATTTCTCTCTCATTGACGTTTCTAGATCTCTATCCCTCTTCCTTCCTCTCTGTGAAAAATCAATAAAATATATTTTTAAAAAAGAAAGAAATGAAAGTAGCATTGTTTCAGGATTATTTTAGTACACATGAATGCGTGGTTCAATTATGGCTTTTCTTATGCACTCATATCAATTACTGTTTGTTTGTTTGTTGTTTTAGTTGTGAGGTCAAATTAAAAATACCGAAGCAATTGTTCGCAGAGCTTCTTTGCCCTTAACACATTCTAGAGGATCTTACATGCAAGTTGGAAAGAAATAAAGTGGCAGAGGTGTTTAGAATTTAAGATAGTCTTACTTTATTATTTTTTAAATATATTTTATTGATTCTTTTACAGAGAGGAAGAGAGAGTTAGAAACATCGATGAGAGAGAATCATCCATCAGCGGCCTCTTGCACAGCCCCCACTGGGAATCATGGATCAGCTGCCACTTGCACACCCCCCACTGGGGATGTGCCCGCAACCAAGGTTCATGCCCTTGACCAGAGTGGAACCCGGGACCTTTCAGTCCGTAGGCCAATGTTCTATCCACTGAACCAAACCGGTTTCGGCAAGATAGTCTTATTTTAATTAAACATTAAATTTAAGGTGGAATAGGAGAACATTTTTTCCATTCCCAGATCTTGGCACCCAAAGATCAGAGGTAACATCAGTATGACAAGGGAGCTTATGAGAGACGCCCCATCCCAGAACTACGGGATCAGAACATGAATTTCCAAAACACGCCGGGGTTTAGTGTGCACATTAAAGACTGAGAAAGCTACATAAGCAAGATACGTGTACTAGTCAGAAAAGAAACTTTCCCAGAGCCTACTTGGATGGAGGGACGGAACCCCACCAGGAACAATTCCTTTATACTTTCCGGGGATGGTGATCTCTATTCCTGCCATAAAGGATGGGCACTTCATCGAGTTTGGGAGGCAGGCTAACCAAGAAAGGCAAATGCAGGTCCTAAAGAGCGAGATTGGCACGCCGTTCCTTCTGCTAAAGCACCGTCCCACCTCCCCTCGACCAAACTCTCCTTCAGAGGCACTGGCTGCCACCTCCCCGGGAGGGAGGGCGGCGGTGATGCCCTTCCTCCGGGGTCCTGCTGCCCTGAGTGTCTGTGCGGGACAGTCTCCGCTTGTGTCCCTAGGACGGTGGGGTCCCTGCGAGTATGGAATGATAGGGCTGAACCCCAACGATTGGGACTTACTTAATCCCAGCCCCGTAAGGGACCAGGTACCCCGCACCGGCGGGAAACGCCCTTTCTCTCCGTGCTAACCGGGCGCGGGTTTGCTGGTGGGCCCGCAGTGAAGAGAGCAGGAGCGGTTGCCCCGGGGCCCACAGCGCCGCCCCGCGGAAGCAGCTGGTGTCGCGGCCCAGCCCCGAGCGGTCTGTGATTTGCATACCCATCGTACAACACGAACTCAGGTCCCACGCGGGTGCTCCAGACCCGCGGGAATCTCCCGCCGCCGCTAGGAACACTGTCTGCTACAAAGGCAGGGGCTCTCCGAGCGCCCGGCGGAGCGCGGGCTCGTGGCCAATCGGCCACCATAACTGAGCTGGGGGTGAGCGTGGTCTGAGGCATGCGGGCGGAGGGTAGGTGGCATACTCTGGTTTCTCTTCAGATCGCATAAATCTTTCGCCTTTTACTAAAGATTTCCGTGGAGAGGAACAATTGTGAGTTTTGACTCAATTTTTCGAGGCCTCGTCTTTGCGAGGCTACTTTCCCAATGTTGAAAGAAAGATCTAATTCTTAGCAGTTTTTTGTGTCTTGTAGGTAATGTTTGCCTTGTTCCTAGCAGAATCTCCTTTGGTACTATAATATATCCAAAGCAAGTACTTTACTGGGGGCCTCAGTTGCTACTCTCCAAACTTAAAAGTGTGCACTAGACTCAAGCTCATGCTCCTTTCTCCTTCAGGTCTCAAGCAAACTTTCATTTTTATTTGTTTTTATAAAAAAAATTTTTAATTGACTTCAGAGAGGAAAGGCGAGGGTTAGAGAGATAGAAACATCCATGATGAGAAAGAATCATTGATTGGCTGCCTCCTGCACGCCCCCTTCTGGGGATCAGCCTGCAACCCAGGCATGTGTCCTAAGCAGGAATTGAACCTGGGACCCTCCAGTCTGCGGCTGATGCTCTATCCACTGAGCCAAACTGACGAGGACTTATAGAAACTTTTAAGTCTGCACTCTCCATCCTGTATGAAACAGTCCCACTCCCACCACATCACCATTTACTCTTTTAAGGGGCTGTATTTATTTTTGGTTTTGTTTTTGTTAATCCTCACCTGAGGATATTTTCCCATTCAAACGGGCCAGGGCCCTTGACCAAAATCAAACTCAAGACCCTTTGGTCCTCGGGCCAATACTCTACCCACTGGGCCAAACTGGCTAGGGCTTACCTCGCTTTATTTTTCTTCAGCACGCAAACTACTTCCCGATGATAGCATACATTAATTTGTCTGCTGTATGTTTCTCCTCCTAGAATGGAGGTTCCCTGAGGCAGTAACTTCGCCTGACTTATTCTCTGGTGGATTCCATGACCTCAAATAGATGGCTGGAACATCAACACTCAGTGTATATTTGTGCAACAAATGGATAAATAGATTTATTTTCTAAACCAAAAACACACACAAAAGACAAGACTTTAAGGGGCAGAGAAAGAAGCCCATCAGGGAGGCCCAGAGGAGACTAGCATGAAAACCAAGAAAAGAGGCACTTCCTCAGGATAATTGACAGTACTGACGCTCCCATTGATGGATATCTCAAAACACTAGGACCATGTTCTGTTCTGTTTTGTTTTGTTTACCTACCAGAACACAGGTCCGTTATAAAATATGATTCAGGAACAGCCAGATAGAAGAGATACATAGGGCAAGGCCAGAAAGGATGTCTATAAGAAACAAATAGTGGAACTGAGAAATGTCTGGTGAGCTGCACCATAAGAAAGGAGTTTTGCCAAAACCGGTTTGGCTTAGTGGATAGAGCGTCAGCCTTTGGACTGAAAGGTTCAATTTCAGTCAAGGGCATGTACCTTGGTTGCTAGCACATCCCTGTTGGGGGTGTGCTAGAGGCAGCTGATAGATAATCTCTCTCATCGATGTTTTTAGCTCTCTTTCCCTCTCCATTCCTCTCTGTAAAAAATCAATAAAATATTTTTTTTTAAAGAGAGAGGAGTTTTACAGTTCTTTCAGAAAGTGTAGGAAGAAAGTGGCATCAGAACTGTGTATAGAAAACTAAGCCAAAGAATAAGGCTCTAGTTAAAATATGACTGAATCATGCCCCAAAAGTTAAATAAAAAATAACCATAGTGTATCATACGGATCAGCTCTGAATAATATTTATATGTTCAGATTAATATAAATACTGAATCTTTATTTAAGCCCAAATTGTGATAGAATGATTTGGGGGAAATGGGAAAAGGTAAGTATGGGCTGATGGTAGAATAAGGGGAAAGAGTGAGATAGGAAGAAAAAAACCAAATGCTTTGTTTTCCATAAAAGTGAGTAGATTAGCTCTAACTGGTTTGGTTAGAGCGTTGGTCCTCAGACTGAAGAGTCCGGGTTTGGATTCTGGTCATGTACCTCGATTGCAGGCTGGCTCCCTGACCCTGGTCAGGGCGTGTGCAAGAGGCAACCAATTGATATGTCTCTCCCACATGATTGAATGTTTCTCTCTCTTTCCTCCTTCCTCCCTCCCCTTCCACCCTCTCTAATACGCATAGAAAAACTATCCTCAAGTGAGGATTAACAACAACAACCACAAAAGACACTCATTATAGAAGTAGAATCAATAAAATGTGCTGATTTCTTCTTTATGTAGAGGACAGAGGGGAGGGACTAAGAGGAAGAAATAGCTGAGAATGACTCCCAGAATTCTGGCTTGAGCAGTTGGGTGGATGGTGGTTTCACATTTCCTGATGGAGGAAGAAGGGAAAAGAAAGATACAAGTTTTAGCCTGGCTGGTGTGGCTCAGTGGTTGAATGTCAACCCATGAACCAGGAGATCGTAGTTTGACACCAGGTCAGGGTACATTCGTAGTTTCGGGCTCAATCCCCAGTAGGAAGGGGGTGTACAAGGGACAAGTAGCCAATTGATGATTGTCTTTCATCATTGATGTTTCTGTCTCTCTCTCTCTCTCTCTCTCTCTCTCTCTCTCTCTCTCTCTCTCTCCCTTTCCCTTCCTCTCTCTGAAATCAATAAACACACATATTTTTAAAAGGTACACGTTTAGACAGAAAGGTTAAAACTTAGGTATAGAATAAATTAAGATGCAGATACTTGAGATACCCCACTAGATTTTTTAATCAGCTGCCTCCTGCACTCCCCCTATTGGGGATGTGCCCACAACCAAGGTACATGCCCTTGACTGGAATCGAGCCCAGGACCCTTGAGTCCTCAGGTCGGCGCTCTACCCACTGAGCCAAACCAGTCAGGGCACCTCACTAGATTTGTCAAGTAATCGGTTCATTCATTGTCCTGCCTGTATCTCATCTTTTAGGACACCACAGGTGTTTGGGGCTCATCAACAAAGTCCAGTCTAGAGTCAGGCTGAGGGATTGTTGGCATATAAATGGCATTAGAAGTCATGAGATGATTTCAGGAAATATTTTTCAAACCTGGATTGTGTGTGTACAGTGCAATTTTCAAGACCCCATCCATCCCAGAGTGTTTCTGATTCAGTCAGTCTCAGTGAGGTTCAGGAATCTGCTTTACTAAAAGCCAAACTAAAAGGTTCTGATGCAGGTGGTTCAAGCTCAGGTTGGAATGGGCTTCAGCACAATACAAAAATGAGGAAGCAGCCACAGAAACCCTTTCCCGAAGTGAGAGAGAAAGAGAGGTTGTTATTATTGGGGGAGTAGAGGGATGGGGAGGTAATGTGAGGTCAAGCAGAAAGTTATATATTTTTGTATTGTTAGGGTTTTGTTTTTGTTTTTAAGGTAAGAGACATTAAGCGGTGTTTCATAACTTTGGCTACACATTGTAATTACCCGCTAACCTGCTGAGTTTTTTTTTTTAAAAAAAATATATCAATGCACAGCCTCCATTCCAAACCAGTAAATCAGCATCTCTAGAGGTGGGGCCAAGATAGCAGTATGTTTTTAACTTCAATGTCATTTATCCTCCGCCTACACCACAAGCATTATTTTCACTTCCCCAGTGTCTGGCATAGAGTATGTCCTCAATTCATGTTCCTTGTTGTAAAAAGTATTTGCTGGCTGGTTAGCAGATGATTCAGACAATGGGAAACCACTACACACATTGCAAAGTTTATGTAATCTTCGTGTGAAAAGGAGTACAGTCCACTTTCCTTACTTTCAAATGGGGGACCTGACGCCTGAAAGAGAACTTCCTAAAGTCCCTGGGCCTGGTGGTGGCAAATCAGAACCAGAATCCAGAATCCCAATTCTCAAGTCACAGTGTCATGCCTTTCAACAGTCTTCATTTTGATCACTCCCCAAACCCACTCACCTCTCAAAGCTCAGATTGTCTAGCAATACCTCCCCCCTTGACACCCCGTTTTTTCAGTCACCAATCGACCCTGCCTTTCCTTTTCATCAAACCCTCTGACACTCTCAAACCCGCCTCGGTCCCAGACCCATCCTATCAGCATCTTGAGATAACCTCAAGCCCAGCCCTCAGGACTTTTCCAATAGGACCTAGAGGCCCCGACACCCGTCCCGCCACTCGGTCACCATAGCAACCAGCGACACACATCGGCCTGCAGCAACAAGGAGAGAGGAGTTCCTGGTACAGTTCCTTTTTGTATTTGATTTCCTTACCGCTTCCCGTGCCTGATGCGTGACTTTTATGGTCTGGAAAGAAAGCTCCATCAGACACAGTGTTAGGCCCGACGAGAAGGAGCCACTTGCTGATCAACGGGTAAGTAAATCCAAGAAAGACAGCTCGGAGAAATCTGACGCTTACCCCGCCTGCCCCTTACAGGATTGGCCAGAGCCTAGACGGGTCAGCCAATCACAGGGCAGAGACGGATTCTTTATCATGCCAATCAATGTTAAAATTAGCATGTCTAATTCTGAGTGTTTGCATGGCCCTGACCAATCAAGAGATCGAGAGGGGATGGTTGACAGGGCTTGGGGCGGGTGTGAGTGAGTGAGTGTGTGTGTGTGTGTGTGTGTGTGTGTGTGTGTGTGTCTGTGTGTGTGTGTCTGTGTGTGTGTGTGTGTGTGTTTGCGCGCACAATTGTTTTGGGTCTCTTAATTCTGTCTCTAAAATGCAAGTTAACTCAAGTTTATGTACCACAGAATTTGTCCTTGATTTTGGCAGTTGTTCAGTCTTTTGTGATCCTATGTTTAAGACCCCCTTTCCTTCCCCATTAAGATCAAGGTTTAAAAGTTCCTGCTTTACTTTGCAATTGCTTGTATGTGGTCCATTTAGGCTGAAAAGAAATATTTCATTTTTTATATTTCATTTTTAAATCCGATTTTAAAATGGGCAGAGAATACACATAGAAATGGCCAACAGGTACATGAAAAAGTATTCCATATCACTAATTATCAGGAAAATGCAAATGAAAGCCACAATGATATTTCACTCCATACTTTTTTAGAATGGATATTACCAAAAAGACAAGAGAAAGCAAATGTTGACAAGAATGTGCAGAAAAGGGAACCTTTGTTGCTCTATTGGAGAGAATGTAAATTGGTTCAGCCGCTGGGGGAGTTTCTCAAAAAAAATAAAAATGGAACTATCATAAGATCCTTCAAATATTATTCAGAAGGAAGTGAAATCATTATATTTTGAAGAGATTTCTGCATCCCACGTTCATAGCAGCATTATTTATAATAGCCAAGACACAGAAGCAACTTAACAGTCCAAATGGTTATAGAAACACATCTTTAAAGTTTGAAAGAAAATAAAAGCTCTCAACTTAGAATTCTATATCCAGTGAAAATATTGTTCAGAAATTAAGGTGATTTTGAAAGAGTGACTGCCAGGAGCTGGGAGGTCAGAAAGGAGGCTGTGGAAGTAGTCTAGATCAGAAATATTGATAATAGGGCAGGAACTAAGACTAAGGAAAATACTCTAAGATGAGATCTTTGGAGATCACCTGACCACTGAGTTACTCTAAAGTTAGTTTTCTGGAACAGAGAACTTATCACACTACTGCCTACAAAATCCTGTGTGGTAGCCCAGACCCAGAGCATCCAAACCCCTCATCTTGGCATGTATATCCCTTGCAATATCATCTTACTCTGTTTTAAAATTAATTTCAATTAAAGCCAATATTTTTTCTAGTGTCAAGAGATTTGATGAAAAAACAAAAACTATATATATATATATATATATATATATATATATATATATATATGAATACTATACAGTGATTAAAATTTTAAAAAAGAAAACTTGCCCTAGCTGGTTTGGCTCAGTGGATAGAGTATCACTCTATGGACTGAAAGGTCCTGAGTTCGATTCCAGTCAAGGACACATACATACCTCAGTTACAGGCTCGTCCTCCGGTGTCAGTTTGGCACCAGTAGGAGGCAAATAATCAATGTGTCTCTCTCACATTGATGTTTCTCTCTGTCTCTGTCTCTCCCCCTCCCTTCCGCTCTCTAAAAAATGAATCTATACAAAATATTATTGGGTGAGGATTAACAATATACACACACACAAAAAATGTCCCTATTCTTTCCTCCCCCCAACCCATGGCAGCCATGAATTTGACTAGGTACTGCATATAATGGAATTATATGGTAATGATCTTTTTGAGACCGGTTTATTTCTGTTAGTATAACATTTTCAAAGTATAGCATGTGACAGAACTCTCTTCCTTTTCAAGACTGAGTAATATTCCATTTGTATGGAATATATAGCATATTTTGTTATTCATTTATCTGTCAATGGTCATTGAGATTATGTCTTAATCAGTTTGGACTACTAAAATAACAGACTGGGTGACTTAAACAACAAATATTTATTTCTCACAATTCTGGAGGCTGGGAAGTCCAAGATCAAGTTGTCAGCAGACTTGGTGTCTGATGAGAAACTTCTTGGTTTTCAGATGGCCACCTTCTTGTATGTTTACTAGTTGGATATGGGAATGCTGGGTTCTTCATCTCAATACCATGAGAGAACCTCCACTGTCATGTCCTCAGCTAAACCCAATGACCTCCCAAGGGTCCTTCCTCCAAATAACATCACAATGGAGATTAGGGTTTCAACACATGGCTTTTGAGGAGACCCACTCAGTCCATAATAAGTTGCTTCTACCTTTTATCTATTGTGAATAATGTTGCTGTGAACATGGGTGTACAAGATCTTGCTTTCAATTCTTTGGGGTATATACCCAGAAATGGATTAAGCCAGAACTACATATAAGAACATGGACAAATCCCCAAAACAATGTTAAATGAAAAAAATGAAGTTGAAAAATTTTATACCCTTTATATACATTATTAAAAAATATAAAACAATGTGGTATTTATAGATATACTAGAGGCTCGGTACACAAAATTCATGCACAGGGGAGGGGGTTTGTCCCTCGCACCAGCCTGCACCTTCTTCAATTTGGGACCCTTTGAGGGATGTCCAACCACCTGTTTAGGCCTGATCCTAAATGGGTGGTCAGATATCCCTCTCATAATCCAGGACTACTGGCTCCAAACCATTCATTCACCTGCCTCTGCCTGATTGCCCCTAACCACTTCTGCCTGCCAGCCTGATCACCCCCTAACCACTCCCCTGCCAACCTAATCAATGCCTAACTACTCCCTGGCTGGCCCTATTGCCCCTAACTGCCCTCCCCTTCTAGCCTGGTCATCCCTAACTGCCCTCCCCTGCCAGTCTGGATGCCTTAAATGTCCTCCCCTGCAGGCCTGATTGCCCCTAACTGCCCTTCCCTGTTGGCCCAGTCACCCTTAACTGCTCTCCCCTGCAAGCCTCCCCCTCCCCAATTTCACCCTCAACTGCTCTCCTTTGCTGCCATCTTGTGGTAGCCATCTTGTATCCACATGGGGGCAGCCATCTTTGGCCACATGGGAGCAGCCATCTTGTGTCTTGAAGTGATAGTCAATTTGCATATTACTCTTTTATTAGATAGGATACATACACATATTTTTAAATATTACATATATTGATTGTGTGTGTGTGTGTGTGAGAGAGAGGGGGGGTAGAAATGCAAAAACACATGTGAATAATAAATATCAAAACTAGGACAGGGATACCTTTTAGAAGAAAGAAATGTAATCTGTGGGCCATTCTGGAGGATTTCATTACGTTTATAAAGTTTTTTATCTTTAAAATGTCTGAAGTAAATATGGCAAAATATTAAGATAGAATTGGAAGTTGGATATACCAATTTATTAATCTCTATATTTGTATGATTGAAAGATTTCATAATAAAACACACAATACATTCTTCACTACTTCACTGCTGCTGCCATCATCATCCTAGCTGCCTACAGCAGTCTCTGGTTTCATTTCTTCACTTTCTATCTTGTTCCACTACCACCATTCTCCATGTAACAGTGTTAGAAATAAGGCAAGCTGAAACCAGTTTGGCTCAGTGGATAGAGCGTCAGCCTGCGGACTGATGGGTCCCGGGTTCGATTCTGGCCAAGGGCATGTACCTGGGTTGCGGACACATCCCCAGTGGGAAGTGTGCAGGAGGCAGCTGATCAATGATTCTCTCTCATTGATGTTTCTAACTCTCTATCCCTCTCCTTTCCTCTCTGTAAAAAATCAATAAAATACATTAAAAAAGAAAGAAAGAAAGAAGGCGAGTCCCGCAAGTCAGGGGTTCTGGTAGAATACAAAACACTCGGAAGCCAGGCAGCAAGGTAAACATATTTACTTCTATTTAGAAGGGTGCACACACATGGTCTGGAAAGCACATGCACATGGAGCTGACTGTCTGCTTGGGTTTATAATCCTTGATGCAGGTAATCTGTCCTTTGCTCTTGATTGGAACTCAGATGCACAGACTTTTGCAATGGGCTAGTAGTTCAAAGGGAGGGGTTGGTCTTTGCTGTTTCAAGATGGCAGCCCCCAGGGGTTGCCAAGTCCAACATGGCGGCTGCCAAGTCCCACGGTCCAAAATGGCGACTGTCTAAACTGTTCTTTGACAGAAAAGATGATCTGTTTATTCTCATAAACAGTCAGAATGATATGTTATTAATATAAATCTGATCTCACTGTCCCCCTTCTCAATACCTTTCAATGGGCTTACCACTCTAAAAATAAAAATAAAATATCTTATCACAGTCCACAGGCCCTGTTTTATCGTGCAATTTAGCCCTTATTTTTCCCCCACCATCATTATTTATCTCCTCAAACTGATTTGTTTTCCTTTCAGAACTTCTTACTACCCCAATTTATATTAATTCAGGTGTATGGGTAACTATTCCTGCAGTCCCCAGCCCTCACTAGAATATAAGTTTCATCAAGGCAGAAATTTTGTTTTCTACTATATCCCTATTGCCAAGAACATTGTTTGACTCATATTAAGTATGAAATAAATATTTTCTGGATCAATGAATAAGTGAATGATTTCATTTTCATTCAAAAAGGGGAAGAATAACATTTCAGTGGTAAAAATAATGGTAATAAAATGTATGGAGGTTGAAAATTACATAGTACTCTATCTTGTCATTTTTGAAAACTTCTCCCTCAACAGCTAAGACACACTAAGTGCTCGTTATGTCTAAGCATTTCTAAACACTTACTTTTTTTTTTTTGGGGGGGGGGGTGTCAGACCTGCAGACCTATGTGTCATGGGAGCCTCTCTCTAGCCTAGGGGTGTCGAACTCAATCAGAGAAGGGGCCAAAATCTAAAAATCCAGCCTAAATCGCGGGCCGAATGGTTTACTGAACAGTCATAAACTGACAATGTCATAAACTGACAGCGGAGTGCAGTGATGACAGCGCGGTGCGGGCCACATTGCAAGGCCTGGCGGGCTGGATTTGGCCCGCAGGCCTTGTGTTTGACACATGTGCTCTAGCCATTACTGGTTGGATCTGGATGGCATGCTAGCTGATAAAAGCCTGTTAGCCAGGGGAAAGCAATCATTCTTTTTCTTGAAAATTTGTGCTGAGAGACATGCAGGCTAAGGACATTTGAAGATGAGTCATGCTAATGGCAGGACAGTTTTGATTGAAGGGAACAGCTGCAGAGGTCCTTGAAGCTGCTCTGCTATCTGCCCTTTCTGAACCTTGTTGTTCAGTGTTCCTTGGTTTAACGATGACAGTTACCAGCTATCCTTCTGGTAAAATCCACTCCCTTCATTTTTAAAACGAATATTTACAGGTTTGTTTTGTTGATCATTCCTTCTCTCAGAAATACAAAAAGCAAAGAATCTCTTAATCAAGGAAACTTGACTGAGATAGTCTTTCCTTTGCAACACTATGAGAGTGTCTTACTGTTCCCATTTTACAGATGAGGTGACAAGGCCTGAACGGTCCAATACCTTTCCTAAAGTTGTAGAGCAGTAAAGATGCCAATCCTGGCCTGGGTGACTTTCCTTGCTGTCTACCTTTCCTTCCTTTCAGAGGGGCTCTGAACTGCTATGTGTGGCTGTAGGAAGGGCAGCAAGAGGGCTGTTGTTGAGATGAAGTAAGAAAGACAGGGCAAATATTTTGGTACCATTTCAGGTAAATTAGAAAATGACACTGGTAACAGAGAAGGGGCAAAACCCAGATTTCACTTACTTTTGCATAAGCTTCCATAAAGGCTCTTCATCCTTCCATATCAACAATTGTGAGCCGAGAGATATTTATATCAACACAGAAGGTCTATATGATTGAAATTTTTTCTCTTTCCATTGACAGAGTTGACAGTTTTTAAAGAATTACAAGATACATTTTTAGTAACAGAAAAAGGGGGAGTTTTAACAATATATATTTAAAGATGACTTATAGTTAACTGTCACAGGGTTTGCAACTAGGCAAGTACACTTCTTGTCATTTTTGAAAACTCCCCCCTCATTCTTGCATGTTGCTGAAGATAGTGTGACATTTAAGTGAGGTTGTGAATACTGAATTCCAGAGGGTTTACTCTGGAACGAGGGGGTGGGTTAGTAGAGAAAAAGGGATAAGATTGATGAATTAATATTTATTCGAAGAGAGTAATCAATAAAACAAAGAGCTTGTGACTAAAAAATACTCAGAGTTCTCTCTATGGTGCATTGTGTTCTTATAGCCTTGTCTCCGAATAAACCTTAAGGTTACAGCTCTCAATTGCACAACCAGCAAGCATAAAATTAATGGACAGCACTTGAGTGCTTCCAATGGGAAGTAGATGGGCCATAGCAAATGGGGACCCATCTCATGGTCAGATTGTGAAAACTGGAGTTGAATGGTGTACCCGGAAACTATAAATAAATGTTATGCTAGATATTTTTCACCTTGGAGAAAATTTGGCGTTGACTTCACCCAACGTTGGGTCTTACCTCATCCCCAGTGGCCCATTGTTCAGCAAGACAAATGCTGACACTAAATTTTCCTAGGAATGAGCCTTCCTAGCACATTATCCAACCAAAAGGTTGGTCATCAATGCATCCTTTGGATTAATTTATGATCAAAAGAAGGAAGTGTGGACAAAAAAGGGGCCATATACTAAACCTGATAAACTCAGGGGAGGCCTGTCATAAGGGTGGGGAGGCGATTTACAAACTCAAGAGACCTAATGTAACCACATAGGATGGTCTGAAATTATCGGAGGTTGGTGTCTCCTTGACAAAGGCCAATCTTTTACCTTAACTGAGCCAGTCTATTGTCTTTTTGTATCTGGTTAACTTTGGAATATCAGGGTAATTTCCCTTTTTTCAGACCTCTCAGGGCACTATCTCCCACATGAGCAGAGGACCACAGAATCCCTTGTTATTGTTATCGTGTTAATTAGCTGTTAATTATCGGATCCTTACCAATGTAAAAGAAATGTGTGTGTAGTCCTTTTACTTTTTATCCAATCCCAGAGATTTCCCCGCTTTGCTTTCTCCCGCCTCCCTAATCTATCACCAATGGATTTCATGTAAGCTCCTTACGTCTTCTCCTTTGATTCTAGTGTATAAAAATAAGGAGCAAAACTGCCATTCTCCCGGGCATAAGCACGAACCGTTGAGATTTTTTTCTTGCTTCCCAGTAATTATCCTCAGTTTGGCTCCAAAAAAACTCATCACAATTCTTACAGGTTGTGGGACGTTTCTTAAATCGACAAGGATCTGAAGCCTTCCAGAGATCCCACCAATCCTGCATCGTCAGATCGGAACAATAGCTAACCCAACACCCACATTGACATCGCTCCGACACAACTACTCTGGGGGATGGTTTTGTTTGCAGCTGTTTCCTCCGTCCACAGCCACTACCCCCGAAATGTTCCAGCCGGGACTCCGGGCCAGCTCTTCCCGTCCGCCACTCCCCGGGGCCAGGCCCCGCTCCAGCCCCGCAGGTAACAGCTGGGGTCCGACGGCGCTTCCGGGGGTCTGGCGGGCCTCCGTGCGGGAAGGGGGGGTGGAAGGCACTAAGCGGATCTGAGAAGAGTAAGGCGACAGGCCCGGGACCGGAAGGTGTGCGGGCGGCGGGCAGGCCAGACCGAGGGAAGGGGGGGAAAGGGGGAGGCGGGAGCTGCGCGAGGCTAACGCGGCGCGGGGGAGCGCGGCCGGAAGACGCGGAGGGAAAGTGGCGGGCTGGGCGCGAGGGGTCGCCAGGGGGCGGGGCCGCGAGCACCGGGGGCGGGGCTTCCGTGCCGGTCACGTGACGGGCCCGGCGGCGGCGGTGGCGGCGGTAGCGGCCGCGGCGGCGTCTCCGGCGGCGGCGCCCAGTGCAGGATGTTGCTGGAGGCGGCGGTGGCGGCCCTGGTGGCGGCGGCGTCGTTGGCGGCAGCGGGAGGGGGTGCTGTGGCGACAGCGGCACCCGCGGGTGGTATAAAATGGCGGATTTCGAGGAGTTGAGGGTAAGCGGGGGCGCGGGAACGGAGATCTGAGGCCGCGGGGGAGGGGAGAGGAGGCGGGGGAGAAGGAGCTACGTCGCCGGCCGCCACCTTCTTTGCTGTGCGGGGACGGGTTTGAGGAGCCCGGAGTCCCGGCCCACCTCTGGGGGCGCCGAGGTATGGGGGGGTGGGAGGGGAGCCAGGCGGCCGAAGGCGCCGGGCTGGGGGAGAGGGGGTCCTGGGGCCCAGGGCGAGCGGCCGCCGGTCCCACCCGGGCTGCTCGCACCTGACGCGGGGGCCGGGCGTCCTCTGGAAGGAGGATGCGACCTCCCTGTTATTTTCAGGGCTGAGGTGGATCGCGAGGGTGTCCGTGTTTATGGCGATTCCCAAGTCCACACGCGACTCCCTTGGTGGGAGACTTGTTTTCCCCAAACGTGAAGTTGCGTTTAGGGATCCTTCTCTCTCCCTCCCTGGCTGATGCGGGGGTGTCACGAGCAGGGCCCCCTTCCCCGGGCTTCCTCAGCCGACATCGCGGAGAGAAGCGTGGTCTTTGGGGGGCCCTGACTTCAGCCATCAGCCTTGACCCTGGACGTTTTTTCTTAGTGCCGTGGTAAGGAATCCGCCAAGCCCGTGTTGGCGTGAGGTTTGTTTGTAAACTCGTCTTCAGGGATCTTGAGGAAAAGACCTTTTTTCCCCCCTGCCGGCCCTAGAACAAGGTCACAACTTTATTGTGGATACCTTTGTATAACAGAGGTTCGGAAAGGGGGTGTGCTGGGGGTAGAATGGGAAGGATAGTTCCCCCTGACCTTCAGAATCCTCACCGAAACAAAACTGTGATAAACGAGCCGGGTTTATTTATTTATATATATATATATATATATATATATATATATATATATATATATATATATATATATATATTTTTTATGGCTCGCTGAATTGCTGGCCACATAACTGGAATACTTAGGGCCGGACCCCTCGCCGCCCCCCCCCCCCCTGCAATTTTAAAAACGAAAGTCAAAGTGGAGATGCAAGTGAACTTGAACTTAAAGGTAAATGCACACGTTTTGTATAACTTACGTCTGATGTCAGGGTTACTTGAAATAAGAAGGAAAAAGGAATCAGATAAAAGATTCAGTTATGTATGCTTGTTTGTTTGTTTATTTATTTATTTATTTATGGCGAGGTATAGTGGGTCAGGGAAGGATATTGGCTGGTTACCTGGCTGGTGGACAGATCCACAGTAGAAACAACCAATGAATAAAAAAATTAGGGAAACAATGAATTGATGTTTCTCTCTTCCCTTTAGGTTCTCGTTCTCTCTCTCTCTCTCTCTCTCTCTCTCTCTCCCTCTCAACTCAATAAGTAAAAGGTCTTCATAATGATCAAGTATAAGGGTTTTAGTGTCTCAGAGCCCTAGCTGTAGAGCTTTTAATGTCTGTGGATCTTTTGGATGGAGCAGGCCTGAGCTTTACCTGTGTAAATTCGAACATTAAATTTAGGATGGCTTGAGAAGACTGCAGTTTAAAGTTAAGCTTTTTTTTTTTAACTGCAGTATTTTCTTAATTTTTGTGTATAACATATTTATCCTCTTCTAAAGTATTTTGTTGATGAAAACTTTTTCAAGTCTTATGTTACACTTTTATAAATGTTGGTCAAAGCTTAACTATTTTTTCTCTCTTTTCCACGTCCAGCCGGGCGAGAGAGCGTGTCCAATTCTTGAGTAGAGGTGGCTGGGGATTGAGAAATAAGAGAGACAAGACACAGAGATAGAAAGAAAAGCTGGGGCCTGGTGGACCGCTGCCCTCTTCTGATGGAGAGACAGTGATCCAGAGCTGATGCACCTTGTTTATTTTATACCTCCAAATACCAGCAATTTTCACCAAAAGACCAAGACAAAGGAGTTTATTTGCATTCTTGAGTAGATCCTGAGTATTCCTGGTGCTTGATTGGATTTACATATGAAAACCCACTTCCCCCACATCATGGGCTGAAATGAAGATCAAGAAGACAACACCCTTGCCATTTTGGCAAGGCGTGTTCCCAGGGTGTTGGCTTTGCCAATGCCAGTGGGTTCAGCTGACAGTAATTAAAGAATGCCCATGTGCCTTCCCAGTAGGCCCTCTTACATCTCTCTCGTTTTTTCATTTTTAAATGTAGCTTGTGGATATCTAGTTGGAGCCTTCAGACTTGAGATCGAGGGAGCTTGCTGATAACTGAAAAAAAGCAGGATAGGATTATTAGTACACAAAGGAATCCAATTAGGCGGTGGTTTTTTTTTTTTTTTTTTTTTAACATATTCCATGGATTAAATTTTTTAAAATAATTCTTTTTGCCAGTTTTGCTGATGATGTAATTCATCATGACTATTATGAATGGCTTGCACATGTTTGTGTAGCCGCACTAAGTCTATACTGATATTATTATGATGCCATATTTCCTGTAGGTGCATCTTGATTTTTTTAAAATAATATATTTTATTGACTTTTTCAGAGAGGAAGAGAGGGATAGTGAGCTAGAAACATCGATGAGAGAGAAACATCGACCAGCTGCCTCCTGCACACCCCCTACTGGGGATGTGCCCGCAACCAATGTACATGTCCTTGACCAGAATTGAACCTGAGACCTTTCAGTCCACAGACCAACGCTCTATCCACTGAGCCAAACCGGTTTTGGCGGTGCATCTTGATTTTATTCCAATCCCATAGAGAACTGTTATAGGAGGCTGAAGTCACACAAATATATGTAAAAGCAGCATGGCATTGCAGCTGCTGTCTAATCTTGATACTTTCTAATTGATTATCTAGTCCTGTCGCTACAGCTTCCAAAGCATTTAGCTTTGTTTCTAGCCTTTTGTCTATATCTTCTTGATCATGAAATGTAGTTGAAGTGTTCTGAGCCAATTCATTGACAAACTGCATTCTGGATGTTTGATTCCAGGCAAGGGCATGTACATTGGTTGCGGGCACATCCCCGGTAGGGGGTGTGCAAGAGGCAGCTGGTCGATGTTTCTCTCTCATCAACGTTTCTAAGCTCTCTATCTCTCTCCCTCTCTGTAAAAAAATCAATAAAATATATTTTTTAAAAAAAGAAAAAAGGTGATTATAATAATGATTCACATGTTAGAAGCTTCCAGATGTGTTAGAGGGAGAAATTATTCAATTCATCAGTTGCTTACTTTATAGCACTTACTTATGGTAAGGTTTTGTGGATTAACTAGTTTGCAAATTTAGTGAATTAATCTGGGACAAACTCATTGGAGCTGATGGCCTAGATTTCTGCTTTCTAGTCCCTAGCAGAGCCAAGCATAGAGGTGGAGGGGAGGCAGAATAGTTGGGGTTCTGAAGTCCCTCGTCTCTTCAGAGTCGCTTTTTTACCCTTACCTTTCTCCTCTAGTTGCTCCATTTCATTCTGGTGTCACCCTTCAGCCATCCTTAAAAAGGCCCCTGCTGCAATTTAACCTGGTTAATCTACTCTCCCTATTCCCTCTACTCAGGTGTAAGGGTAGAGGAGGATCTATTGTATTAAGATTTCTTTTTAAAAGACTCTTTTCTGTATTCTTCACACCCTTTTATGCATTGAGAGTTTATTATCTCTGTGTTTGTCAAAACAAGAGTGAACGTTTGAGTAAGTGTCTGGGTGTGTATTTGGGCTAGTGAAAGAGCCAGTGATAATAACCTTCTTAATAGATACTGGTAAACCCGATACAGAAAATCTTTTATAAGAGGCTTAAGTAATTTTACAACAGATTTTCTGTTCAGAAGGCTTGAGTATTTGGTTTCTTACACCTATTGGGCTGGCCATTCTGGTAGCTTCAGGTGCTTTTTGGTTGTAGAAGTAGAATGGGAAGTTAAGGAGGGTTTGAAGTTAGAGGTCCCCTACTCCTCAACTGTTGAGCAATGAAATAGTCTAATTGATGATGGCTATAACAGAATCTACCATGTGATTCAAAGCTATTAGTGGTATTAAAAAAGATAAATGCAGGCATTACAATTTAGGAATTTATTTGAGCAAAAATCAGTTTGAATTGGGCAGCACTAAACCAGATGTGGTTAGGAGCACTCAGTTAATAGGAGCTGGGGAAAAACATATAGAGGAAAGGTAGAAGCAAGATAAAGACATTATTGACTGGCTGTAGCTTAAATCCTAGTTGGCTTAGATTTAGGTTTAATGGCTTCCTTGTTTAATTAATATAACAGTTCCCCCCTTTGGTTGTCATGTCATACATGAGAGTTTGAAATCTTGGTATTAGCACACTCTTAGTCACCATCAGCGTTAAATTGCTCTTGTTTCATTGTGAAGCTCAGGTTATGGTGTCATCTATGGAGGAATTGCTTTTGCTGTTTATTCTATTGCTCATCTTGTTTCTGTTTCTGGGTAGTGCGGAGAACCTGGTATGGTCTCTTTTAATAAGGTTAAAGGGCATTCTTTCTTAGGTGTCATTTCCAGAATACCTATTTTCCAGGTTCTAGCTGTGGAAGGTTTGATCATCTGTTGGAAGTTCACGGAAAACTTCCTTTACCTGGTAGAAAACATTTTGGCATAATACATTAAATCTACAGTATTGAGTCATTTCAGAATTTATGAGTACAGGAAAAATGTATGGTTTTATCATCAAAGGCATAGTTCTTCTTGTTACTATTTTATAAGGCATTAATTTATGCTTTTCTATAAGTGTCTAATTGCCACCAAAACCAATGGTAGAACTTTTGACCAGGGCAGTCCAGTTAATTCTATTAATTTAATTAGCTTTATTTAGTCCATTGGAATTTACAAGGTGACTGAGGACAGTAAGGGCAATGGTAATGATGTTGTCAGTAGTGCTGTATTTAATAATTTGTCCAATGAAATGAGTTCTCCTGTGTGTGTGTTATCTCTGTGTGTGTCAAAAGGAGAGATTTCTCTGGGAGTACTCCATAAAGGAAATATACATATTTTGTAAAAGTTTCTTAGCCACTGTTTTGGTATCAGCCTTTCTGTATGGGAAGGCTTTAATTCATCCTGAGGACATACAAGCAATTACTAGAAAATAGTAATAACTCATTCTGGGAGGCAGTAGAATGAAATCCATGGTAAGTTCAAATGGCCTTGTAAGTCACCGGAGGGGATGCTCTGTTAATACCTTAGTAACCTTTCCAGGGTTATGGGCTTAACAAATGAGACATTGATCGCAAACCAAATTTGTGACCTTGGATCAGTGATCCCACCAATACTTTTTCATGGTTTGGATCATTTTATTTGTGCCATGATGAGTTGCTGAATGTAGAGCTTTTAGTAATGGCATTTTTAAGTACAGTGGAAGAATCAGGTGGCTGTCTGGGCCCGCAGTGAGTCCTTGTTTAATATTAAATTTGCATCTTTGTTGCTCTCAACATTGTTATCTAGCTTGGGTGCCTGATTTTGTCTTTTTTTTTAAAAGTATACTTTTATTGATTTCAGAGAGGAAGGGAGGGGAGAGCCTGGGAGGGACGGATGGAGGTTGGCTCCAGGGCATGTCCGGTCTATCTTGCCCAGTTCCTATCTTGCCCAGTCCTGCCTTGCTGACTACCTAATTAATTTCCTTTCAATGTGCATGAATCCATGCACCGGGCCACTAGTTATAAATAATTTGGTTAGAATCAATCAAGGAAGTTTATTCAAGTTGCATATTGGGACACTTTAGTTCTGATTTATGTTGCATCTGCTAGAGCATTTCCCTGAACTCAGGTTCTATTTTTCTAGTAATAGCTTCAGTTTTAATAATTGCAATTCACTTAGGCAGTAGAATAGCAGAGAGCAGTTCATTTACTTAGAGCCCATTCTTTTTTTCTTTTTTTTCAATATATTTTTTATTGACCTCAGAGAGGTAGGGAGAGGAAGAGAGAAACACCAATGATAAGAGAGAACATTGGTTGGCTACCTCCTGCATGCCCCTGATTGGGGACGGAGCCCAGAATCCTGGGCATGTGCCCCTGACTAGAATCAAACTTGGGATCCTTCATTCTGTAGGCTGACACTATCCATTGAGCCAAACCAGCTATGGCGGCGCCCATTCTTGATAGCAGTTCCACTAGGAATTCCCTCTATTTTTGTAACATACTAAAGTCATGGACTACCACAAAGGCATATCTGCTGTCATTATAAAATGTTTTTGGATTTTCCATTGGATAGCTAACAAGCTAAAGTGAGGGCATGTAGTTCTGCTAGTTGAGCAGACTTAAACTGAGGAAGGATTCCCCTTTCCCATAGTTCATATTGAGTTGTTAACAGCATGTTGTGCTTGATATTTCCCTTCTGCAATTATAGCATAGGACACAATGGATGAGAAAGGTATTAAATCTGTGTGTTTTGCAGGACAATACAAGGGCTTAATAACCATGACACCATGTCTACATAGTTATGGTGAATTGTGCCATTGTCAGGCAAGGGTAGCAGGGTTGAGCAAATTGCAGTGCTTAAGATGGAGTTTAGAAGGTGAAAGGAGAAGGATCTGATAAGATGTTAGCTTGTTTGCTAAAAAATGTTGAGTTTGATTGGAGCTTGAAGACTCTCAATAGCATGAGGTACTTGTAAGTATAAGTCATATCCTGATACTCATTCAACTGAGGCTTCTATCATTTGAGCTGCCTTGGCTACTGCTTTTAAACATTTGTATATGTTCTAATTACTGGCCGGAGTTTGTTATAAAGCTATTTTTAATTGGCTAAAGGCTTGCTCGTGAATTTCTTCCTAGAGTCTGGGGTCTGGGATTGAGTTCCTTGCAAGCTCATACAGAGGAGTTTCGATCAGAGAAAAATTTGTAACCCAAGATCTGTAATATTCTTCAAGTCCAAGGAAACTCATTTATTGTCATTTTGATGTAGGTCTAAGGAAGTTTTGGGTAATGTTTATTCTTTCAAGTGAGAGGGAAATGCCTTCTGCCATCAAATCATGTCCTAGGTAGTGAACCTTTTTTGAGAATTGGAGTTTTCCTTGAGGCCTTATGGCCTTTATAAACTAATTGCTGTAATAGTTAAATTGAATCTATTTCTGAATCCTCCCTAGTAGAGGAACATAAAAAATAAGTCATCTACATATTGAATGAGTGAAGATTTCTTAGGAAACTGTAAAGTTGCCATGTCTTGATGTAAAACCTTCGAAAATAGGATGTGGCTTCAGTGTACACTGTGGTATTATAGTACAGGTATGCTGTTATTTTTTCTAAGTGAAGGTAAGTAAATACTGATTCTCCTATCAATTGGGATACTAAGGAAAGAACAGAGCAAAGATCCACTTTTTGAGAATATAGGTACATTAGATAACAAGGTATTGGAATTTGAAACTATCTTGGTATCACAGTTTTATTTACAGCAGCAAATCCCCAGTTTCATCCATTTGGATTTTTAATGAGTAAGATCTGAGTAGTGCGTGGAATTTTAAGTCCTTGCTTAATTAAATTTTCTACAATTGGTAAAATCCCTGAGATAGCTTCTGGTTTTAGTGGATATTGAGGGCATTTAGGCAGGGGTTTGGAATGATATATTTGGAATTTTGTGGGTTCGGAGCTTTTAATTTTGTCTTTCTCAGTTTAAGTATTCAGGCACTTCTGGGAGATTGGGGTTTTCAAATTTTCTCAATTTCATCAATTCCTGTTGCAGAGGAGCAGAGCGGTTCAGGTTCAGGAGAGTTAGGAATTTCTGAGACATTTCTTCTCCTGAGTTAAATTTTATATGACTTCTCGGTTTAGAAAGCAGATCTTCTTCAAACAGGTTTATTGAGGAAGTGTCACATAGAAGGAAAGCATGACTTCCAAAAATGGCCCTAGTGTCATCTGGACTGGTTTAGACCCATTACATTTGGTTAGAAATTCCCACTACAAAAACATTCTCTTTACTCTTAGGGATTTGCTGTTTATGAAAGTAGATTAAGTGGCATTGGTATCCACCAGTACTATACCGATTCTTCATTAATTTTTATATTAGTTTCCCCTTGTTCGTTTAGAGCTATCATGAGGAGCAACTTTCCAATGGATCCCTTGAAGCCCCATCAATGATTATTATTATTATAGAAATCAAATCTTTTAAGACTTCTTTTATGGAAGAACGTCTGGCAGAGGTGGATGTCTATTAAAGGACGGGTTCTGTAAGGCCAATCCCTGGTTGTTTACAAAAAAGGCAGAGATTTCAGGGCACAGTGTTCCTGAGTGGAGGACTTCTAGATTCTGGCTTGGAATGTATATGTGAAGGTCCTTTCCGTCCTTAGTGCTGTTGTAACTGTGGGGCCATGTTTATTGGCTTTAAAATTTTACCTTGCTCTACAAGTTTTTCTCAAAATGCTCAGCTAATTCAGTAAGAGGGGCAGTTTTCCAGTCCAGCTTATGTCTCTTTACGAGGCTACTTAGTTCAGACTGAAGCTTGCTAATGAATATGGAAGTCAGGGTTTTTTCTGTGCTTGGGTTTAATGAAGAAAGCCCAAAAGGTTTCCAGTCTTGTATTATAGTCTAAGATTGGTTCACCCTTTCTTTTTGTTTGCAAGATTGGATGATAGACCAATCAGTCTTTTAAATAAATACCTCATCGGTACTTTCAGGAAGGTCTTGTGCTATCAAGAAAGTGAAAAGGTTCTAACTTTTCCACATCCTCAGACTCATAGGTGTGGAGTGGTGCCTTGTAGTTTTGATATGCATTTCTTCAATAACTAATGATATTGAGCTTCTTTTAAAATATTTTTTATTGATTTGTTTTAAAGAGAGAGGGGAGAGACAGAGAGAGGGAGACACACACACACACACACACACACACACACACACACACACAGAGAGAGAGAGAGAGAGAGAGAGAGAGAGAGAGAGAGAGAGAGAGAGATATCTGCTGTTTCACTCATTTATGCATTTACTAATTGATTCTGGTATGTGCCCTGCCTAGGGATTGAGCTCACAACCTTGGCATATGGATATGATGCTCAAATCAACTACCTTGGCCAGGACTTGAGCATCTTTTCATGTGCTTATTGGCCATTGTATATCGTCTTTAGAGAAGAGTTTGTTCAAACCTTTTGCCCATTTCTTAATTGGGTTATTTTAAAAATTAAGTTCTTTATTATACAATAGATACAAGTTTTTTATCCAATATATGAATTGCATGTTTTCTTTTTTGTGGATTGTCGTTTCACTTTCTTGATAGTGTACTTTGAAACAAAAATTAAAAAAAAAAATTTTTTTTAGACAATTTTTTCCCTGTGAGTTGTCTTGACAGATAGTCTGTTTTTATTCAGGTACCTCAACATAAGGAATTGGAAAATTGAATCGAGGTAAAAGTGTTATGTGGAATTAATTGGTATCATAGTCCAGACTATTTTCTATGAATATTTATTTTGAACCCCTTATCAAAGTGACTTTTTTTTCATAGACTTTTTGGAAAAATGGTTTGAAACTGTTTGTTTGCTTTTTGACTTTGCAGAGAGCAATATAAACCTTCCAAAGACATTCAGAACTCTCCATTTGCTTATTCATGTAGGTCAGTAAAAGCAAATCTTGATTATGCCACAAAATGAATATGTATTTTTAGTGTTTGCATGGATATTGACTTTATGATATTGAACAAGTTATTTCACTTTTTCCTTAATCTGAAAAATGGTTTTAATAACATTTTTAAATTTTTTATTTCCATTCCTCATCTCCCCCCCCCCCCCAATAAAATCAGTCCTGTGGAGATAATGCAGAAAAATTCCAAAGGAAAGTAAAAGTCCATCCTTTCCCACTAAGTCTCACGCCTGATAATAACTGCCTTAAGCTGTTTTTTCTTCTTTTCTTTTTGAATTTTTAGATAATTCCTAAACGTAAAAATACCACATCTTTTTCTATATTTTAATTTTTCTTTCAATTCTAAACAGTGTCTGTTGCTTGACTTTTCAGTAAATATGAAATTTAGGTCATCATGTTTTCCACTTTGTTTCTAATTCTGCTGTTTCTTTTTTTGTTTGTTTTGTTCCTATTCCAGTGTTGATTATTCTAACTTTTTGCAGTAAATTTCTGTTTCTTGGCCTATCAGTCTCAGACAATACATCTTCAGTTCCAAGCATTTAACACTCATCTATTTCTCTTTGTTTTTCCTAGCTCCACACTTCCTTTTCTTCCAGCCTTAATTTTCTATTTTATTGTTAAGATTTATATTATTTGGTTTATAACTCTCTTTTTTGTGCTTCTAAAGAAGTTTCTAGAATTTAAGTACTAATAACTAGCCTTTGTTATATAACTATTAACTACTGTTAGAACCAAGTAGTGTGGAGCTGTAGAGGAAATTCTGTTTACTAAGCCTGTGCTGCTCTTGCCAGTATTGCTGAATTGATTGGGTGTTGTTCCATGTACCAGGCAATGCCCTGGTTGCAGGCTCAATTCCCAGTAGGTGGTGTGCTAGAGGCAGCTGATCCATAGTGCACTTTCACATCAATGTTTCCTCTCCCTTCCTCTCTCTCTCGAAATCAAGAAATTATTCTTTAAAAATAAAATAAACCTCTGCCACTTAAAGGAGAAATATAACAAAGTCCTGCTTGAGTGAAGAGAGCTCATGGACATCATTTTTTAAATTTGGTATTACAGTGTGTTCTCATCTTAGGTATTCTGGAGTTCTGAACTTTTCTTTTCTAATTTGGGCATTTTCTTTCTAGTTTGTTAATACAGCTGTCATTCTGGGATTACTTTACATTACACTCCTGGGTTATGGCTATTTTTGGATTCCTTTTTTTTTATTAAATTTTTATTTTAGAGGAATACAGGATGGGGCAAAAGTAGGTTTGCAGTTGTGAGTACATGAAACAGAGTTTATTCTTGTATTATTATTTATTAATCATTGTATTATTTTCCATACAAACAACTGTAAGTCTACTTTTGCTGCACCCTATATAATCATAAGTAGTTGTTTTTGGAAGGATATGCTGGTGATAAGCTTTGTAAGTTTTGAATATTTGAAAATGGCTTGCCTTTGTTTCTGATTGAAATTTTAGATATAGAATTTTAAGTTGGTAATACAACTTTTCTCTCTGAACTTTTAAAGTTTTGCTCTAGGAATTTAAAGCACCCTCAAGGTTGCTAATCTGGTGATTATCCTTTTGTAGTAAGTAACCTTCTTTACAGTCTTTATGGTGATATCTTTATCTTTGGTCTGTTAAATGTGTTCAGTAATAGGCTGTTTTCATTCCTTCTGGCAGGAACCTTTTCAGTTTTAACACTTTAGGTTTGGGGAATTATCTTTGATCATTTCTTTCTTCCTTTTTTGTTTTCTCTAAGACTCTTGATGGATGAATGTTGAACTTCCTAGATTGAAGTTTCATTTGTTTATTACACTCTGTAAGAGTTCCTCTTTTACTTTGCCTTTGAACTTTTCTGTAGAACTTATTTCAGTAATTGTATTTTTAATATATAAGATGTCTATCCTTGCTCCCTCCTGCCTTCCTTCTTCCCTCCCTCCCTTTCTGAGTATCATGTATATTGTGTTTGTTCAGACCCTTCTACTAACAACATAATATAGTCACAGTTATTCCATGTCCTGTTTTTTGTTATCCACTCTTAAGTTTAGACATTTTGGTAGATGTTCAGTGGTTTTAATTTGCATTCCCATAATCCCCTAATAAGTTATATAAAACCCCTTTTAATATACTTACTGGCCATTTAGATGTCTTTTGTGATGTGACTTGCCAAGTTTTTTTTTGCCCATTTTTATATTGGGCCTTCTGTCTTTTTCATACTTATTTGTAAGAGTTTCATTATATACCCTAAGATACCAGCTCTTACAGATTATATTTTGCAGATAACCAGCTCTGTAAGTCTATTCAGAGTTCTGCTTGACTTCTCAACTTAGCCACCACCACCCTTTTCCATTGGCAAATATTTCCAGGGGAAAAGAGGCGTCCAATGTTCTGTGCTTCCTTTCTTCCCACAGTCTTGGCTTCTCAGGTCCTTGCTGCCTTTGTAGTGCTTTATGCCTTCAAACATATGTGTTTAATACTATGTTCAACTTTTAGGTTTTAATAGACGAAGTAAAAGTCGGTCATTGGGGGACATGAAAGATATCCAATTCCTCCCGCATTGCAGTTTTTCAAGGAGCTTCTTGACTGTTAGGTTCTCCACATAATTTTAGAGTCATCTTTTGAAGTTATGTAGATAAACATGCACAACTTTTCGGGGCTTTTTTAGGAAATGCATTGAAGAAAATTAACATTTTGCTACTAAGTTTTCTTAATTATGAACATTGTAATCTCCATTTACCAGTATTTAGATCTTTTACAGTGTCTCAAAGTTTTATAGTTTTCTTCAGCTAAACTATTGCAGATATTTTGTTAGATTTATTTCTAGGTACCCTATACTTGTATCTAATCATAAATGGTACCTTTTTATAATTATATTTTCTGTCTTGTTGGTAAATAGAAGTAAAATTTGACTTTGTATAACAATCTTGCTATACTCCTAATTGTGATGAATTATCTGTAGAACTCTTTTGGATTTCCTGTGCAGACCAACCTATCTGTGAATAATAACCTCTTTGTTTCCTTTCCAATTCTTATGCTTTGTTTTTTTCTTTCTTTCTTTCTTTTTCTTGTCTTAATGTGCTGGCTAGGATCTCCAGTACAATGTTGAATAGAAGCGGTGATGGGGGCATCCTGATCTTGTTCCTGATTTTAGAGGAAATACTTTCAAAGTTTCACAGTTAAGTATAATGCTTGCTGAGGTTTATTGTAGATAATCTTTTCAGGTTAAGGCTGTTCCTTTCTATTACTAGTTTGCTAACTTAAAAAAAAAAGGATGTTGAATTTTATCAAAAGCCTTTCTGCATCTTTTAAGAGGATCATGTTTTTATTCTGTAACCTGTTAATGTTTTTCTTCTGTAATCTGTTAACATGTTGAACTACATTGGTTGATTTTCTAATATTTAAGTCAACCTTGTGTTTCAAGTATAAAGTCAACCCGATCTTTCTGTCTCTCTCTTTCTTTGTGTGTGTATGTGTGTGTGTGACTCAATTTGAAAACAGTTAGTTCAGGATTTTTGTCTCTAATAATGTGTAATATTGACTTATAATTTAAAAATATATATTCTTTTTCCTTCCGGAAGAGTTGATGTATGATTAGAATGATCTGTTTCTCAAATGTTTCATAGAACTCCCTTGTAAAATTGGTACTGGTTTTTTCTTTGTGGGGCACTTTCTTAACTACTATTGTAATTGCTTTGTAGGGTTGTTCGTATTTTCAATTTCAAACCTGTTTTGATAGGTACACTTTTGTAGAAATTGTCCATTTCATCCATGTTCTTCAATTTATGGCATTAATTTGTTAATCTCTAATTTTGTGTTACCTGTTTTTAATGTCCCTTTTATCTTTTTTAAAAAGCTTTCTTTTCCTTGATCAGTGTTAAGAGCTAAAAGTTTGCCAATTTGTAAGATTTCAGAGTTGATTTTTTTTGTCTTATATGCTCTTAAATGTTTACTTTCCGATTTCATTAATTTCTGCCCATTTCTTTCTTTATACTTCCTTTGGGTTTATTTCTATTATTTTTCTGATTGTTTATATTTTTAATTTTAACATAGGCAGTTAAGACCAGGAATTTCTATGTATTGCATTCCTTGTTCACACAAGTTTTGATGTGGAGTGTTTTCATTTGTGAATATTTTTATATTTTCTCCTGTGGATTCTTTAATTGATCCTTATTTAGAAGTTTTGGTTTCAAATATAGAGTCATTTTGGTCAGCTCTGGTCTTACTCTTCTTTCTGGCTTCATGGTGCACATATGTATAAATAAATATGACCCAAAGGTGGGTTACCTCTGAGTTCAGAATTGACTGAAAATCACCAAGTAGGTGGATTTATGAGGCAGCAAATGGCTAAAAGTATAAACTAGGGTTTGTTAAATAAATAGATGGTAAAATCTGAAGCAGGAACTGCCTGCTACCCTCTTTTTACACCCAAGAACAAGTCAATAGGGAGTGGCGTGAAGGAATTCTTTTGGATTTAAATTTAAATTTAAATTTATTTTTATTGTTTTTAGAGAGAAGGGAGAGGGATAGAGAGATAGACACATTTGTGATCACTCATTTCCTTGCTCTTCAAAGGTATTTTCCTCATTCGATACTCAGCTAGCTTAGAAATTCAGTTGGGGTCCCTCAGCCTGGCCTTTCACAATCTGGGAACCCTCAAGGGATGTCTGACTGATGGTTTGGGCCTGCTCCCCCTGGAGCCGAGGTGGAAGAGGCTCCCGCCACTGCTGCTATGCTCACCAGCTGTAAGTCCAGCTTCTGGCTGAGCGGCGCTCCTGCGTTGAGCGTCTGTCCCCTGGTGGTCAGTGCGTGTCATAGTGACCAGTTGTTCCACCATTAGGTTGATTTGCATATTAGCCTTTTATCATATAGGATTTTAAATAGGGTTTTTATGTTCTTGGCTATTGGCTTATGTTTCTTTTTTCTTTCCTTTTAGAATATGGTTTCTAGTTTTAGGGTTTCTGAACTACAAGTGTTACTAGGCTTTGCTGGACGGAATAAAAGTGGACGCAAGCATGACCTCCTGATGAGGGCGTTGCATTTATTGAAGAGTGGCTGCAGCCCTGCGGTTCAAATAAAAATTCGAGAATTGTATAGACGCCGATACCCACGGACTCTTGAAGGACTCTCTGATTTATCCACAATCAAATCATCAGTTTTCAGTTTGGATGGTAGCCCATCACCTGTAGAACCTGACTTGGCTGTGGCTGGAATCCACACGTTGCCTTCCACTTCAATTACACCTCACTCACCGTCCTCCCCTGTTGGTTCTGTGTTGCTTCAAGATACTAAGCCCACGTTTGAGATGCAGCAGCCATCTCCCCCAATTCCTCCAGTCCATCCTGATGTGCAGTTAAAAAACTTGCCCTTTTATGATGTTCTTGATATTCTCATCAAGCCCACGAGTTTAGGTAAGTGTTAGACAAATCCATTTCTTCTAGATAAAAAATAAAGCAAGAGACCTGATTTGCTGTTAAAAAATAAAATTGAGGCATTAATGCTAAATGTTTAAATGTACAGATAAAAAATATTGGCAACCATGACTGAAACCTAACAGAAAATTGTTGATTTCAACATTCTCATTCTTTTGGCTTAAAATTCAAATTGCCTTTATATGTATATGTTTGGGAACAGACACAAATCTTCTTGCCTGTGATATTCTGTGTTTTAATTCTTTTGTTATTTTTGCAAAGAGATTTAGTTTTTGTTTAACATAGCTTTTAAACTGCTTTCCTAAGAAATAAACTTTTTATATTTAACTAGAGGCCCAGTGCACAAATTTGTGCAAGGTGTGGTCCCTCGGCCTGGCCTGCAGGATCGGGCCGAAACCGGCTCTCAGACATCCCCTGAGAGGTCCCAGATTGTGAAAGGATGCAGGCAAGGCTGAGGGACCCCATTGGTACACGATCAGGGCCCAGGAGGGACACAGGAGGTTGGCCAGCCAGGGAGGGACTGCAGGAGGGCTCCAGGGCATGTCTGGCCCATCTCGCTCAGTCCTGATCCACCAGACCCCAGCAGCAAGCTAACCTACCAGTCAGAGCACCTGCCCCCTGGTGATCAGTGCACATCATAGTGAGCAGTTGAGCAGCCTTAGCATATCATTAGCATATTACACCTTGATTGGCTGAACCTCCCACTGGTCAACTGGACACTTAGCATATTAGGATTTTATTATATAAGATTTTTTCCCCCTGAAATGGCAAAAGGAGTTTGACACATTTCTGCTTTTTGTTTAATATTCATCAATTGCTCAGGAAATATAATAAATTTTATGATACTACTTAAAGTTGATACAGGTATCTAACAAATTTGTATCTGGGTTGATGACTTCTATGTTGGAATAGCATAATTTCTTACTGCTTAATGAAATTATATGCAGAGGTATTTGGATTTATTGATGAAATAAACTGGGAAATGGTATTTTATAGTTAACATGGGAGATTACTTTCTTTTCCATCCCGTGAAGACCCTTTTTGTTTCCAGTTACTTGAAAACTCATATATATCAGTGTGCTCTTTTCCTTTGTGTAGGATTATACTGCAGCACATCTTGGTTGTGCCAGAAGGAAATTTTGAGGGGCAGAGCTGGTTAATGGAGTCAATATGGCCTGTTTGGTTGGTAGGCCAAGGTGGCTATGCTTTTCCAGGCCCTATTTCCTTGCTTTGCTTTCATTTTACAATATTGAGCCAGGCAGGTAGAGTAATGCATTTTTATCCTGCCATTATATTCATTCTGCAATAAGGATTCTGTACTTGTTCCCAATTTTATTATTTGTACAGAGTCCTATGAGTAGAATTATTATACCTAAGATAAGAACATTTTAGACTCTTGATAACATACTGCTGAATTAGTTTCTAGAAGAGCTATGCTAGTTTAAGTTACACAAAGTGAGGAATGTCCGTCATTGAATTTTATTTCCTGCCTTTATTAGTTATTAAAAACAAACCTTTGTATTTTGATGGATAAAAACTTGTGTCTTCTTTAGATTGTTTTATTTCTAAAATTAGTAATAGGGGCAAACATTTCAAATATGTATTACCCAGTGCCTTTTAAAAAAAATATATATTTTATTGATTTTTTACAGAGAGGAAGTGAGAGGGATAGAGAGCTAGAAACATCGATGAGAGAGAAACATCCACCAGCTGCCTCCTGCCCACCCCCACCAGAGATGTGTCCGCAACCAAGGTATAATACATGCCCTTGACTGGAATCAAACCTGGGACCTTCCAGTCCGCAGGCTGATGCTTTAACCACTGAGCCAAACCGGTTCCAGCTTGTTTTTTTCTTTTTTTACAGCTTCATTTATCTAGTTAAAATGTTTCCATAATTTTATTTCTCCCTTTGTCATGGTTTTTTGGTTTATACCATGCTACCAATGCACAATATCATGGCTCATACATATGTTTCTTTCTCAGCAATTATTGCAAGAAAGCAACTATTTCTTTATATGTATTTTGAGAAAAATTTAGACTTGTGATATATGTTTAGGTGACCCTACCTCATGGAACTCCTCAGGAATATGGACAAGGTGAGGACTGAGAAAATAAAAGAGCCTGTGGGGTCATGGTTACAGAGACATGGTTGATTGCCCAGAAAAAAAGACTGAGACAGAGAAGATGCAGTAGTGTTTCTTCTCTGCTTATTGGTATCCCTGGTGCACCAAGGGGTGAACTCTGGGGAGGCTTCTTGCTTTTTTTCAGAAATAGAAATATTCTTACTTTTCTGTGTTCTTCATACTGTTTCTCTTTAAATAACTTCAGTAAGTTTAAAGAAAAGTAGTAGGATTTTTATAAGTTTACTAAAATAAAACTTTTGTATTTCATTTGGCTTAGATAAAATACTGCCAGATGTATTTTGAAAGTGGCTTAGAAAAACTAGTGTTAGAATGTAACACTAGTTACATGCTTAGAATGTAAGGGGGGAAAATATATATATATATATATATATATATATATATATATATATATATATATAAAATCTCAGAATTTATAAAATAACTTCTTACCTCTGAGTTAAAACTTATCTATATAGTTTTTAGGAGTTCTGTCTATCATTGTTTTTATAAGCAATATAAACTAATTCTTGTTTTAAAACATGGCTTAAACATTTTGTTATTCTGCCTTCTTCCCTAAAGAGGAAAAAATTTTTTTAATGTATTTAGTCTTATTATGTCTGATTGATGAAACACTCAATGAAATCCTAAGAAATGTTCTTTTTGAAAAATATGTTTAATTGATTTCAGAAAGAGGAAAGGAGAGGAAGAGAGAGATAGAAGCATCAATAATGAGAGAGAATTACCAATCGGCTGCCTCTTGCACACCCTCTACCTAATCATGTGCCCTGACCGGAATGGTCTACCACTGAGCTATTCCAGCTGGACTAAGAAGTCTTTTAGACTTTGAGGTAGAAAGTTTAAAAATCAGCATAGTACCATGTAGTCTGCCAAATAAAAGTGGAAAATTTTAATGTTTTCCAATAATGACCTTTAGTTGAAAATTTTTTATTTCATATGTCTAAGGCAATGTAACATGGTGTGGTTTTATGATGTTGGAAATACTTTTAAAAACAAAAATCTTTGGGAAAACTTATTTATTTGGATACTGCTATGCAGAAACCTATTTAAATTTGGGAACTGAGAATTAAAAATCTTCAAGATTCAAAAGAAATATCAAATCCAAATTTTAAAGCATATATTTTTGACAACTACAAGCCAGTTTGTGTGTTTTTTATTTTACATACAGTTGATTAGAAGATTTTTAAACTGTCAACATATTGTTAAGTAGGAATTGACAACATGGGAGAGACTGGAAGAGCCCTGGTAGAAGAAACAGATACAAGAGGTTAAAAGTATCATTTCAGAACCTCTTGTGGCATTGAAAGAATTGCTGTTACAGCATGGCATACAGATTGATGCTAAAAAATACCAATGATGACAGTATATTCTATTTAAGAAGATACCTTATTATATAGTTTGCAGTTTGGAATCAGTTTTATTCAAAATGATTAAAATTAAAATATTTTAGCATTTGAAATGGCAGACTGGATTCTATAAAAGCTGAGTGGACACAATACTAAATCAGGTTCTAATATTAACTAAATATTAACTTTTTTCTTCCCTCCCCAGTTCAAAGCAGTATTCAACGATTTCAAGAGAAGTTTTTTATTTTTGCTCTGACTCCTCAACAAGTTAGAGAGATATGCATATCCAGGTAAGAAGAATGTTTGGAATATATTTCTCCATGAACATTGGTGTATTAATCTGCTAAGGCTGCTGTAACAAAGAACCACATCCTGGGTGGCTTAAACAGCAGAAATTTATTTTTTAACATTGTACAATAGGAGGCTTGAAGTCTAAGATTCAGTGTTTATAGATTTGCTTTCTCCTGAGTCCTTTGGCTTTTGGATGGCTGCCTTCTTGCTGTGTGTACTCATGGCCTTTCCTCTGTGCACCTGTGCATCTCTGGTGTCTCTTTCTCTTTTTATGTGGACTTTAGTCATATTGGATTAAAACGCCAATCTTGTGACTTCATTTAACCTTACTTACCTTTTTAAAATTCTCATCTCCATATATGTCACATTAAGGGTTAGAGATTAAATATGATATGAGATAATACAGTTCATTTCATACCAAATAAACTACTACTTTTTAAGTAAGTGTGGTGTATTACCTTGACTAAGGTTACCCAAATATTTAATAAATATTCTGTACTAGAAAAATATTTAAACTTGGAGTAAAACACCAGACTATCTTCTGAATTATTTTTTGTCACATTTGGCAATAATGTTTCTAATGAAAAATTTGTTTCAAATATAGCAACATAAAAAAGATTTTGTGATAGTCCAAAGACAGGATGATCATATATTGTATCATCCAAACTTAGGCATTTTTAGAGTCAAAGTAGACATTATTAGTTATTTTTATGAGATAAGAACATCAACTGGTACTGTTCTGATTATAGTACAAAGATTAGTCCAAAAAGTCCAAATAACTAGGGGATTCAGAAAAAAATAGAGAAAATTTAGAGGAGGAAATTGCCAAAGAAGTAAATGAATGTAGCTTGATGTAATCCATCTTCATCAGGGGTAAGGAATTGAGTCAGTGTAAATTGGAAGTACTTTCAATCTTGAGGATAGTAATAAATCAGCTAACAAACAAATAGAACAAGTAAAATATAATTCATATCCAAAACCATATCATTAACCTTAAGTTTTATTTGTTGTGTAGGGGTAATCCCTTGCTTGAGATTAGCATTTACTAAGTGTTTTATTGGGTGCAAAATACTGTATTATATGATACTAGTGGCCTGGTACACAAAATTCATGCACGGAGGTTGGGGGGGGGGGGTCCCTCAGCTCAGCCTGCACCCTCTCCAATTGGGGACATCCCACTTGCAATCTGGGACCGCTGGCTCCTAACCACTCACCTGCCTGCCTGCCCGATTGCCCCTAAGGGCCTCTGCCTGCCTTTCTGGTAGCCCCTAACCCCTCTGCCTGCCTGATCAACCCTAAATGCTTCTGCCTGATTGCCCCTACCTGCCCTCCTCTGCAGGCCTGATCTTGCCCCCAATTGCCCTCCCCTTCCGGCCATTTTGGTTCTGATTGGTCAGTTTCTATGACAGTCATCGTCTCTGGGCATATCTCTGAGCCTGATCAGAGAGGTGTTGCTGACCAGCAGTCCCCCAAGGAGGCCCAGGGAGAAACAGAGGCACGGCTGCTGGCGAAGCCCAGAGAGAAAGAGAGGCAATGCTGATCAACAGCTGCCACAGAGTCTGTAGATCAGACCTCGCCTCTCTCTTCGGGCCTCTATCTGGGCCTCATCCGTAGCCCCCTTGGCAGTCAGTGCTGGGTCACTGCATCTGCACTGGCAGCAGTTAGCTGGGTCACCACAGCAACCCAGCACTGACTGCAGGACTGACTTCTGGTGTTCAGTTGAGCCTTCAGTTGGTCATTACAGACCCTGGGTTTATATATTATGATAACTCCTTTCTACAAGTTGTTTTCCACAAGTCTTGTTAGTGAACCAGTTTATATTCATAAAATCATCATTGGCATTGTGAGGTGTCATATGAAAAGAGCCAATTCAGTAAGGACAAGTGAGAGCTGACTTATAGGAGGCAGAGATTACTTTTAACCTTGGGAAAGCTTCACTAGAGTGTTGGGTGGGCCTTTGAAGGAAGATTATTTAGAGTAAGTAGATTTCAAGATACATTTTAAAATAAAATTTTAAAGTTTGAACTATGAATATATTCATTAATTAAGAAATGAATGATTAAAATTTAAATAATTAATTTTAATTTACAGGTTTAATTATGTTCTAGAGATGGGTGATGGTGATGGTGATGGTTGATACTCAATCACTGTGCCATGCTGGCCGAGCACCACCAAACATTTAAAAAAATTTTTTTTTTTTATTGATTTCAGAGAGGAAAGGAGAGGAATAGAGAGAAAAGGAGAGGGATAGAGAAAAACATCAATGAGAGAGAAACGTCTATCAGCTGCCTCCTGCACACACCCTACTGGGTATGTGCCTGCAACCAAGGTACATGCCCCTGACCAGAATTGAACCTGGGACCCTTGAGTCCGAAAGCCGACACTCTGTCCACTGCGTCAAACTGGTTAGGGCTCAAAAACATTTTTTAAATTAATAATAAAAGTAAGTCTATTTACAATTCTCCTTCCAAAGAAAAAATAAAACTCACATACACTTGTACATAAAAACCCCAACCTTATCAGAGTCATCTAATAAAAACTCTCCTTCCGAAGTGGAAGTAAAAGCTTGGTACCCATTACCGTGCTTTAGTAATTATCAGAATTTTGATAGTCTGTACCAAATATGGCCTCCCCTCCACATTTTTCCTGAAATATTTTAAAGCAAATAACAGGCATCATATAATTTCACCCAAAAATACTTCAAAATGCTTCTCTGATTAATTTTTAACACAATCATAATTAAATAACAATTCATGATTCCTTAATATAAAATAATTCTAGCCCATATATTGCATCATACTCCTAAATTATTGTTACTTTGAAGTAATTATAGATTTACAGAAAAGTTGTAAAAAGTGCAGATATACTTTCACCTAGTTTCCCTTAACATTTTGCATAACCGTACTTTAATTACCAAAACCAAGAAATTAATACAATACTGTTAACTAAATTACAGACTTTATTCAGATTTTACCAGTTTTTCTACTATTGAATTTCTATTCCTGGATACAATCCAAGATCCCAATTTATATTTAATGTGTCATTTTAATCTCTTTCAGTTTGACAGTTTCTTAGTTTTGCCTTGTCTTTTATAACTGTTGATACATTTTTAAAAATATATTTTATTAAATTTTTACAGAGAGAAAGAGAGAGGGATAGAGAGTTAGAAACATCGATGAGAGAGAAACATTGGTCAGCTGCCTCCTGCACAATCCCTACTGGGTATGTGCCTGCAACCAAGGTACATGCCCTTAACCAGAATTAAACCTGGGACCCTTGAGTTTGCAGGCCAAAGCTCTATCCACTGAGCCAAACCAGTCAGGGCAAACTGTTGATATTTTTGAAGAGTTCTACTTAGGTATCTGTGGAATGTCCCTCAATTTGGGTTTACATGAAGTTTTGTCATGATTAGATTGAGATCAGGCATTTTTGGCAAGAATGCCCAAGGTATATTTCCTTCTCCGTGTATCATATCAGGGGCTGCATAATATTGCTGCATCTTATTTTTGGCAGTGTTAATCTTGGTCACTTGGATAAAGATTTGCTTACCAGATTTTTGCACTGTGAAGTTGCTGTTTTCCCTTTGTTATTAAAAAATATCTTGGGAGCCCTAGCCTAGTGGTCAACAAACTCATTAGTCAACAGAGCCAAATATCAACAGTACAACAATTAAAATTTATTTTGAGAGCCAAATTTTTTAAATTTAAACTTCTTGTAATGCTACTTCTTCAAAAATAGACTCGCCCAGGCCGTGGTATTTTGTGGAAGAGCCACACTCAAGGGGCCAAGGAGCCGCATGTGGCTCTTGAGCTGCAGTTTGTCAACCATGACCCTAGCAAGGTCCCAGGTTTGATTCTGGTCAAGGGCACATGCCTGGGTTGCAGGCTCTATCCCCAGTAAGGGATGTGCAGGAGGCAGCCAATCAATGATTCTCTTTCATTGATGTTTCTATCTCTCCTTCTCCCTTTCTCTCTGAAATAAATAAATAAATAGAAGATATAAAAAGTTTCTTAGGAGGAGGAGATACTTTGAGAGTAGACACATATTGTTTCTCTTCAGATGTTAGCTCACCAATTTAAGCATTCACTTGTGGTTATTGCCTTTAGCAGTTACTTAATGATAAACTCTGTTTCAATGGTGTAACTTTCTGTTGTCTCTATTCTCTTCCACATTGGAGTTATTCTTTTTTATGGAAGGGCAGGTCCTTTTCCTTTATTTATTTATTTATTTATTTATTTATATCTATGCGTCCATGTGGGCTCTTGGATACTTTGAGGGTTGTAATTCAGTGTTATAAGTAATTTATGTTGTTGCTCAAACTGTTCTACTTTTGGCCATTAGACATTCTTTTAGGCTGGTTAACCCATTTTCTTTCTATTTTCCACAGGGATTTTTTGCCAGGTGGTAGGAGAGATTATACAGTCCAAGTTCAGCTGAGGCAAGTTTGAAATTTTCTTTTACTTTAATAATGTTTGCTAACTATGTCATGATTTTGAAAATACATAAGCATGTTTGAGTATACTATTTAAGAATAATGTATTTTTTCTTCTTTAATGCAGACTTTGCTTGGCAGAGACAAGCTGCCCTCAAGAAGATAACTATCCCAATAGTCTTTGTATAAAAGTAAATGGAAAACTTTTTCCTTTGCCTGTAAGTTGCTTTTAATTCACTGGGAGGTCCGGTAGAGTAGGTAAAGACTAATTATGAATAAATAAATTATTGATTGGATAATGGGTATATGGGAGTTCATTATATTTTTTCTTTCTTTGTTTATGTTTAAAAATTTTCAGTAATAAAAAGATATCGTTGAGGCAATTGGGAAATTTGAATATAAACCTTATATTATGTAATTTTTTAAAATCATGAGTAATTTTGTAAGGTTGCGATCCTTTTTTTTTTTAAAGGTCTTAATAATATAATTATATAGGATATCAGGTTAATTTAATACCAATTATCACTCACAAGATTTTAATAATTTTTTTGAAATTCATTACTTTGTTCTTTTTAATTCCCAAAGCTTATTTTCCCTCTTTCCCACTCCCAGTATTTTTAAATATATATATTTTATTGATTTTTTTACAGAGAGGAAGGGATAGGGATAGTGAGTTAGAAACATCGATGAGAGAGAAACATCGGTCAGCTACCTCCTGCACACCTCCTATTGGGGATGTGCCCGCAACCCAGGTACATGCCCTTGACCGGAATCGAACCCAGGACCTTTTAGTCCTCAGGCCGATGCTCTATCCAATGAGCCAAATCAGTTAGGGCGACTCCCAGTATTTGAATGCATTTTGAATGGTAGCTTCTAAGATGAAGCAATACAAAGAGATGTAATTTTATTGTTTGTAAAGAGAAAAAAAGATTCTAACCAATGTGACAAGATGTCAACATTTTAAATTTTAATGGTGGAACAGGGATTTTGTGTTTGGAGGAGCATATTTTTCTGAACTTGTGAAATATTTTATAACTTTAAAAAATGTCATTTTTCTCTTTTGGGTTGATGACTTTAGGGTGAGGACTGTGATTTCTGGTATAAAATAAAAAGAATTAGTGTAACAGAAATTATACAAGATTCTGTATCTATCTTGGAGAAAATTTTTAATGCCTACAGGTAATTTTATTTCTTTCTTATGTTTATAGGGCTATGCACCACCACCTAAAAATGGGATTGAACAGAAGCGCCCTGGACGCCCGTTGAATATTACATCTTTAGTTAGGCTGTCTTCAGCTGTGCCAAACCAGATTTCCATTTCTTGGGCATCAGAAATTGGGAAGGTAAAAATTCTCTCCTCTGAGCAACGTGAAAGTAATCCCACTAGTAGATATATTTTGTTGTTTTTCTTAGGCTACTAGCTCCAATTTGTTCCGTTTTCTGATGTTAATTTCTAAAAAGCAGTAATTTCCAATTCAGGGATGGAGGTATAGAGATTCTTAAAGTTAAAAATTTTAATGTTTCCTGAATCTCATCTCTTTATTTTCCTCAAAAGGAAATAAGTATAATTACAATATTTCTTAAGGTAATGGTTTAATCACAATAATGTTTAAATAACATGTTAAGAAACTGGAAACTCTTCTCTTTATGAAGAGTAACAAAGAAGCTTTATCTAACTTTAGGGAAAACAGTTAAGTGTATTCATGTTGTAATGAGAAATAATCTGTGTCAGCCTTAATAGAAACAGCTGATACTTCAGATAATATGTGGGCATCTCATGAACACATTTACTTAGAATTGTATTATTTCCTCTATACCTTTAGGTTGATTATCTGGCTTTCTGTTGATTCTTAGTCTTAAAATGCATTATATCCGTTATGAGTTACTGGTTAATACAGCAAGGCATTTCATTTTAGAACTATTTGTTCATATAATTGAAATAATAGGCAAATTTCAGTTAATTTCTGAACATAGACTTTAAAAAATGTTTTTATTGATTTTTTTTTTTTTTTTAAGAGAGAGGAAGAGAGAGGGATAGAGAGATAGAAACATCAATGATAGAGAAACATCCTGGATCAGCTGCCTCCTAAATGCCCCCACTGGGGATCACCAGTTGAATATTGTTTTCTGATAGGAAAAAAAAAGTATACTATTTTGTAGCCGAAGGAACCGCTGAGCTAAAGCAAGCCCAAAAGTATACTATTTTGTATTTTATGGATAAAGAAATTGAGTGACCTGTTTGTAGGAAGAACTTTTTGGTTTTATTACCAAGGTAATTGCAAACATGGACATAAAGAAGGGCATTTTTGTATTAATTTTAAACTATAAAGATATTTCTCTCTAATAATTGTTCTGTTGAGCTCTCATTTCTGAATTTTTACTATTATCAGTAGTGTCATAGGGTACTAATTTATAGTATTTTTCATTTGCATGAACTGAATGTGCAATGATAAAGCATTAATTAGATAATGATTCAGAAAATCTTGGCTTAGTTCTAAGTTGGCCATTGTTTCCTAATTCCCTGAGGCCTACTTACTATAAAGAATAGGTAAAATCTTGAGAATGAGTGTTATATACAAATGTAAAGGACATTATCAAATGAGCAAGTATTAATACTTTAAAGCCTAGTGAGTGGAATTTGAACAGAATAATATTTTTTTTAAATGATTACCAACTTTCAGATTTTTGAACAAATGGTTGTAGGCATTGAAGACCTGTTAATTTTTTTCTTTTTGCCACACAACAAGAATAATATATATTTTTTGTAATTATATTAATTGACTTAAAATTTGCACACTATCTTGGATATTCAGATATTTAAAAGGACTGTTTCAGGACATTAAAAATAATATTTTAAATTATTGGTTTGGCAAATACTCAAAGTATTTTCTTACTATAGAATTGATTGAGTTCATATATGTAGTGCAAAGGTAAGAGATTTTTAGCATTTTGGTAAAATTATATTTCATTCCTTTATGGCTCTATCAATAGTTAATGAAGGTTCCTTTGTGCCAGGTTTAAGAGGTATGGATTGATGTTATTCTGGCCTTGTCTATTTTATTATGTTTTCATGTGTCTTAAATACTCCAGTAGCTGCCCCTTTCCTAGTGAAATGCTCATTTCAGAATAAGAGTTAATTTGTTTGAGTTTTTCTCAGAAGAAAGCTGATTTGGGTTCATTTAAATGATTGCTCAAGGCCATGCAGCAAGTGGTCTCTTCTGCTCAAGGCCATGAAGTAAGTGGAATTTTGGATTTGAAATGTTAATTCAGACCTCTGGTGTTTGAACTTTCTGCAGTGGAACCCATTTTACAATGACAATATTATGAGAGCCCATACATAGAAACAAAAATTCTAGTTAGAAGTCAGCAGGGGAAAATACATTTTTATTCATACCATGATGGTCCCTAAGGTACCAGTTTTGCTAGATTAGAAACATACTGAGGTATGTAATCTTCCCCATGGATGTTTTAAAGTGATAAGTGATTGAGAAATATCTTTAATATGATTGGGCTTTTATCTTCCCTGAAAGAGCTGATTTTGTTTCCTTAGCTGATTTTGTTGACCTTCCTGTGGAAGTTACTTTGAATGTCATTTTTAGAAACCAGAGATTCTTAGACAAGTATGTAAATAAAGAGACTATTATCTCTTGTCTTTAATACAGATTATCTTTCTTTGTAGAATTACTCCATGTCTGTATATCTTGTACGGCAGCTCACATCAGCCATGTTATTACAGAGATTAAAAATGAAAGGTATTAGAAACCCTGATCATTCCAGAGCACTAAGTAAGTAATGTTTGTAAGGTTGAGCATATGAGATGCTTTAATGGAAAAAAAAAAAAGCCTCACATATACATCAATATAGGAATAATTTAGGAACAAGTATTAGAAATCTAAAATGAATATTGAATTAAAAATACTCCCAAAACACTGCCCTATAAATTGAAAAAAATCCTTCTCTTGGAAACTATTCCCAAGAAGATCAGTTTTAAATCCCTACTAGTGTGATTTTGAGCCTTCTCATGAAAACTTACTTAAATAAACATTAAGTTCATGGTAGTTTGGTTGTATACATTAACTTGAGAATAGGAATGCAAGTTTAATAGAATGTACATTTTTAAAAATAGTAAATAATCAAAAGCTCTTTTTGCTGAAGATGGTTGATATCCACCAGCAACAATATTTGCCTTCTGAGATGTTTTATTTTGTACTTTGCTTTGATATAATAATAGATAGAGAGAGAAAAAAAAAAAAACCTAACCGAAACTGTAAATAAATTCAATTCAGTAACTAAATATAATTGAAATAAGACATTTTTGGGGGAAAGAAAATATTTTCCCTCGCCGCTGAATGAACCTGAAAGGAGAAAAGAATCTATAGATTGAAATGGGAGCCAAGTAGGGCTTTTGAAATTTTGAAATTGTATTTTGTTTCTTATATCTTGAACCATTTCTTATTTCCTCAGCACAGTATTGATCTTGCCTAGACTTAGAAGCCAAGGAAGTTCTTTCCTAATTTTTCTTGTCTTGTTCCATTTCCGCTCTCTTTTGTTCCTCCCTATAGTTGCATTGAGAATTAGGCTTGTGAAGGGAGTGCATATTTTTATTAGCTTCTATGTGCAGTAACTTGTATACTTTACCTGGTAAATGAAATCTCAGACACATTACCACATCACTTGTAGTTTTCAGTTGTCAAAGGAAATATAAAAATAAATGACTTTTCTGTTTGTAAATTTAGTAATTATTGGAAACAACCACTACTCCCTAATGAAAAGTCATGAATGTGTGTTAGAACAGCATTAAAACTCATTCTAAATTCCTTCCTAATTGTTTTGTTATTAAATCTTAAACAGCTTTCTGTTCTGAAATTCTTCTTACTTACAATTTTACTTTTAAAAATTTAGTTAAACATCTGATACAGAGTTTGCAAGTTTGCGATTCTTTAACCTAATGCTGAAAGTATAATTCTGTTTTTAATACATTAATACTTAACTGTTTGTTTTGTTTTTGTAGTTTCTTGACTTATTCAGTGTTTGGGGAAACCTTAAATAATATTATATATATTTCTATAATTCTGTTCATATGCCACAATTAATATTAAAATTTAAAATTCTTTTTCTTCTTTTTGAAGTTAAAGAAAAACTTACTGCAGATCCTGATAGTGAAATTGCTACAACTAGCCTTCGGGTATCCTTGATGTGCCCTGTAAGTAAAGCAACAAAATATTCTGGGGTGTTTTACTTTTTATAAATCACTAATTTTCCTTTGAAACTAAGTGTGGGAATGAATGATATATTATGGTAGAATTCTAAACTTCTGTCATTTTCCCATTCGGGAATCTTCATGATGAAGTAATTTCAAAGAGTGCAAACATTCTTTTATTTTGAAGCTTTATTTATTTATTTATTTATTTATTTAATATATTTTATTGATTTTTTACAGAGAGGGTTAGAGAGTTAAAAACATCGATGAGAGCTGCCTCTTGCACACCCCCTACTGGGGATGTGCCCTCAACCAAGGTACATGCCCCTGACCAGAATCGAACCTGGGATCTTCTAGTCCACAGGCCTATGCTCTATCTACTGAGCCAAACCGGCTTTGGCATGAAGCTTTATTTTTTAAAAATTATTCTTAACTTAAACTAACAATTTTATTGAAAAGGGATAGAATTACATGAAATTGGAAAACCCAGAGAGAAGTCTGTAGTGCCAATAGGAGAGGTGGTGACAGGGATCCTAATGGGCATGTGTTTTCAGGCAAAAGTTTTAATCTTCCATATGATAGCTTCATATTGTGATAACTTTTTTGTTCTGATATATGTGAAAAAGCTACTAATTTATATTATGTGATCGAAGGTTCAAAATTTTGTGTTTCGCATGCCACTATTCAGGTGAAAATGTTTTTTATTTATTTTAAATTATTTTTTTTAATGTTTTTTAAAACACATAGACCATCTATGAAAGGACATTCAAGAGTTGTTTAACAGTGGTTCTCTCTAAATAGGAGAACCAGTGACAAAGAGACATGTTTTCATTGTATATGGATGTTGTCCTACCTGTGAATTTGTTACTTATTTTCAAAAAGTGAAAACATTTTTTTTTTAAATTATAAGGCTATCAATGAATACTAATAAAATGTGCAGCAGTCTTGATGGAAGTAAATTCTTTTTTGAATTTCTTTTTCATTTTGAACTTCTTGTATGACTTCTTTCAGACTTTTGTGACTGACTGTTCCCATTGAGGTTTTATTCTCCTTTCTGACGTGGTTTCTCATGTTTTCTTTCCTGCCTGTAGTTAGGGAAAATGAGGCTGACAATCCCATGCCGAGCAGTGACTTGTACACATCTACAGTGTTTTGATGCTGCCCTTTATCTGCAAATGAATGAGAAGAAGCCTACTTGGATTTGTCCTGTGTGTGACAAAAAAGCTGCCTATGAAAGTCTAATTTTAGATGGGTAAATATTAGCTTCGTCTCCATTCAGTAGAGCCTCATAGAAATTCTCTTCTAGCATAAAGTCAAGACGTTTGTGTGTTTTCTGCTTTATTCTACTCAATCTTTTTTTAAAACCGTGGTTAACGGCTCTTTTATGATTTCTGTTGGAGGCAAGAGGTAGAGTAGTTTCCTTTTATTTTTGCTTCCCAATATCATATTTCATAGCCTGTCTTAAAAGGGAAAGCCCACTTTCTAAGTGAGCGTAAGTCTGACTGGAAGTTCGTTGATTTTATTGACCTTAAAGTACCAGCATTTTTGTTTCACTGATTTTTCTCTATTTCATTTGTTTTTATCCATTTGTTTACTTTCACTTTAATTGTTCTTTTTTTATAGTTTCATTTAGAGAGAAGCCTAGCTTATTTATTTGCATTCTCCTAATATAGAAAGATTAGTGCTATAAATTTTCCTCTAAGTACTGCTTTAGCAACATTTCACAAATTTTGTTACATTTTTATTTTCATAAAGTTTAAAATACTTGTTAATTTGTTTTTATATTTTCTTTGTCTCATGGGTTGTTTGTTAATTTTCATATATATGAGGATTTTCATATATTTTTCTGATGATGATTTCAAATTCAGCCCGATTGCCCCTAACTGCCTGCGTCTGCTGGCCTGGTCACCCCTAACTGCTCTTCCCTGCCTGCCTGGTCTCCCGAACTGCCCTCCCCTGCTGGCCTGGTCACCCATAAATGCCCTCCCCTGCTGGCCCGGTTGCCCCTAACTGCTCTCCCCTTTAGCCTGGTCCCCCCCCCAACTACCCTCCCCTGTAGATCTGGTCCCTTGCAACTGCCCTCCCTGGCAGGCCTGGTCCCCCTCAACTGCCCTCTTCTGCCAGCCCGGTCACCTCTAATTTCCCTCCCAATTACCCTGTTGGCCTGGTTGTACACATTTGCTCTCCCCTGCTGGCTGTCTTATGGTGGCCATCTTGTGTCCATATGGGGGTGGCTATCTTTGAACATATGGGGGCAGCGATATGGTCAGTTTGCATATTACTCTTTTATTAGGATTTCTTCTTCCCCTCACCTCTATGATTCTTTTTGCTTGATATCGATATTATAAGCTTATAAGTTAGATTTTGTATAATAACATTTCTGTTTGGTTATGTGTATTTTAAATATATATTGTATTGAAGGTTGTTCTTTACTGCAATCAATTTCTGTTTAGCCACTATTTTTTAGATGACTCAGTAAGTCATTTAACTCTTTTTTGCCCTTTAAAGATCTAAAACATAGACGGAAGGAGGTATAATAGTTGTCCTAAAGTCTAAAGTATTGAACTACCAAAACAAGCTAAAGTCAGTATTACTTTTGTCTCCAATGTAATAAGTACTTCTTTGTTATAATTTCACTTTTAAACAAGGTCATTGATTACATTTTTCTACTTAATTGATTTATAGCCTTTTTATGGAAATTCTGAGTGACTGTTCTGATGTGGATGAGATCAAATTCCAAGAAGATGGCTCTTGGTGTCCAATGAGACCGAAGAAAGAAGCTATGAAAGTATCCAGCCAACCGTGCACAAAAATAGAAAGTATGTGTAGAATGGCAGCAGAGAGCAAAGCAGTGTGACTCCTGCAGCATTATCTTTATCATTAACATTGGCCACTAGAATTTCATTTGAAGCTCAGTTTGCTAATTTTGTGTGTGTGTTAATCCTCACCCGAGGATATTTTTCCCCCATTGATTTTTAGAGAGAATGAAAGGGGTGAAGGGAGGGGGAGAGACCACATCAATTAGTTGCCTTCCACATGTACCTTGGTCAGGACTGGGATCGAGCTTGAAATTGAGGTATGTGCCCTTAACTGGAATCGAACCTGCGACCTTCAGTCCGAGGGCCAATGCTCTAACCACTGAGCAACCAGCTAGACTATAATGGAAAATAAGTTTATCTTTTGATAACTTTTTCTTTTGATCATCTATTACATAAGTAATTTTCCCTAACTGATTTTTATTCTTTTTAAGAAATGTGCCCAAGTTTATAAGTATACCATTCTTCTAACCAGCCTTTTTATAGTTATTTCTCATATGTAAAGTAAATGAAAAAATCATCTAAAATTATTTTAATATATGGTGTTTGTTACAAAATGAAAAGTTATAAATGACATTTCTATGGACAGTTTTTCTTTTCTTTTTAAAAAAAATATATTTTATTGATATTTTTACAGAGAGGAAGGGAGAGTGATAGAGAGTTAGAAACATCAGTGAGAGAGAAACATCTATCAGCTGCCTCCTGCACACTCCCCACTGGGGATGTGCCCACAACCAATGTACATGCCCTTGACCGGAATCGAACCTGGGACCCTTCAGTCTGTAGGCCGATGCTCTATCCACTGAGCCAAACTGGTTAGGGCTATGGACAATTTTTCAGAATTGTTTTTAGAGTACTGGTTGAGGTATCTGTGAATGATGAAGGAAAAGTTCCCCACATCTTTGAGAAAAATAGTGATTTAGTTGATTATTTGCTGCTGCTTTTTCATTATCAACTAGCATTCATTTACCTCTAAACAGATTGCAGGGCACAGTATACTTTTTCTATGAAATGGTGAGTGTATAAGACTATAATAATGAGCAGAAAGGAGAACCTAGGTGATAAGTAGACAGGCAGTTTATAAGAAAAATTTTAAATGTCTGAATAACAAGAAGTTTTTTCATGGTGAAAATTTTTGTCAAGTTCTGGTGAAGAGCCTATACATTCTTTGACATGAGCACTTTTGCTTTGCTAGAATAGAAAATTCTGATTCTGACTGAACACTGCAGCAAGTTTGTGAAAACAGTGACACCACGTATTCTTGTTCATGGCCGGAAATCAGCCACCTAACTCCAGATGTCTGTCTATAAAATGACTGCTTGCTTGCTGAGACACCGTGAGCAGCAGGATATGTGCATATCCATTGGGAGTACCAGGGAGGAAACTATGAGCATGTTTGAATGAAGCTTTTGGCTCTCTTTCAGGGCATAGAGCTCACTCTGTCTCTCCAGGTTAGTAATTTTACAGAGAGATGTCTGGAGTTTGGGAGTTGGTCTCTTTCCATGTGGTCTCTTTCCATGGGACAGAGTATTTAGCTTTACTGGCATGCTGCACAGTTAAGACTCTGTGGCTAGAGTTTGTGTCACAACCTTAAGTGTGTTTTTTTGTTTTTTCCTGTTCCCTACATGCAGGTTCAAGTGTCCTCAGTAAGCCTTGTTCAGTGACTGTAGCCAATGAGGCAAGCAAGAAGAAAGTGGACGTTATAGACCTAACAATAGAAAGCTCTTCTGATGAAGAGGAAGATCCTCCTGCCAAAAGGAAGTGCATCTTCATGTCAGAAACACAAAGCAGCCCAACCAAAGGGTTTGTTAATTTATAGTTTTACACTTGGAACTAACTGTTACTGGGATAGGTTTGTAAATGTCTCTGATAGTTTCATAATCATAGAATGCTATTTTAATTTGCCTTTGGTTGAAGTATTTTCAATATCTAAATAAAGAGAATATTGCCATCTTTGGGAAGTAAGAGTTGAAATCTCACGTGTAAGTATTTCATATAAGTACAAATTGGCATCACAAACCAACAGAAGGAAGCTTATGGAATATGGAATCTAACAAGTGTGGATTCCACATTTGATACCATTGCTTACTCATTCACGATGTATGATGAAAAATTTAACTTGCTTGAGCTTCCTGTTTCTGTTCTGTACAATGGGGTTAGAAAATGCCTACCTCATGAGAATTTTTTTAAGATTTCAATAAGATAATGAAACAGTTTAGCTTCAGTGTTTGGCAAATCAGAAGGAATACAAATGAAAAACCAGGAAAACTTATTTTCCATTGTATCTTGAAATGTTGTGAGCAGCTATTTTTTAAGAGGCATTGTTTTAGTAAAACTTACAGTTTTACAGAGCCCCAAAAGTAAAAAGCATTCTGTCTATAATGGTACATGGGCCTGGGGTGGGGATGGACTAGAGGGAGTCAATGGAGGGAAAAGGAAGACATATGTAATATTTTCAACAATAAAGAATTCTTAAAAAAATAAAAGGGGAGGGGGGGCTTTTGACATGTCACTGCCTCCTCATAGAATTGGCAAATACATAGGCATATGTATGTATACATTATCAATGTGTACATACATATTTTTAAAATTTTTTAGTCTTATTCATAATATCATAGTACAAAGGTAAATTGCTGGAATTTTGCAAGACAGTGAATATTAGTATTCTAGACTGTATACTGGATCATTTATCACATTTAGTTCAGACTTACATATTTAAAAATGCGTTAACTTGAATTGTTATCCTAAAGGCTGAAATTCATCATGTGCTCCCTCCCACTTTACAGTCATAAAAATATTAATATACTTTTGCAACCAATTCCTAATGATCCTTAATCCAGAGAAATACATTATTAACCTCTATTTTTTATTTCCTATCTTTAGAATACCTCTGAGTCTCAGTGTGCTTTTCTCTTTACTTCTAGTTGTAGAATTTCCACTCAGCCAGCCTTCCTGTGGCTCTGGATGATGTCAGTTTTGTCTTTTAGTTGTAGTTTTGAAATTGTTGTGCGAGGCAGCAGTTTAGGTGTTTACCTATGCTGCCATCTTTGTTTCTCTCGGTATCTTTTTTTGTTGTTGTTGCAATGGTAAATGGGATTGTTTGTTTAGCTTCTCTTTCTGAGAATTAATTATTGATGTATAAAACAGCCACCAATTTTTGGGTGTTGATTTTGTAACCTGCTACATTGCCAAATTCATTTATTAAATCTATTAGTTTCTTGGTGGACTCTTTAGGGTTTTCTATGTACTTTATCATATCATCTGCAAATAATGAGAGTTTTATTTCCTCCTTTCCAATTTGGATGCCTTTTATTTTTTCTTCTTGTCTAATCACTGTGGCTAGGACTTCCAGTACTATGTTGAATAAGAGTGATGAAAGCAGACATCCCTCTCTTGTTCCTGTTCTTGGGGGAAATGCTTTTAGTTTTTGCTGATTGAGTGTGATGTTGGCTGTAGGTTTGTCATATATGGCCTTTATCATGTTGAGATATGTTCTCTCTATTGCCGCTTTGCTCAGAGTTTCTATAAAAAATGGATGTTGGATTTTGTTGAATGCTTTTTCTGTATCTGTTGATATGATTATGTGATTTTTGTCTTTCAGTTTATTTATGTGTTGTATCATGTTTGTTGATTTGCAAATATTTTACCAGCCTTGCATTCCTGAAAAAGAGTTTGAAAGTGTTCCTCTTGAATTTTCTGAAATGATTTGACAAGTATAGGTATTAGTTTTTCTTTGAATATTTGGTAAAACTCCCCTGTGAAGCCCCCTGGACCTGAGCTTTTGTTTGCCGGGAGTTTCTTGATTACTGCTTGTATTTCATCAATTGTTATTGGCCTATTCAGGTTTTCTGATTTCCTGATTCAGTTTTGGGAGATTGTATTTTTCTAGGAACTTGTCTATAATCATCCATATTGCCAGCTTGCTGGCCTATAGTTGTTCATAATATTTTCTTAACAATCCTTTGTATTTCTGTGGTGTCAGTGGTTGGTTCTCCATTTTGTGTAGTGAGTAGCTACCATATAGTTTGCTGAAACTTAGTGAATTTACAACTGAGAATGCACAGTAGTACAGCCCTTCTGTACTGTGAACTAACAGCCAGATTGTTTGTAATTTCCTTGCTATTTAAAACAGGGTTCTCATGTATCAGCCATCTTCTGTAAGGGTGCCCAGTGTGACTTCGGTTGATCCTGCTGCTATTCCGCCTTCATTAACAGACTACTCAGTACCATTCCACCACACGCCAATATCAAGTATGTCATCAGATTTGCCAGGTATGTGAAGTTATTTTTTGTTTGTTTGTTTCTTATTATGTCTTACCATTTATTTTTAATCTTAACCTTGGAGCAAATAGAATTTTAAAAATTTAAATAGAAATGCTAAGGAAATTTGAAAACTTCATATAAAGGTAATGTCTTTTTTAATATATTCATTTTCTGTCATCTTAACTACAGAACAGTCTATAGATTCCTAATAATAGCAGTCTATAGATTCCTAATAATAGTAGGATAGTAGGAAATGTTTATAGATTTTATTTTCCTTCAGAGAATATTTATACTCAGAGGTTTTCCTTAGTTTATTTATTATGCAAGCTTATAGGTTAGGGAGAGAGAATTTTCTCATACTCTTCTTGGTTGTAGTTCAACTTGGGGTGTTGCCAACATCTTTAACTTGTGACCTCTTCTCTCCCCACATCCCCCCCCCCCCCCCCCGTAAAAATAAGATCTACCAGCTGTCTCCCTAGAGCACTACCTAATATTTAACGACATATTTTATATATATATATATTAACTGAACATTTAAAAATTCAAGGTTACTTGGATTACCTTAGTACCAAGACCTGTGCAACCAAGGCCATATCATACCTTTAAACTCTGCCCTTTTCTCCTCTCTTAATAGCCAGTGTTTTTACAGATATTTTTGGTCTATCAAATGTGAGCAAGTTTAAAACCAGAACCTCTTAATATTCATGACTTCCCTTCTTTCTAAAGGGTGCTTTTAGTGGAACACAACTCCTTCCAATTAATTTCCCCCACCAGATTTCTGAAGTTAATTTTACCCTTTTAGAAAGGTCTTTATTATAAGAACAATATGTATTCTATTGTACAAAATTTATGTTGTTTGAAACAGTTGATGTTTTTGTTATCTGGCCAGTTCAAATAAAATTTAATGGAAAAGAATAGACAAAAATACTATCCATCAAAAAATTGTAAATACCTTTTTTTAAATATGTTTAGTCCATACGTATTTTGGAAATTGACATTTAAGTATGTTTAGTCCATGTGTACTTTGGGAATTGGTATTTTAAAAAATTGTTTTCAAACCCAGCCATGACCAGTTACAAAGTATTTTTTGTATCCAAAGCTCCATGCAAAGGTATAGGTGAGGTTTCATGGTCCATAAGAAATAAATACACTCAGAGTCTTAATTTCTAACTGCTATGTTTTGCTCTAACCTTGGCTAGTTTTAAGTGAAGTTGAAGAGTGTCCACATGTCATCTTAGTATACGTTATAAACAAACATTTTTTAAGGATTTGTTTCCTAAAGACTTTGAATTAAAAATTGATCTGGAAAAAAAAGATGATAAACTTTCCATTTACTAAAGTAGTTCTGACCAGTTAGCAGTAGAATAGACACACTTTGCAGATCACTTGCTCTCTTTTCACATTATGTGATTCTGAATGAATTTTTAACTTTAGAGAATTTAGTTTTTCAAAATTTGGGCATAAATTGAAACTTTTATAAAATGTACAGAGTTGAGAACAATGCAGTAAAACATGTTAACTGTATATTACATAAAATACATTTAAGGAACTAAGACTAATATTCAGGCCAATATAAACCAATATAGTAATACTGGTTATTAAAATGTTAAAATGCTTTCTACAAGTTGATAAACTGAATAGAATAGGGTCTATTGACCTTACAGGAATTAACAATTTTATCATCATCTGTGAATCATGTAGCAGTCACTACATCTAAATAGCTTATTTTTTACTTTGGTTTTATTGTTAATATGCTCTTTTGTAATTAGTAGTTAATTTGCTTTTATGTTTGTGCATAATTTTATGTAATTAGTCATACTATACAGAGTTGATATTTACAAATTTAATAATTTATAATAAAATATTAAATAGAACACCAAGAATAGAGAGCTGACAACGTTTTAATACATTTCTTAACATTCTTTTTAAACATCATAAACATGAATCTTCTGAATCTGCAGGGGAACAAAGAAGAAATGATATTAATAATGAACTGCAGCTTGGAACATCTTCTGATACTGTGCAACAGTGAATTCAAAATAAAACATAATTTGTATTTATGGAATGGAAAACAGCTTATTTCAAGAAAAAAATGACTGCCTTATTATTACTAGTGACATATTGTCAGGTGTGAATGGTGCTCAAAAATTGTGTCATTAAAATTTGGAATTGCTAAACCTTTACATATTTAATCATGTAGCAACCATGTTTTGTTCAAGTTCATGGCTCAAATAAGGAAGATGTTATTATTCGTAAGACGCAGAGTCAGTTTCACATAGTCACATTGAAAATCTAAAAGCAACAATTTTAACAATGTTAATAGAACAAACATTTAGAATGTACCATCAAAATTTTTGACCTCCTTTTTAGTTAAAAATAATTAAGCACATTTTCAACCTTGAAATACTTAGGAGGGCATAATTATATACCAATATAACCTGTTGTTTCAATTGAAACTTATCCTGTCTAATAAAAGAGTGATATGCAAATTAACCATCACTCCACTATACCCACCAGTCACACCCACCAGCCAATCAGCAAGTATGCAAATTAATCCCAACCAAGATGACTATGGCCATAGAGAGCAGGAGGGAGGCTTGTGTTTCCCTGGCAATAGAGGAAGCCAGGCTTTCCACACACCCTGGCAGTCCCAGGCCTCCACTCAAGGGTACAAAGTTTCAATTATAGAAGGTAAATAAATTCCAACAGAAATGGCGGCAGCCACTGAGCTGGAAGAGCAGGAGGCTATGGTTTCCCCAGGCTAAGGAGGAAGCCAATCTTCTGCAGCCCTGGCTAGTTCAGGGCCTTCACTCCAGGCTACAAAGTTTCAATTATAGAAGATACATAAATTCCAACAGAAATGCCTGCCACCACGGAGCAAGCAGAAGGCTTGACTCTGCTCCAGGCTACAAAGTTTCAATTGTAGAAGATAAATTTCAGATACCAGGGCCTCCGCTTGAGTCGCTGGGGGGTTTGACTGGCCTGTAAACCACCACAGGCCCCTCATCCAGGCCATCTATGTCCTAAGGGGACCCCCACCCTGATCCGGGACATCCTTCAGGGCAAACCAGCTGGCCCCCACTCATGCACCAGGCCTCTATCCTATCTAATAAAAGAGTAGTATGCAGATTGACAATCACTCCAACACACAAGATGGCTGTCCCCTTGTGGTCAAAGATCCTGCCCCTATGTGGACACAAGATGGTCAGCAGGGAAGGGCAGTTGGGAGGGACCAGGCCTGCAAGGGAGGGCAGTTGGGGGCGATCAACCCTGCAGGGGAGGGCAGTTAGGGGTGACCAGCTGGCAGAGGAGAGAAGTTGGGGGCAAACAGGCTGGTAGGGAGTATTTAGGCATCAGTCAGGCTGGTAGCAGAGTGCTTAGGGGTTGATCAGGCTGGCAGGCAGAAGTAGTTAGGGGCAATGAGGAAGGCAGGCAGGCGAGCAGTTGGGAGCCAGCAGTCCTGGATTGTGAGAGGGCAGTTGGACATTCCTTGAGGGGTCCCAGGTTGGAGAGGGTACAGGCTGGGCTGAGGGACACCCCCCACCCCTTGCATGAGTTTTGTGCACCTACCTCTAGTGGTGAAATAAGAAAACAGCAATTTTGCTAAATTTATAAAATAAGGAAGTAACATTAATCATTATTTATGAAACTTCAACTATTTCATATGAGCTTTAATAGTCTACTTAAAATGTAAAATGCAAGACTTTGATAATGAAGTTTATTGGAAGGAATAATATCTGAAATACTCTATCAAATTTTAGAGATGGTGTTTGAGAAAAAGTTACACTGAGAAAAATATTAGAACATTATTGGATTTTTGTATAGACAGCGTCTGTATAATGCTGGGGAGACAGTCTATAATTTCAACCAAGAGTTTAGAAAAATGTGTAGGTATTTTACTATCTATAATAATAAAAATGTATCATGCTAATTAGACTGGACATCCTTCGGATGTCTTTACTTGTGGACAAAGCCGCAGCATGGGAGGTTGCGGGGGAAGGGATCCTGAGGCAGAGGCAGCAGAGGCCCCCGGCCACGGCAGTGGATAGGGACTGGGGCCAAGGCTCTTGGATGAATTTCGTGCATGGGTCTCTAGTGCATTATATAAGTCACCATATTCATTGATCTGTGGATGAGGCGTCAAAAGATATAGAACAAGTGAATCTTAAATCACATGAGACAGTAAAGAATTACAATACATCTAAGAGCTAAAATAATGAAAATAGCAAGTCTCTGCACCTCAGTGGACAGCCTTCAAATCTGGAGCTATATATAAAAAAAAAAGTCTGAAAATTACAAGTCTGTGTGTTTATTTATATTGAAGTTGTGAAATGGGACTAGTTAAACATTTAGAAAATGAACATTTTTGGGTGATTGGCTTCAAAACAAATATTCCAACAGAGATAGTAGTACTTTCTTAGTTTTTTAAAAGTGTTTGTTATTTAAGTGGACTGAGTGATTAAAAACACATTAAAAGTAATTGAACATATCAAATCCTATATAAAAAAGCCTACTATGCTAAGTATCCAGTTGGCCATTCAACCAATCAAAGTGTAATATGCTAATGATATGCTAAAGCTGCTCAACTGATTGCTATGATGTGCACTAACCACCGGGGGTAGACAGTCAACCGGTTAACCAGTCATGATGATGTGCACTGACCACCACGGGGCAGATACTCCAACTGGTAGGTTAGTTTGCTGCTTGGGTCAGGCCAATCGGGACTTAGCGAGACTGACACTCCCTGGAGCCCTCCTGTAGTCCCTCCCCAGCTGGCCAACCTCCAGCACCCCTCCCTGGCCCCAATCGTGCACCAGTGGGGTTCCTTGGTCTGATCTGCACTGTCTTGCAATCTGGGCTGAGGGACCTCTTCCCCCTGAGTGCATGAATTTCAGGCACTGGGCCTCTATTAAACTATAAAAGCCAAAGTTATAAAAAGAAAATTGTTACACCATTTGAAGCAAAATAAAATGAATAAAGTTAAACCAATTAATTAAATGACACACCAATAAAGTATTTTTGTGACTCAGTCAATAATGGAGATGTTGAATATATAAAATTACTGGAAGGTATAAGGGTTAGACCTATTTTGAATTGATGTTCAACAGAAGCAGAGAAAGGACTTACTGAACAAGATAATGTGAAAAGAAACTGCTTATGGAGAAACGTCACCTACTGAAGTTGGAAACATTTGTTGTGATTCTCTTTGTCCATTGTTGGCTCAAACTGTGGTGTGTCATATAGGTAGTGACAGACATACAAAATGAAAGTACCAACAATTTTTTTTACATGCTTTATAAATGGAATGGTTTCTTTCAAATGATTGGTGCTATAGTTTCTATTACTTGATAAACATTGTAAGCATAGCTTATTTAGAGATTATAAGGGACTAAATATATTTAAAATTTTTGAGTTATAAATTACTCATTCTGCTTATTAAATATTTTAAAGATAATTTCCACTAATATTCTCTATTTTGAGTAACAGTCTAGTATCAGACTTTACTCTGAAAGGTTGCTATTTAAGGTAACATTGAATGCCAGCAAATAAAAATGTATAAAATTGAATAGAAATTGATCTTAGTGACCTATACTTAGTGTTTTGAAATTTAGTCAAACAGGGACTCTAGGAAAATTGACTTAGATGTTTATTGATATACTTTTCAGGCCTGAAATTTTAAATTATTTATTGTCATAACTCTAATGCTTTGAAATGGTGTTCTTGGCACTCTTTTCCACATTCCTGTTCCTAAAGCTTAGTTGGAGAATCTCACATCTTTGGTTTAGAAAATTGCATTTGCTTATAACCTAGTACGCCTTGATAAGATTTAGCTTGTTAGCAGAAATTACTGAGGCTTGCTTTGTGCAGAGCATGGAACTGGATTGATCCCTGGATGAGGTACTGCTTTTGATGTGGGAATAGGGGGACAGAGAGCACTTCATGAAATAGACATCTGTTTAAGAAGTGGTATTTTAGATGAAGTTCAATATGATGTGTTTCTAAAAAATAAATGTGAAGTATCTTAAGAGCTTAAATATGTTTTTTTAATAGTTCGTATCAGATCATCATCTCATCTGTTTTGTTGCTTCTCATTCTGTTAAATGATGAAGCGAAGAAATATTTGCTTTGACTAGTCCTTCTTCCTTTAAGTCTCTGGGAAGTGATTTTTCCAGATGTTTTATCAGGGAATATGTTCATTTTGGAGTTTTATACACATTAAATAGCACTGCTTATGGTGTAGAACTTTCCTATCATAGAATTGTAAACAGTTAACCCCAAATGTTTTCTGGCTTGTGATAAATATAAAATGATTTTGGGAAATAATTCTTGTCTCCAAAATATGAGACAACTATTAACAAAGCATTTTTGTTTTAGGTTTGGATTTTCTTTCCCTTATTCCAGTTGATCCTCAGGTATGTATCCTGAATTTAAGCAACTAATTTGTATTTGATCGTTGCTTATGTCATACTAACTAAAAATGACCAGTTGCATAAAATCAGGACAGTCAACTCACAGTTATTTAAATTGCTGCTAAGAAAGTACTATATAAATACTTCACAGTTTTATTTGGAGGAATAAAGTTGCTGTTTTTCAACTTATGATGTTTTTTGGTCTTAATATCTGAATTTGAAATTATATTTTATTTAGTTTAATAATCAGTTGGCATTTATCAAGCACTTTCAGTGATTAAAATGAGGGGAAGCAGTGCTAGATTACTAAAAGTTAAAATTGAAAGAAATTGTAAAACACTTGTTTTATACAGAGAAAACAGCTAAAACTATTAAACTGTTTGAATTATTATCTTGAGTCTTCCTTATTTTTAAAGGCAATCAGATTCAGACTTTGGGGGTGCCCCAGCCTAAGTTGCTATAAATTATAAATTATTCTTGTTTTCTCTGTTAGAGGTAAGAAATTCTATAATCCCAGAGTATCAACATGAAGACCTTGCAGTGAGCATGGACCCCGCTGGCAGGCGTGTAGCAGAGGCAGAGCAGAGGAGGGAAAGGCATGGGAAAGCCAGGGGCAAAGTAAAACAAAGAGACTTTGAAAGGTGTGTTGAGATTTGGAAGGGTACATGGACCACCAAATTCATAGGTGCTCAGAATCAGCTAACTGCAGGTCTTGTATTGGCCTCCTGTTTGAATACTCTGGATCTGGTCACACAAACAACACTGGAAATATTGGCCCAAGGTAATATGCACAGAATGAAGAATTTCTTCTTCTTACCCTGAATTGACTTTGTGACATCAATAGATTCTATCTATAGCAAAAGTATACATATATCTTTCTAGGAAATTGATTCTTTGGGCTTAAAATGTTACTGATTTTTTTTTTAATGTGAACTATCCTTTTAAAAAAAAATTACCTTGGAACCTAGAGGATTCAGATTTCACAGTGCTATTTAGCTGCTTAGTGTCAGGCTAACTTAATTGATAAGGCAATGGAAGAGTTAGAGGTTGTGCCTTCAGTCCTTCATAGAATCTTTAAGATTTGTTCTACTTTACCTCCATATTGCCCCATTATTCTTGTGCAGATTACGCATAAAGGATAGAATTAGAGGTAAATGCCTGCAATCCGAGTATAATAAATATTCAATGTATAGATCCTATTGATAGCAGGACTGTAGTATCTAGCATTCATTTTCTAAAGGAAGAAGAGTACTTTTTTACTACCACACAGTCAAAAACTGCCTGAGAGACAAAATAAAATGTAAGTTCTGACCTTTTTTCCAGATTCCTTCCCCAATTTTGTTGGAAAGTAGGAAATGTATTTGCTTTTAAAGAAAGTTAATGCTTGAGAGTTTAACTTCCTTTAGAACTCTTTAAGAACTATTCCTTTTCCTCTAACCAATATCCCTTGAATTTCTTAGTGCATGGCATTCATTTTATTCATGATCCAAGACAGTTATCCATCCTAAATATTAAATTACTTTATTGAAGGCAGAATTGGTGGTGTTCTTCCCATGGACAAGCAGCTCAGACCTGGGGCTTTTCCCCTTATCATTTTACAGATCACATAATTAAACAACCTCAGTTTTAAATTTTGTTCTGTAACTTAGTATCTCCAATGATAGCTGACTATAGAAGTGATAAGATTGATCAGATACCCTTTCATACAATCTGAAGATAAAATATTTCTCACATAAAATATTCTATAGCAATATAAAAATAAAGCTTTTAGTGGTCCCCCCCCTCCCCCCCCCCGACTAATACTAGAGTGTTAAACTCAAGTTTGAATTTGTTTAAGAATCAGCAACCAAACTGGCAAGGAAACAAAATGTGAACTCTTGGAAAAGGTTGTCAGGGAATTATCACAATGAAAATTAGATTAGATCTCTTTTAAGATTTATTCCGAAATTTTGTGATTACGTGAGATAGTTTTCTGTACTGGGCATCCCGTGGTAGTTAGCTACCATGTTGTCTCTGTTAGAATGAGTGCTGTCCTTACAATTACACAGGTATTGTACGTGCATGTTCAGAGAGAGTCAAATGCCACTCTTGAGTTGATCAGTTTTTTGTATATATATATTATTGATTTCAGAGAGGGAGAGATAGAAACATCAATGAGAAGAGAGAATAATTAATTGGCTGCCTCCTGCAGGCCCCCTAGTGGGGATTGTGCAATAATCAGAATTCAACCTTGACCTCCTGGTTCATACATTGACCCTCAACATGGAGCCATGTTAGCTGGGCTAATTGATTTATTTTAACATTATTCCTAAACTGTCTGATTGATAATAAATTTTGAAAGGATTATCAAATTTTGAAATAGCATTTTTGCTCACTACCATTAAAAAGAAATGTTTACTATCCTTTTGCGGTGTGATTTAAATCTGGTATAAACACATGTAGCTAGAGATCTTTTTGAGGTTATGAGTCATGATTGTGGGGCCATATTCTCTATTAAATATTGACATTTTTGTAATTGCACCTATATATTTGGTCAGCAAACAAATTCTACAAGTTTTGAGAATCAAGAATATATACTACATTCTCTAAGTAATGTAAAATAGCTATATTCATGCCATATTTCATTCAAAGACCTGGTTTTGAGAATTTTTTAAATCCCATTGGGATTAAAATACGTGGCTCTCACCTGTACTTATCTAACAATTTCTAGTCTCTATTTGAAATCAATGTAGCCTCTTCCTCATCAGCATCATTGTTTGTTTCAAGCAGTACTGTCCTCCTATGTTTTTGGATAGTCTCACCTCACCCTTAACAGCAAGCAGTACGTCTGTCACCACCACCAGCCCCCATGAAAGCAACACTCATGTTAGCTCATCCAGCAGCAGGAGTGAGACAGGGGTCATAACCAGCAGTGGAAGGAACATTCCAGACATCATCTCATTGGACTAAAGGAGGACTTGCTCGATTCTAGGAATCATTCATCAAAACTGCTCTTTCTTGGATCTCTGGCCCTTGGAAGCTATTTTTTTAATAACAGTTACTTTGATATTTATTGAAATGTCAAATGGATTCTTTTGCTTTCTGAGAGACAAACACAGATGACTGTGGCAAGAACCAAATGACACACAAGATTTTTCTTATTCATGCTGTACTCTGAGCATCAGATGCGTTCAGCCATAGCTGTGTCTTCTTGGGAGACGGATTTCAGTTTCATGTTACTGGATGGATTCTACAAAAACAGTTAAACATTTCTTGTTGTAATAAACAGCAATAAAATTACGTAAATGTGCAAGTAAACTTTTTTCTAATTAAAAAGGATGTAATCAATGATTTTAAAAGGACAGCAACTTTCGTTTAACCTGATGTGAAGGAAAAATATATGGAAAGAAGTTGTGTTTGCCAAATGAGTTGTTGCCACACAGATTTGTTCTATTTCGTTGAACTGATGAAGTCTTGACAGTGGCCAAAGCATGGGTTCCACTTTTTTTCCTGATTCCATCAAAGAATAATGGCCTTCGTGTCGCGCATTTTTCCCTGATTGTCATTTACATTCAATGTTATTTGCTACTGAATACAGAGAGAAGTTCTAGGATCTGGCTGTTCTTTATTGGCGAGTATGTAGAAGAACACTACATAGATTCTACCCTGATGTAATGTGTGTTATTTTTTGTAATTTTATAATCTCATTCTAGAGATTTCTGTAAATTTGGGGCTTGTCTTCTCAAAAAAAAAAAAAAAAAAAAAAAAGTGCTTTGCAGCCATTGAAGGAAATGTTTTAGGAGTATGGTGGCTGAAATGTTAGAATTTTGTTCTTACTGTCCAGAATCATGGAGAGTTTAGAGGCAATAGAAGAACAGACTTAGGGGAGTTTGGGAATAACAAAGATTAATTTATTCCTAAGAATTGCTTTTGCTCACTTTATAAAATAACATTCAAATCTTGTTGAAACGTTTCAGATTTCAGTGATACCAAGAAAACATGTTTTAGGTCTCTGATCATTTTTAAAGAAAAACCAGACAGCAAGAGGAAGGGTGGTATCAGATTTCCTTTTTCTTAAGAGAAATCCTTCCTGAGACCACGAAAGACCTGAACCCCACTTTAAAAACCACTCTACTTTCTTTTGCTTCATTTGGCTTCCTAAATAATTTTAGAATTCTCAAGGAGCTAATACTTTCCCAATGCTTAGCTTTCTCTGCCTAAGCTATCTCTGTTTTACAGATAAACTCTTTTTAAAATGGGTCATCTGATTCTCAAGCTGAGTGCCCAGGTGGAAAGCGAGTTCAGTGAGAACAGGGACGCATGACTTGAGTTGGTGCAACTCCATGGAGCTGACTTGACATGCTTGGTTTTTACACCTTCTCAAGTTTTCATGGCCTCTGTGCACCTTTTGTGCTGATTTAAGATCATGTGGTTTTCTGTATCATCCCTTTATTGGCCACATCATCCCCTTAATGTATTACCCTTTTTGGACGGCTGCTTATTATTAAAAACGTGGAAAATAAACTTCCTGCAGTAGTTGTGCCATAGTTGCTAGTTCTATCTTGTCATTAGATTTCCAATCTATGTTACAATCCTTTCGTCCAGATACAGAATATCTTCATAGTAGATATTTATGTTGCTGCTTTAAATACAGATGCAATTTCTGTTAACTGTAATCAGATAGAAAAAGTAACCTGACTTATGTAGTATAATTTGTCAATAAAGAAATGATGTATATTTGTTATCATTTTGTTACCCTTTAGATTCTCAGCGACTCCCCTTCCCAGTTTAACCAACAGAGTTTTATAAGGTCAATTAAAATATGAATAGAAGTTAGTTTATTTACTTGTTTTTTATAATAGATACCTCTGCTTTTATAGTTGTGATTTGTTTCTTTTTCAATATTTTATGTGAACAGTTTTAGTGTACCTTTCTGGTGCTTTCCGTTGGTTACATATAAATTTTTAATTTATCTCATGCAGACATATTTAAAAATCACTATTATGTTTATAACTTTAAAATCCAGGGCTTTTGTGTATACATTTTTGAAGGTGAGCACTTTTCTTTATGCCTTTGGCTTTATGACAACTGCATGTTTATTAAGCCATTATCCTTTTTCAGTGTGGTCACTAAATATTTTTACCAAGACCCTGGCTTTTTGTTGTTAATCCTCACTGGTGAATATTTTGTCCATTGACAATGGAACGGAGTGGGGAGGGAAGAAAGGAGAGAGAGAAACATCGATGTGTGAAAGCCACATCAATCAGTTGCCTCCCACATGCATTCCCAACTGGGGTGGGATAAAATCTGGGACCCTTGTGTTCTCGGGCGAACACACTATTGAGCTACGCCTACCAGAGCAACCCTGACTTTTTATTTATTTTTTATTTTTTTTAACCCTGACTTTTTAGCAGTTGATTTTGCTAGCCCGGATATTTTGTTTAACCAAGTATAATGCAGTTCTAGAGATCGTCTTACCTGTTGCTTAGATGTCAGCCAGCTGGTGATTATGTGGAGTACCTTAAGGGAAGGAACTGCTACTACTAGTCTCTTGCAAACACCTGCCAACCTATATTTTTATCTTTATTCCCTTAGAAAAGTTAAGGGCTTTTCTTGCTTTTGTACCTCCTGGCAGTGTAATGGGTGCTGATACAGCGTCACACCTGCAGTTTGCTTATATTCACTGACTTTCTGACGCTTGGATGAGCCACTTTAGGATTTCACTTCCATTTCTGCTCAGAAGGTGTATTGTCTTTTTCTGTGTATAATATGCTTTTTTTTTCTTCTTCTTCTTTCTAAAACCATTAGACTGAAAATCGAGGGGCGTCTTATACACAGCTGTCAGCCAAGGAGAGAGCAGTGTGGGTGGGCAGCTGTCCATGCCTTGTCAAACAGGCTTCTTCTAGTCACGAGCCTTATTGTTATGATGTCAGCTAATGCCATAATTGGAGGTGGAGGTGGTGGTGAGTGCACAGATGCAACAGGGACCTGAGCGTTCTGAGCCCATAAAAATGCCAAAAAATAAAAATATAAATACCTGTAAGTGATTGTCTTACTCTGCAAAATTCAAACTGAATGTAATCAGTTATGCAAAAGAGCATGGAAATAGAGCTGCGGAGACAATTTGGACCTCTTCCCAGTGTATGATCAGACAGTGGAGAAAACAAGAACAACTTAAGATGTCAAAAGAGAAGAAAACCTTAAGGAAAACCAGCCCTAACCGGTTTGGCTCAGTGGATGGTCCCAGGTTCGATTCCGGTCACGGGCATGTACCTTGGTTGCACGCACATCCCCAGTAGGGGGTTTGCTGGAGGCAGCTGGTCGATGTTTCTTCTCTCTCATTGATGTTTATAATTATCCCTCTCCCTTCCTCTCTGTAAAAAATCAACAAAATATTTCTTTTTTTTTTTTTTTTTTTTTAAAAAGGAAAATTAGCAAAATGTTTAAAAAAATTGATTTCTTAATTTTGGGTTGAAAAACTGGGGAACATCTTATACATGAGGGTGTCTTATACATGGAAAAATATGGTAAATATTTGTCATAGGACAATTATGAAGGCCTAATGAAACAGTAGAGGTAAATTTAGGCTATGTGCCATTTATCTAATGTGTTGCAGGAAAGCCAGAATGAAAATACCATGATTAGAAATCGTGAGTATAAATTAGTTCCGTAACTCTTGGTATAAAACAAGTTTCCTTAGCGTAGCATTTCAAGGAATTTGAAGAAAGGTAAGGTGTTGCATTTTGGGTGAAGTGTTCTACAGAGACCTCTGACCTTGAGATTCAGACCTTTCAGATATTCTGCCTTCAGATGAATCTTGGACACTTGATTTTGTGATCAACTGTCTGTGTTCTTTCTGCCAATAAAGTCTGTATTAGTTACATTTTGTCTTTTTTTTTTTTTTTAAAGAAGTTGATTTTTACAAAGCATTAGTTTAATTCTCAGGTATGCTGTTAATTTCTAGCCCCCAATTAATAAAAGCATTTAACTTTTTGTGGTGTTTTTTTTTTTTTTGGGGGGGGGGGTGGAGGGCGTGTTTTTTCTTTTTTGTAAACACTTTTATTTTACTAATTTTTTCATGTCAAAAAATTTAGAGCATGTGCCATTTAAACTTGGGTTTGACATTGTATTTAGTGGCTCTGGGTTCATGTGGTAGGAGCTCATTGATGATTCAATCTGATTTATTAACCATCTTTGCTACAGTTTTACTTAAACATGGTGAAACTAGTGGGAAAGACTAAGACTTTCTGTGCTTTTTTAGAGAGTCTGATGCTACTGTCAAATAAATTACTGGTTTGTAAGTTTTTTTTGTTGTTGCTAGGTACCACAGCAATCCCTAGTAGAAACAAATAAAAATGCCCATTCTTCTTTAATTCTTGCCTGATTCATCAATGTTTTTGTTTTTGTTTCTGTTTATATCAGTTATACATTCTCATTATGGTAAAATTAGACAACAGAAAAGTATGAAGAAAACCTATTGTCAACCTTTATTAATTGTGTGATATTCCTTTTATAGATGTGCCATGATTCCTATCACTTTTCCTCATTGGACATTTTAGATTGCATCTCATAATGTTACAGTTGAATGTCCTTGTGCATAAATTTTTCCTTAGGAAAAATTCACAAAGGTGAATTTTGGGGTCAAGGGTATAAACACTTCTGTAGTTCTTGCTTCATGTGACCTTACCAAGTGGATATACTAATTTCCCCCCCAACCATGTGGTGTGAGAAGAGCTATCTGACTGTATTTTCTAAGAACATGCACGATTTATCTCTATGCAGGTATCTGAACTAAGACACTCTGCTTCCCTGGCCTGGATGAGCTAGGCTAACTGATTTTGGAGGTAATTGGAAATTTTCCTGAGCTGTCTCATTATCAAACACATCTGACATGTTCCAGAAACACCTGTATGTAGATATCCCAATGGTTTTTCACAGAGTTTTGTTGTTGTTTTTCACTGTGAAGTAGCCCATTGTCAGGCTACACTTTCCAGTTTTAGAAAATATCGACACTTTAAAAAAATTGTTCTGAGGGCCAGCCCTTAGTAGCCAGCTTTCCTTTCCTCTTCCTGTAGGCTCCGTGTTGGCCTTTCTGAGCTCCCCAAAGCCAATAGCATCTCCTGAGCCAGTCAGTCCAACTCAAACTGGAAATGTGGTAAGACTAAAACAACAGCTGGCCAAGCTTTGCCTATTCTACTTTCCGTTCTTTCATGTTTCCAATCAGATCTTGGTGTTCTAAGGACAGCTGTGGGGGGAAAAAAAACATTGCTAGTTTCAGGTACTTAAGGTGTGTGATTTTCTTGATGGGTATACCACATTGATTATTTCCCATCTGCTTTTTATTTCTGAGTGGCTTTTAAAGCTTACTCTAGAATCTCAAAGCTTAACTCTTTTAAATGAAGGAGAGTGTTGTGTTAGAAAATAGAATATCCTCTTATGTTGGCCTTCATCAAACTACTCAACACACGTTTATTCAGTATGTTTTGTAAATGTATGTAGAAGGCAGTAGTGTAAATGATCTGGTCCCAGACAGCAAAGGGCTTATCATCAAGTTATCAAAAATCAAGAATTCTTACCTTATTGCTTGTCTCATTTTTGATTCTTTTAAGTATATTTCCAGTAGGACATGATCTCACTCATCTAGGGGAAATGGTGAACGACATAGACTGATGAACAAGAACAGACCCAGAGACAAGGAGCCATGGGTCAGACTGTTGGACCTCAGAGGGAGGGTAGGGATAAAAGGGAGAGATCAACCAAAGGACTTATGTGCATACATATGAGTCTAACCAGTGGTCAAGGACAATAGCGGGGTGGGGGCATGAGTGGGGGATGGGTAGGGGATTGGAATGAAGGATTGAGGACAAATATGTGATACCTTAATCAATAAAGAAATTTAAAAAAAAGTAATGGGACGTGTTGGGCCGAGAAGCAGGAATGTGACCAGGCTGATGGACCTCGTGATATGGGAGAAAAACCATGCGGACATGGGGAGAATGTGCAAACTCCACACAGGCAGTGGAACTGGCCAGGAATTTTTATTTTCTTATCAATGTTTCAATAAAAAGAAGTTGAACAAAAACAAACAAAAAAACATGGAGAAGGTAGGTCAATCTGAAATCAACATTTGCCATTGAAGGCCTCAACCCTGCGCCCCAGCACAAATGTGAGCATCCCCAGAGATGAGACCACAGTCCCCCACTGTTCCCATCCTGAAGGCTCTGATGACATTGGGATAACATTTAGGCAGCATCGTAGCTTAAAGGTACTTTTAGTTTTATATGCTCTTATTCACTCACGCATCAGAGAATAACTTACCAGAGTTTATAGAAAGAAAGATACCTTGCTATTTAAAGTGGCCATTCTCATCCTTAGCGTCACATTGGGAGCTTTAAAAAGTGTAATGCCCAAGACACCTCCCAGGCCAGCCAGAATTCAAGCGCAGCAGTGGCCACACACACACAGCTGCTTTCTCTGTCCGCCTGGATGTTGGCCTTTGGAGATCCTTAGCATCACTGCCCAGGAGCAGCTGGCCTGGGGTGGGGGAGGGGGAGAATGGGGGGTGGGGGGAAGTGGATTGGAAGAATATTTTGGTGATAGAGGCTTAATGAAGCAGGAACTCGGCCTGAAGCTCAGCTGCCCAAAACTGAATTCAGAAAGGAACACAATTATAGTGTATTTTATTTTGGCTCAGTAGCAGACCCAAAATCATGGGTAGAGGGAGAGAAAGGTCCCCATTCAGAGCCTTCCTCCTTCAAGAATTTGACGATTTCTCATTTGTCTCCCTGTCAAGGAACATTTCCTAATTCAGAGCAGCTGTTTTCCTGCTATCTGCTAAGCCACCTTTGCTGTTTGGCAAGCTTCTGTACATGTTTTGGTCTATTTCTGTGCTTTCTATTCTATTCCATTAGCAATTTGTCCATTCAGGTGTCACTACCATACTGTTTTAATGACTGAGGCTTTATAATACCAGTCAAGCTGTTTCCCTCTGATGGTGCTGCTTTTTCAGAGTTACAGAAGAAGATTTAATCAGAGTCACACGTTTATCTAATCTGGACTTAACGTTTCATGCCCACGGTTTGCAAATTCTTTCTGCCCTTGCCCCTGGCCCTATTCTCATCTTCATCTTTGGTGAAACTTTTCCTTTCAAATGAAACCTTGCAAGCAGATGAAGAGGAGCGGCCCAGGTGGAAGGTGGTGGGCGCTGGAAACCTATGGTTTTGAAGGGGAGTCTGAACATCACTGACTCATGTACGTACACGCTGCCTCATAATCTTCGAGAAAAGGCAAGCAGTTCTAAATCACCGCAATTCATACTACCTTAGTTCCTTCAGTTGATTGGATGAGGCCTACCCTCCTTATGAAGAGCAGCCTACTGATTTAAATGTTAATCTCTTCTTTAAAAACTCCTTCACTGAAACATCTGGAACAATGTTTGACCAAATATCTGGGTAATGTGGGTTCGCCAAATGGATACAAAATTAACCATCACACTCGGCAAACATTAGCTGAACATAGCTCTCCTGGTATAGCCATACAGGAGAGAAAGGTTGCTGTTCTCAGCACTCTCACAATCTGGCTGGGTATAGCAGCTGGCACACACAGGAGGAGGTGATGAGCTCACCCTGCAGGTGAGCATGAGGGGGTGGAGTGAGGGAAAGCTTTTTGGGGGAGGGGGTCCCCCCATTAAACCGAGTCTTGAAGGCTTATTTCTGTATTGTGAGCTCCTTGGCACATAGCAGGTGTTCAATAAATATCTGTGAGTGAAGTGGAGAGAGGTGGAGTGAGATGGCGATCGTCCATGCTGAGGAGTTGAATGCAGTGGACAGTGACTTGCCCATTAGACAGTGAAAGCAGCATTGAGCAGGCTGGTGGCGGGGTGCAGAACGGACTGTAGGGGCTGACAGGAGGCTGGGGGAACAGTCTTGAGTCTACTGCATTCGACCAGCCTGGCATACACAGGCAATTCACTAAGCCACTGGCAAACCTACCTGGCGAGGGATGGGGAGGAGGGAGATTTGGGAGGCAGGACTGAGTGCTGAGGCTCCAGGTCTGGACCCCACACAGGAAGGGCTCTCACACATCCTTGTTTTACAGTTGAGGACTCAGACCCAGAGGAGACGGGCTCTCTGACAGCATATATTGGACCAAAACCCAGGCCCTACCTCTGTCTGGCCCGGTGCTATTTCCAGGCCTCTTGCTCTGCTGACCAATGGTGCTTAGCGAAGTCTCCAAGGTCATCCCAGCCTCTAAAGTGGGAGACGGTCCCCAGGCTCCGCACTCAGTGACACCTCCGGCTGCAGAGGCGGGGGTGGGGGTGGTGGTGGTGGTGAAGGGGAGTGGTCACCCGGGGCTTCTCGGGGTGCAGTCCTCATTCTGGAGCAGCTGCCTCCGGGCTTCCAGGCTGGCCCGGAGTGGCATCCTTATTTTAAGCATAATTCCCGTTGGAGGGAGGAAGTGACCGGGGAAAATGTGAAAATGAGTAGAACTTGCAGGATGAGTGTGACAGGAAGCAGGGAACACGAACACTGACGAGGCACAGCTGTTATTTCTGCTTTTTATAGCAACTCCAAGTCAGACTTTTCACACAAGGTAGGAACCCCTTCGCTCCTGAGTGGTTTCTGGGCCCACACCCTCGGGAGCCTCGATGGGAGCACAGGAGGGTGGGTGCTGGGGGCCCTGAGACCAGACCACCCAGCTCTGTGCAGAGACAGGATGGGCTTTGAATGAGTGCCAGCCCTTCTCAGCTTCTCCATGCATTATGGGGTTCTACCTCAGTTCCCTAAACCCAGGAACACCCACACCCAGACTGTTCCTCATGAGCACCCAGGAAAGCCAAGCGTTCATTTTCATAAGAATATGGACCCCGACCCCTGAATGTGGAGACATGCTGGCATCCTCTCTCCAGTCATCTTTCCTCTTTCTGAAGGCAGATGGTGTGCCCAGTGGCCCTGTGCCAGTGGGGACTGGGATAAGTGGCTGAGAGGTGGGGCTGACGTAGCCAAATGATTCTTTTTCTGGGGAGCTGGCCCCTCAGCTGCTGTGAGGAAGGCCTGGAGGGCTGCTGGGCCCACTGTCCCTGACCCAGCCCCAGCCCGGCTGCCTGGGCCTCCACTTTTCCGGAGGCGCCTCCTTTGCAGAGAAACATCGTGGAAGGCTGTGGCGGAAAACTAGCCATGGCGGGGAGTGCATACAGATGAAGCTGTGAGCTATTAGCGCCTCGGTGCTCATCCGTTTATTTCTGTTGGTGAGCGCTCAGCTCGGCGCTAGGATTTATTGTGGGAATCGGAAGAGCCGCCTGCTCTTGCCAGGGCATCAGCCACCCTGGCTGGAGCTGGTGCAGCTTCGGAGGAATGAGAGAGGAGCCTAAGGACAGATGAGAGGGAGTCGGAGGCAAGACCTGCCAGGAACACGGTGGGAAGAGTTACAGGAAAGGGACTGAACACTTGGAAGCATGGCCACGGGGCCTGCAGGGGAGAGGTCATGGAGGGGGGCTCCATGGCTGGAAGCACGTGTCTGTAGGGTTGCCTGTTGGCACATGGTGGTGGTTTCTCCGGCAGAGGGGACAGCCTGGATGTAGGAGCCATGGCGAGTCATCAGTGGCTGTCCGCTGGACATCTTCTCCCTCTCATTTGGGGCGGGAAGGAAGCAGGGACTGGGGTGGCTCTGTAGGGGCAAGTCTGCTTACTGGCTGGGTTGGCATTAGAACCCAGGCCCGTGACTCCAGGGCTCACTCTTTAGCCATGCCCACACTCCTGCCTGCCACAGCGCTGGGCAGCACCAGCGGGCAAACCAGAGTGGTGAAGGCCTGCGCGCTGGCTGGTGGCTGCATCCTCTGGATGGACGTTCAAACCCCCAGCATGGTGGCCAGAGGTGAGGTAGGGGGGAAAGCAGTGCCGCCAGACCAGGGTGAGGAGAGGGTGGGATAGTGGTGACGGGAGCCTTGACAGCGTGTGGAGGAGCTGAGATCAGGACACCCCGGGTGCACCAGCCCTGCCCCTGGTCCCTGGGGTTCAGAGGCTCGGAAGACAGCACGGGAGTCTGGGGATCCAGCACCCCGCATTGAGATTGGGGCTGATGCCGATGCCCTGGGTCCACAGCCCATTTCCATCTCTCACGCCGTGTCACCTCAGACAAGTTTCCCAAGGTTTGAGCCTCAGTGGAAGGACCACAGTGGCCGTTCCTGGCTTGGAAGACTGTGAAGGTGCCCGGCCCTGGTGAGCCCTGGGGCTGTTGCTGTTTCGGGGCTTCCTGGACAAGGTGAGGGCCTGAGGCAGAGCTGAGCGAGGTGAGGAGGGGCTTCCAGGTGCACAAGGGGAAGCCACAGGCTTGGCCACACGGCCTCTCAGAAGGACCTCCCACCTTTGTCCTCTGGCCATTACACTGGGCACGTCTCCGGGCCTCTCTCCTCAGATAAGAATATAAGAAAAGGCCCAACCCTTCTAAGGAAATGCCTGGACATCTCAGGGAGGGACAGTGTCTTCCTCTGCCCATGGATCACCCGGCACCTGTACCCGGTCATTGTCTAACAGTATTTGTTGGATGATGGCACGACCTGCCCCAGCCTTGCTAGCAGGTTCCCTGCCCTCCTTGTCCTGCCAGGAGCCCTGTTTGCCAGCTCCGGGCCCTGTCCCTGCCCCGGCTGCCCATGCTGCTTGGCTCTGTTCACATTCTGTCTGCTCCTGGGGAGGTCCCACCCTCTTGTTGCATGGCCAGCTATTTACTGCTTTGGGTCTGCAGTTATTATTAGACACCACTGGAACCCAATCCTGCTAAGGGAGTTTTTATTAGCAAGCGTCATAAGGTTGGCATCTGTGTGTCTGTTTAGGAAAACTTCTGGTGAGGCTGAGGCAAATTTTAGGATGGCAATGAGTCTGCTAAAGAACCAGGCACCCCTGGGCCTACAATCGTCTGGATGGCCACGGGCCGTGGGCAGGTCCAGGCTCTCTTCGGGTCTCAGCACCTCTGGGCCAGGAGGGGGCAGCTCCAGGGCCTGCACTGGCCCAGCCTCTCGTCCTGCACTCTGCCCATGATGTGCAGGGTGATGCTGGACAGGGCATTTCATCTCGGGGGCATCATGGTGTGGATCTGTGAAATGGAAAGAACATTGCCTCACAGGGCCCAGCATGTGCAGGTTCTCGTGGGAAGGACAAGAACCAGCAGATTTGACCTTCAGGACAGCGCTTGGGGTCGGTGTTAGAGAAGCTACATCTCTCGCCCAGATTCACAGAGCGAGTGAGCGGAAGAGCTGAGGTTGGGATCTTGGTGAGTCTAGCTCCAACGGTCATGCTATTTTCTCTGCGCCAGAAGGTCAAACAGCCTCAAAGAATTGCCACCTCCCCCGGGTTATCTGGGACGCCTGGGAAGGGAGGTGCACAGAAGAGAAGATGGGGTGAGGGTAGAGTTGGGGAAAAAGTGGACACAAGGAAAGGACTTCAGGTGGCACATTAGCTTGGGAGGCTCTTGCTTTTTTCTTCGCGGTAGTTCCATGGGTGTCTTCACGCTGGAGCTGCACGCCGTGATTTGTGCACTTTTCTGCACATATGTTACACTTTTAAAAAAGGAATTTCGTATCATACAGTCATGGAGTCCAAAAGTATTTTTAAGTTCATACTCATACTATCACATAAGCAGCTGTCATCTGCATCTATTCAGATGGCATTAAATGTTACCTTTAAGTATATCTGAAGATATCCGGGTAAGATTCCCAAGAGTCTGGGTCCATGTACAAATCCCCGAATTTCAATTCTGGGAACTGCTGACCTTCCTGTGGTTGACTCGCTCCTGACCTGGGAGCCACTGTTGGTCACAGGTCCTCCTGCTCCTGCCCAGCAGGAAGACTTCCCTTGGATCTAGATCGATACGGGACTCAGGTAGAGGGAGAAGGAGCAACCTTTCTTAATCTCTTCCTCCATCTCACTATCTGGATTTTCAAAGACTTTTTTTCAATATCTGTTATATGACAGAGAAAAAATGTGTCTCTATTACATCCTGTCATTTGGGGGATTTCTGTTCCTCAGAGCTGAAGCTGATTTTAATTCCTATTCCCCCCATGAGAGACACAGTGGCCTTTGCTTGTCCTCCTTGGGCCTCATGGTTAACTAGGGATCAGATGGGAACCCACCCTTTGACTCCAAGTGGAAAAGCCACGCGGTCACTCACCCCCAGGAAAAATCCCATTAACCACCTCCGGCCCTTAAGGCTCCACATGAAAGCTGAATGGATAACTCAAGTGGAATGATTTTATGGGGTCCAGGGAGTTGCCAATCACCTCTTCACATATGTAGTGCCTGAAATCCCACATTTATAAGGTTATCGAGCCATGGGAATTCCTCCTCAAACACAAACGAGCCGAGGAAGGAGTTCAGCATGAAGTCATTATCTTAGACGTAGAGGCTGGGTTAGAGAATTTTCAAGATGAATGGGTCCTCGAGGGCTCATTTAGCCCAGTGGTTTTCAAGCCTTCTCAGAATGCGAGGGTGCCAAGAGGCTGCCATTTAGGCCAAGAAAGGGCATGAGGGGAGGACAGAGGACACGGGGCTCCCTTTTGCTTTGAAGCCAAGTTTTCTATGTTGGGAAAAATTAAGAACCACACCCCTCTTTATTGTTTAGGCTAAAAGTCCAAGGTTGCCAATAGGTTAATCAGGCCTGAATTCAGAAGGCCAGTTAGTAAGTGGCAGGGCCAGACCTGGAATTAAGTTTCTGAGTTTAGGTCTGTGCTCTTTCCAGGGTTTCACAGTTCCTTGGTTAGCTTTAGGCTCACAGGCAACCTTCGGACAGTTAAGCTTCAGACTTGCTGAAGGTCAGCTGCAGGTGTGTGTTACGGAGATGAGATAGTTTGGTGGGAGGACAGTGAAGTGGGCAGATCCTGGTCTGGCTTCTGTGGGGATGCTGGAGAGTCAACCCCCGGGAAGGGGAGTAGCCAAGCGCTGACGGGAAAACCAACCACTGACATAAACTTGTTGAGACTCAACATTTGTGAAATCAACATTTATGTCGGGCCACAGTAAGTCATGCTGTTTACCTTCAACATGGATAGCTTTATAGTTTACAAAATGCTCTTACATTTTTACATTTAACCTTCACAGACTCCTACTTTGATCGAGGGTATTATATGTGCAGGGTGCCTGTGAGGACAGCAGTGAGTTCGAGGTCTCTCCCGAGCTCACAATGCTGTGTCCTAAAGCAGGTCCCCTCTTTGCTCCCTGTCCTGCATCTCCCCGTGTTCTGCAGGACCCCCACACTCAGGGCACTGTCAGCCACTCTCTCCAGCCTGCCACAGCCTTTGCAGCCAAACAGGTTTTCAGACAATAAACCATCTAGTTCCACACTTGTAAGTTGGCTGACCTGCTGCCTGGCTTCTTAATGAGCTTGGTGTATGTGTGTGTGTGGGTATGTGCACACGTGCATGCACAATGTGTGTGCTTGCATATGGGGGCATGGGCAGAAGACAGGGCCATGGTGTCCCTGTACATGGTTCTGAAATGTTTCTGGGGTGCTGAAGGGCAGATGTCCTCACTCCTTCATTTCTCTATCATCAGCACTACTCCATCACAGCATCCGTGCTCCGTTAAAAAGAGGAAAGGGTAAATGCGTGGGGGAAAGTGCTGCTCTTTTATTATTTATTTGTTTTTATTGATTTCAGAAAGGAAGAGAGAGGGAGAGGGAGATAGAAACATCAATGATGAGAGAGAATCATTAATCAGCTTCCTCCTGCATGCCCCTACTGGGAATTGAGCCTGCAACCTGGGCATATGCCCTGATTGGGAATTGAACCCACAGCCTTTCAGTATATGGGACGATGCTCTCACCTACTGAGCCACCCAGCCAGGGCAGAAGCCTATACTTTAGATGGCAGAGCAGAGAATGGAAAGAACCAGGGTTCTAGAAATACTGGTTAGCCAATTGTGGGACCCACCCTCCCTCTAGTTTTTCTGATATGTGGGAAAATAAATTTCTCTACAGCTCCTGTTACTTTAGTCAAAAGATTTTAATCGACACACTGATCTTTAGGACACAAGGAACACAGCCCATACTTATGCTCAGTAGTCCCAGGTGGCAGGGGCGTGTATGATGAGACAGCTGGTCAAGCATGGAGGCCCTTATTGGATGGAAACATTATCCTGTGATCTCCAGGCTGTACCTCAAAGATAAAGGATCTGTGCTAACACACTGACAGTGGATAATGGATTGCCATGTTATGGTTTATTGGCCTTTGCAGACATAATGCCTGAACATGGGAATGCCTTTTCCTGGGACTGTTTAGGTGAGTGGGTAGGACTTTTTGCACGGGGCTCTGTGTATCACATGGTGTGGGCCAATTCTGCTCACGCCCATTCGTTTCCGTATGTGAACTTTCATTGCAACATCAAAGTCCTATCCAGCAGACACCATATGCCCCAAAGCTGGCAGAATTTACTGTCTGGCCCTTTCCGAAAAGCTTGCTGGTCTCTGGGGTACGGCACTGCCTACCTGACCTGTCAGTAATGACCGTTTGGGCAAACCCATAACATAGCAAGGTAGGCTGGCGTCTTGGTGACCATACTGTGGCCAGTGATCTGTGTTTAGGGTGTTCAGGCAGAATACACCAATCCTCTTATTTTTTGTGCATAAGTATTGACAGTGTTGGATGACAAGACATTTTTAAAAAATCCTGTTTCCACTGATGTCTATTTTAGCATCAGGTACGGGTTCCTCTAGAAAACCTCTCCCCATTAGATCACACAGAAGATGAATGAGGGTGGGGTTACAGGGATGGTCGCCCGTGGGGTTCCTGATGGTGCTCGGGGTGCAGTTCTAATGGACGTGACCTTTCGTGGGGGCACAGAGGGTAGAGGCTTCAGTTAAACTGCTCCTCTGAGGGAGCACCAGAATACACATGTGAGCTATCGGAAGCTTTCCCAGCAGCAGGGTTTCAAAGGGAGGGAGAAAAGGGTGTTTTTGCACCAGGAACCTGTGGAACAGGGGGAACCCCAGATCATGGTGGGACATTCACCCCCTTTCTCTTCTCAGGTACCCACTCGCAAAAAACGTGAGCCAGAGACAAGCCCCGAGGCCATTGGTGCTCAGGGGGCCGGCCCTGGGTGGCCACGCTTAATAGGATTTCCATGAGTATCAAACAGATTGGGTGCTGAAGCACTTACCACGGCTCCAGGTTTTGTAAGGCAGTGACCCTCGGCCTGTCCTCCCTTGCCTCGCCCCTGTAACGAGGCAGGGAGTCCAATCTCAGGTTGGAACCATAATGAGGTGGGAGGTACCAGTGGGGTGGGAGGCTGTGGCAGCAGGAGGTGTCAGATCTCTCAGGGAAAAGAAAGATAAACCATCACATCCACGCCTTTTCTATCATTTCTCCCTCACTCTTCCCTACCAGCCTGCAGACTGATTTATCTAAAAAGCACATCTGATCATATCGTTTCCCAACTTAACATCTTGCAAGGAATGGATCCCTGGATAAAGTCCCAACTTCCCATGCTCCGGGCTCCTGCCCACCTATCCAGCCACACTCTCTAGCCACGCTGAGCCAACTATGCTGTGTCTTCCCCTGACAACCATTGCCCACGTTTCCCCCTCTGCCCAGCACACCTCACCCCACTCCTTCACCCGCTGACTGTCCTTACCCATCACAATTCAGGTCACCCTCCTTACCATTCTGCTCCCTCCCTTCCCCTAATTTGGGTTAGACTTGGGCATACTTACCCCGCTATAGGGTATTGTCTGTCTGACTTCTCTGCACTGCAAACTCCTTGAAAGGCATAGGCGATGGCTTGCTGGTCCTCGTCTCCTTGGCACATAATCCCTCAGTTGACGCCCCCACTGTGTCTACTGAACGCCGGGAGCTTTTATTGAGAACCTAGGAGGGCGGGTTCTTTTGGTGAGATGTCACATGCTTTGCTGTGGCCATGGCCTAGCGTTGGGAACCTTCCCTGGTGCTTTAGATGGGGATGGTCATAGTGGAACCCTCATCCCCTCTCCCCTCTCAGGTACGCAGGGAGCAGTAAGCATCTCTGAGCAGTTATGTGTATGGGGCATTCTTTTGAAATGCTAGCATTGTACAGGCCACCACCTGAACATGTCCAGGGGTGGCACAGGATCAGAAATGCCGAAACCGGTTTGGCTCAATGGATAGAGCATCGGCTTGGGGACTGAAAGGTCTCGGGTTCGATTCCGGTCAAGGGCATGTACCTTGGTTGCGGGCATATCCCCAGTAGGGGGTGTGCAAGAGGCAGCTGATCGATGACTCTCTCTCATCGATGTTTCTAGTTCTCTATCTCTCTCCCTTCCTCTCTGTACAAAATCAGTAAAATATATTTAAAAAAAAGAAAAAAAAGAAATGACAAACATTCTCGTGGCTGAACTTGTCAGTATTTTTCCTCAAAGGGCAGAACCTGATCCCAGTGTTTCTAACTCAGGGCTCGACCTTGACAGTGAGTGAAGGCCACTCCAGGTCCATTTTGGCCACCATGTCATCTAGATGTGACCGTGTGGTAAAGTGTGGCTGTTGCTGGCTACCAGTGGGAGTCTGACATACCCATGGTGAACATGAATCTTTCTGTACTGCAATGCATTGGATGCATAAACCGTTAGGGAATAATAATAATAATAATAATAATAATACTATCTTTACCCTTTGAAACAAACTGGGTCGATTGGGGCATATGCAGGAGAGGAATATTTGGGAGGTGTTGCTAGGATAGAGGAGGATGTGAAAATGATATTGAATGTCAACTATAATTAAAAGTAAAATAAAAACAGAAAAAGAAAATATAAATAAGTAGATATATAGAAAGGATGAAAAAACAGGGGAGGATGTTTCTCGGGTTGGAGATGTGAAGGCCAAAGGTGATTTCATACCCAGGTTCAAGGTTATTTAATGTTATTCAAAACACAATTGTCACTTCGTAAGGCAACTGAACAAGGGCTTAAATGACAGTTCTATTTGGTAATAATAACTTATTGAACACAAGGCTGATGAAGGAGAGTCCAGTGTCTGCAGTTGACCAGACCATGGCACACCCTGGCTCTCAAGTATGGGGTTGTCAAGGGGCATTTCTGTTTAGTGGCTGCCAAACCCCCTCCTCACAGGCAAAGCATCCCCACCCCAGACGTCAGCCTCTTGAAGCTTGCCTTGTTAACGCAAATATAAAGAGGCACAAGAACAGCATGATGTACTTATCACAAACTCCTTGAATACGTGGGTGGGCTGTCACTTACATAATCTGGCCATCTGACACAAAACCTGGCTTTCTTAAACCAGCAGAAACCTCGGAGGTCCTGGTTAAAAAGAAGTCTTTCCATTTTATATCGGAGACAGTGCGCACAGCGTGAGCAGTGCCCATCAGTTATCAGCAATTTAGCAGCTTGTGCCAGTGTTGACATGTGTTCTTGGCTTAATTGTGCGCGAGCGTGTGTCTGAAACAATGATGCAGCTGTCCCCATTTCTGGCAATTAGGGTGTAAAAATGGTGTTCGCTGACTCTGGTGCTTAAGGCATGTATTTACTCCTTTGTTTGCAAGGCTTGCTGAGTGTTTGCGGCAGCTCTACAATCAGAATATGCTTTCGGCTTGAAAGGGAACCAGATCCATGTGAACAGCAACAACTGGGACTACAGACCTCCATGTTTCAAGATCTTGGGGTCTGACCCACCCCAGATGCTTGTGTCTGTGTGCATGTTAAGTAAGATGCTTCTTTGCCTTGCTGTGAAGACAGTCAGATTTGAAACACCCTCAGGATTAGAAGGGCCGCGTCAGCAGAGGTGCGCTGGACAGTGCTGGTTGTTTGCAGAGAAGCAAGTGATCCAAATCCATCCCACACTGCAGACTGCCGCGAGGTTCTAACTGCCAGAATGTCAGCATCCGTCTTCTTCACCGCTAATTCGTGTGGCTGACCTGGCCATAGAGGAGAGTCAGTGCCAGGGTTCAAAGCTGTTACTTTCCCTGGGCTATTTTGGCTCGTGGCTCAGTGGGCTGTTTGTGATTAGACTAGCCAATTAATGATCGTGTTGGTGAGGGTGGGGACCAATTCCAATTAGGTCACAGCAAGTCTGGAAAAATAACTTATATTTTGGAAAACTGTTTGGTAGTAGTCACTAAAGCTGAACATACACACATTCTATGGCCCAGAAATTTCACTTCTAAATACCAATACCCAGCAAAAGACATGCATTGGAAATTCATGGCAGGAACTATCCGGGTCCATTAGCAGAAGGATGGGTGAAGAAGTTATGTGCAGTCCGACAGTGGCACACTGTACAGCAATAAAATGGAACATACTCTAACTGTGTCTATACACTATCTAAACCGTAACACATAGGCTAGTGTTCTATCTCTATGAAACAAACTACAAAAGACAAAATTAGGGCTGACAATAAAACACATTTTCCAGCTCACAGGTGTGTAAGCCTTAAATCTGGGCACGATGTAGCTAGGTTCTCTGCTAAGGGCCTCACGGGCTAAAGTTAAGGTGTGGGTGGCCGTATCCAAGTATGAAAGTCTAAACCTGGAGAGAATTTTTTATGAGTTTTATTTGAGTCAATTGCCGGGAAGCAAAATGCTCCAGAGAATGGCTGTTTTACAGCTTATTTTATATATTAGAATCAAAGAAGGAGATGTAAGGGGAGTTACATGAAATACATTGGTGGTAGAGTAAAACGAAGAGATAAACACTTCTCTTACATTGGTGGGTATAGGATAGTTAACAATAGTTACAGCACATAGAGATGGCATTTGGGGAACAAGATAACAATGAGAGGTCCTGTGGCCTCTCTGGTGTGGAGGGTATACCCTGAGCGGTCTGGCAAAGGAAATTAATCTGACATTCTTAGGTGCAAAAAGATAATAGACAGGATCACTTAAAAAATAAAGATTTATTTCTGTCAAGGAAGTATCAGGCCTGGGATGTGCCTGCTGCCGTGGCTTTCTTTTAGTTAGGAATCTTTATGTTCAGACCATCCTATGTGGTTCCTTTTGGTCTTTGAGTCTTTAAGGGCCCCAGACAGGCCTCCCCTGAGCTTGCCAGGGTTGGTATGTTGCCATTTTTCATCCACAGTCCTTTTCCAAGCTCATCCAGGTTGTTGGCAGAATCCAGGGTCTTTTGTGATTGGAGGACTGGCTCTCATTTCCTTGCTGGCTGTGGGCCAGGGCCTGTCTATGCTCTTGGAGGCCAGCAGCATCTCTTGCCGTGTGGACCCCTCTGTCTTTGAAGCCAACAATGTAGAACTTCCCTCGTGTCCATCCCTCTCATACTTCAAATCTCTTTCTCCAAGAAAAGCCATGGACTCATGTGATCAGGTCCATTGAGAACAGTCTCCTCAAACACTGGCCTTAATTACATCTGCGAAAGGACGTTACAGCAGCACCTAGTGAGTATCCGGTTGACTAATGTTCGAGAAGGTGTGTGTGTACAAGAGAGGCTGATGGAATCTTGGGGGCCATCCTATGAAACTCTGCCTGTCACACCCAACATGTGCATGAATCACAATTGGTGGTGAACAAAAGTCAGATGTGAAAGTATATCTAATGCACGATGCCATTTGTATAAAAAGTACAGGAACAGGAAGCACTGATCCTTGAAGCTAGAAGTCAAATAGTAGCTACCACTGAGTCCATGGCAACTAGAAAAAGGAAGGAGGAAGTTTGGGGCAGGGGGCTGATAATGTTTTCTTTCTTAGTCTTTGTCTTGGTTACATGGGTGTGTTCAGCTTATGAAAACACAGCAAAATGTATATTTTTAGAATAATATGGATTTATTACTTTCAAATAGATTCTACCCTTCTCCCCTCCCAAGGAAGTATGCATTTAGAGACAACTATCAGAGTGGGTACCTGATGAGGGTAGAGAATATAAAGAGGAAAATAGAGAAACAAGGGTACCTTGCCTGGAGAGATGATGCTGGTACTCATGAACTCTGCAGGTGAGGACCAGCTAGGCAAAAAATGGGAACTCTGCCAACTGGGACCTGTCACATAACTTGTGTCGCCCAGGGCAAAGGGAAGTGAGGATTTCCTTGTTCAAAAAACTTATCATGAATTGGAAGACAGCAAGAATGGACCAGTAAGCCAAGAGTGGGGTTAAGAGTAGGCACTGGTTCCTCCCGCAGGGAGCCAGCCCTGCCTGTATGCATGGGAGAAAGAGCCACATTTCTGACTCCAAAGACTTCTTGGTAGGAGAGCCAGAGGCTAGGATGCGTTAATGAACTAATATATGCAAGAGCAAGCACTTTTGATGTGTAAGACACAAACATCAGGTTTGTTATAATAATGGGCCATATAAATGTTTATGTCTTATTTTTTTAGTTAAAAACCCTATCTGGCCTGGCCAGCGAGGATCAGTGGTTGAGCATTGACCTATGAACCAGGAGAACACCGTTTGATTCCTGGTCAGGGCACATGCCTGGGTTGCAAGCTCCCTTCCCAGTGTGTGGTGTGCAGGAGGCAGCCCATTAATGATTCTCTTTCATCATTGATGTTTCTCTCTCTCTCTCTCTCTCTCTCTCTCTCTCTCTCTCTCTCTCTCTCTCTCTTCTCTAAAGTCAATAAAAATACACATGTTCTTTTAAAAAGAGGAAACTATTAAATGCCAAGGCCAGAGTATTGGAGTCTGGGCACTTCTCCACCAAAGTTCCTTTTCTTGATGCTATCAGAGTTGAATCCCTGACCTGATTCTAGAAGACCCTCCCTGTCCCCAGAGACTGGAGGCCCTGGGAAGGGGCGCCCCAGAATCTTACAGCCAGGGCTCAGTGGCGACGCCCCGCGGGCACGTGACCCCCAGGCGCGGGGAGGCTGCCTGTCGGGATGACAGGGCTGTCGCTTGCCTGGGGGCGGGATGGGGAGGAGGCCGGGAGAGGCAAGGGGAGCGCATTCAGGGGTTAGAATTTCTGAAGAGGCACGTCTTGACTCTGCATTTGTGTTTATTTTCCCTGGTGTGCACTCTTGAAGTACAAACCTTTCTACTTAGGGACTGAGTAACGCTCCGGGGACTGTGGTACTCGAAGGCGGCCAGCTGCCCGGCCCAAGATTTACGAGTGGTTCCAGCGACGAGACAAGGTCCCAGTGTCTCGGTGACAACAAGGTCTTTGATGAGCAGCCAAGAGCTGCAGTTGGGAGGGAGAGGAGGCGAGAGCCCCAGGATTTCCTCCTGGCAGGAGCCGGGCGCCGGGGGCCATCAGCATGCAGGAGCCGCGCGCGTCCTTGAAGGGCTGACCTTGCTCCGCATCCTCCAGAGAAGCCTCCCCGCGAGCACGGTGCCCAGGCCGCGGTGACTCAGTGCCCGGCGCGCCGCGTGCAAATGCTCCCCTCCAGCGAGCCCGGCGCCGCAGCCGGCCTCCCTCTCCTTTCCTGCCCCGTTTTTTTTTTAATTCTACTGTTCAAACCCGGCTCCCCTCCCCCTCTGCAACGCCCGACAGCCAGACTGTCCGGGCGTCCTGTCCCCCGACTTCCCACCCGCAGGACCCAAGGCCAACCTCCGCGCTCCCTTGCTGCGGGGATCGGACCCGGCGCTCCCGGGCCGGGCGCCGCGCAGGGTGACCGCGATCCGGCCGACCGGAGGGGGCGGTGCGCGCGCTCCGAGCCGCTCCGAGCCGCACGGGCGGGCGGACGGCGCCCGGCCCCGCTCCTCATTGGCCGCCACCTCCGCGGGAGGGGCCGCCCTGCGCTGGGGCACCGGGAGCTGCCCCTCGCCGCCGGGAAATCGGCAGATGCCGGGCACCGGCGCGTGGAGGTGAAGGCGGTGGAGGGAAGGCCCGGGTGCCGCCGAGCTCCCTGCAGCCAGCTCTGCCCTGCCCGCTGCCCCGGTGCTGGCGATGCTCAGTCGCCCCCTCTGCCCGCTACGCCAGCCGGAAACTTTGCCCCAAGAAGTCCTCGTCCGCCTGATTGCCTAGTCGGTCCTGTGCAGCCCGCCCCCGGACCCCTGCGCGCGCGATTGCGGGGACCCCGGGCGCCAGCGCCCGCCACGCCCCGCCGCGCGCCCGTGGCCGCCAGGATGCGCTACGCGGACCCCTCGGTGAACAGGGACTTGCTGGGGAACCGAACTTTGCTCTTCATCTTCATCTGCGCCTTCGCCCTGGTGACTTTGCTGCAACAGATCTTATACGGCAGGAACTACATCAAGAGGTGAGAGAGTCCGCGCGCGGGCGGGAGCGCGGGGAGCCCGCGGGCGAGCCCCGGTGGCGTCTGCGGCGTCCAGCCGGGCGCGTCCGGGGGTGGGTGACCGGGGGTGGGTGACCGTGGGGTTTGCGCTTAGCCCCGGGCACCTCCGCGTTACGGTAGGTTTTGGCCATGGTGGTTGGTGCCCCAAAGCGCATCTCTCCTCCCAGCCAGAAGAGAGCGCCTGCCCAGCGCGGCCCGCCCGAGGGGCGCAGCAACTTTGTTCGCTTGTGCCAAATTGGGGACAGGTTAGAATTCGGAGTGGCCGCGCTGACGGTCAATCCGCTTGACGGTCCCGAGTGGCCGCAGGGGCCAGATGGATGTCCCCCAGATCTGCAGCGCCATGCCATATGGTTGGAGGGCAGGCTCCCGGGAGAGGGAGGCTCAACACCGGAGTGGATTGCCTGGCGAGCCCTGAACTGGTGGGGACCCCAGGAGCGTCGGGGGATAGTGGGCTGATGTGATGCGACAGCGAGGGTGAACTTGGAACCCTCTGGGTCTGTGAAACTCACAGCCTGACCCCTTCTGAAACAGACGGTCCTTTCCCATCCTTCCGCAGAAGGTCAGACCTGCCCCAGTAGTAACTCTCCCTTCCTTGTGCTCTGCATCCTCCTCCTCCCTGATCCCCTAATCCATCAGCAAACTCCATTAAGGGAAAGAGCAGTGGGACTTGTCACGGAGGCTGAGGCCCGCTCTGCCCTGCCTGCTGAGGAGGAGAGCTTAGGGTTAGTGACTCCGCCTGGTTTCAGGGCCTGGGAACCAGCCCCTCTCAGAACCTCCTTTGCAAAGAGCCCCACTCTCCTTTCTGCTGGAGGTTTCTCCTTTGCGGCCAGTGTCTCCGCACGCTCACTGCTCACTGTCCCCCCCCCCCCCCCCAGGCTGATAGAAAACAACACGCCTCTCTCGAGGTGTAAACATCCCATTTCTCCCCTAAACTTCCAAGTAATACAACAATTCTTCTTTTCATCATTTGTGGCCCCCATTCTGGGCTGCCCGCGTGGGAGTGGGAGAGTGAGGCTGCTGCCGAGACCCTGGTGCCAGTAGGAAAGCCAGCCACCTCCTTCCATGTACCAGGGCTGGGGATGTGAGGTCCCTTGTCTGGACATTTGCTTCCAGACCGCCACTGCTCTGGTCTGTCCGAGGCAGGAGGCAGTGTTCTTCCTGGTGGGGGGCAGGTGAAGAGCATGGTGCTGTGGCTTTAAAGGACATTTCCCGAGAATGTCCTGACTTGTTGGAGCCCATTGGGCCTGCTTGCTCAGTTGGTTACTGCCCCCTCCCTCTAACCATGTCCGTGGTCAAGGACAGCAGGGCCCCACGTAGCCCGCTGCAGCCCTCCCCTGCTGCACTTGCTCCTCAGCAGGGTGGCTCTGGGTTCCTGCCCCCTGCTGGCACCTACCCAGAACCCAAGGGGCTGCAGGGATCCCTGCCATCTTATCAAAAGTGGGAGAATATCAGTGACCACGGCAAATGTCAATTCAACTGCTATTGCTTGCTCTGGCAAACCCTCCCCGGTCCTGGTGGATGTGCTAGCTGCTCGGGGTTCAGTGGGCATTCCAGTTGTTCTCATCCTCCCTCACACAGAGACCCTGGGCCCCTAGGTCTCAGACGCCACCTCCCCTGGCCTTACTCCAGGGACCTGGTTAATCCAATGAAGCGAGCAAAGCCTATATGTGCCTGATTCTGGAAGAGTGCCAGAACGATGTGGTCCTGGTGTTCAGGGGGATTGAATTCTGTTTGGGGAAACAAAATGACCACACGAGACAGCTATGAAGCAAGTGTTAAAATGTCCGAGGAGGGAGGCACGACTGGACTGAAGTAGTCAGGGTAGGCTTCCTGGAGGAGGTGGAACCTGAGTGGGTCCTTGAGGGAAGGATAAGCTTGGGTTAGGGCACATCCAGAACTAAAGAAGGCGGCAGCAGAGGCGCAGAGATGTGGCACCGCCTCCTCTCACCTCTTCCATGTGTGGTCCTACCCACACTGCAGCACTTGGCCTCACCATTGGTTAGTACTTCATGGAGCCACCCTGACCCTGAGGCCGGTTCTTTTTCTAACTTCTTAAGTTGGATGCTTATCTCTCTAATTTTTAGTCTTCATTATTTTCTAATGCAAATTTGTAAGGTTATGCGATGTCCTCTAAATAGTTCTCTAGTTGTAGCCATTCAATTTTGAAATAATGATGATAACAACTCAGAATTATATTGCATTACTACATGCCAGGTCCTGGTCCAAGTGAATTCTAACAAGTAATGGATACTATTACTGCTCTCATTTTATAGGTGAGGAAACTAAGGCACAGTGAGGCTAAGTAATTGTTCAAGGTCATACACATAGTAAATACAAGAAGTACTTTCATTATTTTGAATTTCAAGTATTTTCTAATTTCTATTAACTTTTTTTCACTCATAAGTTTAGAAATGCTCTAAAATTTCCAAATACTTCCTTTAAAAAAAAACAAACTTATCTTTTTGTTGTTGTTAATCCTCATTCAAGGATAGTTTTCCATTGACTTTTTTTTTTTTTTTTTTTTTTTTTTAAGAGAGAGAGAGAGAGAGTGGAAGGGAGAGGGGAAGACAGAGAGAAACATCGATGTAAGAGAAACACATCAATTGGTTGCCTCCTGCATGAGCCCTGACCAGGGCTCAGCGTGGGAGGAGCCTGCAGCCAAGGTTCATGCTCTTGACCAGAATCAAACCCGAGACCCTTTGGTCTGCAGACCCACGTTCTACCCACTGAGCCAAACTGGCTAGGGCTTTACTTATCTTTTTGAATTTTGAACCCAAATGCTTTGTAGTAGGACAACATGGTATTTATAATGTTGATCCTTGAAAATTTATTGAGATTTGCTTGTCGGTCTAGTAGGTGGTTGATTTTTGTAACTATTTTGTGTATACTTAAAAAAATATGATTCTTCTGTATCCTTACTGATGTTTTCTGTTTGTTCTGTTTGGTCTATCAATTTTTAAAAGATGTGTGATGGAATCTTCTTCCTCTATGATAGTGGATTTATCAGTTTCTCCTATCAGTTTTTTTTGTGTGTGTGCAGATTGGAGTGATATGATTAGATGCATACAGTTTAGATCTATCGTCTTCCTAATGAACGGAATCTTTTATTATAATATAGTGACTTTATTTCTAGTAATGCTTTGAGACGTTTTGTCTAATATAATATAGTGAGACAGCTTCCATTGGGTTAGCACTTGCTTGTTATAATAATATAATGGCCTTTAAAAGGAAGGCATGGGAGGATCCAAGATGGCTGCTCGGGTAGACACCTAGCCGCAGCAGCTCACAACAATTTCAATGGAATACAACTAAAATGTAGAGTGGACATTGCCCAGAGCTACAGGTAGTCGACTGACTGAAAACTCTACATTAGGAAGGAGGGAGAAAACCAGAAGGAAAATCAGAGGAGCTGAAAAAAAAGCCTAAGGTACGGAGACATGCTGCGTGCTCGCACACACCCGCGCGAGGAGAGGTCACAGCCGGAGAGGAGGAGAGGGCTGGGTGCTGCCTGGCGTTCCCTAGCAGGAAGGAAATAGAACCCCCAGCCTGGGCTGAACCCCCGAACTTGCAGCGCTGAGCCCCAAGTTATGGGCCAGACCCTGGGGACCCAGGCTCCGGCAGGGGGAGACGGGGCTGTGAGGCGGAATCCCGGGGGAGAGGCGAAAGGCGGGGCCCCCGGAGTTGCGCGCACATGGCTCACAGAGGACTGAATGTTGACTCTGATGCTGGATTACCCTAGCCGGAAGAAACAAAGCCTCCGGCGGCGGCGCTGAGCCTCAGCCCAGACCGCCCCGAACTCCAGGTCTGGGCCAGTCCCTGGGGACCCAGGCTCGGGCAGGGGGAGACGGGGCTGTGAGGTGGAGTCCTGGGAGCGCGGCGAAAGGCCGAGCCCCCGGAGTCGCGCACACCGCGCGCAGAGGACAGTCTGTTGACTCTGATCCTGGACTCCCCTAGTGGGAGGGAGAAAGAAAGCTCCAGACTGGAGGAATGCGACAAGGAGCAGGAGCCCCTGCCGGACACCGGCCAGCCGGGCGCCAACAAGGAGCCGGGCGACGGGGCCCCCAGGGGGGGGGGGGTGCCCCTTAGCCTTCGACTGCTGAGCACGGGCAACAGAGCCAAGGCCTGGGGCTGCTTCCTGGGCGGCGCCGACCCCGGTAACAGGCTGAAGCAGCACAGGAGCCTGCGGAGAACAAAGGGGTGCCACAGGCCAACCTGCTGAGCTCCCAGGACAAGGAGGAAGAAACCAAAGAAGTTCTCAATGTGAAGAAATCAAGTGAGAGCAAATGATAGTAAAATTACTTAAGAAAGAATACAAAGAAGATCTTGAAAAATCAAAGACTAAGTCAGAACTCAACGCACCAGCCAACATTGCAACATAAATGCGTTGTTTATGTTTTTTAAAAAAAAAGAGAAAAAAGGGACAGAATGTTGGAACAGCGGCGACCAGGCCTAGAGTGGCCAGGCACAAGGCAGTGGCAGCTGGGCCTGGAGCAGCAGTGGCCAGGCCCCAGAGCAGCAGCAGCCAGAACAAGAGCATCAACGGCCATCACTGGAGCAGCCAGACCTGGGGCAGTGGCAGCCAGGCCTGAGGCAGAGGCAGCCAAGCCCAGGGTGGCCAGTCCAGGAACACCCAGACACGGAGTGGCCGGGCCCGGAAAAGCCGGGCCCAGAGTAGCCGGGTTGGGAGCAGCCAGGCCCAGAACAGCAGTAGCCAAGCATGGAGCATCCAGGCTGGGAGCGGCCAGGCTCGGAGCAGCCGGGTCGGGTGCGGCCAGGCCCAGAGCAGCGGCTGCCAGGCTGGGAGCGGCCAGGCCCGGAGCAGCTGGGTCTGGTGCGGCCAGGCCCGGAGCAGCGGCTGCCAGGCTAGGAGCGGCCAGGCCCGGAGCAGCCAGGTCTGGTGCGGCCAGGCCCGGAGCAGCGGCTGCCAGGCTGGGAGAGGCCAGGCCCGGAGCAGCAGCTGCCAGGCTGGGAGCGGCCAGGTCCGGAGCAGCCGGGTCTGGTGCGGCCAGGCCCGGAGCAGTGGCTGCCAGGCTGGGAGCGGCCAGGCCCGGAGCAGCCGGGTCTTGTGCGGCCAGGCCCGGAGCAGCGGCTGCCAGGCTGGGAGCAGCCAGGTTCGGAGCAGCAGCTGCCAGGCTGGGAGCGGCCAGGCCCGGAGCAGCCGGGTCTGGTGCGGCCAGGCCAGGAGCAGCAGCTGCCAGGCTGGGAGCGGCCAGGTCTGGAGCAGTAGCTGCCGGGCTGGGAGCGGCGAGGCCCGGAGCAGCTGGGTCTGGTGCGGCCAGGCCCGGAGCAGCGGCTGACGGGCTGGGAGCGGCCAGGCCCGGAGTGGCCGGGACCGGAGCAACCGGGCCCAGAGCAGCCGGGTCGGGTGCGGCCAGGCCTGTAGCAGCAACAGCCAAGTCCAGAGCAACTAGGTCGGGAGCGGCAGTGACCAGACCCGGAGCAGCTGGTTGTGGAACGAACCAGAGCAACAGAGGCCAGGCCCGGAGCAGCCAGGCCCAAAACAGCTCGCTCCTCGCCTGTCCCTGCCCACGGCTGCCTCTCAGACATGGCTGGAAACTTTTGCGGGAACTTGAGGGTCTGCTGAATCAAGTGATGAAGGCTTAGATCTGGATGTGTTGAGTTAGTATAGCGCTGGGGTGTTGATCTGTGAGTGCCTTGGGTGGGGCCTGGATGAGGCTGGTTGACCTATTTGGAAATGTCTTTTGTGTGAAGTGTATCATTGGGCATGTGGAGGTATTATTGATATGAGAAAATGCTAAGTAACAGATTTACTATCTGAAAAGGGATTTACTATCGGGGAAAGGGAGGGAGGAAGAGACTGAACATAAACTGTGCACCTATGGATGAGGACAATGGGGGATGGGGAGGGGGCAGAGGGTGGGATGGGAACCTGGTGGAGGGGGGAAGAAATGAGGAACCTTTGTAATAATATGAACAATAAAGATTGATTTAAAAAATAAATAAATAAATAAATAAAAAATAAAAAAATAAAAAATAAAACTAGAGGCCAAGCGTGCAGGAAAAAAAAAAAAAAAAGGAAGGCATGAATTATGGGGATTGGCAGATCCCTAAGGCAGCTATTGGCTTAGAACTCATCTACTACTTCGTTCCTTGCCAGATTATTCCCCCATTTAGGAAGGCATCGATACACATTTTAAGCGTTCTTTCAGTGTTTTAGTGGGGATTTGCTGAGGGGTTCCTGGAAAGCAGTCCCTCAACCAGAGATGCGAGCAGCATGCTGAGTAGTAAGATGTGTTCTTGAATCTACACCTGAAGAAGGGAGACTGAGCAGAGGGAGAAACTGAGCCACGTGCTGTCCCCGCAAAGGCCCTGGCCACCCCATAGGGAGCCCTGCAGTCAGGCCTTCATGCCTCTGTATTGAGTCTTCAGTCACTGAATGAGGGTGTGACCTTGACCCAGTTGATTCTCCTCCCCTGAGACAATTCCCAGGTTCCCAGAGGGGCCCGAGAGCTGGGTGCCAGCTCCCTGCACCCGGGCAGGTGAGGAAGGAACCCTTCATTCCTGAAGGGGCACCTGCCACGGAGGCTTTTTCCATCTGCCATGTTGCAGGAAATGGAAGTGCCTCCTCCCCAAACACAAGTCTCACTCCTGGGGTCAGTCTGGGCCTGAGCCCCACTCTTTAAGGAGGGCATCGCTGCTGTCAGCCAGGCAGGGGTCTCGGACCTACAGCACGGCTGTCCTGAGGCTGTGCCTTTACCCACCCAGTGTCCCCACTGCATGGCTTCCCAGCCACCTCTCTGCCAGTCCAATCCTGCTTCTCCTCCGGTCCCCAGCCCACAGTGTCCTTCGGGCTCTGGCTTCCTAGGACTCAGCACCTCTGCACAGCGCTGCCCTCTTGCTTTCTGTGTGGCTTCACAGGCCAGGAGCTGAGCTGGACATTTGTCCGCCTTTGCAGAGCGGACTGTCCGGTACGGTGTGCTGTCTTCCCTCACCTTCCTCTCCTGCGCCTCCCGGGCGCCAATCTGGGCCGCCTGCGTGCTGGCCTGAGACTTGAGGTTAAGAAACTGGGTCAAGGAAAAGTACAACCTGACTTGGTGCTATGTCCAAAGTATGTATTCCAAGTGCCGTCATCACCAAGCCAATGTCCCCCACCAGGGATAGAGACTTCGGTCCCACCGCCCGGAGAAACAACAGAGCCCTGGAGATGGGGACCATGGGATGGAGGATGGATGCAGAGGTGGGTCCGGTCTGGGAGGGTGCCCTAGAGAGGAGGAAGGAGCTGAGCTGACAGCCACCTGGGGTGTGTCCTATGCTGTCTGAACAACAGTTTTGCTGGTCAGAGCAAGCTTTTACCGAGTACCTGCTGCAGGGCTGGGATAAGGGGGAGGCAGCAAGGCACCAAAAGGGGACAAAACTGAAGGAGGCTCCCTCTTGGGTGCTGACCCTGTCAAGCATGTCAAACTGAGTCTGAGATGGGGCCGCCCTCATTTGTACCCTGGGAGCCTTGCTTGCTCACTGACCCTAGTGGTAGATAGTAGCTTCTTGTCCCTTCCCCAGCGTCTCCCAGGGACACAGTGCTGCCCTCTCACTCTGTTCCTTTGCCCATTTCTTTCTAGGCTGTTTCTTTTTGACATCTGTACTTTCTGGAAATGTTTACCTCTTAGACTCTAAGACTCTAAGACTTAGAGGATCTGGCTTCTCCTCTTTGACTTATCCAGGCCCATTCACTTCTCATCTAATAATCTTCCACCCAGTAATTCTCTAATTTAGCCCTTAATTTTATGTGTAAGGATTCCCCTGCTCCACCCCAATCCCCACATACATGTGACGGATTCATCAGGTAAAAATATTAATTATTAACATCCAGTAAGAGATCATGAGCCAGGCTCTGACCTAAGCAGGTAATCCTGAATGAGGATTATTTCATTTAATCCTCACCATAGTCCTTTTAAACAGATATGATCATCCTCACTTAATACTCAGAGAGGGCGAGTAACTTGTATAAGGCCACACAGCTTGTAAGGCCCTTGTAAGAGATGTTGTATTCATTCCTGAATTCTCAGGATTTAGCACAATGCCTGACATTCATGGTTGAATGAATGGATGTGTACAAAGGGAGTCCCAAAGCTTTTCTCTAAACACCAAGGAGCATTCAGCTTTGTGTCTGGGAAGAGGGAATGCTACTAAAGAATTATTCGCTATGATTCCTGTCTTTGAGGAACTTCCAGAACACTGAAAGAGACAAATATGAAAAATACGTAAGACAGTTCAAATATGTTCATAGTTGTGTGGCGTAGACTATAAATCTTGTAGGTTTCAGAAGAGACAGTAATCAGGGTGGTGAGTAGCCAGGTACCATCACAGTTTGGGCCCCAGGGCCAGAGGACAGCTGGAAGGCTGGTGTGTGCGCCTCATCGATGTTGACTAACTATTTAACAAAGAGCAGCTGGAAGGGGCCTGGCTTTAGTGGATGGTCTGGGTGCCCACGCGTGTGGCTCTGGCCCCAGGGGAGATCGGGCAGGCACTGCAGGTCTGGGATGTCAGGCCAGGGAGCTGGACTGTTGGGAGGTTGGCCTACGGGGAGGGGCCCAGGTTCCTCTGGGGTGCAGAGGCAGGGTCTGGGGAGGTGGTACCAGAGCTGTGCCTGGAGCTTGTCCAGTTTCTCTCTCTGGACCCTTCCCATGGCTGTGTGCCCCTGTGTGCACCATTCCTGCTCCACCCTGACACTGCCAGCTCTGGACTCCCCTGGAGTCCTGCCCCAGCCACTTAGTAGCCACAGGCCTTAGAACTGGAGGAGGGGGGGGGGGTGGCTTCGTCTGCTCACCAGCACCTTGGTTGCAGGCCGGGGTCTCTCAAAGAAGCCAGTCCTCTGCTGCCTGTAGACTCTCCCATCTACAGGGCCTGCCACTTGCTCTGCCCTTCCTCCTTTCCCTTCTGGGGATGGAGAGTGTGGGGACCAGCCTGTTCCTCTTCTTCCCCAGGAGGCCCTCACTCAGCATCCTCTCTGTTGCCCAAATGAAGGGCCCCATAGGTGAATCCTGTGGATGAACCCACTTCCCTTTCCCCCTGAGGTTCTTCGGACAGGAGGCGGGGGGATGTTAGTATCTGATGCTTCTCAGGGAAATCATGAGTCACCAGTGAGTCAGGAGCCAGGACAGGCAGGGGCACGTGGAACTGGTCACTGTGCCGATTCATCCTGCTGAGAAGGTGTCCCAGCTGGCGGGCCTTTCCGCTCTGACCTGGGTGGGCAGGTCCCAGCACCGTCTCTGCCAGGTGTCCCCTGCGCCCCTCCACCCCCTTGTGGCCTGGAGAGGGCAGAGCACTGTGGGAGGCAGAAGAGAGCAGTTTGGGTGTCCCAGGAAGGGCCCAGCACTAGACTCCCAGGTGCTCCTCAGCAGATGGGGCCCACCTCCCTCCTAGATGGCTTTGAGGGACCACAGGAAGGGGGCGCTGAATCTCTGAACTGATGCCACATCACCTGCCAGCTGCCCCTGACCCACCCAGCCCCAGCTGCCCGCAGCATCTTGCCAGCCCCAGAATGAGCCGCATTCTCGCCCAGGGCCATTGCAACAGATTATCCTCCTCCGGGCGCATCAGCCACTTGGTGTCCTGCTCAGACGCACCTTCTCAGGAAGAAGCCCACCCTATGTGGAGCAGCACCCCTTACTCACCCCAAATGCCTGCCCCCCTTGCCTCCCTTTCCTTTCCCCCCCCCCCCCCCCCCCGCAGCATTTCCACCATCTGACCCATCACACATCCTGTCGCCTCTTAGTTCCTGATTGCTACATCTGTCTCCCTCCAGTAGAAACTGAGCATCCGGGGGCAGGGCTCCTGGTAGTTTGCTCACCGTTGAACCCCAGCCCCCAGCCTGGCATGGCTGTGCGATAAGTTTAGACCAATACAACACAATGAATATTTGATATGTATACATATATAATAAAATAAAAATAGCACGAATGGATAAAGCCAAGATATCCTCAGTCAGCTGTGAGGCACAATGCAAAGTGATTTGCTGATTAATAATAGAAGCATGTTTATGCATTTCATTTTGCAAGCTCGGTTTGAAAGAAATGGCTCATTGCCTCCTTTTCTTTTGATTAAGAAGAAAAAGACCAAACCTTAGCCACCAGCTGGTGGGAAATTTGGTCTGTCATTATTGAGGAGCCTTCCCTCTCCCTCGCCCCCCCCTCAAGGTCCTGTGAAGGTCATGGAGGCTCCTAAGGAACAGAGATTGGGGGGACTTCCCAGGCCACCCCAGCCTCAGCCAATCTGCTCACTGCTCTCTGGAGGCTTCTAGAGCCCTGGGTCTAGCCTCCTGAGGTCCCAAAGCATTAGTCTCCATGGGTCCTGCTGTCCATTTGAGGGGAGTCCTAGGAGAAGAACCCCAAGCCACCACAACCAAGGGGCTTCCTGGGCCCGAGGAACTTTCTGCTCAGCTGTGGCCCACCCAGTCCTCCCCAGGCTCGAAGGCCTCCTGCTTCCCTTTAGAACGGCCTGGCAGGGCTTCTTTCAGCCCCAACACCCCCATGGCCCTGAAGTCAGAGGGGTAATGAAGCTGAGCTCCCTTCTTGGACCAGGGGAGAGAGGATACAAGTGAGTAATGCAATAGGTTAACCCCCTCTATCTCCCCCAAGGAAAGGTAAATACTGATGTTTTGTGAATGATTTTCCTCTTTTGTTATTATCTTTTTCAAACGGAGCCAAACTTGCTATGATTACAAGGTTATCCTTGTAATCATAGCAACTCAGTCATTTGCATTTCTATTGCATGCTTTGTGGAGTGGGAGGGACGGGGTGGAGCAGGCCGAGCTCCGAAGGCTCCCACCTAGGCTCCCTCTGTGGGGCCTTTGCAATGGTAGGCACCTCTGGTGTGTGAGGCGGCAGCTGAGGCCACTGACCTAGCAGCCACGCTGAGGGACCCCAAGGGGTGCTGTGTGGGATGGGAGCCAGAACTTTCCTAGCCAGAGAGCTGAACTGGGAGTCAAGACTCCTGGGTTCCAGGTCCTGAGCTGGCTGAGCGGCCACTTCCCACTGTCTGCCTGTTTCCTCATCTGTTATGGGTGAGGCCCACTTTGTCTCCCTCTTTGGACTAAGGTCAGGATCCAGCAAGATGCTATAAGGAGGGGGCTGCCCTGGGGGTGCCAGGCTGCGGCGGTGTGTTTCAAGCTTGAATGAGTGGGTCAGCGTGGAGAATTTGGGAGAGTGAAGTCTGAATTTCTAGCACCTTTTGGGAACCTGAGTGCAGAGCCATTTTATTGGGGGGGGGGGGGGGGGAAGGAATGACTCTCTTCCTACCTTTCCAACTGGCAGCAGGCGACTGCCACTCAGGCACTTACCCTGCCAGGCAGGACACACACCCTCGCTTCCCCAGCTTCCCTCATTCCCCTTCTGTTCTCCGACTCCGCTCTCTGGTGAAGCATTTTGTAGGAACATAAATATTAACGTCTGGTTGGGTGGTTATGAGATGGCTTAGCCAGGGTGTGTCACAGTCCTAAGGGTCCGAGGGGAGTTGTGAAGGGAGAGTGAGGGCACTATGGAACCACCCCGGCTTCCTGGGTTGTGTGAGGGGAACAGACTTGCTTCTTGTGGACAGGCAGGCCTCCCCACCTGCTTTTCATCTCTCCCAGGGCTGTCCCTAGCCCCCTGCTATCCCTGGCTCCAAGCCCAGTCCTTATTTATGCCTTTGCTATCCTTCCAGCCAGGTTTGGGGAGGCAGCAAAGAGGACCTTGTGCTTTGAGTTCAGCGTCTTAAACTAGGAGGTGTGTCCTGGGTTGGAAACGTAGGTTTCATGAAAAAGCTTTGCAGTGTGTCTGGCCTCTGAGGACAGTGTGGCGATTAGAGGCTCTTGTGGGGTAGGTCTCTAGAGGTGGGAACTGAGGGGCCCACCACTTGGGAGGCAGGAAGGCACGGTGACTTGGACCTGGCTGAGCCTCAGTTTCCCTGTGTGTGCAATGGGAAACCTCAGCTCTGCCGGTAAAGGTGCGACGAGGGGATGCGGACGAGCAGAGAATCCTGCAAAGGTTTATTATTGTCCCTACGGCTGGCCATCACCCTCGTCCCCACTGAGTGTCTGATCGAAGTCATGTGCCACTGGGCACACGACAGCATGTGGCTCTCTGGTAGACAGGCTTCCCCCAGCACCTGAGCATGAGTACCGACTGCCTCGTTCTCTTGCCAGAGGCCTCCAGTTTGGTTGGCAGAGTGGCGACCAGCTGGACAATTGGACGGGGCTCTATAATGTCACGGACGACCCAGAGTTACCCGGCGGCAGTGACTCCAGCTCCAGGTACAGACCCGGGCGAATAACCAGGGAGGGGGACGCCTGTCGGGGTGACCCTGCAGCCCCCACCCCATGACTCACCCCCAGAGTTGCCCTCCGGGAAGAAGCCAGCTTGGCGCAGTGGCTCAAAGCTCACTGCATCTTGGCGTCCTGACTTGTGTCCTTGACATGAGGGTTGAGGACTAGGACCCAACCACAACCAAGTAGGCACTCACTGGCCCCCTTCTCTTGGGGGTGGGCTGGGAGAAGCCTCGGCCTCAGGCCTCCATTTGAGGTGGGGCCTCAGTCCATACCTGCCGCAGGGATTTGGACTATCAGCCTGCAGGTGTGTCCAGGTGTGTGGGGGTGGCAGCAGGGGTGGGTGGCAGCTGGGCTCCCTGCTCCTCTGAAATCCCACTGTGAAGGCGGTTCCGATGGCTCCGCCCACCGGCCAGGGTGACCTTGGCTGGGGAAGGACCGTTTCCATCAAGACTGCAACTGAGATTTGACATTCCTACCATCACGTGGTTATTTCTTCTCGATCAGCTGTGGTGTTTGGAGCTAAAAATCAGTGATTCAGAGTCTGCATGCTCAGCAGTGGGAGTTCAGTAATCACTTGTTGAATGAAAGAAAACAGAATATTCTCCGGCAGGATGCACGCTCTGCTTGGAGCTGGGTGTGGCTGGAATCTGCCAGCGAGGGTTTCCAGGGGCTGGTTAAATTGTTTTGTTCCTTCATTTTTGCATCTGTAAGTACCAGCTGACTCTTAGTCTGTTGCCTTGGGAAAGAGGCCTGAGCGTCTGTTCATACGGACACCAAAACACTAAACCGCCCCTGCAGAGAAGCAGTGTGTTCTTCAGGGACCCCCAGTGTGCACGATTCTGTCCAATGCTTTGGAAGATAAAAGATATGGCTGTAATATAAGCACTCAGTGGGGGAGGTGTCCACAGACAGGCCTGTGGGCCGGGACCGGAGTCAGTGCCTGTCAGGAGCTCAGGTCTTCCCGCAGGTGTGTGCTGGGGGCTGTGGCCAGCCTCTGGCCCTGGGATGTCACAGCGAGAGTGAGGAGCCCAGAGTTGTTCCTTCCAAATTTTGAGGCTCCAGCGTGGGCTCTTTGCTGTGAGACCTGCCCATGCAGATGGGGGTGGGCTTGTCACATCAGCAAGTGTCTGCCTGCCTAGGAAGGTTCAGAGCTCGTGGACAGGTTTCTGTGGAAAGTGCCAACCCACTGAGCAAGATGGGACTGGTTCCCGGGGGCCGGTTTGAGCAGCCGCCCCTGGACAGGGGCTGAGACCACTGCACAAGGGCTGTGTCCAGCTTTCCCCACTGCCAGCAGCTCCTCTCTCCCTCCTTCTACAATGCTGCCTCTGATTTCTCTGCCTCTCTTGCCTCACCTATGCTCGCTCTCCCTTTCTTTCCACCACCCTTTTTTGGTCCACTGTCCCATTTTTTCTCCCTCTGTCCCATTTCCTGCCTCTCTCCTCCACTTCCTTTCTGCAGTCTGTCTCCTGTCACCCCCTTTTCTCTTCCTCCCTCAGGGATTGGGCAGCCTTCCCGCCCTGTCAGCTGGGCTCAGGGTCAGAGACCCCAGCATGTCGGGCTGGTGGGGAGTTAAGACATCATTATTCTGTGTTGTCACCAGCTGAGTTGATTCCCTTTTGGAGAATGGCCATTGTCCCAAGGACTCCCTTAGAAATGGGATGACCATATGTCCCCAGCTTTGGGACAGTTCCCATTTCAGATGCCAATTATCGGTTGACCCCAGCAGTACCCACATCTGTGAGAAACTGCAGAACTGACCCATATGGCTGGGATTTTTCTACTTCAGTGTAGGCGCAGCCTCCGCCTTCTTCAGAATGGGCAGGGCAGCTCCTGGCACCAGGCTGGCAGGGGTGGGGGAGGAAGAACGGGGGCGCCCTGGCGAGGACCCTGCAGAGCGGAGTAGGCCATCCCGGGGCTCGTGGCTGGTGTGTGTGACCAGGCGGTGGTATCCTTCACCTCCTGAGGAGCTCAGCACCCGCCGTGTTTTGTGTGTGTAGTTGTGTGGTGTGTTGAAGTGTGGAACAGAGTTGGAAGTCAGAAGGCGCCACATATATAACCAGAAGATAAAGAGGGGCAGGAAAGCAAACAACTCCCAAGTCATAAACTCACCCAGTGACCACGAGGAGAAGGAGCATGTCCCAGTGACCACAAAGGAAGTGCAGGCAAGAGAGTGCTCGTGAAGGCGCTGGTCAGGGGTTCTAGCTGGACATGAGCCGGGGTGAGTCCAGGCCGTGCTGGGAAGTGAGTGATAAGAAGTACATTGACATTTAGCTTCACTAACTTCAAGTTTAATCTCAACGTGTTGTCCAGTACGTGCCTTAGGGGAACTGCTTTAATGAGCAGATAGGAATACATTTTAATTGGCAAGTGCTTCTAGTTAAGTGGGCGCTTTGAAGAAGCAGGAAGCTCCTGGGCAGTTCTCACGTCAGGTGCTGATGTTCCGTTTCCCCACTGTTGTGCCTCTCCATCTTTGAGTGCTCAGCACCGGCCACGCAGCAGGTGCTCAGTACATGTTAGCGGAGTAGAAGAAGGAATGAGGCAGGGGCCTGGTAAAGGCCATTGGTAAGAAAGCAGACTTCAATGTCCCTGTCCCTGAATTCTCCCTTAGAGATTTATTCCTTTGGATTACACCCTGTCCTCTCCTGGCACTGTCTCTGAACATTAATCCCCGGACAGGGAATACGCTTGGAAATCACAGACCCGTTCACAGTTTGGAATGGTCAGAGGACATTCTCTGGAGAAGCACAGATAGTAGGGTGGCCTGGGTTCTGCGTGGCAGCGGGGGGAGAGGGAGACAGAGGTGGAGGCGAGGGCTGTATAAGGAGAGAAGGCAGGAAGGCAGATTATGTACTTCTGCAATAATTGATGGAGAAACCCTCCCAGGTACCCCTCTCAGAGCTTCACAAGTTTGGGAAAGGTTGATGGGGAGGAGGAGGAGAAAGGAGGCACATTGTCCTCCTGGGCCAGCTGAGTGCTTTGACCCCTCTGACCTGGCCAGTGACCACTCAGAGGGTGGTGGACGGCAGCAGTGTCCTTGTGGACTTGATCCTGCCAGGCAGGCAGTGCTGCACCCCTGCCTCAGGACATCTCAGGGAAAAGACCCCCCAGTCCCAGGGGCTGAGGGCAGCCGAGGCAGGAGTCCCCCAGGCACGAACTCAGCCTGGCCCAGAGCCATAGCACAAAGGTCTCCGCTCAGCGTGTGCCAACTGCATTCTGCTCCCCATCAGAGTCCTGTCCTCCCTACAGTTTCCATTTCCTGCCCGACCTCCTCCCTGAAGCCTTCCCTGGTAGCTCCTTTAATTGGACGTTCTGTGAGATGTGTCTGTGCAGAGGGCTATTTCTATCATTACCCACACGGAGAACACTCCTCCAGTTTGTATAAACCCTTCTGCATTTGCTCAGGCATCCCTCTAACCGCAAGGAGCCCCCTCCACCCCTGCCCCAGAGAGCTGGGCTGGACCTGGGCCCTCTTTAGACCAGCCCACAAGTGACCTCGCAGGCTGGCCTTGTCGGCCACTTCTCCCAGGCTCTGCACAGCCTCGGACATCCTGGTCTGGGATAGGATGGCACGGGGTGGTGTGCAAAGGCAGCTTCAGGGGCACTTCCCTCTGGGTTCCGGACGGAGCAGAGCTGGCCACGCTGCCACTCACCGAGGCTGCCTGCTCCTGGGACAGCAATCTCCCTGTGCAGCTCGGCTTCACGTTGGCGGCCAGGGGCTTCCCAGCGAGAGGGTAGCACGGCCACAGGAGAAAAGAGCAAGCCCCAAGCTGAGGGCTGGGTACTTGGGCCGGAGTCCTTTCGGCTGAGACCTATCTGTGTGTGTGTGTGTGTGTGTGTGTGTGTGTGTGTGTGTGTGTCTAGCGTGCACTGCACACTGTGGGGTTTGGAATAGACGTGTTTCAGAGCAGGAAGGAAGTGATGGAATTCAGTTCAGCACTTTATTATGCTGTGTTGAATCATTCCCTAATTGTTTCAAGACGGTATATAATGAGGCAATAAGTTTGTGGGCCAGATGGCGAGTGCTCCAAGAGCTCAGAGTGGAAGTGGGAGGCGCTTCCGTGGAGGGGTGAGACTTGGCATGGACCTCCACAGGCGGCGCCCGTGGCCAAGCACTATTGGGGGCTGTGTGCCAGGCTTCTTACTGCATTTAATCCTCACCCTCAGACCTTTAGGGCGGCTGCTGTCATTGCCCCCTTTACAGGTGAGGAAACTGAGTCACCCCTTCCAGGTGCTGGTGGAGGAGCTGGCACTCGCTCCGTCCAGTGTGACTCTGGGGCCCCAGCACTGATGGGCCATGCTGGATGGAGGAATCCTCCCCCCTGGGCTGCGGGGAGGTCACGCAGGGTTGGGCGGCTCTCCTTAGCTTTCTCCCCAAGTCCTCCGTCTTGGGTAGTCCTGTCTTTGGCTCCCGTTAGAGGAAGTTAGACTGTAATAAAATGCCATAGTGACGCAGGTAGGTAATTACTACATATTCCCTTCCCACAATGACGGCTGTCCTTGGTGCTACGGGCAAGGTGATCTGTAGGGCCTCCGTCTCCCCTCTCCTCTTTGTCACTTTTTTTTGGTATGTTTTTATTGATTTTATTTTTTATATATTTTTTATTGTTTAAAATATTACATATGCCATGTTTCCCCAAAAATAAGACATCCTCCGAAAATAAGACCTACTTACAGGTTTCCTTCTGAGTGAAATATAAAGCATCCCCTGAAAATAAGGCCCCCCTAGGCTAAACATGAGAGATTTGGTCCACTGATTCTGAAAGAAATGGAGTCACAAGAAATTCACCAGGAAATTCAGGAATTGGATTGTTATGATGATGTTCCAGAAGATGATGACATGATTGTCATTGAATAAATGAGTAAATTCTTGATACTGTAGGATTCACAGTTTGTCTGATTTGTGTTGACAACTACCGTACTACTGTACCATATACAGGTAATAAATTTTGTTTATTTTCATTTAACAATAAATGTGTACTGTATTCTTCTTCATGGAAAAATAAGACATCCTCTGAAAATAAGACCTAGCGCATTTTTGGGAGCAAAAATTAATATAAGACACTGTCTTATTTTCGGGGAAACAGGGTATTAGTACATATATCTCCTTTTTTCTCCCCATTGACTTTCCCCCATTCGTCCCTACCCCCTGTCGCATGCCGTCATCTCCCCCTAACCCCCAGGGTCTTGTGTCCATTGGTGTGATTATATGCATGCATACAAGTGCTTCAGTTGATCTATTTCCCTCCCTCCCCAACACTCCTCAGTCTTTCTGCTGTAATTGGACAGTCTGTTTGGTGCTTTACTGCCTCTGTATCTATCTTTTTATTCCTCAGGTTATAATGTTCTTTATTCTCTTTCCCACTTTGTATCTTCTGTGTGTCACCCTCTACCCCGGGCCCTGTGCTTAGTATTTCCTGATTATTACCCCCCCAAAAAAGCTCCTGGGATTTCTGCCTTTCAAAGAGGAGCCCTCAGTGGCAAGGTCACCCCAAAAGAAAGAACTATGCACCGTGGACTTCCAGATGTGGTGACAGCTGTGGGGGGCCAGGCAACAGAGGGTCCGCGCGCCTGCAATGTGGTGCAGCCTGGCCTAGCCTAAGCCTTCCTGGTCAATTTCACCTCTGCGGAAGGACAAAAATAAATACACAAATAAAGGGACAGCGCTCTTGGGCTCCATCCAGCTGGGAAGAATCCGGAGGCTCGGGTTTGGCAGAGTGTTCTGGGCTGGGTGCTGGAAAAATCAAACAAAGTTGGTACAGCTTCCCCTTCCCTCCTGGCACCTGGCGTGGGCCTCGGGGGCTGAGACAGGGAGGAGGCTGACTGTGCGGGCAGGGCTGTGGCGCCCTGATGCTCCTTAAGTGGTCTCATTCCATGAGCACCCTGGGCCCCTGAGCATTATGACCCTTAGTTGAGTCTGAATCGAGTCTCTTGGGTAAATAACTACTTACATAAATCTTTCTGTGCCTCAGTTTCCTCACCTATAAAACCCCCACTTCGGGGTCCCCTGCGTAGACCTCCCCGGTAGAGTATGGCCCAATCTTTGCCTCTGACACACAAAGGAGTCTGGGGAGGAGATGCTGCCTCTTGGGGGCTGCATTTCCAGATCAGAAGATGATGGGTGCCTGTCAGGGCCTACCCTCTTTTCCCCCCACATCAGCTCCCCACACCGTCTGTTACCCCTTTTAGCAGCCATCACCCACCCTCCCTCCTCTCCTTCTTCACGGCTCCCAGGCTCCCAGGCTCCCGGCCACCCTGACCATCTGTGAGAATTTTATGCCAATCACTTAGCAAAGGCAGAGGCCACAGAATGGAGTAAGAATGGAAAGAAAAAGGGTCGGGGTCGGGCTGGGAGGACCAAACACTCACCCCATAACCAGCGTAAGGGGCTCAGAAAGTAAGGCACCCGGGGCTGTCACCATCTTCCACTTCATGTGGCTGTGCACAGCCAACACCCCCTTCATCAATGCCAGGCCGGAGGGCGAGGAAGGCTGCCCACGGCTGGCCTCTGCTCTGTAGCCACTGGGCAGACACAGCGAGAAAGAGGATTGCAGACAGACTAACCAGGAAGGAAGAAGACCAGACCAGGGCCCTGGCACAGCATGGAGAAGAGGCCTGAAGTGAGCCACGAACCAGGAAGAGGCCACTGGGCCCAGCCGGTGTAGCTCAGTGGTTGAATGTCAAACTATGAACCAGGAGGTCACAGTTCGATTTCCAGTCTCGGCACATGCATGGATTGCGGGCTTGATCCTTAGTGTGGGGCGTGCAGGAAACAGCCGATCAATGATTCTCTCTCATTGTTGATGTTTCTAGCTCTCCCTCCCTCTTGAAATCAATACAACTATACTTTTTTTTAAAAAAAAAAATAAAGAGGCCTCTGGGATGCAGCTCTTGGGGTGGGCGCCTGGGGCTCGGTGGGGAAGCCCAGGAGCAGTAGGACGATGTGCCTGAGGAAGGGGATCGAACTGACTTTCGACACCCAGAGGCCCATGGCTGGTGAGCTGCATTTTACAAGGGGAGCTTGTCGGGGCTCCCTGCGCTGGGCCCAAAATAAGGCCCCCAAATATGTGCTCTTGCAGGAAATGTGCCAGACATGTGACGTGAGGCCCTGCAGAACTGCTGGTGGGGGTAGGGAGGAGTGTCACCTTGGGCTTTGCCCTGACCCCCAGCTCCCACCCCAGGCCAGGGGTGACACTTCAACGAGGCCCGTGCTGGGAGCAGATCCGTCACAAGACCAACACGGGTTGTACTCACAACATCAGGCTCTTTAGCTTTCAGTTCTCATATCTCCAAACAGCCCAGGGATCCCTGTGGACAGATGAGGAAACCGTGGCTCAGACAGGGCCGTGGTCCAGGCAGGGGGCCGAGCCGGTCTCTCCACCACCGGGAGCTGTCACCTGCCATTGTCAGTAGCCGAGCCCTCGTGCCTCCCTCTGCGCCTGTGTGGGAAGACACTCAGTCCTTTTTGTTGTCATGCTGTAGTTTTCAGACTGATTTCTGTGTGTTTGCTCTGACGGGGGGTGTGCTGCCTGGAGCCGGCAGCTGTTCTGGCTCTAGAAATAGCACAGAGTTCACCGAAGGGGGCTGTGGGCCTTGGGGGGTGGTGAGGGTGGAGGCTGCTTACTGAGAAAACCCGAGTGGCCCTGCCATGCCTTATCAGAGTCAGGACTTGGGTTCTGGGCTCTTGGAAGCCTGGGGTTCCCTTTCTAGTGCCACCAATTACTACCTCAGTGCCCGTGGGCAAGTTCCTTTACCCCTTGCAGCCTGAGTCTTGGGTATAAAATGGAAAAATAATGCCTGCCTCGTAGGGCAGCTGGGAGGGTTAAACAAGACAAAATTAGAGTCTAGCATCAGGCTGCCACGTACAGATGTGCAGGGTGGGCTCTGTGTAAAAACACTAGCCAAGGGGGCAGGTGCTGCTGAAACCCCCTCGCCCTCACTTGACAAGCTGTGTGCCTGGCATATGGCTTCATTCACCTGGAGAAAAAGGTGCTTTTTCCTAAGTTGTAGAGGTGCCTTGCCCACGCGGGGTTCCTGCCCAGTGTGGAATCAACAGACCACTCGGTGGCTCCTGGAGACTCTGCCCCAGGCTGACAGGGCCTGGGGTGTAGGCTGCTGAGCTGGGGCCACTGCCCTACTCAGGGAGCTGGGGGAGGCCTCACAGGGGTGCTCCTGCTCGGCACAGCCACCTTCCCTGGGCTTCTATCCCCTGAAGGTCAGCATCTGGGGAGGAAGGAGTGTTTGTTAGACAGGAAGTTGAATTCAGGGAACCAGCCAGTAGTTGCTGGGCTCAAAGTACGGTGGCCCCCAAGAAGACCCCGTGGTCCTGTGAAGCTCTGGAGGGGGGGATCAGGCCCACAGGGGAGCCTGTGGGGACAGGCCCACGGGAAAAGGCTGTCAGACTATCTGCACACCAGGCCCTGGGCCTGCTGACATGAGGCCTCCTCAGCCTGTAGAGGTGGAGCCCAAGTCTGGGTGGGAGGAGGGGAAATCGTGTCAGGACCACCAAGGCTACTTCTGCCCTTGGCCTTCTGCATTTGTCCCCTTACTTAATGGAAGCTCTCAGTGGCTGGCCAGGCAGCCAGGCCAGTCCAGCCTTGCCTGCCACAGTCCCGAGGGCACAGAGACCGGGTGCAGGATGGCACCAGTGTCAGACTTGGCTGCCGGAAGCCAAGTGGCATCTGAGACGAGCTGGGCTCCTGATCTGGCCGGCGGGAACTATTTATACCAGTGAGGTGCCTGAACGGGATGCCAGGGCCCCCTCCCCTTTGAGCTGCATAGAGATCGTCTTTCCAGAATTGAAAGAAGAGACAGTGACAAACTCACCTTGAGAGGCTGATGGCGTTAAGAAGGTTGGAGAAACTGCTTCTCCCAGTCTTCTAGCAGGATAAGGGGAAGCTAGAGAAATTTCAAGGGAGATCTTGGACTTAAAATAAAAAAGGGTATTTACTAGTGATTCCCAATAATAAAAGCGTCATAACCCCATCCCAGAAAAGTCTTTTTAAAAGAATTTTTAAATATATATATGTATATTTTATTGATTTCAGAGAGGAAGGGAGAGGGAGAGAGAGATAGAAGCATCAATGATGAAAGAGAATCATTGATCAGCTTCCTTCTGCATGCCCTCTATGAGGGACTGAGCCTGCAGTCCATGTGCCTAGGAATCAAACCTGGGACCCTTCAGTCTGCAGACCAATGCTCTATCCACTAAGCTAAACCAGCCAGGGCCAGAAAAGTATTTTTTAAAACCACTCGGAGAAACCCCCTATTAAAGTTTTGTTACAGCCCCCCTGCTTTCCCATTCCCTCTCTCTCTCTCTCTCTCTCTCTCTCTCTCTCTCTCTCTCTCCCTCCCTCCCTCCCTCCCTCCCTCCCTCCCTCCCTCTGTCTCTCTCTCTCTCTCTCTCTCTCTCTCTCTCTCTCTCTCTCGTAATTCTTTTTATAAAACCACAATTTTATAACTTGCATTTTCCACTCAGTGTTATCATGTGAGCCTCTTCCTATGTCATTACACCAAAAAATGGAAGCCTCATTTTTGATGTCTGCCTAATGGGCTATATCCAGACCAAACAGGGATTTCCACAACCCCCTCCAGAATGCAGTCCTTGGGCGTCTGTCAGAAGCAGACTAGAGGTGACTAGTGTGGCCATGCTTCTGGCAATTTTATTTCCTCAGGTCAGTCATCTTTAGAGTCTGATGGAGCAGTAGAGCTCTCCCTCCCGCAAAGGAAAACCCAGGTAGGATGGAGAAGAAAGCAAGAACTATTAGGTCCATTTTCCAGATGGGAACACTGGAGGCTTTAGACCCCGGCATTGGAGCAGTTTTGATTTTGACTTAGGTACTACCTGGGGTGTCTTCAGGCACCTGGTATAGTAGCCCTAAGTGTGAGAGAAGTTGGTGGGGTGGGGTGTAAGCTCAGTTTTGGTGGGTGTGCATGTGAAAAGTGTGTTCACAGGTTAAGGGGAAGCCTGAGTCAGTCCTTTATTATCTCGAGGAACCTCTAGGTAACCCTGGGAGGGGCAGTCTCTCCAGAGTCAGCATGTCGTGATGTCAAAGCATCAGAAACACAGTTCGTCTTGGAATCTGTGGCAGAGATGGGTGATCAAGGACATCCCCATGTCCACGCAGAACTCAGTGTGGGCTTTATTCACAGGGGCAGAAGAGAGAGTTACTAATAGCAGCAGACAGTGGAGACACTTCCTGAGTTATTCATCTCTGAGTCAGCTCTGCCATCAACCAGCTGAGGGACTGTAAGCATGTGTCTGACTCCATTGGCATCCACTCTCAGTTCTTGTCCTTTAATAGCAGGAAAAGGGGGTGAATATTTATTGGGTACTTCCTGTGTTCCTGGCACTTGCTACTATTTTCCCTGAAATATCATCGATATCTTATCTAAACCCTGTTACATTCTAGTATGTGCTACACTTAAAAAGGCATCAATGATGAGAGAGAATCATTGTTCTGCTTCCTCCTGCACACCCCATCCTGGGGACTAAGCCCGCAACTGAGGCATGTGCCCTGACTGGGAATTGAAATGTGATCCCCTCGTTCATAGGTTGACCATTTGGAATCATTGTACTGTCTAGTTTCTTATGAGTGATGTTGGGAATTCAGAAGAAAAGGAAGCCAAATGGAGGCTGATGGAGGTAAAGCAGGGAAGGTCTTGTGGAGGCAATGGATGGGCTAGTTGATCGAAGGGTGGAGGCTGATTGGTTTTAACTTCCTCCTGTGTGTGGCCCATCCTATATAATAAAAGCCTATTATGCAAATCAACTGAACAGCAGAAGGATCCATGGGACGATTGGTTGCTATGATGCGCACTGACCACCAGGGGGCAGACGCTCAATGCAGGAACTGTCCCCAGCCTGTGGGCCCCAGGCCAACCAAGGCAGGTGCCAGTGGGGAGCCTCCTGCTTGCCTGCAGAAAGAGTTGCCCCACAGAGGGAGGCAACTGACGGTGGCAAGGTCAGGGCCAGTGAGCAGGTGGTGCTAGGCTGGCCAAGGTGGGTGCCACCAGTGCCTCCCCTAATCATCCTGCTGGTCGCCCCACAGATTGGCCCTGATTGCTAGCCAGGCCTAGGGACCCTACCCATGCACGAATTTTGTGCCTTGGGCCTCTAGTTAATTCATAGTATCCATCTGCCTTGGTTAGTGAGTGGGAAATTCTGGGGAAGCTTGATATTGAATTTTAGTGCTGGATGGGCCTTTAGATATCACCTAGTTCAAACAGATTGTTTAAGGAGGAGAAAGCCTAGGCCCAGAGCGGGGAAGTGGTTTACCCAAAGTCACACAGCTGGTTTAGAGGCATATCCAAGATGTACCCACAGCTTTCCCATCTCTCTTCTCCTAAGGACCTCCTGTATCATTTGAACCGGGAGCTTTTCTGGTAGCAGCCTGAGATCATGGCTTTGGATGACCCAGTGGATTCCAAAGGGCTTGGTGCCACTGGCTCTGGTTGCGAATGATGATCTTTGTAATCAGATCCCAGACCCCACTTTGTGTTGTGTGACTGGAAAACGACATGCATTAAAGCCAAGGTCATGGACTTCTTTTGTGTGGCCCCAGGCTGACCTCTTCCTTGTTCTTAGTTACAGATAACAGAATCCTTTTTAACTAATTCAAACAGAAAAGGATTTATCAAGGGTCCAACTAGTTCCAAAGACAGACACCAGGCAGAGCTTCCAGAAATGCCTCTCCTAATTACACTGTGAAATGAGGCCACTGTGAAAGCTGCTGCCCCTGATATAATCGTGAAAGTGCTGCCACCACTACAGTTTCCAAGAGCCATGCCACCTCAGCCACATTCTGCACCAGCAAAACGATGCTTTGAGCCTTGTCCTTCTTCTCCAATAACAGTCTTGAGCAAGTGCTTCTGAATGGTTGAACTTCAACTTCATCCAGAACCTAGCTGCAAGGGAGTCTGGGAAATATAGTTCTTAGCTTTCCTGCCTCTGTAGTACAAAGGTAAAGAGATAACAAAGGCAGTCCCCATGCTTACAGTTTGGAAGGGAAATGGATATATAAACAGACTATTTCAATACAATGTTATTTGCTCTCATGAAAAGAGTTTATAGAGGACCATGGAGGTAATTGTCAGGAAGCCTTCCCAGAAGTGGGTGCATTTAAAGTGGGTGCTGAAGTATTAATATGAATTTTCTGGGTGAGAACAACAGAGGGGGGAGTTCAAAAACACAAGGGAAACAGAGAGAAAAAGTGAGTGTGATATGTTGGGAATCCCAAGTGCCTAATTCTTATTAACTCTACTTCAATTCTTTTATGATAAAAGAACAAGGAGACAACTTATTTTATAAATAGGAGCCAATTTGTTGTATGAAATATTTTCATATTTTGAAATATAATTTTAAATTACTTAAATATATAATTATAGTACTCTCAAATTAACTATTGTGATATTGAAGTTATTAAGAACATATTTATGAATATGTTTATATTTATATTTTCATTTACTTCAGAGAGGAATGGAGAAGAAGAAAGAGATAGAAACATCAATGATGAGAGGGAATCATTGACTGGCTGCCTTCTGCACGTTGGACTGAGCATGCAAACCAGGCATGTGCCCTTGACCAGAATTGAACCTAGGACCCTTGGGTCCACAGGTTGAAGCTCTCTCCACTGAGCCAAGCCAGCTAGGGCTTATGAGTATATTTTTAAATTAACTATGAAATTGTATTTAAAAGTTATTTTAAAAATATTTTGTTCTAATATTTTAAAATACTTAAATATATAGTTATGCTTTAAAATTAACTGTTAAGTCTTATTAAAATTAAAAATAACACACATTTATGAACAGAATATGTTTTAAAGTATTAAATCTGAAATTAAAAGCTGTTTAGCATACAAATATTTTTAAAAGACACCAACTTAATGGGTGTCTTTTAAAATACTACAGAAAATGATGTAGTATTTCTAAAGTTTGCACACGTAAGTTGGACCCGTGAGAACACAAGCAAAAACTATTGACCGGTTTCTGGGAAATGCCTGAGGAATGCCTGTATTTTAAATCCTTACTCATGGATGGCAGGGCCTGGGAGCAGCCCTGGGGCATCTCTCCCACTTCTTTTTTTTTTTTTTTTTTAATGTATTTTATTGATTTTTTACAGAGAGGAAGGGAGAGAGAGATAGAGAGCTAGAAACATCGATGAGAGAGAAACATCGACCAGCTGCCTCTTGCACACCCCCTACCGGGGATGTGCCCGCAACCAATGTACATGCCCCTGACCGGAATCAAACCTGGGACCTTTCAGTCCGCAGACCGACGCTCTACCACTGAGCCAAACCGGCTTCGGCCATCTCTCCCACTTCTGATTCTCCAGGGCTCCCTACTGCGAGCTCACTGCCCTCACATGTAGAGTTGCTTGACGCTGCAGGCTTCTCTTCTGAGGAGCTGAGGCTGTCAGCTTAACCTGCCCGCTCTCTTCTGCACAACCTCCAGACGGAGGCCAAGAGGGGAGGGTCACCTGGCCTCTGCCCGGGAGGCCACACGCTGCCTCCTTGGTCAAGACCAGCAGTGAACCACTATGTTTTATCTTCAAGGGAACCTCCCCACCCCAACTCAGCCCTCCCCACCCCCAGTCAGGTGATGTGCTTCCTTCCAGCGTGTGAGAAGGGGAGGCCGTAAAGGGGTCCTTCGCAGTGTCTGGTGTCCTTGTAGATGAGTGGACAGGAGCAGTCTTGAGGCTCATGGTGCAGCTCTGGGCAAGTGAGTTAAATCCTAGAGCCTGTATGATGCTATGGCATCACTTTCCTTGTGGGCTGGTTATAAAGATCAAAGTGGATGCCTCCTTGTCAAGTGGTGGGCCCGTGGTAAAGGCTCGGCAAGCATTGGTTGAAATTGGATTTGTGATTCTTCATGAAACTGCTGAAGGGACCCTGAGGTAGCTCTGACATGCCTGGAGCCAGCTGGTGTTGGAGGAGCTTGGGTGCCTCTGCAGTGTGGTCTAGACCAAGCTTGGCCGTGCCCCACACTGACAGTGGGACTTGGAGTTCCATCTGTTTAGCCTCAGTTTTCCCAGCTGCCAAATGGGGGGAAAGAAATGTCAATCCCACCTAGTCACTGCGTGAGCATGAGAATCAAGTGAGCTAATGGAGATGGAAATGCTTGTGCAGAAGCAAAGCGGTGGATCTCAGCTATGCTTGTGGCTGTCACCGTGTAACACTTTCCCAAGAGAAAGATGAGGGGGCAGGAAAGGGCAGGGCTGGCTGAAGGCAGCCACCTTGCCGCCCGGCCCAGTGCTGCCTCCTTCAGTGACTGGTCACAGGAAGAGCCAGAGCAAGTTCCCTTTCCAGCCACCAACTTGGAACCACTTGCTTCTGAATGTCATCATTTGCTGATGTGGGGCCATCCTCCCTCCCATAGATGCTTATGCTCAGTGATCAAGCCAGAGGGCCCAGCCGTTCTGGAGCCTTCCACCAGCTCATCTGCTGGGTGGGACTGATTTGCTCTACTTATTTGATAAGGACAGACTCCCCCCCGACCCCCAACAAGGGTCCCTGAAAGTCAGGCCGGCTTCTCTGCATAGTAACCTTGTCCCTGTTGGTTCCCAGGTACTTTGAATTTTACGAGGGCCCTTTAGAATATAACTCCACGAGATGCCTGGAGCTGAGGACCGAGATCTTGGAGGTGAAGGTGCTGTCCATGTGAGTGGGGCTGGGCTGGGTGGTGGGTGCATGGCGCGCATGGGAGTTGGGCAGGGCCAGGGGGCAGGTGGGGATTTGGGCAGAAGGAAATATGGTAGGAACCTCGGTGGATCAGACAGAACAAGCATGAGGTCTACTTCCCAGGGCCCTGGCTTCGGGAAAGCCCCGAGGGCCGCACACAGGGATGATTGCATTTTGTGAAAAAAGCCCAAGTTTGCTGGGTCACCTCTGTTGACCTGGCCTTTCAGTCCCGACTCAGTTACCGGTCTCCGAGATTATCATCGCCGGCTCCTCGGGTACAGAAATCGAACAGGGCCCGGGAGCGTCTTACCTGAAATGTAGTCCTGTGTGCGAGGGTTAAGCAGCACCTTCCTGCTAGGGCCTTTTAAACATTTTATATTCATTAAAATTTTACAAAAAGGTAAACAGGGAAAAGTCCCCTGCCTACAGTTTCTTGCCCACAGCCCCCCAGTTCTCTTCAGAGGTAAGAGGCCACCCCGGTGTCCCCTGCATCCTCTCAGAAAGTCTATGCAAAACCCAGCTTCTACGTACAGGTATTCTTCACTTTTCCTTCCTTTTGTTTTTTTATTTTTATAAATGGCAAAAGTCTTCCCCCTCAGCAATAGATCACCATGTGAGAAAAAGTGTGTTGCATGCTGAACACTGTAGCGCGTGGGCCTGTCCCTGCTTTCCCTCCCGTGACTGCCATGAATTTGGTAAACCATTCAGAGGACTGTGTGCTGTGCTCATCGGGACAGGATGTATGTTGATTTTAAAATAGGTATGTCTGGATATGGAAGAACTGCAGTTTATTGAGGCCGGCAGTGCTGGGCGCTCAAGTGGGCTCATGGGCCCCGGACTCGATCCCTGCATTGCAGTCCATGGCCCACAGGCAGGAGCCACTGCTGCTTTAGCCCTCTGACATGGTCTCCGGGGAGTGTGGGTCATAGAAAGAACATGAGCCTTGGGTTCAGGCAGACCTGGGCTCCAAAGCCAACGCTGGGCTTTACCAGCTCTGCATCTTCATACAAATGACTTAACCTCTCTGAGCCTTCTCTTACCTATAAAAATGGGGACACTCTCACATAGCTTTTCAGGGTGGCTCTAAAGACTAGTTGGATTAACATATGTGAAAATAGTAACCCAGCAGTCCACATACACACATAGTAGGTGCTTAGTGTTCATTGATTCTTCCATTTTCTTCTCTCCCCTTTCCTTCCTCTCTGGAACCAGCAGCAGCAGCTTTTCTGGGCTGTCATTCAGACCCCGTAAGCTTAGTAGCTGCAGGAAATGTCCAAGATAAGAGCAAATGTCCAGCTGGGATTAGCTGTGTCGCTCACGGTCTCCGTACTAACCCAAGGGCTGTATGCTCTCTTTAGAGGGAACATGTGAGCGGCTCACCCTCCCGCCAACCCCACCCATCCCTGGGTTGAGCACACACCGTGGTGCCTGCCCCCAGGAGCTCCCAGCCCAGCGGGGAAGCGCACAGTAATAACTGATTACCTTAGGGAGATGAGGATGACAGGGAGCTTGACCTGGGCTGGGGGGAGGGGTAGTCAGGTCAGGCCTCTCTGAGAAAGCGATGGTGTGAAGTGTGATAGGAGTTAACTAGGCCAAGAGGATTCCTGACCGAGGGAACAGTTTGTGCAAAGGCCCTGTGCCAGGAAGGAGCCCGCTGCGTCCCAGGCTGAGCAGGGTCAGGGCAGCTTGAGTGCCAGCAGGAGAGGGGGAAACAGAAGCAATGCTGCTAAAGGGGCAGGCAGGGCTGGGCCTTGTGGGGCGGGATTTAGTTTTGCCGTTATGAAGGCACTGGGAAGGGCTGGAAACAGGTGGGGAGTAGGAAGGATTGGATACCGAGGAGTGGGGATTTAGTGGCGAAGATGGGTGCCTGGACCTCAGTTAGGAGCCACATCCATAAGCTCATAAGCAGAGAGAGAGCCTTTATCTTTCCCCCAAATTCAGAGACTACAGGCCTGCCCGTGCCACCCTGTGCAAACCCAGGGCCCTTGTAGAGAGCACTCGGTATCATTTCAAAGGGCAAATCTTCCGTTTTTTTTAAATTATGAAAAACAGACAGTTTCTCCATGGTTACTTCAAGGTCTGCACAGGACGACCTGAGGGACCCCATATATTTGCCTTCCCTCTGCGTTGCTTCCCATTCCTCCACCCGTATATTGTTTGTATGTTGGTGTCTGTCCCTGTGCTGGCTTGCTGGGCTCCCATCACAAGGGACCACAGACTGGGGGCTTCAACACCAGAGCTTCCTTTTCTCCAAGTTCTGTGGGTGGGAGTCAGAGGGAGGTGCCAGGAGGGCCGGGTCTCTCTGTGGCTTTGCGATGGCTGCCTTCCCTGTCTTCACACTGTCGTCCCTCTGGGTGCCTGTGTCCTCATTTCCTCTAATGAGGACACCAGTCACAGTGGACGAGGGCTCACCCTAGGGATGCCATTTTAACTTAACCACCTCCCCAAAGACTCTGTCCCAGAAAGATGGTCACGTTTTGAGATGCTGGGGGTTAGGGCTTCAACATATGGATTTTGCGGGAGATACTACTCAGCTCCTACTAGTCCCTATCACACCTTCCATTCAGGGACTAAATTAGAAATTGCCTGGGCCCTTGGTTTCATGCCTGAATCACAAATGTTGTGGGGTGCGATGGGGAGCCTGGGCACCTGCGTGCTGTGCTCCAGCCCAGAGCTTGTGGTGGAGACTCTGAGTCATTGGGAAAAGGCTAAATTCTCATCTGTGAACTGAGGGGCATGGATGGATGCGCTCTGAGGCCCTTCAGCGCATGGGGTCAGCTGGAGTTCTGTCTGAGGAGATGGGACCTGCGCGATTCACCTGGGGAGATTCTCATCCAGCATTGCTCCTCTCAGTGGGGAAAGTCAGTGAGCTGGAAACCCCACTCGGACAGGCCTCGCTCCTGACAATACCAGAATGTGAGGAATTGCGCTATGATGATTTGTTATGAAAATGCATTGTCCCTATATTGCTGAATTCAGTCATTCTAGAGCCTCTTTATTTTTATTTTTAAACTAAAGGCCCGATGCACGAAATTTGTACAAAAGTAGGCCTTCCTTCCCCCAGCTGCTGGCACCCGGGACCTGGGCTTCCCTTGTAGCCCTCGTCAGGAAGGACATCTGGTCTAATTAGCATATTATCCTTTTATTCTTATAGATCAGCTTGTGCCTGTGCTCACAACCAGATGATCTCACCTCACCAGATGCCCTCTCCTGCCACCACTTCCCCTCTTTCTGGGGTGGGGCCCTCACTGAGACAGGAGAGGGGCTGGGGCCAGGTCTGACAGGGTTCTCCAGGCGTCTCTGAGTCCTGGAGCCTGGCCCTGCGTGGGCTCAGGATGCGTTTGTAAAGTGAATGAATGGATGGAAAAGTGAATGTGACCAGAGTGGAAATGAGGAGGTCATGAAAGAAAAGGGTGGGTGGGTGGGTGGGTGGGGGGAATGAGATGGCCATTATCATCTCATTATTATTGCCATCTCTATCACATGGCTAGAAACATACGAAAGTTTATGATAATAAAAAGCAACAGTCCTCTGCCGCACACCCTAACCCCACCCTGCTGCTTCCAACTCTTGGCTGTCTCTGCGGTACCTGCTCTCATACCTCTCAGCACCACTGCATGCCATTGTCTCCTGACTTATCCCGTTTGCAGAGCTTCCCCTCCCGTCCTGCCTTGGCCGGTGAGGATTCAGCTCCCTTAGCCTACACCCAGCCCCGCCCCACTATGCTGGGTGAGGACTGTTGCTATTTGTAGTTCTGCTATCTATAGATTGCCCAATAACCTGCTTCTTTTTCTACTAAACATTGGCAGCATCTCTTGATCCAGCACTTTGTGATATGAGGCTGTTAAAATTACTCCTACGTTTTAGTTCCAGCCGCTGGCTTCGGTCATCCATGAGTTTACCTTTAAAATGTCAAGGCTGCCAACATGTACATTCTATGTGTAACCATAGCAGCCTTTTGGGGGCTTTTCTCTATAGGTTGATTCTAAAATTTGAAGATCAGATAATGGTGATTCCATCTTCTTTTTGTACAGGTCTCCTCCCCTTTTTCCCCCCTGAAGCTTCTAGTCATCTTTCCCCCCTTGAACTCTCATATCTATTATGCCCTATTTTCCACCTCTACCCGCCTTCTCCCTCAACTAGACATTCCCCCAGGTTTCCATTCATCCTCCTGCCTCACCCGGACAGGCTGTGTCCTGATAGGCCACACACCATCTCCCCAGGGCTTCCTTCTCTGCCTGCTTAGGTCGGATTCACCTGAGAATCCATAGGCACTTCTTTCTTGGTTTACTCCTTCATTTTTGCTTCTACCCCCTCTTTTAGCAAAGTCCCTGAAGGAATGGGTGGGAGGCAAACTTTTGAGTCCTTCTGTGTCTAAATGACTTAGTTCTTCCCTTATACTTGATCGCTGGTTTGGTGGGGTTGGTGTTTTAGATGGAAGTCATTTCCCCCCAGAATGCTGCTGAAGAGCTTCTGTCATCTGCTAGCACCCAGGGCCACACGCACATGACACTTGTTCCTTTGGAGGTGACCTGCCTTTTCAGATCATGGCGTTCTGAAACGTCCTGATGGTGACCTACACACCACTGGGACCTCTTCAACTGGGCTCATGTCCAACTCTCGAGCATTCTCTTTGAGTCCTTTGTATTTGCTCTTCTTCATTTTCCTCTGTTTCCTCTTTTTAGTGTATCTAAGAGTTGAATACTGGCTCCTCTAACACTCATATAGTTTAATCGCATCTCTTGCTATCTCCCTGCCCTTTGCTTCTGCTTTCTGAGAAAAGTTCTTGACTTTATCTTCTGTTTCATCTAGTGAACTTTCCCTCTCAGGAGCTCTTATTTTGTTCTCAGAGGGGCCAGTTCTTATTTTAAGGACCTCATGACTTCTTGAATAGCTCTGGGACTCAGGAGAATATCTTGGAGTCTGTTTCATGACTCCAATAGTTCTCTCTGCAGTCATTCTTTTTTTTAAAGCCAGTATTTTTATTTATTTAATTTAGTTTTGTGTGTAGGCACAAATAGTGATTAATATGAAACAGTTTATTAGATACACAAGCTTATATTATGAAGAAAAATAATGAAAAAAAAAATAGAAAAATGATGCCCATAATTATGACATACCAAAAAATCAAATATTTTCTCTTTTAAAATGTATTTTTCAATTACAGTTGACATATAGTATTATATTAGTCTCAGGTGTACAACATGGTGATCAGACATTATCATGATTTATGAAATGACCACCCCAATAAGTCTCATACCCACCTGACATAATTATGACACCCATATGACACCTTGCATAGTTATTAGTGTTACTGACTATATTCCCTAAGCTGTCCTTTATATTCCTGTGACTATTTTAATAACTGTCAATTTGTGCTTCTTAATCCCTTTTACCTTTCCACCCATCCTCTAACCCCCCTCCCATCTATGGACCACCAATTTGTTCTCTAAATCTATACATTTGTTACTGTTTTGTTTGGTCATTTTTTAAAATTCCACATATAAATGAAACCATATGGTATGTGTCTTTTCCTGTCTGACTCATTTCATTTAGCATAATACCCTCTAGGTCCATCCATGTTGTCATAAATGGTAAGATTCCATCCTTTTTATGGCTGAGTCCAACCCCATTGTATATATGTACTGCAGCTTCTTTATGCATTTGTCTATGGATGGGCATTTAGGCTGCTCCATAAATTGGCTATTGTAAATGATGCTGCAATGAACATAGGGCTGCATATATCTTTTCTAATTAATGTTTTTAATTTCTTTGCAATGAATTCTCTGTGGTCATCTTATCTGATGGTTTATCATGGTCTATTTTCTCAGGTTGACCAGGTGGCCCTTGGTTATCAGTTCCTATTTAAACAATACATGAGGCTGAGAGCAGCTTTCATGGAGGGGGTAGGTCTTCAAGATTGCTGCTGGCCCTTTTTCTGTTAGAACATCCAGATCTTTTCACTGGGAGTGATAATTTTTTTTTTTTAAGAAGCCGGAACTGACAGTCTGATTCATTCCCTCTTCCCTCCTCTGCTTGACATTAAATATCTGGCCACCGTGGGGGTGGGCTTGATTGTTTCGGATATGGACTCACAACTCATCCTCATTTTAACACTATGTCCCTGCCCTGTCCTCCACCCCCTTAAAAATTTTCTGTGCAAATCAGCTCTATCTCTGGGCTGTGCCCTTCCTCCTTATGTCACCCCTTCTCCTTTCACACACTTGTTGAAATCTCTCTTTCACTGAGACCTTCCACCCACTCCCATTATTCTATTCACCTGGTAGCTTATACCTTTTTTATTCTTCTGGAATGTGGTGTCTTGGGAGAAAGGAGGTAAGGGCCTGGGATCACCCTTCATCTTAAAGGTGATCTGTGCATCAGTAAAGCAATTTATAAAATATTTTTACAAACATTATCTCACTGGATCTTTCTGACACCCTTTGAGATGGGCAGGACAGAGGTTATTGTATCCATCTTACAGATAAAGCAGCTGAGTCTCAGAGGGATTAAGTGACTTAGCTGAGGTCACATTGCAAGTTGGGGATGGAGCCAGGATTCAAGGCTGGGTGTTCAGGCCCCATCCTTGGTCCATGTGTGATGAGGGCATTGGAGGCTCAAAGAATGGGGCTCAGATGATGGTAACAGTTGAACTTGAAACCCCGGCTGTGTTTCTGGGAGGCATTGGCACGGAGGGGGCTGCTCTGGGGCCTGGGTTGCAGGAACTGGGGGAGGGAATCAGTGTGTGAGCCAGGGTGCCACTGTGCAATGACACTTATACTCTGGTGTCACAGGAGCTTGAGAGATGAGAGCTGCTGTGGGGTTTGGGAAAGCCAGAGGAAGGGTCAGGATGAGAGGGGTGCTCCTTCCAGCTCTTTAAAGCTGCCAAGCAGCTGTGTGAACTGGGTCTGAGGCCCATGTCCCACTCTGCTTCCCAAATTCATGGACTTTGTTGCTATCCTGACTTCTCCTGAAACCACCCCTCCACCCACTGTCATGTGTCCCTTGTAGGCAAGGGTTGCCCTGTTTGGGAACAACTATATCCTCCTGCAGTTAATCACAGGGAAACAGCTCTGTAGAATGAACCTGTCTTATTTAGTTTATTTCTTCAATCTTATGGTTAAGTGATTATTTGTCCTTTTTATTTTATTTGTTTTATTATTATTTTTTTTAAATCCTCACCCAAGGATATTTTTCCATTGATTTTTTAGAGAGAGCGGAAGAAAAAGGGAAAGACAGAGAGAAATATCGATGGGAGAGAAACACATCCATTGGTTGCCTCCTGCACGTGCCCTGACCAGGACCTGGAATTGAGCCTGCAACCCAGGTATGTGCCCTTGACCAGAATCAAACCTGGGACCTTCAGTCCTCAGGGTGGCGCTCTATCCACTGAGCAAAACTGGTGAGGGCGATATTTGCCTTAAAAAAAGAAATCATGGACCCCTTTGGGAACCTGATGAAAGCTTCCAGTTTTCCCCAAGATGTGTACCTGGTGGACAAACATGAGATTGTCACTATGATTCAGGGGGCTCAAGGGTTCCCGTGAGTCCTTCAGTGGACCCCAGGGTAAGAGCCACAGTTACAGTAGTTTTCTGCTAACACCCAGCTCCTGAGGGCTGGCCACCACCCCATTCTTGAGCAAACCAGAATGACCTTATAGGGCTGCTGTCTGTACCATGCCCAAGCCAGCCAGCTTCTGAACCGTCACCACCAGGGGACTCTGGACAGCGCAGGGTACAGGCGCAGGGCGGGGACTGTGGTGGGCAGGAGATTATGGTCCATGCAGCATTCCTGAGAAACTCCAGTCTGTGCACCGCTCGGTGGGAAGACGGTCCAATGATCTAATGCTTTTTGCTGGTTTCAGTCAAAGCGCGAATCCCACCTGATTTAGATGTTCCCTTCCCAGAGAGCACGTTAGGCACCATAAGCCAAGATGTTCAAAACCCGACAAGCATAAAGAAAGCCTTGCAGATGGGTGTTCCGGTGAAAAGAACATGCCCCAGGTTTCTCAGCTCTTCCTATGTGTCATCTGGAAATTGTGTGAAGGACATACTGTGGGCTGAGCTCTACTGTGTGCTAAGCATGGTGTGAGGGATGCACAGACATTCCTTTGCCCCCTATAGGTAGATGTTCCTGGGGCATCCAGGCAGGTCCTGGAGGAAGGGGGGGGGGGCGAGTATGTGAGGAAGAATGCTTTACAATGTAGCCTGGCTTTTAAAAAATCAGATATGGGAAGACACCCAGACACAGACATGACATTGTGAAGGAAGAAGTTCTGATACTCCCAGATCCCTAGAAAGAGGAGGCACGGCTCGCCTTGCAGGGCCACCTGGGGAAGCAGAAGAGGGGAGGGGAAACCTGGGTGAGAGCCTTCATGCGGTTCTCACAGGGAGGAATGGCAAGGTGGGGTGGACAGGTTTAGGACTGGCCAATTTGAACGCTTTCTATGGGCTCTGTGGCATAGGGACTGCTCCTAGTGGCCTGAGACCTGGCCCCAGCATGATTAGGGCGGTGAGCCACTGGTTGGGTTGATAAAGGAGGTGGTTGCAGGTATGGGCTCTGGATTGGCCGGTGTGATATGAAAGGTGTGCTTGCAGGAGATGATTGTCTGCCATCTCTAGGAATTAGCAAGCCCCCCCCACTCCCCCCAGGGCCAGAGCATCAAGAATACAGAAACTGAGAAAATACAGTTAATACAAAGGACCAGCCAGGATTTGGCAGAGGGGGGAGCAGGAGGAAGCTTGTTTGGGAATGACGACGCTCTGCCAGCCTGGGCCTTCATGGACTCTTCTGTCCTTCACTCCCCAAGGGTGAAGCAGTCGGAGCTGTTCGACAGGTGGAGGAGCCTGCAGATGTGCAAATGGGCGCTGAACATCTCCGAAGCCAACCAGTTCAAGTACCTACGATGCGTCTGTCCTGCCCGGGGTTCTCTTCCTGCCTCATCTGCACATCCTCCCGGTCCTGCAAGGCCCAGCCCCGGGCATCCCCTTGGAGCTGGTCCTGACAGGGCTCTGGAGTCTGTGCTGGGGGGAGGTTCTGACTCAGCATGCAGGCTTAGACAGCACCTGCTGGGTGCTGTCCTCCACATTCTCACCCTGCAGCATCCCCGCAAGGTCAGTGGTGTTGTCTCCAGTAAAGCCGAGGTTCACTGAGACTCACCGGAGGTGAAGCGATTTTCAGGAGGTCTCTAGCAGGCCTGTGCCTGAAGGCACAGTAAGCACCATCCACAGCCCCATCCCGTTCCCCTCCTCACCTCTAGCCCAGCAGCCCCTCCTCCGAGCTCTAGAGTTCTTATAGCTCAGCGGTCACCAATCTTTCAGACCACACGGATCACCGATTGGCTGGCGACTGCTGTTACAGCCTACCCTGAATGCTTGAGTGCTGCTGTAGGTGATTTTCTCGTGGCTCTCGAACAAAATTTATAGATCCTAAGCTCCCAGAGCTTAAAGTTCTCCAGCCTTTGAGAGTTGCCTACTAAAGAAGCAGAACATGAACTTGAGCCAAGTACAGGAAGAAGCGGGGAGGGTCAAGGTCTGGGCTTAAGTGCTTCCCAATCCTCCCTTACAAAGAGAGATTACAGTGGGGACTGGGCAGGCAGATAACCCCTCAGGGTGGGTGTGGCCCGAGAGCCCTGAGGGAGTGGCGGGACCAGGTCAGGGAGATGCACAAGGCTGAGTGGACAGAAGCCTCATCGATGGGATTCACAATATAAAGAAATAATAATAATAATAATAATAATAATAATAATAAGCATCAGGAAGATCATGTGGCAGGAGGAAGACAGAGAGAGGCATAAGGACCTTTGGTAGGGATCAGCCAGCAGCTTGTTGGGGAGAGACTTGGGGGTAACTGAGACCCTTCTGGGGTGGGAATGGGGGGTGATTTCAGGTGTGGGAACTGGGGATGACAACAGGTCAGGCCATATTTTAAGAGGAAAAACCTTCAAGTTTAGTCATTGTTTCCCTTTGCTCTTATCACAAGCTCATGGAACAATAAGATTCTCAATTCAGGTCTGCAGGAATCTGGTACAGTGAGGTGTGTGTGGTGGGTAGGAGGATTGTACTAGGAGACAGGCATGAGCATTCTAGAAAGGAATCCTGTAATGGAGGCCTTCCCTCACCCTACTGCTTACAAAGGGAACCACATTGGCATTCTGGTTTGTATATCAGGCACTGCTGAGTTTGGTTAGTATGAGTCAGTCTCCTCCAGTGGGCTGACAAGATCGAGTTTCCGGACCAACAAAGATAAACAGCCCAGATGCTGGTTTGTCATGCTGGTCCAGGGCCCCTGCCTGGCCAGGCCTCTGGCCTTCCCTTGGGGAAACCCACCCCTCCACAGGAAAGAATGCTCTCCACAACCAGTAGCCAGCTGAACTCCCCAGTGAAGTCCCTGCCAGAATCAAGTCCTAGAAAGTATTTGTATAACCTCCCTGGCTTTGGCAACCTGGAGTCATGGAATTACAGAGGGTCAGAAGAGCCAGCCCTGTGTTGTACAGATAAGGAAACTGAGGCCCATGGAGGGCAAGAGACTGGCCCAAAGCCCCACAGCTGATGGGAGCAGAGCAGAAACTAGAACCCAGGCTTTTTGACACCAGGTTGGCAAGCCAAGTGTCCACCCAGGACCTTGAGTGTAAACTTTCCAGAGAGCTCCTTCTCAATTTTAGTTAATGGTCATCATCTAGGCTCCAAGGAGGAGGCATTGCGTTCCTCCTGTGGCTGCCTGGGCACCGGATGTGACTGTGACTGGAGCCAGTGTCAGGGGAAGAAGGCCAGGTGGACTCAGCCCACTGCTGCTGCTTTAGGAGAAAGCATGTCCTCCTGGGCCCACAGTCCCTAATGGAGTGGGTAGCAATTTGCATCCTTTGTCAAGCCAGGGTGGGAGGGGGAGAGGGGAGGAAGGGGAGTGAGAGAAGGGCGTGCCTAGGATCTGACCCAGCATCAGGCCTCACCAGCAGGCCTGAGAGAATGCCCTGCCGGTAGGATGCCAGCCACAGGGAAGAGAAAAACCAGGCTCTGTGGCTGGCTGACTCCCAGGCCGGCCTCAGCAGCCACATTCTCCCTCTGACGGTGTTTTGAGCCTGCTTACCTCGTCTCAGTGTCCACCCTTCTGAGAGCTCATATTTAAGTGTTTTTGTGAGTTATTTTAAAAATTAAATAATGAACTCCTGGAAACTTGTTTTGGCAGCCAGATTCCATTCTGCAGGAAGTCATCCAGTATCAACTCACAGTCCCAATTGCACCCCCCCCCGCCCCCCACTTTCTAAATGATTGAAATAGTACATTTCTGTTGACTGTGTGTGTCTTGGCTTTTGGGCCCCATCATACAGGGAACATGCTTTGCCTAGAGTCTGATAAAGGGGTCAATGGCTGGAGGAAGGGCTCTGCATCCCCAGGTTTCCATGAGGACTCAGTTTCCACGTTCATTGGCCTGTTCCCAGGAAGTAGCAGAAAGCTCAGCAGATCTTAATGGGAGCTCTGAGGAATGATTTGTCCTGCAATTGGCAGGCACCTAGTTGTCAAGCACCTGTGTGACTGACATGTGAGATCCTGAGAAGTAGGGTCCCTGCCATTGGGCGCTTTCGTTCAAATGGGGGAGGGAGGTGGCAGACGAGGAAGTGGGTGGAACCCTTAGAGGCCAGTGTGGTCAATGGGGACAGAGAGAAACCTAGCTCCCACCAGAAAAGCCCAAGCATTGGGAGGATATGGAAAGGGTGGCATGTGCAGAGGTGTGCTGTGGGAAGGGGAGGAGGGAGAAATTGGGGCTCTCGGGGCTCCCTGAAGGGCCTCCATGTCCTGATGGTTCTGTTCTTCAAGAGGCTCTGCTCTGTCTTGTGTCCTCAGTCTCTCCGGTCTGTCTCCTGCCCGCAGGTCCACTCTGTCCAGATGCTGCAATGCCCCCTCCTTCCTCTTCACCACCCAGAAGAACACACCCCTGGGGACAAAGCTCAAGTACGAGGTGGACACCAGCGGCATCTTCCACATCAACCAGGAGATCTTCCGCATGTTTCCCAAGGTGCTGCTTTGGGCAGGGTGGGCTTGGCAGGGCAGTGGAGCTGACCCAGCAGGGCCCTCTGTGGCCATGCGCGGTGGTTTGGCACTGCTCGGCTATGCCCTCTGCACCCAGTCCTGGCCGTGGTTGGCTATGCTCTGAGGCTCAGTAGAATGTCCTCTGGGTTCTTTCTGGCATGATGAATGGCAACTGGCTATTATTTGGGTGACTTTTGGCAAGAATGTGGTTATAAAGTTTTGGCTGTTGCATTGCTGGTAGAGGACATCCTGAAGATAAGCATTTGTCCCCCACCCACGGGAGGCACAAGAGCAAAAAGCTGTGCATGCACAAGATATCAACCAATATAAATCACGATGCAGAAAGAGGGGTCTAAAGTGGATGACCTTAGGTGGTCGTTTTGTTTTTTAAAGACTCAGTCTGCCCATCTGTAGCATGGGGTTTCGACTGGAATGGGTTTGGCTGCTTATAACAGAAAATCTAAAACATCAGAGTCTTAAAGAAGATGCACATTTATTTTTTCATTTCACATACAAGAGATCTGGAGGTGGCTATCCATCCAGGGCCAGCACCATCGCTCCATGGTCATGGGGACCACAGAGGAGTATCCACTTGTGCAAACTGCTCAGGTCACTGAGGCTTAGGTACATGCACTCACTTCTGGCCTGGCTGCCGCCTCAGACTCTCAGAGAAGGGGACCCAAGCCTTCCTGCATTTTCAGCTGATTCTGATGATTACCACCGAGAGAGGAGGAAGGCTCCAAGGGACAATAGCACCTCCTGGAGAGTGCTGGGCTCTGGGCAGGACTTGAGCCCAGTTTACAGAAAAACTGCTTGTTCAGGTCTTTCGGGATGACATCCGGGGGGCCTGGGCTGAGTGCTAATGAAAGAGAGCCCAGGGCTTCTCTGCATTCTGTTACTCAGGCAGAGTGTCCTGTGGGAAGGGGAGGAGGGAGAAATTGGGGCTCTCGGGGCTCCCTGAAGGGCCTCCATGTCCTGATGGTTCTGTTGTGGGGACACCAAGAGGAGGTGGGGGTGCCAGACTTCCTCTCCCAGATCCCAGTGCTGGAGGATATGGGGTGTGAGCCGTCTTGGCGAGGTGGGTCTTGCAAGGCTTGGTACATGAGGTTGACAGCAAGTGAACTTGCCAGTGGGTGACACACAGATCGGTTATGACATGAGGGTCCAAGGAGGGCCATGGGCATGGGCTGCTGAGGCCCAGGAATTAGAGAAGGGATTGCCAAGGGTTCTTTGGAAAGGGCCAGAAAATAAATATTTTAGGCTCTGCCGGCCATCTGGTCTCTCTCACAGCTACTCACCTACGTCGTTCGTGTACAAAGCGCCTGGCTGTGAGTACACCAGTGAGCGTGGCCCGGCTCCAATGGCTCTTCAGTTCCTCTTACACCCTGACATTTGTTTATATACCTTTTACATGTCACAAAATATTTTCCTTTGGATTTTTCTCCAACGATTACAAAATGTAAAATCCATTTTTAGCTTGCAGGCCATGCAGAAGTAGGTGATGGGTCAGATGTGGCCCTCGGGGCTGTACTTTGCGACCCCCTGAATTAGAGCATGTGACACAGAAGTATTTCCCACACTCCCTAAAAGTGCATATCTCTTTGAGTTTGTAAAAAATAGAGCTTCTTGCCTCCTACCTCCACCCTGAAGATTCTGGTTCCATGTTTCTGGGAAGGAGCCCAGGCACTCAGGTAGTTTTTGATTTACAGAAGTTTGGGAAACAGTGAAAGACAACATAAGAAAAAGCCTCCGATGATCTCTCCAAAGATGATTGGTGTTTTCTGTTTCTCTGATAAAAATCAAACAGTGCATTTCCCTCCACTGGTCATGAGATACCCTTGTTTCCCCACCTTGGCCCCCTGGCCTGTCCCTCTAGTGAGAATGGGCCACGAGAAAAGACAGGCTCCCATAGACGCTGCGGCATCTCCTTAGCTTTTGCCACATTCCCAATAAGCCTGTTGTGTGATTTTTCCATGACGCCTCCCTGGAAGTTGGTCCCAACAGAAGCCCAAGCTGCTGACGGGGCCGCTCTCCTGCAGGCTGGCCAGCTGGTGTGTGCTGGGAGGACAGCTGCCCAGCAGCCTCCTGCTGTCCGAGATGGAGGGGACTTTCGGGCCATCCAATAACAACCTGGTCCCTTGCTGAGTCCCCTCTGGGCTGGGGCCCTGCAGTGGAAGGCTTTTCATTGACACCAGTGGTTCTCCACAGGGGGATGGTTTGGGACATTTGGCAATGCCTGGAGACATTTTGGTTGTTGTGACTTGGGAGCACTCTTGGCATTAGTGGGGTGAAGCCAGGGAAGCTGCAGTGTACAGGTCAACCCCAACAACAAGGCAATGTCAGTGCCAAGGCGAGAAACCCAGAGTTACATCCTATTGAGCAGCACAAAATACACAAATTACAGCATTGTAATTTATAACATATTTCATAAAATTTACAAAACCAAAACACTGAGAGCTCAAAAAACTTGCCCTCACCCATTATAGGACAAAACCAAGATTGAATTTGGGGCTTATGATGAGGGGGCCCAATCCTGGTTTGTCCAGATTTTCCCAGTTTGACCAAATGTAAGTCCTGCATCCCGGGCAAAGTCCGATAGTCCCGGCATCAGGGATGTTTGGTCACCCTGCCCTTGCCTCCAGGTCTATGTGTCTGCCCTGTGCCTGCCCAGCGGCCCCTGCCTCAGGTGGCCCACGGGGAAATGTGACAGAAGCAGGTCTCTTAAGCATCAGGCCAGTATTTGCTTTTTTCTGCCAATTTGCCTGTGGTCCCTTGGAGGGCATGCCTAGAATGCCTTTGTGGGCAGCCAGTACCCAGACCAAGGTAACCCCCAGTTGAGGTGTGACGAGGTCAATACACTCACTCCCAGTGCCCCTGTGACTGTCATCATAGCTCAGGGTAAGTCCTAGGCTCCCTGGGTGTCCCAGTCTCTAACTGTTCCCCTGATGTGGCTTTGTTTGGTCACCTCTAGCCTCTTATCCCTGCTGCTGCCAAGTCCTGGCATCTGTCCCAGCCTCTATGACCTTTCTGTCCAGGCCTGTGTCCTCCTCATGGACAGAGGGCGGCTCTGCACCTCGCCCTGAGCTGAAAGGGCTGAGGTTTAGGGCTCTGGTCCCAGGGTGGCCCTGCCCTCATTTCTGCTGCCATCATCCCCAGAACATCCGCTTTCATCATTAAAATATGTACATTAGCAGTCATTAAAAGCTGAGCTTCCAAACACGGGGAAACCGATGTGCACTGGAAACCTAATGCATCCCAGAGCTTATTGAAAACAGCCATGGAGACCTGCCTTCTGGCCCCAGCTCATTTGTAGTTGCCCTTGGAACTGAGAACAAACCTTTTGACCTCTTTTCTCACCTGCAGAGTGGAATAACCACTTTTCTCTAACGTTCCCTACAAGGCTGCCTCAAGGGACCAGGAGGAGTAGAGGTGGAGGTGGGTACAGAGGTGAGAGCACCCAATGAAGGCTGTGACCCTGTCTCCCCAGGACATGCCCTACTACCGGTCCCAGTTTAAGAAGTGCGCAGTGGTGGGCAATGGAGGCATCCTAAAGAACAGCCGCTGCGGGAGGGAGATCAACAGCGCCGACTTCGTCTTCCGGTAAAAGAACCATCCTGGCCTGCACTGCTACTTCGGCCTCCATCCCCCTCCCCCTTTAGGCCCTTCCCCTTGGTCTCTCCCCCCCATGCTGCCCTTTACTTGGTTAATCCCCCACTCCCCACTCCTACAGACCCTCATGCTCCAGGTTGGCCCCTCCATGTCCAGGCCACAGAGATTCCACCCAGCTGGCCGCCTCTGCATCCTTCTCTCATGTGATCATCCCCCCTGCCACCTGCCCTTGCCCACTCCCCGTTCCATCGGGAATGACTGACCACAGGCCGTTGGGCTGCCTCGTCTCTTCCACAGGTGCAACCTACCCCCCATCTCAGAGAAGTACACCATGGATGTGGGGGTGAAAACGGACGTGGTCACCGTGAACCCCAGCATCATCACAGAGAGGTCAGTGGCCCTCTGTCTAGACCTGTGGGGTCCAGTATGGTAGCCACTGGCCACATATGGCAACTGGCACTGAAATGTGGCCAGACTAAAGTGAGATGTGCTATCTGTAAGTGGAACTACCCCCCCATTTCCAAGATGTAACATGAAAAAGAGGATGGGCCCTATCTCATGAAATTTTTATATAGATTATAATGTTGAAATGATAGCATTTTGAGTATATCAGGTTAAATAAAATATAAAAATTAATTGCACCCATTTTCCTCCTTGTTTAAATGTGCTTTCTAGAACATTTATCATTATATGTGGCCTGCATTATATTTCTAGACAATCTAGTGCTGTCTAGACTGTCCTCACCTTGCGCTGGGTCAGAGCTCCCAGGGTGTGAGGGGAGGGCGGCTCCCTATGCAGTGTGTTCAGGCTGCATGGGAGAAGCCCCCCTCCAAAGATCCCCCCCCTCCCTCCTGGGATCTGTCTGTCTGGGAGGCCTCGGGGGAAGGGGTTCATGTGTTAAAACTCCAACCTCTGTGACACCATCCAGGTCAGGTGAAGGGTAAGAGGAGGGGGAGTTGTTAAATTGGGTCAGAGGCCCGGGAACAGGGACAGTCAGCAGAGTGAAGGAGCATTTGACACCTGTGAGGTGAGCCAACCTGAGGGCTGTTTAATGTAAAAGAAAGACAAGTGCAGGGGCTGCTGGTGGGGAGAGGGGCAGGCGGAGAGATCAGGCAGCTGGTTTGAGATCCATTAGGATCTTAGGGAAGCCGGGACAGGTGAATGTCCCCAGGGCTCCAAGGAAAGCCTCCACTCCCTCACCATCCCACTGAGCCCACCCCGGCCAGCCTCGGCCACATGAGGTCAGCATTGCCCCCCTCTGGCAGTCACACACTAGATATCTGCCCTTTGGGTCCGGGCTGTCCTCTCCTGCACCCGCTTCCAAACATATACCTGTCCCAGGGACGCCCAGACAGTCCTCGCTGAGGTGACTGAGATGAAAGGAGGCAGGGACGGCCCGAGAGCCCCTCTATCCCTCCTTTGAAAAGGGTACAGGGCTGGGGGAGCCAGGGCGCGGGGGCTGGGGGCTGGGGGCTGGGGGCGCGGGTGGCCGACCCTCTCGCTTGCGCCCCGCCCAGGTTCCACAAGCTGGAGAAGTGGCGGCGGCCCTTCTACCGCGTGCTGCAGGGCTACGAGAACGCGTCCGTGCTGCTGCCCGCCTTCTACAACACGCGCAACACCGACGTGTCCATCCGCGTCAAGTACGTGCTGGACGACTTCCAGGCGCCGCAGGCCGTCTACTACTTCCACCCGCAGTACCTGGTCAACGTGTCACGCTACTGGCTGGGCCTGGGCGTGCGCGCCAAGCGCATCAGCACCGGCCTCATCCTGGCCACTGCCGCGCTGGAGCTCTGCGAGGAGGTGCACCTGTTCGGCTTCTGGGCCTTCCCCATGAACCCCGCAGGCCTCTACATCACGCACCACTACTATGACAACGTCAAGCCCCGGCCCGGCTTTCACGCCATGCCCTCCGAGATTTTCAATTTCCTGCACCTGCACAGCCGCGGCATCCTCCGCGTGCACACGGGCACCTGCAGCTGCTGCTGAGGGCTCTGGCTGCCTGCCCTGCCCGCCGCCCCGCCCGCTCGGCCCCCAGACCCTTGCTCCTCCTTTCCCTCCTGCGCTGGTCAGGGCAGGGTGAAGGTCTGGCTAGGCTGTCTGTCACTCCCTGGTAGTTCAGCTTCATGCTTGGGACCCACCTGTGGGCCCGGAGAAGGGGTCGGGTGCGGGGCAGAGCCAGCTCTGTGCTGGGCATCCTGGGTCTCTGTGTGGGCCCCGTGTCTCTGCTGGGCCCATGGTGGCCTGCTGCTGGGGGACTGCCCGTGAATAAAGCACATTTCCACTCAATGTTAGCACCCAAGAAAGCGAGCACACTGTATTGGCTTTGTCACAGCTAAAGGAAGGCCCCACAGAGAATGGAGGAGAGAGACGGCAGATTTAATTCAGACTTTTGTGCTCCCGAGTTTTATTCCAAAGCCTCAGTCCTGATTTGCTGTCTAGAATCTCAGAGCTTAGCGGCCAGCTCAGCCGCCAGACCTTCCCGTGAAGACAGAATGTCCCAGAGAAGTCCAGAGACTTACCAGCCAAGGTTACACCTACTGACTGAGCCCATTAAGTGACTTGGGGAGAGCTAATGTGAGGCCTGTGTAAAGATCTCCGCAGAGACCCCAGCAGCTGAGGAAAGCCACACCGTTTCATACATATCTTCACACACACAGTCTTGGTGCCTCCGGGTTCAATCCTGCATCTGATCTTTTGATGAGAAGAACAAAAACCAGACCAGCCATTTGCACTAAGGTTTTCAAGCCAATGTTGCCGACTCATAAGCACTCAGTGATTTGCTTCCTCTTCTGGCTCCTTATTTCCAGCTCCGTTTTAACCAGGAGTTAAATAAGACCCGTTCCTCTTTATGTTCCTGAATACTGGATGCCGCTATGTCGTGTTCCTAAAAAGGAACTATAAGGCTCGGGGATGAACTGAATAAACGGTGAGCTTGGCTTCCGGAAGCCAGTCATGACCCCGGACACCAGCATCACTGAGAGACCTACTGCAGAGGCGGGACCACCCACGTGGTCAGCCAGGCAGCCTTCACACACATGTGCCTGTAGGGCCTGCACTGTGGGAAGTTAGCTGTGTCTAGCTGAAAGGGATCAACATGTCATTTCACAGCTGAAATTCATTCCTTTTGCTTCCGGCGTGATGATTCCAACATTAATGCAGCTGTGCCGGATGGACACCATTGATAAATTGCCTTAGAACTTAGCTTTGTAGAATCTTAGAATGTTAGTCCTGGGGAGGACTTCAGCCCCCTCCCTCCCTTTCTCCTTTTTCCCTCCTTTCTTCTCTCCTGTCTCTCCACTCCCTTTCCCCCTCCTTCCCTCTCTCCTTTTCTTCCCTCTCTTCTGTAAACATGCCTATAGTTTTTTTTTTTTTCCTGTTTTGATCTGGGCATGATGGTGAATATGGACACATCATTTTATTGCACTTCACACATGTGTCTTTATAAAAATATATTTTTTAATTGATGTCAGAGAGGAAGGGAGAGGGAGAGAGATAGAAGCATCAATGATGAGAGAGAATCATTGACCGGCTGCCCTCTGCACACCCCCTACTGGGGATCAAGCCTGCAACCCGGGCATGTGCTCTTGACCAGAATCGAAACCGGGACCCTTCAGTCTGCAGACTGATGCTCTACCAACGGAGCCAAATCAGCCAGGGAAAGATGTTTTTTTGTTTTGTTTGTTTGTTTTTTACAAATTGAAGGCAAGGCCCTCCACCAGCAAAAAGATTATGACTTAACATTTATTGCTGTTGTATCTCTCAGCAGTATTCAGTGTCTGAGGCCTACCTTTAAGGGTGGTATCTCTGACTCTGGGGCTGGAGGGCAGACCATAAGCAAATCCCAGTCCCACCTGCTGGGTGCCCTGAGGAGGAGGGGAAGGAGCTGGGGGAGCACAGCTGGGAGTAGGGATCACTTCATTTACAGCAGAGCAACAGGCCCAGCCAGCGAGAGAGAGGAGAGCGCAGGTGCCGTCCGGGCCTCCAGGCTCAGTCCAGGGCTCTCGTAGCCCTGGCTGTGCTTCGTGTTGCAAAGTCATTACAGAGAGCGTGTTCCAGGCACACACTGCTCTAGATGCTGACCTACCCCTTCGTTCTGTGTTCTGAAAAAGCTTCAGGCTGTTCTGAGGCTCGGTCTGCTTTCTGGCACAGCAGGGACATAGGAGGGAAGGCAGGCCCGTCCTCGGTAAACGGGGAAAACTGCACAAGGACAGCGCATGCTATGCTTTCTTAGGTTCTGCCCGTGTCTCCCAAGGAAGGAGCTTCTGGGAAAGATTCTGGTTTCCTGAGGTTTCCAGCCACGTGACTGTGGTTAATTGAGCCCTTTTTGGAAACCATGGCATGCTGGAACTGGAAGCCTCCTAATGATCATAATGTCCAACTTCACGAAACAGGTCCAGCATGGAGAGGTGACCTGGGTAAAGTCAGGCCTGAGGCTCTATCGATGCCTGCTGTGGACAGACCCTCCACCTGAAGCATGTTCCAGTGTTGGGGAGCTGAAGCCTGGGGGAGCCACACACCAGGGTTCTCACACTGAGGGTGTGGGGAGCTGGTCTTGGCCCAGCCAAAGCCCTTGTAGGAGCCAGGGATGGAGCATGGGGAGTCACCCCATGTAGGAGCTGGGTTTCATGGCTCATGGCCCTATTCCTGCCCATAGGTCTCAAGGCAAGTCTCGTTCTCTCCCTTATGGTCTCAGTGTCCTCATAAACAACTAGAGGCTTTGATCCTCTAGGGTCTATATAATCTCTAAATTTTTTTTGCAACATTCATGATGTATGGGGTCTAAGCCATAAATATTTATGATTGTACTATCTAAGATTCACTGAAGACTTCATTTGCATTATTTCCTATAGTCATCGCTGGACCCTTTCAGGTTAGAAGATTCCCATTAGAAAGATGAGGAGGCTGAGGCTCAGAACAACTCAGTGACTAGCCCATGGTCAGGTAACCAATGGAGGAAATTGCACCCAGGTCTGTAGAACCCCGAAGTCTGTGCTCCAAATCTCTGTCTTAACCACTTCCCATCCAGAGGGATCCTGATGGAAATGTCACTGCATGTACTGGACCCTGCTCTAGGGACACATGCTGTCATGAGTCTGGAAGACAGTATATGCTTATAGGGGCCCCTCTCCCCACACCCTCCCTCTGGCACTGGAGGGGATCTGAGGCCATCTCCACATTTTGCAGGTGAGCAGAGATGGTCAGGAAGGGTACACATTATATGACACCATGGTGAATGACTTGCCCAAGGCCACATGGCCAGGTAGTGCCTCAACTGGGATTCACCCCATTTCCTGACTTCCAGGTCATGCTTTTTTTCCTGCAGCCAATATTTGTAAGAAAACGTTTTTCAAAGGCTCAGAGAGATCTGGGCATAGATTTGGAACTCTTAACATGTTCCTCTCAGCCCTGTCCCTCTCCCACCCTGCGGTGTAGACTACCAGTTAAATTCTTATTTAGGGCAAATTGATGCTCCACAGACAAAACATAATCACATCTTCCTTTGTGCTAAATCCACTGCCCCAGGGTTGAAAGGCAGCAAAAACAAGTACATGACTTGGTGCCTAGCCAAGCCAACAGGAAGGTGGCTCAGGGTCAAATGCAGCCTCTGAGACCCGTCAGCAATGCTGTCACGGCAACTCTGCCCGCTTGTCGCCTGGGGCCGCAGAGAGCCTGTCGCCCTTGACTTTGCTGAGCATGGGGAGGAGGCAGGGACAGTGCTTTCTGACAATGGAGGGCAAGCACAGAACTGGCTTCAGCCAGGCATTCAACCAGTATTTATTGAGCACTCACTTTGTGCCAGGCATGGTGCCAGGTGCTGGGGAACTGTGGTAGTGATGAGCACAACATAACCCCTGCCCTCCTGGAGGTGGCAGTCTGATGGATGTGTCCAGACACTGAACCAAGAGTCCTACATGCACACACAAGAGCTGTGCTAAGTGCTGCATATCCTGGCTTGTAGACAGTTATCAAGAGAGAAGGGCATGCCCAAGTCCATCCTGAATTCTAAAGGTTGGCAGGAGAAAGTTGGTAATTGCTGAAGCAGTGACTACTTCTGAGGCCTCATTGTCAATATCCATGTGACATGTGAGAGGTGTGGCCTCTGGTCTTTGCTTTCTCACAAACCACCCCTCCCCTCCAACTTGCCTCCTGTTTCGCTAAATGTTCCCACTCAGACCCTTTGGTGATCCATCTTCTGTGATGCCACTTCATCTTTAGGGGAACATTCCTTTCTTCTCTTTGGGGGAACATTCCTTCAGAAATCGCATCTGTTCACAGCCTCACGTCTCTTCTGTCCTTGCATCTTAACCCCCTTCCCTGCAGGCTGGTCATCTTTCTGAGCACCAGAAACATGCTCACAGTGGCCTCCTGAATGTCTGTACCTGTATGGCACTTAAACCTCAATATGTCCTCAACTGATGCAGTTAAAAGGACAAATGGAAACCCATATCGCCTCCTACCATTGACTAGCTGGGTGACTTTGCAGGAGCTGCTGAAGCCCTTGGAAGCTCAGATGAACGAGGCCAGGTCACTAGCTTCCACCGTGGCAAGGGTCAAGTGAAATAGCGTTGCACGATGCCTAGCATGGTTCCGGCACAAACTAGTGAGCACAGACCAGTGAGCACAGATTCCCCAGTCATTCCCCAGTGAATGGCTCTTCCTCACTGATGGCCACTCTACCTCAAACCTGGGTCACCCTTTGCTCTTCATTCTCCCTTACCTCCTATGTCTATTCTCCAAATCAAGTCAATTCTGACTCATAAATAATCCTTAAATTTATTCCCTACTTGCATTCCTTCTGCCCTAAATGCAGGCCCATCTCGCCGATCTTCTGCTTCCAGGGAATTACCTTCTGGAAATACCTTTGGTGGAGTCCATTGCCTTCCTGGACCATATAGTACAGATTCCTTACCCAGACATGCAGGGTGTGTTCCCAGGTGGCTCACTCCCTTCCCAGAGACCCTCTTGCCACTGCTCCCCACCCCCCTACTACTCCTCAGGCGCTGTGCTTTGTATAACTGTTGGAAATGCCTGGATTGGCCCACACCCCACCTCCCTCTGTCCTCTCCTTTACTCTGTCACTTTTGCAGATGATGTTAGGTTCTGGTCCCTGAGTCCTTCCCTCGGTGCTTCTGCCCCAGTCATCACTGACTTTGGGTAGGACACCCTCATAGCACATGGCACGGGCATCCTGTGTCCTTGGCCCAGGGTCTGTCCTTCCCCAGGGGCAGCCTCCCAATCTGGCTCATCTTGCTGCCTCTGCACGGGCACAGAGCCGGGTGTTTACCACAGCAATGGGGCGTCTGGTTACCTAGTGCCCTCCAGGGGTCAGGAGAGCCAGTTAATAAGCTGAGTAACTGTTGGTTGTGTTTTGCCTAGTATCATCTATGTGGGAAGCACTGAGCTGCGTAGACACCCTCGTCTGTCTTCAGAGCCGGGTCCCAGGGGGCCGGGACATTTGTGATGTGGTGGCTTGTGGGCTTATCACCCAGCCTCTGCTCCCTTCTTTGTTTCCATTATAATCCTGCTCATCTGCCTCTTGCCTGCTAACCAACCCTCTTTCTCTAGTTTAAATTAAAAATGGGAAAGGCATTTCCCCCCCTCTTTTTTCCTTTTTCTTCCCTCCTCAAAACCGTATGGAGTTGTCAGGATCTTGTATCACTGTGCTGAGGTGACGGCTGGTAATGAGGGATTTATCAAGAGTGTCGCCAAAACCAGTGGACTGAGAAACAGCTGAGCTGAGCTTTGCAAATGTCTGCTGCAGAGGCTCTGTCCTTGGTGGAAGGGGATGGTGCTACTCCGAGCTCAGCACTCACCTGCCTCTCCCTGCCACCAGGACACCCTCCTCAAGGAGGCTGCTTGTAGCTCAGGGTCAGGCGAGGCCAAGCGAGGGCTGTGCCGGTGGCTGGTGGCTGGGGCGTGCCTTCTGTTGTTCTGTGGAGGTGGATCACATCCTGTAAAGTGTCCTGAGAAAGCAGTGTGTACTTCAAAGGGTGGCCTGAGGTCGCTTGTATGGAAACCCTGTACTCAGAGCCTGGGAGGGTGGGGGTGAGGGTGGGGAATCAGCTTGTGTGACATCCCAGGTGGCCCCGGCACCATGACTGCTAGAGAACCAGCTCTGCACCTCCTGAGGTTCCATGGCTGCTGAAAGGTGAGGGCTGGTGTGTGGCTTGACATTCAGACTGGAGTTGTAAGTGAGGAAAAGAGAGCAAACAAAATCTGGCACACAGCCCAACCTCTGCATTTTCTAGAAATATAAACAATATAGAGCCCGCTATTAAATTAGCAACAAAAAGTAACTGCTCAGGGATCTGTAACATTTAGGAAATCTGTTTTGGCCTTGACACTATCAGATTTGTGTGGTGTGGTATGGTGTGTGTGTGTGTGTGTGTGTGTGTGTGTGTTTCTTGTTTTTAATTGTGGTAAAACACACATCACAAAAATTTATCATTTTAAAAATTAATCATTTTTAAGTGTGCAGTCAGTAGTGTTCAGTATATTCAGTGTTGTGCATCCCATATCCAGAGTGCTTTTCATCTTGCAAATCCCAAAATGGACACCTCTTAAAAGTCAAGTCCCCTTCCCCTCTCCCCCAGCCCCAGTAACCACCATCCGCCTTCTGTCTCTGTGCTTTGACCCCTGTAGGTTTCTCATGTAAGTGGAATCACACAGCATCCATTTTTTTTTGTGGCTGGCTTGCGTCCTGCAGAATCACGGGCTGTTCTCAAATGACAGGGCCTGTTCTCAGTGCTCCTGTCATAGCATTATGCGTTTGTTTTTGCCTAGAACAGTTGTCCTGGGTCCTCGGTGGGTCCCTGGCTTCTGGCGCTTGGGCACTTTTGCTGAAGGTCAGAGCAGACCTGCTCTCGCTTTGCCAGCTGGTCTCAGCTGTCCTGGCAGCCAGCATCCTGAGGCAGCCCTGCTCATCTTTTCTAAGTCCTTAGATATTTCCCCTGCGTAGGAAATATCTTTTCATTAAAAAAAAAAAAAAAAGGAAGAAAGAAAGAAAAGAGAGAGAAAGATATACTACCACGACATAGCTCTTGGCATGAAAGCCAGAAATTAGTGATGGGTATGCTTTCTGCTTGGGGGAGGGTTCCTTTGGCAACCAAGTAACTTATTTCCTTCAACTAAATGACTTGCTCAGCTTTGGGGTAAATGTTTCATTTGCTCTAGAACTGTGGTTCTCAACCTTGTGTGCATATTAGAATCAACGGGGGCGCTGGTCCACTGGGGTCAAATCCCGCCCCCCGCCATGGAAAACAAAGGTGGAAGGTGGTGATGAGGAAACGTGGGTCCCAAAGAAACGGGCTGGGTTCACACCCCTTGGCATCATGCTCTTCCTGCCTTTCCCACCTTCCTTTGGAAAAGGCTCAGAGGTGAAACCAGCTGGTTGGTACCTGGTTTCTGCCTCCATCTCTCCTCCCTCCCACGGGAGGCGAGTCTCCCCTGCCTGGGAGGATACCCAGCAGTGCGGTCCCAGTGTGAACTCTATCCCTGGGACAGCCCGGGCCGCACAGTTGTAAGAGGAGGAAATGGTTTCTATTATATTGAAACAAAGTCCAAGCACACCTCGCTTCCAGGGACCACGGATCCTGCAGGTTCGCTCAGCCCGCAGGGAGCCGGGGACTCTGAAGGAAAATTAACCAGGAGTCCCTGAATCCACACTGTAAAGCTCTGCATCAAAGACCAGATGTTTTGCTGACAGAAAATCCCTTGGTGTCCACTTTAATCTTCGCTTCAGTTCCAGTGACCTTGGTTCTTGTGGCTCATGATCAAGCAAACGAAGACAGTGGCAAGAGGTGCTACATATGGCAGAGGTGGCACCTAGTAGCTGGACAGCAACGGCATAGAAACGACCAAAACTCTGTATCTCAGAAACTACCAAGCGATCTGAGGCCACTTAGTGGAGGGGCAAATATTGTAGTTCAGGGAGGGGCAAATATCTTAGATAATTAAACCCTAATATGCTAAGTGTCTGGCCGGCCATTCAACCAATCAAAGCATAATATGCAATTGATATGCTAAGGCCACTCAACCGCTCGCTAAGATGTGCACTGACCACCAGGGGGAAGATGCTTTGATGGGTAGGTTAACTTGCTGCTGGGGTCCGGCTCACAGCGACTGAGCCAGACAGTCTGGACAAGCCCTGGGGCCATCCCATGGCCCTTCTCTGGCTACCAACCTCCCACATCCCTCCGTAGGCCCCAATCACACACTGGTGGGATCCCTCGGCCTGGTCTGCACCATCTTGCAAACCAGGACCCTTCAGGGAATGTCAGGGTTTCAGCCAGATTTTGCAGGCCAGGCTGAGGGACCCCACTGGCACATAAATTTGTGCACTGGGCCTCTAGTGTCATAATAACTCCAAGGGCAGCAAAGCATTTCAGATCTGTTCACCCTGTGATGTCCACGTCAAGCTAAGACATGAAGACCCTCCAACACGGTTCAGCACACTGTGGCTAAGAAGGGAAAGGAGCCTCTTGTACTCTTTATAATTATTTCCATCCCCAAACACTTAAAACACATTCATAGCAATCTTGGTGCTTAAGAGCTTAGCCCTCTGTCATCTTGAAGTTCCGGTAGGTGAAGCAGGCCGTTATCCACGGTGCAAACTCTTTGGGACCTACATGTTCCCTCTGACATTGCCATGCTCTCTGCTACCCAACCCCCCAAGACAGAGAAATAGGAGCGGGGAGACATGCTTCTGCACATTCCCTCCAGGGGAGCCTGCAATGTGGTTCCCGGTCCACGGTCTGTGGCTGTGGCCAGGGCAGTCTCTTTCTGCTTCTGCTTCCACCTGTGTCCTTGTTGTATGTGGGAGGGGCTCAGGACCTCCACTGGGGCCAGAGCTGGCTCCGCAGTGACTTAGGCCTGGGTCGATCTATCCATTGAGGCAAACTGACTAAGACCTTCTACTTTTTAAACACCTTCGCTATCCCTTTTCTCATGGGGCCTCCCTGAATTCCTGAGAAGAAGGTGACAGGCCCAGAACCATGACAGGGGTGTGCCCAGGTCACACGGGTCTGGCGATGGAGTGCAGGTATTGTTCCCAAGCTCCCAAGGGGCAGGAGGAGGTGGCCTTGTCCTGCTATAACTCCCATGGCCCTTCTGCTTTCTTCCCCGTGGTGTTGTTAGGCTGATCTGGAGTCTGGTCCAGGCCTCAGGCCCTGCCCAGCGTCTGTGTGGAGGGGCCTGTCCACGGTCTGTGGCTGTGTCCAGGGCAGCCTCTTTCTGCCTCTGCTTCCACCCATGTCCTTGTTGTATGTGGGAGGGAGTCAGGACCTCTTCTGGGGCCAGAACTGGCTCTGCAGTGACTCAGTATTCATTTCTCTCTAGTTCCCAAAGCCTGGGCACCGAGGGCACCTAGAGCCAGCAGCATGGGGTGGCCCTTCCTGGGGGTGAGGGAGTGGGAAGGGAGACAGATACTGGAGAGTCCCTGAAGGCCACAGGCCTGAGCAATGGGGGGCTGTGAAGCGAGTTGGCATTATGATGTGGCCACTGGGAGGAGGCTGGTGGGTCCCAAGCCACAGCTCCTGCCTGCCCCTCAAGGAGCTAGCAGGACCCTTGGCCCCCACTCTAACTAGCTTCTAAGCAAGCTCCTCCACTCAAGGTTGCTTTGGGAGACAGCTGTTCCTCCCCGGGACTCCCACCCTCTGCACACACATTGTAGGGGTGCAGCTAGGCTTGGTGGCTTACAGATTCCTTTTCTGAACCTGTCTACACCCCCATTCAGAAAGCCATCCTCTTCTTTAAGCCATATTGCTTGTCCTATGAAACAGATGTACAGGTGTTTGTTTGTTTTTAAACGAACATTTAACTCAATGAGCATCCAGTGGGTTGTTCAATGGCACAGAGGAGTCGATCTCCTGCCACCTCATTCCCCAAATGAAGCCGGGACAGATGGTGAGGTCAGCAGAGAAATGGGGTGGGGTTATGGGTGGGGGGCTTTTGCTGCAGCCATGTGCCCACTGCCCTCACGTGACTTCAGCCAGACCTGATGTTAGTTCCCTGCCTTGGGGCTCAGGTGAAGGCAGCCAGGGGAGTTTGTCCCTGAGAGGTGTGGCACCAACTCATCCCTGAGTGGCCTCCTGTGTCTAAAGAGCAAGTGGCCACATGGCCGTGACCTTCATGTGCTCCTCAGCCTCATCTGTCCCGCACCACACTGCGCTGTGTCCCAGGCAGCCTTTCCCACCAGAGATGAGAAAGACAGATGTCGGGTTCGCCGGGATGTGAAGACACTCGACCTGCGCGTGGAGCAGCAACGATGCTTTAAAATCCCTCGGCCCTGTGGACTTGCTTCTCCCCCGCCCTGGCAGCAGTTTTTATGCAAATGCTGTCCTGGGGACAGGGGCTCCTACCAACTCTTGCAGCATAACCCCAGCTTGTGTGTGGTTGTCCTTGAGAGATTCTAAGTGACGTCTGTGACTTATGCCTCAGAACATAACCAGGGTCCTTTGTATCTGTCACTGTGTTTGAAAAGCCCTCAATTTCCACCCAATAAAACCAGGCAAATGATTCATCTTAAAAGGGTTCTGGCTGTTGCCGTGTGTGTGTGTGCGTGCGTGTGTGTGTGTGTGTGTGTGTGTGTGTACATGTTGGGGGACTGGGCTGGACAGGAGGCCTGACACAGACAGCACAGTCAGTGTGGGAGGTGGCCTGGTCTTGGGAAGCATGCACAGCCACTCTGGGCAGGGGTGGCAATGGAAGCAGAGATACAGGTGAGCTCACGGAAGGGCTCAGGGGCCAGATCCAGACCAAACTGGGGGGCCGGGGGGAAGAAGCGCTGAATTGTCAGTACATGGGAGCAGGAGGCCATGACCGAGGACCACAGCCTGCCATGGGAGGAGGAAGGGCCCCTGGTCCCTCAGAGCTGGAGGCTGCAGAGCAGGTGGGGCTTGGAACGTGCTCCTTCCTGGAAATAGGCCCTCACCCCCACCCACCCTATCTATGCAGCCCTGCCTCTCTTAGGTCCCAAATCACATCAAATGCATCTGAGCACTGATTATCCACTTTTTTTTTTTTTTAAGTTCTTTCAATGCCAACCTCCTATTTAAAATAGGACTATATTTTTGAATTTGAATTCATGCACAAAATTCCCGTAGCTGGGGCCTGCCTGGCCTAGGAGATGTAGATGAGATGGCTTAGCTTCCTTATATCTACAGTTTGGGGAAATCCAAAGCCTTCCCTGTGATTTCTGCAAATTCCCAGGGACGTTTTCATGATCCCCTGCCTCAGCACGGCCGTTGGATATGAATAATTTTGGAATGTGGGCCAGAGTGTGTGAGAGGAGATGGGAAAGACATAGAAACCACTTCCAAACGGGCAGCCCCAAAGGGAACACGGTTCACACGTCCTTGGACTGCCCATCCACTGGCCAACCTCCCAACTCAGACATTCCGTGTGGCCCCCGCCTCAGCCCGTCTCTGCCTCCGCCTCTTCCTCTCCCTTCATCGCCTCTCAGTTCTCAGCTCTCCAGTACTGTTTCAGCGGAGATCACAGGTCGGGTCTGCACTTTCTCTTGAGAGCAGCTTTGGCATTCTCCGTGCACTTGGTCTCCTCTGAGCCTGGAGCTCAGCTCACTTTCTGCCTCCAGGAATTTCAGTGCCAGATACAAGGCCTTTAAACAGTTTATCCTTATTACAGTTTATAAAATGCCAAACACTTGATCAAGCAATTGTGAAACCTAAGGATACTGTTCGAGGGTCAGCCCTGGGACCTGGGCTCTGTATTCTAGTCTGTCACAGTAAGAAAAAGGGCTGAGGGTCATGGAATAGGACTTCAATACCTATTTTTGAATGAATGAATCAATGAGCAGAGGGACAGGAGTTTAATGTAGTCCATTTATTTACTTAATAAACACTTAGTTGCACACCACTTGCCACTTCATTCAACTATTTATTTTTAAATTTAAATATAGTTGTTGTACAATATTATATTAGTTATACAGCATTTGTTTCAGGTGCACAATATAGTATTTGACACTTTTAGACTCTACAGTCTGATCACCTCACTAAGTTTAGTAATCTTTCGCCACCCTGTCAACTTATCACAATATTATAGAGTATATTCCCTTTCTCCTTTCCCTTTTCCCCTCATCCTTCTACTCCCTCTCTTCTGGCATCCCTTTGGTCTATGTTTCTATGAATCTGTTTTTTTGTTTGTTTTGTTTTTAGATTCCTCATTTAAGTGAAACCATGTGGCATTTGGCTTTCTCTGTCTGACTTATTCCACTTAGCATAATATCCTCTAGGTCTATCCATGTTGTCACAAATGGCAATATTTCTTTTTTGTTCATCACTGTGATAATTCCATTGCTACAGATCCTCTTATCTATAAGTATTTCTTTAGCCCCTACTTTGGGCCAGGCTACTTTTGGGGAATACACATGCCATCTCTGCATTCACGGGACATAGAATCTGGCCAGAGGAACAGAGGTAATAGAAGAATATCACAGCTCCATGTTTATAGACTGAAAGGAGCATGCAAGGGTAGCTGACCTGAGGTTGAAGAGCATTCCCCTGGGGAAGTGGCAATGGAGGTGACAGCTGAAGGGTGAGGAAGGGGTCAAGCTGTGGGGAAGCAAGTTCAATGTAAAGAACCAACCTTAAGGTAGAGGGGTGAAGGGGTACTCCTTGCTGCCTCTCCAACCCCAGGCTTAGTGGGAGAGTCTTCCATGGAACCACCCAAAGAACATGTAGTTGAGACACTGAGCACTGGTGCCCCATTCTTGCCTGGGGAAGTTCAAGGGGCCTGAGTAGAAGAGTTGGCTGAGTTGGGAAAGTTCCCATAGAGTCCTGCTGGTAGGGATGTGTCAGCCAGAGGTCATTTAAAAAGAGATTTTCACATTGGCTGGCGTGGCTCGGTTGGTTGGGGCATCATTCTATACACCAAAAGGACTCAGGTTCCATTCCCAGTGAGGGCATATACCCAGGTTTCAGATTTGATCTCTGATCAATGTTTCTCATATCTCTCTCTCTCTCTCTCTCTCTCTCTCTCTCTCTCTCTCTCTCTCTCTCTCCCCCCTCCTTTCTTTCTCTAAAAAAACAAAACAAGACAACAATAACAACAACAACAACAAAAACATATCCTTGGGTGAGGATTAAAAATAGTAACAACAAAAATAAGAAGGGATTTTTCTTTGGTGAGAGTGGCCTGCCAGAGCGAGGGCCCCTTGGTGGTGGGAGTCTGTAGGGTGCACTGCTGGGCAGAAGCTGAGGTGGGATTGGGGACTGTCTACCCAAAGGAGGGCCATGGCCTTGCCAGGGCACAGGGTCAGAGGGAAGCCTGGGAGCAAACCTGCAGATGTGTCCATGAAGACTGGCATTACCCATCCATGAGGCCCAACCCTACAGTGTGGCTGGGTCAGACCAGCTTCTAAGAGAGGGAGGAGGTGAGCAAGACAGAAGGTGACAACTCAGCCTGGCTGGAGAGAGGACAAAAAGCCGGAGTTCACACACACTGGATGTGGGCCGCCTCGTGGACTCCGTAGTTCTAGCTGCTGACATGAGACAGTGTTTGTCACTTAGAGGGACCTTATAGAGATCGGCAAAGTCAGGGGTCCGTGGGAGATTTTACCAGTGGAAGGCTCAACCGTACCCAGTAAGTGTCACAGTCACAGCTTTGCTTGCTCAATGTGCCAGGTACAGAAGGGACTACAAAACAGCAAGCTGTGTGCCTGGAGCCAGGTCAGAGCAAACGGGAGGTGGGTTTTATAGAATGACCAGTGCCCAGGTCTTGGATTGCACATTGGAGTTTGCCAGTCAGAGGAGGGGATATGGACCCGAATATGAAGTTCAGCAGGAAACAAAAGTGTTTGGGGAGTGTGCTCAGGAGGGGTGGGATTGGGATGCTGGGGACTGGGACCCCACTGGAGAAGTAGACAGACCCAGATTTTGGGGGGACTTGTAATTTGCTTTTAGGAGATGGGTAACAAGGGAACACTGTCTACATCATTCATCCACATGGTAGCATGTAGCAATACTTCATTCCTCTTATGGCCGAGTACTATTGGCCCGTTGATGGTCACCTGCGTTATTTCTAGTTTTTGCCCATTATGAATAAAGCTTCTCTGAACACTCACATGCAGATTTTGTGTGGACATATGTTTTCATTTCTCACAGGTCAATACCCAGGAGTGGAATTTCTGGGTCATGTGGGAAGTGCTTGGTTAGCTTTATAAGAAAGTGCCAAACTCTTTTCCAAAGTGACAGTACCAGGTTACACTGCCACTGTAGGAGAGTTCTAGGTGCTCATGTCCCTGGTACACCTGCTATTGTTTGAGACCCAATTCTCTTAATCATCATTTTCTAATGCCATGAGGGTCTCTAGTAAATATAGTTTAAAGTTATTTTTATTGATCATTTTGAGAGAGGAAAGGAGAAAGAGAGAGAGAGAGAGAGAGAGAGAGAGAGAGAGAGAGAGAGAGAGAGAGTCAGAGAGAGGAGCATTGCTAGCTGCCTCCTGCAAGTCCCCTACTGGGGATGGAGCCCAAAATCTGGACATGTTTTCTGACCAGAAATCAAACTGGTGACTTCTTTGTACAGGGAATGAAGCTCATCCAACTGAACAATACCTGCCAGGCACAAATATTTTTATTTCAATTTTTTGAAAAAACATTCTAATGAACATTTTATAGTGTTTTTTCCCAGAATGGGCCCTCATGCAAAATGAACACTTTATTTTATTTTTTATCTGAAGGGATCCCCTTGCAAAATGCTTATTTCCCTAGTATTTCCCAATAATTAAAGTCTGAAAACATTTAGGTTTAATTAACCACAGAGGTCAAACCTCATGATGCCAGCAGGGGGCGTGTGTCACCCACAATTAAACTTTACTCCTACCGGTATCCCTCATTCCGACTTGGAGCTGACTTTAGGCCTGTCCCTCTGCAGAACAGGGGAGGAGGTGAAGCTGATCTTTTTGGGGTGAGTTGTTTAAGGGAAGAGTGCCTGCTCCTGGTGGGAACAGGGATGTGAGTGCCGATTGCGGCTCAGATGTCCCATATCTGCTGGAAGCCTTGAAAAGTCCCTGTGCCGGTGTTCCATCTTAGACCAAGTGATAAGAATCTCGGGGTGGGACCCAGGGTGGGACTTGGGGTGAGACTCAGGCATCAGCATTTTGGGGAAATGGAGGGTAGGGAATATCTTAATAGTCTTAATACTTATTTCTTTTATTTTTTATTTTTTGCATTATGTGAACTTTCCTTTTAACCTGGCTATTTTAATACTTTTTATATGCATTTTTTATGTGTATTGAGTGGAAACATTTTTTAAAAAATTTCATTTCCCAAACCCTATCCTTTGGCAACCATCAGCTTGTTCTCTATATCTATGGGTATGTTTCAGTTTTGTTTTATTTATTCATTTTTTTCAGATTCCACATATTATTAATTAAATCATATAATATTCATCTTTCCCTGACTTATTTTACTTCGCGTAATGCCTCTAGATTCACCCATGTTGCCACAAATGCCAAATCTTCATTTGTTTTTTTTAAAAAAATGCTCATCCAAGAATGTTTTTTTTTCTTTTTAAATATATTTTTATTGATTTCAGAGAGGCAGGAAGAGGGAGAGAGAGAGATAGAAACATCAATGATGAGAGAGAATCACTGGGGATCAAGCCTGCAACCCAGGCATCTGCCCTTGACCAGAATAGAACCTGGGACCCTTCAGTCCACAGGCCAATGTTCTATCCACTGAGCAAAACCGGCTAGGACAAGAATATGTTTTTTTATTGATCTAGAGAGAAAGGAAGAAAAAGGAAGAGAGAAACATCAATGTGAGAGAGAGACATTGGTCAGGTTGTCTTCCTGTAAGCACCCTGAATGGGGATGGAACCTGAAACCTAGGTATGTGCCCTGTCTGGGAATCAAGCTTACAACCCTTCAGTGCATGGAGTGACACTCCAAGCAACTGAGCCACACTGGCCATGCTTCATTATTTTTTTAAATTGCTGAATAATATTCCATTGTATCCATGAACCACATCTTTTTTATCCAGTCATCTATTGGCGAACACCTGTGTTGCTTTCATATTTTATCTATTATTAGTACTGCTGCTCTTTGAATTAGTGTTTTTGTTTTCTTGGGATGAATCTCTGGATGTGGAATTGCTGGACTATATGGCAGGTCTATTTTTAATTTTTTAAGGAATCTCCATACTGTTTTAATTGTGGCTGCACTAATTTTACAATCCCATCAACAGTGTAAGAGGGCTTCCTTTTCTCTATATCCTATTAAGCCACCCCTTGTCTCTTTATTGCAGCATTGAATTAATTTATTGGGTCGGCAGCTAAGTAATTGCGGGTTTCACACATATATGGCTTCAGTTGAATTTTTAGTTTGCAGACGTAGTACAAATGTAAAACACATTTTGTTATTTGATAGTTGGCTATTCAGCTGTTAATCAGTAAGAAAAGTTTTTTGATCTGTTTTGTAGTTTTCGTTTGGCGTTCGTTGAAAAATGGAAAATCAAAAGGAACATTTTCGTCATATTTTGCTTTTTTATTTCCGCAAAGGGAAAACGCATCGCAAGCTCATAAAAAGTTATGTGCTGTTTATGGTGACGAAGCCTTAAAAGAACGGCAGTGTCAAAATTGGTTTGCCAAATTTCGTTCTGGTGATTTTTCACTCAAAGATGAAAAACGCTCTGGTCGTCCAGTTGAAGTTGATGATGCCCTAATCAAAGCAATAATCAATTCAGACTGTCACAGTACAACACGTGAGATTGCAGAGAAGCTTCATGTATCACATACATGCATTGAAAATCACTTAAAACAACTTAGCTATGTTCAAAAACTCGATACATGGGTTCCTCACAAACAGAAAGAATCACAGTTAACGCAACGCATTAGCAGCTGCAATTTGCTAAAGAAACGTAATGAAAATGATCCATTTTTAAAACGACTGATAACTGGCGATGAAAAATGGGTTGTTTACAACAATATCAAGCGGAAAAGATCGTGGAGCAGGCCAGGTGAACCAACTCAAACAACATCAAAAGCTGATATTCATCAAAAGAAGGTTTTGTTATCAGTTTGGTGGGATTACAAAGGAATTGTCTACTTTGAACTCTTACCACCCAACCGAACGATCAATTCTGATGTCTACATTGAACAACTAATGAAATTAAACAATGCAGTTGAAGAAAAGGGGCCTGAATTGACAAATCGAAAAGGTGTTGTATTCCATCATGACAATGCAAGGCCACACACATCTTTGGTCACTCGGCAAAAATTAATGGAGCTTGGTTGGGATGTTTTGCCACATCCACCATATAGTCCTGACCTTGCACCATCTGATTACTTTTTGTTTCGATCTTTACAAAACTCCTTGAATGGTAAAAATTTCAATAATGATGATGATGTCAAATCGTACCTGATTCAGTTTTTTGCTAATTAAAACCAGAAGTTTTTTGAACGTGGGATTATGATGCTGCCTGAAAGATGGCAAAAGGTCATTGATCAAAATGGGCAATACATTACAGAATAAAGTTATTTAGTTCCATGAAAAAATTGTCTTTGATTTTCTTTAAAAAATCCGCAATTACTTAGCTGCCGACCCAATACATTTAATGTAATTATTGATTAATATGTATGTATAGCCATTTTGAAATTGTTCTTGCCAAAACCGGTTTGGCTCAGTGGATAGAGCGTCGGGCCTGCGGACTGAAAGGTCCCGGGTTCAATTCTGGTCAAGGGCATGTACCTTGGTTGGGGGCACATCCTCAGTAGCGGGTGTGCAAGAGGCAGCTGATGGTGTTTCTCTCTCATTGATGTTTCTAACTCTCTATCCCTCTCTCTTCAAAAAAAAAAATCAATCAATCAATAAATAAATAGTTCTTGTGGGTGTTCTTCTCTCTTCCTTTGTGGTTTGTTGTTTTTCTTTAGTGTTTTTTTTTTTTTGGTTCCTTTCTCTTTATTCTTTGTATATCTTTTGTAGGTTCTTGGTTTGTGGTTACCATGGGGCTTATGTACATCATTATTGATAGCAGTCTATTTTAAGCTCAATGTTGTTTAATTTGAATATATTCTATAAGGACTACATTTTTCTCCCTTCTCCTTTTTTATGTTATTAATGTCATATTTTAGGTTGGTTTGTGTTGTGTATCCCATAACTATCTATTGTAGTTTGAGTTGAGTTTGATAATTTTTTCCTTTTAATAATTTAAATATATATATGTTTATTGATTTTAGAGAGAGGATGAGAGAGGGATAGAGAGACAGAAACATTCATGAGAGAGAAACATGGCCATACGACGTAAGAAAGAACTACCCAGTAGAGTCATAAGCATTTGTGAAGCCCCGACTGTGTCCCAGAGGCTTCCACTTCTTGAGCATTTCCCGAGGGCTCAGTATGCCTACTAAGTCACTCAGTATGCTTTACTGCCCCTTATGGATAGGAGGCAGGCCTTGTCCAGGCCACACGGCCAAGAGGTGGTGGTCAGGCCCAGTTCTCTCCGATGGCCTCATATAGTCAGGGCAGAGGGGTGAGAGTTGCAAGTGGATTGAACATTTCTAGTATTTCAGGATTTCCATAGAAACCTTACAACTCAGGTTGTAATAAATCTTAATAAAATCCTAATTAAGTGTCTTCACAAAGTCTTAATAATGTAAAATAAGCAAGGGAGAGGAATCTAGTGACCCTAAAGGAAACTTTCCTTGCTCTTCAGGGTAGAGAGGGGCCTCTGGGCACCAGTTGTCTTGCTCTGCCTTAGAATCCCCCACATGGGGCTGCGGAGTGGGTTTGGTGTCTGCCATGGGCTCCAGGGTTTTTTTCCTGTTTCATGAGACAGAGTGCAAGGGGCAATAAATAGGACACATGGCGAGGTCTTGTTAAACAGATGGTGGTTAGTCTTGCCCGTTCCATCTGGCACTGTGGATCACCGAGGAGGTGGTGGGTTTCCCCAGTGAACTTGACTTGGGTTTAGTGATGCTGTAACTCACAACTCAGTGTGTGCTTTGTGGGTGGTCTGAGTGCTGGTCTGAGCAGCATCTCTGAAGGGCAGCAGGTGTCCCCTGGCTGAATGGCCACTTTGAGAGGCATCAGTCTTGAGGTGGAAGCAGAGAGAAAGACAAGAAGGAGCCAGTGAGAACCTCGCCTGCTCTGTAAGATGATCAGAGGTCATGAATAATGGAGAGACATGGATGCCTCTGAGTCCCGGCAGCTCAGCTGATCTGGGGCCTTGCCCTCCTCAGGAAGGTTTCAGGCCCAAAGACGTCATTCATGGCCTTTGAGACCTGGGAGGCCAGGGGGATCTCCACGGGGGGGCGGGGGAGGCCACCACTTGCCTTTGGCTGGGGGTGGGGGGCATGATTCTGGAAGAGTCCCTGGGGCTCCTTGCTGGGAGGCCAGGTGGGAAGCTGATGCCAAGGGTTTGATTTCACCTGATTCTCCATAAAGGGGTGAGTGGGGGCTGATGGGAGGGGCTGGGAGGAAGGAGGACGGACTGCTTTCAGTCCCCATGAATAAGTGATGAAGACCAAGGAGAAACCCAAGGGCAGGGGCAGGAGGAGGTGACCAGCCAGAGGGTGGCAGAGAGAGGGGCCAGGGATAGGAAGGGCTCAGAGGCCAAAGAAGTGAAGGGATCAGGAGCAGCACTGGGGGCACAGGGTACTTCAGTGTGGGCTCTGGCCCCACCAGACGTGGGCACAGGAGCTCAGGGAGAGAGGATTGAGGCTCCAAGGGGGTGCAGGGAGGTGGGCACAGTGAGCCAGCAAGTGCCAGAAAAGGGCAGCTGGCAAAATGATGCCCCAGAAGAAAAAGAGGAGGAAGAAAGACATTGACTTCATCGCACTGTACGAGGAGGAGCTGCGGAACTACGACTCAGAGGACAATGAGGACGAGCTGGAGCATGAGTACTACAAGGCCCGAGGTGAGGGTGCAGGCCAATGGTGGGCGGGCAGTGCGGTGCCTGGGAGCTCAGCCGGTGCTTTGAGGGAGGAATGGGAGGTCCCAGACCAGCCCCTTTCTCATGGATTATCCGCTGCATCTATGCTGCAACCCTTAGCATAGATGGGGCAGGTGTTACATTAGGCCCCCACTGCTCGAGAGGCAAGGCGACCCGCCCTTGGTCACGGCCTTAGTGACACAGAATGCCCTGGAACCAGAGTGCCCAACTCTTCAGGTTGTACACATCCCCAGAGCCATGTTCTAGTCTGGTCTACACGGTGTGGGCTGCTTCAGGCAGGGCCTGACCTGACCAGGCTGTGAAGGGATGTTGTGGGGAGGAGGCCTGACCTCTCATCACATGCCCAGTGGGGGTGGGGGATTCCTGTCCACTGTGGCCAATGGAGACAGGGATCTCTGGCTTTTCCAGAAAGAGGCTATGGTCTAGGTGGAAAAGGCAGTTGCTCTGGACCCAGGGCTTTATCCTTTTAGTCTCATGGGGTGCATGAGAGCTGCTTTGAAATGCTCCACCTTCTTGCCAGGTAAACCAGAGAAGGCACCTCAATGTATCTCCTGACTGAGACAGGGCCTATGAAGGGAAGAGAATGACTCAGCAGAATGTGAGAGCCAAAGGGACTCAAGAGGCCATCCTACACAAGCCTCCAGCCCTGGGCCTCTCCTCTCCTACAACCAGACAGGGGTTGCCCAGGATATGTTGAGATACAATCTCCCAAGGCAGCCTCCTTGAAACTGTGGTTAATGAGCTGATGCAGTGATGATGAGGAGGTGATTGCTGTTGATGATGACAACAACGGAGATGATGGTGGTGATGATTGTGATGATGCCAAGTCCAACTCCTTATGGAATGCATGTTCTTGATCCAACTGTGGAAGAGTGTCTGCAAGATAAGTTCCCAGAAATGGAAATGCTGCATCAATGAAAATTACTATTGAAAACTTTATTTTGATTTAATCCTTACCATAACCTTTAAAGGGAGAAATTATCCCTATTTCAGAGATGAGGAAGTTGAGGCTAAGAAAGTTGGTTGAAACCACAGAGCCAGTAATAGAAAAGGATTTAAATACTGGTCCATTTAGTTTCATAGTTCATATCCATTTCATTGATTGCTTTCTCATTCATCCACCCAGGCAATTACTTATTGAGCGTCTCCCACTTACCTGGCCGCCTGCTAAGAGCAACTGACTCTGACAGGTCTTTGTGTGGATGAGGGGACTTCATGAGTTGGGGTCGTCCCTCTGGGGTCAAACAGAATTTTATGTTTTCCATAATATATTTGTCTTCCCCAAGATAGTTCTTCAGCTACCTAAATTTTTAATGTTTTGATTAAAGTTTTAAAATTTAGAAATAATATATATGCAGCACAAAATTCATAAAGGTACAATGTGACACACTTTTACATCTGTGCATGCTTGTGTAACCAACATTCAGAACAGGACACAGAGCACAGCCAACCTCTAGAAAGCTCCTTCATGCTCCTTCCCCGAGGTAGCAGCTTTCCTGATCCTATCACCACAGATTAGCTTTTTCTGTTCTTGAACTTTATATAAATGGGATTATGCAGTATACTTTTTTGGTGTCTAGCTTCACTTTCACTCAATATTATATCTGAGAGATTTATCTATGTTGTGACATGTTATATAGTTTGTGTTTTTTGTTGTTGTGTACTATCACATTTTATAAATGCATCACCTTTGATTTAACCTTTCTACTATTGATGGATTCTTGGGTTATTTCCAGTTTTTAGCTATTATGAACAAAGTTGCTACAGATCTTGTACATATCTTTTAATGAACACATGCACTAATTTCTCTTGTAATTATAATTGGAAGAGGAATTAGTGGGTCATAAGACGGACATTGTGTGTAGTTAGCAGGGCTTGTAACAATTTACACTCTCACCAGAAATGTCTGAGAGTGCAATGGCCTCATATTCTCACTGATACTTAGCATGATCAGTCTTTTTCTTTCTTTTTTTGATTATTATTATTTTTAAAGTATATTTTATTGATTTTTTTTTTTTAACAGAGAGGAAGGGAGATAGAGAGTTAGAAACATCGATGAGAGAGTCATCGATCAGCTGCCTCTTGCACGCCTCCTACTGGAGATGTGCCCGCAACCAAGGTACATGCCCTTGACAGAATAGAACTCGGGACCTTTCAGTCCACAGGCTCTATCCACTGAGCCAAACATGTTTTGGCATGGTCAGCCTTTTTCATTGTAGCCATTCTGGCACAGGGTAGTATCCTGAGATTAACATCAATGCCCAGAGGGCAAAGAGGAAGGTGAAAACTAGATATAGGCTCTGAGGGTCGTGCCTAGGAGGACATCCATGTGCTGGGCTGGAAAGAGCACAGGCTGGGCATCTGGAGGCCTTGCACTGGACTCTGGTACTGACACTGTGTAGTGTGTGACCTGGGCTTGCCCAGCCTTTTCTGTCAAATGAGTGTGCAGCATTAAGTGGGAGGTTTTAGTCTCACAGTAGCACTTGCTGTGGGTCTGATTGTGGCTCAGGAGATTGCAGGTTGTAGCAGGAGTTCATAGAGTCCTTTGAGTCTGAGCATCCCCTGCAGGGCTGGCAGGACCGGTGGCTTCTCTTAGCCCATGTAAGAATCAGGGTGTTTTTCTGAGTCTGCCATCTGTCTCCTCCTTTCCTCCTCCAGTGTATGAGGTGGTCACAGCCACGGGGGATGTTCGTGGTGCAGGGACAGACGCCAATGTCTTCATCACCATTTTTGGAGAAAATGGGCTCTCTCCCAAGCTCCATCTCACCAGCAAGTAAGTACCAACTCAGTCTGGGTCCTGGGCCAGTTGGAACCCAGGGGAGAAGACGTGTGTCCACAGGTAGGGGCCTCTGCTAACCACAGAGCAGGTGTCAGCCAGATCTTTCCCAGTGATTTTCTATCAACCTTCCTCAGCATCTTTCCTGGTTTTTATGTTCAAAGTATGACCATTTTGAATCTGAGAATTCCCATGAATTCATATTAGCTGTTCCTTGATGTGGGAGAATAATACTCGGGGTCAAGTAGCCTGGGTCTAGGTCCAGCTTTACCACACAGTTGCCATGTAACTTTGGCCAAATCTCTTGCATCCAAGGACTTGGCTTCCTCACACAACATCTGGAATTAATAATCTCCCTTTTATAAAACTCATAGGACTTTCAGGAAGAGGAGGCAAGACCATGCACATGAGAGAGCCGTGAGATTCAATGCTATGCACCCACAGCATATTAAACCTACCTGCATCACTCGTGTGTGTGTTTGTGCAGATGTGCTTGTGTGTGTGTCTGTGTGTGTACACACCAGTTTCTCCCATTTCATTGTAACCCATTGTAACCAGTGGGTGTTCTCTCTTCTCTTCAATCCTTTCCCCCTACCACACACGTGCACACACAGATATATGCAGTAACACTTAGCAGAATGACTGAATTCCAGAGATGTCTAGGGGCCTTACGGATGGCCTGGGCATCTGGCATTCAATCTGTGCTGAATGGCACAGGGGACTGATCATCTGGTCCTGGGCCCACCCCGTCCATCCTTCTTTCCGCTGGAGCAGCTCGACTTATGGTTGTTTTCCTGAGAATCTGAGTCAGATTCTATTTGCGCCAATAGCTCCATAGCCAAGGGGAATTTTAAAACCACCAAATCTAATTCAACCATTCATGGGAAAACTGAAGCCTAGAGAGGAGCAGGGAGCAGCTATAAGTCATGGAGCTTGTTAGTGGTAAAGCTGGTCCTCCAACCCAGGTCTTGATGTTGACATTTTCCTTGAGCACATGGCCTTGTGGCCCAGGCAGGAATGGGGAGGCCTCCTGGGTTCCAAGTTTGATCTCTGGGGTTAATGGCGTGGCACCTCCAGTGGTGACAGGGGAAGTTGTTGAAAGGTTGGGTCCACAGTCCAGGATATTTCTGAGTTCTGGGTTTAGCAGGCTGACGAGGCCCTAGGTCACATGTTTGCCCTGAATGTGGGCTGTGGTGTGAAGGCTGCAGCGTCGGGGCTGGCATAACATCCTACTTTGTTTCTGCAGAACAGGGTACCTGCCTCCTTGCACTGTTTACACTGCAGAGTGACTCGCTTGTGGAGCCTTTCCCTCCAGTGTCGTGGGCACGGTAAAGAGAAGACATGAAATGCCCATCCTCTTTGCCACGTGACCTCCCAGAAGCCTATCCTCTAGGGAGAAGCGACTAGACCTTGGGGAGTTGGCCAACTTGGTTTTAGAGTCCCCAGCCTGTCTTTTTTAACCAAAAAGAACCACTTTTTTTCTTTGTGGTGGCTTCTCACTGTCTTTCCTTCTTTCGTGCATCCAGCCTCCTCAGACTCTTCCCCCTCACCTTTTTCATTTATCAAAATATCCTCTCAGGAAGGGCCCCCAGGAAACCTATAACCAGGTGTGAAGCTCTGTCCCTGGGCCTTCCTTCTCAGTAAGGAAGGGGAACCCACATCCTGGGAAAGGGGTCTAGAGCACGAATGAGCCAGCAGGGCCAGGAGTCTCCAGGCTCTGCTGATACCACATGGAGGCACCAGGCTTTCCCGCTCGCCCCACGACAGGAAGCAACAACTCACTCCACCCCCATTCACCCCGAAGTCTGCTGACAGGTTCCCTTCGTGTTTGTATCACACTCCAGGGAGGGAAGCAGGAACACAGGTCTGGCCAGGACTCCAGTCTGGCTGGTCCTGAGGGTTCTGCTGGGCCCATGGGGAGTGGAGGCTTCAGGGCTGTGGGCATGTTTTACACTGTCAGCTGTATGCCCTGGCGAGGCGGGAGGTGTGTGTAGAGAAATGCCAGGTAGAGCGAGAGGATGAGGAGAGGTCTCCTTGTGCATCCCATGTCTATCTCAGTTATTTGCAAATAGTCAAAGCTCAGAGAATGAGGTGGGATCAGAGTGGCTAGAGCAGGAATTTACAGGGGAGAATAGGTCCTCTGGGCCTCACATGGTGGAAAGGACTCAGATAAGAGAGGGGGTACTTATCTGAGAGAGGGTACTAATGGAGACAGGGTACTTAGAAGGGGTACAGCTTGCAAAAATATAGGTACTTTATGGGCACCGCAGGCCCATGGGAGCTGGGAGGGAGCCTTCTGGCTACATGAGGGCAGAGAGGAGGCAGGTCAGAAAGGCAGGGAGGATCAGACTTCGAAGGTTTTGCTTGAAAGTTGATCAGTGGAGGTTCAACTTACTCTGTGTCCAAGAAAGATTAATCTGACCCTGGTGAGCAGGTACATGGGGAAGGAGGACACCGGAGGCTGGCCGCTGCAGGACCCGAGACAATGTCTACAAAGAGAATTGTATAGACACAGTCTTCACCAGGACCCCTTCCATTTGGGTCTGGAGGGAGCATTGCTTTCTGGGGAATTCCAGGTCCCCGTGTAACCCAGCTGCAGAGGCCACGGGGTCACCGTGCTCCATGAGGTGTAGATGCAGTTAGCTTAGCCCACCCTCACCCCCACCAGTCCCTGTGGCCTGTTCAGAATGCCCACCGGTGCCCAAATCTCTCATCTCACTGTCTGTGCTGCTCCCTCCTCACTGCACAGTGCCATCCCAAAACAAAGACTAGTGGTAAATATCTTAAAACGGGGTAGCAGGCCCCTTAGTCTTGAAAGTAAGCCACCACCTTTCCGAGAATTCCTCCCTGACCCCTTTCTCCACAGCTCCAGCCATGTGACTCACTCTGTCTTTTTCTCCAGCTTCTTCCATGTCCTTCTCTCCCCTCAATTCCTGTTCTCTCTGTGCCTTTTGTCCGAGGCCACAAGATTTTCACCTTCCAACTCCCAAATGGCTTATCAGGATTTTTTTTCTCAACACAAAATGATTCCTGTTGCAAGAACTTCCATGCCTATTGGTGGCAAAGGCTGTGACTTGTTCATTTCGATTCCTCCATAAGCTGACCTCCATCCCGACCCCCACACCAGTTAAGTGCCAACAGCCATGACCTGGGAGTTCTTTTCACCATCACCCAACACTGGGTCACATGTTCAGAGTATGGCAAAAGGATGGGATCTCATGTGTCTTCTGGAACACTGTTCTCCTGTTGAGAATTCACCCTTTGAGAGTGTCAGAGAATGCCTGGCATTTCAGCCTGCTGGCTCTGCCTGGTTGATGGCTAAAATGCCTTGTGGGCCTGTAAAGGCTCCTCTGGGTGGGGCCCCTGGGCAGGGATGTGTGTTCTGCATTAGCCTTCATTTGCAGATGGACCAGGAGCCACAGAGAAGCCGCAGTCTCCAACAGGAGGCGTGAAGAAGTCTGTTTCATGTTTCCTTTGACCAGGGAACCCTGTCCTTTGCAGTCTCCACCCTAACTCCAGTTGGTTTTCTGAAACCCAGAGGCACTAGCATTCTGATTCACCAGAAGTGCGCATCCCGGAATCTGACCCTCAGTGGATTGAGATTGGGCCTCATTGGGGATTATGCAGGCCCCTTCCTGAGAGAAGGGAGTCTGTGTGGCCCTGCCCGGGTCCTTTCCACTTTCTCCTCGAAGGAGAGAGATGTCAGCGATGCTGAAGGCCTTCCTCTTGTCTGCCAAGATGATGGTCTCCATCTCATAGACACCGTGGACCATTGCTTTGTTTCCATGATCCCCTGGATGGCTGCAGCATGGTCCTGAGAGGCTCATCTTCGATCTTTCTGTCCCAGTCTCCCTTCTTCCATCTTGTTTTCTAAAATTTGTTTGCTGAGTGACTAGAAAACACCACGGCCAAGCATTTAACATGCTGGGATGTACAAATCCACATTCCTTGGGGTCAGTGTACAGGGTCTTTCTGAAGGCGCAGAACTCCCTTACAGAGTGCAGCTCTGAGAGCCCCTCTTCTGGAATGCTTGTCAGAGGCACCCCAGAAAGCCTGCTGCTTTTCTTCCAAACCCACACCTTCTCTTTTCCTTTCCAAGTCAGCCTCCTCTTCTCCTAAACATTGGCCTTGGCCGTTTCCAAAATCCATGGGCCCTGAGTACGTGAAGTCAGCAATCCTCATGCTTATTCCAAAGGCTTTGCCACAGGCAGCTGTGGGCCAGGGAGAGGAGGCTGCTGAGACGGGGCTGTGCTTTCCTCATAATTGCAAACCCAAGACCCACTCTCTTCAGAAAACTAAAAAACATATACAGGCCAGAATAAATAATAATTAAATAAATAACTAACACTTCAGAACAGTCTTTCCATGTAGACATTTTTCTGTAGGAATCTCCCAGTCTTCATTGTTTTTAAATGAAATTAGTGTCCTGCGTATTGTTGTTCTGTTTGTACATTGGGTTTTAACCTGCCTCCCTTTTTAAAGCCTCTATCATAAACTTGTCTCTGTTTCATGAAATCTTCTTTTATAACAGAATTTTCAGTGGCTGCATAATACCCCATCCAATTGCTCCCCAGGATGACTGGTTCGTAGGGTATTTATTAGAGGTAAAGACTCTTATCTATTCTAAAAATCCCTTTTTGGGGGGGAAGGGAGTCTCATATGTAGAAACAGAAAATGCCTCTTATTCCTTACTATGTTTCCATTCACGTTCTTCTGTCACAGAGTTGATGTTCACTGTTTTCCAACTCATTTAATCACCACCACTTTGACTCTGAAACAAAGCACGGGTGTGCTGTTATTTTCCCTAGGACGTGGGGACCTGACAGGGACGTTCAGCAGGCCTGGGAGTGGGCCCTTGTTCTACCTCAAAACTAAGAAGGTCGGCCACTCTCCCCTCCTCCCCTCCGTGCCCAGAGACACCTCTGGGGCCTCTTTTCCCTGACAGGTTGCCTCAGTGTCCACAGTCAACTGGTTTTATGAGCTCTGCATTGCTTTAGGGGGGCCGTGGGCCCAGGTCTCATGCTGTGCCCACCACCGGAAGGAGACTTCACCCAGGGCAGAGTGCTTGCCAAAGGGGTTCTATTTTCAGAGTCACAGCTTTCGAGTCTGTAGAACCTTAAAAGCCTTTTGCTACTGAGAGAGCTTCTCCCCTTGTTGCCTTGAGGAGAAGACCCTTAACCTCACTCTTTATTTGGAAACATATTGATGGCAATAAACGGGCATAAGTGTCTGGGCCTTTCTTTTCCCATGGGCTGTAGGAGCTCTGAGGGAGGTCTACAGCTCTCAGCCCCACAGAGGCATCGCCGTGGGGCAGGAAGAGCTGCGAGCAGGCTGGGCTGGAATGGCGGGATCCTGGCCCACATAGAAGACAGAGCAGATATCCACATGCGATTCAGGCTTTCACTCCTGGAGGACTCCATGGTGCGGCTGCTCCAGCCCTCTGGTGTCTAAGCTGATGGGATCTAGGATGCTCCTGGGCTGAACTTGCCTGGCACCTCACTGTGTAACATCTCAGGTGTACCTGCTTCTGTTGCACCATCTGCAGGATGCCAGACATGCCTTTCCTCACTGCCCCACTTCCCTGGTTGCTGATTTGGGTTGAGTGTTTCCTTTCTTGTTGGAATGGCAGGACCATGGACTCCCACCCAAGGTCTGCATCCACTTGGGGCTGCCATTGTAACTCTCCCCAGCAAGAGCAAGGCAAGAAAGGAGAGACCAGGAGGCCTGCAGACCCGAGAGCACCATGGCATCCATCACGCCTTCCTTCCTCCCCCACTGTCCCAACCCAGAGCAACCGGAAGGCGTTCGATCATGGCTTTGGAGAGCGAGGTTCTGGTCCCAATTCTGCAATCAACTAGCAGTTTACTTGAGTGTAGCACGGGGCTAATTATTGCCCACTGTGCTTGCCTTAGTGGTACATAACAAGGATCCTGAGAAGCTGGGGGTGAAAGCAAGGAATGAATACTCACTGGCCTTGCCCCTACCTCTTCAAATCAAGTCAGAAAGGAATCTCAGAATGGGATCGGTTGCTTGCAGCACATCCAGGAGTGGGACGGTGGAGGAAGAAGGGGATGCCAGCCCTTGGCTTTCCTCCCGGGCCTGTGAGCCACGCCTGTTCTAAGCTATGTGCATGTTCACTGCAGGAGCAAATCGGCCTTTGCGAAAGCCAACGTCGATGTGTTCCGGGTGAGAACCAACAACGTGGGCCTCATCTACAAAATCAGGTGAGAATCTGGTCCCTGGCTGGGGTGAGATGGAGGCAGGTAGATGAGATGGAGGCAGGTAGATTAGGAACCCACTTCACAATTGACATGTTCTGGGTGTTACTACTCTTCTGGTGTCATTTGTGGAGAGGCCAAAGGCTTGAATCTTTTCCTCCCACCCTGAGTCACAGTTTTCTAAACTTTCCCATTAGAGATGCAATTCTCTGAGTTAAGGCAAGTTAAGGCAATTTTTTACAAACTTGGGAAATGTGCTCTGAGAGACAGTAGCACAGTGGTTAGAGGCAGACTGAGACAGTCTAGACTAGGGGTGTCGAACTCAATCAGAGAAGGGACCAAAATCTAAAATCCAGCCTAAATCGCGGGCCGAATGGTTTACTGAACAGTCATAAACTGACAATGTCATAAACTGACAGCGGAGTGCAGTGATGACAGCGCGGTGCGGGCCACATTGCAAGGCCTGGCGGGCTGGATTTGGCCCGCGGGCCTTGTGTTTGACACATGTGGTCTAGACTTATTAACATCATTAATAAGCATATCCATCTTGCAAGTTTTCCCCATTTGAAAGATGAGGAAACTGGGGTTCCAGAGGTAAAGTACCAACAACAATGATGGAGCCTTTCCTTAGAGTAAACAATTGGGAATTCCAGCATGAAAGGGGAGTCATCTCTGTGCTTCCACTGACAGTGTGGATGTCTGCTTCTGCCCAGGATTGAGCATGACAACACAGGCTCCAACTCCAGCTGGTACCTAGACCGTGTGATTCTGACCGACACGAAGCGGCCTCATCTCCGTTACTACTTCAACTGCAGCAGCTGGCTGAGCAAGGTGGAAGGCGACCGCCAGTGGTGCCGTGACCTGTTGGCTAGCTTTAATCCCATGGACATACCCACAGGTGAGTTCCAGGCTGATTTACCCACTGTCCTTCCCTGCTGGGGCTGGGCTCAACCAGGCCTCTGTCTTGCATCTGGGCAGTCCCATCTCCGCTTGCCACCCTCCAGGGTCTTCCTGTTGTCCAGGGCCTTGGTGAAGCCCCATCTCTTCCTTGTGGCCTTCTCAAGAACAAGCTTACTGGCATATGGGAAGTGGGGAAATGTCAGTGGACCTGGAGGCATGATGGAGGTGTGGGTGAGAGCAGCCCTGAACACATCCTGTGTTTCAACAACTCTTGTTAATGGGTATCTACCAAGAGTCCCTCTGAGTTCAACATCAGCATTTCCTGCTCTCCTATTCCATTACCTCCCTTCTGATGCCAAGGAAGGCAGGTTACAGTCAGGGCATGGTGGGTGGGAATCAGAACTGGCTGCTTCCAGCGTTCCATCATGCTGCCCCTGGCTCCTGATTTTCATGAGTGAAACAACTTATTTCAAGTGCATGTCTGGCCAAAGGCCTTAAATTCAGTCATATTAGCTCAACTGGACTCAGGGGAACAAAGCATGTAAAAACACACACTATATTCTATGTCCCATTTTATTTCCTTTTTGTTCCTTAAAGTTCTGATCTCTTCACCTCGCCCCATTATTAACATATTTTTCCAAAAAGAGACTATCACATGTGGGTACATTCATCATAATATCCTGATCATAGAGTCATGGGCCATCAGAGGCAAAGGCATGTGGCAGCCAGAAGTGACTTACCCGTGGTCACAACAGAAGGCTGACATACCCTTAGATCCTGCCTTCCAGTATGTACCCTTGGTCTCCAAGTGCCGCCTTCTCTCGCAACCAGCTGGGCAAAAACAGACATATCCTCTGTCCCAATGGGCTTCAGCCCTCAGTTTCTCTGTCTGCCTCTGATCTCCCATCTCTCATCTGACCTTGAACACTTGACTTGTTTTCCTGATCCCTATCATAACAACTTTCAAAATTTTTTTTTTATAAAAAATATATTTTATTGATATTTCACAGAGAGGAGGAAGGGAGAGAGATAGAGAGCTAGAAACGTCGATGAGAGAGAAACATCGACCAGCTGCCTCCTGCACACCCCCCACCGGGGATGTGCCCGCAACCAATGTACATGCCCTTGACCGGAATCGAACCTGGGACCCTTCAGTCCGCAGACCGACGCTCTACCACTGAGCCAAACCGGCTACGGCACAACTTTCAAATTTATCCTTTTTTTTAAAAAAAGATATATTATTGATTTTTTATTATAAAAATGAAACTTGATCATGACAGAAAAATTAGAAAATAGAGACACCCTTGTTGAATATCATTTGATCATATACATGAGGTTTTGTTTCTGGGCTCTCTGTTTTGTTCCATTGGTCTAAATGTCTGCCCTTATGCCAGTCCCATGCTGTTTTGATTATTGTAGCTTTGTAGGAAGTTTCAAAATTAAGATGTGTGAGACCTTTAACTGTGGTTTTCTTTTTAAAGATTGTTTTGTCTATTCAGGGTTCCTTGATGTCTTCCTTCTTTTAATGCATCCTAAATTTTCATTAACTGTTTGTAACAGTGATAATATACTTTACTGACTTTGCAATCAAAGGGCTCTTATTTACCCAGAAGAAAAGAGGAATATGCTGTCTGCACCCCAATTTCTCAGTTCTTGCCAAGGACTTCAGGCTGCTGGAGAAAACTCCTGGATTCTCCTGACTTATCTCCAGTGAGTCAGCAGGAGTGGGTGTCCCAATCTTGGCTGGCTGGCTTCCTCCCCACATTTCAATGGACTGGTACAGGAATCACACTTTCTGATTAAGAATCTCAGACACGTGTGCACTTACAGGGAGTCAGCAGCCATCCCTGTGCTTGTTTCCCTCTTAGAGTGGGCATCAGTGGTCCTGGCATTTCATGGGGCCCAGGGAAGGTTGGTAGGCACTTTTCCCAGCATAACCGTTGTCCCTGGAAACATAGTCTAGGCTATCAAATTGTGTAGTGAAATTTACAGAAGTGTAGTGAAATTTCCTTCCTGCCATTGCCTCTTGACATTCCCTCCATTACCTTGAATGCCTGGCTTTGTTCTGCAGAATTTCTTCCAGCTTGTGTGGAATGTTGTCACCCTCTTGACGACCCAGAACCCATAAAGAGGGTAGAGGGCATCATGGTCCAGAGCTCCAAATCGCAAGTCATAGAGTTCTAAGTTCAAATACCAACAATGCCATTTACTAGCTACATGACCTGTGGACAGAATACTTCTGTAGCCTGTGTCCCATGTGTGTATATTTTGCAATTATTATACTATCTAATTTAAAATTCAGAGCACCACTAGGAGGTAAGGTTTATTACTATCTCAACTTTTCAGGGTTAGGGTTAGATTATGGTTATGGTTATGGTTATGGTTATGAATTAGCGTTGGGGTTAGGGTTAGGGTGAGAGTTAGGCTTAGGGGTAGGGTTAGGGTGAGAGTTAGGCTTAGGGGTAGGGTTGGGTTTAGGGTTAGATTAGGGTTAGCCTAGCAAACTCCTTTTCAACTGTGAAGTCTTAGCTTGGGCCTCACCTCCTCCATAAAGACCTCCTGATGCCCCCTTCCTTTATGCTTCTATTGGCTTCCATTGGTCATCACTCACTTAGAACATTCTATTCCTTTGCACTGTGATTACTTATTAGCCTAACTTTCTCCCCTTCATAATCTAGGCTCCTACATATTTACTCTGAGCACAGGGTCTGGTGCATAGACAATTCCCAATAAATGTCATTGGAGGAGCATGACGTGGCATCTTGAGCCAGGGTGACCAAGAGCAGGTCACTTAACTTCCTGGGACTTCTGTTTCCTCCTCTGTAAAATGGAGGCAGAGTAGATAAATCCCTTTTGGTCCTGAAATTCTCTGATATTCTTCCCTGGGGCCTCATTCAAAGCAGTTCTCTTCTTCCCACTCTTTCCGGAGATGATTTTCTACATTGCTACGTGGGAGCAGATGGGGTGGGTGGGAAGCTGCTGTGAAATTCAGAGGAGAGTGATGCACGGCTGGCCCAGCTCTTCCCACCCGGAAGTTCTCACCACTGTGAGCCCATGGGCCCAGAACAACGTTGTAGGGTTCTAAGAAATAATGACTCCTAACAGCATCTACAGCAACCAGAGCTCAGAGGGCCTGGAGAACATGAGTTATGCTAAGGGGAAATATCAAGGAAGGGAAGAAGATTGGGAAGAAAGGTGCTTCCCACAGGTTTCAACTGCAATCAAGGTCACGAGTCCGTTCCCAGTTGTCTAGACAAGCTTGCCAGATTCTAGAGGCAGGTCCTGGCACTGAGTGGCTCCAAAGTCCTTTCCCATTCTGAGAGGACAGAATACTGAGTCTGTGATTCTCAAAGTCAAAGCAAGCCTGAGAGCAGGGGAAGAAGTCAGAGAAACATCAGAATAGCAACAAGAGCAACAACCACCATGATTTACTGAGCACTTACTCCATGCCCACAGTGCACTAAGTCCTTTATATTTATTGCTCCAGTTAATCAACTCAACCAGTTTATGAGTGAATTAATGTTATCCCCATTTTATAGATGAGGAAATGGAGGCAAAAAGCTTAAGGCATCTGCTCATGCTCACATAACTGGTGGAGTGGCAGAGTCAGGATTTGACCACAGAGTATTAGCCAGAGTGAGCACAGTAAGAGTCACAGAAGGGGTTCCCACCTGTTTGGGCCACCGCAGGCTTGGAAAGTGGGGGTAAGGTGAAATGACAGCTAAGAGAGCACCTTCATGTCCAGTCCCTTGAGTTCAAATCTGGGCTTCACTCCTTCTAACTGTGGGGACTTGGTTAACTTTCTTAACCTTCTGCTTTTATTGCCTCATCAGTAAATGTTGACCTCAGCAGCATTTGGATCTGTCATGCTGAGGATTAAATGAGATGATAGGTGTGACTAGCCCATAGTAGGTCCTCAGCAACCATCAGAGGCTCTTATTATTATTTTGATAAGTGGGTGTGTGTGCAAGAGCAGCCAGGTTGAGAGAGCAGGAAAGTTCCAGTACTATTTGAAGAATGCGGAGAATCTGCCTGAGAGATTGGGCCTCTGGCCTGAGGGAAGACAGAGGAAACCTTTGGGGGCAGCATGGTCGTTGTTCAGTGGCTGTGACCCAACTCCTGGCATGCAGCATTGCTGCTCATCCTTGGGTCTGCTGACCACGCCCTCTCCATGCCTGGGTAGTCTCCCCACTGAATTTCTCTCCTTCAGCTTAGCATCTGTCATATCTCACTTCTCTACATCTGGCTCTCAGTGAGTGGAAGTGAGGGGTGTCAGGGTGTGAGCCATCCCAGATTTGAGGAGGGGTAAAATAAAGTCCTGTCATCCTCCTCCCAATGCCCTCCCTACTCCTCACCTGCCCAAAGAAATAAGGCCCTGGCCTAATCACACGGGGTCTGAGAATGGGTGAAAGGCAAGGGAAAGAAACTCTGTGAGTCAGTTCACCACCAGTTCATTCATGATTCTCTGCTTCCTAAAAAAGCTTTCTCTGAGGCTCAAGTGCTGGTGGCGTGGGATGGTCCCTTCCTGGGCAGGCGGGATGGAGGCTTCGTTACAGAGCATTTGCTTGATTTCTGTTGTCATGAACACGACGAGCAGCTTGGCTGGCTCAGCGTGCATGCGGTACCAGAATGGGGGGTTCCAGCTCCCCGTGACTGTGCCTCCCCCGCGCCCACAGTGGCTCTATGGAGATGTATCTTGTCGTTGCCATGTGCCGACTGTTCCAGACAGTGCAGGGGAGGCCGTGGGGGCGGCTGGCGTACCAGACGCAGGAGGCAGCTCGGGCCTTTCGTTGCCTGCCTTTTCTGGAAGCCTACGCAGGCAGCTTCCGGCCGGCTACAGGAGACAGATTTCCCGTTTGATGGGAGCAGCCTGGGCCTCTGCCATGGGGCCAGCAGAGAAAAAAAAGAAAGAGGGCAACACTGGGCATGTGTGTCCCCTGGCAGGGCAAGAAGGACAGACCACTCTCTGCTGTGGCCTTGAGGCAAGCAACTTATCTTTAAAAAAATTTTTTTTTTATTAAATTATTATCTGTGTACATATACCATTGCCCACCCGCCCCACCCCCCACATACCCTCCCCAAGCAACCTATCTTTAGGCTGCAACTACCTCTGTCAGCTCAGCCCAGCTCTGATTTTTGGGAGCCACCACATGATTAACTGAATCCCCGGTCTATATTCCTTGCTGTCTCCTTTTCAGATCAATGCCCAACTTAGATTGGCCTCTCAGAGCTCACACTGGCTTTAGTGGAAGAAGGCTACTGCCTGGAAGGTAGGGTTGTGGTTGGGTTGTGCAAGCTGAGCTCTGCACAAGTGCTTCTCTTTGAGGACACAGTTGTAGATTTTTGCATTTCTTATGACAATTATCCAACAGATGGCAGCAACGTGTCTTGAGGAAGGGATCCTTTTTTCTCATTTGTACAGAGGTACTGTGTGGGCTGCTGGTCCTGCCGAAAGGCCAGAGAAAACGCAGTGCTGGAAGTTTCATGCCAGATGATATGCCAGATGTGTAAGCCATGGGCCAGCCTTGGCTCGGGCAGCAGTTCCCATGCTCCATCACTAGGCCTTGTTCCTCGCCAGCTTGCTCAGGGTGAGGAACGCCGTGCTAGCTCCTCCTTCAACTTGACCTCTCCCCTCTTCCCAGCTCTGCTCCTTGCTTGCCCTCAGTTAGACAATGAGTTAAAGGCACAAAGCCTAACATTGAAGAACTGGTGCTTCCATCTGTCCCCGCCTTCAGGAAAGTCCAACCCATGCCGGCTTCTCACTGGACTCAGGGAACTTCAGGCTTAGCTCAGGCACACAGCATCGTGGAAGCAGGGACAGCTAGCTCTTCCTGCCCACACTGTGCCTGGGACATGCTCCTTCTCACCTCTTCCACCTCTGAGAAAGGGCAACAGTTCTCTAACCTTTGGAGCCTTGAACTGCTTAGCTCGTGGTTAGGATGTGCCATGATTGCCCTGCAACCAGCAGCTGGCCATGCCAGCACCAGGCAGCCCTGCTCCCTCTCCAGGCCCCAAAGTGCTGAGTTGCACACAGTCCTCTGCCTAGAGACACACAGACCCATGCTGAGAGCACATGGAGCTCCAGGCAAGGGCTGCCAACAATGGCCTGCGGGCCAAGCACTGCCTGCCACCTGTCTGTGTGGCCCTTGAGCTAAGAAAGGTTTTTAAATTTTTAAGAGGTTGGAAAAAAAAATCAACACAAGAATAATATTTCACAACACAGAAAAGTTATATGAAATTTAAATGTTTGTGTCCATAAGGTTTTATTGGGATACAGCCATGCCTGTGTGCCTTTATGTAGATCATGCATGGCTGCTTTAGTGATACAGTGGTAGAGTTGAATAGTTGAGGCAGAGACCACATGGCCCATACAACCTACAGTATTGACGACCTGGCACTTTCCAGGAAAAGTTTGCTGGTCCCTGACAGAGAGCACAAGAGGCCAGGAGTATTCCAGAAAGAGCCCTGGATGTGGAGACCAGAGACCTGGCCTTGATCCCCTCTTGCATCATTTCGCTGTTGTGTGACCTCGGGCATGCCACCTGCCCTCTGAGGCTCGGTTTTCCTCATCTGTAAATGAGGATATCAACAGGACCTGCCCCTCCGGTGTCATGTGGCCATTGTGGGGATCCGATGACTTACAAGGATATGCTAGTGCCCCGAGAGCTACCAGGTCTGTGTGAATGTTCAGTATGATTTGCCCTAGAAGGGGGGTCAGCTCTGCCCATTCTCTTTCAACCTTTGTTCCTTATCATCTTTCTCCTTTCTGACCTCAGGGCAGGGCAGAGATTTTCGTAAGCCCTTCCCCTCTTCCAGTGTTATTACAAGATCCTGTTCCCAGGAGGGCAGCCAGGTTTCACAGGTGGGCATTTTCCCTCTCACTGACCTTCAGATCTAAGGGGTGGACTCAACTTGTCAAAATCCATTTGCAACTGGATTATGCTCAGGGAGATGCTGCTCACAGGAAATCCTGAGGCTCTCACAGGACCCTTGGGGAGCAGGGTTTGACACACTGTGCTGACAGTTTGCCAACGGAGAGAAGGGAGCCCTACTTTTATTCAGCTTGCTCTTTCATCGATATATGCATTTAATTACAATTTAGTGTTGGCACAGGGCCCTAGGTCTAGTTGGGAAAATGGCAAATCAGATAATAAAATAAACTGGGGTTCTACTTGAAGAGGAAATGTAAAAAAATAAAAAGGAGGGAGAGCTGTAATCTCATCAGCCTCCTTGTTGCTTTAAAGAGCAGCTTTACGGAGCTATAACTGGCACATAACATTGTATAAGTTTAAGGTGTACAATGTTCATCTGATATGCTTACGTATTAGCAATGAACTGTCATTGCTTGGAACCAATGTCAGACAACATGTTTTTTGCTCGGGCATGCCACCTGCCCTCAGTGATCATGACAATTCATGCACTAATAGAGGGAAGGGTGGATGGTGTGGCATCCTGTTTCCCCGAAAATAAGACAGTGTCTTATATTATTTTTTTTGTCCCAAAGTTGCGCTAGGTCTTATTTTCAGGGGATGCCTTATCTTTCCATGCACTAGGTCTTATTTTCGGGGAAACACGGTAGTTACTTTGGGGCCTCTGTTCTTCTCTCCTTGGGATCCTAATGAACTGAGGGTTTCTCTGTCCTCATTCTCAGGTAACAGGTATGAAATTAAGGTGTACACTGGTGATGTCTTTGGTGGAGGAACAGATGCTGAAGTCTTCATCAATATCTTTGGAGAATATGGAGACACAGGTAATGGGTTTGAAATTCTTTTTTTCACAAACCATGCCCAGAAACTGCTTCTTAGGTGGGCTGTTTCCTTCACTTCTTGCAGCCCCAGTCTTCTCTAGGCTCCTCTGTTGAGGATCTCTCTTCTTACGATGTGGTTTGTCAAGGACTCCCCTGGGCAATAAGATGTTCATCTTGAAAAATGTATGTGTGTAATGTGTTTTCAGGAAAGGGTGTGCTTAGGCTTTGACTTGACTTAATGTTGTCCTGCACCCCAGAGCGTATCCAAGTTCCAATCCCCAGGGGGCTCATTCTCACTTACCCTCTTTGTCTGTCTAAGCTGCATGTCCATCTTGAGTTATATTTTGGGATGTGGCCTGGCCTGAAACAATGAAGTGGTTTGGGGAAGATCAGAATGGGGCCAGGGATAGAATTAGAGTTGGCCTCATAGATGGAGCAGGAACTGAGGACACACACACAGCTACAGGTGTTAGGAGGAAATTCAGGCCAGAGGAAGTAAGGCAGATGGTTCTCTCCTGCTTCTGCCAATTTAATGGGAGAACATAGGAGACAGTATAGCTACCGAGACATGTTAATTTTGGACACAATATATTTTAAAACTCAAAATGCATTGCTGAGCTTAAAAGAATAAAAAAGGTCTCCAGGTGCTGGAAATGAAGAGGGAACTCAAAACCAAAATATTAGCTATGAATTGATGCTGTGGCTTTTGAAAAGAGGGAGCTTTCACACTCAGCAATCTACAGGGTAGATTTTATACCATTTGATGTAATAAAATGAGCTATTGGCTCTTCATGAGGCAAAATATGCAAAATTAGAACCACACATAAAGCCAGGAATCTTGAAGGTTCACAGGAACATTTTCAGTGAGAAAAATAGAACAGGAAAACATTTGCTCATCAGTATAGTAAACTTATCTCTGCAAAAACTCCAGATTTAAAAGACAATTGCTGGTAAATTGTTACCTTAAGCTTGTACCACACGTGAGCTTGAGGTTTGATTTTACACTACAAGTGTGCTTTGGGGACTTTCTTTCCCCCAAATACAGAAAATTGGTTCCATGCTAATAATACCCTTGGGTACTTAGCAGAAGAATTGGGCGACTTCCTTTCCCACAAATACAGAAAATTGGTTCCGTGGTAGTAATACCCTTGGGTGCTTAGCAGAAGAATTGCGATTCCTATAGATGAAGTACTGAAGATGTATTCAGTTTCCAAAACCACAAAACACTTATGGACACAATTCAACATGGCTAAGCACCAATAGATACAACAAACAATGAGATTAACACACTCACACACACACCCTCTGCCACCCCCCTGCTGAATTCAGATTATAGAGTAACCCGAAAAAGGCTATAATTTAAGTATTTTAAACTATCAACATGAAATATGCAATTGAAGAAAATAACAGGTACCGTAAAAAAATATAGCAAACAAAAATACAGGACAGGTAGTTCAGTTTGTTAGTGTGTTGACTCAATATATCAAGGCTGGACAGTGCACATACAATGAATACATAAATAAGTGAAACAACATTTCAAGGTTTCTCTCTCTCTAACATCAATAAAATAAAATAAAATAAAATAAAATAAAAATAAATATAGGAAAAAATATAGTGAATAAATATAAATGCTTAAGAAATGGCTTAATCCACACCATTAGAAACTATTGAGTAGAGCATTTGCAAACTATAAGATAAATATGAGCAAAATATTCAGATGTAGCAGAGAGAAAAGGGGTTGGAAAATATAAATGAGAAGTCATGAGGCATGAAGGAGAGAATAAGTTCTGATAGATGTTAAGCAGGAGTTCCAGAAACAGAGATTATATAACAGGTGAGAGAAAATATTTGAAGAGATAATGGTTGAAACTTCAAAACTGAGCAAAGATATGAATCTTCAAGTTAAAGTAAGAAAATGAGTCATTAAACAGGATAAATAAAAACATCCACATTTAGATACATTATGGTGAAGCCAGAGTCAAAGAGAAAGATCTTAAAAGTAACCAGATTTGTCAGGTTACCTTCTATAAAAAAGTTAAATTTATTGCAAATTCCTATCAACCTATAGAGGGTATAAGTTCATTGAATAATGTCTACAGTATTCTGAGCAAGACTATATATCAATCTGGAATTCTGTACCCAGGTAGGTTATAATTCCAGAATAAGGGCATAGTTAAAGAATTTCCATGCAAACAAAGAAAAATGGGCTTTACCACTCATAGACCTATACTTAAACAACCCCTAAACGAATATACTTAAAGAAAAGGGAAATTGTACCCCAAAGAAGGGTGGGATGTAAGAAACAAAAGTGAGCCAAAAAAAAAGATAATTATGTGACAAATTTAAGCAAGCTTTGATATACAAAGCGATAACAATAATGGCTGTTATCAGGATATGAAAAACTGTGGACCCAAAATACTAAAAAACAATAATATTTGAGAAGGAAAGTAGATAATGATTGTTAAAACATAATAAAGTTCTTGGTCCCACTCCATTCTCCTATCCTAGGAGAGTAGAAACATTAAATTTAGGCTTTAATGTCAAGTATGCATATATAAAATTAATCACTGAAAATAGAAATGTATAATTTCTAAACAAATAAAGGAAATAAAAAAAATGAAAACTCAATCCATCCAATAGAATACAGGACAGGAGAAAAGAGAAATAATGAAAAGGCATAGTTAAAAGCAAAAAGTAAGATAAATATATAAATAATCATAATAAGTAGAAATAAATGAAACTCACCAGTAAAAAGATATATCTTCTCATATTAAATGAAAATAAATATAACTCAGCTTAAATGATACAAAAGGGCTGAGAATAAATAAGATGGGATAAAGTATTCCAGGAACATATCAGCAACAGGAAAGAAGTGGGTATAGCTATATTAGTATCCATCAAATTAATATTGAAGGGAAAATGTCTTGTTAAATATAGAAGTATATTAGGCACCAATAAAAAAAAACAAAAATAAACATGGAAGATATGATAATTCTGGACTTCTATAAACTTAGTAACTTATTCCAAAAATATGTGAAGTAAAAATTAACAAAATTCTTGGAGAAACTTGATAAATAATCATAATGGAAGATTTTAACACAACATCAATAATACGTTAAATGGATAAAATTTTAGTATGGCTACACAAGATTTTAACTACCCAGTTCATAAGCTTAATTTTATGGAAGTATGCATCCAAATGGTGGAGAATACACATTTTTTTCCAAGCAGATAATGATAATATACTAAACCACAAAGCAAGCCTTAACAAACTCAAATAAGTCAATATCATTGAGACAATAGTCTGATTGTAAGTCAATAAAATTAGGAGAAACTCCAACCTTGCACTCCATTTAGAAGCAAACTTTAATTTTCATAAAAAATTCACATTTACAAAATTTAGGAGAATTTACAAGTCATTTGAACCAATGAGAGAGAAAGTTTAATAAAGTTGCTGGATACCAGGCTAATGTACAAAAATTAATAAAAACAATAAACTTTCATTTAAAATATGTGACTTCTAATAGTAATTATAAGGTAGTTAAGAATAACTCTAACAAAAGGGTTTTCTGGAAGTATATAAAATTTTATTTAAGGATATATAAAAATACCTAAACAAATGGAGAAATATATTATGTTCATGGATGAGAAAAAAAAAACACTTAAATTTATTAAGAAGTCAAATGTTCTCATATTATTTTAAAAATGCAGTGCAATTTTAATCATACTTCCAAAGGACAGTATCCTACAGCTTAAGCCACTAATAAAATTCATGTTCATAAAGAACTATGTATTGCCAAGACAATTTTGAACGTTGAGAAGTATATTAACAATATTTACAATAGGGGGATATTTACCCCGCCAGATATTAAAACATTGCAGATCTCTAAAAACTGCAGCAGCATCATATGGATGGAGAATAAACAAGCCAATGGAACAGAATAAAGGGTCTAGAAACACACATAGAAGCAGCATTATAAATCAGTGGGAAATGGATGAAACAGTCAATTACTGGTGTGTGAACAATTGTCTCACCATATGAGAAAAGGTAAAATTAGATTTTTTTTTTTTACCTTTCACCATATACAAAAATAACTTCCAGATGGGCTAAAGACTTACACATGAAACAACAACTCTATAAAAATTTTAGGAGAAACTTTAAGAGAGTGTCTTTTTTTAGAATGGGGTTTCTTCAAATATTCACTAAAAGCAAAAATAATAAAAGAAAGTATTGATAAATTCCATTACAACAAAAGAAGTTTGCATGATAAAAGACACCATAGACAAAGGAAAGACAATAAAGTATATGAATAAAAAATTATAGAAGAGCAAGATCTAAATATATATATACATACACACATACTAGAGAGGCCTGGTGCACAAAATTCTTTCATGGGGGAAGATGTCCCTCAGCTCAGCCTGCACTGTCTCCAATCTGGCACCCCTCAAGGGATGTCTGACTGCCTGTTTAGGCCCAATCCAGGTAGGATCTGGTGTAAGTGGGCAGTTGGACATCCCTCTCACAATCCAGGACTACTGGCTCCCAACTGCTCACCTGCCTGCCTTCCTGATGGACTCTAACTGCTTCTGCCTGCCAGCATGATCACTACTCCCCTGCCAGCATGACTGATGCCTAACTGCTCCCTTGCCAGCCTGTTTGCCCCTAACTGCCCTCCCCTGCAGGCCTGACCACCCCTAAATGCCCTCCCCTGCAGGTCTGGATCCGCCACCCCCAACTGCTCTTCTCTGCAGGCCTAGGTCCCCCCAACTGCCCTTCCCTGCAGGCCCGGTCGCTCCCAACTTCCCTCCTCTGCTGGCCTGGTCACCCCTAACTGCCCTCCCCTGCAGGCTTGATCACTCCCACTGCCCTCCCTTGCAGACCTGGTCTCTCCCAACTGCCCTCCCCTGCTGGCCTTCTTGTGGTGGCCATCTTGTGTCCACATGGGGTCAGTGATCTTTGACCACAAAGATCACTGACCCCATGTGGGGTCATGTGGGGGCAGCCATCTTGTGTGTTGGAGTGACAGTCAATTTGCATATTATTCTCTCTCTCTTTCTTTTTTTTTAAAAAATATATTTTATTGATTTTTTACAGAAAGGAAGAGAGAGGGATAGAGAGTTAGAAACATCGATGAGAAACATCGATCAAGGAGCCGCCGAAATAGCTCAGTTGGGAGAGCTTTAGACTGAAGAAGAAACATCCATCAGCTGCCTCTTGAACACCTCCTACTGGGAATGTGCCCACAACCAGGATATATGCCCTTGACCAGAATCGAACCTGGGACCCTTCAGTCCACAGGCCGATGCTCTATCCACTGAGCCAAACTGGTCTTGGCTGCATATTATTCTTTTATTAGATAGGAGGATTAGATAGGATAGAGTCCTGTTGCAGGGGTGGGGCTAGCTGGTTTTCCCCAGATCAGGGTGGGGGTTTCCTTTGGGCTTGGGGTAGTCTGGGTGAGGGGCCTGTGGTGGTTTGCAGGCTTGCCACACCCCCGGGTGACCCAAGTGGAGGCCCTAGTATCTAGGATTTATTTATTTTCTATAATTGAAACTTTGTACTCTTAAGCAGAGGCCAAGGCAGGCCAGGGCTGCAGAAACTTGGCTTCCTCCATGGCCAGGGGCAACTCAAGCCTCCTGCTCTCTCCAGCTCCATGGCTGCTACCATTTTTGTTGGGATTTATTTATCTTCTAAATTGAAACCTTGTAGCCTTAAGCAGAGGCTAAGGCAGGCCAGGGCAGGCGGAAAGCTTGGCTTCCTCCATTGCCAGGGAAACCCAAGCCGCTTGCTCTCTCCATGGCTGCAACCCATTGGTTGGGTTAATTTGCATACTTGCTCCTACTTGGCTTGTGGTCATGGCTTGTGGATGTAGTGGAGGTATGATAAATTTGCATATTACTTTTTTATTAGATAGGAGATATATATATATATATATATATATATATATATATATATATATACACTTCACACACATATACGGTATATGTTCAAATTACCCTTGTTGACTTAAAAAAATTTATTTTATTTTATTTTTTAAAATATATTTTTATTGATATCAGGGAAGAAGGAAGAGGAAGAGAGATAGAAACATCAGTGTTGAGAGAGAATCATTGATTAGCTGCCTCCTGCAAGGCCCCTATTGAGGATCAAGCCTATAACCTGGGCATGTGCCCTGACTGGGAATAGAGGTCAAACCAAACCATGACCTCCTTGTTCAGAGATGGACCTTAATCACAGAGCCACACCCACTTAACTATTTTTATAGCAGTTTTAGGTTCATAGTAAAATTGAGTGGAAAAACAGAAAATGCCCCTGTCACCCCTACAAAACCTCCTCCGCTAGTTGACCTTGGAGACCATCCTTCAGTGGGTAGACCATTAGGATTTGGAGTGGGTTCTCTCTCTTCCTCTGGTCTTCGCTGTAATTTTCTTGCATGTTGTGCATGCAGGGGAGCGGAGGCTGGAGAGTGAAAAAAAAAACTTTGAAAAGGGAGCTGAAGACAAGTTCACACTGGATGCCCCCGATCTGGGGCAGCTGATGAAGATCTCTGTGGGCCACAACAACAAGGGGGCGTCTGCAGGTTGGTTCCTATCCAAGGTAGGTTCAGCGTCTGTGGTCTTTGTGCACTGGGAGGGGGATTCTAGCTCTTCCGAGAGTTATATTTCAGCCCTACCTTTCCTCTCATGGTCTATCTGCCTCTATTCCTCTGCCTGAGCCTGCTGGCCAACCATGCTGCCCTCCTCATACCTCCAAGATTTTGCCCATGTCATCACCTTCCTAGAGAGCCCAGTTCACCCTTCAGGGCTCTGCCAGGAAGCTTCCCCTAACTCTGGCCCACCAGAATCTCTCTTCCCATGAATGTTTATAACCCCACCTACCCAGAGCGTTCATTTGACCCTAATCTTGTGACTTATTTTGGGCTCCTTTTGCTATATACCTCAAATTTCACTTACCCAGGACAAAGTTAAGTTACAAATCAAGAAAATGACAACAAAGCTTCTAAGAAGCTAAAACATATCTGGTCCAAAGTTTGTAAGGAAAGCTCATGCCCTGGTTCTATATTGCTCTATCTTCATTTTGATGGAAAGACCCTCTCGGACTCTCATCCTAGCCTAATGCTTACTTACAACCCTTTCTAACAAAATTGCTACATGCATTTAAATATATAGCAAAAACTTAGAGGCAGAAAGAGGTACTGTCATAGAGAATTGAAATGGGAGTCATAGAAGAAAGAAACAGCCAAGAGAATATTAAAACGTGATGGAAGTTTGAGGTTATTTAGAAAATTGACTACCAGCCCTTTGCATATCGTTTCTTTAGTCACGAGGCTATCAATATATTTCAGCTCATCACAGATGTTAGCAAAAGGTTAATATATAATATAGTTTTGAAAAAGGTCTTATTTCTTGAAACAGAAAACCCTCAGTTTATAACAATTTGACTATAGAAAATGAAGTTGTCTGATAGAGAGATTTTGTTGTTACTTCATTTGTCTTTTTTTTTTTTTTTATCAGTTTGAAAGGTATTTGATTGGGAATATCAGAAAATTGAAGTCAAGAGTAAAACAATTAGGGGTTTCTTTTTTCTCATCTCACATGAAACCAGATGTGGCCAGCTCAGGGCCAGGTGCAGCTGCTTTCTTTCTGAGACACCTGCTGACTTGCTGCATCACCGTTCTTAGCACTGTGGCTCTCATCCTCCAATGTGGTGCCTCATGATCACCACATTGAACCTCTAGCCGTCTTATCTGTGTTCCAGGCAGGAAGGAGGGACCAAAGGGGAAAAAGATTTTTTTTTCTTCTTTCTGGCAAGTCTTTCCTTCTTGTGAGAGAAGTAACACTCACCTTGGAACTCCTGCCTGCATTTTATTGGCCAGAAATGCTATATGGCTGCTATGAAAACTGGGACATCAAGGGCCTTGCTTTCCAGTCTTCATAGTAGAAATAGGCTAAGAAAAAGGTTATTGGCATAGGTGTTGAATGAACATCCTAGAGTGTCTGCTGCACTTTTCTCTAGCCTGAAAATTCCTTGAGGGCGCCTCCCCAGCCCTTGGTATGGGGCAGGGTGCTAAATTAGCGAAGCGAAGAATGGCCAGGTTTCCTTTGGAAAAGAGAGGACCTGTCTGGCCCTTAGAGCAGCCATCCTGGTGCTGTACAGGGTGCCAGGAGGCCACATGCTGATTGGATGAGAGAAGAAATGGGGCAGGAGTCTAGACCCCAAACAGCCAATGCACAGAAGGAGGTGTGTCTTCAGGGAGGTTTTTGTTCTGCTGGGCAGAGGCGGGAGAGGAGGCAGGTGTGTTTTGTGACCTCAGTCAGGATGGGGCTCAGAGCAGTACCTGGAAGCCCAGTTCCTTCCTCCTCCGGAGGCTTAGTGAAAGGAGCAGCAAAGTGCACCTGAAGTCCAGGCGTGACCTTGACACCGTTGTTGCAGCTGCACTTCATGAAGTTGGGTTCCTTCATGGTCGCATGGACCACTCACCAGTGAGCTCACGAAGGAGGCAAGTTCAAACAGCAAAGTAGGGCCACTCCGTTATCTTCATGCTCAAGGCAAGGGCAGCTTGGCAAAGCGTGAGGACAGTTTTGTCCTCTGAAATGTCGTAAATCTTGTCCCACTGCCTTCTGAAATCTAAAAATTGAGGCCAAGCAGACTTTTGTTTCTTTTTGGACAACCTGCTGTGTGGGGTTTCTCACCCCCCACTACCCCAGCCAGGAGGCTTGCAGAATTGTTTCTTCATATTTATCATTCTAAAGTCTTGCCAGAAAACATCTAGGAGTAGGGCCTATGTTGGTTCATTATCTTCCCCCCACAGAGTTCTGCTCTTCTCATTCTTTGGAATGATGCTTTCTTCCTCCCTCCCTTTTTCCTTTCTTTCCCCCTTATTATTATTTGCTATTCAGACATTGTTTTATTTTTAATTTATGTTTATTGTTGAAAGTATTACATGTGTCCTTCCTTATTCCCCCCATTGACCCCCTTCACTCTACCTCTTCTGTCCCCCTAGGCCTTCACCACACTATTATCTGTGTCCATGGGTTATGCATATTTGCATATAAGTTATTAAACCCAAAGGCCAAGCAGGCTATTGACAGTGTGAGACTAGTTATTTGATTTAAGGCTGTATTATCTACAGGGGTGAATTCAGGGCCTAGTAGGCAGGGCCCCACCTCTCCCCACAAAGCCAAGGGGGGTTGTTCCTCTCAAAGGTTCACTGGCTTTTCTGAAACTATCCTAATAGCCTGTGTTCCTTTATCTTAAGCAAACCAAAATGATCCCTGGAGATAAGACATACAAACAATTCAAGCATTTTGTAGGTCAGCATGCCTGGATTTACTAGACATTTTCCTGAGGAATGAAGTGTAATGAGGAAGGAGGAATGAGGGTTGGAGGTCCCAGGCAAGGTGGGTGCAAGCTGAAAACTCAGGGCAGGGGGAGACTTGGGGCCACTTCTGGCCACTTTCCCATGTGCCAGGGAAAGCCGCTCTATGCTCCTGCCTCCCCCATCTGGTCTCCCTTGGTTCACTCTGATTGATCTGCTTGCTCTCAGCTCCCCAGAGACAGCAATTAAAGGGGCTGTTAGATTGACTGCATCACCAGGTTTGACACACGCACAGATAGCACTCCCATTCCAGAGGTTGCTGGCTGGACTTCACATGACAACCATTCCGGTGGCCTTTGTATTTAAGGCTTTGGTGGGATAAGTCCAAAAGCCAGTATCATTATTCCCTTCATACGTCATCTCCCTCCTTTTCTGTCTAGTCAATCTCGTGTGTGTGTTGCTCAGCCTGAGCTGATGGGCTGATGGGCCTTGGTGTGACCGACACATCCCTTCCCCTGCTCTTGCCCCTTCCCGGACTGACATCCTCCCTTCTCCAGGCCTTGCATGTGGCTTTGACCCCCTACATCTGGTTTGCCTCACAACTGTGATCGATTCAAACGGTCAGTTCAACAACCACTTCAAAAGATCAGCAGTCACAAGATGGAACATTATTCAGCTAGTGGGCCTGTCCTTGGTCCATCTGCTTCAGTAAAGAGATTTGCTCAGGGCCCCACAGCTGTTCAGTGGCAGGACTGGTACTCTCCCAAATTCTCTGGACTCCCAGTCTGTTCCACCCATTGCGCCATGTATTAGAAACTCCAGAATTGAGCAGATGGCCTGCTGCATGCTGTGGGGAATATCAGTTCAACCAGCACCACTGTCTCTGATAGGAAGAGAGATAGAAGCTCGAGGAGTGGATTTCAGGGGCCTTGAGAAGCCTCATGTGCCCTCATGTGACCTATTAATACTCGATATTCAACAAACATTTACTGAGTGACTGTTACATCCTAGGCCCCACGCTGCCAACTGTGGCTGTTATAATAAACATGATTTTGCTTCTAAGAGAGATAGAACAAATCCTTAAATCATTGCTTACTCGCTGTAAGGCAGGTTACTTACTGTACCTTATGTTCCAAAATTTGATGCAAAGTCCAGCTTTCAGTGAACAAACATTCTGTCCCAAGGGTCCCGCAAATGCTGATCAGACTGTTTTTCCAGTTTGAAGGTCAGAATACAGAATCTCCGGACTTTAAGGCAAAGCAGGATGAGATAAAAGTCTTGAGTACAAACAGGTGTTGTGAGGGTGTGCCATGTCTGACCAGGGATCTGAGAGACGTCAGGGAGGGCCTGTGGGATCTGGGCCATGAAGATCAGAAGCAGGGACAGAGATGCTGAATAGAGCTGTGCTGGGCACTGGACTCTGAGAACTGAGAAGTGGTGTTAGGAGGTGAGCGAGGGCAGGTCTTTATTGAGTTAGGTGGGCTGCCGTGGTAATGAGGGAGTGTGTGTGTGGGTGGTTTAGAGAAGAGGAAGACAGTGTAGAGAGGAAGGAGTGAGAGTGCTAGGTATGTCACCAAAAGCTGTCACTTACAGTTACTTGTATTTATGGTATGTTACATACATGTGAGAGTGTTTCAGTACGATGGATCAGCTGCAGAGCATGTGGGGGAAGGGCAGCCTTGTGACAGGGAGGAGGAGAAGATCCCACCTTTCTTTGCTGGTCTCAGTTACCATCATAGAACATTCTTTTACCCTTCCAGGAACCCAGGTCTGTCCTGCTAACTCTTGGATGCTGAGCTTTATTCCAAAGTGGGTTGATCAGCTTAAGACCTTCCTCCCTTTTCCTCCTGTGTAAAAACTCACCTATCCTTTGTCTCCTGGTCTTAGAGCTCTAAAAGGTAACCACAATTGGTTCTTGGAATGTGGTAATGGTTGCTTACTGGAGATGGTATCTTTGCTTTTAAAGAAGGAGTGAAAACTCCTTGAAAACAGAGACTGGCTTTTGTTGCTTTACTGCCCCCATGCTGGTGCATGGAGGGTGCACTGTGGGTCACTCAAGTTATCCACATCTCAGGTGCTTCAGCATGGGGTGGGGAGGCAGGAGACCCTTGAACCACCCAGCTGCTATGCACAGAATGGGCATCTGTCCCAATCAGCTTATTTATGTAAAATTGGTGAAAGTTATTCCAATATTGAGGAGAGAGAACTGCTATGAATCATAGTTGACATTCTACATCAATTGAAAAAGTATTGACTTCAAGACCAACTCCATGTATTGGAGACATGTTTACCCTGTCAGAGTGGACACAAAGACCCCGAGGCCCTGGATCTGTTTGATGTATTTGTGAACTGTCTGGAAAGTAGTGACAAAGAAGTGATCCCCACTAAGCAGCTTCATCTTTTGTTTCTTTGGTGTGGGGGTCGTTTATCATCTTGGCTTTTTTAACCTGTGGTCTTGCCTTGTGACTCTGCTATACACATGACTCCTGGTCTCTGTCACTTCATGGAAGGCCAGCATCATCAGTGGGCTGGTCTGTAGTCTGCATGTGGAGAATATTCCTCCGCAGAGGAAATAGCTCTTGTTTATTTTTATTTTTATTTTTATTTTTTATTAGATCATTGCTTCTGTTTCTGTCTGTGTGTCTGGCACACACACATACACGTACACTCTCTCTTTCCAGGTATGCACTTCTATTGTTCATGGTGAAGGGTGCTTCTATCTCTCCCACCTTATTTTGCAATGATCTCTGCCATAACAGCAGAATCCATGGAGCAGTGGTCTGGAGGGAATACCACCATTTCATTCTGTTAGCAAATGCATGTTCTGAATTCTTAAAAGGAACTCCATGAAAATCCAAAGGTGCCTGGGCAACTTGTGAGAAAGCTGTTTAAGACTCTCTTGGAAGAGGGCCTTGGTAATGGCCCCTTAAGCAGCGGGGGTCAGGACTCAGCCAGGACCTATATCAGCAGAGGCCAGAATGCCCTTGGGAGAACCCTCTGTGCCCTGTACAGTTTCTATACCTGAGTGCCTGTGTCAGTTCCCTCCTCATCTCACTTCTCTGCACCTTCCCACCTTGCCCATCACCATTTGCTGCTAGATATGTTCCAAAATTTTCCACCCCCCAAGTGCCAGTTTCCTCTGGCCTCATCTTGCAGACTTTGGGACCCAGAGTCATCATAAAAATTGTCCCCATATTTCAGTATGCATTTGGAAAATTTCCAAACTGCTCATGGACTTATATACTTGCTGCACCAGTATTGAAGCTGCTATGTTCTCTTTTGGCTGTTCTTTTCCTCCTCCTCCTCCTCCTCCTCCTCCTCCTCCTCCTCCTCCTCCTCCTCCTCCTCCTTCTTTACCTTGATTGTTATTTGAATACTCATTCAAATGTCACTTTCCTTTGGGTTCAGCTATGCAAGCTAGTTTTGTCCCATAGGGGTATTCAGTGGTGCACATTTTATTTCTCAGATTAGATAAACTTCTCAAGTCAGGAATTTCCAACAGAAGCCAGAGTATTTGAGGACCTTGGTTGATGACATCTCTGTGAACTGTGAGAGTGTTGCCCTAGCCCTTTAAACCTTGGCTGGCACTGGTCTGTGAACATTTGAAGGCAGAGACGATGCATCTATATGTCTAGGTTTATTAGTAGACTTGACAGCTTACCTGATAAATTAAGTCCTGTCTTTCTTGACCTTGCTTTCCCAACTCTGTGAGAGTCGGTATGGGGGTTAGGAACCAGGCTGAAACCTGGATCAGACCCTTGTCAGTGACTCCCTCCATTTACCCCAACCCTGGGAGATGAAAGCCACAAAAGTGTGCAAATTGATGAGTTGGGAGAGGCTGGACTCTCGTGGCAGAACCCCTCTGGGCCGTGCCACAGCCACTCAGCTTTAAAAGTACAGACCTTCAATCAAATCAGCAGGCTCTGAGGATGACTCACACCATCCAAAGTCACAAGGGACTAATTATAAACTGAGGCATGAAAGCTGGCTTGTCTGGGGAGAGAAGCCTGGTGGGATGGCTGGTTCCAGTCACTGACTCAGGCCCCGGTTCCTGTCTGGTGGGCGGAGTCCTCAGGAGGCCAGCACTTAGACTCAAAGGTTCTCTGATGGACACCAGATTAAAGCAAGGTGAGATGCCTTCAGGCAGCCCCAGGTGTGCCCTGTTTCTGCCCTGCGGACACTTGGATCTTAGGAAGTGAGTTTTCATTGAAAATCAGAGTCCCCCTCTCTCGGGCAGTCTTGGGAATACCCGGGCAGACATTGTTATTTTCCAGGCAGGTCTGTCACCAGATCTGCCTGCACAGTGCTATGACTGGAGGACACATTACAGTTATTGATGATTCCACTTATGTTAGGGGGAGTTTTCAGCTGGGTCTTCTCAGGACATTTGGGAAGGGCCCCTCAGCTCCTTGGTAATTTCTAGAAGTCACCTTATTTCACCTAGCCAACATAGCTCACAGGTGAGTCCACCAGCCTCACTGTCCATGGCTGGCATTTTCTAATCTGATCACCAGATATTGGGCTTCTGGGTGCCTGATTTGAAGATTGCAGTTCCCTCTGCATAGACTGCTTCTCACCAAGGTTAGAATCCCAACCAACCTTTCTCAGGTAAGGAAGATGATGACCTTGCTGTCTGCAATTCCAGGCTTCCAGCTCTCACACCCATCTCACACCCATTGCTCATCCTTTCAAGTGTCTTGCATTCAATTTAAAAAAATGATCTGCAGCAGAGGAAGGAACAGTGTCTCAGTAATTCACGTAGGGTCACTTTGCCAGGCAATCCTATGTGACTCTCAACAATTTGCAAAGCTTTTCAGGCCACAGTTGTGTCCTTGTGATGAGTTTTCTGTGGGCCACTAGGAAGATGGAAGTGTATTCTTAGAGAACACACAAGGGATGGGGGATTTGGATTGGATCAGCAGGTGCATCCTCAATGACACTTAACATTCCTTCCTTTTCTTCTTAGATCAACATTGAAGATATTGCGAACAAAAGAAAATATGACTTTCCTCTTAACCGCTGGCTGGCCTTGGATGAAGACGATGGCAAAATCCAAAGGGATATCTTAGTGGGTGGAGCTGAGACCACAGGTAGAAACCAAGAAAGAGGAGGCTCCATTGGCTAATAGTTTGTTTTTTGCCTGAGGCTCAGTGTTCTCATCTGTGGACTGCAATCAAGTGGAAGCCAACTGGATCTTCCAAGAACATTCCTCTCGCTCTTGAAAGTGTTCTGTTTCTCTGAGCTGCAGTCTGGGGCTCTGCTGATGCCAGAGGCAATGGAGAGATGCCCCTGAGTAGACACTGACTGCCCAGGGCAAAAGAAGTCATCCATGGGATGAAGCCAGAACTCCCGATTCATGTGGGCGTGTATAAGGACATTGTTTTAACTCCTTCTAATATTGAGTGCTTACTATATGCCAACCCTCTGTTAGGTGCCTGACCCATTTCATCTCCTTTAATCCTCACAATGACCCTGTGATATAGGAACTGCTATTGTTCCCATTTCACAGATGAGGAAATGGAATCACATATAAGTTAAAAGACCTGGTCAAGATCTCAAGCTGATAACTGACAAATCCAGGATTAGGTCTACCTCCTAAATCTCTACACTGTGTGAATTCCATGGAAAAACACGAAATGCCAAGCACGAAAGTCTGGAAGTTCCAGAAAATCTATGTTAATGAATGCATGTGTGAGGATGCACTCTGCTGCAGAACCTCGCATGGCTCCCACTGCATAGAAGATAAGTCCAGGTTCTGGAGTGTGGTATTTGAATTGCTCCACAAACTGGCTCCAGTTCACCATATTAGCAGGATCTTTCAACAGCTTCTCCCACCACTTCCACACACCCTCTATCTCCTCCACATCCTTTGCATACCTTTCACTCTTTCCTGTACCTGCACCCTCTCCCCATTCTCCCCACTTCCATCCCAGTTTCTCTCTTCCCTCCCTTATTCTTCCTCTCTCTTTACCTTTGGAGCATGCCTTCTTCTCAGCCTGTAATGCCATTTCTCTACTTTGTGCTTCCCAAGTTCCTGCTTCCAGTCACTTCTTCTGAACCCTCCCCACCTCCTCGACACAGGACAATTCCTCCTGTCTTTGTTCAGGGCACCATGAGGTTCTCTGCTCCAGCCCTCTGGCACCTTGGCCTGGCCTGACCTTTGTTGCACAAGTCATTTGTAACTGGAGTTCACAAATTATTTACCTAAAAACATACATTAGAAAAGATTTAACATAACCTCTGTAACCATGATGCCATTATTTGCCTTCAGTAGTAGAGGAAAGGGAGAAATGGCACTCAGAGGCTGGGAACTGCTGGCAACCCAAGCCAAGGGAGTATGTCTCATGTGAGAACAGCATCTGTGTGTGTATTTTGGATAATAAAGCTGGAGAACCACTATTTTAGAGCAGTGGCCACCCTTTTTTATCTTCATATTCTCCCAATACCTGGCATATAATAAACACTCAATAAATATCTGTTGAGCAAAAGAAGGTGTAAATGAATGAATGAATAATTCATCTATGTAGTTGCATGTGCTAGCTCCCAAATAAGTTAGGGATTTTTATTTCTCTGGGGCCAAGGGGTGAAGCTGGGGATAAGGTGGGGCCAGGGTAGGTGAGGGAATTAACAAGGACTAATATGCCATTGCCTTAGATTCTAGGACAGAATGAATGAAGGAGACTAGACCTGTCCAGTTGTCCATTTCAGTGTTTTTTCTTACTATGCCCCATTTTAGAGTTTAATCTTCCCTTGCTGGCTCTCCCCCAGAACTCCAAGTCCTTAGACTGCCTCCTGACTGACCACAACCCCACAATGTTCTCTTCCTGACTCATCCCACCATGTCAACAAGTGCCCTCTATTAAAAGTTGTATTTTTAAGTGATGAACAAGAGAGCAAACTAAATGAGTAAGATAGCCCTGAACATAAATCTCTATTAATGGAGTTGACTATTACAATTAAATTAGACATAGCAGAACTCAACCGGCAGCTATTAAGAATCTGCACATGATAATTAGCATTAATAAGAAGTACTATTCTTAGCTAGCCCAAGTTCCTCCTTCTCTGTTAGTTTCCTGTGATTAGGGCTGGTAGTTTCCTGTCATAATACCGGCCGTTTATTCCTAGACGCAGATACACTGACACACAAACTCTGAAAGAGAGGAAGTGAGGTTGAGAGCTGCACTGGGTGTCATCTGGGGAATGGACCAGGGGATTAAGGATGTATGGAAGAGGGAGACCTGGGGAGATGGTGGCCAGGAAGGAGTAAGGTGGGCATGATATTGTAACCAGCAGGCACTGAACCCTCTTTTTCTCCCTCTTGTTTCCACACCAGCTATTTCATACATCGTCACCATCTTCACTGGGGATTTACGGGGGGCTGGGACCAAATCCAAAATCTATTTGGTCATGTACGGGGCCAAAGGGAATAAGAACAGTGGGAAAATCTTCTTGGAGGGTGGTGTGTTTGACCGTGACCGCACAGACATCTTCCACATCGAGATGGCCGTCCTCCTCAGCCCCCTTAGCCGGGTTTCCATTGGGCACTGCAATGTTGGCTCCAACAGAGGCTGGTACTGTGAGAAGGTAAGGGATGCTCCTTCTCTTCTTTAACTTTTAAATATGAACTAACTCTAACATGCTTCCTGCTTTCTACTTTCTTTGGGTCAGTAACAGAGCAATAGGGACAATGCCTTTCACTGAGCATTTTGGATGGTAACTTGCCCATTCACCTTGTCTTGAGGATGGTCGGGAATGGGACTGTTTTGTACATTCATCCAAGGGCCAGACCCAGAGTAGGGGATCCAAATGTGCTCAGTCGGTAGTTGTAGACTATCCTGATTCCTGGTGTGGCATTTTGCTTCAGTTTATAAATCTCTCAATAAACACATATTTTTAAATATATAAATATAAGTATTGTGGATACTCATGCTTTAAAGAATATATATAACAAAAGTGAGATAAAACCAAACTCAATTTTGTCTACCACCCAACTTAAGAAATAGAGTAGTCTCAGTGCTTTTGAAACTCCTCTGTGTCCTTTCCCAGGCATATAATTCTTTCTCTCCCCGCAAAAAACATAGAGTATTATGAGTTTTGTCTCAGTGTATGTTGATAGAAGATTTTTGGAGTGTTCCAGGAACTTTCCATTGAACATCTATAGTGTGAGTGGCCTGGACTACATAGACTTCCATGCTCTAAAACATGAGTTTGGAATGCGGTTTCAGATGGAGAGAGGGTGCAGGAAAAAAGGTTGAATGAAGCTCAAGTCCAGAAAAGGGCAGTTAGCTTTTGTATTAAATTCCAGATATTAATTACCTTTCATGCAATGGATCTTTTTTTTTTTACAAGACAAATACAGGGAATTAATTTAGTATCCAAGTTACTTTGATTCAGATTGAGGTGTCACAATGTGCTTAAGGAAATACAGTATGTAAAGAGGTTATTGAGTATAGAGGAAAAGGTTTGAGATATGGGCTGGTAAATTGGAGGATGGATGATACCTATTTGGGAAAACTTCTTGGAAGAGGTATTTCTTGATCTAAAATTAGACAAGCAATGGGAAGAAAATACATTCCTTGAAGGTCCTAATGCAGATGACCCTAAATGTGGGGCTGAGGAGGCTGCTGAGCATTGCAAGTCAGTCGAATGTGTGGTCTGCTCCCCCAGGTGGTGATTCTGTGCCCCTTCACCGGCATCCAGCAGACCTTCCCTTGCAGCAACTGGCTGGATGAGAAGAAGATGGATGGGCTGATTGAGAGGCAGCTCTATGAGATGGTGTCTCTCAGGAAAAAGAGGCTGAAAAGTAGGTGGAAGGGCCCAGAGCTGGGCATCACCCCAGGCAGGGGCAGGAAAGGCCAGGACATCAGCCACTGGGCAAAAGCTTCAAGGGGGTCCACTCTACTTCTCAATTCTACTCTGGAAAGGAAGATAAGGGTCCCCCCAGAAAGCTTAGGTCTTCAGGGTCTAGGCCACACACTTGCCACCAAGGCTGGTACTCTGGCGTCCCCAAGTTGAATAAGCTGCCATGTGGGCTAGATGAATGACTCAACACTGTGCATTCTGAATGCACTGGACATAGGTGGGTGGAGTCAACCCTTCTTCCTATGTAAAACGCACTGCTACGCTTCCTTCATTAGGTACCGTCTTTCAAATATCAAGGAATCCCCGGCTGCCTAAAATTGGCACTTGTTACAATGGGCTTTGTGAGAGTGGGACACATCTATGCATAACCTGTGCTTCAGTCCTGATCACCTTTGATTTGCTCCTCTTCCCCACCGGTACCATCGAAATCTCTTTGCTTATTAAGGTTTTTGGTGCAACTTGACCTGTCTCTGCAGAATTTGCTTGGTCCCTGTGGGTCTGGACGACTGACTTAAAGAAAGCTGGTACCAGCACTCCCATCTACATCCAGCTTTATGGGAAGAAGGGGCGGACCGATGCACTTCTCCTGAACCCCAACAACAAGTGGTTAAGACCAGGCATAATTGAGAAGTTTAGGGTAGGAGAGAAGTGTGACAGGGTGGGAGGGAGGAAGGAGGAAGGGGCATAAGAGGCATTTGTCATGGGATTCTGGTTTTATGAGGCAGGGTTGGGTGAAGTGTGAAGACACAAAGGTTCAATGGAGACTTGAGGTCCCCATGAAGAGTGCCAAATTTGATCTATGGATAATGCATTAAATGGGGTGTGGTTTAGCTTTGGCCCTTCATCTGAATCAGACAGTCTAGAACCAAGCCTGGGGGAAGAGTCAATTGTGGAATGGTTGTGAACATCCAGGAACCCCGAGATCCTGAAGCCAGTTAGTGTCAAGCCACCTGATTTGGACTGAATTAGAGAGTGAGGAGCAAATTTAAGGGAGTGACAATTTTAGAACATTTTCAAAGAAATTCACCTTTAAATTTCCCGTATAGATACATATATAACTAGAGCAAGGCTTGTTTTGCCAGCAGACATGCAGCTCTGACCTTTAGGTAAGAATACTTTGTAATTTGCTGCTCTCTTCTCAGAACACCCTACCGGTGCCGCTATTATACCACTCAGTTCATTGCTCTTTCTGTGTTTGCCTTCCTGGCTAGACTGCAAGCCCCTAGGGAAAGGGCATGGCTGCTATATTGATCTTTTTGTCTGTTTCAATGCCCAGCAGAGCTCAGGGGCTGTGGGCTTGTACTAATTTGCAGGGCTGCCATCTGGATTTTGTTCCTGGAAGTTCACTGCTTGGAAGATTTTCTTTAGTCTGGATCCTACTGTGGGTCAGTTATTTTTGTTAAATTTTACCAGATCAGACTGAACCCTAGCTGTACATGGCTACCTCACCCTCTGGTTACAAGGGCATGAGAGGATACAGTATATGAGGGTGGATTGAAGCAAACCCATCCTTGTTGCTAAAGAAACAGCCCAAAGCAGGTTCTCTCTTGGCAGGGGGTCAGCTATGAGGATAAACACATTTCACTTGGTTGTGCCCACTCAAACCTTGTTATTTCTCACTGTAGTTTGAGCTCCCGAATCTCGGCAGGTTTTACAAGGTTCGGGCATGGCATAATGGAATGACTCCTGGCTCTGGATGGCATTTAGAAAGGGTGAGATGCACCATCTTGGGAGTTGGGAGGGGGTTGGGAGAGGAGCCAGAATGGTCCCTTTCTGATGAACCTGTCACATCACGTACACATTTGCTTTGTGTATTATGTTTGTAGTGAGTGTGGGAAAGAGTTACAGAGAGACATGAATTTGGACACAGCACACAGGGACTTCCTGATGTGGCGTGGACTTACAAAGTAGACTAAAAAATGCTCAGGTGTGCAGTCTTACCTTGCATTCTGCCCCAACACCTGGCTGCTAGGCAAATGTAAGTCTCAGAGGACCCAAAGGGTATGTATTAAACTGGTACTCCACCTTCCACAAGAGTCACCTCTAGGTAATGGCCTTGGCCTCCTTGAGATCAGATAGCAGCACAAGGACCACAGGGCATGGATAAATATCTTTGGTACACCCACTTGCTCACCCCAAGATTTCATTCCAGATGACCTTGATGAACACTCTGACCAAGGACAAATATAACTTCAACTGCAATCGCTGGTTGGATGCCTTTGAGGATGACAATGAGACTGTGAGGGAGATGACTGCAGAGGGCCCAGCCGTGCGGAGGATAATGGGCAGTAAGTGCTCATCAGCTGTTCACCCGGGGGAGGCAGTGGAGCCTCTGCTTGGTATGCTGATGAGGGTCTGGCCAATGAGCTAGTAGTCTTGTCCACTGCGCATCATCAGGCTCCCTGTGAATGCAAGGGAGGATTTAGAGGTCCATCCTCAAGACCATCTTGAAGGAGCCCTCTTCAAGTCCATGTGCCAGAGCTCTGGGGTGATGGTTGTAGGGGACGGAGGGGAGATTCATGGGCCTTTTAGTTGGTTGTGAGGGGTTGAGAAGAATCTGCACTGAACAAGATTTCTCTAAATTAGGGGTGTTGAACTCAATCAGAGAAGGGGCCAAAATCTAAAATCCAGCCTAAATCGCGGGCCGAATGGTTTACTGAACAGTCATAAACTGACAATGTCATAAACTGACAGCGGAGTGCAGTGATGACAGCGCGGTGCGGGCCACATTGCAAGGCCTGGCGGGCTGGATTTGGCCCGCGGGCCTTGTGTTTGACACATGTGCTCTAAATAAATGAGACATGTGAGTTTGACATGCTTGCTCTAGAGCATCCCTGTAATGAAAGGAAACGTTCTCTTCAAATTATGTACAAGATGCTCCAAAAAATGGAAGCATCCCAGACTACGCTGCTTCTGATGGGTCCTCTATTTCTATTTAAGGCTAATAGGGGAGGGACAAAGCTTTTAATCCAATATCCACATTCAAAGGGGTAAAGGGAGACCATTTTGCCTCTGGGTTATTGTAGCAGCATATTGGCAAACACACAGAACATTTCCTGTCCTTTTCCTTGGCAGACATTACTGAGCGATCACAGCATTCTATGCTATTGAATCTGAAATGAGCTTCATAGCCCTCAAATAGCATCCAAGCATACATTAGCAACTGATCAGAATTGGCACTTAATATAATTAACATATTTGGTATACTCATGGTAGACCTTAAATTGTTAGTAGTAAAGTAGCATTGCAAAATTATAAAGTTAATAATATATAGACAGCCCTAGCTGGTTTAGTTCAGTGGACAGAGCATCAGCCTGTGGACTGAAGGGTCCCAGGTTCGATTCCGGTCAAGGGCATGTACCACCTTGGTTGCAGGCATATCCCCAGTAGGAGGTGTGCAGTAGGCAGCTGATCAATGTTTCTCTCTCATCAATGTTTCTAACTCTCTATTCCTCTCTTTTCCCCTTACTCTTGGTAAAAAATCAATAAAAATTTATTTTAAAAAAAAGAAGAATATATAGACAATGATGTCACTCATAGTTCTAGTAGCCCTTATGCATAAGTAACACTATTTTGTAGTTCTTCTTCACTTTTAAATAAAATGTGTGGCTATAGAATATTTATGTTCAAGAGCCCTTAAAATAGCCTCATGCAGATAAGGAAACCTAGGAAGTCCTTGCCCTGATTCTCCATTGCGTAGACAGAGTTCGACAGAGAACAAGGTCTCTTGCCTCCTGGGTCAGTGACACTACCCTGTCTGCTCACATTCAGTAGTATTTTCTTTGAAAAGAAGGCAATTATTTCTCCATTGCACTCTGTGGCATCACTCCATTATGTAATCTTCGTTACAGATGTAACTCAGACGTTTTCCTGCTCATAATTTGTTTATGATTTTACTGTTCATCCTCCACTTTCACCCATGGGAGCAGGAGTTGTCTGTCTTGCTCACTACTGAATTCTTGTACTAATTATGGCACCTCACACCTACCAGATTTAGGAAACAGATACTGTTTTAAGTGAAAAGTGAGGCTGTGGTGTGCAGTGAGATCGTGAATGAGGCATGAAGGAGGAGGACTTGGGTTGGATGGAATTAAATGCCAAAACGTTGGCATGAGACCTGTGGTCCTCAAATACTGCAATGCCAGCCGCAGGGAGCTTGCAAACAATGCAGTCTTAAGGGTCCCACCTCTGAAAACTAAGACCTAGGAGGCCTGGAGTGTGGCTCAATAACCTGAATTTATATGTTTCCCATTCTGATGAGGGCCTGAAAGTGGGAACCTCTGATCTGTCTGGGACAGGGATTTGCAGGTTTGCAGGTACTGGGGTGGTATGAGATGGGATTTAATAGCTGGGGGAGGAGCAAAGTCAGCGCAGAGGAGAGCTGGGAGGAGAGGAGGAGGCCATGCTTAGAGGCTGGGAGCAGCAGGGCTGGTGCACGGAGGTGGGGGGGTGGGGTACAGGAACTGTCAGCCAATGGTGTCCCTTCTCTCTGCCCGTAGTGGCCCGGCACCGTGTGACCGTATGCACGGGGGACATCAAAGATGCCGGGACAGATGCCAGCGTCTACCTCTGCCTTTATGGTGACGAGGGGGACACGGGGGAGCGGCTGCTGTACACCTGCAAGAATAACGATGTGATGTTTCAGAAAGGCAACGTGAGTTGCAACAATGAGCCACCACTCCTCCCTGCCCTCACCCTCATCACCCCCATTCCCACTCCCTGCTCTGATTTGTTCTGATCTGCTCTGCTAAGCACAGCTGACGGCTGGTACTGAGCCATCTAAGAGGCTTGCTCTGGGTGAAGGGAGTGGGGACCTAACATGCCTGACACCCACGGGCTCAAGGACCATCCAGCTGGGGCTCTGGCTTTGGTGTTGGGTCCCAGGGGAACACTGTTTCACTGGCCTCACTGTCCTCCCTGTCCTCCCCCTCTGAAGGCCGATGAGTTCACCATTGAGTCGGTCACCATGCGGAAGGTGAGGCGGGTGAGGATCAGACACACAGGCATAGGCGGGGGCAAAGGCTGGTTCCTGGACCGGGTGCTGGTGAGAGAGGAGGGACAGCCTGAGAGCGACAATGTGGAGTTCCCGTGTCTCAGGTATGGGTTCTGCCTGCTTTTACTTTCCCAGCTTAGGTTATGGGCCCCAGTTCTGGGAAGACCCAGACCTACAAGCAGGACCAGGGAGCAAAACAGTGGCATAGGGAAGTAGTTGGTGCAGAAAGAGAGGACCCTGTTGATGGTGCTAGGCCCATCCCCACCCCACAGGTGATGGATGGCACAACAGTGTTCCTGTGTAGTGCTAGCATATGTGCTTAAGTTCTAAGATTTCAGCACTTTTTTAATGTTGAAATGTGACAACTTCAGAATTCAACTGAGAGTTAACTCAGAGAGTTACATGCTAAATCAAACTTTTGAATCAAAGGTGTTTATTTTTTATTTGGATAGCCTTCCAACACATCTCTTACCTGTTAATATCTTTCAGGACACCTTATTTTGTTTTAATTTCCTTTCCCCAGCTTACCAATGAGGTAAAGTTTCTTTTCTTTTTTTCCTTAAGTATTTGGATTTTTTTCATAGCCAGTTTGGGCTCCCACTGGCTTCTAGAAGTTCCTGTCAGAGACATTTTAAAAACAAAGAGCAATATTCCTGGGTCTCATTTGTGCTGTCAAGTTGGCCCCTGACATTCACCAGTAGCAACTTCTGGGAGGTGTACATAGTGACCTTAATTTGAGGCTTAGGATTGCTGGTCTTTGGAAGTCCCAGGTCCAGGCTAGTCTTGCACCTGTGAATGAGGTGCTGCACGCCCGAGCTCACTTCATTGGGGCTGGCCCAGGCTTCTGGGGCTGCACTGGGAGAGCCCAGCCATGAATGCACTACTCCTTCCCTGTCCATGCACTTACACGAGCGTGCGCGCGTGTGTGCGCGCACACACACACACACACACACACACACACACACACACACACACATACTCCAGGAGCCTAGGAATAGCAGTTTCCTAGCCATGGCAAGTCACTGAAACCTTTGTGTCCATCACAAAGGTCTCTAGAGTCTTCAAAATGTAGCCGCTATTACTATTACAAGAGATTACTTAGGCACATGGAGACACACTTGATCAAGATTCAAGTATCTTGTTTTTTTGTTGCCCTGGAGAACAACAAGGATGTCTCTTCTGCCCATCGTCCCATACCATAGACTAGGGGTGTCAAACTCAATCAGAGAAGGGGCCAAAATCTAAAATCCAGCCTAAATCGCGGGCCGAATGGTTTACTGAACAGTCATAAACTGACAATGTCATAAACTGACAGCGGAGTGCAGTGATGACAGCGCGGTGCGGGCCACATTGCAAGGCCTGGCGGGCTGGATTTGGCCCGCGGGCCTTGTGTTTGACACATGTGCCATAGACCATCTTGAGCACTGGGGCTAAGACAACCTGTGCTTGCAGATTGTCTGAATTCTCAGTTGGGTCTCTGTGCTCAGAGGGAACAGTGCTTTTTGGATGAATTCGCCCAGGGTCTTTGCTGGCCGAGGACCAGCAGAGAGCTGGGTTCACACCCCACGGTAGCTGCTAGATGAGTCACAATTATCCAGCCCCAGCCCTCAGATTCTCCTTGTTGGCAAATCTCGCCCACCCTTGAGGACTCAGATCAAAGCCCCCTCACCTCGACCTTTTCCCCTTTCCCTGAACTCCTGTTGCCATTACTTTGATCTAACATCCCTCCCTGTCTTCAGTGCCTCCGCCAGTCTACACTGTCTTCTTAACCAGACTGTAGGTCCTTAAAGGGCTGGGCTGTGTCTGTTATTTCCTCTGTCTTTTCCTCACCCCAGAGCCCTTAGCACAGTGCACACACAAGATGAGCTCGCAAGAAAAAGGTGGTTGTTTTGATGATAGTGATGTCCCAGAGGTTTTTGTGTTTAGGACAAACTTGTTTACCATAATTGCCAACGTCCCACATCGAGTGACCCTTCCACCTCTCCAGGCTCATCCACCAGCACCTACCCTTTAATAGCTGCATTCCATCCATACTGGCCTTCGGTCAGCTTATCCCAGCCTATATTGTTCCTTCTGGAATGTACCTGCTTTTCCTCTGGATAACTCCTGGTCCTCCTTGCCATCTCAGCCAAATATCACCTCCTCTGGGCAGTCCTCCCTCGCCAAAGATAGGATCCTTTGTTCTAGCTCTAGTGGAACCATTTTCCTTTGCTTGAGTTCAAAGTGTTGGCCTCTCTGGTGACTCTGCATAAATTGTGTGATGGTTGGTTGTCTCTCTGATCCCCTCAAAAAGCTAACAGCCCCTCATTTGCCCACCAGGTGGCTGGACAAAGATAAGGATGATGGGCAGTTGGTCCGAGAGCTTCTGCCCAGTGATAGCAATGCAACACTGAAGAGTAAGTTGTCCTGATGACCAGATGCTGGCTGGGCCGTGGGTGCAACAGGTGCCCTCCTCTGGCTACACAGAAGCAAGCCCTGGAGAAAGCACATGCTCCTCACTTCATCCCATGGAGAGGCACCGGGAGAATGGAGAGGAAGGGGCTCCAAGGGAGGATCTGAAAATCTGTCTGTCTGCGCTGTGCACACAGGCTCTTTGTGGCCTTGGGGGTGAGGCCACATTAGGATTTCACTCCTGGCTGGCTACTGGCCAGCTGTTGACTTCTTGAGCCAAACACATAAGCTTCCGAGGCTCCAGATCCTCACTTATAAAGCCGAGGTCAGAATACTTAGCAGTAATGCTGTGCATATAATGTACGAAGGGGTCGATGCTCCTTTGGCCTCAGATTCCTCACCCATCAAATGAGAAGTTGCTTTCCATCCTTTGCCTCTTACACGTTAGTGTTGCCTGCGTTGCTGTTCCTCGCACATTCACACTTGGTGGGGCAGGTCGAGCAGGTAGTAGAATTCAGCTGTTATAGATGAGGGGACCCCACAGGGATGAAGGGAGTCCTGTCCCAAGTCACAGCACTACTTAGAGAGAGCAAGAGCCCACCCCTGGTTGCAGGCCACTCTCCTGCTCCGTGGTGCCTCCTGCCGGCCCTGCACTAACCCCCTTTCTTCCTGCCTCGGACTGTTCAGACTACCGCTATCACATCAGCTTGAAGACAGGGGATCTCCCTGGGGCCAGCACCGATTCCACAGTCTTCATCAAACTCTATGGCGATAAATCTGACACCATCAAGCAAGACCTCCTTGTCTCTGACAACAACCTGAATGACTATTTTGAACGTAGCCGTGTGGATGAGTTTACCCTCGAGACCCTGAACATTGGAACTGTAAGTCTCCTTCCCAGGACCACATGACATCATCTCACCCACCCCCCTATATATGTCTATCTGATTGTGGCACACACACACACACACATGCCATTCATGTACACAAGGATGAACTTATTTTGAAGGGAAAAAATGCTCACGTATGGGTTAATGAGGTACACTGTTTTCCTGCTACGACCTAGAACAGCAGCAGATTTGTGAACAGTGGTGAAGCTTTCAGCATCTCTTTGGGGATGGAATGCATGTATTTAGTGTCTGTAGGTCAGCTGCAAAGAGACACCGAGTACCCATAACAGTGAGGTCAGAACTGACCTGGGCAATGTTCTAAATCTGGTGTTTTGGCACCAGACTCCTAGCTAACATCACCCCTCCAAACCATCACAGGGAGAATCTGGGGGCTGGAAGGGGCCTCAAAGGCTGTCTTATAATTCCATGTAATGTTAGAATTCCCAGTAAACAACATTTCAAAAAAAACCTAAAAGCAATTTGAACACTGAAGAGCCATGTGCATATAAGGATGGTAACATGATCATCTATGTTGCCTGTGGGCAAAGATGTTACAATTACAACATAAAATAGCAACGCCAGGGAAGTACTGAGTGCTACTGGAAAGAGGAAACATTCCCAGAACAAGAGGGCAGGAGGAATTGGACAGAGATGACAGCCTCCTGAGAGGCTGTCCACATAGTCTGTCACCCACAGGATGGATATGTCAGAAAGGAAATGCAGATGCACATATAACAGTGCATGTTTAAAACAAGTCAAAGCCCCATCAGTAACATGGCTACTGTGACTGTTTTCTTCCTTGCGAAGTCACCACATTATTTTTAAGTGTGTATTAAGTACCTGCCTAACATTGCTAACTACACACCAGAGCTTTCAAAGTTCATGCCACACCTGTTCCCCCACTTGCTTCTCATAACACCCCGTGGAGGTGAGCTGGACTAAAGAGGGAGCAGAGATTCCGGGCGGGAGAAGTGGTGCCCTTGCCCCCAGCTGGCCACTGACGGACAGGCCCAGGGCCCAGCCTCCTCCTGCTTAGCCTCCCTCTCCTGAGGAACTAGGGTGAGTCACAGTTTGTGCAGGTGTTTGGGGAGGCAGGGATGGAGGCATGGAGGTTTCTGGGCACTGGCTCCTTGCTCACCTGCAGCCTGGGTTTCCTTCCAGATCAACAGGCTGCTGATTGGGCACGATGGCACGGGCAGGGGTGCCAGCTGGTTCCTGGCCAGTGTGCAGATCCGCGTGCCCCGCCAAGGCAAGCAGTACACCTTCCCTGCCAATCGCTGGCTGGACAAGAACCATGCTGATGGGCGCCTGCAGGTGGAACTCTATCCCAGTGAGGTCGTGGAGATCCAGAAATGTATGGAGGGGCTAAGAGTGGGATGGCAACATCATTCCCCTGTGGGGTGGTTAGAGGACCGACCATGGGGCCATTTAGGTCTTATCTCCAAGGGGAAGATTGAGGGGAGAAAATGGGAGCTTCCCCTGGTACCATGTGTCCAGAAGGGAGGAGGGCTCATGGTACAGATGGGGAAACTGAGGAGTCAAAGGATGAAGCACTTAGTTCTGGGCCAAAGTCAGCACATGACTTTATAAGAAATGTACACTTTCAGCCCTGTGGATAGGAGGATGCAGTCCATGTCTTCTCCTGGGAAGACTGGCTGAGGAGATAAAGCTATTTGTTCATTCATTTATAATATGTAACTAGAGGACCGATGCACGAAAATTCATGCATTCAGGGAGGTTTCTCTGCTGGTCCTGTGTACTCTCACAGTCCAGAATAACCTTGGAGGATATCCACCTGCCAGCTAGGCCCACTCCCTGGGGGATCGGGCCTAAGCTGGCAGTCAGACATACCTCTGGTAGCCTGGGAGCCCTCCAGGGATGTTCAACAGATGGCTTAAGGGGAATGAGCCTAAGCTGCAGTGGGACAACCTTAGCGCTGCTGAGGAGGTGGGAGAGGCTCCCACCACTGCACCACTGTGCTCGCAGCTGTCAGCCTGGCTTGTGGCTGAGCGGAGCTCCCCCTGTGGGAGTGTACTGACCACCAAGGGGCAGCACCTGCATTGAGCATCTGCCTCTTGGTAGTCAGTGTGCATCATAGCTACGGGTCATTTCAGTAGTTCTACTGTTAGGTCCAATTTGCACATTACCCTTTTAGTATACAGGATGTTTCTCTGAGCCAGCACTGCCCTAGGTTCTGTGGGGGCAGCCATGAGCAAAACAGATGAAATTATATCCTCGTGGATTTCATATTCCACCAGGAGAGACAAACAATAAATATATATGGCCAAGTAAGAGTTGTGATGAAAAATGGCATGGGGGTAGGGCTTTTATGGACAGGGTAGTAACATCTGTAAATGAAGGTGAAGTTCAAGGTGACCTAGCCAACCATTGCACATAATGCAAGAGCCATAGGTCATGGTGGGGCTCAGAGAAGCAAGAGATTGTCGAGAGGGTTAGGAAGACAGTGGGACCAGAACCTGTGTTTCCTCACTTTCCTCAGCTTTGCGTTTCCACCTCTACCCTGAAGCAAGTGCACAAGGCTCACACCACAGGAAGCTTCCCTGAGAGGAGCCCCAAAACGAACTCACCTCTCTTTTCCAGAACCCTTTGTGTCTTTCCGTGTGTGCAATTTCTGTCCCCAACTAGCCTATAGGTTCCTTGAGGGCAGTGTCACACACACATGTTTTGTAATGGTACCCGCCAGTGTGAAGAATCAGCTCCTCCCCTCTTTTTATTAGAACTTGATTTCCAACAGAGTAATACCGATACTAGTTAACAACAGAAAGATAAAAACTCAGTGGTTCCCTTCCCCCTGTCCCAGCCCCCTTCTTTAGAGATAACTTTTCAATTACTTTAGCTTCCCTTTTTGCCATCTTTTTGTAAATTTCTCCTTTTTTCCTCTTTTTTTTTTTTGGTTGTTCCATTTCCTGGATTTCATGTTTTCTTCTTCTTTGATTTATTTCCTCATTTCACTAGAACACATTCTCTACTAGTAGCTCCTGGAGAAAAGGTACATGGAAGAGAAATGGTGAGACCTTGCAGGTCTACAAATGTGTTTCATCTATTCTCATAGTTTTTTTTTTTTAAATATATTTTATTGATTTTGGAGGAAGGGAGAGAGATAGAGAGTTAGAAACATCGATGAGAGAGAGTCATCGATCAGCTGCCTCTTGCACACCCCCTACTGAGGATGTGCCCGCAACCAAGGTACATGCCCTTGACCGGAATCGAACCCGGGACCTTTCAGTCCCCAAGCCGACGCTCTATCCATTGAGCCAAACCGGTTTTGGCTATTCTCATAGTTGATCGATAGTTTGGCTTGCTACAGAATTCTGAGTTTAGAAGGAATTTTTCTACCATTTTCTAGCTCCCTGTGTTCCAACTGAAAAGTCTGATGCCATTCTGTGATCCAACCCCTTAGGGTTATTTTTTTCTCTCTCTAAAAGCTTCTAGGGTCCTATTTTTATATCCTGCATTCTAAAACTTTATGATGTCGTCACTGCCTTTTGTGATTTAGTTTCATCCATGGTTCTTAGAACTCATGGGCTCCTTCCATCCAGAAGCATTTTTTAGTTTGGAGACTTTTTGTATTAGTTCTTTGACAACTGCCAACTCTCTGTTTCCTCTGTTTTCATTAGAACTGAACTCTTAGTAAGATATTGGACTTCCTCTGATTTTCTTACCCTTATATCATTTGTCATTTTGTTCTTTGGAAATTTCCTTTTTGTTCTTCAGAGCTGATCTTGACTATATCTTTGCTGTGGAATACTTTATTCCAGCTATCACATGCTAATTTCCAATAGCTTGTTCTTCGATTGCTCATTTTTATCTGACCTAATTTTGTATCAACCTGGCTGCTTATTGTTCTGAAAACCGAGGGTCATAATGGGGTTGGGAGTCCCCTTCATTCAGAATGCCAGCTTTTACTGCATCCCCTGTTATCAATGTGCTAGCCCACCTTCACTCCCAGCTGAGCCTGGTATTTCTAGTTCAACTTCTTCAGACTTGCAGCGAGTCCTCTTGCTTTCAGCCTCCAATTTCTCACATTGCCATGGTAATGAAAGATCCTCGTCTTGTTGAAAATAAGTCTTTACTTTAAAAAAAGTCATGATATTGTCTTACAGCATTGCTGAAAGGGCAAGTCTTAAAATAGTCACTGAAAAAATATGGCCTCATAGTTCTGAAGGCATTTGGCTCGCCATGGGAAGCGCCCTCTAGTGGTGTAGACCTGTAACACATTTCCACCCTCAAATAGCTTGATGAATTACTCCTTTAACTTTTAAAAGATATATAACTTTCTCTCCTTAAATGTATATGTTGTTATCACCTGAGAGATACATATATTTAAACAAAAATTGTAATTTCAACTCTTTGTCCTTTACTGAAAAAAAGAAACAAACAGCCTTGCTGCTTCTGCCTCGTGGTGTGCGCCCAGGGGGAGGCACAGCAGAGAGTGCCTGACTACTCCACATTCCTGTACTGACTACTCCACATTCCTGGTGCCGGAGGACGCATGTGGTGCAGTGGGCAACTGGGTTTTGGAGTCTGATTGATTGGCTTTGCCACTCCAGACACCTACTCAATTCCTCTCTGCCTCAGTTTGTCCACCTGTAAAATGGGGATGATAGTATCTACACATGACATTGATGAGATTAGATGAGATAATGCCTGTGAAGCACCAGACACATGGCACAGGCCTGGGAAATATTTTTGTTACCATCATTGCTGTTGTTGCAATTACCTAATGTCCTATTTCTCCCCCGCATGCCCATCCAGTGGTCCACTACGAGGTTGAAGTTTGGACAGGAGATGTGGGTGGCGCAGCCACCACTGCCCGAGTCTACATACAGATCTATGGCGAGAAAGGCAAGACGGAGGTGCTCTTCCTCTCCAGCCGCTCGAAAGTCTTTGAGCGGGCATCCAAGGACACGTTCCAGGTGTGTGTGGGGAAGGCAGCGGAAGCCCAGGGGATGCCTAGAAATGAAGGGATTGGACTAGATCAGTGGTTCTCTGGCTTCTTATTAGAATCACTTGGGGAGCTTTAAGGAAAAACTGGTCCATTCCCTGATCAGTTAAATGAGAAATTTATGGGGATTTTTTGAAAAGCTCAACTAGTGATACTAGTGTGCTGCCAATTCTGAGAACCATGGGAGTAGATAAATCTAATTTAGCAAAATACGGCACTAGTCCCATCATTTCTCAGCCCGGTGGCCTCTGATTCCACAGCTCTGTTGGCCTGAAGGCAGGGCTATGCTTCCCAGGCAGGATACTGGGAGGCCTGGGGGTCTCCTCGTTGTGCTTTGAGTGCCCTTGGTCTCCCCTTTGAGTAGAGAAGAAAAGAGATGAGGATATGGGCATATTGTTAGCAGGAGAGAAATATGCAAGGATGGTGCTCATTGGGGGACATTTGTAATTTTGATATGAGACGTGTGTGTGTGTGTGTGTGTGTGTGTGTGTGTGTGTATGTGTGTAGGGAGCATGATCAGGCTGGTGTTTTGTGTGTGTTTGTGAGACACAAGCCTCACTGCGTCCAGCCCCTCCATGCACTGCTGAAGAGGTGGCAGTCCTAGCCTTGGACCTCTCTGAGCCTCAGATTTTCCACCAATTCAAATCTAGCTTTATAATGCCTGTCTGGCCTGCTTCACAGTTCTTGGAAGGATCAAAATAGTCAATGTCAGGGAAAGTGTTTGGGAAACTGACCAGTCATGGAGATGTGACCGAGTGGTACATCGTCTGGATGCAGACCTACTGGCTGGGTGAGGCAGATGCATCACAGCTGGCAGATAGGTGGGAAGAGGGGACCAGAAGTGGGCCTCCCTGGGGAGGTTGATAACATGGACACTGTGACCTGGGAAACACTGGAGAGGAAATCCAAGGTGCTGAGGAAGGAACTAAGCAGGTCCAGAGCCCATCCCTTAAGTAGGAGAGAGAGAGAGGGAGAGAGAGAGAGAGAGAAAAGAGAAGAGAAAAAGCAGGGAGATGAGATCATCTTGACCATCTCAGGGGTTTAGATGGAAATACATTTGGGTGGAGGGTGGGACTTGCGAGAGGTCCTGGAAGGTGGGCTGAGAAACAAGGCTGGGTGTGTAGGAGAGAGGGAGCTGGTGGAAACTCTGAGCTTTGAGGCCTGGGATTTTCCATCTGTGACTCTGCACCAAGCCTGTGCCTGGCTCTGCATGGGAGGTGGGAGGACACCAGGGACCACCCCAGCCACCGCTCCCCTCTTTGCACAGCTGGAGGCAGTTGACGTGGGGGAGGTCTTCAAGATCCGACTGGGGCACACGGGCGAGGGCTTCTCGCCGAGCTGGTTCGTGGACATGCTGTGGCTGCGGCACCTGCTGGTGCAGGAGGTGGAGCTCACCCCCGAGGAGGAGGAGCAGAAGAAGAAAGAGGAGGACAAGCTGCAGAGGCTGCTCAAGAAGGAGCGGCTGAAAGCCAAGCTGCAGAAGAAGATGAAGAAGAAGAAGGGCAGTGACGAGGAGGGTGAGGGGAGCGAGGAGGAGTCCTCGTCGGAGGAGTCCTCCTCTGAAGAGGAGGAGGAGGAGTCGTCTGAGGAGGAGGAGGAAGAGGAGGAGTTTGGGCCGGGGATGCAGGAGGTGATTGAGGAGTACAAGTTCGATGTCAACCGCTGGCTGGCCAGGGGCAAGGAGGACAATGAAATTGTCTTGGAGCTGGCACCCTCTGGCCGGTCAGGTCCTACGCGTAAGCCTGAGCAAGGGTCAAACAGCGTCTCCCCCCCCCCCCCCCCCCACACACACACACAACACAAGGGAGCCCAGGGAGGCGCCTAGCTCTCCTCTCACATGGAAGCCCCATAGGTGGGCACCCAAATAACTCTCCTGACATGTGTCTTAAATGCCACCATGGACAGTTCCCATCTGGGGTTAGCATTGCATTTGTCCCAGGGCTCTCAGGAGTCGTTGACTTAGAGGAGCCTTGATATAACTCAGTGTTGGGGATATAAAGTAGGAGGGCTGCACAGGGTGAGTTTTCCCAAAACTATGACTTCTTGGGATTTTGGGGGGCGGGGGGGGGGAGTCTTGGGTGGAGAGGAAGGGCAAATTCTGTTACAAGTTAGTGTAGATGTGGAGGTATCTGTAGTCACTTCTAGCTTCCACCATCTACCTGGATACAAGAGACTGAGCCTCAGGCCCACTCAGAGGCCCGTGTGTCCTCAATGCTGTGTCTTTCTCTGTCTCCAGTCAACACCTACCAGGTCCAGGTTATCACAGGGACTGTTCCCAAGGCTGGCACCAGTGCCAACGTCTTCCTGACCATCTTTGGCGAGGAGTACGGGGACACAGGGGAGCGTCCCCTGAGGTATTCAGACAACTCCAGCAAGTTCCAGCCGGGTCAGGTAGGGTATGGGCTTTCTGGCCATTGGGCGGGTGATTGGGACTCAGACAGAAGGAGCCCCCTGGTGATTCCCAAGCCCCTCTACCCACAGTGACTGCTGGGTCCAGGAGTGAGCTTTGTTCAGTCCAACAAGGTGTTCTGGTGGTGCCTCCTTTGTAAGAACCAACGCTTTCTATAAGAAAGGCAGAGGTGGGGGTCCAGTTCCATGACCCCACAGGAACTATCGGAGGGTAGCAGACACTCAGTGCTAAGTGGGTGGAGCAGAGATTCAGGAAGGAAGTGTGACCATAAGATGGCACTTTGAGGGACACTTGGTGGGAAGGAGAGATGTAAACGGCCTTGATGATGAGTATGGCATAGATGTCCAAAGATGTCAGTGAGAGGTGCTCTCTGGAGATAGGACCTCATGACAAAGATGTGAGGTAGAGATGTGGAAGGCCAGTTTGAGGATACTCAGAAAGAGTCTTCCTACAGGGCTGTGCTTAAGGCTGAGCCATGGTGAGCACTGCCTCTGGGAAGCTTGATGAAACCAACCTAGGGGTGGAGAAATGAGGTTTTTGAAAGACACACTGAGAACTGTATCCTGAAGTTACAAAAACTTTTAGCATTGAAAGAAATGTTTCTTGGGCCTGGGATGCAGGAGGTGATTGAGGAGTACAAGTTCTTTGTATAGTGGAAAGCATGAAAAATACAGCTGCCACCTTTGTCCTTAGAAATCTCACAATATCCTCTGTTGAGAAGACTGTCTCTCACCTCACCTTTTCCATTCCTGTCCCCATTCTAAGCCTTAGAGGAGACCTCATCCTCAGGTTTCCTCATCCACACAGAGAAAGATAGAAAGAAATCAAATTATTTAAAATACTTTCAGCCTCATCACTGATTTATTTCAGAGATTCCTGGTTTTTCTCCTTTCCCATGACTTAAGGGTCATGGCTTATTTCTGTTTCAGTACTTTTCTTGAAGAAATTATGGCCACTATGATCTGGGATTAAAGAGTTTTTAAAAATGATAGTTAAGAAGACCCAATTCACTTAGTGTTGTCTATCTCCTGCTTCCTCCAGCATATACATACACTCATCCACATTCAATCTTCCCACCTCAATAGGGAGCAAGTCTAATACTTCTGTTTCTGTAAATCACTTTGGATTTACACTTTGGCTCCTAGCAGGTACTTAATTAAAATGTGTAGCTGAAGGAGTTTATGCACACATGTACACGCACAGCAGATATCCAAGCAGCAGTTCACACTCCCCCCCCCCCCCCCCTGCACCAAACACATCCCACAACATAAATCCATGTGCCTCTTGCTGGTTTGGGTCTCACAGCAGCCTCAGATCCTGGGACAGTGAAGCTGATGCAAGGTGGGGTGGGTACCACCCTCTGAGTGCTACCCTGGCCCTTCCCAGACAGACACTTTCACCGTCTCTGCCATTGACCTGGGGGCCCTGACCAAGATTCGGATTCGTCATGACAATGCGGGCAACAAAGGATGGTTCCTGGATAGAGTAGACATAACTGACATGAACACTGAGAGCACGTGAGTGGGGCTGGAGGGGAAGGAGGACAGGTCATGCCTGCCACTAAGATAGTCTTGGAATGAGGGCTGAGGGTGGGGTGGCTGTGATGCCTGAGGGTGAGGGTGGGGTGGCTGTGATGCCTGAGGGTGGGGGTGGGGTGGATGTGATACCTAAGGGTGGAGGTAGTGGGGGCTGTAATGTAGGTTTAATCCATGTAACTGCTAGATGGGCATTGCCTCCCTCCCTTCCCTCTCATTGGGCAGCCCCTGGCATTCCTTGCCATCTCAGGTAACAGTCTGATAGAACCAATCCAGTTCTTTTTTTTTTTCTTTTTTCCTTTTTTAAAAATATATTTTATTGATTTTTTACAGAGAGGAAGGGAGAGAGATAGAGAGCTAGAAATGTCGATGAGAGAGAAACATCGACCAGCTGCCTCTTGCACACCCCCTACCGGGGATGTGCCCGCAACCAACGTACATGCCCTTGACCGGAATCGAACCTGGGACCTTTCAGTCTGCAGACCGACGCTCTACCACTGAGCCAAACCGGCTTCGGCCCAATCCAGTTCTTGAGATCAACTCAGAAAGTTGGGTTTTCCTTCCCTGCCAGACCATCACTGGCCCACTCTCCATGGCCAGACTTAGTCACCTATATGTCTCTCCAGGTACATTGTTCTAAGGTTCTAGGTCACCTGTAACAGCCAGGTAGTAAATATTTTAGGCTTGGGCACCACTTGGTCTCTGTCACACCTGCCTGACCTTTGCAGGAGGAAAGCAGCTGTGGATGATTCCTAAATGAGGGGCCGTGGCTGTGTTTCAGTAAAGCTTATGGACACCGAAAATGGAATGTCATGTAATATTCATGTGTTGCAAAATATCATTGTTCTTTAGATTTACTCCCAACCATTTAAAAATGTAAAATCCATGCTTCATATATAGAATGTACATAAGCAGGTGGTGGGCAACTTTGGCCCTCAGGCCCACTGAGAGCTAGGTTGGAAAGGGAGATCTTTCCTCCCAACAGGTGAAGGAATCACCCCCAAGGAAAGTAAAACTATAGCCCCAGAATCAAATTGTGCCAGAACCAGGACCATAACTTCAGACCATCAGTGATGAATGTGCTATGCAGTATTTCTAGCAATAGACCACATTCCCTCTTGGGATGTGCTGGAGGCAGCGGGGAAAGCAAGGAAGATCCTACGTGTGTGTTGTTGCTGCCCAGGGCCTGCCAGTGCCTGGGATGTGATGGACATTCAATAAAAACACATTTGTTGATATGTAAGCAACTTCTTGGCCTTTAGCCTGGTGTCTCAGGGAGCATGCCCTCTTCCTGGCTCCCCTCTATGCAGGGTAGGGGGTAAGGAGGCTCACCCCTCTTCCTACCTCCTTCTTGCCCCATAAGCTCAAGAGCTTGCTCCAAATGGGAACACTAAGGCACATCTACATGGCCTAGCATATAGGTTTCTATGAGGTCATCATGATGGTGCCAAAGAGCCATTAGACAACCCCATGCTGAGATCCAGAGTCCTGACCTGGGGTAGGTTCTCTTCCAGGAACTGGCCAGGTTGCCCTGAACAAGTTGCTCCATCCTCATGGCCTTTCATTTGCTCTTCGGATAAATGGGCTTATTGATGCCAGCCCAGCTTACTTCTCCAGATGTTCTGAAAATCTAATTGTCCTGATCATTTTAAGCTGGAAAGGATAAAGTGTTGCAAAAAAAAAACCCAAAACATAGGGACAGGGACAAACTGAGCATTGCTGCTTCCTCTTTCAGCTCTGTTAGGGGCAGTTAAATCTGTTCCATTGATTTAGCATTTCTGGGCAAGCCCAGCAATCTTTAAATTATTGTAGCTTTATAATCTCTTTTTAATATCTGTCACTACTTGGCCTCTTTCATCGTTCTTCAAAAATATTAGCTAGTCTTACCTTTTCACATCAAGTCATGTGATTTGAATAAAACTATTGGAATTTTGATTGTTATGCCATTAAATGTATGTATGAGGAACTGCATATTTAGAATATTAAGTGCTACCCACAACGTACATTTCCATTAACCCAAGAGTTCCTTTAGGTATCTCAGTAATGCTTTACAATTTTCTACACACTGCTGCTACACATTCCTGTTAAGTTTACAACCAAATATTTTAGTTTTATCACTCTTTGGAATGGAACCCCCTCATTACTCATCTTTCTTCCTCCCCATCCTTTTTCTTTTTTCCTTCCTTTCTCCACTCCTTGCTCCCCTCATCGCCTCCTCTTTCTTACCCTCCTTTCTTGTTGTGTGTTTACATGTCTTTGTTTCCTTGTATTGAAGCAACAATAAGGGTTCAGTGTGCAACCCTCTCTGCTAAAGTAGCCTGGCTAACAGACTAGCTTGAGAAAGGGTTGGAGCAGTCCCCAGGAGCCTCTCTTCTCTAGATGCCTCCAATATGAGCCTGATTGAGGGTCAGCTGTGTCCCAGGTTCAACACAGCATTTTCAATTGGTTGTCTGGAGACTTGTCTCCACATTTGCTCTCTGCAAAAGGTGAGTGACACTGCTGGGGTGATTACCAGGCTAGGTAGGATGGGGGCAATGCCTTGGAAGGCAGACAGGGGAGCATTTGGGATCCCCACGAAGGGCCTCTCATTTCTCAGCCCAGGACTACTCCTTCATGAGACCTTTCCACGGAGATATCCCCAACCTCTCCTCATTCCCCATCCCCACAGGTACTACTTCCCATGCCAACGCTGGCTGGCACTGGAGGAGGATGATGGCCAGCTGTCCAGAGAGCTGTTGTCAGTGGATGAGTCCGTTGTGCTGCCGCCGAGCGACGAGGACGAGGCGGGTGGGGGTGGCGGTGAAAACAACGCCCTCGACAACATGGGCTTGGAGCAGAAAGGTTTCCTCAACTAGGGCTTATTTCTTCCATCCAGCAACCCTCCCCTTTACCTCTGCCCCATCTGAGGTCTCCACCTCCCCTCCTTCCCCTGTGAACTCTGGATACGTCTTCCTCTGGCTTTCTATCTGTACTGCCCTCTCATTCTTTCATGGCAAGAATGAGGAGGTGGGTGAGCATATTCATACATGTCCGGTGTAAGGCTGAGTATGTACAGACAGGTATGGAATGAAATAGGACAGGATAGGATAGATTAGGATAGGATAGGATAGGATAGAATAGGATAGGATAGGATAGCATAGGATAGGATAGATAGAATAGCTGGTTCTGAGTAAGCCAAGCATATTTGAGGCCCTCAATACAATTTTGTCAAGAAAAGGAATGAATTTTGAAGAGTTCTGTGATGTTTGTGCTCCATTCCTTGCAACTCAAATCCCCCAAAGTCTTCTAAACCTAGAGTAGTCAGACTGAGGTTTCTGGATGATGAGCCTCTGACCCTCACAGTCACCCAAGTCTCCCCTAAGCATCCTACAACTTTATTGGTTGAGGGTTTCCAGTGTGAGTTGGAGGTAAGAGAGACCTCATCTCTGCCTTCAGGATGTTTCCAGAGTAAAGGAACACATCCTGCAAGCACAGAGATTCATAGGAATGGTCAACATGAACATAGAAACACACTCAGTATGTTTCTCTCTCCTTCCTGCAGGGGAGGAGCAATCTGCCACTCACTTCTCCACACTCCTCTCCTGCAGATAAATCTACCACATTCCAAGTGACCATAAAGACTGGGGACAAGAAGCAGGCAGACACAAAAGCCAATGTCTTCATCACGCTCTTTGGTACACAAGACGACACTGGTAAGAAAACAATGCAGGTCTGAGGTTCACCCACATTATCCCCAGAGAGAGTGGAAGACTCAGCAGAATGTTCCAGAATGGTCCTTCATCCCTCCCCCCGCCCCCCCTTTTTTTTTAAATCACTTTAAGAATTCCCCTTTATTGTTTTATTGTATTTTATTATGGGAAGAGCACTTAGCATGCGATCTATCCTCTTAAATGTTGTATATGCAAAACATTATTGTTGGCTATAAGTATGTGTTATACGGCAGATCTCTAGGGCTTATAATCTCACTAATCTGAAACTTTATCCCAGTTGATTAATAATTCCCCGCCTACCCCTTTTGGCATTTGAGGAAACCAAGCCTCAGAAAATTAAACAATTTGCCCAAGGCTGCCCAGATGTTAAGTGGCAAAACCAGGCATTGGACCAAGGTCTGTCTGTTAGGAGTCTGTGAATATCAGAAGACTTCTTACCTGGAGAGGGCTCAGAGCTGGGACTTACAGGGGTAAAGGAACTTGAAGACAATGTAGTACATGCTGAAGCAGGAGGGGATGGCGATGATATTGAGACCACCTCAGATTTCAGACTGATGCCACAGCCCAGGTCCCAGGACAGATTGTATATGTGAGATGGCTGGTGGGGAGCATTGGAAGCCATGCCTTCCACATTTCCCACCCTTCAGGGGAGCCCTTGTTTCCCCAGGGAACACGGGAGGGTGGCTTTGTCACTGGATTCTCCCCAGGTATAGAGACGTGAGGGGTATGGAAGGAGAGCAGCATTGACTTAGGGCCCCATCACTTTCTCTTGGATGATCTCAGACAAGGCATCTGGCCTCTGGGTGTGTCTCCTTTTTTTCAAATACAAACTGGAAGCAAACATACATACCTCAGAGGGTTATTGGGAAGCTCAATAAAAAGATACACACCAAAGGTGCCCAGTGGGTGGTAATTGCACAGTCTAAAATTGATGAAAACTCAAATGTTGGTCATTATGAGGAAAGACTAAAAGGGTTGGGCAGATTAGGTTTGAAAGGTCTCAGGGCCAGCCAGTCATGTTGAGGTCATTTGATTGGCAGGAATGAGCCTCCTGAAAGCTTCCAAGACCAACAGCACCCCATTTGAGAGGGGCAATATCGATGTCTTCACAGTGGAGGCACTGGACCTGGGAGATCTATGGAGAATCAGGATCGGCCATGACAACTCAGGTCTGACTTCCCTCCCTCTGCTCCCTGCTAAGAACTTAGTGACCACAGACAGGTCCCCGTGGGTGTCTAGGAAAGAATCCGGGGGAAATTTGGATGTTACCTGCCTTTCATAGTTACACCACTTCCTAAATCCCTGCAGCCGGGTAGAGCCCTGGCTGCATGCAAGATTCTGATCTAATTGGTCTGGGATGGGGTCTGGATACTGATGATTTAAAATACTTTCCTTAAACCCCCACCCCATTAATTTTAATGTGCCATCAGATTTGAGAATCCCTGATCTGGCTCAGTGGCTCTGAAATTTGAGTTGGTATCAGAACCACCTGGAGGACTTATTAAAACACAGATTTCTAGGTCCCATCCCCAGAGTCTTTGATTCGGCAGTTCTGGGTGGGGCCCAAGAGTTCATATTTCTCACATGTGATACTGAGGCTGCTGGTGTGGGGATCCCACTCTGAGAACCACTGATCTAGCCAATCCTTTCCAGAAGCCACTAACACTACTGCTAAAGGATGTGCCCAACTTTGTTCTTTCTCCGTAAAATTGGACTCATTTACTTGGTTTTCAAATCATGTCTTCTATGCCCACAGAAGGAGGCCCTCCTCTTAGCACCTGGGGCTAAGAGACTGGGTTCTCTGTTTGGCTGCTATGGCTTTTATTAAGCCTGAGCTCTCCTTTTCCCAGGAAGAAACATTGATCCTTCACTGATTTCCCTTCCCATCATGAATCACAAACTGAGGCCAGTGAGCTGCCATGGGGTGAAATGATGAAGTCCTTATTAACACAGTCTCTTTCTGGCACCTCTGGGTTCCCTGTTTGGAGTGCCTTCCACCCTGGACAGCGTCCTTGCTTCCCTCCCCTCAGACTCTGCCCTCCTGTCATCTCTTCTCCATGCTCCTTTGCTCTTGCTAATGTCACTGACAGCAGCCTGGCGTGTGACCCAGTGTTTTTACAGGCATCATTTGTGCAATGCTGTGTGCAAAAGGGATGACACATTCACGGTGGAGCTGTAGGCATCAGCCATTGAGTAGAGAAGGACGCTTGGAGACCCTGACATTATGGATAGGAAACCACCATATCAAAGTCCTTGATGGGTTCTGTGTCTCCTCTCCCTACCTCTAGGCAGGAATCCAAGCTGGTTTGTAGAGTGGGTAGAGGTGGACGCCCCATCTCTTGGAAAGAGCATGACGTTCCCCTGTGGCCGCTGGCTAAGCAAGAATGAAGATGACGGGGCCATCGTCAGGGACCTCTTCCACGAGGAGCTTCAGACGAGGCTGTACACACCATGTAAGAAACACACACATCAAGACTGGCCCTGTTTCCAGATCCCATCACCCACCCTTGCAACTCAGTTCTAATCCCTCTTCCAGTGTCCACTCTGGGCCAGGCTGACCTAGGAGACTGAGTCTTTTGCTCCTTTTCCAAACTCTCTGGGTCCTGTGAAGGCTGTGGGCTTAGCCCTGGACCCAGGAAAGAAAATATGGCATTTATTCCAAACTCCACCCCAAAGTAGCTGGTGAGAACAGGCAGAGAGTTACACTTCTTTGGGGTTCAGTTTCCCCATATGCCAAAACAGAGATATTAGAAAAGGATGGTTGTAAGACCCCAAAAGGAAGAGTGATAAAGGTCTAACTGTGAGGTATGGTCATCAACCCCATCACCTGTCCCCATTCCAGTCATTACATGCTGGAGAGTCACCACTGTAAGATTTTATCTTGATTGGGGACAAATCGAAAAGAAGGGGAATAACTGGGTGAAGTTTTGACACTTCCATCTTCTATCATCCTCAGAAAGTATATATCAAATGTTTCTATACATATGGGTAAATAATAGGTACTAGAACTCAAACTGAAGTCAAACTATTAAAAAACTGTCTGAATATTCTAAAATCTGAACTAAACTCAGAGAGTACAATTTTTTTCAAATCAAATAATTAGCTGTATTAAAATATTTCCCCCACGCAACTCATTCTTAGTATAAATCAGTTATTCGGCAAACTCATTAGTCAACAGAGTGGCAAACCGTGGCCCACGAGCCGCAGTTTGCCGACCACTGGCCTACAGCAATTAAACTGGCAATGGTCAGAGAGTCAAAATACTTTCCAGTTTAAAGTCTAAAATAAGTGACACTTTATTCTAGTAAAGTCTTTGCATATACAAAGCAAATTCTAGGTCCAGCCTCTGCCCCTGGTCTGGCCTGCAGCCTAGACAGACACACAACCCCACCCGGCAGATGCACACAGCTGGTGGCAGCATTGGGTGGGAATCTTCAGGACAGAGGAGCTTATTTCTTTCTTTGAGCCTAGGTCAGGCCTTGCTCTTTACAGAGAAAGAAAAAGGAGAAGAAAAGGACTGACCTTGACTACATTCAGTTCAAGCCTAATATTAAAATTGATCCATCTGCCCTTTGCCCTGCATTCACATTTGTCAAAAAAGGGAAAAAAGGTCAGGAAAGACTTGACTTGCAGACTGATGAGCGATGGACACCCCTTTCGAAGGGCACACAGGAAGGAGTCTGCTACCCAGAACCCACTGCCCTGATAGGGAATGTCTTAGGGCCCAAGCCAGGAACTCCAGGGACTGCAGGGCCCCAGCTCGGGAATGGTGGGAACCGGGCCCAGGCATCCTCATTGGGGCCTAGAAGGACCCAGGGCAGTTCATCAAGGCTGCCAATACACGTGAACCACACGGTAGAGGCATATCAATGAGGAAGGGAGCTGTTGTCATGCCTGACCTGATAGGCTTCAGAGGGGAGGTGGAACACAGCCTGGAGCCCCAAATGTCAGCATCACGCCATGCCAGGGCTGGGAGGAACCTCAGTTTTCAACCTATTCTGAGGATCCCAGGTGTTGAAGGGGTGTCTGAGGGCAGCTGGTGGGAGGAGAGAGATAAGAAAGGACAGTCCTCTGCCCCCCAATTCATGCCATCCAGAGAAGCACCTTAGCTCTAAAAAGTCAAGTTTCCCCCCCCCCTGAATATTCTTGATAAATGTATTTATACAAAATCTGCAGTTAAAGAAACTGAAAGCCACAGATCTGTCTCGTTAAACTTCCTAATTTTCTAGGCAAGGAAACTGAGGTCCAAAGAAGCATAACCTCTTGCCAAAGGACACACAGCAACTCAGTGACAGTGGCAGAGCTAGAAACCAGGAAGCAAATTGGAGCCCAAGCCCAGGAAAATGGGTGGAGGGTGGGCTATTCCTGCCAGACATTTCCAGATTTTTTCCCACAGCCAACTAGTCTTGGGGAAGCTCAAACCCATTGCCAGCTTCTCTGTTCAAGGCTTTATAAGCTATAGGCCATGGTGAAACCCAAGAGGACTAAGAAGGGGACCCCACAATGCAGAGAGAACACTTCCATTATTGCCTGGGATCCTGGAAGAGTGGGGACGTATTTCCCCTTAACCCACTGTCCAGGCCCTCATGGGACCAGTGGTCTCCTGCTTAGGCTGCTCCTCCCGTGGCTTGTGGGTAGGCATCAGTACTCACTCCAGTTCATGACAACACCCATAGAGATTGGCTGCACAGGATTTGGGGTTGGACATGTCTGGGTTCAAGTTCAAGTTCCACCACTGTCTGGCCATATGGTGACCTATGGGTAGTTGCTTCACCTCCCTGGGTTTTCTCATTTGTAAAATTCAGTACAACAATACCTACTCCATAAGGTCACTCTGAAGGTGACACGAGATAAGAAATATAAAATGCTTAATAATTACTCAGTGAACGATAACGATTACTATTACAAGTATTATTACTTTAGTTGCACAGCAAGGTAACCATGGCAATAAATGAAAAGCAAATTTCCCCTCTGGAGAAGGCTGTACCACCTGTGAGGAGGTGATTTCTAAAGCGACTCCTTTCAAGGTCAAGATCATAGGATAGGGTACATTTCTTCTTGAACTCTTCTCTGGGTCTTCAGTGTGACCCATGGTAAATATACATATTTATATACAAACTAGAGGCCCAGTGCATGGATTCTTGCATCTTACCTGTGTTTGTTTTCTATTCTCACATCCTTTTGGCTTCCTGCCTAGTTGTTCCTTATGAGATCACCATCTACACCAGCGATGTCTTTGCCGCTGGTACAAATGCCAGCGTCTTCCTCGTCATTTATGGCTGCGATGGTATTTGCACCGAGCAGAAGAACCTGTGCACCAACAAACGGGAGCAGAAGATGTTCTTTGAGAGGAAGTCAGCCTCCCGCTTCATTATGGAGGTATGTGGACTCATCAGGCTTCTGGGAGCCAGGCCTTGGGGGTGAAGTGGATCCAGAAGACCAGTGAGTTGAAGGAGCCCTGCACTCAGAGGTAGGCAAGTCTGATGGGCTGCTGTTAGAGAGGAAGGTGGGCAGCTCATCAACCTCTCTGGGCCTCAGTACGTCCAAGAAACTGGGAGGAGGGTGAGCCTTGTCCTGTCCCTCAGAACTGGTATCAGGATCAAAGGCTTTGGGTTGGGGCAGCAGGGGTGGGGGTGGGGTGTCTGTAGGATGCTGTAAGAACCTATCATGAAGACATCTGACTTTCTGGAGGTGGTCAGGGGGCTTCCCTGAGGAAGTGATCCTTAAGCTAAGACCTGAATGATGAGGTAGAGCAGACACTGGTTTATGTAAAAAAGAGGAAAGGGATGGGCAGGGAAAGCATGCGCAAGGGCCCTGTGGCAAGAAAATGTAAAATCTAAGGGACTGGAATTTGAGGGATATAGAAGACGAATGACTAGAAGTTGAGGGGACTCTTGGGGAGCCAAGGAGAAGGTCAGACTGGCAAACCATGGCATGGGTAGAACCAGAACTCACTTTCTGATATCCAAGTCAACTTCTCAGGCAAGAAATGAGCTGCTACAGTGATAAGAAACGACAGGCAAAGAGATGGATTCCACCATCAAAAGGGAGGGCAGCATTCCAGATGTTGACTGAATGGAGGTGATTTAACTTTTAAGTGAAGTGAGGGTAAGGGGAGCATGAACAAGGCATGTGTAGAGGAAAGCGAGGGCTGGCTTGGGGGGGACAGTGGGGATGTACGGGAAGAAAGTGAGTCCTAGAAATTCAAAAGAATTCAAGGCTGATGCCCTGGGAGGCAGGTTTTTGCTTTGGTTGTATTTTCTTAGCCTGTCAGCCAACATCTGGTGCATTTTCTCCTTTCCAAAGCTAGAAGATGTGGGGGAAGTCATTGAAAAAATCCGGATTGGCCATGATAATACGGGCATAAATCCTGGGTGGCACTGCTCCTACGTGGAAATCCGCAGGCTCCTCCCAGAGAAAGATGTGAGTTTCTGATTGATCTGTCCTGCTGTTTGTTGTTGTTTTTCCCTTTACCAGAAGAGACTCAAGGTAGATTCATTATAAGAACCTGCAGCCTCAGTAAGTTAAGATAAACTATTCTGAGAAAAATTCCACACACACACACACACACACACACACACACACACACACACCATACACACACACCCGTTCTCTTTGAGTGCAGAAACGAGCTCAAGTCCCAGGTCTTGCTTTAGGGGTCAAGAAGGAGGGTCTGGGCAGCCAGGTCTCTGCTAGGCACCCCAAAGCCATGCTACTGCTGAGTGACCAAGCCTGCCCTTTCTGCTACTCAAGGTCCACCAGCAGGCAGAAACCCACCTGAACAACTTGGAAAACATTCTGGAACTATGGAATTCTAAACCCAGGAGGCAGTCATAGCTGTGGATATGAGTGACTTAGTAGAAATTTAAAAATACACATCTCTCCCCTTACCCTTTGAATCTGAGTCTCCAGGATGGGGTTCAGATATTTATTTTTAAGTGACTCTGGGAGCTCTGGCCTTCAAGAACCAACCGCTGATGTGGCTGTGTAAGATTCGATCTGCTAGAATTGGGCAGGGCTGTAGCTTTTGCATTATTTATGGGCCTCCATGACCCTTGTCTTTGGTCCCCATGAGTGTTGACATGCTGATGAACCCCTGAAGTGGGCAGTTTCCTCATTAAGTGCTAATTTTTCTCTTTCTTCCTCACCCCAGGGTACAGAGACCGTGACTTTTGCTTGTGATCGATGGCTTGCCACCTCAGAGGATGACAAGAAGACTATTCGAGAACTGGTTCCTTTTGACATCTTCACTGAGAAATACATGTCAGATGGGTCCTTAAGGCAAATCTACAAGGAAGTGGAGGAGCCATTGGACAGTAAGTGTGGTGCCATCACCCTCATCACCTCCCTTATAGGGCACCTGCCCTGTGCCAAGCAGAGCCTTTGCACCCAGGAGGAAGAGTCTATTATTACTTTCATTCAGTGGAGGGGGCAACTGAGGCTCACAGAGGCTCCACAACTGTCAAAGTTCCCACAGCTAATAAATGGCAGGGCTATTCTTCAAAGTCTCACTGCAGGGTTTGTACTCAAATCTTTTCCTGGCCTGACAGTGGGATGATACATCCAAATGTGTGTTCTCCTGTGCCTGCATTATCCGGGTCTTGTTTTCTCTTTTCTCTTGGTTTATTTGGCTATAATCCACGAGGCTGGTCCCCTCTGTTCTTGTTGGATCCAGGTGTTCCAACCTAGGATGAATCCTGAACATCTTGGAGTCAGCTGTAACTGGGGCTGTTGTGTATTTGTTCTCAGGGGCGGGGTGCAGCTTCAGAGCATCTAAGGTCATGGGTTTCTCTTCTGCTGTGCCAGTTAACTTATCCCATTCCTTGTGGCTGTGGTTTTCTCTGTAGGATTTGCACTAGCCAGAACACACGCTGTACTTCTTCCGTTGCTGTAGTACCAACATTTTCTTGTTCTCTTCCTACCTTTCTGAATGCTAGTTCCCTTTCTCATGCCATGTAGCATTACTTCAGACTCAGTCCTCAGCCCTGTATTCTCCTTTCTTTTTACACTGTGTGAGTGAACACACACACACACACACACACACACACACACACACGCAGGCTCACACACACCATTCTTCCTGGACCACAGAGGTGGAGTCATACCTCTGTTTGAACCAGTGATGCCATTGTCCATGTCCACTCCCATATTATTCACCACTGGTAAGCTGTGTCAAAAATCAACTTCATCTGCAAAAAAACCAAAACAGTCCTTCTACCACTGATCACATACAAAAGAATACTTCTGTATTTTATCTTTGATACAAGATCAGAGATGCTCCTAAACCTTGGAAATCCAGCTTATGTTTGTTGCATGGCCTTCTTGAAAACACACACACACACACACACACACACAAATAATAACCCACAAAACTGGAGTAAAATTCAAGATAACAGACCCCATATGGAACCAGAGGGATATAAAATAGCTCTAACGTTTCCTTTCATCTGAGTTGCCACTGCCTAGTGATAAAAAACAAGTGTTGCCTCAATAATGTGCCTCTCCATATTCATATTATTTCCTCTGACTTTTCTTTGCTATTACATCTGGAGGATAATTCTCTTTTGTACTTGCACCCAGAGGACACCCTGGGGAGCTGTGGCATTGGCCCCTTGGGCTGCTCTGTTTTAATAGCATGGAGCAAGCCTACTCTGTGCTTGCTTGTGTTTCTAGGGAAACTTCTTTCCACTGAGAGCTGTGCCGCCTGGGTGGGAATGGGAGGGAGGAGGATCCAGAAATAGCCAGATTTGACTGCATAACCACATTGCTCAACACTCAGAAGCGGAATCCGTTTTCCTAATTCCCAAAAGACTGTCGAGAGCAGTGGGGGTGGAAGAGAAGAGTAGGAGGGCATTTAATCCCAGTTCCTGGTGACATGGCACCCCCCACCCCTCAAGGGCAAGGGCTCCTAGAAAATGTCCTGCCCAGGTGCGGAGCAGGACTGAATGCACATTCAGTAAATAAATGGAGAGAAAAATTGAGGTGGAGAAGGGGGAAGGGAGGACATCAACTGTTATGTTTAAACCGTGACAAAACCCCTGGTGTGACTCATGTCAGAATCAACCAGACAGGCTTGGGTAATGTTGACTTTTAAACACCAAAGAGAATGCCACACATGAAATTATGAGTAGGTTCTGCACTGAGCTGAGTGGGGTGGGCAGGGGCAGGGTGATGAGTCCTGGTTCCTGCCCATGAGGGAGGCAGGCCTTGGAGAGCTGTTCTCACAGTGCACCTGTGAGGTTTGAAGAGCAGAGTGTTGGGCGAGGCAATGCAGCCAGGGAGGGTGGGTGGGGAGAAGTTGGAATAAGGAGTGTGAGGGGGATGGCTCTCAGGTTTGGATGTGAGATTGTGACTGTGGTCTAGTCTAAGTGAGTGTGTCCCCTAGGTCAGCGGTTGCCAACCAGCGGTCAGTGGACAACTAGTGGTCCAAAAGGTTGGCTATGGCTGCCCTAGGTGACAGAGGTGTGAATTCAGAGCACAGGAGGACACTAGGTTAGAGATATAGACTCATGGAACTCATGGAAGTTAGCACCCGGGACTTGCAGAGCGAGAGCCAAGGGCAGCGGATAGAACCAGGCAACAGTGGCATAGGGTAGGGGGCAGAAGATCAGGAGCCATAATGCTGCTTAAGAGGGAGCAGACAGAGAGGCCGGAGGAGAGCAGGGGAATCTTGGGAAAATGAAGGAAAGACTAGGAGCCATGCGTGGGCATGTATGCGTTCCATATGAGCAATACACATCACCTTACTTTTCTAAATGTAATTAAATGTGGCTCTGAGCCCATTTGCAAGGTTGTTAAGAATGTCCATCTCAGTCCCTGCATGAGGGGGATAACCTTCCTAGGGTCTTATAAGAATCCTGGAGCTACAGACTACGAAGTGCACACAGGCAAGCAATTCCTAAGTCTTTTCCCCAGAAGCCATAGGGGGTGGATGGTTCGAGGGATGCTGGGAGAATACTCCATCCTTTAAGTCTTTTTTTTTTTTTTTTTTTTTTTTTTTTTTTTTTAATCCTCACCTGAAGATATTTTTCCATTGATTTTCAGAGAGAGTGGGAGAGGGAAAGACAGGGAAATATCGATGTGAGAGAAACACATTGATTGGTTGCTTCTGCACTCGCACCAATAATAGACCCTATATGGAACCAGAGGGATATAAAATAGCTTTAACATTTTCACCAGGGTGCCTTCAAAGGAGGAGCCTGCAACTGAGGTACATGCCCTTGACCAACTCAGGATGATACTCTATCCACTGAGTCAAACCGAGTAGGGCCATCTTTTGAGTCTTTGAGACAAACTTTGTGAGATCAGATGGGCATCTTCCCACTGGTGAATCCACGTGGAATTGAGCAAATAATAGGAAAACACAAACTCCTTCCTGAGCCCTGGGCCAGATGCCTGAACCTCCTACAAATCCAGTTCCCCGGAACCTAAAGTGATACCATCTTTTTTTCCTCTTTGTCCGTCCCTCTGTTTGTCTGTCCATGTGCCGATCCAGTTATACTGTACTCGGTGCAGATCTTCACAGGAAATGTTCCCGGGGCAGGAACGGACGCCAAGGTCTACATCACCATCTATGGAGATCTGGGGGATACTGGGGAGCGGTACCTCGGCAAGTCGGAGAACCGCACCAACAAGTTCGAGAGAGGAACGGTAGGAGGGCACACGGAGTTGATCCTCTTCCCTTCTCCTCCCTGAGGCCAGATAACATCCCATACATGAAACTGTTATAGTTATTTCCCTGTTCCTCAAGTCCTAAACACTAGATGGCTCCAAATTTTCCATTGTAACCATTATCCTGCAACAGACTTCCTTGCTCACCTGAGAAAGTATCCCCCCAGGACAGATGCAGGAAGTGGAATTACTATGTCATAAGGTGTGCTCATTGCTGTGCTAATGAACTCAGTGCCCCAAGGCCTGCACTCAGCCATGCACATTCACCTGCAATTCCTCAGCCGGAAGACTGGACTGCCCCGGCTGCCTGGAAGGCCCAGCTCCCCATCTTCAGCTTAATGCCTCCACCTGGAGAGTCTACCCAGGCAGCCCTTCCACCACCTGGGCTGTCCCAGGGAGGAATCCTGTAGTATTTAGCTCTGGGCTCCCAATCATGCTCAGCACAATGACTCAGTGCATTTTTCAGAAGAAAAGCGCGAGTCACTTGAGGTTACCAGTCCCTCCTCCTCCTCCTCAGGCTCCTAACTGCCACATTCAATTTGTGTTTTGACTGCACTTTACTTAAGGCCTAGAACTCCACATCTCACTGAACAGTCCCCAAAGAATCCAATTACCAGAGTCTAATGTCACATTACTGAAGGCATTATCAGGCACCCAGAGGAGGGCTTTATGTCACACCCTACATAAACCCTCCTGAATCCACACTCGAAATGTTGTCCCCTGCACTCTCCTCAGCCTTGCCTCCACCAGAGCCTGCACCCTGAAGGTTGGCCCTCCAACTGCCTCCGAGCTTCCCCATGGAAATTTCAAGTTGCTCCCATCATCCAGAAGGACTCTTACCCTCCAGCCTCCTTGGAACCCTCCAGCCTCCAACCTGAACTCATGCTGATACTCAAATAAGGATGCCCAGTTACAGGACAGGGCAGAGCCCCTGGTCTGTCCCACCCCCATTCACACAGCTCATTGGGTCCATCTTCCAAACACCCACAGGGATTTTCCTAAAAGACCTAGACTGTAAACAGGGCCATGTGCAAGCGAGGCCTTGGAATACCAAACTCTCGGGGTTAGAGATTTGGGCCTGGAGGGCTCCCTAGCTAGGAAGGTCTACTTAGCTCGACAACTGGGGGATGTGGAAGGAGCTGGTTGGATGGGGTTGGAGTGATGGAGGTGGGGAGCTCCCACCCAAGCCCCCACATCTGGACTCCCCAGGCCGACACCTTCATCATCGAGGCAGCTGATTTGGGCGTCATCTACAAGATTAAGCTCCGCCATGACAACACCAAGTGGTGCGCGGACTGGTATGTGGAAAAGGTGGATATCTGGAACGACACCAACGAAGACGAGTTCTTGTTTCTGTGTGGGCGGTGGCTGTCCCTGAAGAAGGAGGATGGGCGACTGGAAAGACTGTTTTATGAGAAGGTGAGGGAAAGGCAGCAGGGAGGGGGGCAGTGGAAGGGGGTCTGGGCTCAGCCAGGCCTGTCCCCATCCTCAAGCCTGGGGGAGGCCAAGGGCGGCAGGTGCAGCAGGTGGAGGGGACCTGGTCGTGCTCTCCCCACAGGAGTACACGGGGGACCGGAGCAGCAACTGCAGCAGCCCTGCCGACTTCTGGGAGATCGCCCTGAGCTCCAAGATGGAAGGTGTGGACATTGCCTCGGTGACGGGCCCCATGGCCAACTACGTCCAGGAGGGCCGGGGTAAGCCAAGCAGGAACAGGACATGGAAATGTGTTTAAGATGTTCTCAGACAGGCCATGCCGTAGCTTCACCATAATGTCTGACTCACTCTGAGCTGTGCCATGGTGACACCAAGTGGTGGGCAGACTTGGTGCTGATGGTAGCCTCGCTGATGGTGTCTAATGTCTTATAATTTACACATAGTTTTCACACCTACTGTCTATTTCCACCCCTACAACCCTAAGAAGTGAGAGGGCAGGATTAGCCACTGTACGTACAGACGGGAAAACAAAGGCTAAGAGAAGTTAGAGTGACGATGTCCTTAATCCATTGATCCACCACCAGCAGAGGTCATCCTGCCCATACCCAGACTCTCATGCTATAGATTTTGCCCAGGGCACCTGAGACAAGTCTCATCCAACAGAGCTGAACTGCAGCAGTGAGAATCCCTTCCTGCTAGTGGAGCATCACATGAAGGACTCGGCTACTCAAATTTAAGGAGTGATGTGTTGGGGGCTGGGAGGGGAGGGGGAAGAATTCCTGAACTGGGATTTTTATTTTTGTTTTTGTTTTTTTTAGATTTAGCTTCCACTTCTGGTTCTGACAATAATACATGGGGCCCTGGACAAGTTACTCTTTGGCTTCTGTTTTTCCCCTCCTCCATTATAACAATATTATAACCCCCTGACAAATTCCTTTTTCCAACTAGATTTTTGAGATAAGGCAGTACTATATTTGTCTATTAGACATTTAATTTTTAATATTTTATTGATTTTCCTCCTGCACACTCCCTACTGGCTATGTGCCCGAAACCAAAGTACATGCCCTTGACAAGAATTGAACCTGGGACCCTTGAATCTGCAGGCTGACGCTTTGTCCACTGAGCCAAACAGGCCAGGTTGTCTATTGGACATTTAAATGCACACTGCCTTTCTGCTCAGTTCTCCTGAGTATAGAGCATGACACCACTCTATTCCTCTCCAGGAGACCACATGGTGGGTCTGTGGAGTTGTGCAGAGAGTATTGATCATTTTATATTCTACCTTCTCACTGTGTGACTAAATGACAGGAACCACGAGAAAGTGCCTCTCCTTGATTAAGCCATTGTGATCAACCATGGAAAGGCCAACAGGGCTCTTTTTATAAAGATGAAACAAGGTCATGGTCAGGTACAGAAAAAAATGCAGGTAACTGCAGTCAGGAAGGTCTAGCTTGGAAACTTTTCAAATAGATATGGACTGCGTAAGCTATAACCCACTACACCAGGGCAGTGTCTCCCAAGCTAGTGAGGAAGATGAGCCAGGAGAAGGGTTTTCAACTTGTATCAATAGCAACTGCCAGTGACAGAGACCTGGAAATAGTGACTTAAACAATGGAGGGATTTTTCTTTTCTCTCACATAGAAGTTCAAGGGTAGACAGTTGGTACTGAGATAGCAGCTCCAGGGAAGGCAGGGAGTTAGGCTCTTTCAACTGAATCACTCTGGCAACCTCCCAAGTGGCTTCCATTTTAAAGGTTGCCCATGGTTCCAAGGTGATCATTGTTGGAGCTTCAGCCTTCACATCCACACCCCAAGCAGAATAAATGGAAGGGGAAGGGGCAAAAAGGTGCTCCTCCCTGTTGAGTCAGACCCTTTAAAATAAATTTCCCTGCCAGGCTTGTGTGGCTCAGTGGTTGAGTGTGTTGACCTATGAACCAAGAGGTCACAGTTTGATTCCTGGTTGGGCCACATGCCCGAGTTGTGGGCTGTATCCTCAGTAGGGGGCGTGCATGAGGCAGCAGAGCAATGATTCTCTCTCCTCCCTTCTCTTTTTCTCTCCCTTCCTCTCTCTAAAATCAATAAAAACCTATTTAAAAAATAAAATAAAAATTTCCAATATCTGCTTAAATATCACAACTGCCCCTAGCTGCAAACAGAACAAATACTGGGTGGGTAACTAGAACTCTCTGTCACATGACCTGAGCAAGTTTTTATGCTGTTCCATCTGGTTTAGTGGATGGAAATGGATACTTACTAGAATTTTCATTTACCAATACTCTTTTATTCTTCTTCTCTACATTCTTACTATCTGTGAGACCTTGGTTTTGCCGATCTCTTTTTTGCTGATATAGGAAGCTTCTCTGGCATCCCCTGTACTTGGGGAAAGGTGGTGGTTCTTACTCCACCTGGGAGTGCTAGGGTCAACTAAGTTTTCATGTGGCAAGGACGCTCTCTTTAATCTTCACTTAGGAGTCAACAGCTCCCTCATTCCTTGAAGGGTAGACACTCACCAGTCTGGAAAGCTCCCTTGCACTTTGTCTCAGAGGCCGGGAGGCAAAGTCTCCAAGTCCCATTTCCAAGTTCATCTTGAGCCTGCCCAGGTCTACCTGGCTTGTCATGAGGTGGGGCCCCTGTTCTTTTGCAGTCATTCCCTACTATGTGTCAGTCACCACTGCAAAGCACGTGGAAGCAGCCACGGACAGCCGGGCCTTCATCATCCTCTTCGGAGAGGACGATGAGGTCAGTAACCGCATCTGGCTGGACTATCCCCGAGGGAAGAAGGGCTTCAGCTGCGGCTCCGTGGAGGAGTTCTACGTCGGAGGCTTGGATGTCGGCGAAATCAAGAAAATAGAGGTGCTGGACCCTGGGGCCTGGGGATAGTGACCACCCCCAGGAAGGAAGGTGCTGACCTGTACATGGGTGGGAGGGGCATGGAGGGCAGGCAGAGGAACTGACCTGAGCCCCAGCTCAGAGCAGGTAGCAGGGGAAGATTCCCTGGCCTCTGCCCTCACCTTGGGTGAGTTGCCCACCCCTCCAGGTCCCAGTTTTCCACCCAATGGGAATGCCTTGTGTATTTGCTTTCTGTTGCTGTGTAACCCATGGTCATAAACTTAGTAACTTAAGAGCACACAAATGTATCATCTCACATTTTCCTGGGTCAGAAATCTACTAGTGGATGTGAGTTAGCTGGTTCTCTTCCCAATATGCCACTGCACTGAAATCAAATTGTTGCTTGCGCTGTGGTCTCAGCTGATGCTTGGGATCCTGTTCTAAGCTCACTGGTTATCGGCAAAATCTATTTCCTTGTGGTTGTAGGACTGAGGCTTCCAACCCAAAGGCCTCCTGCATTCCCCACCATGGGACCCCTTCCAAAACATGGCAGATCATTTCTTCAAGGCCAATAGAAGATGTCTTCTGCTTCATATCTCTCTGACTTCTTCCATCTCTGATGTTTAGACCCTCTTTTAAAAGGGCTCACCTGAGTAAGCCAGGCCCACCCAGAATAATCTTTTTATTAACTCAAAGTCATCTGATTAGAGACCTTAATTGTATCTGCAAAATCTTTTCCCCTCCAAGGAGGGACTTGGGTCAGTGAATCCAGAGCACATTGGAAGGAAGCACTGAGGGAGGAGGCTGAAGGGGATGATGAGCAGGGCAGGGAGGGCTTCCTTCCCAGTGGTCTCCAGATCCTCACAGCCCCTTGTGTCCCCACATAGCTGGGCCATGATGGGGCCGCCCCCGAGAGCTGCTGGCTGGTGGAAGAGCTGAGTTTGGCTGTGCCCACCCTGGGCACCAAGTACACATTGCGCTGCAATTGCTGGCTTGCCAAGGACCGAGGAGATGGCGTCACTTCCCGAGTCTTTGACCTCCTGGATGCCACGGTGGTGAACATTGGGGTGAAGGTATAGATGGGCCCTGAGTGTGTGCATTTCACAGCAAGGGCAATTCAAGGTAGTGTGGGGAAGGGGTAGGGGGATGGATGTGAGGGAAGCAGGAAACTCATCACTGGGGTGTTGGCCAAAGCTGCATCCTGGTCTACCAGCCAGATGCGCTTTGCCCAGAGCCAGGAGACTCAGGTCTCTTTTGGTCTGCTGCTGTGTGACCTTGGGTAAATCAGTTAGCCTCTCTGGGCCTTGGTCTTCTCCTAATAGCACTCATAAATCATGCTTGCCGTTCTGTTTCATGTTAAGATCTTAACTAATGTGATCATGCTGAGCCTTGAAAAGTAGCAGCTCTACATAGATGCTCAGAGTCAGTATTTTCCAAGTCTGCTCCATCAGCCCCTCTAGGACATGATGGGGACAGGTGGCACTGGGGTTCTGTGAGCCTCTAGGTCTCAGTGAGAGCTGTCTACATAAGACCCTTTGACCACCTGCCCTGGCTCCACCTCTAACTGACCAAATGACCTGGGATGAGTTAATATAGACTCACAGGTCAGTGCTGGGCAGCAGGCAGGATGCCTGGGGGCTAATGTCCAGGGAACATGGCTGGTTGGCAGCCCAGAGGCCTCTAGCTCACGTGATCACACAGGCTTCTCTTTCTCTTGGGAAAGCCGTGGGTGGGGTCAACAGAAGGTTTTAGCCCTCATCTCAGTTTCTGAATCCAAACCAATGGAAGACTAGATTTAAGTCAGAAGCTGTCCCACAAAGGTCAGAAGAAACCACCCTGGCCTGAGCGTGCGCTGCCGTGTTGTCTATGGAAACAGAAGGAAGGGCTGAGTCACGGGCTGTAAAAACCTGACAGGCAGGAGAGTGGATGTCTGCCCCTCCCCTGCGTGAAGACAGAGGACAGAACTTTCTACAACATAGACAGCCCCTCCTCCCTTCCCCAGACGACTCCATCTGTGGCCAGACGGTCTGTGTGGGTGAGAGACAATTTCTCCCGGGACCTCTGTCCTGACCCAGTTCCCCGCGTGCAAGTGGGTGGGTATGCCTGTACTAGTATGTGCACCAGCCCCCCAGCACATGTACAGCCCACGGCGCGGCTGCATCTCCTTCTGAGCTCTTCAGTCCATGGAAATCCGGACCCACATCCCTGTTACCTATGTGACAAAAGAACACAGGTTTGTCTCTTTACAAAGAGCTACAGGATTCTTTGGGCTGGCTGTCTCCCCAGGACACCTGATGTCAGACTGGAATTACAAAAGCCCCGTTTTGGTGTTTCTTTCTGGAAACACAACTGTGATATAAAAAGAGACATATAAGCCGAAACCGGTTTGGCTCAGTGGTAGAGCGTTGGTCTGCAGACTGAAGGGTCCAGGGTTCGATTCTGGTCAAGGGCATGTACATTGGTTGCAGGCACATCCCCGGTGGGGGGTGTGCAAGAGGCAACTGGTCGATGTTTCTCTCTCATCAACGTTTCTAGCTCCCTATCTCTCTCCCTTCCTCCTCTCTGTAAAATATCAATAAAATATATTTTGTTTAAAGAGAGAGAGAGAGAGAGAGAGAGAGAGAGAGAGAGAGAGAGAGAGAGAGAGAGAGAGAGAGAGATGAGGAGAGAGCTATGGACACAGAGAACACAGGAGTCTGGAGGGAGCCAGTCTCCTTAAGACCACGAGGTGCCCATTTTGACCCTTTATGTTCCATGTCTTTCTGGATAAGAGCAAAAAGGCATCAGGCTCTGCTTTCATCCTCACTAGCTCCGTGCCCATCAGATGCCCTTGTTAGGTGGTCTACTTGGAGTTTCCTGGTAAAGCAAGAGGGTCTTCAATTACTCCCTCAACAAACCTATGGCCTGGGCCAGGCCTGAAAACACTCCTTCCGATCTTGGTATCCATGGCAAAGATCCTAGCCGCCGCTTGACAAGCACACAGCATCCAGCAGGTCCAGCAGTGGTGGGTGATCACTGTGATGGATAACGTGGGTTCTGAGTTCTAAAGCTTCTGGTGTGTGGGTACCAAGCACCTGCACAGGTGAGAATACCTATCATGTGGCAGTCGCAGGGGAAGGAAGAGGCCAGGTGTGTGCAAAGGAGATGGCAACCTGAACTGGTGCCACTTCTTGAGGCCAAACCACATGGCAGGCCTGGTGTCTGGAGCTCTCACAACTCTGCCAAGTATTTGTCCCCATTTCACGAGGACAAAGCAGAGGCTGGCAAGGGGGGCATCTGCCCACGCTCAGCAGCTTGCAGGTGGGGGGTCTGGGACTCCAGTGGAACTCTGGAGGCTCCCAAAGCCACTGTCCTGCCACCACGTGCTGCGTGAACTTAGGCTGGGATTCGATTCACTGAGGAATTGGGCAACGCTGGGACTGTCAGTCATGTATCTGCTGCACACACATTCTCTATGTGAAATGGAATTCCCTCTAGTACTAACCTGGGCACAGTGGGGGACATAGAGTAAAAGGTCTGACTCTTGCTCTCCAGTCTTTCATACTTGATGGGGGTGAGGGACCTCTCTTCAGAGCCACAGAACTTAGGTGAGAATGAGGCAAGTCAGTGGGGTTGGTGGGTGAGGCCAAAGCTCAGGACCCGCATCCCTCTCATGGCAGGAGCTGTATGAGATGACTGTGTGGACGGGCGATTATGTTGGCGGTGGCACGGACTCCAACATCTTTATGACCCTCTATGGCATCAATGGTAGCACAGAGGAAATGAAGCTGGACAAAAAGAAGGCCAGGTATCCAGGGGCCACCTCTGCCCCATGCCCCTCACATGTCTAGTTCTCCACTTTCTAGCCCGACCGACCCTGCCTTCAGCCAGGTTGCTTCCCTCACACTCCCTAATACCTTGGGGCCTTCCAGCCTCCACACCTTTGTCCCTATGATTCTCCCCTTCTGGAGTGCTCTTCACTCACTCTTTTGTATTTCAAGATCTTTCTCTTTCAAGGTCAAGCTCAAGTCTACCTCTTCCAGGAAAGCCTTCCTTGATTACCTCATTCCATAACCCACCTATTCTTCCTTATTTTTCTTTCCCTCCCTCCCTTCCTCCCTCTCTTTCTCTCTCCCTTCTTCACTCTTTCCCTTCCTCCCTCCCTCCTTCTCTCCCTTCCTCCCTCCCTCCCTCCCCATCTCTCTCCCTCCTTTCTCCTCTCCCTCCTTCTCTCCCTTTCCTTCTCTCCCTTCCTTCCTCTCTCCTCCTCTCTCTCTTTCCTTCTCTCCCTCCTTCCAGCCCTCTTTCTCCCCCCTCTCTTTCCTTTCCCCCTCCCTCCTTCTCTCCCCCTTTCCTTCTCTCCCTCCCTCCTTTCCTTCCACCTGTCACTAGGAAATGTTTACTGTAAGGTCTGTAGACTAGTTGAGAGTATCGTGTTAGTGTGAATTTCCTGGGCCTCAGACTCAGGACAGGCTGCTGAAGTGATCCCGGGTTTGCCCTGTGTATCTTCTCAGAGAAGCCTCTCTACTTGGCAGCTGAAGAGGTGACAACTGGGGAGCATGGCCACTGGCTGCTCTTTATTCCCTTTATATGCTGGTTTTCTCCTGGCTCCCACCCCTGCTAAAGGCTATCCTGGGGAAAGTACCCACCACCCACTCACACGTTAGTATCTGTGCCTGGGAACAGCCTGAGGCTGACCAGGCCAAAGTCTTAGACTGGGAGGGCAACTATTTCACAGAATGGCTTAGGCCTTGGGGGACATGGGTCAAAGGCTGCCATTTCTCCAAGGCAACCCCTCAGTATGGGAGCCCTGCTGAGATTGCAGGGCTCACATCATTCCCCCCAGACCACAGATGGGGAAGCCAGGTCCCGAGGGAAGCTGGGTGGCTTAGGTGGCTAGCAGAATGAGATTAAGACCCAGAACTGATAGGTCTTGATTCAGGACCATTTCTACCAGGCAAATTCACTTAACCCAGTATTTCAGGAACACATCTAGGGTGCAAGAAACAGGCTGTTGGGGAATCAGTGGGAATTGAGAGGGAGGCTGAGTAAAAGACTGTTCTCTCCTTACCCTGAACTGGTCTGCTCTGCACCCCCAGATTTGAGCGGGAGCAGAATGACACTTTCCTCATGGAGATCCTGGACATCGCTCCATTCACCAAGATGCGGATCCGAATTGATGGCTTGGGCAGCCGGCCCGAGTGGTTCCTAGAGAGGGTAAAGTGACTGTACTCTCACTCTCCCTTCCACCACAGCCCACACCATCTTCCTGCTCTTTTGGGTTGTCAGTGACTTAATAAAGTGCAAATGTCACCTGAGAGGGTTTTTACACAAACCAGTATATAATCCTATAGACCCCTTTTGACATGAATTAATCAAAAAACACAGTTTTATTTATTTATGCTCAGTCAAAATTGAATCAGCTGACAGAGAACATAATGTGCACTGCAGCAAGCAGAGGCTTGGTGTGGGCTTCCCAAGAAAGTGAGCTGGGAGGAGTGAGGGGAGCAGCAGGGGCTGGGACAGCAAGAGACTGTGGTGGGAACTTGAAGCAGCCCAGCAAGGATGCTATTGGTGTCCCGGTGATGACTCAGTTAGTGGTATCTCTTTTTCCATCTTGGACCTCTATTCCCCCTGAATCAGTCTCTCATCCACCTCAACCAAAGGCTCTCTATCCCAAATCCCTCAGGCTCCTACACCTTCTTAGCCATTAGCAGATTTTTTTTTGAGCCAACAATATTGTGCCCATACCAAGGGCAATCTGGCCAACTTCAGTAAATGACAGTGAGGTCCTTTCAGCAGACGTGTTAGGGGACCCAGAGGAAAGCACCTTACCTAGTTGGATGACAATGGTTGGTCCACTTTCCGTCCTTCACTCAGCAAATGTTTCTTGTGCCAACCTTGGAAACATGTTTGGACAAAGTGCCCATTTCCAAATCCCTAGACTAGTGTCATCATGGTGGGGATTTCAGAACCCGCGCAAGGCACACGGGGCAGGGTCTTCATCTCAGGGAGGACCCTTTCCACACGTTTTGAGTCCAAGTCAGAAGAACTTGTCTCAAGATGGGGGTTCTGGGTCCTTGGGGTTCAGCCAAAGGGGCTGCATTAGCAGGTGGGGGCCAGTGGGTGGGAAGGGCGTTCCCATGCCGGGTCTTCTCACCCAGATCCTCCTGAAGAACATGAACTCTGGAGACCTGACCATGTTCTACTATGGAGACTGGCTGTCCCTGCGGAAGGGCAAGAAGACCCTGGTGTGTGAAATGTGTGCTGTCATTAACGGGGAAGAGATGATGGAGTACACTTCCTACTTGGTCTCGGTTAAGACAAGTGACATCCTGGGTGAGTCAGGGGTCCCCCCATCTCCTACTCCCACCTCCCACTTCCCACTACTCTTGCCCCTCTTCAAGTTCTGGCTCAGGTCCTGGACTCTTCAAGGACATTTTTTAGGTGGTCTTCCAAAACTTAGTCAACTTAAGTCCTTTCCACAGAGTGTTACTTTCTGTCTGGACAGAAGGACTTTCTCCCAGGGACTGAATTGGCTCTGTTCCTCCTCCCTCAGAGAAGTGGATGGAGAACATTATTGAACAGTATGGTTAGCACCTCTGTATTCCTGCTTCTTCCTAATGCCCCTCTCCCAGGTGCCATGACACCCATTGGTTACTTCCCACATCCCTGCGCTTTGCAACCATCATCTGTGTGGCAGCTTTGGCCTAGGGTCTTAGGATGGAGATATGTCCCTGAGCCTTTGGGGGCTTAATATTATCATAGAGCAATGACAGTGAGGTTCTGTCAGCACACGTGCTGGGAAACACAGAGGAAGGCCCTTTACCTAGATGGGGACCAAAGACAAGGGTCATGGAGGGCTTCCCAGAGGTGGTGCTAAAGTCTAGTCCAGAAAGTCAAACAGAAGCCACTGAGGCAGAGGGGAGACCAAACAAAGCACTAGTGTGTGCAAAGGCCTGGAGCTGAGAGGGAACACCCTTCTTAGGGGGCGGTGTTTCCTACCTACCTCACTCCCCATATCAATCCTATTCTCCAGGGGCTGTGGCAAGGAACCTGGAAAACTCATTTACACTGATTAAAAATGGCTACTTTAGGATTAGCTTGTTGTCCCTGGTAGTTTACATTTTCAAGAGAGAAACATTTAGCCAAAGAAAAGCACTCATGGCAAAATCTCAGGCATAACTGATAGGCCAGTATAATTGGTAAAGTTTGTTTTAGGCCCCTCCTTTCTTCCTTTTGTCCTCACAGTAGAGCTTTCATTCTTTTTGTTTAAAGTTCCACATATTTTCAAGCCCCATCATCCCCTCATGTTGCATTCTCAGAAAATAATTGGTAAATTTATTGATGACCCCAAGGTCTGTATCAAAAAAGCTTTACAGGGTCACCTCTTCCAGAAGCATTTTCTTTTTAATTGGGGTCAATATCTCTATTTGGCCTAAGCAAACGATATGAACTCTGGTGTAGTATGACAACCAGAGGCAGATCTGGGGAACAAGAGATTTTCCTATTTCCTCTGAACCCACAGTGTGTAGGAGGGAACCTGTATTTCTAAACTATAAAGCTAGTCTAATGGCATTTTGTGTAAGTGTGGGCGTATTCCTCAGAACCAGGTGAGTTCTTGTACTAAACCATTCATACATGCTAAACAGGACCCCAGTGAGCCCACTACCATGTACAAAGCACAGAGATAAATGAAGGATAGAGTAGGAGACACAAGAGTTGCAGGACAGTAACCAGCCCTTTACAACATTACCCTGGCCTAACTGACTCTGAACTCGCCCATCTGCATGCCTTGCTCCTCCAAGGAGGCCAGAGCAAGAGGGGTGTGTGTCAGAAAGGCCAGCACCCAGAGTCCTTGTCTTGTATCTTCCCAGGTGCTGGCACTGATGCCAACGTGTTCATCACCATCTTTGGAGAGAATGGGGACAGTGGGACCCTCGCCCTGAAGCAGTCGGCCAACTGGAACAAGTTTGAACGGAACAACACAGACGCGTTCAACTTCCCTGACATGCTGAGCCTGGGCCACCTCTGCAAGCTGAGGGTCTGGCACGACAGCAAAGGTACCTTCCACTCAAAGTCAGGGTGGTTGGGGAGGGTAGGCCTCAGCACTCCACCGGAGCCCCTCCCTGGGGTGGCAGACAACTAAGAAAGGCTGGTGGCCACCATGTAAATGCATCCATTGGTTAAAAGAATCAGTGTTTCTGGACAAATTTTAGAGGAGAGGCTTAGTCCCTCCTGCTCTCTTCCAGAAGGATGAATGGTTATCAATTTTCTGTGACATTGGAGCACTGCCTTCCTAGTTCAGACATAAAAATTAAGAAAAAGAAAAAGGCTATGTTACTAGATTCACTTCCTGTGGATTTCCTATAAAGGATTATACTGGCCATGAACTTCAGGGTCCTGATGTAGCCCTCTAATACTGGCTTCCAGTCAGGGACATTGATTGTGTGCATATTAGACTTTCTCAGTTTTCTTGATGTGTGTTTTTTTTTTTTTTTTTTCTGTGCAAAAATCCGGACTGTCAGTTCTTTCTATCTCATCACTGACTGTCAAAATCCTGAACGGAAAGAGGTCGTTCAGCACCATGGACAGCTATAAACAGTGTTTTTAGGTGCCAGGCTCTTCAAAGACCTTGATTCCTCCCATGGATAACCCAAGACTCTGGGATTGCCTTGGCCTTATCATGGCTCTTTGACATTTAAAAAAAAAAATCCTGAGTCATTGATATTATCTTCTTCCCTTTGTAGGCAGAGAAAGGGGCCTTCTCCCCTTTACCCAGACTTGGATCTGAAAGCTGGACTATGTCACTGGCAAGGAAAAGAATATTTCTGCATCCTTATTAAACCCAGGTGGTTGTGTTATTAGAGTCAGGAGGTCCAAGTTCTGTGCCTAACTTTCTCTTTATAGTAACTTTCTCCTCCAGGAATGGAAGTTTGAATGTTAAATATAAGCTAAGGCAGCTAAACATGTCCTTAAGTGCTCTCCATGTCGCATTTTTTTCATATATCGTTTAAAAATACTCAAGCTGCATTATGCTTCCCTTGCATAGAAATTTATGAGGACAAATATATTTCATTTGAGAGTTTTCCACACACAAAAAAAGATGAGGATACTAAAAAATTACTGTGCAAGTCAGGTTACAAATATTTAGTTAACTTAATATCATATCAATCTTCTTTCCCTGAATCTACCTTTCTATCTTTTTTGTTTATTTAATTGTTCTTTATGAAAATTTTTAAATGTGTACAAAAGTGAAGGAAATATATTAATGAACTTCCACATACCCATCATATAGATTCAACAATTATAATTTGTCATGCCTGTTTTACCCTTTTTATTTTTTTTCTTTGTTTCTTTTTGGTTGCTGAAAGATCTTTACTAATAAAAGGGTAACATGCTAATTAGACCAGACATCCTTCTGGACAAAGCCATAATGTCAGGGCCAAGGCAGAAGCTGTTAGGGGTGATTAGGCTGGCAGGGAAGAGCAGTTAGGGGAGATCAGGCAGTTAGGCAGAGTGGTTAGGGGTGATCAGGCAGGCAGGCAGGTGAGTGGTTAGGAGCCAGCAGTACCAGATTTCAAGAGAGATCCCAGATTGGAGGCAGTACAGGCTAGGTTGAGGGACAACCCTCCCTCCATGCCCAAATTTCATGCACCAGGCCTCTAATATAAAATAAAATTCAAAACCTGTCATTTCATCCCAAACATATTTAATATGTTTCTCTTTTTAGTATGTTTCATATTTTCTTATGAAATCACCATGCTGTTATTACACTTAACAATGATTTTTGTGATATCCAATTTTCATTCCATATGCAAATTTTCTTAATAACATAATAATGTCTCTGCACTTTTAATTTTATTTGAATCTTTATGCAAACAAGGTCTACACACTACCTTTAGTTGTTATCTCCTTAATCTCTTTTACTGTAGAGCAGCATCTACTCCCTTTATTTTTCTATACCATTAACTTGTTGAAGGAATTGGGGTCCAATGAGCTATAGAATTTTCACATCCTGGACCCTATCTGTTTGCTTCTTGGTGGTGTTGCTGCCTCTTTATTCCCCATATTTCCTAAAACCTGGAAGCCAGCTCTCGAGGCTTGATTAGATTCAGATTCAATTTTCTTTGGCAAGAATACTTTATAGGTAATATCAGAATGACTTTAAAATAGGACCTGTGTACTTTATGTTACATCACAGCAGTCCCACTCTTATTGACACCCACATGCAATAGGACCCAGAGACTGTCAGCCTGATTACTCCACTGTAAATTTTCCCCATAAGTTTTCATCTCATGGCTTCATCCAGTGATGATCTATTAGGGTTATAAATGATGATTTTCTAATTGTCACTTCTTATCCACTTATCAGCTAGAATTCTGTTAATAAAAATTGTCTCTCAGGCTATTTGGTTACTATGAAATATAGTTTATAGAGGGAAATCAAGATAAACGATGACTTCTCCTTAATTCCAGTTACCAGATAGCTCTTATAATACAGAACAAATGACAACACAAGAGTGTTGATTTTATAATTCATCTTGCTCTGTATTGCTTCCTCTGAAATGAAAACTCTCCTGAAAGGAGGAATTTTTTAACCACAAAATGACTTTATATGTTTTCTTTTGAATAATATGAATTCATAGACATATAAAGGACCTCAGAAATCATTATCATCATAACCTGTTACACCACTGGAATTTCTCCCCACATGTGGTCCTTCAGCTTTTGAGTTTTCAAGGACACTGAAGGGTTGAGAGTAACTGAACCAATGCACAGTGCGGATAGCATGCAGCTCACAGAGCAAATACACATAGATTAATACGTGATGGCTATAATTTGAGGAACACTTCTAAACGAATGCCTGCCAATTACAACAGAAACAGCTGATTATTTAATATTAGGGAAAGATGTATCAGATTTAGCAATGAACTCTACAGAAATGCCTGTTTATGACCCCCTCCTCTGATTGTCAAACAGTGAATGTTCTCAAAATCATAAAATATTCATTTGCCATTAATTAAGCAACTACTACATGCCATTTTCTATGCTGGCATTGGAGAAACAACAACAAATAAACCTGGTCCCTGTCCTCAAAAGCTCATAATCTGTGGGAAGAGACACATGTAAACAGGGTGATCAGGGCATGTTTTCAGGGTGCTAGGGGTGCAAGGAGGACATCTGATACAGGCTGAGTAGGCAATGGGAAAAAAGTAGGGAAGATTTGCTGGAGGAGATGTTGTCTGAATGGATTCTATAAGGATAATGGGTGTGAGTGAGGTGAACACTGGTGTCCAGAAGTCATGGGATTCATCCTTCAGCTTTATGAACTTCAAGAGGTCTAGTTCTTGGGTCAGAGACCTCATTGTGAATCTGACAAAACAATGAGCCTATCCCTGGCAGAAAGTTCCTGTATAATTATAGCACATTTTTTTTCTGAGCCCATAGACTGCTTCAGTCCCCTACACAAGTCCTCTAAGTGTTCATGAACCCCAAGTTAAGGATTCTATTAAGAGAATTATACTCTCTGGGCCACAGAAGCCCTCAGAGATCATCTAACCCAACCCCTCATTTCATCAACAAGGAGACCAAGGCCCAGAGAAGATAGAGAAATTGTCTAGGACCACACAGTCAGAGGAGAGGGAAAGCACATTCACCTCCCATCCCCATGATCTCTTTCCCTCAGGGATATTTCCAGGCTGGCACCTCAGCTACGTGGATGTGAAGGACATGGCCCGAGATGAGGTCTTCCGCTTCCAATGTGACTCGTGGCTCTCCAAGACTGAGGGGGATGGACAGACAGTTCGCGACTTGGCCTGTGCCAACAATGAGATCCACGATGAGCTGGAAGAGACCAGTACGTGGGGTTACCAGTGGGGTCAGCCTGGCTGTGATGCTTGGGCCGAATCTTCAGCTAAATGAGAATAAGCTTAGGAGAGAGGTGGGAAATGATATTGACAAATCTAAAGAAGAGACTCTTACAGCTGGAGGGGAATCAGCTGCCCAGTGGGAAATTCTGTTGGGGAGGTATTGGAGAGGTACCTAAGTAAACCCCTAAATGTTGTTTGGTGAACCCGAAGCAGCCAAGATACTGGTACCAGATCACGGCTCTGAATCTCAGGGACTAATTAGGTAGAGGAAAAACCCACTGGGGACAGCTCAGAGGGAGGCGGAGTGGTTGGAGTGAGCAAGGGAAAAAGTTCTAGGTTCTGAGAGAACTAACAGGGAGCCAGGTTTTTCCTCTTGCCTCATGGTACTTGGGCCCTTTGTCACAGGGTTCCCACGTTCTATCCTATGGTATAATCTGTGCCTGTGTGTCTGGGGCTAGAGATCACGTTCCAGTGTCACTCAGAGTCCAGCCCAGCACTGACAAATGGCATGAATCCAGACAAGCTTGAGGGAAGTGAGTGGGAGGTTGTGACTGACACTGAGCCGAAACCAGTGTGAAAACTGAGACAAGATGGGAGTGGGACTGCTTGCTGCAGAGTTGAGGCTATTCTAGAGTCTTGCCTGCCTGGGGCTTTCCAGACCCTTCCAGTAGTGGGGTCCCACTACTCCCCCCTATTATTTGCCTATGATCTTGCTTTGTGTGTCAGGGAACCAAGCCCAGCAGCTACCATGTTCCCCGTGCAAAGAGGCTGCTACTATAAATAAAATGGGAGCACCATTCTAGCCCCCCAAATCAGAGCAGGTTCTATTTTTAGTGCCTCAATTGTGGCCATTTTAACCTCCCCCCTCCCACCGCAGACTTGGTCTAAGATCAAATGTAGGACCTGGAGGGAGCAGCCATCAAACTCCTGCCCTGATGGTGGGCGTTGTTTCCCCTCCGCTGACCTCTCCCGCCTTCTTCGCTGCAGCCTACGAGATCGTCATAGAAACGGGTGACGGAGGCGAAACCAGGGAGAACGTCTGGCTCATCCTGGAGGGCAGGAAGAATCGATCCAAAGAGTTTCTTGTGGAAAATTCTTCTAGACAGCGGGCCTTTAGGAAGTAGGAAAAGGGGTGCCCACAGGGGTATGGGGGTAGGGTGGGTAAGAGAGGAACCCCAAGGATGAAGCCCCTTGGGGGGAGAGAGGGGGGTCATAAACATATTAATGGGTTTAAACTGCAAGTGCTTATTGAGTACCTACTGTGTGATAATTCTATGGGATCTCCTGGGGATGAACAGGAAGTTTATAAAGGAAAAGCTAGGAGGGGACTGCCATTTAAAGAGAGTCCACCAGCCTGGCTGGTGTTGCTCAGTGGTTGAACATCAGCCTCTGAACCAGGAGGTCTCAGTTCAGTTCTGGATTAGGGCATATGCCGAGTTGCAAGCTCGATCCCCATAGTGGGCCTTGCAGAGGCAGCCTATCAATGATTCTCTCTCATTATTGATGTTTCTATATCTCTCTCCCTCTCTGAAATCAATAAAAAAAATTATTTAAAAAATAGAGTCCACCATAAGAGACTAGAACTTAATTATTCCAGCCACTACAAAGAAAGGATGATTACATAATGCGATTGAGATGCTAATTATCACTGTACTGGCAATCATAGTACAATATATGTTATCAAATTAATGTGTTGCACAATGTTATATATCAAAGACATGCCATTTTTTTTTAAAAAAGTTAACAGCTACAGCAACAGCTCGTTAATTAATTAAAGAGCCCCACTGTGCAACAAGACCCAGAATCACTGCAGACTTTTTCATCCCCTGTCCAGACAGACAGGGAACTCATGGTCTAAAAGGAGGACTTCCGCCTGTACAATCGCAGAAGCATGGAAGACAGCATCAAATTAAGTTCTGGTTAGAAGGAGGAAGGGAAGAGACAGCCTTTAAGGTTCTTTATAGGAAAGCCAAAATTGGGTCTCCTATAAAGGGGCCTCCACTCACAGCTCCCTGTTGGCAGACACATCCTGGAGAATCTCACCTCCTCCCGCATTCAGAGTCGCCTCTGAGCTGCTCAGATGCCCACTTCATCTCCCCACTCTCTTCAAAATTACTTCAATAAAATCTCTCCCTCCCATAACTCACCTGCCTTTTATTTAAATTCTCTCTACATCAGGACAAAGTCTGAACTCTGATTGGCAATTACAGACCACAGACTATTGCATTTCACCTCCTTTCTTTCTTTCTTTCTTTCTTTCTTTCTTTCTTTCTTTCAGTGTATTTTTTATTGATTTCAGAGAAGGAGAGAGAGAAAAAAACATCAATGATGAGAGAGAATCATTGATCAGCTGCCTCCTACACACCCAACAATGGGGATTGATGCTGAAACCTGGGCATGTGCTCTGACCGGGAATTGAACCACTCTCAACCACTGAGCCACGCTGGCTAGGCGTCTCTCACCTCCTTTCTATTGCATTTCCTCATTGGACCCAGCCTGCAGCCAAGCCAGCACTACCCCCAGAAATGTCTGCACCTCCTCACCCGACTCTTTCTATCTCATGGCTTTGCCAATTTGGGTCCACTCTCCCACTCCCTCCCACTCTCACCCCATCACATTCTCTGGCCAACACCCAGGGCCCAGGGCCTCGCCTGTTCTCAACCCCATGTGTTGTTGCCATCCACTGGTGCGGGGGCCAGGCAGCAGGCAAGACTTTTTAATGGTGGTGATTATCTTCTTCCAAACGTAGTATGAACCCCTCAAGGGATGGAGACCTGCCATCAGCTCTTGCCATTCTGTTCCAGTTCCTCAGACCAGAGCCTAGAATACAGTAGGTACTCAATAACTGCTTCCTTCTGTCAGTGGGCACGGGTAGCTCTCATTGGCCACACCTTCATGTCCTGCAGGGGGACCACAGACACATTTGAGTTTGACAGCGTCTACCTGGGGGACCTTGCTGCTATCTGCGTGGGCCACCTTGCCAGGGAGGAGCGGTTCATCCCCAAGAGAGAGCTGCTCTGGCACGTCAAGACCATCACCATCACCGAGATGGAGTACGGCAATGTGTAAGTGTGTTCCGCCCACCCCGCCCCCTAGCCAGAGCCTGAGGCTGGGCTCTGGGTAAGACAGCACAGTCCAGGAAGGAGTCATCTCATTCAGGAGGCAGGAAGGGGAGAGGCAGGTGTACTGAACTGGAGCTGTCTGAACCATAGGCCTACCCCAGGGACTGGGAACAAGGCCAGATGCCCTTAGATGCTCAGCCTTTTATGCCATTGGTGCTTTGGAAGAGCTAACGCTGAGCAAGCCAGACAGTGCCAGACAGCAGAGACATTCCTTCCCCTCCCTCCTGTCACTGTATAATGACAAAGAAATACAGCTTTGAAGCCTGCTCCTTCTCCGGTCATAGTGAAAGGCCGCCATCCATGTGGGCAGGGCCGGGGCCAGAGACAGCTGGGGTAACACCACGCCCACCTTCAATAAAGAGCTTTGCCTTCCCCCCACCATGGCCTTCCTGGGGACTCAGGCATTTTTGGAGGATTAAGAGTCTTAGTTTCCTGGGTAACAGTCCACAGTTATCAGATTGTCTAATTAAAACCACTTGGGAACCACGCTGGAAGCCAGAAAAGAGCCTGAGGTTCTGGAAGGCAGGAAAGACACTGCCAAGGATCCAGGGGAGGTGGGAGAAGAAGCTAAGGGCCATGCTTGCCTCGGGGAGGGTGGGCCTGAGGAGTGAGTGAGAGCTGAGGTCACGGCTCGGGCTGGGGCATTCCCACAAAACTGCTGCTGGCCCCTCAGGACTTTGTGCAGATTTGGGGGGCTGGCCCTGCCCAGGCCACGCCGTTCACGGTAAGCACACCAGACAGAAGCAGCTAGGTGCAGGCCTGCGGGACCAAGGCAGGCCCCTCAACTACAGGATCCAGCCTTCAGGAGCCCAAGCTCCTCAAATAATGTCTGTCCATGCTCAACCTGCAGCCTGCAGGCCCCGGGCATCAGCCCCCTCTGACAAGCCCCCCTTTGGGAACTGGCAGGGAGGGGTCTAACCATTGGGCTTCTGTCTTACCCAGCTCAGGCTGTCTTACCCATGTACTTAGGACTGGGCGGCTGTTCCCCGTCTGGAGGCCGGAATTAAGAGGCCAGGGTGCCAGCATGGGTTGGGTTCTGATGAGGCCTTTCCTCCTGGCTTGCTGTGTCCTCATTTGGCAGAGAAAGAGAGTGAGCCCTGGTGTCTCTTTCTCTTCTTTTAAGGGTGCTAATTCCATCTAGGGTCCCCCACCCTCATGAACTTATCTAAGCCTAATTATCTCCTGAAGGCCCTGTCTTCAAACACCACCACACTGGGGATTCAGGCTTCAGCATGCGAGTTTGAGGGGACACAGTTTAGGCCATCGCAGCTCCGCTTGGGGCTTCCATATTCTTGTTGCTCTGCCAGAGAAGGACAGTTGGGAAGTAGTAGGTCCTGGAGGAGTCTTGGGGCATGGCTGCTGGGAGCAGCACAGGGAGGACTTGGAGGTGGGGCAGAGTTCTCCGAAGGAACCCTGACTCACCAACAAGCCAGGGTCAGCTCAGAGCTCCTCCTGCAGCCAGTGTCTGCCTCCCCCCCCCCCCCCCCCACCCCCGCTACTCCCACCACAGGGAACACAGCTGCTGCTCTGCTCCTCCGCAAACCCCCAACATAAACAGCACAAAATGCTGCTTCTCGATACAATAATGAAATAAAACAGTCATCACTTGAGTTTGCTCTAATTGGACACTGTGAACAAGAGACAGCCAGAGACCTCAGCACCACCCACACCTTCCGGTCTTGGGAGGAGGGGAAGTGAAGGCCCAGCCCGGGAACTTCCAGTCCCACTGTCCTGGGGCCAAGCTGCGGGATTTCTTTGCCTCCACTCCCAGGGAAGCCTCTTTTCCTTCACCCTAAGGAGGTTGGCCTTTTGTCCGTTGGTCCTCAGGTTGGATGGGGAGGAAGGTAGGTCCTCAGGGCAGGGCTCTTCCCCAAGAGAAGAGGGAGCAGAGTGTCCAGACCCCCAGATGTCAGAGCTACCGTGGGTCAGCTGTGTGGCCTTGGGCAATAACTCATCAGCTCTCTGTGCCTCAGCCTCTTCTGGAGGCAGGGAGGATGCAGGCGAGCTGATGCTCTCTAGAGCCAGGGTGCGGCCTGGGGCTCTCAGAAGTCCGGCTCCAACCTAGGGCCTGTGCAGGTCTCAGGCCTGTGGTTGCTGCTGGAAGACAAATCTCTCCCCATCCAGAGGGGGGACTGTGCAGGCATGTTTAGTCATTGTGACGATTGGCATGCCACTGGTCTATCATGCGCTGGCATGCTGCCATTATAAAAGCCACTACCTAGCCCCAATGCGCTTCCACGTACCTCCCCAACCACCACCATCACCGGAATATTTGGTTTCCCATGAATTGCACGTGAATTTAATCTCAAGCTCTTTTGAACGTGATAATGTCAAATTTCCATCTCCCAACCTTTCCCAATTCTGGCTCCTCTGCGGCAACACGTGTTCCTTTGTGACCAGCTTTTCTTTGTCACTAGCATCCTCAGGATTCCGGAGGAAGGACACACAGAGAGGCTTGTGTTACTTTTTTCCCCCTTTTATTTTTAAGACCAGAAATAGCCTCATTCTTCTATCCCAATATTATATGTGATACATAATCATTGTAAAAATCCAAATAATACAAAGAAAGTGTATAAAAGAAAGCAAAGATGCCCTAGAGCCCTACCCATCCGAGGAGGCCATCATGAGCCTTTGGTGGCCGGTTCTCTCTGGCATTTTCCTAACAACTCACAGACACACTGTTCCCAGAAGTGTGATCCTATTCCACGTGTTTTTTCATGTATTTAGTTACTTTTGTGTTTGTTATTCTCTGCTTTAGCCTTGACTCTTATTGATGACCTCCCCCCGCCTACTTCCAGGGGGAACAACCTGGCTCGTGTCCTTCCCCAGCTAGTCTTAATCCCACGAAGCCCTGAGGTCCTGCGGCTTGGTGATCTTACAATTATGTCTATTAGAAAACATCTCCTTATAGCTACACCAGGGAAGAATTTTCAGCCATTAAAAATTATGAATTAAATATGTACCAGATGACTTGGAGCAAGTCCCAGGAAGGACTGTTGAGTGAAGAAAGCAAGATATGGAAAAACATGTATTGACTGATGCCATTTTATACATGGAACACTGATGTCGTGCGTGTGTGTGTGTGTGTGTGTGTGCGTGTGTGTGTGTGTGGGCAGGGCTGGTGAAATGGAAGGGAATTGGGCAAGATCCACTTGTCATTGTGATGGGTTATCTGAGGCAACCGTGGGATGCTGACATGGAAATGAGGGAGAAAAAAGGAGCTAACACCAAGCAAAAAGGAAAAGAAAAGGAGTGAATTTAGAAAAACATGCATATGATCACACGATCTGTGCGTTTATGTAGAATTATGTATATTAGTGAGCATATGCATAAAGAAATACATTTTAAAGAAATTTTCAAACAAAGAATGCAAATGTCTCCCCCACTAAGAAAGTGCACTTTGTAACAACAATCCAGATTTATCAAGACAAATTGGGGGAGGACAGAACTCCAAGCAGAATAAGGATGCCCTTCGAAGTATCTTTAAATAGCGGGCCCTTCAGCAGCCAGGCAGGCTGGCTCTGGGCCCCGGTTCTGGGTCACCCTTGAGCAGTGACTTCTCTTCCCAAAGCCTTAGTTTCCCCTTCTGTGAAATGAGGGGATGATGCCTACAACTCAGGGCTGTTATGGGAGTTAATGAGATGCAAGAATGCAAAACCCTGGCATTTAGTAAGTTTGCAGAAAACCAAGCCTTTTTGCTGTTCTGGATTTTCATCTAAAATAGGTTTGATTTTTGCCCTATCCGAGTGGCTCAGTTGGCTGCAGCATCGTCCCTGACACCAAAAGGTTGCAAGTTTGATTCCCAGTCCGAACACAATACCTTGGTTGTAAATTCAATCCCAGCTTGGGGCGTGTATGGGTGGGAAGCAAGTGATCTCTCTCTCTCTCTTTCTCCCTCTCTCTCTCTCTCTCTCTCTCTCTCTTTCTCCCTCTCTCTCCAGTAAAAATATTTTTTTAAAGTAAAAATGAATAAAAAAATAAGAGTTAACCTAAAATAATAATAATAATTTAAAAAATAGTTTGGAGTGGGAAGAATACATAGCAGTTCAATCAAAGCCTCTAGCATTGCCAATGGGAAAATCAAGGTCTGGCTGGGCAGGGGGTCTGACTTGCCCAAGGTCACGCAGGAGGCAGACTCTAGCCTCTTTACGCCTATGCACTGTTTTTCTGCTGTGCTCTCTGACTTTTTTGGTAATTATTGGAGTCATTGCCAAAACTGGGGAGATGTGGGGTAGGAATGGCATTAGGGAAGGGACTTTTTGGTGCTCTTGGCCCTGATCTTGCTTCTAAGTATGGTGGTTTCTTCAGTGGGGGACTTTCTCTTAACCCATAAACCCTGCAGCCAAGAGCATGTACACACACACACACACACACACACATACACACACACATTTCAAGTCAGCCAACTGTGAGGGAACACATTCTACAGCCATGATTCCATTTGGCTTTGGCTGGGATTGTCACTCCGAACCCTGCAACTGCCTCTGACAAGAACGTCGGGTGAAATATTCATCCCCTTTGAGGGAGTGAGGGGATCAGCATGGCTGGCATGGAGTGAGCTTAGAAGAGAAGAGCAGGTGATGGGTTGGGAAGGTCAACAGTGGGAGGAGGGTCAGATCAAGAGGGTCTTGCAGGCCTTTGAAAGGTGGTGATTTTTGCAAAACTACGGAAAGCACTGAGGTCTTCTGAGCAGGGGAATGGCATTCTTGGGATTATATCTCCAGGGGGTCATCAGGCTGCTGCGTAGAGAACTGACCGTGGGGAACGAGAAGCAGGGAGATGGGCTGGAGGCTGATGTGTCCAGGTGGCAGGCAGTGGTGACTTGCACCAATGGGCAGCAGGGCAGAGAGTGAACCCTGCCTATTTTTCCAGGGGGGCTGGTTCCGGCTCTGTTACAGAGCAGCTCATTGGAACTAGCTGGTGGATCAGATAGGGAGTGTAAGGATTTCCGCCCTACTCAGTTGGCTGCAGCATTTCCACCAAACCCATTTTAGATGAAAATCCAGAACAGTAAAGGGAGAATAAAAGTACAAAAAAGGCAGCTGGATGGGTGGAGAGCACTCTGGATGTTAGGGTAAGCAAGATGTAATCCTCATGCTTTAATGCAGACATTTCTGGCTCCGTATCCTGTCCCTTGGGAAGGAGGGTCTATGGAGGAACAGGGGTCCCGGGAGGGTGTGGGCCCGGCTGGTGTCCACTGAGCTTCCCCTCCCGCCCCCAGGTACTTCTTTAACTGTGACACCCTCATCCCCCTCAAGAGGAAGAGGAAGTACTTCAAGGTATTCGAAGTCACCAAGACGACCGAGAGCTTTGCCAGCAAGGTCCAGAGCCTGGTGCCGGTCAAGTACGAGGTCATCGTGACGACGGGCTACGAGCCCGGGGCGGGCACGGACGCCAACGTCTTCGTGACCGTCTTCGGGTCGAACGGGGACACGGGCAAGCGGGAGCTGAAGCAGAAGATGCGCAACCTCTTCGAGCGCGGCAGCACTGACCACTTCTTCCTGGAGACGCTCGACCTGGGCGAGCTGCGCAAGGTGCGCGTGGAGCACGACAGCAGCGGCTACAGCTCGGGCTGGCTGCTGGACAAGCTGGAGGTCACCAACACCAGCTCGGGCGTGGCCACCATCTTTGGCTGCGGCCGGTGGCTGGACAAGAAGCGAGGAGACGGGCTCACCTGGCGAGACCTCTTCCCTTCTGTCTGAGGGGCCGGAGGCCCTTCCTCCCAGCTTCTCCCCCAGCGGCTCCCCACCACACCAACACACCCCTCCGCTTGGCTTCCGGTAGACTTTCCCCGAAGCCTCCTGGAGCTGGGACTGGGGCCCAGAAGGTGATTTGTGCCTCTGTGGGCCAGAACATCGTGGTCCTTCGGGGGACACGCTGGGTGAGTTCTTGGGGGGCCTGCCCCTCCCCAGGCTCTGGGGCCTACAGGAACCATCAATATGTGTCCCAAGCCACCGCTGCTTGAAATAACTCTTCATCTTCTTTTCCAATAACAGCCAGGCCGAGGCTGCTGGGGTGCAGATGGGAAACTGGGCTTCACCCAGGGGACAGACATGGGGAAGGAGATGGTGTATTTTAATAAAAAACTAATTAACACCACCACCCCTCCTCCCGCCGCCAAAGCTGGGCTAATGAAATTATTACCAACCACACCCCACAAAGAATGCATCTTGACATCTGCTCTCTAAAAATGGACCCTTTTCCCAGGTTCAATAAACCCGGTGCAAATGGAGAACACCGTCAGGAGGAAGTATTTTTACCGGTGGGCCGGGGGTGGGGGCGATTTATGGGCCTGTGAAAGGTATGTGATTCTTTCCATCACTTCCCAGAGAACCACTGCCAAGCGCCCGCTGGCTGCCCCAGCTGTGGTGACACAGCTGAGGCCTGAGCAGAAGGCCATGGGGGTCGGAGCCTGGGACAGCCTGTTGCTGCTGCATTCCAAAGGGAGGAGGGTGGGAGGGGCCTCGGGTTATTTAGCGCCTACTGCCCGGGGCTCTGTGTGGGCAATATGAACTGAGAGCTGCCCTCCAGGGGGTCGTGACCTTGAAGAGGCAGCAGGAGAACTGCACACTCAAGTACATGTGCACCCTCCCCACTCCACACACACACACTCCCTGACTGAGCCACAAAGGGGCTGGACATCACACAGCAGGAGTGCACCAGAACTGAGAGCCCCACTTCTAATTTTCCTGCAGTCCGGGGCCTGAGCCGAAGCCTTCGGCTAGGAAGGCAACCCAGTAAGGGTTTCTGCTGCCCTGCTACGTCCCCTGTGCCCTCCCCCACACAGGTATAAATTCTTAGCAAGGCTAACTGGCTCGAGGCAGGTTCCAGGAAGGCTAGGGGTTCTGGAGAGCAGCCAGGGTTGGAAGCACAGGCCAGTAGGCAGGCCCCAGCTGCACCTCTCACCTGCAGGGAGAGTTTAGGCCCATTATGTTCTCTCTCAAACCTCAGTTTCCTCATCTGTGAAATGGGGAGAGTGATAGCACTTCCCTGGTAGGCTACTCTGAGGGCTAAATGAGTTGTTATGCAGTCAGGTTTAACCCAGCACTTGCACCGAGGGGTGAGTACGTCCATAGTGTTAAACAAGTAGGAATCCAGAGGGCTGTGCTGGACTGGAGAGAAGTCACCGTTAAACAGCTTTATTGTACCTTTTTCTGTGAGCGGGTTCCTTGTCTGTCCCTGGATGAAAACTCAGGCAAGCCTCAAACTCTTCTGGACTCTCTTTGGTCGTAAAAAGTCCACAAAGTCCATCTCAATTCTGCAATTTGAATCCCTGGCTCCAATATAAATTCCAAAATGTCACATGTAGACCCCTGGGTGCGCTATGGGCAGTGTCTCTTTCTGGACTGGAAGGTGTTTGGACCCTTCCTCTCACTTCATTTGTGTGGGTTCTTTCTCAGTCCCGTCTCCCCTCCACTCAGTCTCCCTGTTTCAGATCTGAGACAAAACCCTCCCCACCCCCAGCTGGTTCCCAAGTTCCTGGGACCTGGGCCGTTTCCATCCAGGCAGGTTGCCCACAGCTCCACGCCCAGCTCTGCTGCACACTGTCCGCTGCTGTGCGGCTGCTGGGGCTGTTCCCTCTGCCTGCCGCTCCTCACCACCCATCGTCCCCCTCTGACAGCTGCTGCCCTCGGCAGAAAGGCCTTCTCTGTAAGGGTGATTTCTGAGCGACAGGTTTTATATCAGCTCCGTTTTCCCTCCCCGGATTTAGAGACAAGCCTACATGAAAGAGGGTTTGGAAAGAACCTTGATTGTATTGCTTTCGAGTAACTGCTAACCAAGTATTTCCAAATAAGTGTCTCCAGGGGTCTACATCAAAGAAAAGATTAAAACTCAGTTTGCAATTAGCAGGAGCTATTTACATACAAACGGTTGCACCACAGTCTAAAAAACACTTTTACTCTTAAGTAGGTTAAACAAAAGCCTGCCGTTATTATTTCCTCAGCTCTGGCTGAACAGTCCTTTTCTTCCAAGGTTTTGAAAGAAGTCAACTCAGCCAGTTCAGACACGTTATGAATCTGATGAGGTGGGGTCACCCCGGTGAGGTCAGAAGCACTGTGGGTGCTCCCCTGTGCTGTGTGTCTATCCTAAATGGCACCCACATTACTCCCAGCCCCTTGGCAGAGCATGGACTGGTGGGCACCCAAACGCCCTGAGTGAGGACAAGGTAAGGGGCTTCAGGAACAGGTGGGAAGTTTGGCCTCGGGAAAGGAAAAGGAAGTTCCGGACAGATGGGCTTTGAGAGTGAATGCCCTTTAAAGGAGGAAAGAGCACGTTAGCCCCAAGTTTAATGGGAGGTTGGGTAGTGGCACCTGGCTGGGGGCGGGGAGTGGGGGCCGGGGAGGGGTGAGGAGGTGGTGTGATTATGAGCCGGAGGGGAGATGGGTTTGCACTTCCATCCTGGAGGTCTCAATAAGGCCTGGGGTGAGGTGAGATAGTGTGTGATGGTTAATTTTATGTGTCACTCTGGCCCCTGGGAGCCCAGGTGTGTCTGTGAGTGTTTCTGAGTGAGAATAGCGTTTGAATCAGTGGACTTGGTCACGTGGATCACTCTCCCTGACATGGGGGAAGGGGCCTCTCATCCCATCCACTGAGGCCTGAATAGAACAAAATGGAGGGAAAGGGAGACTTTGTCCACCTCCCACTTGCCTGCTTGCATGAGACCTCGCTCTTCTTCTGCCCCTGCACTGAGGCTGACACCATTGGCTCTCCCGGTCCTCAGGCCTTCAGGCTCAAACACGGCTTTCCTGGGTCCCAGCTGGCAGATGACAGGTCGTGGGACTCTTCCGGATCTCCAGATATACAGAGAGATCTATATGCACCCACCCATCCATTCAACCATCATTCATCTATCTATCTATCTATCTATCTATCTATCTATCTATCTATCTATCTATCTATCATATATTGTCATCTTCTATTGGTTCTGTTTCTCTGAGAGCCCTGACAATACAGACAGATGCTCTTCCTCTTTAACCTCCTGGGATCTTCGTGGTGATGAGAGTCTCAGCCTGCACAGAGGATGAACCTGCATGCTTTCTGAGAAGTCCCTTTCCTCCCGGGCACTGCAATGGAAAGTGCAGGAAGGGAGTAGTGATTAGGAAGGGTACATATGCCCATGTAAAGGGGTAGGGCAAAATCCAAGGAAAGAGAACCATTTCCCCCCAAATTGCTCAGGCCTCTCCTCCTAGGGGAACCTCGGCTGTGTAAACAAAGATGACCTGGACAAGGATTACCGAGGAGGCGGTGTCTATAAATAAAGACCTGGGGCATGTGGAACTGGAGCCCAGTCTACCCGTCCACTTGTTTACAGCTGGAAACTGAGGAAGGGCGGTGTCTTTCCCATCCACACACAGGTGAGTGGTGGGGCCAGGACTAGTGAGCCCTGATTCATGGATGGAGAGACGTAGATGGAAAATATGGAAAGCGACAGCATCTGGGATCATCTGCCTTGAACAAAAATGAGGGATTTAAACATTCATTAACCTAATGTAAACTGTGGACTTTAGTTCATAATAATGTATGTATGTTGGCTCATCAACTGTAACCATGTACCACACCAAGGTAAGATGTGAATAATGAAGTAACTGAGCCATGGTGGAGCAGAGAAGGTAACAGAACTCGGAACATCCTGCTCATTTTTCTGTAAGCCTAAAACCACTCTAAAAGGGGAAGGCTATTACTTTAACAAACAGTTCCTTACTATGGGTTCTGTTTGCAGTTTACAAACGAAAGCCATCTTTCGGTTCACTGACCCGCACACGGAGACCAGGCTCTAGTCTAGACAATGCTGAGTGTCTGAACTGGGCTTTTCCAAAGGAAAAAGAAATCTATGCCAACTGTTAAAATCACATCCCGTCTCCCCTACAGAGCAACTGAGGTGCCCTCCAGGTCAAAACACAAGAGGTTACATTTGTAGATTGATCAAGAATTGGTACTTTCCCCTTTAAAAACCATAAACTAAAGTTTAGGAAACAGGTGAATTAGATGTTTGATTCACAGCATGGAACAGATTCTTTGAGAGATAAAGAGGGTGAAGAAAATAATACCTGAAACAGGAGGAGAAGGAGGAGGCGGAGGAGGCGGTGCAGAGGGGAAGCAGAGGAAGAAAGGAGGAGAGGAGGGGGAAGGGAGGCAGATGAAAGGCAGGGAGGGAGGAGGAGGAACAGGTGGGCGTGGAGAAAGATCGTGGACAAAGACAAGGTCTATGAGAGGCTTTTTCCAGACACTCTCCTCCCAACCTCCCGCCACACACACACACACACACACACACACACACACACACACACCTGGTCTGCACAGAAATAAGCACCCTGCACCAATGAGGTGTAGTTAGCAATGCAGGTCATTTTTATTAGTTATAAATAAAGTACAAAAAATCCACCAAAAGTGAATCTAAGCATTTACACGATTCCTAATGTCTCCGCCTTTTCATTGATGCACTATTGCTTTAATATTCATAATAAATATTCTTCTAGCTTTCTGCTATAAAATAGTCTATGTAGCAAAATGTTGCACAGCACAACAGAACAGAACAGCAGGAGGATTACAAAAAAAGGACAATCAACACTGAGGATAATCCTTTCACTTACCAGGGGCAACCAAATTACCCCCTGGAGGGCCCGGTGTGGCTGGCTCCACAGCTGAGAAATGAGCTGCAGCCAAGGCCAGGGGTGGGGGTGGGGGAGGGGAAGGGAAGGCTGCGGTGAGGAGTGGGGGGCACAGCCCAGCCAGGGCAAAGGGCCCCTTCCCACTCTGACCCTGCAGAGCAGCGTAAGGCATGTCCGTCCGGGAGCCTTGCCAAGAGGGCAGTGTCTGCCAGGCCCGGCAGCGGTGGTCTGCGCCCGGTGGGCCACTCCACAGGCCCTCTCAGAGGAAAGCAGGAGAGCAAGGCTCCAGGGCGGAGGCAGGAAGGGAAGCCGGGCAAGCAGCAGGCAGGAAGCCCAGGGAACGGGACCCATGGTCCAGCCGGAGCAAAGTTGGGGCTTAGGGACCGGGCACGGCCCAGCCACTTCTCCAAGGCTGGCCAGGCAGTGCTGCGAATTGGGCATCCACTTCCTCCCCCATCAGCACCATCCCAGGGGGCCGCACGTGGAGGGTGAGCTGCTCCGTTAGGCAAAGGCAGTGATGTCAAGAGGCAAGAGGCAAGGCGGGCTGGAAAGGAGGGGAAGGAGGAGAGGAGAGAAGAGGCAGACATGCGGGAAGCACAGGAGTGGCTCTCCCACTCCCGGCCAGGCTTCCTCTGGGGGCATGGACCTCTTCTCTCTCCTTCAGCTCAAAGGCATCGCAGCTCACAGCTGTGCAGGCTTTGAGGCCGCCACTTCCCCAAACCCTCCCCTAGCACTCCTCCGGGGGTGGTGAGACTGGAGCCCACCCACACCCACAGCAGCACCCCCTGCCCAGAGCCCCCTGGAGCAATGGCAGAGAGTAAAGAGGAGACACTGGGGCGGAGAAGCCATGAGTCTAAAATCTGTGTCCCAATCTGTTATCAAGGGTGATTGCTCAATAAGAAAGTCTCCAAGAAATGCTAGGATGGGGTGCCAATTCTAAACACCATAGTTTGGGGCTCATCCCATCCCCATAACTAACAAGACATGGGTTTCAGCTCACTCTCCAAGTGACCGCCAAGCCTTGTGAAAGCACATGGCCCGTATCCAGGGATGAGTCCACGTGTCCTGCCTCCCTGTCCCTCCAGGACGCTGCATATGAAAGGACAGAAGCCCTCCGGATAGCTCCTTAGAGCAAATCCACCGGACACATTCACGGTCTGCTCTGTTCCTCTCCTCTTCTTTCCTTCCTTCCTTTCTTCTCTCCTGGGAGGGTGACTTAGCACAGCATGGTAGTCTCCCATCAAATTCGTGTCATTTTCTCTGAATCCCAGGGTCCCTGGAGACCCTCCAGCTCACCTCCTGGCCCCCACCCCAAAACCCAGAAAACTGAGACACAGAGGGGCCAATGGATTTGTTCAAGGTCACAGAGAAGGTTACAATAGAGCTGGTCTGAAAACCTGAGCCTCCTAATCTCTGGTCCAGGGTTCATTCTCATAAGCCAGGATCCTGCCAGTCATGTCCGAAGGGAACATTCTGGAACCAGAGGGATTTGTTGCCCAGGTGGAGAGAGTGACTTCCAGTGCCCCCAGAGCTTCCTCAGACGATGGAGGCAGGGTGGGCTGAGGTGTGGGAAGGGCAAGGGAAGACAGGAGTTAGGGGGGACGAGGGTGGCAAGTGAAAGGATTATCCCAGTCTGCTGACGAGTGCAAATTATATTAATATATGTGCTAAATACAGTCACTATATTGGAGTTTTTCACTAGATCACAGCATACAGAATCAAAAGTTTGCATTTCATATGGAATGTATCCAAAGAGGCCAGCACCACAGTAGGACAGCTTGCAATCACACACCCTGATATTTGGACGAAATAAAGTTCGCGGAATTTTATTTAAAAAAAATTTTTTTGTATTCGTAGTTGTTTGTCATCGTACCAATGCATGCAAAGCATTCCACTCCCAGAAACAACGGCAAAATGAGGTAATAGGAGTAATAAAAAAAATTAGTATCCTTTCTAAATAAATAAATTATAATTAAAAATGCAAAATAACTATAAAAATAATTAAATAAGAACCCACGATATCTACAAGTTAGTCATAAATTATGATTGTTAAATATAAGGCATTTAAACTCACAAAACCCTGTAAACTAGCAACGTGCCATGTTTTTTGTTTTTTGTTTTTTGTTTTTTCTATCAGCTGAAATCGCTCTAGCATTTGCTCTACGCACGCAGGAGATGAAACACGAGGGGTAGGGGACCTGACAGACGTTGCTACAGCCCCACGCGGGGAGTGTGTGTCCCGCCGGCCGGCGGGGGAGGGGGGGTGGCTTGGGGGATTTCTTCAAGAAAAAAAAATCTGGTGCTTTTTCTTCACCATTGAAAAAACTGTGCTTGTTCGTTAGGCGTAAAGGGTTAAGAATACTTGCACGGAGGCTGGGAACTTTTGCAGAAGAGGAGCTAGAGTCCCGCCACAGGTGGTAGGCGAGGGCTGCAGGGCCCAAGGGGGTCCTGGCAAGTGGAGGAGCCCTGAGCCTCACCCTTTGTCCTCACAGGCCAGGCTGTGGTGTTGTTTTTTAGATTGGTGTCCCTGGTGGACCCACTGCGGCCAGGGCTGTGCTGTGGCTAGGAGGCCCAACTTGGTCCTGGGGCAGCTCTTGCCCCAGAAGGCACTCATGCGTCTCAGTCAAGAAAGGGTCTGAGTCCCTTGAGTTGAGCAGGAGGAGGAGAACAGTTGGTCTCTCCTCCTGGAGGTGGTGGGTGTGAGATGCTGAGGCCTGAGCCTGCCTCTTCTCCCCTTATCCCGGCTCCCGGACGAAGGGGGAAGGGGCCTCGAGGGAGCAAAAGCACAGACACCCTGTCCTCTCTTGTTGGCCAGACAGATGCCCTGATAAAGGAGCTTGGAGGTGCCTGGAACTCTGTCACCTCCTGTGCCCCCCTGCAGGGAAGAGGGCCCCAAGAGATGAGGGGAATGGGGCTTTAAGCTCTATCCCCAAAGCTAGTGCTGACCTCTTCCTTCCAGGTGATTCCCACCACCCCAGGCAGTGCCTAAAGTTAGCCTGGGGCACTCCGGGAGCCTGCAGACAACTGGGAGGAGGAGGAGACTACAGCCCACTCTCAGCCTCTGAAACAGACATCAGTGTCCACAGCAAGTCATTTCAACAGCTCAGTTGGCACACCGCTGTAATGACGTGAATGATGTATTGATGTCAGGGAGGATCAGAGAATGTGAGTGTTGGAAGGAAATTTAGCAAGCATCTATCGATAATCCAACCTCCTCGTGTGGCAGCAGAGAAAACTGAGGCCCAGAGAGGGGAAAGCAGGTTTCTAGCACTACCCACTTTGTCAGGGAAGAGCCAAGCCTCCAGCTCTCACTCCATCTACCCACTGGCCTTAGAGAGAACAAGAGCCCAAGACTAAGAGGGGAGTGACCTTCCCTAGACCATCCTGGCTACCTGTGGGTCAAACCAGGGTAGGAAGAATTCCCAACATACAGGGACAACTAGTAACTAGCTTTCCCAAAAATTCTGACTCAGAGGTACTTTCCACCTTGTTGGGGTCTCCACCTTTAGCCCTAGAGACACTGTTTACTCACTGGAATCAGAGAAGGGGGCGAGGTCAGGCTTATTGCCATTAACCCAGAATTAGACTATTCACCATTTTTGCACTATTCTTTGTGTCTTTGCTCCTCAGCTACAGTGTAAGCTCCCAGAGGAGGGATTTCTTCTTTGCTATCACCTGTCCCAACACCTGCACTGGCAGGTGCTCAGGAAGGATGGCTTAGGAACATACTTGTGCAACCTCCCACCAGGAGCCACCTCCCCCACTCTGCCTGTAGGTGTCCAGAGTAGCCATCCCTCCACCTGACAGTTCCCATTGTGCTAGAAGGTTCTGCCTCAAGCCATAATCTGCCTCCCAGTCATTTTTACCCATTGGTCCTCATTTTACCCTTTGTAGCAGCAATGCAGACTCAATTTCCTTAACCTTATGGAATTCCTTCATATATGTGATAAATATCCTGGATCCCCTAGTCTTCTCTTATTGATACAAGGGCATTGAGACTTGGGTGAGGGACAGGCCTTTGAGGGAAGTGCAAATGGAGGGGAGGGGTAAAGGAAGAGAGCAGAATCCCAGCTGAGCCAGGGGTTTCCTCTTATAGATAAAGAAAGTTGGGTTGGGATTGGTGGATTTGGTGGGATTTGGTAGATTTTCCCATCTCCATCCCTCTGTTCTTCCATCTCTCTGCTCTCCTTAAGGTTCAGAAAAACTGTGGGGTGGTGCAGTAAGAAACACAATATGGTTTCACCTGGAACTTCAGGTCTGCCTCTCCTACGGCCCCCACCCCTATACCCCAAGGAGGTTCCCAAGAGAGACTGTCAATATGTGGGCAGGTAGTATTAATCCTCACAACAGCTAGGTGAGGTAGAGAAGTGGAAATGGAGATGCACTGTTGCTTCTCCCCACTCCAAGGAGAAGGAAACTGAGGCACAGAGAAAGAAAGGGGCTTACCCAATGTTGTCAAAGAGTCAGAGAAAGAGCCAGAGGCTAGGGACACAGTGCCTCCCAAACCCAGCCAACAGGGTCTCAGGGCCAGGGCCATCTCCAAGGAAGATGATTTGAGCCATCCCAAAGGAAGTTCCAAGTTCTCCTCAAGGTCCACAGTATTTGGCCTCAGCCCTTGAGTGCTAGCTGAGAGCACTTTGGCCAGGACCAAGTATCCACCCCCTATGCTATCTTAGGTTCATCATCTGGTTAATTTTTTGCATATGGAGGCAGTGACCAAATTACCTATTTGGGACAGGGCATAAGCAGGCTGAAAGGAAGAAGTTGGTCTGAGCAGGGGTATCCTGGCTCTGAGGAACCTGGTGGCTACTTTAGTTAAAGGCTGGCCCCTCCCTGATTCAATGGGGGGGAGGTTGAAGGAGGGGGGAAGAATGCCTGGGGCTAAGAGGATGGGCTCTGGTACTGGGGCTCCCTCCTTCAAGACAGAATTCTTCTCTTACCTACTCAACCTCTGCCTTCCCAACCCTGGCTGAGCCCCTCAGAGGCCCATCTAAGACTCCCATCTGCTCCTTCTCCAGTCCTCCCCATTCTCAAATGGCCCCTTCCATGCTCCATGCATTGTAAACATGAGAAAAACCAAAGCAAAGGGAAAAAACAAAATGGAAAACAAAACAAGGACACCCCCATCCCCCTCCCTGCTTCCCAACCTGGGTGGGGGAAAAAATCCGTTTTTCATCGTAAACAAGATTTGGCTTTTTTTTTCCTTTTTTTTTCCCCCCTACTTCTGATTCTTTTTCCTTTTCTCTCTTAAAGATAGGAAGATTTGGGCTGTCATTGGTTGGTTTGGTCAGGCACCAAAACAAGAAACTCAATGAGAAATATTTGGTGCGAATTCGATAATAGCGACATGTCCACCACAAGATGACTAGAGCACCACACACAACATTTTTCTTAAGCTAACATGCTCTGGTTGCCATCCACAGAAATAGCTAGAGACCCCTACATGGTTTCTACGTGGTCGAGAGGTATATATACAATCCTTCAAAGGGCAGGATTGAGGGGCCGGTCTATCAGCTAGGACCTTCAGGATCACCTCTAGACTCTCAGCAGCATGGGCCCCCCCTTCCCACCCCTGCTCTGGGCACGGCCAGCTCCCTCCCTCCCGCGCAGCGAGGCAGATGGGGACAGTCACCATTTTGGATGGGTGGGTCCTCCCCGACCCTTCCTTTCCCTCGGACACTGATACCACCAACTCCTCTTTCCACAAAATGTGCTTGCAGGCTTTTCCTCTACGTCAAATGGCTCAGAAGGCAAAGTTTGGCTGCAAGGGCTATGGCCGTGGGGGGACCTGGTGAAGGAAAATGGGGCATCCACTGGCTAATTCCTTCCTCAGCTGTCAGCTCCCAGTTGTGTCTCAATGTCCACCCGGCAGATGGGGCATTTCTTGCTCATGGCGAGCCACTGGTCCACACAGAGTTGGTGAAAAAGATGCATACAGGGTAGGCGTCTGGAAGAGAGGGGGAGAGTCAGAGGAATGCCTGAGGGGAAGAACCCCAGGGCTGTTCCAGGAGTTGAGGGATAACGGTTACTCAAGGGACCAGGAGACTCACACCCAGGACTACTGGGGGACAGGCCAAAGAGGGTCATGGGAGCTCTGCCACTGAGTGAGGCTGTGGCTGGGATGGGAAATCACTATAGGAAGGAGAACACCCAAATTCTCCTTCTGCATGCAGCCTCTCAGTGCAGCCTGAAACAAAACCATGACTGTCTTAGACCCGTGGTTGGCCAATTGCGGCTTGTGAGCCACATGCAGCTCTTTGGCCCCTTGAGTATGGCTCTTCCACAAATTACCACAGCCTGGGCGAGTCTATTTTGAAGAAGTGGTGCTAGAAAAAGTTAAAAAAATTTGACTCTCAAAAGAAATTTCAATCGTTGTATTGTTGAAATTTGGCTCTGTTGACTAATGCGTTTGCCAACCACTGTCTTAGACCATCCAGGCCAAATAGCAGGCTGTTCTCTGAAACTTATCATCTATAAGTCCATACCCATAGGCACCACACATCTAGAATGTTCAACACCCTATCGTCCTAGAACAACCATAAAGCACACTGTGGCATTCTTGGCTCGTGTGCGCACACATACACACACAAGAAAACCCCACCCGACAAACAGCACATGACTGATTACCAATACCCACGAAGGAAAGAAGACGAATCCAAAAGGCTGGCCTCATACCTCACATCTTCTCCATCCTCCAGCATAGACAGACAAATTGTGCATTTCTCATCAGTGTCTGACTCCTCCCCCTCTTCCTTCTTGCCTTTGCCATTTTGGGGTCTTCTCTACGAAATACAAAGGGGGAGCATGTTATCTAGAGCAGACTCAACTGGTGGTCTTGGCCCTTACAACCTCTTCCCCCACCTTTGTCCTCCAGGGAGGCAGTCTCTTTTTAAGCTCCTAAGTTACACCCAGACTTCTACGCTCTTCCCAGGCCCTTCTCCCTGCCTAATCTCCACCCCTCCTTGCTGCAGAATACAGAGGTTAAAGTCAAATGAACTTTATTATTGTTGTTCCTGGCAATTTATGTCCCAGGCACAAACTTTACACTGCCCTAGGAGCATAGAGTTTGGAAAGGAACTGGATACCAATGAATCAATCCTTTGCAAAATGGTGGCTGTGCATAAACAGCTTCATCTTTTCTGTTCCCCTTATCCTGTTTACTTCTCCTTACACCCTTTCCAACCTAGATCCCTGTCTCCAGCTTTCTCCTCCACTTTCAGATGCAGCATGCTTCATCCATCCATCCATACATTCGTTCATCTAATTTTCTTTCCTTCTTTCCTCTCTCCCTCCTTCTCTTCCCTTCCTTCCTTCCTTCCTTCCTTCCTTCCTTCCTTCCTTCCTTCCTTCCTTCCTTCCTTCCTTCCTTCCTTTCTTCCTCCCTTCCTCTCTCTACTCCCTCTTTTTCTCTCTCCCTCCTTCCCTCCCTCCCTCCTTCCCTCCCATCTTTTCTTCCTTCCCTTCTCCTTCTCTCCATTCCTTCCTTCCTTTATTTCTTCTACTTATACATGTCTATCCTGAGGAGCTAAAGATGGGCTCTGGATTGACCGCAATGAGTATGTTCCTGCTCTGAGATTCTCAGTACTTGTCAAGCTTTTAATTCTTAGATTTTTAATTTTTTATTTATTTGTCTTCATATCAGACTATATGTTTAGAGCAGTTTTAGTTTACATAAAAATTGCTGCTCTGATGCCTTAGTTGCCCATTTGTCTACATGTGAGACTGGAGTTGGAATTGTTTTCTAAGGCAAGTCTTAGCCTTCTGTGCAGGCACTCCCCTTGCTCCCCCCACTCAGATACTAACATTCATTTCCCTGTACACCTTCCAACTCACAAGTCCACATGCACACACTTACCCAGCCTCCTCCCTTACTAATGAGAGGCCACCATCTCCCCTCCTGGTTACACCTGACAGAGGCCAAGGAGAAAACCTGGGAAGGCATTGCCCCTTCAGAGCATCTAATCAGAGCAAAGGCTTCTAGATTTTGGACTGTGCCCTTCTGTGGACAGCCAGGCTGAAGTCAACTAGACAACCTACATCCTCCCCACCCTCACCCTTACTATGCATGCTGATCTGCTGGCTGACTCACCTTCTTGTACTTGTGGGGGAAGGTGAACCTCTCGATGGTGTTCTGCACAGCTCCTCGAGTCACATTTCCCAACCTGTCCTCAAGCTGTAGTAGCTCCTGCAAAGAGAAAAATGTGGACGTGTGCACTCGTGTGCAAAGGCACATGTACACATGTGATGAGAGGGAGAGGCACTGACAGATGTTAGCAGGAAGTATTCATACAGCCATTCAGAAGAACTTGTCTGAAAGAATGAAATATCTCTACTTGCTCTCAGTTTCTTTCTCTTCCTCTCAACCCCAAGGCTCCTCCTGACCCCCTCATGCCCTACCCACCAGGAAGGGAAAGGAGAGAGGACATGATAAATGATAATAGCTTCTCTACCAATCCCACTGGAGTCAAGCTGGCCAGAGGATTCCCAGACAGAGGGGCAGGCGTACCTCATAGCTCTCCCGCACAGCAGAGATGTGTCTGCTGGGGTTCAGTCCCTGGAGAGCAAGGAAGTGAAGCTGCGGGTAAGGGTAGTTTCGGATTTCATGGACAACCTGTTGGGGAGAAAATGCCTCAGATAGGATTCAAGGCACCATGATCTCAGCATCTGACTCCTCTTCCCATAACAGCCAATCTGCATACTCTGAGAAACTGTGGGCAGAAGTGCCATTTTTCCTGCTCCCGGTCTCCCTCACCCCCTCAAGAACCAAGCTTATGCTGGACCAGCCCCAGAAAGAATAACAAAATCAGTGAGGTAACACCTGGCCTGATGGGTCATTTATTTCATGCCAGCAGGTACTGTTGTAGGCCTTTCAGATAGCTAACGAATTTAATGATCTTATCAGATTTGCAATGTAGGTGCAGTTACTATCATCATTTTACTGATAGGGTTAATGAGGCACGGGCACATTTAGTAAGTGGCCCAACTTATGCAACCAAGTGGCAGAGCCACCATTTCAAACCCAGGCAGTTGGGGAAGTGGGGGCAGAGTCAGTTCCCTCCCTCTTGACTCCACACTGTCTGACCCAGGTGGGGCAAGTGAGGACACAACATTTAAGAGGGCACTGTGATTGAGACAAGTAATATTTTATTGCAACATTTTTTTAAGAAAATCAAAATTAATATAAAATATCTGTAATGAACAAAATGTCAAATTTTTCAGTACAGAGAGGATCTGCCCCTGTACTTGTTTGGAGCTGCCTCACTCACCTCCCCCCGACCCAGGTGTGAGTCAGAGGGCCAGGTGTCCAGCATAGCTCCTCGTCTCATTCACTACATGCCCCTGGCCTGCTACTTAACCTATCTAAGCCTCTGTTTGCTCAGCTGTAAAATAGGGATATTGCCTCTTCACGTGGAGTTATCAAGAGGTTTAAATAATTCATTTAAATTGCTTAGAACAGTGCCTGGTATGCAGTAAGTGCTAAATAAATGTTAGCTTTTATTCTCAGTAAATGGTGATTCATAACAGGAACCGGAGGGCCTTAGGGCTGAGAGACTGCTGAGATTACTGCCCCCATGCCCCTCATTTTACTGATAAGGAGACTGAGGTATTGAGTGGTTAAAGACAGAGGCAGTCTTTAACAGTCTTTATTGTAACATTTTTTTAAGAAAATCAAAATTAATATAAAATATCTGTAATGAACAAAATGTCAAATTTTTGCTTTGGGGTAGCAACGTGAAGAAGCTGCCTGGGAATAAGAAGATTTTCAGTCTTTTGTTACATTACTGTTGTTGTTGTTGTTGTTAGTTTAATGAAACATCTTCACCTTCATTCCATGCAGCTTGTAATGCCCCCAAAGGGAACCTGGTCCTTTGGCAGACTCAGTGCCCTGCAGTGAGGAGAAGCCAGCCTCCTGCAGGAAGCTAACTGGATCAGCAGCCAGGCCACCCCTTGGGTCTCTTATGTTCCTCACACCAGCCCTGTGAGGTAGGCCAGGCAGGTGTCTTCATCCCATTTCACAGATAAGTAAATTAACAACCACGCAGGTACTGACCCTGAGAAATTAACTAAGTGCAAGTCATACAGGTTCCAGAGACCACCCTGCTTGCTATTAGCCCTGAGCCTTTCCCCACACCTGCAACAACCCGTTCCACCCTCCATTGCCCCACCCAGTCCTTGCAGCTGAGCTTCTAGTGCAACAGGTGCTCTCAAGTCAGAGTGGGAGTAAGAGTTGGGAGGGGAGGGGAGCAGTTGGCCTGCCTGGGAGCAATACACACAGAGAAACAGGACACAGGGAGCAGGACACAAGGAGCTGCAGGCCTCAGCCCACTGTGTCCCCCAAAAAACAACAGGAGTCCATTCCTGGCAGAGCCCCCCACTCACCATCTGCGTGGAGGAGGAGTTTCTGGGAAAGTGGTGCATTCGAGGCGTCGCTAGGTAATGCTGATAGTGCTGAAGGATGGGCCGCACCTGGAACTGAGCAGGGCTCAAGCTGGCGTCCACACTGAGATCCCTGCGGGGACATGGCCACAGTGAGCCACAGGGGGTACTCAGCCATCAGGTTACAGAAGGGACCTCAGACATCCAGCCCATGGTGGAGAACCAGAGTCACAAACTGCCAGAACTGCAAGAAACTGGACCTCCGTCACCCGTCCCCTCTCTTAACAGACATAAATGAGACTCAGAGAAGAAAGGGCTTTGTAAGGTCTGAAGGGGCTAGAATAGTCAAGACCCCGTATAACTTTTTGAAATGAGTGCACCTAAGCACCCTTCCAGGACACACAGCCCGCCCCCCAAGGGAAATGCTAAAAGAAAAATCCAAATAGAGCTAGTCAGGGATTCAAAGCAAAGACAAGGTCCAAATAGACTGGAGGGGGTAGAGGCCATACTTTAACCACTTGGAGCAAACAAGAGAAGAGGGCCTCAGCTTCTGTGCATCGGGACCTGTTACCCTGGACCCCACCCCCACCCCGCTCCTAAAAGCATAGGAAAACTTATTTTCCTTAAAAATCGATCCATTCATGCTTCTGAAAAGGAACCAGGGCTCCTTGGGGAAATGGCTAATTTCAGGTCTGGAGCATGAAATGTGCAAAATGAGTTTGAGCGAAACATTTTATCGTAACTGAACACACTACCAGGGTCATATCAAAACCATCCTGAGGAGGTGGGAACTGGCCAGAGTTTGGAGAATTTGCATATCAATGAGTGTAACTGCAATAGATTGAAACACATCTGACAGGTACAAATCCACAAGGCGACCCTAAAGAAGACTGGTCCCTTTGAAGAATGCTAAGGAGCCAACTCCTCATTTTGAAAACTAGTAAATAAAAGTGGGAGCGTGATAAGGATGGAGACACGGGAGTGGTGGCTCAAAGTCAGGGTCAGGTTATCAGGCCAGGGCCAGAAAGGGTTGACAGAAGCTGCTTGAGTGGCACTAAAATATCCTCAAGGAAGAGGAAAAGGCTGGGGCTAGACAAGGGCAGATGAGGTGTCTTAATTCCTGAAAGAATTTAGGGCAGAATTCAGTGGTTTCTGATGCTTCTCTAACGGAAAAGGGGTTCCAGACACTCTCCTCCCCTCGCCCCCCACTCCCACCCCAGGGTTCCTTGCAGAGGTGGTAGTAACACTCCTAGAATTCATTTCCTGCCATCTCATTTCCAGACCGTGCTTCTCCTGGCAGGAGAGGCCTCCCTGGAAAAGGGGGCAGGATGCCATCAGCATGATCACAAGTACTAAACGCCTCTGTCACTCACAGGAGGCCGGCCCTTGTGGAGCAGAGCTAATTAAAGGAAGGAGAAAGGGTTGCCTACTTGGGAAGTGGGGGCTGAGCAGGGAGGAAGGACCCAGGAGTGGGCTCAGGTGGGCTCAGGACAGGGGCCTCCCAGCATCCCCTGCTGGGGCACGGACCAGCCTCTGGGCCTCAGCCTCCATGCTTCCCCAGACCAGCAGGGGTCAGGAATGCAGAGGGATTGAAAGGAGGAAGGAAGGGGAGGAGATTTGGCTAAATAATCAGAGTGGCCAAGGGCAGTGCCCGGATGCTCCTCCTGACTTCTCTCCGGGACTCTCACCTGTGTCAACTGTCCAGTCCCACTCGCCACATTGGCCCCCGTGTGTTTGCTCGGATTGTTCAGGGTGTGCAAGGGCTCTGGGTGCCCATGTGGACCGGATTGAATTAGATTGGATTGACTGGATGCTGAGGGACAGAATTCAATCCAAACTGCAATTAAATCTCCCTGATTTGAATTTGCTAATTAGAAAAGGCTGAGCTCAATTCGGCTGCCGTGCAATCTGTCTTTCCGGGGAGTGTTCAATGTGACAGAGTGTACCTGAGAGCCAGCAGGGGCTGGGGGTAACAGAGCAGGTTGAAACAACCATTTCCTGTCTTGGGAGCACTGTTGGCCGTCAATCAACCAGAGCTATCCTTTGGAATCATTCCTAGGTGCCAGGCCTAGGTTGCTCCCAAAGCAACCCTGGACTAAGCCAATCTGCGTGACTAACTGGCTGAGAAATGGCACAACTGCACATCTTTGTGTTTAGTCTATCCTTCCCGTTGAGGCTTTTCTGTTATTTTGTATATTTGTTTCTACGTTCTTTAAAAAAAAAAGTTTTTTGCCTCCAAGTAAGAATAGCACAAAAAAATCCCTGGATACCCTTCACCCAGATTCCCCAAGTGGTAATGGTTTACTATTTTACTCTCTCTCTCTCTCTCTCTCTCTCTCTCTCTCTCTCTCTCTCTCTCTCTCTATCTTTCTCTCTCCCTCCCTTTCTCCCTCCCTCTAACCCCACCCCCTTCCTTACACTTCTCTATGAATTTTTTCCTGAATGATTTAAAAATAAGTTTCAGGCATGACACCCTTTACCTCTAACTACTTCAGGGAACTGCATGAGTTTTTCAAGTGTTTGGGAGTTCACATCCAACCTGAGTTTAGATCAGCCCTCTCCTAGCTAGAACAGAACATATGTTGTGACCCAGGATCCAAAACCAAGCAACACTACATCCCAGGGCAATGAAGACCTCCATCCCGCATGCAGGATATCAGGAAGCCTTCACAGAGGCCCAGCGCCTATACCACCTCAACCCCTCTCCCCAGCTTCTCCCCGAGTCCTTGTCTCCGATCTGGCTGGCTATCTCCTTGCTGGTATGCCCTGGCTCTTCTCTGTGGGTCTCTTGAGGTTCATCCTCTCCATGAAGCCTTCTCTGACTCTTCTTTCTGCCCTTCTCCCAAGCGCCACTGCTTCCTAGCCCTCATTGAGCTTAGGAAATGTTTTGTATCTCTGCCCCCATCTCCCCTGCAGGAGCAGGAGCCCTGAGCCTTATGTGGGCACATGGGCACCCAACCACATCTGAGCTAACTGTCAGGACCAGGACCCGTGGGGACCATTTGGCCCTGAGAGTGGCTGGGGACAGGGGCACAGCCTGGGGCTTGAGGACCAGGTCTCCTGCACCACTCAAGGGAAGGAAACAGAAACTCCATGGGTTGGGCAAGGCCATTCACCCTCCATCCCTCTCCCAGGGACCAGAAAGACTCACCAGTCAGTGCCCTCAGCCAAATACCTGGGCTGAGGTGTCTGGAGTTGGTGGCCGAAGTCGAAGCTGGGGTAGAGTCGGTGGGGGTGGACAGACACGCGCTCCTGACTCCGCCTGCACCGGAAGGGAAGGAGGCCATGGTGTCAGGGCTGCCCAGGCCAGCCCAGAGCCCAGCAGCTCTGAGCAGTCCCAGCCAGCCTTCCGAGCAGGAGCTTTGCCCCTCCTCCCAAACTCTGAGGAAGCTTCCCAGCTGGACAGCAGCCAGTAACTCACACATTCCTGTTCTCTCCGGCTGTCCACTGTACTGAGGCCTCTTCCTGGGTTTGTCTGCTGCAGGTCACCTGCCCCTCCCAGGCTCCCAGGCTTTTCTTCTCCCTCTCCACTTCCATGGACCTTGGTGGGCTATCTTCAGGACACTCAGATCTGCCTCCTGTAGGCTCGCCCACCTTTGTGCACCCTCTGCTCCCCCATGCTCTTCTCTCCTTGACCCTTCTTCACACTCTTCCCCGCTTTGACAGCCACCTCCTACAGGAAGGCCTCCCTGAACAATCTAGTCATGGTGACCCCTCCTCCCTCTGCTCCCATACAGCACTCACCCCTACAGCTATGGATGCTTATGGCCTTAGAGATCATCTAGCCAAAAGATTATTAAAGTGTGCCGCAGCCCCCTGGGAATCCTCCATAGCTATGAGCTCAAAACTATGTTCATAATCATTCTATGATGTTCTTTCCTTTTTCATTCCCTCACAGGTGAGCACTGGAGATTTCCAGTAGCTATGTGACATGTGATTTGCAACACATGAGAACACAGTTGTCCTCTATTAAGCCAGGCATTGGAGAGATTTACAAGTATGTTCTAAATAAAAAAGGAAAAGGGTCACTCTTCTTACCACGTTAATATATAACTATTTTGCAGAAATATATTATTGGTGTTAACATATAATGAGTCCTGTGGTTATCTTCAAATGAATTAATAAGTATTTTTTAAATCTCTGTTTTAATTTTGAATAAGTATCAATAGTCATAACCATCAACACAGAAGCTTGAGAGCCACTGAGCTACTCCAACTCTTTCTCTTGACAGTTGAGGCTCCTTCAGACCTTTAGATTAGTGACATCTGACTTTTCTCTCCATTTGGTTCATAGCTGGTCTCGCCAACAGACCAGGCGCTCGTGGAAGGCAGGACGGAGCCAGCATGTCCTTTGGGTATTCCTTCGGGATCTTGGGTCTTAGAACCAGGTGATCAGGACGCTAGTGAGGACATGGAGGGTGCCCTGTCAAATCGCCCCCCAGGTGCAAACTTCCACTGCAGGCATCAGTGACCACCGGCTGCCCTGCTCCCGTCCCTACCTGGGCAATGTAACAGGGATGCACACTGACCACGTGTTGAGTCAAGAGAGCTCCCACGGCCTAAACAAATCCCTCTCATCTAACTGAGCAAACGCTGCCCGGGCACAGGCCCACTTAGGGGCTGCATAGTGACTGCCCTTGGTCCCACCCCAGCCCCACTGGCCACCAGGAAGCTCCCACCTGGGGTGCGAGACGAGCCTGCGGTGCTGGGCTTCCAGGAGCTGCTGCTGCAGGAGGTATTGCTGGTGCAGGGCCTGAGGTAGGAAGGAGGGACCTGTGACATCCTGGAACGGCAGGGTGGGCAGCGGGGTCAGGGACTGGTGCAGGGCGCCGCTGTGCTGGTGGGCCGGGGCCATGTGGGCGCTGAGGCCCGGCTGTGACTGCACGGGGTGGGCCAGGGGAAAGTCGGGAGCGAGCTGCTGCGGCTGCAGGGGGCCCAGGTGGAAGTGGCGGCAGGAGGTAGCGTGCGGATGCTGAGACCTTTGAAAGGGGGCACCTGGAGAGGCAAGGACAGAGAGAAGACCTGGTGAGGATCAGCGCTGCGTCCCTCCCCTGCAGATGCTGCCACCACCCTGAGGACTTCCTGCAGCTGCTGACACTCCAGACCTTCAAAAGCAAGGTCATTGCTTTTATGTCCACATGGTCATCTTGAATACACCAAGGAAAGACCCCGTGCCTTCGATGTTGGAGGAGAAAGGGGTGCTTTCTTTAAGCATCCTGTAAAAAAATTAACACACTGGTGAAAGAGGTTTTAAGGTCCCTGAAGCAGACTGGCTTTCTTGAATTAGATGCCTCCCGCGCAACCTCTCACCTCACCGCCTTTTCTAATAGATGCCACATGGAGAACAGTGTGTCCGGCCTCGCCAAGCTCTGAGCTCCCCTGAAGCCTTGGCTAGCCCATGGGACCCTCGTTTCCAAAGAGAAAACAACCAGAAGTTGTTTTCTATGAAGTTTTAAGAAGAAGAAAAAAAACTAACCACTCAAATATAATTAAATAGTATGTTCTAATATTATAATTTATTTAAAAGCAACCATTTCTAGGAATAAGCTGGGCTCAGGCAACATCTAACAGGGTCTCCGTCACTTTGCTAAATAAAATTGAGCTCCATGACAAGCAGGCCTTGTAAATTCCCCAGGAGCACACATGTAGTTCCCGGCACTGCAGGCCTCGGGGAGGCCGGGAAGGGGACTCGGCCAGGCAGGAAGGCTTCCTGCTAAACTCTGCAGCTTCAGCTCCTCTCCAAACCCCGCTGAAATGAGAGCAAAGGGGCAAAGAGCAGGTAAACAGACAAGGACAGAGGGAACAGGAGAGGTGACATGAGCAGGCAACAGGTGTCTACAGATTTTTGGAAGCTGGAAAGCAGATGGGGAATTAGCAGAGATGAGAAACCAGAAACTAAGTTCTAACCAAAGGGGTGTTCAGCAGGAAGGTGAGTGGGGATCTTGCTTGAAGGGTCAGGGATTGGAGGTGGTGGCTACTGCAGAAGGCAGGAGAGAGGGTGAAGCTGAGAACAAGTCATGAGAAGCAGTCTGGGACTCCTCACCCTGGCATTTTGTGGGGAAACTGAGCCTAATCCTATATATTAGGATTAGGAGAATGTCTGACTCATGAACTGAAAGAAACTATGCATGGTTTACAACCAAGGCCCTAAGACACCCCCCCCCCCCCCCCCCCCGCCACCTTCCTTGGTTAGGGGGTTTTGTTCTGGCTCTGAAACCACTTAAATTTCTGGGGTAGTGGGTTGTGATTTGCATTGACCATCTCGTGGACTGGGCCACCCCAGTCCATGTTGGACTTGAAACTGGGCCCCGACACTTATTAAAAGAATTCCCGTCTCTGTCAGAAGGGTTTCCAGCTCCTTTGGTTGCATTTGCTCCTCTGCCATCACGCAAACCAGTGCTGAACACTGGGAGGCAGCTGTTTTGCATACTGCCAAGGCTTAGCAAGATGCTACTTCCTACATGTCCAACTGTTCATTTCATTCACTCATCCATCCATTCATTCACTCAGCCAGCATGTTTTGGCTATGCATTAAGGTCTGTGCTGGACACCAGGGTTATAGGTGGATGAGACAGAGCCAGTTCTCGCCTTCACTGAGTGAGATCTTTTGACCATAGCGCCTGCCATAAAATGTGTCCCTGCCAGCTAGCTGTCCCCCACCACCCTCTCTCCCACACCATCCTGGGGCCTTTGTCCTCCCCCAACCCCCTACCCCTTCCCAAGGCCTGTTCTGCCTCCACCTGGGAGGGAGAGTGATGCTGGGTCAGTGAGCTGAGTGACAGCGGGGAACCTGACACCCTGAGAACTGGCCTGGGGAGGATGGGACATGCCAGACTGACTTCCCTGGATTCCGCAAGGGTTTGGTTCCCACCTTCCTCTCCCAGGATCCCACATCCCTGGGAGTAAGGGGGCAATTTGGCCCTAGTTGATGGGTGGGTCTGCCACAGGGACCCTGGTCCTTGCCCCACAATGCATCCCATTCTTCCCTTTTCTCTTTACCCAAGGGCTTCGAAGTGGTTGCTCTCAGCCCTGGAGTCTTGAGAAGGAAGCCACTTTATTTTGGGGTGACCGCACTGTTCAGATTAGAAGACAGCTAGATTATTCCCACTGCTGAGGAGGCTCCCTGCTCTGGAGAGGCCTTGGTTAAGCCTCATGGCTCTGCCTGGGTTACCGTCTCTGACATTCTCACTTCTTGGCCTGGCCCCTGCTCCTCCCCCTTGAGGCTCCTCTGCACCCCTTGACTCTTCCCCTCATCCTCAGTCCAGAGGAAACCCCAGGTGGGCCTGTGTCCTCTGGGTGTCCTGGACCCTTTCTGCACCACCCTCCTCCTTTGTAGGTCCCCTCGCTTCATTAAGTGCCCTAGTTCCCTGGCTCTGCCCTCTCCCTCCCATGGACAATTGGCTTTTAGGGAAGGCATAGACTCAAATCTCCCCTCTGTCAGTGAACCTTCCAGAAACTCGGGACCTCGTCACTGTCATCTCCACCCACCTGCCTGAAGCCCTGGGCCCGAGGCCTCTGCCTCTCCCTTTCCTTCCCTGCAGGGAAGCCCTATGGTTTCTTCCCACTCCTGTCCCACTCATTCTCCGGCTATCAGTCTGTTGGGCCTAACCCTCCAGTTTGAGCATGTGCAGGACCTAACCCTCCAGTTTGAGCATGTGCAGGCTCGATCCCCAGGATTGAGCCTAAACCAGCAGTCTGACATCCCTTGAGGAGTCCTGGATTGGAGAGGGTACAGGTTGTGGACTGAGGAGACCACCCCCCACACCATGCATGAATTTTGTGCACTGTGCCTCTAGTATTCTCTATAAAAACTCAAGTGCATTTTTTTTAAAAAGCCAATCTCCAAACCCCAACAATGCTCATGAAGTGGTGGGGCACTCACAATAACATTGCTTGGTACCCCAAATGGGCAGACCGAGTTCAGAAAGCCACTTGAACTGGGCCTCCTGCTCCTGAGGTTTGCAAGACATGTTCCACTTATGCAAAGACCCTGTGAACACTGTGGACAGGACCGAGGGTAACATCGTCGTCCACCTCCTGTTTCCCCATGAGAACTACAAGTTCTTGTGTGTGCCTCTGCTCTGCTCCAGCCTGGCTCTCAGGGCCACTCTGAATTGCCATGGAAAAACATTTAGACAGTGGCTTTTCTCGGGAGCTGTTATGTTTTAGCAAGAAGACATCATGAAGTTCTGATGGTGGGATTTCAGACAGCAGCCAGTGAGTCTGGCCACTGTGGGAGTCCCGGCCTCCCCTGGCCCCTGAAATCAAATCACATCAGTGGGAGGGTATCCATTTGCTCTCAGAGGAAGCCAGAGGCAATTAAATTAGATTCCCAACTGTTATTGCTCATGGCCACCTCAGTCTAACACCCTGGGGTGTGTGTGTGTGTGTGTGTGTGTGTGTGTGTGTGTGTGTGTGTGACAGAGAAGGAAGTGAGGTAGGACATCGAATGAAATACTGAGAGAGGAAACAGAAAGGCAGGCGAGAGAAGAGAGAGCAGAAAGGAAATAACAAGAAGGAGAGAGAAAGAGAGGAGGGAGGAAAGAGAAGCTGCCTGGGAAAGGCAGAGTAGAGGTGTCTCAGAACTGGCCTCACCTGCCTGCCTGCAGGGGACACTGTAAGACATCTGTGGAGGTGCCTCACAGGGGGCAGATGTTTCTCATCCTCCTCTGGGCCCAGCTCAGGGCTGGCTGCAGAGATGGGGCAAAGAGAATACCCACTCCTCACATGTCCCCTCTGTCCCCATCAAGACACGCAGGGGAGAGTGCCCAGGGCACCCTGCAATGAGCCACCCCAGGGTTCCTTGCCAAGAGAAGCACCCTGGCTGGCTTCCTACTCCTGGGGTGAACCCAGGGACAACAGAGATACATGGTCCAGTAACAGAATTCTGGAACCAGAAATTGTTCAGGAGGAAGTCAGTGGTTTAGATTAAGCATCTCTCTCTCTCTCTCTCTCTCTCTCTCTCTCTCTCTCTCTCTCCCTCCCTCCCTCCCTCCCTCCCTCCCTCCCACTCTCTCTCTCTCTCTCTCTCTCTCTCTCTCTCTCTCTCTCTCTCTCTCTCTTCCTCTGTCTCTACGATATAAACAAGCCCAGGCTAACCTCCTGGAGAATGAGACCATGTGCAACAGAGATAAACTGTCCCAGATGATCATCAAGGATATAGATATATCAGTCCAGATAAAACTAAATAAGACCAACTTCCCTGCCGAAACCGTTTTTGGCACAATGGATAGAGCATTGGCCTGCACACTCAAGGGTCCCGTGTTCGATTCTGATCAAGGGCATGTACTTTGGTTGCAGGCACACACCCAGTAGGGGGTGTGCAGGAGGCGGCTGATCGATGTTGCTCTCTCATCGATGTTTCTAACTTTCTATCCCTCTCCCTTCCTCTCTGCAAAAAAAAAAAAAAAAAAAAAAAAATCAATCAAATATATATTAAAAAAAAAAAAAGACCAACTTTCCAACTGAATTCTTTGAGCCCAACTCAAATTATCAACCACTGAATTGTGAGCTGAATAAATGGTTGTTGTCTTAAAGCCAAGCTTTGGAGTGATTGCTATGGAAAAGCTAATTGCCATTTATTGAGGTACAGACTCAATTTTGAGTCATGCTCTTATTGTTTTGAATGTGAGTCTGGATGTCTGGAGAGCAAAATCCTTGTCTTTTCTCCCTGCAGCCTCCAGAGCACCCTCAAGAGAGGGCTGGATGGGATTGGGGTGCTCACTGCACACTTACTAGGCAGATGGATGGATGAATCCCTAACCACAGCCATGTCTCTTAGTCACCCTCCCCCCCACAAAGCCAGAGAGCTTTAAATGCCTCTTCTCTCTCTCTCTGCCTGTTATTCCATGAGGGTTTGCAGTTGAGCCTTGATTTCTCAGAGCTTTCATCAGCAATAGAGACAGAGAATTTAAACCCTCAGTTAGGTGTTTCCTTGAGAACGCGAAGCACTGATTTTTGGCCTATTTTGTCCTCGCACACACAGCCTTTCCCCAGATGTGCTGGCAAATAGATAAATCTATTGTTTCGAGCTTTTCCTCCTCTCCGCCCTCATGACATGTTAATTAGCAGAGAAAATGCCAACAGCAAAGTCAAAAGGGCTGAGGACAATCCCCAGCCTTGCATAGCCAGCTGGTGTCACCCTGGGCACCCTGACTCTCCCATCCAAGGTCCCTGATATCTGATAACAGTTCCCCTTAATGAGGGAACCTGGCAGCTGGGGCAGCAGAGGAAGAGAAATATGGTTTTCTCCACATACTTACATCTTTTTGTACCATGTGCATATATTATATGGTTTTTCAAATACATTTAGTAGCTTAAAAATAAAATAATAAAAATGTAAGTATAGCAGAGTGGAAACTGGTCAATCTCCAGTGCTGTTCTGTTCCTTCCTCATCCTCCCACCTCCGAAGGTTCCCAGGGCCTCCCACAGCTGTCTTCACTTCTTCTCCCCAAATTTCAACTCTCCTTCTTTCCCCATTAGAAGGTAAATTAACTGAAATGCAAAGAAAGTACACAACCTGCTATCACCCATCCAAGGCCCTGGCTAACACAAGATGAATCTGGGGTCAGCTCCAGAGCTCTGTAGTATCCAAAGCTGGAGTGTGGCCTCTGCTCCCCTTAGCGCCCATCACTCAGGACTACTCAGAAGGCCAGAGGAAGGCCCCTGACATGGGGGGGAACTCAGGCTCCATGGGACAGGCATACTTTGGGGTGAAGAGGGTCCCCCCAGGGCCCCTCAGATGTCACCACATCTGGCTAAGGCTGGGCTTGAGTGATGCTGCTTTTATAGAAGATGCTCTGGGTTGAACTTGAGCAACAGTTCAACCTTGGAAAGGGTCCGACAGCCACCTTATTCTAACCCCACTCCAGAGAGAAGAGGTCCTGGCAGACTGCCCAGCTGGCATGTTTGAACCAAACAATTTTGAAAACTGAGTTCAAGGCCTGTCATCAGAAGCAACAAACATAAGAGCATGCCACAGAGCCCAGGTCTTCTGGCCAAGGCAGGAAGACACCCAGAACACCTCCAGCTTCTTGGGGGTGGGGAGAGAAGGGGCTGTGTTGCTTGCAGTTGAAGCATCCCTCATTCTTTGCACCCAAAGCCTTGGGACTTCTGGGGTATTTTGAAGATCCTCGTCAGGGAAACTGGGAGGATCTGCCAGTGAACTTGGCCAAAAGCTCTCTTTGAGCCTCCGTGTGCTCCTCTCTGACAAGGCAAGTGATTAGCCCACAGGTGTGACATTTGGAGCAGGAGGCGTTCACTGCATTGGCAGCTCATAGCACCTCTATTTCCAGGCCAGCTCCTTGCCCTTCTCCAAGAGTGCGGGGTCGTCAGCACCAGCAGCAATTGCCCTTCCTGTCTTCCCAGGGTCTCTTAGAGAGGGACTATTTCACAGTCAAACTGTGGCTTAGAGGACCCTCAGCCAGAGGCTGCAGCCACGGGGGGGGGGGGGGGGGGGGGGGGGCGGGTACGGACAGGGAAGAGGAAGCGCAGCAAGTGAGAAGAAACAAGGAGGCAGCCTCATTAGCACTGACAGAGTGCTGGCCTCCCAGGAGCCCTCCCCACCCTCCCAGGCTGCGCTCAGCCTGGGGCTCAGCTCCCAGAGAGACATATGACAGGAGGGAGCCTGCTCTCTGCCCGGACTCCCACTGTCTTCAGAGCCTGACAGGCAGCTGTGAGCTGCTAGGAAGAGTCAGAGACTGTGACAGACAGCATACAGGCGGGGACATGTTTGCCTGCAGGCTTAGTGGTGAGCCTCTGGTGCTACCAGGCAACCAAGGGACCAGGGCTGTGGGCCCACTTCTGGCCAGCCGGGCAGCCAGCACAAACCAGCATATGTCCCTTCGACCCCACAGTCCCTGGAATCTACCCTTCCCCAAACTAGGGCCTGTGGTTTTGGCAAAATTCATGGGCAGCTGTCCAATGTGAAATCTGATTTTTGAAGGATGGGGGTGGGGAGATTTTAACCCTGGGGGGTAGGGGGACTGCTTTTTGATTCCCCAGGCTCAGAGATGAGCCATTCTCTCCCGCTGAGCTCAAGATCTGCACTTGGGGAAGAGAGGGCGTTTAAAAATAGCATAACTGGCTTGAATATCTCTGCTCCCAGGCTGCTGCAAGTCATATCCAATTACTCTGCTGACAAGAGGCTCTTAGCCCAGGGAGCCTGGCATCCCAGATGTCATTCCAGGGGGGCTGGACACTGTGGTCCCTCAGCCCCTTCTTCTCCCAGTGGGCATCCAAGGACCTGAGAGAAAGGAACAGAAAGGCCATGGCCCAGCCCAGGCCATAATTCAGACATGTCTAGCTACTTGGCTGGATCTGGTTTCCTTGAACCACACCCCCACCCCTCTTGTTCACATTGGTGCACAGCCCTGCATGTCTGACCCATGCCTGGGATTCCACCAGTAGAGCTTCACCCCTTTGGAATGTAAAGAATTTTTCAAGATTCCCCACTAACATGCAAGTGACCCTCCCTGGGATGATACTTAATCACAGTTGGGGACACAATAGAATGTCAACTCCATGAGGTGGGCCCTCTGCTTTCTGGCTCACTGCTGACACACAGTAGGTACTTACCAAATGTGCGTTGAAATGAATAGACTCGTAATAAAGGGGACTTGGCAAGAAATGCCCATGGCAAGAGTGAGAAAGAAGCAGCTGACCCAGAAACATGCGTCCTATTGATGGTGGCACATGGCAGATCTCATCGACAAAGACCAAGCTCAGAGGTCCTAGTCTCTTTCCTTTCTCCACCCAATGCCACAGCAGTTATTGTTCTGCAAACTCTCCCAACCCAAAGCGATTTGCCAGTAGCCGCATTACACCAGCAAATGCTAGGGCTGAACTTATCTCCTGCAAGGCCGCAGTCCACCTGCTCCAGGCAGCTGTCCACTCCTTTCTTAAACTCTCACAATGATTGAATGCTCAGGGAACACAAACTAAGAGAGCTGTCACGGGGTGGGGAGGGGCAGGGAGCAGAGGGTGCCTGAATCCACTGGGCATGTTTTGACTGTCTTGTCTATGACACTTGTCACTTTCCACCCAGTGCTTGTTACCAGGAGCCTTGACTTAGCCACTTCCCCAGGTGGAGGCAGGGTCTTGGTCAGCTGCCACACAGCCCACACCTGACACACCCTGGTGCCCAGGAGATGTTTGATAAATGAGTGTGTGTGTGTGTGTGTGCGTGTGTGTGTGTGTGTAAGGTCCTGTAAACATTACAAAGACACATGTAAAGGATCCAGGGATTGCTCTTACTGACCATTTCCATTAACCTGGACAATTGAGGAAATGAGGCATAAAGTGAGTTCACCATGTGCCATGCCAATGACGAGAGTGGGAGGAACAAGCAGCACTTCCATTCACTGGGCACTGTTTACAATTCCTTTGTGACAGATTTCCATTCGCTTGCCTGGGAGGCCCTCCCCGCGGCAAAGCCCATGGATGGCTCCTGGTGATAGCTCTGAGTGTTTCCAGGCTTGGCTCCAGCTCTCTGCCAAGATGTAAGCTCTACCAGCACCTTCCTGGGGTGAAACTGCCATTAGCACAGGGAACCTTGTTAAACTGAGCATGAGGATCCTTCAGCTGAAGGCCATAAGCAGAGCCCTCAATGGTGAGTTTGCCTTTCGGTTTCACTGCCTGAGCAGTTTTGACCTTTGTCACACAACACACAACTGGCTGGCTCTTCCTCTTCCTCCTCCTCCTCCTCCTTCTCCTCTTCCTTCTCTTCCTCCTCTTCCTCCTCTTCCTCTTCCTCCTCCTTCTCCTCCTAACTGTGGGAAGCCAGGTGTGTGTACACAGAAGTGGGAATGATGACAGCTGCTGGCATATCACTGGCAAGACACTGAACACCTGGAACTCTCTCTCATTCATTCATTGCCATTCATTCTTTGGTCATGGTTTCTCCTATCACAGTACCTCCTTTCCTTTCCTGGAAGTGGGAAATAAACTTGCAGACAATCCTTTCTCTTGGGGCAGTGGAATCATTAACATTCTTTCTCCCAGTCTTAAAGACTTGTAGTAATAAAGATGGCTGGCATTTATATTGAACCCACTGTGTGCCTGGCACGGTTAGGTGCTTCCCATATGTTACCTCATATAATCCTCTGGACTTGTGGTGTAGCTATGGTTATTATCCTCATTTACTGATGAGGAAACCAAGGCACAGAGAGGGCAAGCACCCTGCCCTCAGACAAACTTGAAGTACCCGCAGGGCCACTAGGCACTGGTTCGAGACTTGAGACTTTAATTAGAAGCCACAACTTGCAAAGAGGTCTGTGCAGTGACTTCTAAAACAGATGAAGGGCATAGCGCAGACTATCTAAACTCACATTCTTTTGACACCAGCTCACTCACACTCACAGGTTCCAGATAAGACCGCAGACAAATTGGTCTGACAGCAATTATTCCAAATAGGCTTGTGTGTTCTAACAATATGACTTTCAACTGTTCTAGCAGTCACTAGTTTACCAACTCTGACTAAGATCATGCTATAATAACACCAGCCCAGACTCCCAAGTGCCCCCTTTAATGACCCCTCTGGTGTGCCCGCAGTTTCCCTTGAGGTGTGCTCTCGCTTGCTGTGTTTGGCTGCAGGTGTGTTCCTAATGGTCTTGGCAGATGGGCTTTCACAAGATAAGCTCAGTCACCGTCCCACCTCTCCTAGGAAGGCTCCCTAGCCCCTTCACTGCCTCCCTTAGTTCCTGAAGGTGCCACCAGTCCCCATGCTTCTCCATAAGCAAGGTTTTCCCTGGGAACCTGTGACATTTGTAATGATGTAATGCCTGTGATGTCACATGTCTTCCCTGTCACCCCCACCAGGATGTATGCTCCTCCCAGGCAGGAGTTACCGATATGTCTCAAGGCCAGCTCCCAGCCAGTGCTTGCCTGCCCTTGACCTTTAAAAGCCAGGCATGAAGAACAGCTGTGAGTCATTTGTTTCCATGCCAGCCTCTGCTGGAGCCACAGGTCTGGAAATGGCCTCTGCATTAGAAAGGATTAACCTTCCACTTCAAAAAAAAAACTAAACTAAACAAAACCCTAGGGAGACCATCTAGAAGGAAATACCAAGGGGTTTACATGGTCCTGTTGGGTGATGGGAGCAGGAATGATTCATAAAGACAGTAGGTACCAAAGAGAGAAGCACAGTGACCAGCTAGCGGCCGAGGTGCCTGAGGAAACGTCAGGGCCCTGCAAGGAAGGGAAAGCGCTTCCTCCAGAGGGCTGGGTGGGTCTGAAGCTGGGTGCCTAGGCCAGAGCTACTCTCCCACCCAACCTCAGGGGCAAAGGCTGCTCACTCCCTGCGGAGGGAGGCAGTATGCCTGTCACTGATCCCAGGACCTCAAATAGATCACAAACACAGGGAATTCAAGGCCAGACAGAGGAAGCCCAACTGCATGCGGTAGGATGCAATTTTAGTCTCATTTCCACCCAGGAGGTGGGAGAGGCAGGGGCAAAAGTCAGGTTCCAGAAGGTTTTAGAAAACTTAAATAAAAGCTCCATAAATAGTCGTTTTTAGAGGGGAGCTGGGCTGCTCAGGGACAGAATGAGGGTGATGTGAGGAAAGACAACTGCCTTTGCCTCCCCTGTTCCTGGGCATCCCCATCAGCATCAGGATTTGGAGACAAACAGGCTAGTGCTGGAGCTGCCAACTGCCCTCACTACCAACCCCTAGGTGCCAGCCAGGCCCTGCCTCAGGGCAGGCAGCCCTGTGTGGGACAGGACGAGATAAGGGACCTCAAGGTCTGGCCTCATTGCTGTAGGTGGGTCCTGTGCCCAACCCCCTGTGGCTACACTTGTGCTCCGGACACTCAGAGCTCCCTGGGTCCAGATACTGGTGCTCTAGTCCCTAACGTGCCTCTGCCTGGCAGGAGACCCTGGGCAAGGTGGGCCCTGTCATTGGCTACACTCACAGCTATAATCCCAAATCTCTCCAGCCAGCCCCACACCTTAGGAAGCTCTATACCTAGCTCTCCTATATACATTTCAGACCCAACCCACCCAAATCAAATTCATTTCCCCTCCCACCTGCTCCTCCACCGGTCCTACCCCTGGGTGTACAGAGTTCACCTGGACCCAAGTCCAGGCAGGATCCTAGGAACCTTCCTAGCACTTCCCTCTTACTGTCTCTCTCTTCCACCCTCTCTGTTCAATCCTTCTCCCACTTGTGTTGTTTCTACCACTTCCCACAACCACTCCTCGCTGCTACCACTGCATCCTACTGTCTCTGGTGAGTCTACAGCCTTCACTGTCCCAGCCTGGGTCACGGCTGAACCCCTCACTGGCCCCACCTCCCTTCTGGTCCCACACTGCCCTGCACACTCTGGCCAGCCACCTTCCAGCCGCCAGCCCATTGGCTTATAGAGTTCCATGGCTCCCAGCAGCTATGCTGACTACCTCTGGCCACAGGCACCTCCCACAGGTGCTGCTGTCACGGGGAGCCCTCAGAGCTGAAGAACTGCTGACTCCCAGCTCAGACACTTCTCAAGTCATTCAATTTCTCTGGGTCCCGAGAGCAGCAACCCAGTCTGCCATACTGTACACAATAGACGTGTTCAAAAACAGTAGACTCTTTATATGAATCAAATCCTACATTAAAAGGAATTCTATGATGAACCTCATTCTCCATCCAAAATGGGCTTTGCCATATTATACTTATAGTTCAGCTCAGCTCCGAGGGCAATAGAAAGAACACAGACTTTGAAGCTGCACAGAGCTGGACTCGAATTCTGCATGGATCCCAGAGCCATCCTAGCTGTGTGATCTTGGGCTCCTCACTTAACTTCTCAACCTCCGTTCCTCCAACTTGAAAACAGGGCAACCCAAGTTTGGTGAGGGAGAAAGGATATGATGAGCACTAAATGCATTGTAAGTCTGATACAACATAAGTGCTCAATACCTGTTCGTTTCCCTCTGTCACCCTCTCTCCAGTCCTTGACCTACATGCATCAAATTACTCAGTGAGAATCCATTAGGTTAAGTTAAAAAAGAGTAGGGGAGCTACCCAGCACACTCACTGAGCCTGCCTCTTCCAGCCAGGTTATATCACTGTGCGCACAGGGGACGACCACAGATGTCAGCTGAGGGCGGGGGAGCAGGTCTCCAGGAACCAAGGGGCTCAGCAGAGGCCAGACACTTCAGACCTCACTGTGTTTAAATTTTCCCACGAAGAAAGAAGATGACATCCAGGAATTTTAGATTGGAGTATAAAACACCTTGACTCATTTCTAATGGCTTTTAAAATGGCTTGTAACCCCTTAATGGGGAGGGGGAGCGAGAGGAGGCTGATCATTGCTCAGGGCCAGTGGAGTTCCCTGAAGAATGAGCTCCGTGGCTGGGTGACCCAGGTGGGGACATGAGGAATGCCAGCGAGTAATGGAGCTGATGTTCACAGGCGACTGGCACCTTGCACCAGGGCGCATTCAATAGATATTCACTGAAACAAATGCATCTGAACATTGAAGAGGACTGTCATGAACTGTTTATAGATAGAAATGAGAAGTGTAGTCTAGGTAATAGATACTACACGTGGATGAATTGGCCCAATGACTGTTGATTAATGTCAACCTACAGAAAGGGAGGAGGGGGAGGAAGAGATAGGGGAGGGAGCGGGAGGAAGGAAGGTGGGGAGCAGGGCCCTCTTCAGGGCACACTAATGGCCTCTGTGCTTAGCTTTGGACTGGTCCACATTTCCACCAGTTACTTGAATGAAGATGTACGGGCCTGCCTGGCTTATCAGATCTAAATAGATTCTAATCTGGGAAGGACAGGTGTTTGACAAGGTGAGAGACTCTGGCTGCCATGAGATTCCAATGGCCTAGACCAGGGGTCTTCAAACTACGGCCCGCGGGCCACATGCGGCCCGCAGAGGAGTCTGATCCGGCCCGCCAGGTTTTTTGGGCAGTGAGTGCAGCCGAGGTGTTACAGTAGGAATTAGTAGTTCATATAGTCCGGCCCTCCAGCTCTCTGAGGGACCGTGATCTGGCCCCCACTTTAAAAAGTTTGAGGACCCCTGGCCTAGACTTACGAACAAACCAACAATGATATATCACTGCCACAGACGGAGGAGCGAAGATTTAGTTGCGGAACCTCTGCCTAAGGGCTGGAGGAGAGGCCTGCCTGATGGCCCTCTAGTGAACATGAGCTGTGGGTTTTGAGCGGGACAAGCTCAACAGGAGCCATGGGACAAGACTCAAAAAGACCAACACAATCTTAACACCATTAATTAAGCTCATGGCATTGAGCCCAGGGGAAACAACAGGAAGGCTCATATCCGTGGGAGCACTGGGGTGTGTCTTCACACACCAGAAGGCTGTCCCTGGGCAGAGGGACACATGCGTTCTCTACAGCTCAGGGGATGGAGCTCAGAGTTGCCGGTTAGAAAGTAAAAGTAAAGTATGCCAGTTAAATTTCAACTTCAGGTAAATACTGAATACTTTTTAGTATGAACATGTCACAGGAACATACATAGGTGAAAACCCATCGAAGTGGACACTTTAAACAGGTGCAGTTTATTGCGCAGCAGCTAAATCTCGGTAAGTCTCTTTAAAAGGAGGAGGGAAGAAAGGATGACTCGCAACATGTGAGGTCTCTCCCTAGGACAGTTCAGGCCAAGCAAGGCTTCTGGGGGTGGGGTAGCAAGGAGAGGTTTTCTGAGTTTGCATCAGATCTGTGGTTTTCTATTTATCTTCTGTGTGACTAGGTCTTAGTAAGAGCCCCACCATATAGAGGGGCTAAGCACTGTAGTCCTTCCCACTCTGGCAGCCCCAGACTCTGGCAGGAGGTGCATGTTGTTAGATGGACTCCTGGACACCGAATGTACCTTCCTGCTCTGTTGGGAACCACCGGAAGAAATGCCTCGAGGTCCCCTCACCTCTATCATCCCATGGTGCCAGGAAGATCCACAGAGACAATTGAGTGCACCAAGGCTGCCGAATTGGTTGGTGCTAGCTTAACCGGCAGCCCTGAAGGTGGCTCTTTGGTTGAAGAGGTTTGGTGGGAAGATGGCAGATGGAATGGGCCCCAGCTCCCTTCATTTGTGCCCCTACCCTGTCCTCTCACTCGGGTGTGGTCCAGGCACAGCACAGCCCTGAGTAACAGGTGGCCATGAGCAAATCACTGCCTGTCCAGAAGAGCATGAGATTTGCTCAGGTCCTTTTGTGCTCTCATTTCTTGTATCCATTGTAGAATTTAAATACAAGGAAACTTCATTCTTAATTGAGTGACACAGAGACATGTGAAAAATTCCACAATAAGGACAAGATGTCCTCAGTGGCACCTGTGGTTGGCAAAGCAGAGCATGAGGCGAAGTGCTGCATGACACCCTCTGACTGGGCTGGAATTCGGTCTGCTAACCCACAGAGTCTGGTGTGGCCCACATGGCTGGGAGCCTGGGAGGCTCCGGGCCTGCCTGGGCTAGTGCAACAGGGAAAGTGCTCCCTGGGAAATGGACCATGCCCCCAGGTCCTCACCCTCAGACAGGGTCTGGTGGAGCAGCTTTGTCCTCACCTCCCAGCAGGACCAAGCAAGTTCTGGGTTCCCAGGCCAGGCTTCCTGTGCCCTTGCCTCCCCTTAGGTTCCTAGCCCATGGCCCTGGACTCTCAGCCTGCACAGCGACACCATATAGGTAATGCTGCTCCCCTCTCTCCTCTTCCTCATTCCCCCAAAGCATGTGACATGGGATCTTACAAATTGTTCATTAACAGACTGAGGCTCCCTGTTTGATCTGTCAGAGAGGAGACGAAGTCCCAACCACACTCTTCTCATGGGCCAGGAAAAGCCAGCATCCTTAATAAAGCCACAGCTAGTCACTGGCGACCTGCTCGCTGCCCAGTCCCTCTTCTGGGGACAAAGAAATGGACACTCAGGTCCCTGCCCGTGGGCAAAAACGGGTCGAGCCCAAGTACAAAGACTGCACCAGGGACTGCCCACATGGTCAGAGTACAAGGCTTAGGATAGGAGATACAAAGATGAAGGTCAGAAACATCCAGCCCATTCCTCAAAGTCAGAGCTAAAGAGGGAGACCAGGAGAAATGGAGCTAGTGAAGGCTAAGAGATGGGAGTCCCAAGCTGAGCTGGGGGGTGCCCTAAAAGTCAGAGTTCCTAGCATCCCAAAAGCCTAAGGTCAGATCAATCAGAGAGAAAAAGACAGTGAGCACCCACCCCACCTAGCAGTGCTGCACCAAGGGGAAGAGGTCATTGCCCTTAGGATATTTGACCTCTCCTGTCACCGGGACCAGATCCCTTGATGGTAACAGCTTTAGGCCTAGTCTCCATAGAGACCCTGGTAATGGACTTCATGCTTCAGTCAACAGCAGGCAGCCATGCCGAGTCCCCTGCAATTCAAGACCCACAACCCCATGGCATCACTCCAGCTCGCCCTCCTCTTCTTAAAGCTTTCCCTGACCTCCTTCTGTGTGTCCCTCTGACCTTGCAGTCACGGCCACACCACCTGACCTTTCATAGGATATAACCTGGCATTACTGATCAATGGTCTCACCTGTGCCAGATTCTTATCCCAATTGGCCGTGGGCATCTTAGGAGCAAGGGGCTGAGTTTCTTCTCCTGGACCAGCCACAGCTCCTGGCAAGAGTTCAGGCCACCTGATGTTCACCTGACATTTAACACCTGGTCTCCTGGTATTGGCTCTTCCTTCTACCTGCCTCCTTCCTCCCACCTGCCACCTCTCTGACCACAAGCACACAAGCACACACAGTCTACCCTGCCCTCGGTGATGACATAGTAATCCCTGCTCTCTGTACCATTGAGAAGCCATGGACACTGTCGGATATTTTTTGATCTGGAAGGAATCCCACTTTCCTGCTCACCCCGGGACCCCACTCCTGACCCTGGGAAAGGCTGAAGGAAGATGTGAGAGGAGAATGACATCTAATTAAGGTTCCTGCCCTCCTCCCCCAAGCTGGAGGGCAGGATGAAGGGATGCCTGGCCCCCTCAGCCAACTCGAAGCCTGGACTCCAGGCCTGGCCCAGGAAGGCGAACCTCACTGACTCCTGGCAGAAGGCAGCAGGCAGCTTCCTGTTTCTAAGAATCCAGGGCTTTGAAGCGCTTCTCCCATTCCGGCTGCCTTACACAGAGAGCATTGTGGAGACTCTCAAGCTCGGTCTCAGATTTCCCCTCAGCTCTTGGGTTTTCAAAGGGAAAGGGAAGTCGGCCGGCTGTGAAGACACCCACTGGATTGGTTAAGCCCGTTGAAAAATGAGCAGAAAATCCACCCAGCCCACCTGGTGCCAAGAACTTGGAAAGTTCCCAGAAGCTGCAGTGCCCTTCCTTGGATGGTCCAGGATGCCACAATTGGATGTGGTGTGCAAGGCCAGCACTGCCATGTTGTCAGGAGCTCTCCTCCCCATCCCCCATCCATCATTCCCAAGCTTTGATTCATTGAGGACAATCCAATGTCACGGACATCTGGCAGGTGAGGATGTAGCTGTCTGGGTCTCGGTTGTGAGCTGATGTAAGTGGGGGGACACAACTTCAGATGCCCTGGCCAAGGCTCTTGCGTGTGTCTCTGAAAGAAGACCTTCTGTGGTGAAATCAAGGCACACACCTGCCCACTCTGGGTTCCTGTTTCCTCCCTGTTACAAGCCATGATCCCTAGTCACTTGCAACTAAGTGAAAGGAAGTTCTGGGAACTCAGAAATTAGTGAGAGTCTGGTTGGCAGCAAGGTGTTCATCTTCCGGGGCAGCAGGAAGCTGAAGGGAAAGGTTGGAGCAGCCTTTGTGAGCTTTCTGTGAAGGCAGGCGCCAGCCCCAGTGGAGCTGCCTAGAGCCCAGCCTCGCAGTGCACACCTTACCTCCCATCAGCCAACATTCAAGGGCAGAGACAGGTTTTGAACTCAGATCTGACTCCAGAGCCCAGCTGGGCAAGAGCCATTCCTGGACAATTCTTCAAATTGCATCCCAGGAGCTGGGCTGGCAGCCTGCACAGCCTACATTGGCTGTCTCTGAAATCACCTTCTGCTTCAAGAGTCTGCTTTTGGGCAACTGGAAGGAAGGAAGGAAAAATCTAAGGGTCGCCTAGCTAGTTTGGCTTAGTGGATAGAGTGTCGGCCTACAGACTGAAGGGTCCTGGGTTTGATTCCAGTCAAGGGCACATGCCCAGGTTGCAGGCTCGATCCCCAGTAGGAGGCGTGCAGAAGGCAGCCAATCAATGATTCTCTCTCATCACTGACATTTCTCTCTCTCTCTCTCTCTCAAATCAATAAAAATATATATTTTTTAAAATAATCTAAGGGTCAAGACATGAGAATAGACCTGAATTCTAGTTCTGGCCTCAGTACTTACTGGCCTTAGAAGACAATTGATATTAAACCCTCTGAGGCACTGTTTCCTATCCAACAGTGACGGTTATACCTGTCCCAACTCTATCAGAGTGGGAGTTTGTGTCTCAAATAGGGTGACAATACATATGGTGGTACTTGGTAAACCATCAGATTGTATAAATGTCAGAGACAATGGTGATAATGATGACAACAAGGTTGAGTAAAGAGACCCAGGGGTGTCAGAGTCTACAGATCCTTGAACATGGAGGGGGAAGCCTGTCACGCAGCCTGCCTCACCAGTGTGGCCACTGGGGCAGCCAGGAGGAGGAGAGACCCTGGTATTGTGGGTACCCGGCAGCACTCCCTTCTCACCCGTGAAAGCATTCCCTCTGAACTGATGGGTCAAGCATGTGTTGCCAAGGCTCCATGAGGCAAAGCAACTGAGAGGGAGGCCCCGATGACCTGGCAGCGCCCCCTGTGGACATGAGTTCACAGAGCGGAGCCTGTGTCAGAGCTGGCAGACACCACCAGGAGCCATCTGGCCCCATCCCCTCATTTAAAGAGACAATATCACCGTCTACTTGGCAAGTATTATAAAGGCAACTCCTCCAGCCCAGACACCTCACAGGCTCAGCTGAAATACTTATCACTTACAGAGGGGATAAAAATCACTCTTCTAAGAAGGCAAACACTGATTTAATAATTAATTACCTCCAGGGGGCCCTGCCAACACTGCAAAAGTGGATCAAGAGGGTGGAGAGTGAGTGGCAGAGAGCTCTGGAAAGAGGTGGTGGGTGCTCAGCTCACACTGCCGAGGGTGAGAGCAGACACCTTCAGAGGAGGGCCCGTGGCTTGCACTTAGATTTTTCTCTGTGCATTTTTTTAAATGAGGCTTGTTTCTCCTTCCACGTATCAGCGGAGAGGAGCCGAATCTGGGGGATTTAGAGGCTCCAGGGGCAGTTCTCTGTCCATAAGGATCAGCAGAGCCAAAACAGAAAGCTCCAGTCTCAGCCTCAACACCCTGTACACACACACACACACACACACACACACACACACACACACACACAGTGTCTTCCTGGTGTCCAGGGCCTCTAGCCAAGACACTCTATCATAGTCATTTATACCCAATTGGGAAGGTATGTCACCACTTTCACATCCCCAGAGAGCACACCATGTCCCTCTCATTTCTCTGCCATTTGATTTAAGGCCCAGGAAGCAACCCTGTAATTGCTGGGGTAGAATGGGCTTCTGCTGGCCCCTGACATCACATCGTCCTGGCAACTGCAGCCTCTAACTTAAGAGATACGAGCTGGCACCAGCGTGGTGAGCAGGACCCCGGAGAACATATGCCAGTGTTGGCTGGACTACGTCCCATTGGGACTGTAAAAGGTTTGCCAACCAAGAGGTTGAAGAGAGCCCTGGAAGCCACTCTGGAAATCTACCTGTGCATGTGCTGTCTGTGCGGGCTCAAAGCTGTCCCTGGGGCTGAAGCAGCTGTGGGTGTGCACTGGCTCTGGCTGCATCTGCCAGGGGTAAGCAGAGCCATTTTCTAATTCGTGCAGAGGTGTGGGGTGGGCTACCCTTGGTCCCGCGTGAGGAGTGGTCGGTAAGGATGGCCCCTTTCCACCGTGGCCGTGCTGCTTCACGAAGCCTCTCATGAGTGGGTTTGCTTATGGGAGGTGTTATAATGTGTGTGGTGGGGTAATGTAACATGGGAGAAATGCAAGGAAACAGCCATGGATTTGGGAGAGGATAGGAAATAGGGCCATCGGTGTTTCAGGAAGGAAAAGGCTCTCAAGCCCCAGCTCTGGGCAGTGCCCTGAAGGAGAGTCCCTGTGAGGAAAGGAAACAGAATCCCACACACATGCACACATACGTCAGCCTGCAGGGAGCCCAGGATGAGGTCTTGGGCACTCCCACCCTCTGGGATTCATGTCCATCATAAACCGCCCAGGTTGTTCTAATAACCACAGTGGAGTTCTAGCTGGGGGGAAGGGTCAACCGAGTAGGTGAAGGCAGGGCCAGAGTGGGCAGTGGCCTTGGACTTAAAATCCTGCTGTGCCATTGGTCCTGGGCTCTTTCTGGCTGGAATCCCTCAGTTTCCTGACTACTTCTGGCTGCTGTTAAGAACAAAATTCAAAACTTTGACATAAGGCACGAAGACTGGGCATCCTTTCAAAGTCACACTAGAGCGTTGTCTGAGAGTCCTGCCGCAGAGCCATCTGGCTTTCTAGGGCAATGTGACTGTTTGCCTTACTCCTGACTACTGGTACAGACAGCCCCGTCTCTGCAAAGTTAGACATTACCCGTGGAAAATCGATAAGGCGCAAATGATTTCTGTCCAGTGGAGAATATAACACCAAAGGGTATGGCCTTATTATCTCCTGGACATTAACTAGCTTTAAGTCTAATTTAGCAATCTTATCTCAGCATTCTTCTTTTCCCTCCATTAATGTGTCTGTGTATATATATAATCTTGAAATTCCTCTTGACTAACATCCTGCTGGTTCCCTCATTAACGACTTAGATAAATATTTGACTCATGCTCACTATATATTTGTAGGAGAATTGTGTTTTTAGCATTTTGAAAATGTGACGCTGTCTTCAGCCCCCAAAACTGACCATCTCCCGCAGTGGATGGGGCCTGAGTGTTGCTCCCTCTTGGGTAGCCATTGTCTGGCCTGAGGCTGTCTCACCCAGGCAGCTCCTGTCCTTGCCTGGGCTGGGCCCTCGGCCTACACCTGGCCCACCTTGGTGATAGGTAGGAGGACATGAGCTGGGTTCCCTGACCTGGCCACACTGGCCTGGCTGGCTAGGTGTGGGTGAGGTTCCAGACCTGGGGGCTGGAGATGGAGATACCTCAGGCTCTGCACTTCACCAGGAGGAAGTCTCGGACTTTCTGTCCCTGTGGTCACAAGTCACAGGTCACAGGTCACACTGGGGCCATGCCTGGGCTGTGGTGACATCAAAGGAGATGGACAATGGATGGAGGGTGGTTGGAAAAGCTGGAAATGGAGGAGGATGTGCAAGTGTCAAGAGAGCCTGCCGTATTCGTGGAGTGGGCGAAATTTTACCTTCAGCTGTAGGTAAAATAAACAATGGGAAAGAAAGAGACGACACTAGATGAATGTAATCATTAATTAATTTGCAAATATTAAATGATACATAAGGGGAAGGATTCTAATCAAAACAAAACAAAAAAGAATTTTCATCTCTGGAATCCACATATTTGCAGAAACCAAACTCAGCAGGGACTCTGAGCTCTGAGGGCAGTCTGGAGCCAGAGCCTGCGGTGGGGCCCTGGGGCCCTGGCGGCATCGGTCCAGGGTGTCCTCCTGCCCTGCTCCCTGTCTCCCCAGCTGCAGATCTGGAGGTTCTACCACCACGGGGCCTGCCTTCTCAGGAGGAGGGCAAACAGTGGTCCAGGAGAGATCTGTGCCACCAGGGACCCAGCTGCTCAGCTGCAAAAAATTTGTTTGAAATCCTGGCAGCCTCTCATTTAACAACCAATCCTCCCAAAGCCGCCTGGCTCTGCAGAGTAAGGCGGTGCTCAGGAGAGCTGCCCCGGCCACAGCTCTCTCCCAGCGCCTCTGGAAGCTCTGACGGGGCCTTGAGGAGCACCTTGCCTGTGAGGTCTGCTGGGACGGAGCAAAGAGGGGGTTGGTGGGGAAGGACAGGTATGACAGGTGCTAGAGCTGAGTCCTAGGACAGAGAGCCAGGGAGAAATGCATTGCCCCAAAAATACCTTCCCATGGGTGGTCCCTGGCATCCCACCACTGCCACCGCCACTGCCCCCAGTGTTTATTTTGTTCCTGGGAATCTTAAAGGATGCTTTCCCTCCAGGAGGCCTCTCTGGAAATAGGAGGACCTTGAGAAGGGCCAACATTGATGCAGCTGGGAGCCCAAGGAGCACTGGGCCAGGGGCAGCTTGAGCAGCGATGCGAGAACTTAGGCCTAGTGATGGGCAGAGAGCACAGCACTGCCTGGGCCCAGGTCCCTCTTTCCTGGGGCTGGACCTGCCCTTGGACCTGAGAGGGAGAGCCTGGTTCCCCAGACACAAGTGTGGTGGAAAGCTGACGTCAGTGTGGATGACAGAGGATGTGCCTGGTCTTGTCCCCAAGATGGGCTAGCAGTAACAGCGGCCCTCCTCACTTCAGGGGAGGGCAGGGTGATAGTGGTGCCCCATTTTACAGATGGGGAGACTGAGACCCAGGAAACTGTAGAGCCAAGGCTGCACCACACTCACACCTCCCCTCTCACATGCGGCCAGAGGAGCCCAAGGGTCAAAGAGGTTCTCTACGATGGATTCATTTCTGAGGGAAAGAAGCCCAAGCCCTGCTGGAGTCACATTCCTTGCATGCTTCCTTCTGTCCTCCTTCAGATGATGCCTCTGCACACCTAACCCAAGCCAATGGGGGAGAAAGAGAGACAGCCCCAGGGACACCCTCTGCCGGGTCTCCAGCCCAGGCAGCACCAGACTGGCCACTTGAGACCCCGGCCCCTCCCAAAGGTACATGCACAGTGACTCAGGCTTCCTTTGTGGTCCCATACTTCCCAGCAGTGGCCTGTCCCTTCTCCCTTTCCTTAGGGGTCACCACGTCAAAGACAGCAGAGCTGAGAGGCAGTGGGAAGTCCCTCCAGCCTGGCATACACGTGGATCATAGAACCTTCATACATGTTTTCCTTTCTTCTCAATACCTTCTGGCCAACTCCCCACCTCAACCTCCTGGCAAAATACTTCTGTCCTTCCAGTCACCTCTCCTAGCCCCATATCTGAGCGAGCAGCCCTCCTGTGAGCTCCTGTGACACCTCCAGGCACAGCCATTTTGGAGCACTGTTGATACAGCTTTCCTCTTTAAAAAACAGACTTCGTTTTTGAGCACTTTTTGGTTCGATATTGGCTTTTATCTGTCTGCCTCCCTCACCACACTGAAAGCTCCTCATTCAGCATGTGTCTACCACATAGCAGGTTCCAATAAATGCTGAGAGGAGGGAGGGAGGGCTGGCATTCTCTGTCTCAAATTTCCAGTCTCAGTTTTATGAAACTTTATTCTTTTCATTAAGGTCTGTTTACTAAAGATGTAATTAAATGGGATGCATTTATACCTCTGTAAGATTTTTCATAGAAAATGTATCCACAATGTAAATTAGCATTGGCAGTCTGTGCACTGACTTGGGGCTAAGCTGCAGTGGCCACAGCCCAGTGCCTGTCTCGTGTGCTGTCACCTCCTCCCAGAGGCCTGGGCTCTCCAAGGGGCAGGGCCTTGGTTTTGCATCTTTGAGGTCCTCCCCACCCTCCACATAAAATTAAAAAAAAAAAAAGAAAAAAGAAAAAACAAACAAAAAACCTCTTGAACTGATGTTCACTGACTTAACTTCAAATAAACTGAACTGAGGCCCCAAAAGAATTTCCTTCCCAAGTCACAGGCCATAATTTTGCAACACCCTGCAAATTCTCATCTAATATTTCAGCATACAGGTGGGGGGTCCCATCTGGGAAGTTTCAAAAGACACCCCCCCCAACCCCCCGACAAAACTATCTCCTGTACCTCTGCTCCGCCTCTTCACTCAAGAGGAGCAAAGTTCAGGATTGGTCCTGCCTGGACTGGGCTGTGGTCTCTCCCACATTCCGCCCATGTTGTCCTGGGCATGCTTCTTAGCCACCCTGAACCTCAGTTTCCTTGTCCAGGAAAGGGGCATACTAACACTTACCTCACAGAGATTCTGGACACAGAGAAGCCAGCCGGCTAATGTCCTTCCCTCCCTCTTGGGTGTTGATTTTAGAAAGGACTTAAAGTGGACAGGAAGGATGGGCAATGGCTTTGTTGTTTAAAAGCCAGTGGCCTAACGGCAGGTACAGAGCAATTTAGTTATTTATTAAATAAATTAACTTTAAAAGAAACAAAAGCTCTCTCGCTGGTGTGCAAGCTGCCTGAGCCCCAGTTTTCTTGATGTGAGAAGGCCTCCTCAGGGAGCCCCTTGGTGGGGGCGGGGGACCAGGATGACAAGAGTGCCCTGCCTGGCCTGCTCACCCTGCTCACACAGGGAAGAAAAGAACCCCAGGATAATTAGAAACACGAGGGGCTTGAGTTTGCCATGGGAACCGCAGCACGGGGGGCCATATCCCTTTGTGGGAGCTACTGTCCATCTGCTCTGGGAAGGCGGGCAGCTGCTGGGACGCTCGGGGGCACGGGGCTGGGGGCATGGGACTGGGGGCTGGGCCGGGGGCTGGGGGTTGGAGCTGGGGCTGGGGGCTGGGCTGGGGGCTGAGTCTGGGGGCTGGGTTAGGGGCTGGGCTGGGGGCTGAGGCTGGGGGCTAGGGGGTGGGGGCTGAGGCTAGGGGCTAGGGGCTGGGGCTAGGGGCTGGAAGCTGGGTTGGGGGCTAGGGGCTAGGGGCTGGGTTGGGGGCTGGGGGCTGAGACTGGGGGCTGGATTAGGGGCTGGGCTAGGGACTAGGGGCTGGGGGTTGGGGGCTGGAGGATAGGGGATGGGGCCTGGGGGCTAGGGGCTAGAGGCTGAAGGCTGGGTTGGGGGCTGGGAGCTGAGGCTGGGGGCTGGGTTGGAGCTGGGCTGGGGGCTGGGGGCTGGAGGCTGGAGGCTAGGGGCTGGAGGCTGGAGTCTGGGTTGGGGGCTGGGGTCTGGGAGCTGGGGCTGGGGCTAAGGTGGCAGGAGCAGGCCTACCTCAGAGTTTCCCCAAGGCCTGATGCAGATGACAATTCCCCCCACCCCTTGGGTGCTAGAGAGGGTCCAGTCCTGGCAAGAATCAGAGAGGGCTGTTCACACACGTGTCTGCTCTGGGGTGACTGGCAGGCAGTCATGGAGGCCGTGGAGCCTATTGGGATGCTTGGCCCCGGCCTTGGCATCACAGGGCTTTACCAAGCCCAGCCTCGACACTGTGCTCTCGCTTATCACTGTATCTCCTGGGATTGGGTCATCAAAGACAAGAGACACCATCTAGGTGACCTACTCTCAGGGAGGCATCAACCAGGTCAGTCCTCCCAGGCAGGACACGGGGGGTCACTGGGAGTCAGAGGCCTAGACGGAGCCCACTACTGGCTGGGCCAATCCAACCCAGTTCCCCCCTCCGCCCCAGTCTCACTTTCCTCATCTGCCTGTGAAGGCAGTGATTGTCGGGATGCAAGAAAGCCTGCGTGATGCTCTGTGGGAATGTGCGTTGTGACTAGGCCTGGCCTTTGGCTAGCATCGTCTTTCCCCAGAGACTGAGCACTGGCTGTGCTAGACCAAGCACCGCAGTGTGAAGCTTGCTTTCTACAGGAGACCACACCCTGGCGGGGCCTGGTGAGTGGGCAGGAGGCTTGGGGCAAGTAATGAGAAGGATGAATGGGCCCTCTGTCCACTCATCACTTTTGGAGTTTTAAGTACACACACATACACACACACACACACACACACACACACACACACACACACACGGTTTCCTTTCAGAGCAGGAAGCCCCTTCCCCCCACCCCGCTCAGTGGGGCTGATGGTGCCATTGGGAGGCTGTGGGAAGAGAAGAGAGAGTGGAGAGGCGCCAGGGTGAGAAATCTCATTTTCCACGGGCCTCAGGAGGCCTCCTGGACAGCACACAGCCCTTACATAACGGCACTGCAGTGTGGTCAGATAAAGGGAGCATGCGGATTCTGTCCTTCTCCTGATGTGCAGGGTTTAACAAGGATGGCTAAAACAGCCCGGCACAGGCAACAGAACCTTTGTTCCTGTAGCCAGAACAGGAGAAGGCTGGCTCCCTCGCCCTGCCTCCCCTCCACTGTCCCAACAGGAGCAGGCCAGCCCTTCCCAGGACTATACCTGCCTGTTGCCAGGGTAACATCAACTAGTTCTACAGATGGTGGCCCTCTCTCCTAGGACCCAAACAAGCTAGAATGCCAAATGAGCTGGGAGTGAGCCTGAGGTGCCCACACAGGGGATAATGGAGTGACAATGATGTCCTGATGCCATGGAACCCAAACTGTGCTGTGCACTGGACCTCCGGGCAGAACAGGGGCGTGGTTTTTTTTGTGTGTGTGGTGTTTTTTTTTCTTTCAGCACTGAGGCAGAAAGAAATGAAGTGGCTTGACTAAGGATGCCCATGAGTGAATGGCAGGGTCAGCACTACAATGGGCTCTCCTCCCTCTCCAGCCAGAGCTCTTGACCAGGGCCTCATTGATAGCTGGTAGCTTCTGGAGTGCACCTGGACTTGGCATTGCTGAAGCATGGCAGACAGACCAGGCTTTGAGGGCCTGCCAGCCAACCCACAGCCCACCAGCACTGCCCAGATACCAGTTCCTTTGTTCCAACATCAAGGAACTCTGCCTTGTCCTCAGGATGCCTGAAATGGCCCATCCAGGACTCTGTACCCAGCTCTCTGAAATGACATGTGGTCAATTCCAGCTCATTGTGCATCAGAATTTAATAAACAGCTGTTGGTTTAATGATATGAGTCGCCAAACATAAGGACATAGAGGTTCAAAAAGGTTAAGTGGCTTGTCCAATGCCACACAGGAGTGAAGGGCAGAGCAGGGTGTCAGTGCAAGCGTTATAGCTCCAGGCTGTAATTCCAGCCACCATGCTGGACTCAACACAGCTCGCCCCACTTCTTCATTCACAGCCAGGAACTGGTGTGCAGTAAGTGCTTCTGGACCTACTGTGTGACTGAGAAGACTGAACTCCATGGGGCTGTCCTGAAGACAACTGCATAAATGAGCGCCTCCGGAGGATGGCTCACTGCCTTCTGCCGATGAGGACAACACCCGTGGCAAACCTTCATATGGTGACCTGGGTTCCCCGGGCCCAAAAGGAAGCTGGGGCACTCCTGAGCTTCTTTCTGCTCCTCAACCCCATGACTAAGCCCTGTCCTGCAGTCTTAGCTTCCCATCCATGGCCCAAGTTTAGGATAGTGATTGGGCGGGATTTCTTTGCACGAGCACCTGGGCTCATGGAGGACTGGGGAAACAGACAAAGCCTAGCACGGTCATTTTCCACTATCAGACTGTATCATAATTACCTACAGAAGTTCTCTGTAGATCTGGGGAGGGGGCTACAAATCTTCATGTTTACTAAGCTCCCCAGGTAAGGGCACTGCCAAGGGGACCACACTGGCCTCAGGTGGCTCTCATCCAAGCTAGTCATCAAAATCCCACAGGGAAGTGATAAAAAATATAGATGCCTGCCCCCATCCCAGACCAACTCCAGTAAATATCAAGGAGTAGAGCCCAGTGATCTGAATTATTTAAAGCATTGAAGTGATGCCGACGACGCTTAAGGAGGCTTGACAACCAAACCTCTAACCTGATAGTCAAGGGGGCTGAATCTGGTCTTAACTGAGCACAGTCACAGAAGGCTGATGGGGAAATTAAGGCCTATTTGGTGAAGTGTGTGGCCAGAGGTTTTGCTAACACAATTTGCTCCAGGCTTTGGGAAAAGTGGGTATTAAGGCCCAGGTTGGAGGCTACGTTTTCACTGCAACTGCCTGATTATGAGGACACCAGGCAATGGGTCCAACAGGCCCACCTGTCATTCAAAGACCAATTCTCCCCTGCCTCGTAGAGTGTCAGTACAAGGCTGGCATCCATGCATGGAACGGAGAGCACTCTTCCTCCAAGCGGGAGCCCATTTCCCTTCCAGGTTGCTACTATGGACAAATTGTCCTCCGCCAATTGTGCTAAACATTAATACAATCCTCTAATTCGAGCTTAGATCCAGAAAACCCCTTGAATTGCTGAATTTTAAAGCAGAAGGAGACCTCAGGGGTCATCTGGCCAACATCTGGAGATGGTTGAACCAGATGAATAGGAAGCTAAATCCCTAAAGGTCCTTGGAAAAGCCCCAAAACTCGGCGCCTGTAAAAAGAGATCCCACATCCCCCAGCAGATGGGCAGCCTGGAAGGAGCCTTTCATCCGCCCAACCCCGGTGTCTTCCTGTTGTGTTTGCTTTATAAGGTCCACAGTGTTGTTTTGCTTTGGTGATTTATTTCCTTTTTCTTAGAAATTAAGTATATGATGAATTTCCTCTTGGTGTGAATCCCAGAAGCCCAACAGGAGAGGACTGGGCCCTAAGCCAGTTTCAGAAAATCCATTCTTTCTAGCAGGACACAGAAGGCCATTTGCTAGACTTGCATTTTTGCTCTCTAAGACTGTTTCTCTTCCTCTCATTTCCCTAACCCCTAGCACAGCGCCTGACATATAGAGGACAATTCATAGGTGTGAATGAATGCATGCATGAATGAATGAATTCACCTAATCTCAGGACTAGGAAGGGTAGAGAAAGGTCTCAAGACAAAACTACATTTGAGCCATTCCAGAAAGAAAAACTTTCTTCCAGTTTAGAAGTTTCAGAAATCTTACTATCCAGCATTTAATAACTACTGTGCTATTAAGAAAGTTCTGGAATCTTCCAGAAGGCATCAATGGGCTCTCCCATGTAAAGAGCATAAGGAAGTCAGGAAGCAATTCTCCATGACCTGCACCACATTTTCAGGGGCTTATTATAAAGTGAACTACAGGGCCTGAGGGGGCATTTGGGAAAAACACGATGCCCTCTGGGACTGGGCAAGGCTTGGGACGGAGGCGGGCGTGACACTGCCAGTTGTTGCCAGCCCATCTCTCTCTAATGCTCCAGAGAGCATATGCCTGTGTCACAGGCGTTAGTTCTTAATTAGACCCCAACTTGTACTGACCTCCATCACTTGTTCACAAATGATTTTAACTTCCTTCATGGTGACCACCTTGCTGGGAACCGCTTCTGCGGTCAGTCACTCCTCTCCTTTGCCCACATCCTGCACTCTCAGGAAAATCTAGCCACAAAGTTAGAGGCCCCCGATACTAAGTGAAAACCCAAAAGTGAAGTGAGATATCCAAGGTCACAAAATGAGAAGGTGCCCTGGCCAGATTTCATACTTGGGACCCTGCATACCAAGAGCCAGCATCCTGCCCTGGTCGGCTTAGTAGGTTGGGCATCGTCCTGTGCACTAAAATGTTGCCTGTTTGATTACTGGTCAGGGCACATGCTCAGGTTGCAGGCTCAATCCCTGGCACGGGGGGTGCAGGAGTTATCCAGTGTTTCACTCTCACATTGATGTTTCTCTCTCTCCCTCTCCCTTCCTCTCTAAAAATCAATTTAAAATTTAATTTTTTTTTTTTTTGAAGCCAGGATCCTTGTGAAGAAATAATGACATGTGTTCACTCAGCATAGAAAAGGCTCCTCCAAGGACTTCTGGACACAGACATAGGTCATCCCAAACCAGAATCCTTGGGCCCTTGACCCTATGTGACCCTAAATCAAAGGTAAGGGGTGATTGATATAGAACTTGGGTTTCTAAAGAGCCCATATCGGAGCCTCAAGGCCTAGGCTTGGACCACCTGCCATCCAAACTCCTGCTGCTCAAAACTTTCTCACATCCCACCCAAGTCTGGTTCCAACTCCACTCCCCCTCCTCTAACAAGAAGCTGCCTGCAGAGGACATGGCAGGAGGAGCAGGGAAGGAGACAGTTGGGATATCTCAGAAAAACCAGAGACTCATAGGGTGTTAGAAGCAAGGGGAGTCCCAGAGAACCCCAGCCCACACACTCCCTGTTGTCACAGAGAGATCCCTGTGAACCTGGGAGGGGCTCAGCTGGAGCTCTCCTGCATCCTGGGCCAGGCTCTTCTACCATCTGAACTTCCCTGAAGTTCCAGGAATCCTGGCCAATCAATCAGCTGCTTCCAGAAGCCTCCAGCCTATAGCACATAGCGGAACTGGGAGGAGTCCATGGGGTCCGGTTTTCCTGGTGCTGCTATGCTGCCAGAGGCCATGTGTCCTCAGCAAAAGCCATTCTCAACCAGTACACTTCAGAGGAGACCTAAGGGTAACCTCCAGCCTCTCTTTGGCCACCTCTAGGGAAAGGAAATCTCATTGTAAACCAGTCCTAAAATCTAGGCATCAAGCCATGAATTAAGGAGGGTTTCTTACAAGGAGGGTTGGGGAGTGGCCTGAAGCCCAGGGGTCACCTCAAACTTTGTACAAGGCAGACATCACCTAGTAAAGTCCTCTCGAGGCCCCACAAACTGAGCCTCTCAGCGGTTACTGAAAAAATGTGTTCTGTGTCCTGGGAACCTTTCTTTAAAGCTTCGTTAGCACATCTTGGCTACCTGTGGAGGGTTTTTTTGACCTAAGCAAACTTCTCCTCGTTGGGGAAGTGATGGAGAGCGCATGATCCTGGGAGAGCTTTTGTCCCTAAGAGAGTGTGGCTCAGGGAGCAGTGCCTGGGCCTCAGGCCCTCTGAGAGGTAAGCCTGGAAATCACATTCTCATTGGTGAACCCAACTACTTCCTGTGACCTCTTCAATTCCACTCAAAAAGCCCAAGGAGACCCATGACAAAGAGGCATGTCCCTGCCATCAAGGACCTTGCAGCCAGGCTGAGGGACAAGGCCAGCTCACTATGACAATGCGAGTCATGGCGCCTCTACCAGCCCAGCAGCACCCATGGGCTGGACTGCGACTTGACCACCTGCTCTTCCCCATGTCCCCTTCCCTGGGCCCATGACAGGGCTGCATACAGAGCAGGCTTCAACCACACACAGGAGGGGGCTTGCCGGGATGAATAGGGTAAATCCTGATTCGTGGACACCTTAAGTCCAGGACCAGCAAAGGCCCTGGGAGAAGCCAGGTCCAGACATCTCTTGCAGGCGGTGCAGCTCCTGTGAAAGTCAGAGCTTTGCAAACAAAGGCAGACCTGGCTGGGGACACTGTGGCATGTTCCTTTCAATATTTTTTAATGCCTAAAATAGAGCTATCTATTCTGCCAGGATAGAAGACTTGGCCTTTGCTTCCTCTGCAGCCAAAGGAGGTGGAGGAATTTAAGAATGCTCACCTCAGGGCCGTGTTCCAAGCCCAGAAAAGGTGTTTTCTTGGCTGACAGCACAGCAAAGCCACACTTACTCATACTCCTCTGATTTAGAATGTGTTGTAACCCCCATTCATTTGGTCGGCTAATATTTATTGAGCATTTACCATGTGTCAGCCCTGGGCCAGGTGCTGGTGATTCAGTAGCCAACAAATCAGGCAAAACCTCTACCCTGTGACCTTCCATTCCGGTGGCAGCAGAGGCTGGCCTTGGTTTAACTCTATACTGAGGCGTGGAAAGATCTCTATAGACTCCATACCCTAGGGTCTAGCTTGCCCTTTGCCACTGTCTCATCCTATGATTTTCCCCTTCACCACTCAGTCTCCATCTCTGCTAAAGGGAGGGGTTGAGGGAACACATCTCTGTAGTCCTCCAGACTCCTGTACGCTGTGCTTCGGTGACTTAAAGAAAAGAACCAGTGAGGACTGTCGAGAAGGGAAACTTGCCAAGCACTTTGAACACACCTAAGTACAATTGAGCTTGGTATGGTTATCACAGATCTCTTTTATTTGTTCGCCCAAGTAGGTTACCATGATTTCGTGGACCAAGGCCGAGTTACCCTGTGTCTGTAAGTAACAAAGCTTTGAGGCTCTCAATGGTTCAGTCGAGTTAGGCGTGGCTGAGCCACCATCTATTTGGGTGGCTTCCATGCTGCTCTTCAGGGTTTTCAAAAACAGAGCATGAGTCACAAGGAGGATATTCAGGATAGAGCTGTGACACCGCTAATGGATGGGCCAAATTCCCGGGGCCTGTTAGGACCTCTCCACATCCACCCCCGCCCCCAACCCACTCCCGAAGGCAAGCATGTGAGGGAAATCCCTTTTAGGAGCACCCCAAGGCTGGCTCTGAAATGGTAAACCCGGGCTTAAGGAATCTCAGGTAGAAACATGGGAAAACCTGGCTTCCTTAGGAATACATCCCAAAGGCCCGTGGGGTACACCCCTTGGCCCAATGGATAAAAGACTGATATCAGAGAGGGAAGCCACTGCCCCTGAACCCTTGTCATTTTGGACCTGCTCCCAAGCCTAGAGCCTGGGGCCCACTGACTACACCCCCTACTTTTCAGTGGGAAGTAAGTGGAAGGAGGTGCCTTTGGCAAGCCAATTGCAGCAGAATGTGAGCTCCATTTTGCTTGCAATCTGTAAACGCCTTTGAAATCCTCCGGGGACATAAATGAGCTACTATCTTCAAAGCTGCCCTATTTCTTAATTTCTTTAAGTGGGGAAACGGGGCATGTAGTAGATAATAGGATCATGGAAATTTGAGTTAACAGGGATCTTTGAGAGCATCTCACCCAACCCCCTCATTTGCTTGTGCAGGAGACAAAAGCTGGGGAGGGTTAGAGATTCATTCACCCAGGAGCCAGCACAGGCAGGGGATGGAAGCCTCCTGGGCCTCCCAGCTGCACCTGGGGAGGGGCGGGCCTTTGCACCTGGACCACCACCCTACGGTGAGGCAGACTCTTCCCCAGTCAGCCTGCTTCTTCCTCCTTCCGTAATCATGTATACTTAATAACGGTCCTGAGAATCACATTAACAGGCATCAGAAGGACCAAGTGGAATGAGCATGACAATCCTCCACAGGGTCCAGAGGAGACTGTGGAGGGCCAACAGGTGACTGGCACAGAGGAGGGGGCCCTGTTTTTACTGTGTGCACCCTCTGCCTTTCAATGGTGTATCGTGTACCTGTAATGCCCAGTCAGATATTAACATATGCACATATATAGGGTGTCCCCCAAAATGTGTAAAGGCAGTGTTTATTAAAATACATTTCATTTTCAAAATTGAGCCATCAGCTGTTGAAGAGTGTATGCATTTTGGGGGATACCCTATATATCTATTACATACACATATACCTACATACATATGATTTATCATTATCAATGTATGCAATTAATATTTTTCTTCTTTTTTAGAACAGCTAGGCTACAGGCATGGAATTGAAATTTCACTTTGGAAAGCAAGGGTGAGAGTTCATCTTTTGCTTTCGTTATCCCATCAGGAGCTGGGGAGGGCCAGCTCAGAGCTGCTGAGCACTTCTCTCGGGAGATCAAGAAGCTATTATCTAATCCAAGGGGACTGCAGCAGGGTGTGGTGCAGGGGTAAGACCCTTTCTGCCAGGCATCAGGGAAACACACCTGGGCTTTGCCACCAGCCAGTGGTGTGAATCAGAACCAGTCCTCTCCCCTTCCCAGCTATTTCCCACCAGCTGCTCCCTGAGGGACAGGCTAGTCTTCAACTTTCTCTAGTTGCCTAGACTTTCCTTGAAATGCAATATCCCATGGTAGCCCACTTTGAAAGCAGAAGGGAAGTTACCTGCTATGGACTGAAGCCTTGGCCCTGGGCTCTGCCTCCCCCACAGCTCTGTGGTCCCGGGCATCCCGGGGTTGTGTGTGAAGGGCTGGGGAATCTGGGCCCTGCAGGGACAAGATCTGAGGGGCTGACTGTCAGGTGTTTCTCCTCTTGCTGTGGATGCTTTAAGTCAAAAGAACATCTATGCATATAGGCATAGCCCATGGATACAGAAAATAGTGTGGGGGAGGCCTGGAGTGGGGCAGGGGTGAGGTGGAGGGGGGCAAAGGAGGGGGAAATGGGGAACATCTGTAATACTGTCAATAATACATTTTTAAAAAGAAAAACATATTTCTTGCATGCTCTGAGCAGACCCTCTCTAGGCACTGGGGACACAGTGATGAGAAGGCGGGTGTCATTCATCCCAACTACATGTTTCTCCCTGTGTGGGACACGGAAGGGGAGAGAAAAGGGAGCTGGTTGGTGTGGGCATAGAAGGAGAAGAAGGATTATTGTGGGTGTTTGGAACACCTCATTGAGGGCCAGAGACTCTAGACTAAAAGGTCATGTGTGAGCTCGTCACAGAGGCCCAGGTGATAGTCACCAAACCTGAAGGCCACAGCCAGTGGGAGCTGGGAAAGGTCACAGAGGAAGGCTGAGAACACTCCACAGCCCCATAGCAGCTTCCTTCAGGAGTGAGGAGCTACCTTCAGGACGCCCTGCCGAATGCATTACCCTCAGAATCGCTGTGGCCTCATTTTATTGGCCTGCGTTCTGGAAGGGGCTCTGAGGAGGCAGCAGAGCCTCTTTCCTATGCAGTGTGTGCTTTGTGCATTCCTGCCTCTGCCGTATTCCGCTCACTCACTGGCACATGCTCTGCCCTCCTCCCCAGGTGCCGGTCCACCCCTTGGACTGAGCTTTTTCCCCTTCCTAAAGCCTGCCCTGCCCTGCCCACCCAGCCTGCAGGGACCACATGCCTTCCCTGAATCCTCACAGCCCTCATAGGCTGTCCTGATCTCTGGGACTGCAGGTCTCATCCTCATTGTGTGTTGAGTTGTGTTCCCTCCCCCCAAAAATAAAGATACCCTAAAGTCCTAACCCCCGTACCTGTGAATGTGACCTTATTTGGAAGCGGGATTCTTTGTAAATGTCATCAAGTTAAGATGATTGGGTTAGAGGGAGCCCTCATGCAGTGACTGGTGTTCTTATGAGAAGGCCATGTGACAGCAGGGAGGGTGCCATGTGATGACAGAGGGAGAGACTTGGGTGATATGTCTACAAGTCAAGGAACTCCAAGGATTGCCAGCCACCACTGGAAGCTAGAAGAGGCAGGAAGGAGCCTTCCCTAGAGACTTCAGAGGGAGCACGGCCCTGTTAGCACCTTAATTCCAAACCCCAGCCTCCAGACTGTGAGAGAATAGATCTCTATTGTGTGAAGCCACCCAGCTAGTGGTAATGTGTTATGGCAGACTTAGGAAACCTAATTACAGATAATGTCTTGTCTACCTAACTGGATGGTGATGCCCGAACATCAGGGGAGTCTTACTCCCCTCTGTACCCCAGGTACCAAGTGAGAAATGATGGAGAGGGTCCTGAGACCCACCCCCCCTCCCCCCGAATTCCTTCAGAATCATCCAGATTCTGACAGGTAGTTGGGAAGTCTTTATCCCATCCACACCCATCTCCTGCAGCACAGCCCACCAAGATGACTGTCCCTGATACTCTCTCTCCTGACATTCTGTTCTGCTTGTGCCTGACCTTTGTCACATTATGCATGTATTTGTGGGTCATTTGGTCCCGCCCAGTCATCTCCACTAGACTGTGAGCTCCATGAGGCAGGAACATGTGGGTTATGTTCACGCCAACATGCACAATGTCTAGCACTGTGCTTGGCCCAGGAAGAGCATGACCAGTGGTCACCTCCGCGGAGGGACCTAGGGGCAAAGGTGATGTGGGTAGGGGAGTAGGAGATAAACTGTTCAGCAATGAGTCTTCCATGCTGCTTACATTTTCCTTCGTGTTTAATTACAAAACAACTAGCTTGTACTTAAAATACATAAAAATACAGATTTATACCCCAGAAAGATAGCTCTGCTGTGGGACATGGGAATGAGTTTCGCAAGCTTCCCAGGTAATCCAATAATGGGGTAAGAACTGGACCAAGCCAGGTGTCCTCACCTGAAGTCAATGCTGCAGCTCAAGGTACAGAATATTGTCTATCCAACCCAGGCTCTGTCTGGCCTGGTAGGCAGTTCCTCTAGTCTTTAGATTATCAGTTTCCCCTGAGTGCAAAACCTGTCATGTGCACCATGATCAGATGCAACCAATGTATAGAATGAAGGCACAGGGTCAGTAGGGGAAAGGTGACACTATGAGAAGAGCCAATACAATGCTGTTGAGAGGGGTCTGGGGAGGCAAAGCCCTGGGAGGGGATGCTGAGACCCCATGACCCTCCCAAGCCTCAGTTGTCTGTGTCTTGTTCACTGCTGCTTGTCAGTGTCTAGAACACACCTGAAAACAGGGTCAGTCAATCAGCATTTGTGGAATGTGAATGTATGAATGCAAGGAAGATTAGGCAATCTCTTTGTTAGCTTTGGCACAGTTCCTCGCACAGAGTAGGAACTTTGTAATTATTATATTTAAATAATAAAGGAGTAAATGAGGAAGAAAGGTGGAGATATAGACCTGGGTTTGCACTGAGCCAACCTCATCTTAACTTAGAGCCAAGGGCCATGGCAACCCTGCCAAGGATGAGTCCTGAAGCCTAAGCCCAGCAACTGCCCATGAGTCCACCCACTCATGGTGACACGGAGACCTTTCCGTGTCATCATCATCATCTATGTAAGATGGATACCTCCCCTACTCCTGTCATGGCCTGAACTGGGTATTTAGGTGCTAGGGTCCTGCAGGCACAGTGAGGCCATGGAAAGCCCTGGATCACAGTGCAATGTTGGGTTTAGGGAAAGTCTTAGGGGGACATCTGAGCACACAAGGGGTGGGGAGGTACCAGGAGGCCAAGCAGGCACTAAATGCAGGGCAGCAGAGGCCCCGGGAAGGGCTGTCCCAGAGGACTAGGATACCATGGCTGCTAGAGGAGAGGGAGGGATCAGCATTCCAGAAGGTCGTCTGAGTGTCTGGAAGATTGATGGTCCTCAGATAGGTATAGAAAGGAGGCTAGAACAGCTTGGTTTGAGGAGAAAGAGAAAGTTAAGGAAGTTAGCATTTGTTCTAGAATATTAACTCTGAGGCATGTCTGAAGCTTTTTCAACAGCAAGTATACCCTGAGATCCTCACCAGGCCCTGAAAAGTGAGCAGAAAGAGGGTACTCCTCCCATTGGACCAGCTGGAGGCTAACCGGGTTAACAAGGATGGTCCCCATCAGAGGGCCATTGAACTCTCATCTCCCTTTTCCTGACTTCCAGTCCTCTTGGGTGTGTTCATTCTCTTGAGACCTTGGATGTGAGGAGTTGAGAAATGTTAAAACAAGATGAAGGGAAATGTGACCTCTACAGACCTATCCATGGTCCTCCAAGTTTTGTGAATAGGGTATAAAAAAAATGGCAAATTTCCAGCTTAAGAGGCCATCAGTTGCACAGTGCACCATTACTATATGAACCAGTTAAAGAATTTTTAAAATACAATTAAAACTAGGACACGCAGGTATTTATAAGGTACATCCCAGTTTCAGTTGAGAAATGTGAAAGTGTGTGCATCTTAGAAGCTCACAACGCTGTGGCAGACAGTAGAGAGCTTCTTTGAAAGCCCTGGAGAGTATCAAGCAGAGACCCTAGAGATGTCCTAACCAGCTATTGAGACTCTTGTATAGATTCCTCCTGCTTGACCTCTAAGATATAAGGGGCCCCGTGTTCCCATAGCACTGTTACATTTCAGCACCACACATCCTGATCACACTGTGTCTCATGCATGAGAAAATTCATCTTTACAGCTCAAATGGACAGAAGCCCTCACATCTCAGGGACCCCTGATAATTTACAAACTTATGTCAGTTAATGTCCACCCTGACCCTTCAACACACACCAGTGAGTCTGGGAGCTGGCATCTGAGCCCAGCCCCCAAGTCTGGACCCTGCAATGCTTTCTCCCATCACAGCTGCTTCCCTAAGACGTCCATCCTCACCTCTTGCAGGTGCCTCTGCTAACCTGCACGCCCCTCCCTGGGCCTTCCCCAGACATGGAGACTTTGTGGCTCCTGCTCTCCTGGTCCAGGAATGAGAATGGAGAATGGCGAAGAGGGGCGTCATGGTCTTTATCTCAGCTTAGTGCCTTTGGCCAAGTCCCTTCCTCTCTCTGAGCCTCTGTTTCCTGGATGATGGGCATTGAGCCCTCCTGCCCCACAACTACCTCGACCACTTGTCTGCAGTGACAGGGTCAGCCAAGCACGAGTGGAGAAGGATCCACTGCCTTCTGCTCCAGAGGTGCCCGGGAAAACATACCCAGCCCTCGGAGGAAGACTCCTTAGATGCATGGAGCAGGAGGATTTCTTTCTTTGCCACCTCGAATTCTTGTGGACCCCATCCCAGCACACATGGGTAGTTTCACTGACAGCTGAGGATGCATTATCTGTGCGTGCAATTCACAGCTGGGTCCTTCCCCCAGGTCATAGAAGGGACCTTGTGATGTGTGAGCTGGAGTTAAACCCCATCGCAGTAACTGAAAACTGCATCTTGCAACTCCTCCGTTTTCTTATCCTTCAATCGGGTTTTTAAAAAGGTCATCCGAGATCAACATAATATGACAGAGATGATGCTTATAAGGTGCCCAGTGTTACAGTCAGGAACTGAGGCTTCTTTCCTACTTGGCGGGAGGGCTCACAACTGGTGGAGGGGACGCTGTGGGGGAGGGACAGGGAGCTCTGTGGGTGTAAAGAGACGGCTTTTGCAAACTTGACCATTTGCTCAAGACGCAACCTCACTCTTTGCCAGCCCTTCTCCCCGTTTCTTTCTCTTCTGACAACTGGGGAAGGGAGCCTGTGCTTACAGCAAGGGAACCTGGAGGGTACAGCTCAGGCCTGTGCACAGCTCTCCCTGCCCTAGTAGAGCAAGACTGTAATAGTGTCAACAAGAAAATAAATAAATAAATAAACAAATCACATTTTTAAAAGTTGTGTGTGTGTGTGTGTGTGTGTGTGTGTGTGTGTGTATTAAAGACTCATTGAGGCAGGAGTGTATCAGGCAGGTGTCCCAAGCCCCACCCCCAGAGGTGATGACGGTCTGGAAGGCTGAGAGAATCTGGGTTTTAACAGGCTTCCAGGTGATTCTTACTTGGTGTAGACTCTAGAGTTTGAAGCTCCTTGGCCAGGTGACGTCCCAGGGTCTCTCTCCTGGCATGGCTATTGATGAGCACCTGCCATCAACTGTCTGGGTCTGCAGACACGCCCACCTCCCAAGACGCCCTCTCCCGCACAGTGTGCTAGTGCCCGGCGCTCCGGGCCTCCGGTCTCAGCGCCACTGGTGCCTCGCGTGATTTATGGCTGTTCCTTCCACACATACTCCGCGAGCAGGAGAACCCAGCGCGCTGAACACAAATTAAATCCAGCCCTCCTCGCCTCCCAGGTAATGGGCCCATCTGATGATAGAAGAGCTTATAAACAGCTATCGTCAAATTAATCTCAATGTCAGAGAAATAATAGCGGCCGTAAATAAGACTGAGTGTGCCTGGCTCAACAGCTTGTTAGGACACTTTATAAAACGGGCAGCAACATTAATATTAATGCACCATCTCTTTAATTCCTCCGGCCACCTGGTGCAGAGGCTGAGCACTGGCTGAGGAGTCTCCCAGGCAGCAGGGTCGCTACTCAGTGACCCCAATCAAGCAGGGCTGCTGACCATCTCCCAGCCTCATCTCCTCTTCTTTCAACTCAGCCCAAACTGACCCTGTAATTAATGCAGGATTCTCAGGGCTGGGGGGACACCAGCCAAGCTCACTCCTCCCCATGCCTCTCAGGCAGCCTCCCCCCCCTCACTGTCCTCCTCTCTCTCACTTTCTACTAACATGGAACTCACTCTTCAACCCCAACTTGAGACCCATCTCCTCCACCAGGCCCTCCAAACCACAGCATCCCAAAGGGACTTTGCAATGTTTGCTTCATCCATCACCAGGTGGTTACAGTGGAGAAGGTGATAAATCAGCTGTGCTCCCTCAGGAGCCCAGACAGACACTGCCCCTCCTGGGCCCCAACATGGGCCTGTGCAGACAGCAGAGCCCTTAGGGCAGTGACAATTGGATGCCACTGGCCCGGGCTCTCCAGCAGACCTGGGCCCCTTAAATTTATACTTCCTCGGATAATGTACATAGGAACTATGGCATGTACCTGTGTGCACATCTCTGTGTGAGCAACATGTGATTAAGGGTGTGTATGTATTTCCATCTGAGAATGTGAGTATGTGTATATATTGTGTTCTGGTCTACTGTGTAAAGATAGTAATGAGTGTATATGCTGACGTGCTAAATGTCTGGGGTAGTATAAGGATGTGGATTACATGGGGGTTGTGTGGAGATGGGTGTGTGTCAGGGATGGGCAGCTGGATGCACTATTCTGTGAACATGGAGTGCTACATGGATCATGTGCAGCATGTCAAATGTAGCTGGGGGTTAAAGGCCATAGGGGCTCCCAGCTGGTAGGGAGAAACCCCATCCCCATAAATCTGGGTAAGGTCAAGAATAAAAGGCAGAAAGAAGTACTGAGCAGAGTGGGGCTTTGGTAGAAGGCCAGACCTTCCAGTGGCCGAAAGCTCCCTTCAGGGCCACCTCAGCTTCCTAGCCTCTGGCAGAGACTGCCCTCGCTGGCCAGCAAGTGTGTCACTGAGAGTGACCGGCTCACCACTGACTTCTGACCTAAGAGTCTTCTCTGGAGCAGCGAGGGATGGCACTTGTGGTTGGAAGACTAGATGAGGGGGCCTTCAATGCAGGCAGTCACTCCCTGATGAGCCACCTTTGCCGGTCTTCCTCTCAGTCTCCATTTCCTCTCAGCATAAGGGAGTTGCCCTGGGCCAGTCTTGAGCCTAGATGACCCAGGTCCCAAGCCAGCATTTTCCAAACTGTGCTCCATGGGAACAATCCTTGTAGCCCCAACAGGGTTATAATGAGGCTCAGGTTTGATCATGGATTTGTTCAGCTCATCAAACTGATGTGCACTGAGTACCTGCACTGGACCAGACACCGTGCCAGGCACTGGAGACCTGGGGATGATAATGGCAACAGCAAACACCCCTGTCACACTTGCTCTGTGCTTGGCACTCTCCTAAGCGCTTTGTCTGCCCTAAAGAGACTCAGTCTGGTGGGAACCAGACACATGAACCATCGGAAAGTATGCTTCAAGTGTGTGCTGGTTCTCTCTCAGCCGTCCTGAGGAGATGTCCTGGGAAGGGCGTGCCCGGAGGGCCTGATGCTGAGCTGAGCCTTCAAGGATGTGTGAGGTTGACCAGGGTGTTGCAGGCAGAGGGGCTGTGGGGACACAGGGTGGACTGAGAAGCAAAGTACTGCCTGGGGGGTGTGGGAGGAGGCTGATGTCTTGTGAGGGAGCTGGGCTTTGTCAATCCTCATTGTCAGCACAGCAGTGTTGCCTGTTGATCAGCATTGCTGCTGGTTGATTGGCTTTTGTCAAAAACAAAGTGCACACACTCTACCCAGAGCTCCAAGTGTCCTGAGCAAAGGGCTAAGGATGAGACCTGGGCATTGCCCTTTAAGACCTAGAAAACAAGGCTGGACTCTTGACAGACCCCTATGAAACAATGAGGAGGCATAATAATCCTATCTAATAAAGAGGGAATATGCTAATTTACCCTCATGCCATCACAAAAGATGGCAACTCCCACAGCCAATAGGAGGGAACATGCTAATTGACTGCAACACCCTCAAATATGGTGGTGCATATAGCCACAAGATGGCAGCGCCCAGTTTCCTCAGCCTCACGGGAGCAGCAGGTGCATGGAAAGGCTGGGCCCGCCCCCACTCTGCACACCTACCTCCAGAGTCCCCAGTCCCTTCAGCCTCCCAATCACCCAGGGCAGGCTGGAGGCACAGGCAAGCCTCGGATGGTGGCTGCCCAACTGCCCAGGGCCACCCGAGGCTCAGGTAACCAGGGTCAGCCGAGGCTTGCCCTGTGAGCAATGGCAGCAAAAGAGGTGTGACGAGGAATCACCTTCCCCTGATCGCCAGGTTGCCTCCCATCCCTGAGGGCTCCCGGATGTGAGAGGGGGCAGGCCAAGCTGAGGGACCCCAAATGAATATGTCATCAAAGTTCCATGTTTTCATCAAAAGTTCATGCAAAATTTGCAACTGGTGACATAAGAGTTCCTTGTTTAGTTTAATATAAAAATCACCTTTTCCCCAAATTTAGCAGCAAAGCAGGAAGCCAGGCTGTGTTTATCCTGTGGGGTGGTGAAGCTCTTTTTAGTGCTGAGCAGTTCTGCTCACGGTCTGTCACACCACTGGCCAGGCTCCCCTCTGGTCTGGATGCGCCCACCCACCCATGTCAGCACCAGGCAGGGCTCGGCAGGTATGGGCACAGACCAGGTGGGTACCCACGTGATGAGTGGCACCTGTTGAGGAGCGAGACAGCAGAGCAGGTTTCTAACTTCCTCCTCTCACCTTCCCACACTTTCTGCTCCTTCTCGGCCCCACCCCCCACTCCAGAGGAAGCTTGCACTGGTCAGGGACTCTATAGGATGGGATGGGATGGGGCAGAACAGGAAAATGCCACCCCAGGTTCACATCTGGGCTTCTCTTCTACCTTCCACATTATACTCCCAGCTCACTCCCAGGTGGGGGGCAGTCGGCTGGTGTTCTCTTCCCCCACATGGCCTCTCTTCCCCTCCTCCTTCCCCTTGTCCTGATCCTCTTTGTGAGGAGACACCTGGATTCCTGGATCCTGGTGGGGCCCAGGCTCTCTCCCATTGCCTCTTGCTGCCCTTCCCATGCTGCCCTGGGCCGACAGCTCTGTCCCTGGGCAAGCCCACCTGGGCAGCCTCAGTATCTCCTCAGCCAAAGGACGTCAGGCAGGAGCTGCCTCCTGGGCCCTGCCTCTCTCAGAGCAGCTGAGCACTGTCCGCACCCCCCACCCACTTCCCCCACCTTCAGGCCTGACCTCCATCTATGACCAGGGATGTGGGGAGGGTGGGGAGTCGGGGGGGGCGGGGAGTCCACCAAAGGTGAGGCCAAGGCCAGGACCTACCCACCCTGGTGTCCAAAGGGGCTCCGGTGCATGCCAATCGAATCAGGCTCTGACCAGCTCATTTTGTCACTCTCCCTGGCACAGATTTGGGCACCCATACTGCTGGGCAGTGGGTGACCTGTGCAGGGAGCCTTAAAAAAGGGAGCCAGCCTGTGTGCCCCGGTCTTCCCCTGTGACAGCCTCACCTTTGCCAGGCAGATTTCTCAGCTCTGGTCAGCAGCAGCAGGCCTCATAGGTGGGGGCCTCACAGGTGGGGGCCTCATAGGTGGGGGTGTAGCTCTGACAGGCCCTGCGCATCCCCCTCAGTGCATTCCTGCCCTCCCCCAGGAGTGCCATGGAGGCTAAGGACCCCCTGGAAGGGCCACCCTTTGACTTAAGGAAAGCCCAGCCCTGGGGGACATGAAGGAATGGGGAGTGAGGGGGAGGGGGGCACATTAACCCATTAGTGCCCACAGGGTTTGGGAGCAAAAGCAATTGTTCTAGGAGTGGGGTGGCCTGGGGAACAGGTGCACTGTGGGCCCCTCAGCGGCGAGGAGGGGGTGGCATGGAGGCCTGGCAGCTGCGGGAGGAGAGGAGAGGAGAGCATGAGCAAGGCAAGCCGCCCTGGGAGGGGGTTGTCTGAGAGAGCCTCCCCGCTCCCACCCACTCACAGCCCCGGAGGGGGAGCAGCAGCTGTTCCAAGCTTCCTGCCCTTCCTTGAGACAGGTGTTGGCTGAATTCTCACTTCCTCCCAGCCCGAGAGCTCCTCCACCCCCTCCACCCGCAGCCTGGTGCTGAGTCAGCAGCACACTCACTTCCCTCCCGGGCTCCCAGAGGCCAGTGCAGCACTGCCACCACCGCCTGGGGACCAGCCACCGCGTGGTGATTTCCTGGAGGGCTGACAGTCTCCCCCAGCCCGGCCCTGGCCCCGCAGCCCTCAGCCCTCGGAACAACCTCTAAGGCCAGGGCCGCACCAGGGAGCAGTGATTCTCAGGGAGCTTCTTGCTCAGAGGCCGGACCAGAGCGGCAGGGCCAGGAAGCAGGACTGACCCTAAGCCTGGGCCCTGTGGGGCCTGTGCTCAGGGCTCTGCACAGGCCACCAGGGTAACTGCTGCTCCCCTTCCCTCCCAGGCACAGCCACCGCGGAAGGTTCGGAAGGTGCGTGCCCATCCACTGAGCGCTAACGAACGGGTGGGTAGGGGAGAAGAGGAGGCGAAAAGAATGGAAATGTTCTTCTCATCAAAAGGAGATCACAGCCTTTTGGAGCAGGAAGGGGCAATGAGGCCAATGCTGTCCCTTGGCAGAGAGGAAGCACAGGCACCGAGCCGGGCCATGGGTTAGAGGAGAGAGGGGCTAGAAGAGGGGCTGTTCCCGCTGTGCTGGGTGGTCTGTTGGAGGGCTGCCACTGTGAATGATGTGCCTCATTATTGTTACTGGGGCCTGTGGTTGGCTTCTCGCTTTGTTTCATTTGCCCAGGGCACAGAATGTCCTTTCACTGATGGGGAAACTGAGGCCCGGTGGAGGAAGTTGACTTGCTCAAGATCACAGAGGAAATTTGTGGCAGAACAAAGACCAGCACCCAGATCTCAGAAGAGTTTATCCAGATCTTCTTCCCTCCCTAAGCTCTCTCTTATCGGCCCTCCCCTCCACCTATCTGGCCTGTCTGGAAGGGGCTGATGGTGGGCAGAAAGGCATGGGTGCTGTCAGACCTGTTCCACTAACCACCTCCTCCCAAACAGCCCAAGGAAGGTGTAGGCAGACCAGCATGGAGTGGCCCTGCCACCCGGGCCATTTGAGTACCTCAGAAGCCATGGAGCCTGAGGGCAGAGCCACCATCAAGTGGAATATTATGCTGATATATATATATATATATATATATATATATATATATATATATATATATATAATATATATCATACACACACACACACACACACACACACACTAGAGGCCTGGTGCATGAAATTCGTGCATGGAGTGGGGGGGGGGTCCCTTCAGCCAAGCTTGCACCCTCTCCAATCCAAGACCCCTCAGGGGATGTCCGACTGCCGGTCTAGATTGGCAATTGGACAAGCCAGGCAGTTGGACATCCCTTTCACAATCCTGGACTGCTGGCTCCTAATCGCTCACCTGCCTGCCTGCTTGGTTGCCCCTAACTGCACCCCGCTGCCGGCCATACACATACCTCCCAACTGCCCCCTCCTTGCCAGCCTGGTCACTCCTAACTGCCCCTCCCCACTGACCTGTTCACCCCTAACTGTCCTTCTGCCAGCCTGGTTGCCTCTCATGCCCCCCCACCCCAGCTCCGCTGGCCTGGTCACCCCACGCAGCCTGCTTATTCAGTCATTTGATCATTCCTCAGGCAGATCCTGGGCAGCTGGGGGGCTGAAGGGATTGGGGGACTCCAGAGGCGGGTGCCATGCACCTGTTCTGCTGCCCCAGCAGGGCTGAGGGGACTGGGTGCCGCCATCTTGTGGCTGTGGGTGCCGCCATCTTTGAGGGTGTGGCGGTCAATTAGCATATTCCCTCCTTACTGTCTGTGGGTGCCACTATATTTGTAAGGGTATGATGGTCAATTGGCATATTACCTCTTTATTAGATAGGATATATGATGCTTATGAAAATAGCCTAGCAAAACATGAAAAAAAAAGGCTTATGCTTACTCAGTTCTGCTTACTTCCTCTTACATAAGGCCCCTGTGTCTATCTTCCTTCCCATCCTTCACATCTCTGATTTGGGCTCTATCACCCGTGGAAGTGTGTCGTGGCCTCCTCCCTGGCCTCCACCCTCTGGGATCACCCTGGTGTCATCAGCTGCCAAAATAAGTGGTTGAAACAGAACTCTTCCCAGAGAGCTTCCAACAGCTAACGGAGCAAATCCACACTCTACCAGGGCTTTCAGAGACAATGTCTCCTTCAGACTTTTCTCCCCCATTCTCCAGACTTCTGCTGCTTAATTCTTGGAGTTGTGCTCATTCAAAGACATGCCAATGGTCTCAGAGCCTCTTGTAGCTGTGCAATGTAACAGGGCTGAACACGCACCCCTACACACACACACACATGCATACACACACCTCCCTCCTCATATACACTATCTGTTCTTGCCAACCAGAACCACTGGCCTTGGCCAAGGTCTTACCCCTTCCCCATTACCCACATGGAGCTCCTCCCTCCTATATACACACCACTCTTTGATGCACATCTCAACCTCACCTCCTCAGCAAGGTCATCTCTGACTTTATTTGATCCCTGAGGCTAGTCAACGCCTACACTTGTGGGGAATGGGGGCCCCTGCTGTGTGTCGGGCCTTCAAATACTGACCAACCCTATCAGGTAGGTATTATGATGGTCATTATTCAGTTGACACTCAGAGCAGTGCCTCAGTTCACCCTTTCAGGTCAAGACGGGGCTACTACTCAAACCTGAATTGCTCCAAGCTCATCTCACCAGTCAAGTGCCCAAATCTTCTGCCCTCCATTTGGGCACTTAGGCACATAACATTTTAGCATTCATCTCCCAGCCGCAGCATGAGCCTCAGGAGGGCAGGCACCCAGGTCTTACCTTGTTCTCATATCCCCTTTTGGTTGGCCCCAAGTAAGTATTCAATAAACACTCATTAACTAAATGAACAAACAAGTGAGTGAATGAATGACTGAACCGAACGCATGAAGGTGCAGGCCACGCGAGTGGTTCAGATGTGGGGTTATGAATGTTTGCTTTTCCCTCTGAAGTCATCTAGAAAATCTGAGTCTCTCAAGATAAGCCCTCTCCACTAGCTGCCCTCTCTCCCAGTTCCCTAGGAAATATATCAGTTCCCCTGGAAATATATCAGTTCACCTGTGGCTAAGCCATGCCAGAAACCAATAAATACTCATTCACATTCCGATTATGTTAACCCAGGAATTTTTAAAGAGCGGTTTAGGTCTATAGAAAAACTAAGGCACCGGGCCTTGTACATTGTGCAGCAGTGGTTGAGGAGGACTGAGCCATCCACGGTCACCCCTGGACTGGAGTCCAGGGCCTGTGTCTCCTGTGCAGGAAAGGGGCCCCACACTGCACCTGGGTCTTGCACAAGCTGTTGCTTCCCTAGCCCAGGAAACCATTGGGTTTTCCAGCGTGGCACTGCTGCCTGTTTATGTAATGATGGGAAAGATGTTGGGGGAGGCTGGTTGGATGGGGGGCGGGGGAGGGGGCCAAGAGGTGAGCAAACTGCAAAAGAAAGAGAAGTGGCCCCGTCTCTGTCATCTGCGTAGTAGGGCATGGAGACTCTTGGTGGCCTTTCCCGCTAACTTTGAATGCTCTCACCAGTACTGGCTAGTTGATGGGAAACTATCATTTAAGACAACTCATCAGTTAAGTGGGCCTTATCTGATGCTGGTTTTAGAGAGAAGTTCTCTTGTTCAGAAAGGGGAGCTGTGAACAAGAGCTGTGCTCCCTCTTGTTAGAAAGTGCGGTGTCGGATCTACATAACAGATGGCTTTTCCAAAACCCTGGAGTCAAAAGTTGTTAAGACAGATCTATGTCAGATGGTTGAGAGGGTAGATATGAAGTGCACTGGCTTTGTAATGATTGGATCATCCAGTTGGGGAGGTTAGGTGGGAGGCTACTTCACATGAATGTGTTTATTCCGACAATCTGGGTGAAAACACAGGATGCATTTGATAAGATGCTAAAACATGACTTCCCGTTAACACTCTAACTTTCCGTATTATGACTAGGTTGCTAAACCACCTTTGAAATGTCTTGGTCGAATAATTTTGACACACAGAACACTAATGTAGAAGGAAAAAAATTTTGGAGTTGGTCAATATTGATCTAATGAGCCACAGCTCCTTAGGACAAGAATTCGGGGGGAACCTCTGATTTGCAGTCGTTTTATTATTGTTGAGGAGTGGGTTGTTTTATTTCTTAAACTGGTTACAAAATGTAAAGTTTCGTGTAAAGCAAAATGAAAGGAGAAGGAGGAGAAAAGGAAGAAAAATCCTGGAAGACCTGCATCTCTCTCCTTGTGCAACTACAGCATGAGCTCCACTGGGGACTTCCGTGTGTGTCCATGTGTCACAGTAAATCAGCTCAGCTTTCCCACTCGGGCTGGGAGAGCAGGAGAACAAAGGGCTGGAGCCACAAGGGCAACGGTGAGGGAGAGGAGAGTCCCCCTACCCCCTCGGCCATAGAGGGGCCAGGAAGCATTGTGGTCAGACAGGGATGCGCCTGCCCAGGAAGGAAGGCCGGCAGAAGGGCAGAGGCAAGCCAGAGAGAGGAGAGAGGAGGTGTCATGTCAGCCCAAAGAAAAGTGGCTCCAAAATGATGACCCTTTGAAGGCACCGTGGATTTCTTCAATCCACTGATTTCCTTGGTGTCTGAAACACCTCATTGAGCAAGGCTTCTTTCTGGGCTGACACTGAATAGCTGTAATGACAAATGCTTGAATTTGGGTTCCACTGAGGGGGGTGGGGGTGGGGGTGGGGGAGGGAATACCTCTCCAATGGAATTATGGAGAAAGATGCATTTTTAAGGCCTCTTCTTCCAATTCAATTTCCAGGTAGGTGCTGGCTTCCTTCTTGATCCCCCCCACCCCCTTTCCCGAACACACACACACACACACACAATGCCAAGAGCTCTGGCTTTCTTTCTCAGGAGAGGCACTAGGGCCACCGATGAGACAGCTGTCAGGGACTAGGCTATAATCAGCTTTAACTGGCTCCCAGCCTGCAGAGGGCACAGACCCCTTATTCCTATGCTAACAGGTCAGGCGGCTGGCCCTGGGATGAATGCAGGGGCGATCTGATTGGCTTCTGTTTCACGCATCCTCCTTCTGCAAGATCTGCATGCACATTTCACATCGCCAGTCCCCAAAATGTAAATATGCACACAGAAGAAGGTAGGTACTTGAAAATTCCAGATCATGACTTCAACCTCATGGGACATGTCACCCCCCCATCCCCCTCACCCCCAGAATGGTTTTGAAGGACAGTCAATCAATGAGACAGTGAAAGGAAAAGTTAAAACACAACTGAGAAAAATGAGTTTTTCAGGCAAGTCTGAAATGCTGCAAGATTGCTAGTTAAGAACAGTATCCCTTTTCTCAACGTGAGTGTTATAGCCCCTTCTCGTCACCAGCATCACAACCCGAGTGCCGTGTAACTTGGAAACCAGGATGAAATGTGGAGGCTCCTAGCTGCACCAGTGGCCAAAGATACGGTTCTCTCTACGCAGTTGAGCCGTTTGGGTGTGACAGGACCACCGCCCCTCCCCTCACCTCAGAGGTCTATTGTGAAAAGATATGGACTGGATGAGATTAAGGTCACCATATCTGTGCCACAAAACAAAAGGGAAAAAAAAAAAAGGCATTCACTCAAGTCTTACAATGGGAGGTGGGAGTGGTGGGTGGGTGAGGGTGGGGGTAGAAAAGCGAGGGGGATATCTAAACAGCGGGATACGACAATAAATGGGGAAACAGCAAGAGAAAAAGCACACTAGGTTAATATAGGAAACTAGTTCTTTATTGAGAGATTGTATATTAGTATTAGTGGATTCTGTGTGTAACAATGTTGTCATGCACACGATACAAAAAAAATAAATAAATAAATAAAAGAAGGAAAAAAAAAGAAAAGAAAAGGGCTGGGTCCACCATGCTTCGAAGGGCAACAGAACAAAAGCAGCGTACAATGAGCAGATGGCCGGGGCTACACGACCACAGTGCGGTTCAGCAGGGTAACATCTCTAACCGAGCGCTGTACATTGTCAACTGGGGGATGGAAAAAAATACAGATCATGCTTTAGTTTTAGTACAAGGAAAGGTGAAAAAAGATACACAACCAAAAGGATATTTGGTACAGAAAAAAATTACCCACAAAATAAGAACAGGAAGTAATTCAGCACAGCAGAACACGTTATCCCTGTTTAATGGAACACCGTTTTGCTGGGGATTGATTCTTTTTTGGTTCTTTTTTTTTTCTTTTCCCCCATCCCCCGCCCCCTTTTCTTTTCAGATTGCCACACGGCAATCTAGGGAGGCCACTTGTGACTTTATTTTGGAAGGGCCCTTGAAGGAGGGGCCTTATTCTTTCATTATTGTTCTGTTTTGTCTCAAGCAGGTCTGGCCAGTGAGGCTGCAGAGGAGAGCCGGCCATTAAAGGGGCAGCTCCGAGGGCCAAGGCAGATGTCCAAAGATGCACTTGACATTTTACAATTAAACAATTAAGACACCATGGGCCATGGCTCCCCCTTAAGCCAGGGACCTTGCTGCACCAAATTTTCAGAGGCCACGGAGTAGCAGCAACTCTCATTTTATCAAAGGTTTTCAGAGGTGTAATTATTTTTTGCCTCCGACTAAATGTGATCTGTTCACTTATGCCTGGGTGCTGCCGGAAAGGTAGCTGATGGTCACCCAGATAAGTGGAAAATGGGGTGCGATGGCCTCCGAGCCAAGGCAAGGCAAAAGGAATCCACTTAACAGGGATTTACAGTGCAATGTACTTGGCTAAACAAGATGAAGATACAAAAATGGTTATTTCTCTACATCTATTCTGAAATGGCCTACATCCTATATTACTACAATGGAAACTAAAAAGAACAGATTTAAGCTTGCAGGCTGTCTAACAGTTTTACAAGAAGATTGTGGTTTAGGACCTCGTTGGGTTAAGCATTAGTATCCTCTATCAGAAGGTCATGAATTCTTATCACACTGTGCTCATTTTTACCCACAGCCCAGTCATCCTCAGCCCTTGAATTTCTTGTGGGCGTGTATGAAAGTAAACTTTGACCTAAGAGCAGGTATTTTCTGTTGGATTTTTTTTTTTTTGGGGGGGGGGCGGGGAGGTGAGTGAGGGGAGGGGGTAATTAAAAATAAAATTTAAAGACAGCTGAGCAATTTGAATTTCAAAACATGGACTCGGCATCCTGCAATGGTATTTAGAGATCGGTGGTATTAATGAGGATGATAATGATTTAATCAGGATAATTATACTTTCAGGCTCAACATCCTTCTTAATCATTTTTTAATTTCTGCCTCGTGTAATGTCCCACACTCGTTTTCAGAGGAAATGCCAAGTAATAAAACATAACTGTGATTTGGGGGAGGGGGCGTTGGCATATCAAGGGAGACCTCATCCAGCCCCCCAATTCCAATTCTTCACACACCCACTTCCCCCAACCCCTCTCCAGTGCTAGGCTGGCCTGAGATAGGGGATACTGCCGCTTAAATAGCAATGCTTCCTCAGATGGAGACAGGAGATGGTTAAGAGGGGTGTCACAATACAGCTAAATGCGGAGGCAGAGGGTCACAGCGCACACAGCAGCGAGTTGACCATTCACTGAGCTACACAATGAAGAAAAAAAAAAGATTTGATAAATGCAGAATGTCATCGTTCTATCATCACACACAAAAAAAACTGCGGTTCAAACAGGCCTAAGAGGGTCAACCTTGCCATTTGGGTTCTGGGGAGAGGCGTGGGATTGGGGACAGCTGGGCTGGGAGAAAGGGGGCTGGGCTTTCCTTTTCTCACCCAATCGGGCCCCTGGGGCGCGCTGAGGCTCTGGCCCCTCGACCCCCCACCCCCCAACCCCCACCCCCCTCGGTCTCGGTGGAGCAGCCCGGTAGGGTAGCTAAGGGGAAGACATCATCGTTGCCTGCGAGAGGGGAGGGGAGGGCTTCGCCAGCAGGGATTGAAGCAGAAGGGGAGTGGGAGAGGACAGAAGAAACAATTCCAAGAAGAAAAATGTGAGTCCAGAAGCAGAATACAAAAAGAATAAAAAATGAATCCAAATGCATCCCGGATTTGCTTTGGGAAGTGGGGATTTTTTTAAATTATTATTATTAAAAGAGGATGGAAGAAATGCGGGGAGAGGGAAATCAAGCTATGGTAGCAGAATGTTAGGGAAAGGGATGTGGGGAAGGGGACCGTGCAAACACACCCCATCTATCACAGTTAAAAACAAAGCCGGCGCTGGCCTGCTGCGGGGTCCACGCCTGCCCCGGCAGCGGCCAGGCAGGGCAGCTCCCCACCTCGTCCTCACAGCAACACCCACGGGCCGGGCACCGGCTCGGGCTGGGCCCAGAGGTGCCCAGCAGTGCACGCCTGACTCTCCGAGGCGCGCACACTCTTGCGCACACACGCACACACGCACATGCACACACCCAAGCATTTTGAACCCGTGAATGCAATTGTCATACAAAGGCAATGGGGAGTAAAGGGGGTGGCACAAAGGCAAAATACAGAAAGGATTCAAGGGAGAAAAGGATGGGACGGGAAATCATGCAAATGGCCAAGGGAGGGCTGGGGGCTAGGGCACGGGATGGGGCCAAGACCAGATCCCAGCTACCCAGCCATCCGTATCCATGGCCAAAAAATGAAACACACACACAAAAAAACACACAAAACACACATGTACCTTTAAAAAAAAAAAGCACATCACAGAAAACGAAGTATGTTTACACACACACACACACACACACACACACGATCCCACGCACACGCGCGCGCACAGGCATGAATCTCCGTCTGCCGATCACACGGGCTGGGATCGGGGGAAGGGGCCGTGACTGGGGGCATTGCGATCGCCGCAAAGAATGAAAAATGGGGCTGGGGAGGGAGGGACTCAATCCGCCAAACCCTAACTTCACTACAAAAGCTCCCACGAGGGCGGCCGCCCCCTCATTCAGGGGTCTCCCCCCCAAAAGGGAGAGGGGAGAAGCCGCGGCTCGCCCTGCGCCCCGCGGGTGTGCCCGAGCCCCCCGCCGCCCCGGCGCCCGCCCCCGCCCCGGTGCCCGCGGCGACCCCCGCTCCGAGGCGGCCCCCGAAAGGAGAAAGCGATACCTCTGTTTCGCACAGAGCCGAACACGGGAAGCACGAGATAGCCGACGTGGACCAGGACCATCCTGGCTCCTCGCGCGGCGGCGGCGGCAGCGCGCGGGCCCTTTGTGGCGCGGCTCCCGGGCGCGGGCGCGGGCGGCGGGGCTGCGGGAGCCGCCGGGGCGGGAGGCGGAGCGCGGGGCGCGGGCGGCGGCGGGGCGGCGGCTGGCGGGGAGACAGATGGCCCATGGAAAGGCTCCCTTCCCGGCTCCTCTCGACATTCAAAGGCGCTGGGGCCGCAGCTGCCGCCACACAAAGGCGCGCGCAGCCAATGGGAACGGAGCGCGGCGCGGCGCGGCCTCGCCGGAACCGCGGGGGACAGCGGGGACCGCGGGCGCGCGGGCGGCGGGGGGGGGGGGGGGGGGGGGGGAGGGAGGGGGGAAAGAAGGGAGAGGAGAGGGAGGGATGACGGCGGAGGGGGAGCGGGCGGCCAATCGCGGCGGCCCGCGGCCCGGAGCGGAGGGGTGGGGCGGGGGTCAGCCCCGGGGGACACAGGGAACCCAGCGCGGGTGCCCGGGCGCCCGCAGCCCGGAGCACACGCGCGTGAAGCGCCCCGCACTTAGCACCGAGGGGAACGTGCACTCAGACATGTGGAGGTGTGTCCGTGCCTGCGTGCGAGGAGACAGGCAGGAGTGCACCAAATGCACACGCCCCGGAGGGCCTTGCACACGCGGGTCACCCGGGGACTTGCGCGCGTGGAGGCCGACGCACGTGCCGCGCCTGACTGCGGACAAGAGCGGAGCTGGTGCGTGAACCAGCAGCCGCACACAGAGCCCAGGCATGTGCACACCCAAAGCCTTGTTCGTGCAGGAGGTGTGCATGCCAAGAACACATTCCCAAAGACACACAGAGGCGAGCACAATGCAGCTATGTGCACAGTGCAGATACGTATGCGCCCTGCCTGCCGCACAAAGCGGGCAGTAATCACGTGCTGAATTGAAGCCCACTCATCCACCAAGCCATGTGCAAACATTCTACACAGAGACACTGCCCGGAAAACCCAGTCATTCCACCAGCATTCGCCCCGCTCTGACACAGACACAGCCAGCCATGTGCACAGACACGCCCACTTCCACAGCAGGCAGGTGCACACAGGACATCGGGGAACTCAGCTCTTCTTGGCTCTTCAGATTCACACTCGGAGGCACAGCCACACTGTCACATGTGGTCTGTGGCTGGCCTTCCAGGCACAAGCAAGAGAAAAGCAAAATGCCCTCACCCTGCAGCCCGGTTGTCCAGCGGACTGCTAAGACTGTTCCCGCACCCAGCCCACCTGCCGTGAAAACTCCCAACATGACCTTCAGATCAGCCTGCAGTCCACACCAAGGTATGCTGTGTTCACAGGCAGACAGACAGAGGCCATTTTCCAATTTGGGGTTTGTCTTCAAATCCCAGGGGCTCCTTGATATAATGAATCTGGTACAAACTGGATGGTAAAATTACAGAGTGTGGAACTGGAAGAAGAAATTCCTTTTGTCCCAATCAGGCCCCCTTTTAAAGATGAGGAGGAGGACTATTCACTGAATATATCTGTGCTGTGTCAAGGCGAAGGACTGATGCAGATGCTCCTAGGACCCCATCCCTTGCAGCCCAGAAGGGGCCTCTAAAATGCAAATACAATCACCATGCCTGCCAAGTGCAGAGATGGGTGACAGCTTGAGGTGCTGGGGAAGGGATCCCTAGGAGGGCCCATAGCCTAGTGGGTGGGAAGTAGGGAGGGCAGGTGGGGTTGACTCCAGGAAAGTGACTTGTAGGTTGAGACTTGAAGAATGAAGAACAGGAGAAGTGAGGTGAGGCAAAGGAAAAAAAGACAGTAACCATGTTCCCAGCAGTGACAGCAGGGCAAGATCCCAGTGCACACCTTCTTCTCACAAACCCATGCATCCTCTTCCGCACCCTAAACACCCCCACGACCCCCAGAGAACCCAGGGAAGAAGGCAGTCAGGGGAGACCTCCCAAGCCTCACGCCAGAAGAACCATTTCAACCAAGTCCTGCCAGCAACTCTTTCCTTTTTCCATTACCTGTCAAGTAAACACAATGCCACCACTAAAAAAGAATCTCAAAGATGAAAAGACTGAATACCTGGCTACTAGGAACTGTTTCCTGTTCTATTTCAGGCTTTGTCAATATGCATATATATCAAATTCATCGCCATAATCTGCATATTTTTATCCTGCTTTTTAAACTTAAAATTCTATCAGAAATGTTCCGGTCCTTCTACATGATTATCTTCATAATTTTCATTTTAAATGTTTTCATAGTATTCCAACAAGCGAGTGTACCATGAAATTACTTAATTATACTCTATTCTTAGACACTTAATTTGCTCCCAGTTTTCCATCAGACAAAAGCAATCATCAAGGAACAGATCAGCACTGTAAACCTAGGGAAATCCACCTGCTAACTGTATCCTTCATATTCACATGTCAGAGAAACTCAGGACAGATGCCCACATTCACCAGTATATCAACAGGCACGCGCCTCCTGCTGGGAAGGAATTATTGTGGATTAGGAAGGGGAGTTGCATTTTTAAGGAATATTGGGTAAACACCTACCATTCCTAAGCCTCAATGCACTGATCTGTCTAATGGGGATAATGCTAATCCCTGTCAAACCTTCCTAAAGGCTCATTGTGTGGTTCAAATGAGGAGATAGCTATGAAGGCTGTAAGCAGTACAGAGAATTCTAAAAACATAAATGCAGTGCTGTCTCCAAGAATGAAATGATTACTCTCTTACCCACCTCTTATTTCACAAGTGAGGAGACTGGGGCTCAGAAATGGGGTTATCCACAAGGTCACAATCATTCTTGGCTGAGTTAGAACTGGAATCCACATTTCCCAGCACATGGCCCAGTATTGCTCTTACTTTCAATATTCTTCCATCATGCTGAGATAACTGTTTTTTTACACACACACACACACCCCCCATTAAAGTCCACAGAAGTACAGCAAAGCAGATTCTTGAGGACAGAAAGATTTGTAGGAATACTCCATCCATCGGGGTATTTTCTTTGTATGTTCTTCCTGCCAAAACCAACACCTAGGGCATATTTGCAGGCTTAGCATGTAAAACTCAGTAAAAAGTATTAAAAAAAAAAAAGAAGAAGAAGAAGAAAAAGGTGAAGGTCAATCTATAATTCCCGATCCAAAATGGAGACCATGACCCTGTAGGGTAGAAATAGCACTGTCACCTCTGTCTCCACCCCGACCACCTGCAGAAAAGGTCCTGTAGAGCATCATGTTTATGGAGCCCAGAAGCATTTGTTTCAAGAGTTACTTTGGCCCTAGCCGGTTTTGCTAAGTGGGTAGAGCTTCAGCCTGTAGACTGAAGGGTCCCTGGTTTCCATTCCAGCCAAGGGCACATTCCCAGGTTGCAGGCTCAATCCCCAGTGTGGCTCATGCAGGAGGCTGCCAATCAATGATTCTCTCTCATTATTAATGTTTCTATCTCTCTCTCCCTCTCCCTTCCTCTCCGAAATTAATAATATATATTTCTAATAACTACTTTGGAGCTAAACATCAGATCTGGGGTAAGACCCTTTACTCAACAAATGGAAATATATCAAGCATACCAGTCACGTAGACATCAAAAATTTTTTCCAAGACTGAGGACAAAATTCTTGCTTTTCTCCAGGTTGTGTTGGCATCAGGCAGATACAACTTTCAAAATCTGTGCAAAACAGCCATGCTACAATCAGTGTGATTGGTGTCACAACAGCCCTCTGCTAAATATGGTGGTGATGGCAGGGTGGGGGGTGGGGTTGGGGGTGGGCGGGGAATGTCTAGTCATGCCATGCACCTGCCACCCTGGTGGGGCTAAGGGAACTGGGCATCACCATCTTTGAGGGTATGGTGGTCAATTACCATATTCCCTTCTTATTGGCTGTGGGCACCTCCATCTTTGTGAGGGTGTGACGGTCAATTAGCATATTCTCTCTTTATTAGATAGGATGTTGTCTAGAAGTTTCTTACTTCTCTCAGGGTGAGGGGTATAGATGAAACTAGATTGGTATTGAGTTTATAATTGTTGACATTAGATGAAGGATACATGAGGGTTCATTATATTATTCTTTCTACTTTTGTTTTTGTAATGATTAGTTTTATATGTCAACTTGATTGGGCTAAGGGATGCCCAGAGAGCTGGTAAAACATTATTTCTGGGGATGTTTATGAGGATGCTTCTGGAAGTAATGAGCAAATGAATATAGACTGAATAAAGAAACATCTCACCATGTGGGTTGGTGTCATCCAATCCACTGAGGACCTGTGTAGAACAAAAGGGCAGAGGAGCCTGGCCAGCATGGCTCAGTGATTGAGTGTCAACCTATAAACCAGGAGGTCATGGTTTGATTACCAGTCAGGGCACATTCCTATGTTTTGGGCTTGGTCCCCAGTGGGGGCCATGCAGGAAGCAGCCCATCAATGGTTCTCTCTCAGCATTGATGTTTCTATCTCTCTCTCCTGCTTCATTCCTCTCTAAAATCCATAAAAATATATTTCTTTTAAAAAGACAGAGGAAGGCTGAATTCACTCTCTCTGCTTGAGCTGGGACATCCACTTTCTGCCCTTGGACATGGTGCTCCTGGTTCTTGGGCCTTCACACTCAGGCTGGGACTTAGACTATGGCTTCCTGGTCCTGGGGCCTTCCGTGGACTGGGGTTCCATGGTCAGCTCTCCTCGTTCCGTGGACTGGAGTTCCATGGTCAGCTCTCCTCGTCTGCGTGCAGACAGCAGACCTTGGGACTTCTCAGTTTCCATAATCATGTAAGCTAATCCCTTATAAAGAATCTCCTCTATATATCTATACACATGCCCTGTTGGTTTTGTATCTCTGGAGAACCTTGACTAATACAGTTTACATTTGATATTCTTAAAAAAGAATTTAAAAAAGTTAAAACAAAAACACAGCAAGACAGCCGGCATGCATCCTTGCTCTCTGTAGGAACACAGAAAGCTATTTCCTCAGGTTGGGGAAGTTAGAAAACTGTGCTTCTTCCTCATATTCCCCACAGCCCTGGGCTGGGAGTTCGGCTGAATTTCCACTCCCACCCACCCCTCTGATTGTCTCTACTCTGCTGCGTGGAGGGCTCGGAACCAGACTGTTCCAGCCACAGCTTTACCATGAGAGAGAAATAAACTCCTATCTTGGCTGAACCACTGTGGGAAGTGTGTATCTAGTTAGGTGTATAGGTTAGCTCTTGCTGCAAAGATAGTACATAAAAAAAATAGTTATAGAATCGCAGAGGCACCCAATAGGCATGTATACTCACAGACCTGCGCGGGCCAGCTCCTCCCTGCACAAAGGCAGCTGGTGATGCTGCTTCTCAGGCTGGTCTGTGGGCGGTTGGCAGCTCTGCTCCACATGTCCGTCATCCTCCTCGGGCCGGACAGCGCATGCTCCTCTCCAGCAGGGCTAGTGGAAACTTGCTAAAGCAAGCCAGCGATGGCAGCTTAGGCAGAAGCCTGGAGAAGCCAAGGCCTGGGGTGGGTTAAGGAAACAGTGAGTGGTTTTATTTGATGGGAATCACATGTGGAGCACTGGAGCGTTCTGAGCAAAGGAGTGGACTGATCAGAAAGAGTAATCTATGCACAAAATGAATGGGGTGAGGGTAGACTCCAGGGGTGGGGAAATCAGGGGGATACATCATGGCTTGGGGTTGAAGGTCAGACTAAGAAAGGCACATTGATCCTGATTGTATGGGTGTGAAGGAGGAACAGAGGACATGCCTGACATTTTTCACGGAAAAGAATATTCTGTGGGCATTGCTCCCCTTAGGAGGATATAGTATTCCAAAGGTGGTCTCCACTCCCAATTGTTCCGAAATCCAAAGTGATTATACATGCTCATTTGAAAAGTTACAAGTTACTCTTATTCACTTTGTAATAATCTCACTCTAACTCTTATTAACATTTCCACATTTTCTCCAGTTTTGCTCTTAATAGAGGTAAGATAGTCATATATATTTATAAATCAACTCCAATGTAGCTATCACCACAGCAAACACGAGTCGGCTTGAAGAACTATAATGGTGCCACAGAGTGCTAGCAACTCCCATTTTCTGTTCTCCCCTTCTTCTTTGATTATATAACCTCTGACTTTTAATTGTACACACAGCCACCTGAAATAAAGACTACATCTCCCAGATTCCTTTGAGCCATGACAAAGATCTAACCAAAGGGATGTAAGCAAAAGGAATGTCATTCCCAAAAGGTGTCTTGAAGGCAAGGAGGTATGCCTTTCTTCCCCTCTTTATTTTTTGTACTAACGGGAAGGTGGTTATAAGGGCAGGAGCTGGAGCAGCCACAGAGGACCATAAGTGGAAAGTTCATAGCAAACCTCATGCAGAAGGTTGAGAAGCAAGTTGGAAAGAGCCTGCATATTGGATGATTTCATAAAGCCATCCTACACCTCCAGACACCTCTCCATGGCTTCTTTAAAGTAGAAAAGAATTAAATGTCTATCTCACTGAAATCATTGTTATTTTGCAACTTTCTCCCACTTTTTCCACGTGCCATCAGGTGTAAAACTACCACACAAACCCTGATTTCTGCCTATGTGGGTTTGAGACAATGTGACATGTTTGGGCTATGAGGATATGTGTCCGTTGTAAGTTCCTAAGTAGGGGCACTACTCTCATGTGCATCAAGAGGCAACCAGAAAGGGAAAACAGGGAGAAAGTGGCCCAAATGTAGTCAACAAACTTTTGGGGAGATCGAACAAATTGGAGGTGACAGATGAATGAGAGCCTGTCCTGGTCGGCGATGGGGCCATCATGACTTTACCTAGGCTCCTTAGTTCCCTCATTCTTCTTACTTGGTATTGGGGGTGTGTGAGGGGTGGAAATCCACACGGGGGAAAAGGGCAACCCCTAGATTCACGATCCCTAAGGGCTGGTTCTCATACTTTAGTGTGCAGAGAATCACATGGGGAATTTGCTTAAAAGGTAGATCCCCAGGTCCCAGCCCTGATGATGCTGATTCAAGTCCTGCCTCCACCCAAGTAAATCTCCTCTAGATGGTGAGGAAGACCCAGCTGGAAGATCTTTACTGTTACACTGTGACTTGCTCTCCACCATATGCCCATTACCCAGCACCTGGCACACTGGTGGCCCTGGTGGCTGCTCAGTGCCTATCTGTTGGCAATGGGGAGCCGCCGTGCAGTCTTGAGCAGGAGAGTGACTTCAAAAACACACCCACTCCTACTGGCTCTCCTGCCCTGAGCCTGCTGAGGGTGAACCAAAAGAAACGTCTAATCCAACAGGAACTGAGGAGTTGCTTTAAAAAAAAATTCTCAGGACAACATTTTGATCCTCAGCCTACTTTCTCCCTTTGTAGCCAGTGTCTCATTGGCCTGCAATGAACTCTTGATCGGTATTAGGTGATTCATCCTTTGGAGACAAGGCCTGAGAAGACCTGGAGGGAAGAGACAGGGTGTAGCGGGGAGGCAGAGTTTAGAGCCAAGGCCTCACGTGTGCAGAGCTTCCTGTAGTGTCCACTGGCCTTTCCCATGGGCTCCTCGTCCCTCCCTGCCGTGGGCATAGTGACTGTGCTTGTCCTCATTTCACGGCTGGGGAAACTGAGGCTTTGAGAGAGTAGGTCCTTTTATCTAAGTCAAGGGCAAAAATTCACACTCAGCATGCCTCCTAGCCCTGATCATTCCACCATAGGATACAGCTCATGGTGGTTCAAGTACAGTTATGCACGAATGCCTCCCCTCCCCGCTCCACACACACACAACCAGGAGCTCAGTCTTCCCACAGCTCGAGATGAGCATGGGCATCCCTTCTTATTAATCATGTCAGCTGACTTGACCTCCAGAGCCTTTGTCTCCCTTCCCCCTCTCCTGAGTCTCTTCTCCCCACTTCTCTGGGTGGTCTTCATGCCGTGGGTCAGACTCCAAAGTCAGTTTCAAGTGTTAGCCAGGCCGAGAGGTGGATTTGAGAGGCCCACTTGTCCTTAAGATAAGGAAAGGGGAGGGAGAGGCTTAGGGCAGAGGCCTGGTCTCTACCCCCTAAGGGGCCTGGAGGGATGTCGGAAGAGGTCAGGGTTGTTCTGGGGATGTCCCCCTGCCACTTCCTGGCAGGTCACAATCTGGCAGCCCCAGGACGGCCATGGCAGATGTGGTCCAGCCCTCACCGCACACTGTTTCAGGCAGCATCATTAGGGCTGGATTGATGGTTGATTACCAATAATAACTGCTCCAAAGCAAAGCCAGATGGGGAGTGTTCAAACTGAATGAGGAAGGAAATGAGCTGCCATCCACAGGGAGAATGGCTTCATGGGGGGCCTTGGGTCAGACAGATAATCTCAGAACCAGAAGACACGGTTCATCCCCGACTCAAGAAGGGAATCTTCATTGTAGCATCACCCACGAGTAGTCACTCAGCCTTTGCAAAAATATTCAAGGTGACATAGGGCTCCTCCCTACATGTGTCTGTCTTTCCGGGTCCCATCTACCCATCTGCACATTGAGGAGGTCATCCAAATTCTCTCCAGAGGCCCCGCCTGTCCTAACACTCTCCACCCTCAGATCCTTAAACTTTGCGGGCATCTGACCCAGAGGCTGCCCTTAAATGAGGCTACAGGTCAGGGAGTTCCGAAGCGTCTAGCCAGAGGTCTGCAACATGTTCCTCCTAGGGGCTTCCAAACAAGGCTGAAGAGTGAGTCCCAGCTTCCTACCCAGCATGAGGCGGGGAGGGTGCAGTGAGACACCTGGAAACCGCCTGAGATGAGAGCAAGGGGCCTGAGCCGCTTCCTGCCTGGTCACAGAGGACGGCCAGGGCAGCAGAAGTGGGGGCCTCCTGTGTATGGCTGTTTAGCCAACAGAGCTGTGGTGGTGTTTGATTTTTGTGTCAAAGCACTTCACACCACCACAGAATCCCACTTCCTATGGTCTTACTCCCTACCTAGACTCACACATCTCATTTCACTACCTGCCTGCCTCTGAGGGTGCTTGAATTTGCCATTCCTGGTTCATCCTTCTGCCAAGATGCCCTCCGAGCTTGACACCTACCCCTGCTGGCCCTCTCCTCACCTGCCCCAGCATGAGGCTAAACCAGCCCAGGGTTCTTATGAATATAAGAATATATCTCTAGTTGAATATAACATACTTAGTACAATGCCCGTATATGGCCTGATGTACTCAGTGGCAGCATCAGGAGAATCCTTCATAGTCTCTTTCTGCTTGATGCCTCCTATATCTTTCTGGCTTGTTTTTGACACAGGGTAATGGGATTGCTGTGAATGGCTTTGACTGCTCATGACCATCTAGTGTTGGCCCAACAATCAATATTCTGTTAAACAGGAAGAGAGGGCTGTTGAGTGGGTACCAACAGTGTCCCATGAATTGGGAGAGACATAGGCAAGCAGACTATAGCCTCCAACATACGGGAGGACGTTGTCATCAGGAAGGAGTTGACCTGACAGAAAAGAGTGAGCCTCAGTTCTGAAAAGAAGGAACCTGGGCCCCAAAATGATCAGGCTTCAGAAGGCAAGCATTTGAATAAAGACAAGAAAGAACAATGTCAGCTCCTTTCCAGGGGGTGGTCCATCCTCTCTGCCATCACAGCATCTGGCCACGTGGACATGAAGACCCACCAACTGCTGGATTGGGTTGTCCTTGGCCTTGTCTGGCTAGACTCCATCCCCTCTCACACAAAGAACTCACTGATCCATCTTAGCTCCGTGTGAAGGAACCACAGGTCTTTGAGGCTCTGAGAGGCCTGGGAAGAGTGGGGGTGAGGGGCTCTGTCCCTGGGGAACCTGTCCCTGCCTCCCAGCTGCCACAATTTGAGAAGCAGCCCAGCGGGGGCCTAACTAACTGCCAGGCCACTGAGGTGAAGTCAACAGGACAGAGGCCTCTAAAAGGATCTGACCACTCGGTGGGATAATCAGAGCATAGTGGGAGGTCAGGCAAAAGTGACAGATTGAGTCACACACCTGAGTTTGTTGCCTTCCACAATTCACTAAACTAATTTGGAAAAAAAAAACTTTTTTAAAGACATAAACCTACAAGGCCAGGGAAGATAGGAGATGATATTGCAGCAACAAATTGGGGAGCTTGAGGGTTGGGGGCTGGAAAGCAAATGAACAAGAGGTAACTGGAAAGTGCAGCCCAAGGGAGCTGAATCCTAAGTCAATGAGAGAAAACCGACAAAGGATTAGATTCTACTGCCGAATCCTCAGAGGGCTCAAGAGCTGCCTGCTAGGGTGGGTATCCTTAGAACTGGAGTAAGGAGCTGCTGAAAATTAGGAGATTTGAACAGCCCTCCACCGTGCTGGGCATCCGGCCCCTTTCTCCATCAGCGCAGGGAGTCTGTAGGTTTATCCTCTATGGAAGATAAAACAGAATCTTTGGGCAGAGAATTCATTAGTGCCCTCACCCCAAGTTCTCTCCAACTTGGTCTCCACAACACTGGCACCCGACATTTGCCCTCCAGACAGGAGATCAGAAAAGAACCCTCTGGGCATTTGATCACCCAAAAGAAATGACCTAAATAACAGCATTGACTTAGTCCTGTCAGGGTAGCTCAGTTGGTTAGAGAGTTGTCCCATGCACATACAATGAATGCATAATTAAGTGGAACAACAAATTGATGTGTTCTCTCTCTTTCTCTCTCTCTCTCCCCCAACTTCCTCTCTTTAAAAAATAATTTTAAAAAGGGCGTTGACCCTGACGTTTCCTAGCAAAGAGCCCACCAAAATCATCCTATAGTGAAGCTTAAAGTCAAAGTGCCCCACGCACCACTCGGTCTCCCATCATCATTTTGGTCCCTCCTCTCCATAACCACCCTCAATCCTAAACAGACACCCAAAGGTTACCAGGCTTCCCAGAAAAGCCTCCCTGATACAGAGACCAAATGACCTGGAGGCAGCAGACACTGTGCAGGAAGAAGAAAAAACAAATCTTAAGATCATTAATATCCCCAGAGAAATAAGTGAAAATGCTGAACACTAAGAACAGAATGTTATTTTAAAAAGAAACATTTAGAGAACAACGAGAAAAAAAAAAGAAAAAAAAAGAGTTCTTGGAAATTAAAAAAAACACAAAAAACCCATGAGAGCAGACATGTGAAACAGGAAAGGGTTGGAAGATCAAGTTGAGGAAATCTCCCAGAAAGGAGACAAAGAGACAAATACAAGGAAAACCTAGGAGCTCTAGCATAGGAGGTGGGGGGGGGGGGGGGGGGCGAGGGGGGAGAAGGGGGTTGGTTGGAGACACACAGAGCAAATGGAGATGATTAAACATTCTCAAAATAATTTAAGGCTATTTCCCCACCCGGAAGAACATAAGTTATAGGGCTGTTGTAAACATGGGTCCTTCTGGGTCTTCACCTCTGACGTGTACTCCTTCAGGGTTCAAGGAGAATTACACAACAACTCCCAGTAAGTGGTGAGGAAGAGTCTTTACTGGAAAAAGATAAAGAAAAACACACACATATAAGAAGAGACATAAAGACAAGGGCTGAGAATCCCTGACTCTCAATCATGCCCTGGAGAAGCGTGTTGGGGACAGAACACTGCTGGGCCACAGTGTGAGTCTGGTTCCAGTGGAAGTACCCCCGCCCTCACTAAGGGTCTCCCTTTTATAGGCAACTGTAGGGAAGCAGTCTTATCAAGGAGGAAATAGCAGGCTCCTGGGCACCAGGCAGATTGGATTCAGGGTAGCTGACTTTTGAGTTGCTGGGTAATGCTAACTGCCCAGCACTTGATGACCTTGAAGACTGTGGGAAAGTGTAGATATACCTCATGGCTCCACTTGGGAAGGGTGGGAGAGAGGAAGCTGGTGCCACTGTAGAAAGCTAAGCTTATATGTAGTTCCCTGAGGTCTAGTTGGCTTGTGTCTAGGTACCCCAGGGTCTTTTTAATAATTCTGTACCATGCAGACTGAATAGCCCACTGAGCCTACAGCGTAGTGGCTAAACACAGTTTCATTCCAATGCACATCACTGGAAATTTTCAGGACACTGAGGACAAGGGGAAACCTTTCAGACTTCCAGGGAGAAAAGCACAGGTCCCATACGAGGGGTCTCAATGGACTTGAACCTCTCAGCATCCATAGTAGTAGAGAAGAAGATGAAGCAAGACCCTCCTCATTCTAAAAGAACAGATAACCCAGAATTCTCTATCCAGACAAATTATTTATTATATTTTAATATAATATAATATATTTATATTTTATTAATATAAATTATTTATTATCCATTAAAGTTGGGCCCAGCTGGCATGATTCAGTGGCTGAGCTTTGACCAGGAGGTCGTGATTTGATTCCTGGTCATGCCTGGGTTGCGGGATCAATCCCCACTGTTGGGTGTGCAGGAGGCAGCTTATAAATGATTCTCTCTCACCACTGATGTTTCTATCTCTCTCTCCCTCTCCCTTCCTCTCTTAAATCAATAAAAATATATTATATATATAAAAAAAAGTTGGGTGAGTGTTTTATTTGTTTTTTTATTTGTTTGTTTGTTTTAACCTGTGCAAAGTCTCCAATTACCACTCCAGACCCTTTTTTTAAGAAACTACAAATTGTTCACCACTAAAACCAAGGAAGAGAGATGCAGGAAGCAGGAGATCCAACCAAGAGAAAAGCCAAATGAATTTCATGGCAGACGATGGAGCGAAGCCTCAGATGGCAGTCAGTCCAGACTGGAGGGATCATAATCATGCCCTCTGCTCTTAGACCACACTGTTTGCCTGAATATGCTTTACCTAAGCAAGGGAGCAAACCAAGGAAGAGAAAGCTATGAGATCCAGGACACACAGACCCCTGACCCAAAAGAAAGGAATGGGAATTTTAAAGATGACAGCTAAGTGAAGTCCCAGGATGACAACTCAATGGCAAAGAGAACAGCAAGTCAAGATTGGAGGAACATGAGAGTGTCCAGGAGGGACACCTCCGGGGAAAAAACAACTGGAAATGGCAGATTACCCCCCTAGGATTGACCTTATGGAAAAGTCTGCTATGGCCGAGACCGGTTTGGCTCAATGGATAGAGCGTCAGCCTGCAGACTGAAAGGTCCCGGGTTTGATTCCGGTCAAGGGCATGTACCTTGGTTGCGGGCGCATCCCCAGTAGGGGGTGTGCAAGAGGCAGCTGATCAGTGATTCTCTCTCATCGATGTTTCTAACTCTCTATCCCTCTCTCTTCCTCTCTGTAAAAAAATCAATAAAATATATTTTTTTTTTAAAAAGAAAGAAAGAAAAGTCTGCTATGGAAAGAATATGCAATGTGTGCAAAGAAAGTTGAGAAGATGAAAACAACAAAACAATTATTAACTACAGGAAAAACAAAAGCAAAAAAAACCAAAAAACAATAGCATGCATTACAATACTCAGCTGTGAATAATTTTTAAGCATAATTGGCATAATAACTAGGCTCTGAATGTTGATCTAAACCAGTGTTTTTCAACCTTTTTTGGGCAAAGGCACACTTGTTTCATGAAAAAAAATCACGAGGCACACCACCATTAGAAAATGTTAAAAAATTTAACTCTGTGCCTATATTGACTATATATAAAGTAATTCTCTTGAATAGGAATCAAATAAACACAAAGAAAGTATTTTATAATTACTTTATTATGAAATATTAAGTAAACAAAATAGTGAAAAATTATAAAATTCTTGTCTTATCTGCACCTACGGCACACCAGGCAACATCTCGCGGCACACTAGTGTGCCACGGAACAGCGGTTGAAAAACGCTGATCTAAACAAAAGTTATAAAATAGACATATTGGAAGGATGGGTGAGGGGAAGGAGAGAGAATATTGGTATAAGAGTACTAAGCCTCATCTATCACAATAAGACATTAATCAATAAGGCCTATAATTAAGCAACCAAAAAATGGCAAACAGCATAGGTATACCCTTAGATATATAGAAATCATTAAATTCCAGAAGAAATCGGTAATAGAGTCTAGTGGTTGCCTAATAGGAAGAGAACTGGATAGAGCGGGGAATTAACCACCACATTATGTCATAAGCCTTTTAGTACTCTTTAATTTTTAAAAATGTGTGTGTATATCATCTGTACTTTTTAAGCGAGTTAAACAAATACAAGCATAACAATATGTAAGGCTATGGCTTGGGAATTGTTCCAATGTTTGATTTGACTGACTGGATTGCAAACACTGTGAAGACTCACAAATTTGCTCTTATTTAATAGCTTTGGGTCTGTGGTTCTCCCTAAGAGGGTGTTTCCAACATATACAACAAGCATTTGTGGAGGGAATGAATGAACCGAAAAGCCAGGTAGCCACCCGAAGTAAAGCGTAACATACTCATAAGAACCCAATGGATGCTGGTAGTGTTTCACAGAAGCCATCTATTAGGTCCAAGGCAGGCAGCCTCATGGTGAGGGATGGTTGGGACCCAGGAAAGCCCCCCCTCTATAGGAGGTCTTTTGGTCCCAATTCCAAACCTACATGGGAAAACTAACCCCATAGAATGGGTGCCATACACATAAGAGCTTGGGCTTAGTAGCTGGTCTCCTCTGGTAGAAAGAAACCAAGACTCACCTAAGCCACTTAAGAAAAGTGACATGATGATCAGGAAATGTGAGGCATGAGATAGGACAGACGGGGAGGCAATTTCCTCATAAGAAAGCTGGTCTAGACAACTGGAGAATGAGAGGTCACGCGAAGTGGGACTGAGCCACCCAGCCAACTGCCAAACACATGAGCAAGGCTGTTGTGGATCTTCTATCTTGGCCAACCTCCATTGAATGCAGGTGCGTGAGAGAGCTAGGTGAGAAAGCAGAAGAACTGCCAGCCAACCCACAGAATCATGAGAACTAATTGAACATTGCTGTTTCACACCACACAATTTTTGGATGGTTTGTTCCATAGCAATAGAGAGCTGTTATATCAAGCTACCAATAGTTGCCACTTGGGGCAACTGGAGCTCAACCCTGTGGGGAACTCTGGGAGACTGTAGGACATGCCACAGAGATTTATTCACCAACTCTCCATCCATCATAGTTTGAGAGCTGCTTTCAGGGGCATGAACTCTCTAGCACTTCTGCTTTGTCCTGCACACAGGCCACGCCTGTCCCTGTGGCCAGATCTCTGTTCATTGTCCCATTAAACAGAAGGCAAGGGGTTCTGGCCGGGGCACTGACAGAGCCTCCTACAGTGTTTTTGTTTTTAGACACATCTTTCCTGTTTAATCAGACAGAAAGTGTCTTGCACCCTGGAACTCTAACTGACTAGTGTATATCTCCATTCCAGTCCTTCTTGCCCCCTCTCTAGTCCACACTCCAAATTCTGAAGGCGGCCAAGTGGATGGCTTGCCATACCTCCATCACTCCTGATGGGCTGAGCTCTTTCAGCCAGATGGTCACCCAGTGGCCTGCACATAGGCCGCCTGCAGTCTGGGACCTGCCTGGACCATTCAGCGTTCAGTTACTTCCCTGAGCAGGGCCATTGAGTTTGTGCAGGCACCCTGACTGATCTGCTCCAACGAGGTGAGGAGAGGTATTTGTGCCTGAATTCCTACCTCTGCCCTATCTCACTGTGGGGACTTGGCCCATTGTTCCCCAATTCAGAACCTCTGGGGCCTGGAGCCCTCTGTCCACTCACCATGGGGAGGAGAAGTAAGGAGTTCCTGGCCTGCAAAATAGTTGCCCCACCCCCAGCTCCTCAAGGAGCCCCCAGCCTCTTGATGCCACTTAGAAGTGAGATGCATACCTGAACTCCAGAGCCAGGTTCCCATAACCCCCCCCCCCCTCCTTAAATGTTGACCAAGTGCAGTTAACATTGCACTGTTAATGATAAATTTCAGGAACATTATGAGTTAAACAGAAATTTGTGGGCTGGCCTGAGAAATCAACCACCATTTATAACTTGGTTTCTATGGGGAAATGCATCGTGTTCCAAACAACTGGTTCACATAGAGATCTCTGGAACACTGCCTGGTCACAACGTTGGGAACTGTAGGTGGCTGCTCGGTACACCCAATTAATGTGGTCATTGTGGGTAGTTAATAGTGGGCTCTCCCTCCAGGCATGGAGAGCCCAGAAGAAAGGTGTGGGATGCTCTGGGCAACCTTGTGCAGTACCCCACCGTTCCTTCTGTAAGGGACGGAGCTGATGGCCACCCAGGGTGACACCCCTGACAGTCTCTCTTACATGCTCCCAAGACCAAGAAGCTTCACAAACAGAAAGTATGTAGGGCCAACAATTCTTTCTCATATTGAGCTGAAATCTGCCCTCCACTTCCTCCCTCCCTGACTCCACCCCTGCAATTTCTACTCATCCTTCAAACCTGGTTCAGGTTTTAAGTTCTCTATGAAGCCTTCCTAACCCCATCTTCCTCCATGTCAGTTAGAGTAATGTTAGTTGCCTCAAGTGTTTTAGACTGTATCCCTCCTTGTCATAGGGGTCTTAGATCAGACCAAATACCACAGGCTGGGTAGCTTAAACAAGCATTTACTTCCCACAATTCTGGAAGCTGGGAAGCCCTGTGATCTAGTGCTGGCAGGTTCCGTGTCTGATGAGAACACACATCCTGGTTTGTAGACAATTGTCTTCTCACTGTGCTCACACAGCAGAGATTATCTCTCTCATGTCTCCTTTTATAAGGGCACTAATCTCATTCACCAGGGGTGCACCCTTACAATCTAATTACCTCCCAAAGGTCCCACCTCCCAACACCATCACAATGTGGTTAAGATTTTAACATATGAATTGGGTGCACAGGTACTCAGTCCGCACACAGCAGGGGGAGTTTCTAGCTAGCCCTTCCCATCTGATGATTTCAGGTCCCAGTCTTCTGCCAACCTGCCAACCTCCTCTTGGAAGGTGGGAAGGAGAGCAAGGAGTAGACATACCTGCTTCTTAACAGCCAACCCTTATCTGGGAAGTGAGCCACCACTTCTATTCAGTGCCATTGTCTAGAACTAGTCACATGCCTCCATCCAGATGAAGAGAGAGGGAAGATCTGAACAGATCAATAAAATTGATAAACCTCTGGCGTCTGATCACAGTGAAAACCTGCACCTCTTGGGCTTTCACTAGCCTCTTAGTGCCCTTCTCAGCATTCAGCATGCATTATCATGTTTAATACCATGATCCTTTGAGGGGGGGACTCTTGCCCCCGTTTTATAGATAAGGCATGGAGGCTCGTGAGCTTGAATATCTCCTGTGGCCACACAGGTGCTGGATGTGAGGCCCCGGGGCATGCAGGCAGGCCAGCACCAGAGCTCAAGCTCTGGCAAACGCAGGAGGTAAATTAGAAGAGCATGGCTGGAAATGTGTGGAGAAAGAAGCCAGCCCCTGGAAATGTGAGTGCAAACACTTCCCAGCCATCCCTAAGTTCTGTTTTCTTGGTACCAGTCCTAGCCCAGTTGAGATGGAAAAGAAAATGACATTTATTTGGGACTCTTTCTCTTCCTCCTTGCCCCGCTTCCTCTCTCCCTTCCTTTCTTCTTTCCCTGCTTCCAGGGGTCTACTTCCCCCATCAGTGAATCCAGACAGGGGCTCTCAGTGGCTTCAATCACAGAAAGTTGCCTAGTAAAAGCTACTGTGGGGCATCACAGATCTTATGCATATCTATGCAGGAACCTCAGAGGTTAAGAGTGTGATGAGCATGATGGAGGACCACTGCTCCTCCAGTGGGGAAGGGTGTGGGGAGCTACCCTAAGATGAGTCCCCAGGAACTGGGTATCATATGTGAAATTCCACCCTACACTTGAGGCAGCCTTCCCCTAACCCCAGTTAAAACTGTAAGTGCCCTGGGAGGGGAACTTTGTAATTAAGCCCAGGAAAGAACAAGTTTACGAGATCCTCTTAAAAGTGATGAAAGGGACAGGGCCAGGCTGAGTGAAGGCTTGGGGGGAGGAAGGGAAGGTCCTCTGGGGAAACGGATGCCTGTGGTCAAGAGAGACAAGGCCCCACATGGGGAGGTTAGAGGTGGTCTGACTTCACCTCCCCTGCTCCCTCTTTTGGGCTCCTGACCAGTCCTGCAGACCCTGCTTCCGCCCCTTCTCTGGTGCTGGCCAGCCCCTGGCCAGATGCCCCACAGAGCAGAGCGGATTAGGCCTCTCTCTCCAGTTCCCAGGGCCATCCTCAGAGCCTCAGCTGCTTACACAGCTGCTCCTCCTCACAGCTGGGGCCAGGGCTCCAGTGGCTCAGAGCTCCCGGAGAGACCCTTTCAAGCCTGGAGCCCTACCTTCTCCCTGCTTAGGGCTGACACCCACAAGGGGACCCAGAGGTGGAGGTGGGGGGAGACCTCTGTTGCATGAGAACAATGCAGTTTGGAGGCAGCCACTGGGAGGGGCAGGGCTTCTGGAGAGAAGCGTCCTTAAAGTCTCCTGCCCCACTCGGTGTTTCCTAGGACTGCTGTAATAAATTATTGCAATCTAGTGCCTTAAAACAGAGCCATTTAATTCTCTCACATTGCTAGATGCTAGAAGTCCAAGATCACGATGTCAACAGGGTGGTACTCCCTCCAAAAGATCTAGGAGAAAATCCTTCCTTGCCTCTTCCAACTTCTGGTGGCTTCAGGTGTTCCTTGGCTTTTGGCCACATCACTCCAGTCTCTGCCTGTGTCCTCACCTGGCCTCCTCTGGGTCCCTGGGTCCCTGGATCCCCCTGTCTTCTATCTTTCTAAGAACCCCTTCCATTGGGTTTAGGGCCCACCTGGGTAACCCAGGATGAGCTCATCTCAGGGTCCTTAACTTAATTACATCTTCAAAGACCCTTTTTTCAAATAAGGTCATATTCACAAGTTCCGATGTTGAGCATATCTTCTGAGGAGCCCCTGTGCAACTTACTGCCCCCACCAACTCCCATAGGCACCTCAGAACCTGTTGCCTTCATTTCCAATGGATCCTCCAAAGGCAGGTGACCTTTCCTCCCGCTTTGCCGGGGAATGGTACCCGGGTGTCCCCTCCCATTCTCACAAATTCCCTGGTGACACTGCGCAAGAGTCAGACTCCTCCCAGGACTCATTGATCCTCTGTGTCTCACTCCATCACCCTGTGCCACGCCTGGCAGCAAGGCAAGTGCCACTCCCTTCTGAGCTCCCTTCCTCTCCATTCCCACCTGGCACCTGAAGGAGGAAATCCAGGTCTGGCTGTAGTGCCTGAGTTGGTGCAAATACTAAGGCACATGTCCAAACGCCCCACTCTTATGACAGTTCAGGGGAAACTAAGCTTGTTTAGGTCCCGGACAGCCTCATGATGAAAGGAGAACCAGGGAGGACAGGGGAGATGAAGAATTTTTATGAATGACCAGGGGTGGCTTCCATTCTGTGTTCTGAGACGGAGTGGAGTTCCCTCAGGGACAGGGATGGGAGGGGGGCGTCCAACCACCCCACTTCCATCAGAGTACCTCTTTATTGTGTTTCTAATAGGACTTCTAACAGCAACAATGTAACGTGAGCATCCCTGGGGAGGACAGCAGGTGCCTCCCTATTCCCACCCTGACACTGCACCTGGCTTCCAACCCTGCTGATGAGCAGCCGGGTACTTGAGCATCTAGACCCAGACCACCTGTCTCTTTCATTTGCAGAAGAATCGGCTGAATGGTCCCTGACCTTGTTTGACTACTGAGAGGCCCTGAGCCACTGAGAACCTCTGTCCGGATTCCCTGGCGTGGGAAGCAGACCCCTGGAAAGTGGGAAGGAAGAAAGGAAGGGAGGAAGGAAGGACGAGAAGGAAGAAACAGAATGGTCAATGCAACAGGAGTTAAGTTTCTTCCTGAGCAGGGCTGACCTCCTCTTGGCAGAGTTGAGGGAAGGCCAGGAATTATAGTAAGAAGTGGCCCCATCCCACTCAACAGTAACCCACTGGCTTTTCCAATGTGGTCCTCTGCTCGCCCTCACTGCCCACAAGCAACACCCACTGGCAAGGGTGAGCCCCACTCACTCTCCTCAAGAGAGGCCTCATTCTGTCTCCAGAGTCCCTGTGTTCTCCCCCTGGCTAAGTTACAACCCCTGGAACATGCTGAGAAGGTTTCTCCTATTTGCCACACCACGTGCATAGATGTCCCCTCAACCTATCTCACACACCAGAGAGGCAGGGAATTATCCTAAAGATGTGGCCACGGAGGCACCAAGAAGAGAAAGTCCTGTGGCATAGCCAGGGAGAAATGACAAGGTACTATCTGGAGCCCTTAGTTCTTCCATTCATTCAACATTTGGAAGAGGCAGTGGGTAAGGACAAGATTCCAGAGTTTGGCAGACCTGGATTCAAACTATCCCCTAAATATCTGGTAGCATGATCTTGGGCAAGTAATGTGACCTCATTGAGGCCCAGTCTCCTCATCAGTAAAGGGGGAACAGAGGAGTTCCTGTCTCAGTGTTGTGAAGATTAGATGAGGTAACGATGAAAAGTCTTAGCACAGTGTCCATTGTTTGGTTTAAGGGCTTGTTTCTTTTTATTTTTACTTTAATTTTGAAATAATTCCAAATTTATTTAGGAAATGTTGCAAGACGACCTTGGTATGGATTTCCTAAGAACAAGAATATTCTTGAATGTAATCACAGCATAGTTATCAAATTTGGGGGATGTGGCCCATTGGGTGTTCAGCTCATCTCTTGATGTTTAGGTAGTTTCCTATTCCAATCACAGATCATGCTGCCATGATCCCAGCATCCTCAAGTATTTTTATATTATTGAGGTGCACAGTCAGGGTAAGTTCCTGCATGGGGCTCCTGGTGGAAGGTTGTATGTACTTGTGGTTTTCTTGGGTGCTGACAATTCTCCATGGGCTGTTGTGCATCCCCACCAACTATGTCTAAGATGGCCTTTTTCCCTGAAACCTCGCCAAGCAAGAGTTTGTCAAGCTATTGACTGCCAATTTTAGGAATGAGAAATAATATCTCAGTGTAGTTTTAATGAGTAACTCTCTCGATATTTTTATACTATTTTAGTTATTATGTAGGAATTGCCTGTTCATACCTTTTACCCATTTATCTATAGAGTTTTATATATTTTTTCCTTCAGTTTTTAAGTGTTCTTTATATGTTATGGTATCTCCTTTTATTATGACTGTGTAGCTTCTATCTCCTCTGTGATAGCCACCATACTAAGGGTTTTACATTTGCAGTCAAGTTTAGAAGAAAAGAGTTTGACACATCATCCTCAAAGTTGCAATAGAGACACGAAAAGGTAGGAGAAAGATTGCTATCTGTGGAATCCAGGAAGGCTTCACAGAGGAGGTCACCTTTAGGAAGCTATCAGAACTGTAAAACATAGAAAGGCAAACAGATGCAGGTGGGAAAAGAGTGGGGGCTAGAAGGAGGTAGTCCAGACTCCAGGGTCCTTTCCAGTACCTCTGATCTGTTTACTTAGAAACCACGCTCAGACCCCTCCCACCCAGCCCTCTTCCTGGGCCACTCCCGAGTCCATTCATGGAGTCATACTTCCGCCTGGCCCGTGGTCAGCCAAGGCCTCCTGACAGCCACTACAAGTACTCTTACCCAAGTTGGTTAGACTAATGGGGAGTGGGCTCAGCTGTTGAAGGCACAATTGGCCTTGCTGTCTTGTTTGTGGGCCTGAAGACATTTGTGTGTGTGTGTGTGTGTGTGTGTGTGTGTGTGTGTGTGTGAGAGAGAGAGAGAGAGAGAGAGAGAGAGAGAGAGAGAGAGAGAGAATGAGAAAGAACAAGAGAAAGCGTGCATGGGGCACATGCCCAGGAGCACCCAAGAGAAAGGTAATCCATTACTGCAAGGTCATGTTTCCTTCATGTGCCTGCAACCTGTGGGTTTGCAGTTAAAATTAGCTCTCTCCTTTCCTCTGCCAGTGGAGACTCCCACAGCACCAGGCTGCGGAGGAGCCACATTCTTGTCTCCCTTCCTCTCTACCAGGAAAGGAGGTGGACTCATGGACCCGCTGGGCCTTTCAGAAGCCTTTCCTGAAATGGCCAGGGAGGGCTTCTGGGTAGACATCGAGATTTGAACCAGGCTGTGAAAGTTGAGTGGAATTTAGAGAAGCTGGAAAGGCAGCAGGGAGTGTGAGTGACATAAGGAGAAAACAGGGATCCCGCACTCGGCACAGTGTGTACACTGAGGAAGGTCCATAGCAGCTATGGGGACAGAAGTTGAGAGAGACCCCAGAGAGATAGGATGCGTGCAGCTGCAGACCTAGAAAGGCTGGAGGATAGTGAGGACAGGGAAACTGCTGTGATACACAGAGGTTTGAACACAATAGAAATCCAAGGCACAGTCCAAGGCTGGCCAGGGAATCGCTCTCTTCCATGTGGTGATGCAGGCACCCAGGCTCATTCCCTTTTGTGGCTCCCCCATCCCCTTGCTGCATGCAACTGCCTGGTAGAAAGAGAACCCAGAGGAGTTCTCTCTCTCTGTGTCTTTCTCTCTCTATTCCCTCCCCCCCATCCCCCTAATAGGGCACCTATCATGTTTCATATTTTGTTCCAGGAGCAGGGAACATGCTTGTTTGGGCCACTTGTCACTTGAATTAATGTGAATGGGTGTTATGGATCTCACTCGCTGACACCTTTCTCTGGGCTCGGTGTTTTGCTCCTCCATCCGGCTGTCTGCACATCAAGTCTGCTACTTCTGACTAGCAGGCAGCCAACATATCCAAGGATAGAACAGGGAGCTGTCAGCCAGCACACAGGACTGCAAGGGCCAAAGGTTTGAGTTATCGGCAAGTGCACAGCTTCAAAGCCCTCAAACATTACAGCTGTGTAATCTGATCTTCAGCAGGGTCCACGGGTCCATGTCCATCAGTTATGCTTGGATTAATTTTAGAGGTGTTGGCCTTTATTGGGGATGGGGATGGGGACAGGGGAGACTGGGGGTGTCCGGCAGGCCTTGCAGGGGAAAGGAGGGAGTGAAGGTAGGGACATACTTTGGGGGGTGGGCAGGGGCGGCTCATGTCATCAGCTCAGCTGGGCTCTGGGCACTTCCTGTCTGCCCCTGACCCCCGGGCAGGAGAGGCAGGAGTGTTGGTGTTAAAGTTCCATTTTGGGCCCCTTCTCCCCAGCTCCCAGGAGCAGGGAAACAGAACCATCCAGACAAGGGCTACAAACTCCAGGGTTTGGGGCATAGTGTGCCTGGTCCTGGGTCCATGCCCAAGCATCCAGAGTCAGCCTGGCAGGGTGGGCAGCAAAGAAGGCCCCTCCTCAGCCCCCAGCTTGCCCCGGGCCCAGCAGGTGCCGACTCAGTTGCTGACTCTGCCCCACCAGTTTCGGGAGGGGAGGGAAGAGGAGGGGACGTGGTCTTGTGTGACTGAGGAGTCCTGGTAGAATGGCCATGCTTCTCAAACTGCTTCCCAAGCCCTAGAGTCTTGCGATGGCATCTCAGGGAGGATACAGCCCCCAGTCTGTCCCCAGTCTGAGCACTGGGGTGAGCATTGAAAGAAAGGGCGTGCTGCACCTGAAAACCACTCCTGTCCAAGTGAAATGCAATCCTTAACCCCTTCAGGAAGATGAGTTTATCAAACCCCTTTCCTCCCGACTGGGCACCTTGGTGGTGGGAGGGCCCGAGCACCTGGGGATGGGCTGCCAGGGAGGAGGCAAAGGGGAGGTGGGGGCCTGAGAAACGCGGCCTCCTGCGCAGCCAGTGGAGCCAAAGACACCGCCAGGCGCACCCCTCCCCCAGCTTCCTTCTCTGGTTCCAGGCTTCCCACCTGTTCCTGCTGAAAAGGAGACTGTCTGGAGGGGACCCCAGCTCCCTGCAGAAAGAATGGGGATGGGGACACCAGAGACTGGGTCCTCAAACCGGTCTCCCAGCCCCAAACAAAGGAGGGTAGCCCCGGCTGAGCTGAAAAGAGATCTGTCCGTCTGGGCTGGATTTCAGACAACACTGGCCTTTGGCACCCGCCTCCGCCTCCGCCTCTGCCTCCCGCCTCCCGGGTGAAGGAGGGAGAAGCCCATCTCCCTTGGGCCTGAGAAAAGGGAATATACTTCCTCTTCACCCTTGGCTGATGGCAACGTCGGAGATGACAGCAGGGGCTGACATTTTTTGAGTTTCCATTATTTTCACTTTAGAGATGAGCAGACAGATTCCAGGGTCAAATGGCTGCTGTGGGCAGGGATGCCCAGGCGGGTCTGGCCGCTCCATCCTCCATCAGGGGCAGGAGAGCACGTCTGGGTACCCACAGCTCTCTGTTACTCTCATGAGCCCCTCCGGCCATGTGTCTGTGTGGGTACCAGATTTGCCTGGGAAATTTTCCAACATGAGTCCACCCTCTGCTCCCTGGGCTTGTACCAGAGTAGGCTGGGGCTCAGGGCTCAGTACCTCATCGGAAATAGCTCCCCAGTGATTCTTCCCACCACCTCTGGCCTGGGCGTCTGGAGATCTGTGCTCCTCAGGCCCGGAGGGGGGCGGGGCGAGCGGAGCTGCCTCAGTCCCCGGTCATGTGTCGAAGGAGCACCCAGATTATGCTGACTTCCTGTCCTCCCTCCCCCCCCTCCCGAGGTTCTGCACAATCCGAGCCGGGGAAAGGTCCGAGCCCGGGAAGGTGCAGATGTGAGCACAGATCCTGTGTGTCCATCGCCGCAAAAGGTGGGGCAACACAGAGAGAGGGTGGGGACCGAGCTTTACCTCAGGCTCCTCCACTGCCGAGCCCAGCACCACGGGACCTCGCCAGACTCAGCCTGAGGCACAGGCTGCATTATCCCACGCACTTTGCGTTTTAACGTTTCTATAATAAAAAGTGGGTCTGTTTTCCCTTGATGGTTTGCAGTAAGGGTCAAATGAAATAGTGGATGCCATGTGCGTTGCCTGGAGGAAGGGTGATGGCAGGATTAACTGGCTCCTCCCTTTAATTCTCCCAGGAGGAAGGTCTGGTGGAAGGTCAGGGCACCAACCCTGCCTAGGAGGACAGAGGCCCAGAGAGTGACCAGGTGTGTTCCGCGCCAGCATGGCCAATGGTGAGCTTGAGAGGAGGCGGCTGAAAAGCTAGAAAAGACAGACAAGAGAATGAAAGCTGGGTCTTGGTGGGACGCTGCTTCTCTGAGAGACAGCAACCACGCCCACAAGTCGTGTCTTTATTTTATAGCAGATGCCACAAGGCAAAGTAAGGGCATGATCAAGATGTTTACAACATTCTCGTGTGTTTCAGTCCCATTCAATTACATGCACCTGATCAGGCTTTGTTTACTTGCAGCCTATATCACTCAGGCACGTGGGGCCACGTGTGCGGACCATAGCTTCACGCTTACAACTACTACGTATCATGGTACTGGGAGGGCCCTGCTCTCCACGTTGGGACTTGCACATGGCAATGGGAGGACTGTGCCCTCTCATCGGTCCGAGGCTTGAACCTGTCCAAACTCTGTAGCTGCTCCCCACACAGGTCACAGATCTCTAGGGCAAGAACAGGGACACTTCTGCAGTAGATTTTTTTTTTTTTTTTTTTTTTTTTTTTGTGTGTGTGTGTGTGTGTGTGTTTGGTTTTTTTTTTGGTGGGATGAGGGTGCTGGGGGGGGGGGTCGGGAAAGGAGGCCTCTGTTACAAAAAGAATACAAAACTAAAAATACAAAATTAGTACAAAGATGAACATTTATCTAGAATGAGAAAAGAAAGCATAGCAAATTACAAATGTTAAAAAAGCAGAGACACACCACAAAAGCCACAAAAATAAGCTAACATGCTTATTAATGTACAGCCCAATCCACCTCTATTATACTTTTCTTCTATATATTTTTGGCTACATCCTTTTTGGTTACATCTCCTTCATAATTTTTTTTTTTTTTTCCATAGAGAAAATAGAAAGATAGTCTAGCGGCTAGACTGTCCTCAATCATGGTTGATCCAAATTTGTTTTATTTATGATGGCTAGTTTAAAAAATGTTCATTTTTACAAATGAGTATTGCTATAGTCATCTAAGTGTTTAGGTTTGTTGCTAAACTTGGGGATATCTGTATCTGTTTCTTTGTATTGGAATTAAGGGCATTTCACATTTTCTTGTTCAAATCAGCCAGAATATATATAATATATATATATAATGTTTTAAAATGTATTCATGCCACTTGTTAAAGATGGTAACAGGCTTTATTCAAGGGGGCTACTGAGGTTTTTAGTGGAGGAGAGAGATCAGGCTTAATCCAAGGGAAAGTGGAAATTTGCAGGAGCAGGGCTGGGGATTGGAGGGTGGAAAACTCCTAAGAGGAAATGTCAGGAGTAAGGGAGGTTCTGGCTAAACTGACCCACAGGCTTCTTACTGAAGGCAGACCAGGTGATCAGACGACTTAGCAGGATTCTTGCTAAATTTGGGATGTGGAAGCCCAAATGCGAGGGCCTAGCAGAGAAGGCAGTTCAGAGCAGCCTGCCTACAATTTGGTCACAGAGAGAATTGTTGGAGAGAGGGAATTTTTGAGTATGCTTCCAGAGAGGCCGTGGACTATGCCCCAGATAGAGTTGTTAGTGCTGACACCAGGCCAGGCCTTGAGATAGGGTCTCATGCCCCCTTCCCAGCACGTAGGCCTTCTTTCCTAGATCACTGTCAGCTTTCTGAAAAACAGGATGACCCTGCGAACAACATGGTCATCAATGGCATGATTCTGACGTTGCTTGGGAAAAACTGTTTTGTCTTGGGTTACTTGTTCTGCAAAAACAGGATGTGGTTAATGGGCTTAAAAGTGGTCCTACACAAAGGGTCGCTGCTGCTCTCTAGTCTCCCTGCGTGGAGAATGGCAGAGCAGTTGCCCGGCTAGTCTCTCACCCAGCCGGCTAATAAAGGCTCTTTGCTTTTGCATCGGACTTGGCTCCTTGGTGGTCCTTGGGGATCTTGAAATCTGGGCATAACAGAATCTGTGTCCATTAGAGGATTGCCTTTCCATTTTGAACGGGAATTGGGGAGAACCAAAGTTTCTGCTTTTATACACCCAATGGTCAGAAGATTGTTCCTGACCAACTCTGGCTCCATCATTTCCAACCTCATTTCTCCCACAATACCTGGAAACCCTCCCCTTCCCTTTGTATTTTTTTGCTCTTCATTAGCTGAGGCCTTAAGTGCCAGTGACAGATTCTGAGACTCTGTTGTGCCATCTCTTCCCACCCTGTACTTCCGCAGGCTCCACAAGGATTGGATCGGCCCTGTGGCCTGCCAACGGGGACAGCTCTTTGAAATCTATTAACTCACCCAGCTTTTGGAGGGAAACTGTTCATATTATTACAGACCTCACCGAACTCTGTATCCCCCTCTCCCCACCGCTCACGTTTCCCTCTCCCGCCCACATGGAGAGCAAGGGAAACTTCACTCGGTGCACTGCCAAGATATCCTCTGCTTTTCCAACCATGCTGATCATAAACATGTTGAATGAATAAAGTAAAATAAAACTCCTTTGCTAATGAAAGACGCTGGGAGGTTGGATTGACGTGATTTAATGAATTAATTCGGGAATAAGCATGGCTCTTGGTAACGTGCTCCCAGACCATCTGTATAATAATTCTAGAATGCTATGGAGTGACATTAAGCTCACATCCCAGCACCATATTCCCTTTTTTGAAAATCAGAACATTTTGCTCCCTCTGGCTGGCTAATCCTTCCTCTCTTCTCTAACCCATCTGACAGGTCCTGCCTCCTGGGCCGGGCGGGATCATTCGGTGGCTCCGCCCTTTCCTGAACTCCAGTAATCCCTCACAACCAGCAATGGTAACAGGTACCACTTATTAACAGTGAGTGTGCCAGACACTTCGTTAAAGGGCTTTACATGCTTTATCACACATATCGCCCAATTATCCCTGCACCATACTTCTGAATATATAGGATTAAAGTTTTAACCACTTGAAAAGCAGGTGCTGTTAGCATCCCCATTTAGCAGATGAGGAAACTGAGACCCAGAAGTTCGCTTTCCTGCATTGCTCGCCATTCCTCAGCTGGTGAACCTCCCTGATTTGTTTGGGTCCCAAGTAGAGTTCTAGTTACCTTACCCCCAGGTATTAGCACGTGTCACACAATCCAGCCTCTCATGTGCCGTTCTCCTGTTGTTTCTGGGGCTTTCATCTGAATATTTCTGATTCCTCCTGGGGAGCACCTACCGTGGCCATAGGTGTAAAGTCAGCGGGTCCTTGGCAGCCAAATGGCTCTTCTTGAGCAATGCCCGGTCCCGCCCCAGGCTGGGTGTTGGCAGTGTCATCTCCACAGCAGGCACTGGAAGAAGTGCCTTGGAGGGGGCTGGGCAGGGTGCACGGAAGGCCCAGCCCAGGGGTCTCCACCACTCACTGCAGGAAAAGGACAGACCACATCGCAGAAGCCAGAGGGATGGACCCAACCCCCTGAGACCCTGTGAGAATTTCCCAACTTCTGTTCTCTCTCCCACTGCGCCCCTGCAGGCTGAGGCCCCAGCTGATAATTCTGATAATCTAATTCTCAGCCAGGCCTTCCTGGCTGGTTATTAAATTCTGTGTTTTCCTGCCAACCCAGTCAGGGGGCCTTACCCCCACATCTGTTTTGCAAAATACTGGGCCCGGCAGCTTGGGTGGGGCGGAGGCATGGAGACCCTCCGTGGCCTGCAGGTGCTTATATTTCTTTTGCCAGCAATGCAGGGCTGGTGACAGGACTGGAGTGGCACATTCCTATGGCTGCCCCTTCCAGGCCCATGCCTGTGGTTAGGAGGGCTTCCAGTGTAGGAGGAGGAGGAGATGGCTGGAGAGCAGGCTTCTGAGAGATGAGAAGGAAAGGCAGAGGCATGGACAAAGGCCTGGAGACAGGAAAAGGTATCATACATTTGAGTGACATGACGTGAGCCTGGGTGATGCGCCTTCATTGTCTACAACCAAGGAGTGACTAAAACACATGCAAACAGTCCCCGGGAAGAGTGTGTACAGGGTGGGGTGGGGGCCCACTCACCAGTGACTACGACTGAGCCTCTGTCTACAGAACCAAGAGAAACCCGTGGGGCTGGGTGTAGAGGGGTGTGCCCCAACTCAGGGCCACCTGGTTTGTGCAGCCCGGAAATACGACATTTCCTCATCTCCTACTATTCCACCCTTCTGTCACCCCTCTGCCAGGTGGACCACTGTCACATCTGACTCGTCTTATGGCAACCAGCCCCTCCCTGTCTCCTCCAGTCCTGTTGCTTTCTAATATATTCTCTACACACATCTGCACATGGCTGCCCACATCTGACTCTCCAGTAGAGTCTTTACACCCAGAGGGAGGTGAAAAAGCCCTCTGTGACTTTGTTCCCCTTCTCTCCAGTGTCACACTGAGTTCCCACGATTCCCTTGCTCATCTCAGGGCCTTTAGCTCCATTTATAATTACAACACCATCTCAATAGTAGTAAATAACATTTCTTCTTTTTTTACAAAAATATATTTTTACTAGTAGCCCTGTAAAAATATATTTTTACATATATATATAAAAATATATATATTTTTTTGTATTTTTTTGCTTGCTGCCGCTTGCCTCAGCTGGTGGCCTGGCCCACAGCCGCTCATAGCTCTCCGCCCCACCCTCCTGCTGTTGGTCGTTGAGCAACTCGGCGTAATGACAATTTGCATATTACCTCTTTATTATATAGGATTGATTTCAGAGCAGAAGGGAGAGGGAGAGAGAGAAACATCAATGATGAAAGAGAATGAATGACAGGCTGCTCCCTGCATGCTCCCCACTGGGGATAGTCTGCAACCTGGGCAAGTGCCCTGACTCAGAATCAAGCTAAGACATCTTGGTTCATAGGTCGGTGCTCAATCCCTGAGCCACGCTGGCCAGGCAAACATTTCCATGGGAAACCCACGTAGAGAGGAACAGAGGAGTTGAGCCACTTGTCTGTGGCCATACCAGCTATAAGGGCGCAGTAGGACTTGCTCCCACTAGGCTTGTCTCCAGAACCCGGCTTCTTCAACACCAGATTATACAGTTCCTTTGAACTTCCTATGGCCACCAGGAGCCCCTCCCCCCTCCATATTCCCCTCCACCCCATGCTCACTGGCAAACCCCCAATGCGTGTGAGGTTTCTGCCTACATGACACCTTTGGGGACACTTTCTCAGTGCCCTACACCCCAGATTTGGGGCATGGGTCCCCTACTTGGCTGCATGTTGGAATCACCTTGGAATCTCTTGTAAAAACAACCGGTGCTGCATTCCATCCCAGACATTGTGACTAAATTGGTACTGGGTGCCCCCAGAAGACTGTAAAGTACAGCAAACCCGGTAACCACTGGCAACCATTCTCAAATTAGAATAGGCGTCAGCATCAGTGGGAGGGCTTATTGAAAAAGACAGCCAGGCCCATTCCCGGGGTTTCTGGTCCTGTACATTGAGGGTTTAGCCACTGAGCTAAGGAGTCTTCCAGGTGCCACATGTCCCAGGTTGCCCAGTGCCAATCACCACCTCCACTCTAATCACATCCGTGGTGACTGTCTGTATGCTCCTCAGCCCCACTTCAGCCAGCCCCAGAGCTTTCTGCTCAGTTATCTTTGATAACAGGTGTCAACACATGTTGGCTCACTGAATCTGAGATACCAGGCAGGCTTCCTCTGGGACCACTCTGCAGCGATCTTGTTTCTGAGTGGAAATGGGGCTGTTGTTATAACCAGTGCTGTCTTTTACTGGGCGCAGAGTGGGGAGTAAGTCGCCCAGGCCACAGATAGAGAAAAGGCTGAGCCTGGATTCCATGCCACAGCCTGGCTCCCAAGCTCACACTTCTCACTGCTATACTGACAGGCCCTTTCCTCAGTGACCCCAAGTTCCCCTCATACACAAACTCATCCGCTTAGACTCCCAGAGGGTTTGTGAATACAGGTCTCCATCTGTTGGTGAGTGTGATCAGCTCTTTTAAAAATCACCAAATGTTAGAGCTGAACAAACTGGAAATAGATCAGAGTGCATCCATGCAGTAAGGGTAAGTATTGTTTAGAAAAATACACATGTGTGTAAACTACACTGATGTAAAATGCAGGTCCAAGTGTGGGTCATGGTCAGAAAACCCTGCCAAATCCTAGCTTAGGGAAAGAGCCTCCACCAAAGTGCCAAGCAGCTCCGAGCCACAGACGGAGAAGAGCGAGGCCGCCCCCTGCTGGGCGCTGCCAGCACTGCACCAGGAGCCATCAGCAGCCTGGACTGGGTGTGAGTCCGGAGAGGTGGTACCAATTGTCTCATGAGACCAGATCAAAATACAAAAATTTACTAATTAACAAAATATTAGTTCATTTTAATTTCCAAAATAAACACTGCTCTGGTCATCAGGCCCACACTCAGTCTTCACTTTGTTAAACCGTGTCATCTCCCCAGGGAGAGCTGAAGGACAAAAAGGCCCCAGGTGAACCCCTCATCCGTCTGTGAAACTGTGCCCACCCTTGCCTCCTCCCAGCTTCAGAAGGAAGGCTTCCTTAGCTGACCAAGTTAGTGAACCTGTGCTCTGGGTTTTTATACCCTACATGTCCCTGGGCTCTCTCTTCCATCACTCATCATTATCACCACCATGTACAGATGTGTCTCTCTACAGGATCTTTCCAACCTCTTTCTCCAGTCTATAGCTCCTTGTAGTGCATCCAAACACTCCTTCCTTTCCTTCATCCCAAAGCTCCTGGAAAGGGTATTTGTCTTCATTGCCTTCTAGTCATGCCTTCCCCCACTCCAAACTGATTGCTGCCCCATTTGCTGCTGTACAAAGGTCCTTGTTGCTAAACTAAATGGATGGTTAGGGGTTCCTACATCCCCTGACCCTCCGCAGTGCTGACCTGCTGGCCCCCTGGCTTTTACAGGACCACTCTCTCCTGGATTTTCTCCTACCACTCTTACTGCTCCTTTGCAATCTTCTTAGCAGTTTCTCTGCTGTTGACATTTGGGGTGGATGATTCTTTGTTTCGGGGACCTGACCTGTGCATTGCTGGGTGTTTAGCAGCATCCTTGACCTTGACCCACTGGATGCCAGTGGCAACACTGCCTCCCCTCCACCCACATCTAATAAATAAAACTGTCCTCAGATGTCAGACGGCCCCTGAGGGAGAACCGCTGACTTAGAAGGGTGATCCTCTCCCACTGGCCTCTTAAATAAGTGTTCCCCATGTTTTTTCTGCCACTTTGCTAACATATAAGGTCTACACCTTTTAAAGTTACGTGGCCATCGTCTGCCTCCTGTTTCCACTCACTGTCTCTTCAGCAGTCACCTGTCACCTCCTGTCCCTGGGGTCTGGCTCGGTGCCTAGCACATGGCAAGTGTTTACTAAGCTCAGAGTGAATGCCACCTCTTGCTTCACATCTTTGTTTGGATTCAGCTAGAGGCAGAGCCTGAGGTAAGAACTCAGCTGCAGGTGGTTTCAATGGGAGGTGGTCTCAGGAAATAGGAGTAAGGAATGGAAGAGAATGAGAGAGCAGAGGAGGAAAAGCCAATATAAGGTCCATTATCAAAATTACTGCTGTGAATAGTGGGGGGCTAAATTTCACTGTGATCTCCCGAGAAGTTCACAGAATGCCTCCAAGAATTATTCACCCTTACTCACATGCTCTGAAGCCCTCCAACACTCTGCCCACAAAGTCCTGAGATACCGCTTACATTTATTTCTTCATTCCGATCTCGCTGCTCTCCTTCCCGTCACCTTGGTTCAGCCTTCTTCATGTATCTGTTCAATTCCTGCAGAAGCTTCCTAACCAAATTCCCCACTTCCAACCTCAATTCTCCTCTAAATCACGCCCCCACTTTCCTGCCAGGAAGAGCTGCTGTTATTCCTCTCCTCCATTGAATAACTCAGTGCTCCCATCATTTCAGAGGTACACCTTTGTTGCATGTATGTATGTATTTAGTTCATTTTCTGTCTCTAACTATGGACTTTTTGAGGGTATCCAATATGTTCTACTGGTGGAGACCAATACCCAGTGTGTCTGGGGAGGTAGGTGAGGCATTCACGGCCCTTTACCACATGGCTCCCAGCTACAACTCCAATTGACTCCGCACTACTCATCCCTTTACCCAACTAGCAGATTGCCTATTGAGACATGCTCTATATCATCTGCATGCTTCCCTGAGCTTTGTACCTGGAATGAGGCTCTCTCTCTCTCTCTCTCACACACACACACACACACACACACACACACACCCCTCTCTCTACATCTCTTGACCCCGTAGTACCTCTCCATCCTGCAAACCTCCCCATCCTGCAACCATCATCCCCTGAATGGCTCTTCTCCCATTTGCTCATTCCACCCCAACATTGGCTTTGGCGCTTTCTCCACCCCTTTCCTGCACTGAGCTCTCAGTGCTTGCCAGGCTTTGTGAAAATGCTTTGTGACACCAGACAGAGAAAATTATTTGAGGGTGAGGACTGGCTTCCAGTCACCTGTCACCTTCCTGTCCCTGGGGTCTGGCTCAGTGCCTCCCACATAGTTTACTAAGTGTTTGCCAAACCAGTGAAATTTGCATGGTACAAAAGTAGCCAACGGCAGCCTGCAGGCTAAATCAGGACCGCAGACAGGTTTTGTTTGGCCCACACAGCTGGCTGAATAAGCCCTAGTAGGATTGATCAGGTTACAGGGCGGGTGAGACTGAAGGCACAGAATTGGCCTTCATTCCCTTTGGTTAACAAACCAGAGAGATGTACTCAGGCAATGTACCAGACCAAGGATACAAGTGACCACAGCTCCCTGGGGTACACTCTGTCCCTTAGAACATAGACTCACCTGCAACTCCAAAGTCTCAGCAGCCTGTACAGAGTGAGGGTGGGAGCACCAGAATGCCCTCTTTTATCCATGCGAGGACCCAGGGGATGGGGAGGAGGAACGAGGGGATAGATAACAAGTTTATTCAAACTGTACATTCTTCAGGTCTCACCATGGCCACACAAGAACATCTACACGTCAGAAATTTCGTTTATATTTTAAAATCCTGATTTCTGTTGAAAAATCCATAGATCTGACAGCATCAAGACTGTACTCTCTCATGGCAAGGGACACAGCTTTCCCCTGTGGACAAAGTATAAACTCTCTCCAGTTTGCTGCACTCCCCAATGCATCACTTCCATCACCCGCCTTGCTCCTGTAGTCACTTGAGTCCCTAACTTCTAGAAACTTTGAATAATCCTGTGCTATTCTATTACCTTATGTGATGGTGTCGCCCCCACCCTGGTGAACAAGGTGAGATCCAGAGAGGTAATGGACCTCAGTGGGTCACACAGCTGGCAGCAGGTGCAAGAGGTGGCTGCCAGCCCCAATTGCCCCTCAGGAGCAGGGGAGAGATGGAGAAGCCCTGAGGGGTGACTGGAGCCAGCAGCCATGGCTTGCACCTGCTGGTGGTGCTGAGTGATGGTGCTGATTGGGGCTGGCAGCAGCAAGTGCAAGTGCCGAGAGGGACCACAACACATGGGAGCAAATTAATTTTCAGTAACCACCAGAGGAACACCCTGATGACAGTAACCGGCGCCCCGCCTTGGTCTGGCACCCTGCTCACTTGCCCAACCATCCCACCACAGCTAACACCCACCATGTTCCAGGCTCTGCTACCTGCTGCTGACGCCCTCCATGTTCCACGTGTGCCCCTGGTGGTCAGCGCACGTCATAGTGACCAGTTTGTTCCACCATGCAGTCTATTTGTATATTAGGGTTTTATATATATAGATAGATAGATAGATAGATAGATAGATAGATATAGTTTATCTTCCTTGGAGACTTGTCTATTCAGAATCTTTGTCCATTTTTTTGTTGTTAAATTTTAAGAGTTCTTTGTATATTTTAGCACAAGTTTCTTATCAGGTATGGTTCCCAATTATTTTCACTTCCTTAATGGATAGTATCCTTTGAAGCACAAAATTAATTTTCATAAAGTACAATTTATCACATTTATTTTCGTCGCTACTTGTGCTTTGATGATACATCCAGTAAGTGTTGAGGGCACCTAAAAGGAATCAGCTTCACATCTTATTCATGCCCACTAATACCATCTGGAAAGTCATAAAGAGCTTTTAGTTATTTGGCTTGAGACAAAGAAAAAAATTAATTTTATTATGAAATATTTAAGATATACATAAAGGTACAAAGAACAACATACATCTGTGTCCCCACTACCCAACTTAAGTTTGTCAGTAAAGTCCCTGTGACCCCTTCCTATCTCTACTTTGGAGGCAGGCATTTACCCTAAAATTGGTGTTTATTATTCTCATGTATTTCTTTATATTCTTACTACATGTATATTTACTCTTTATCAAGAAATAAATTTCATATAAATAGCATCATGTAATTATTATCTGCCACTGCTTTCCTCCACACTGTTGAGATTTGTCCATGTTCATTAACTTCCACAGTAGCTGAACATTGTATAAATACATTGTTTATCTATCCTATAGATGGATATCCATGCTGACATAGCTAAGAACTGAGGAAATGATGCTAAACATTTTTGAGCACATAAAAAAAAATATACGGAAAGCCCTAGAACCATGGCTTTTCATATATTTTTGATTGAAGCCCACAGTAAATAATACATGTTTGTGTGTAGATGTATATTTAGTATATAACAAAAGCTTCACGTGACATTGTCTCCTACTATGTTTTATGTTGCTATAGTTCCTTAAATGTTTAAACTAAAGATCGTTTATAGCCCTAGCCATTTTGGCTAAGTGGATAAGAGCATCAGCCTATGGACTGAAGGGTCCCAGGTTCTATTCTGGTCAAGGGCACATACCTGGGTTGAAGACTCGATCCCTGGCCCTGGTCAGGGCGAGTGCGGGAGGCAACTAATCAATGTCTCTCTCTCACATCAAACATCTGTCTGTATCCCTCTTCTGCCCTCTCTAAAAGTCAATGGAAAATATCCTTGGGTGAGGATTAACAACAAAAATAAAGATGGTTTATAGACACTGAGTTGATTTCATGCCTTCTCTTATCTATGCTATCATCACAGTTTAAAAGCTGCTCAAGATTATCATTCCAAGGAGTGGAACTGCTGGGTCATGGAGTATCTTAGCTTGGGTTGCCCTAACAAAACACTAAGAATGTGTGGTTTAAGCAACAGACATATTTTTTTTTTCAGTTCTAGAGGCTGGAAGCTAGAGATCAGGGTGCTAAGCATGGCTGGGTTCAGGTGAAAGTCCTCTTCCTGTCTTACAGGCCTTCTTACTTTGTCTTCCCATTAAGGACTGCCCATCCCACCTTAAAAAAGCAAACAACAACAACAAAAAAGACTCCTCTTCTTGTACTAGCATTAATTCCATCATGGGGGCTTCACCCTTATGATCTCACCTACATGTAATTCCTCCCGAGGCCCCACCTCCATTGGGGAGTAGGACTTTTTAACATATAAATAGGGCGGGAGAGAGAAATATTCAGTCCATAGCTTGAAGTATACACTAAATAATTCCACTCCTTCCTAAAATAATTGTAGGGAGTTATGCTCACAAAAAGACAAGCAAATGGTCACTGTTCTGCCTCCTGGGTGGGTTTGAACGTACTCCCATCTGATTCTGCCTGTGTGAAATGACATTTCCATATTGAGCCCAAGCACCAGTCCTATGTTTACTGGTCATCTATATTTTCTTTTTCCATAAACTAGGAGAAATGGGATCTACCTACAGAGAAAGTTTCCACGGCCATTCCAGAGCCTGCGCTGGAACGCTTACTCGGGTGTGTGGTTCTGGTGTTTCATCTGCAGGGAGAAAAGGGGGCCAATCAAACATTACCTTCTCAGGAACACTTTGTTTCCAGGCCAGCGTGAGTAGAATCAGCAGGGAAATAAAACGAAGGTATAGAGGTTTTGTTTTTCTTAAAGCTAAAAAGCCCTAATTTGAACCACAAGGGGGAAAAAAGTCTTCTCTTGTAAAGTCTTGCTATATAAATCTGAATAAGCTGTTCTGTTCTCAGTCTTCCAATCTGCACAATTAGGCTAACAATCTGTACCACTTCTTACCCCCATGTGGAAATTTTGAAATAAACATTATTTTATAACTTTGAAAATAAAGAGTTTGTAGAAATTCAAAGTTCTGTTAGCGTTAGTCATCCAATGCCTTCCAAAAGCTCAAGTGAGAAGATAGAACTGTAGTCCTCTGAACAGCTTTCTGGAATAAGCAATTCTCCTGAATTCCTGCCTAAAAAGCCCGATGGCTCTGCAGAACAATGAATTATCTCCTAGGCAATTATATCCTATCCACAGCCCTATATTTTAGTCTCAGAGAAGAAATAATTCATTTTACAGGCACAGAAATCCAATCTGTCAGGGGTCAGAAGGCCTTTCTGGAGCCTCCTGTTCCCTGGTTCAGGCTTCTTATACATTAACAACCCAACTCTCTGGGTCTGATCCCCCTCATGCTGCAGGTGCCAAGATCCATCCTAAAAATTCTTAGGAACACTAAGAGATACAGGAGTGTATGTTTTCATAAATTTAAGTTCCTCATTCCCCTTTTCGTGAAATTACAAAAGCAACCAGATGTTAATATGGTAGCTCCTATAATTTTGATAACCAAATAAAAAATCTGAAAATAGAACCAAATTAGTGCAGAAATTTTATTTAGGCTATTTCTGAAACACCCTGTATTTGCTTCAATGTTCAAGCACGTGGAAAGTGCATGCAGTAACCGTGTCTAACCCTGGTGCTCTGGCCTCTGGGAAGTAACTGTCAGCTGAATTTTATTCCCAGGAACAAAGGTGCCTAGCACTGGGGAGTCTTCAACCCTCTTTGAAAGCTCGTGGGCAGGGAGAATAGGAAAGCTAATGCAAAGCTATTTTTATCTAGATCTAACATACCAAAGGCCACTTGCAAAACATTTTGGAAGCAGGATACAGTTACTGCTTGGAAATATCAGGCATCTTATAACAGTAAGCTCTGTTGACAAAATATAATCCACTTTCACATCCAAAAGCTAATTAGGGAGCTGCTCCAGGCACCATCTAATTAACTGAAGCATATATAGAAAAAAAAATCCTTAGAAATTATCATTGTTTAAATACACTCTATTTTATTTTTGTCTTAAAATAGTTTAACCTTTATGCTACAGACTTATTTCAAAAAAACAGAAAATCTTATCTTGCACCAAAAAATATATATATAACACTCTGTTTTATTAATTTTTTTTCTCTGAAGACCATTAAATACTAAATGGAAACAAAAACTAAATATGAATGTAAAGAAGAACCAAATTTTGTTTTAAAAACTAGAGTTGCACATTTTAAAAGATAATTCTAAGCAATGATTTGTCGTCACTGCATCAAGTTCACACTCACACTCCAGCAACAGCAGATCTGTTAACCACCAAGTGCATTGATTCCTAGCCATACAATGGCTAACATTTCATTTTCACGGTTAAGAGGAGCAAAAGGCTTCAATGACCTTTGTACTCTTTTAAAAAAAACAAAAACAAAACAACAACAAAAATATTTCCTAGTTATCCAGTGACTTTTTTAAAGATTACTACCCTTTATAGTTTGTTAAAGAATAGGTACATAGTGTTTTAAATAAAATGAAAAAATACAACAGCATTGGACTAAAATATGTGATTATTTTAAACAAACAGTGCACAATCTGAGGAAGTTTGGTTAGGGTGCAATCATTTTTATATATACATGGAAGTCACATCATACACATACTGGAAAACAGGGATTAGGGCTTTTTGCCTTTAAAAAAAAAAAGTTAAACTAAAAGACAAAATTGTGTCCCCAGCTTTTTCAAAAACTTTGTGACACAGTACAAAAAAGCAGGCAACAAATTCATTTTGAAGTTACCTATGGTGCTAATCTGCTCAAAGTAACAATGAACAACTGACTAAATTAGCAAATCAGACAGTTCATATTCACAACTGATAATAATAACAACAGTTTATGGGATGCTCAATTGTAAAGGATAATGGAGAGTCCATTCAGTCTGGCTCCTTCCAACAAAACGAAAGGACAACTACAGTGAGCAGCAATTACATGTTACAGGCAGTCGTGATGATGTAATAAATAGCTGGTTACTGCTCTGTGGTTTCAAACTGGGTGGAGAGGAGACTTAACCAAATTAGTGCCATAAACAGTCTGTGACCCAAGCGCACCATTTAGCAGAGATATTATTTTGAATGGACAATGTCCTATGAAGCATAAAAAGTATTTATGCTACCAAATGCAAAATTTTGGTTAAAAAAGATCACCTTATAAGAAATTTCAAATGTCACAGTTGTTGTTTACCACAGAATTTTGTCAGTAATATCTTGCCAGAAACTACATCCCTGCTCTACTGGATCTGGCAATGAAAGAGGAGTTGAAGCATAGTCTCTCTATTGTTAATAGGTGGGAAAGTTCCAAACTAGGAGGAGGAAAAGATGACTGTCTCTACCATACCTTCTCCTCTCCTTTTTTGCATCTTAATTTCTAAATCTCTGTTCTGGTGCATCAACTCAGGAGGCCGGGTGCTGGAAGAGGCACAGGTGAGGGCAAAGTGTAGCCTGCTATAAAGCAAAGGCCAGAAAAAGCTTGGTTACAACTTCACTCTGCTCCCAATCTGCAGTGCACACAGCACACTCAAAGAATTCTCTTTAGAGAATGACTATTAGGAGCTAAAGAAAATATGTCATGGAAAATGACCTGCTGTTTAGAACTGGACAAACATATTAATATGAGTATATAATGCAAAACATTCTTTAAAACTGAGCTCTGCCCTGATATTGGGGACAAAATAAGCTGCAAAAACTTCAAGTCAAATAATCCATTCTATTATTCTCCAATGATTTTCCTGGAACACACAGGCCAGAAACTGTACATTTCTGCTTTGTCTAGTATTTTAATTCAAGTCACAAACAACGTGTAACAGTAAAATTTAATAAATTAATCCTAAGGTAAAATGTGAAGTGAATCTGCAGAAGGTCCTATTTCACTCTGGCCTCTGGGTCTTTGGTTTTTGTCTAGAACTGTAGCCATGTGAGAGACTTGAGATATGAGGCTAAAACTGGAAGTTAGTGATCTTTTAAAGGCTTGATCTATTAAGAGTAAGACTGACAGAAAAATAAAAAGTTGATGAAGAACAGAGGCCAGATCAAATGAGACTCAGAGAAGCTCGAAGAACACATGCTTAAATACACTCCCAGGGAAGAGGTGCATGGAAGTAAAGCAGCAGGAAGGGTAAAGGAACAATTGAGTCTTTCAAAACAGAAGAAAGGGCAGGCAGGTGGAGCCAGGCCGGTGGGGTCTTCGGGTGCATGCACACACAGGGGGTATCTCATTTACCTCAGCGGCCCCACAGCACCCAACCTGCGAGTGCCTTATGTGAAATGGGCACTTACTAAATAAGTGTCCACTGAATGAAACTAAGAAACAGTAGTTCTCATGCTCTTATGATAAGGAAGAGCCAGCAAGGTATCTAAGGAGGGAGACAAAAGGCTTTAAGCAATATTACATGGTAAAAATGAAACCAAAGTGCGCCCCCCACAAAAAAAAAAAAAAAAAAAAAAAGACTAACAAAAACTGTGGAGAAACAAAAGGAGGTCTTCTAAGCCAATATTACTTCATTCCTCCTTGTGCACAGTACATAGTGTTTTAACTCTAGGTATTGTTTGTAAACTAATTGCACTAGTAACTACAACATGTTGGAGGAAAAAGGTAGTAACTAATGCTACAAACTCCAACACTGGTACTTCCTGAATTCCCTGAAGCTCCTATTATTCTTTGCCATACCTTTTATTGTAGATACTGTAAAACCTACAGTGCCATTAATGTGCTTGTATCTCGTTTCTTATGGTGCATTTTGGTTTTTCTAATTTTAGACGGTATTGGAGAAAAATACCCAAATATAGATAGAATCCGGTCAATTTCAGCTCAAGTTTGAACAGTTGTACATCCTTTATAGAGAGACCAGCTATGAAAAAGGCACTTTCCTCTCAGATTTGCAAGTGCCCAAAAGCCTTAGAAGCCACAAAACTCTATATTCTACCTAAGTAACAGGTTTCCATGTTTGCCCGTTATTTGAATAAACCAGGAAAAAGTTCAGGGCAAGAGATTTTTCCTACTGACCTCTCAATATTCTCTTCATATGCCCAAAAAACCTTGTGGTGGGTATCTATCCGAAATGCCTCAACCACAAAAGGAGACATTTTCCAAAGAGTTATGAATTATTGCAATAAAGAGACATACTAAGTCACCTTAGCAGTATTTATAAACACAAAGGGACATATCAATTATCCGTGTTGTGGGAAGTCAGCCAGGAGCGAAGTCAGAAAGAAGTTAGAAGACTTAAGCTAAAAGAAAATAATACTCTGTCTTCTATTTCTAAGGACAAGTTTCAAATGCACATGCCCTAGTAGGTGCCAATAAGGACCTGACTAATATGAGTGCAAATGCCCTAAGGTGGGAGTGCCAATTGGTGGGCTGACAGTGGTCAAGTCTAGATATTAATTTTATTACACAGAAAAATAAATATAAGATTCAAACACTGAAATTCATGTCACCTGGTAATTAAAAGGAGGGCAAAGTTTCCTAAGAAAAAGGTCACCAAGTAAAATGAAGTTGTCTAATAAATTCATCATTCTCATATTCCTACTGAGGGAAAGAAGAAATTCTTTTTCTCTGTGATTACATTATTTTCCTAAGTGGCTTCTTTTGATTTACAAAAAAAGAAAAAAGAAAAAGGAGGGGAGGAACTTTCCATGATTTTTGATTATACAAATGCCACACACAGCTTCTGAGGCTGAAGCTATGACAATGAACTTCCATGTCACAAAGAGGAGGAGGGAGTGGAAGGGAACAGTGCGGAGGAACACAGTGACATTGTATTACAGTAGGTATTTACGTCTGCTATCCTCATCCAAAGTAAGGTCAACAACTTCTGCAGGTGAAGCCCAGTTCTGCTGGGGAGTCACAGCAGTCCATGACTGTGTCTGCCGGCTGCTAACATACGGTGTGCCCGACCCATGCTTCCATGAAGAAACACTCTGAATCACACCTCCTCGAGGATGGACACACCTACAATTGAGATGAAGAGAAAAAACATGGCTAACCGTACTATAGGAAAGATAAAAGGCAATACAGCTTCACTCGTACTGATCAATACTTTTACTAAGATCAATCTACTATGCAAGTTCATGAAACCTACAACCAATTATCCCTCCCCTTTTCTTCCCTCCCTCCATATCTGTCCGTCTCTCATCTCAGTTTAGCCTTAAAAAAGCCAGAATTTTTATCTCATTCAAAACTCCTGAGTAGTCCGCGTTGGTGGTATAGTGGTGAGCATAGCTGCCTTCCAAAGCTCCTGAGTTGCCTGGCTGGCATGGTTCAGTGGTTGAACATCCACCTATGACCCAGGAGTCACAGTTCAATTCCCAATGAGGGTACATGCCCCGGTTGCAGGCCTGATCCCCAGTGGGGGGGGTGGGGGGGGCATGCAAGAGGTAGTTAATCAATGATTCTCTCATCATTGATGTTTCTATCTCTCTCTACTTCTCCCTTCTTCTCTGAAAACAAAAAAAAATATTTTTTAAAAAAAAAACTCTTGAATTATGTATAGATCTGTTACTGACAATGGATACTATATTTCTCTGAACTCATTTAAACCTTTGAATCTTCAGGACAGGGCACCGTATAAATCCAGAACAAAATGAATATGCCCAAATAATCTTGGTTTGAACAAATGAAACAGTAAAAAATATAAGTGAAATTTGTTCTTAAAAATAAGTTCTGTGCCATATTTGGTAATAACACTTTCAAAGACAATAATAGTAATCTCCCTTTAAGGATTAAATTTCTAAAAGTCTGTAAGTACTAGGTCATGCATAAAAGATCAATTTCCCTTGTTCTGAAGGACAACAGAAACACTTGGCTCCTTCATCAGAACTTCCTATGCTTTAGTTCAATGTAACTAACAAATACTTTCAGTTTAGATTCTCTAAAAGTACTCCATCAGAGGAACAGAACTGCCTCTTGCTGATGTACCTCACTAAGAGTTTACTGGAAAAAACTGTTTCAGAAGCACTGACAAATCATTTCACATTCTGGTCAAATGATAGGACTGTGAAGTTCAGTTTAAACCACTGAGTTAAGTTTTGATTCAAATGAGAGGAAAGCTCAATTTATCATCATTATTTCAGGAAGAAATAGAACACAATTGTTATAAGCCCTATAAAGAAAAATGTGAGAATCTCAAAAACTAAGTCAACTAACATAAGGCACAGATTTTCATGTATTATTACATATTCTTTTTCTCTACATTATGAAAGGCATGGGGTGAGATCATACTTGGCTATTTTTTAATTGGTCCAATCACAATTCTAGTGCAGATACAGGCTTTCTCAGATCTGCATATGACTGGCAATAGGTATAAAACAGTACCTAGTCTTATAACCAAGAAAATGCTTAGGCCTTACTTTTGGTGATGGGGAAAATAACTTTTTGTTGTTAACCCTCACCTAAGGATATTATTTCCATTAATTTTTAAATGAGAGGGAGGGAGGAATGGAAGGGGGGAGGGGGAAGAGGGAGGGAGGGAGGGAGGGAGGGAGGGAGGGAGGGAGGGAGGGAGGGAGGGAGGGAGGGGGAGAGAGAGAGAGAGAATGAGAGAGAGAAAGAGACTGAGATTGAGATTGGTTGCTCCTGACACATGCCCCAATACAGGCATCGAACCTGCTACCCAGGTATGTACCCTTGACAGGGATTCGAATCTGAGACCCTTCAGTATGACAGAAAGATCTGTGCTATAAGGATTTAATTTCCTAGGGTAATTACCAATGAGGCCAGTAGAAGAAAAGGAAAAAGGAACAAGAACCAAGAAAAATATTGGCATCGGGATCATAAACTAAAACTGCTGGCAAAATGAAGTGGCACAGAACTAGAGATGTTGGAAAAGTCTCTCACTGGCAAAGAATATATTGTGAAAGTGGACTGTCCAACAATAAACACCTGGAAATTACAATATTTAGGTCAGCAGTTCATCACAACAATACAAAGCAGCCATAAAAGATTCATTCAATTATTAGTTCAGAAAGCATGCTTTCTAGTGTATGGCTAGAAGAAACACAGAAGTGAACATATCAAAATCGAAAGTAAAAGAGCAGGAAAGATGTTAACATGCAAGGGAAAAAAAGCAATTAAAAAAAAAAAAAAGCACATCACAACTGGAATTACTAAGTACAAAGGTCATACAAAATGCTTCCAAATATGGAAAAATGGCACCCAAAGCAATTCAGAACCACCACAATTCCAAAGAAAACTCAAGGACCAAGTTTGCGTTTTTCAAAACCTCTCGGAAAGCCCACAACAAGGTAGAATATCATAAGAAAAAATAAGAACAAGGTGACTAAATCCAAACAAAACATCTGTGCATGCAAAGCAAATTAGAACAAAAAGATGTTGATCAAAACCTAAAACCTTTTTCCAAGCGATAACCCTGCCAGAAGCCCATCAATACTTCATAACTGCAACCCTAGACCTGTAAAAGAAATAAATTCCAGATGAGATACAGGCGGCCACAGGGGCAATTCTGAAGCAACCAGGAAAGCCTCTCCCCCACCTGCTTCTCAGCTACTTAGTAATCTCAATGTTTAAAAGCTTATCGGGCTTCTTTTCTAAAGAAACTGCTGAAATCTTTTCAGAAAGACAGAAGAGTCAGTGAGACTCCACTCTGTCTGTAACCAAAGACCAAAACAAAAGACAGCCCCAAAACTATCTGTTCACTCTACATCCCACTGTTCGGACAATATAACTACTGAGATTTCAGAATGGAATTGCCACCTCCAAGATATGATTTCCCCAGGATTCAAACCAAAGAGTCAGAATAAAACCTATCTTTACACTTCAGATCCTGTAAGAAAAAGTCCTTGAAAGTAATATTATATAGCATGTAATTTAAAATGTAGCTAAAGTCAGAATAAAAGTGAAACAAACATTATCTATAGAACAAAATGACAATCTGGATAAAAGACCTAACAAGTTTAGAAGAGGGTGTACCAGAGATCATTTGTGTGTATTTTGAAGGTGATGAGGGACTTAGAATTTACATTTTAACTCCAGATACCAGTAATATTGGTAAAAAAAAAAAAAAAAAAAGAAGCAAAAATTTTCATAATGGAAGAGAAGTTGAACAAAGAAGCTGAAAGAAAGATGGCTCACTCTACAACATTTTAGACATAAAGAAAGTCAAGAAGGGATACTTGGGAGGAGTTACTAGAGAACTGGACCAAGTGATATGTCTCAGCAGAATAAGAGATTAGATAAACAACATAGGTTACTGTCTACTCTTTCCTACTTCAGTAGGAACACATAAATAATAACAGTGAATTAAAATTTGAAATGTAACTCAAGAGGAAGTTGGTGAATGGATAATGTGTTCCTGGCACCAATGAAGATAATTTACCTACATCAATCTGTCAATAGGCAGGGTAAGTTTTATAGGAGGGAGTCTGAAAAAAAAAGAAATACTATAATATTCTAGAAAGATCCTGACATGGGGCTTAAAAGGAAAAAGTCTACTCTATTATAAGGATCAATGGTAAAATGAACTAACAGCAGACACATGCTGAAGTAAAGGAATAAATCTGGAATTCTACTTCCTCATCTAATAGATAAATCAGCTTGAAGGGAATAAACAGAAAAATAGAAGATAATAGGAAAACAGTTTTAGAACAGGCAGGGGGGAAAAAAAGGAAAAATATGAGATAAAGAAAAGATTAAGAATGAAAATTCTTTCCCACGACAATAGGGAAAATAACCACTAAGAAAAGGAAACAGCTATGCAGGAATATTTATGGCATAAATAAAGATAGAGAATGCTAGTATAATACTAGTTCTAGTAAAAATAACTGGCCCTTCTGAGAGATGGCACTTTAAACTATGACTCAACTCTGTATTCCTAAAGTCTCAATTGTTCACCGGTAACTAAAAAGTGCTCTCAGAGTATAATCAGTTTTCATTAGAAAAAGGCACCCTAAACTTCTGTGCCATGTATATTTTGCCCCACTCTACATTTCTAAATTCACCTTTTATAACAGAAGAAATATGGTGAATATTTTATTGCTAATCAAAGAGTAAAATCAGATCTAAGGGCAAGACAATGTAGATGTTGAGGAAATCAGAAAACCACAACTTAACTTATAACATCGGAGAAAAGTTGTTTGCTATACAGATTTTCCAAAGTCTAAATTTTTGTATTATATCTACGTGTGTTAAATGTTCCCCAAGAATACCTCTGAGGGCAGCAACCAATTCTTAACGTAAAGCAAGAATCAGTAAATTTTTCTGCAAAGGGCTACATGGTAAATATTTCAGGCTTTTGAGGGCTATAAGGTATCTGCTGAAACTTCTAAATTCTGCCACCGGTGGCAAAAAAAACACCCATACATAATATGTAAATGAAGAAGCATGGCTCTGTCCCAATAAAACTTAATTCATAAATACATTTTATTTGAATTTCATGAAATTTTCACGTCACAAAACATTGTTATTTTGATTTTCCTCCCAACCATCAAGAAAGCCATTCTTAGCTCAAGGTCCATACAAAAAACAGAAAGCAGGCCAGATTTGGCCATTGGGCTAGATAGTTTGCTAACCTCTATTTTAAAAATACCAAACTTCATAAAATATTTTCACAATTGACTGCCTTGTAGCTTTTTTTTTTTTTTGCTCTAAGAAACAGAACTCTCTGAGTCACATAAATATCCTGTTGGATACAGACCAAAGTAACTTACAAGTTTTAATGAAAGACAAGGAGAGGTACTCTAAGAAACAAGCAAAAGAGATACTTCATCAGTTTGCTCCAATATATTTCAAGATAAAGTGAAAGGCAAGAAAATATGTTGGGGCGGGGGGGAGGGGGGGGGGGGCGGGGACCCTAGCATAAGTCCTAAGAGAAAAATCTGTGATGTACTCTAAACAAGAAAAACATCAGTTCTAGTTCACATACACATATGGTCAAGCTGTTCTTGATGAGATAATATGCAACACATTCTGAAGCTCATATCATGTCTAATCAGAAAGTGTTTCTTAAGCCAAAGGAAGCCAAGATAGCTCCCACCATTCATGCCAGCCATACCATTTGTGATGCCTACCATTTTCTTCTCCCTTGATTTCTAGTTAAAATTCACAATTTAAAGTATCAGAATACTCCAAAAAATATCCTACCTTGCATGTTCCTGAACTCCCACAATCTCCACTTCACTATCTGAAGAGGCAATATTAATTTCTTCATTGAGTGGTGCACTGCCAGCAGATGTCTTGTCACTTGCTAGGAACCCTGGATCCAAATGACCTGAGAAAGAAGGGGGGTTAGGGGGAATAAGCACTACATTTTTATTTCTTACAACAGCAGAAAGAACTCAATGACAGACTTCTCATTTAGGTTCAATCACAGAAAGAGAATGGTCTTATGAGTTCTTGCCACAACAAAACGGTTTCCCATGTTAAATAAATAAGCAGCCATGTTCTAGTAAAAAAAATTTAAACAGACCATACCACACGCTCATAGTTATAAGAGCGTTCAAACAACATGGAAATACATAAAAGTAAGAATTCCAAGTCTTACACTCTACTTGTATTCCTTAGGAGAAAAAATTTAAGAGTACTTTGGTGAGTATGTATATAGGTAAATTTCTCTATAATAAAAGCCTAGCCGAAACCGGTTTGGCTCAGTGGTAGAGCGTCGGTCTGCGGACTGAAAGGTCCAAGGTTTGATTCCGGTCAAGGGAATGTACAGTGGTTGCGGGCACATCCCCGGTACGGTGTGTGCAAGAGGCAGCTGGTCGATGTTTCTCTCTCATCGACGTTTCTAGCTCTCTATCTCTCTCCCTTCCTTCTCTCTATAAAATATCAATAAAATATTTTTTTTTAAAAAGCCTAAGAGACTGTTACTGTGGAACAACCAGAACTGGTCACTATGATGTGCACTGACCACCAGGGGGGAGACGCTTAATGCAGGAGCTGCTCCCTGGTGATCAGTGTGCTCCCACAGGGGGAACACTGCTCAGCCAGAAGCCAGACTCAAGGCTGGCGAGCACAGCTGTGACGGTGGGAGCCTCTCTTGCCTCCGTGGTGGTAAGGAGCAGCGAGCAGGTGGGCAGTAAGGAACAAGGATTCCAGATTACGAGGAGGAGCAGCAGCAAGCAGGTGGGCACACATCCCCTGAGCAGTCCTGGACGGCAAGAGGGTGCAGGCTGGGCTGAGGGATGCCCCGCCTCCCAGTGCACAAATTTTGGGGAAATGGGCCTCTAGTAACTATAATAATACTCTATGTTTTGTTCCATAATGCTTTTTGCATTTAACTAGTCTGTCTTTAAATAACCCACATAACAATTCTGCCACTACCTAGAGGGCAATGGAGCTCTCTGCTACTTATCATTTCAATAGAACAAAATTCCACCAGAAAAGTTCAAATGCATAAATGGAATAAATACTTTTCTCTAAATTTTAAACAAATTTAACTATTTTCTCTAAAGGAATGCAGATTTGAAAAAAATCTAGCCCCAAACCACATATAAAAATGAAGACCACAATTTTTGCTCTGAGCAACTAAAACAGAACCTGTATGGTGTTGACAGTTCTCATTAAACAGACACAAATCACACAACTCCGGGAAAAACAACTGTTTGTGGCACTGGGGCACACAAGGATTATTTCACAAGGGTCTTAATAAACTTCTATTACACAGTGAAATAAAAAACAATCTCCAGCATCACAGAATTCTCTCTCAAGAAAAGCTAATGACATAGCATTAAAGTACATAGCTCTATTAAAAATTCTAGCAAGTTAAAATTCAGCATATTTTCCATGTCTTGAATGTTCTGACATAAAAGGATGAATTTTAGAATATCTAGGAGTTAATATGAATAAGCAGTTACAACAGGTACAAATTTGCATTTACTCTTGAAAGGGATTATTATTTAAATACTAGAGGCCCGGTGCACAGTTTCATGCATGAGTGAGGTCCCTCAGCCTGGCCTGCAGGAAATGGGGCCATAACTGGCTCTCCAACATCTCTCAAAGGGTCCCGGATTGTGAAAGGGTGCAGGCCAGGCTAAAGGACCCCACCGGTGCATGAGTGGGCAGGGAAGGGACCACGGGAGGGCTCCAGGGTGTTTCCGGTCCATCTTGCCCAGTCCCGATTGGCTGGATCCCCAGCAGCACCCAGCAGCAAACTAACTTATCACTCCCCTTCTCTCTCAGCTGCTACTGGTTGGAGCATCTGCCCCTTGGTGGTCAGTGTGCATCATAGCAACTGGTCGAATGGTCTAACAGTCAGACCCTTAGCATATTAGGCTTTTATTATATAGGATATTGTCATCTAATACTGAATTATTTTCTCCATATTTAAAAGAAAATCTTTTGTGACACCTTATATAAATTAAACTAGTAAGGTTTACACAAATACAACTCTCCCTTCCCCTCATCTCATTTCAATTTTTCAAGGTCACTGAGAAACCTTGTACTTTCATACTCCTGTAAATGATTTTTTCTTTTTAAAGTTATAGGCGGTCCCAAAGCAAAAACTTCACCATTTTTATACCCTTTGACTCTGTAATCCCACCCATGAAAATTCAGCCTAATGAAAAAAACTTTAAACAAAATGTTATGATGTCCAAAGATAAACACTACAGTGCTATGTAAAAACCTGGGGAAATGTATGAATATGTAAGTATCACACATAATGCTATAAAGATATGTAGGTTCTGGATAAAAGCTGTGAAAAGTAATCAAGTTTGAATATAATTGTGGGTCTTTTTTTTTTTTTTTTAACAATTCTTTAATAGTATTTTTTCTATGAAAAGGATGGATAAATGAGAACACAGACTAAAAAGCTTAAACCAGCTTCTAGATACAACTGGTGATTGAAATATCATAGTATAGATAGGATTCTATCAGTGGCAGTGAGTACTCATCTTTGAATCTTATGAACTTATAAGAGATGGCATTCACCAGACAAAACCCAGTTTTGTTATAATTAGGGTAGCTGCTTAAATGGAGTTTTTGGTTAAATCTGGGTTTGGTAAACCTCGATTCTTGCTCTGACTCTAATATTTTGCTTGTAGCCAAGACTTTTATCCAATTTCTACTTCAATGTTGTAGTTATCACTATTGTCATGTACACTATTTCTACAGCAATTTTAGAAAGGACTACAAATTGACAAGTCTCTCTTTTTTCAATTATTTTGAGCAGCTTTGCTTTGTGCAACTATAAGTTTATTTCATCGATTTGTTCTTCAATAAGAACTTGTTTATAACATGTTATGCACTGTGTTAAGTGCTAATAATACTATGGGGAACAAGAGAAGTGTACTCTCTACCCTCAACAAGCTTACACTATATCTGGGGATAATAAAAAAAAATAGTCCATTGCCAGGTGGCTTGAAAACTGCTCTGAAAAGGAGGTAAAGAGTCCCTGGAAACAAATAGAAAAGGAACATTTCCGAGACTAGAGGATAATCAAGGAAACTGAACTCTCAGGGAGGAGTAAGCTCAGGTAAGAAGTAGCAGCATAAGAAACACTATATTATCCTTTAGGGTATAAAAGTTTGCTGGGATCAGCCGGTTTGGCTCAGTGGTTGAGCATCAACCTAAGAACAAGGAGGTCATGGTTCAATTCCAGGTCAGAACATATGCCTGGATTGTGGACTTGGTCCCCAATACAGGGCATAAAGGAGGCAGCCGATCAATGAGTCTCTCTCATCATTGATGTTTCTCTCTCTCTCTCTCTCTCTTCATCTCCCTCCTCCTTCTTCTGTGACATAAATAATGAAATAAAAATCAGTGCAAGACAAAATACGGCACATGAGGTTAAATTAGAGTGGGCTAAATACAAATTTCCTGTTGAATGTTAACTGTAGACTAGGGGTGTTGAACTCAATCAGAGAAGGGGCCAAAATCTAAAATCCAGCCTAAATCGCGGGCCGAATGGTTTACTGAACAGTTATAAACTGACAATGTCATAAACTGACAGCAGAGTGCAGTGATGACAGCGCGGTGCGGGCCACATTGCAAGGCCTGGCGGGCTGGATTTGGCCCGCGGGCCTTGTGTTTGACACATGTGCTGTAGACTAATGGTATGAGAATTTTGCCATGTTTTCTGTCAGAGCCATTAGATAAAGTATGCTATTCAGATAACAAGTCAGCTGGGATCCACATCAAGTCTGTGGGATGCCATGCTCTTCAAGAGACACTAAGGCATTCTCCAATAGCCAAGAATGAATTCCCCATTCTGTCTATTTCAGACCCAAGGCTATTAGTCCTAGCATGCCACATTCCTTTGAGAGCTCCTGTGCAGAGCCCTGACATTTTCTGGCCTTTGGTCCATTCCCCACTGCCTCCCCAACCCATGCCCTCACAGGAATCCAATGGCAGAACACTGCCTAAAGAATACACAAAGATGATATGAGGTTCTTTAAATACTGTTAGTGGTTATGATCTATTCCCATTCTAGGACAAGAATAAGCCCTGTAGAAAAAGTGTAAATAGCACTATTACCATATGTTAAACTGAACATTTTTTGTCCTCCCACTACAGACCTTTTCAACACATAAGTCAGAAAGAAGCAATAGAAAAAGTGATAACTAAATTATCATGGGAAATATTTCTTTTGCCTTCAAAAGAAATAATGTACCAAGCTACTTTTTATTTTTAAATTGGTATCAGAGAGAGGAAGGGAAAAGAAGAAACAAATCCATGTGAGAAAGAAACATTGATCGGTTGCCTCTGGCATGCACCTTGACCAGGGATCGAACTCACAACCTGGGTATATGCCCTGATCAGGAATGAAACCCACCACTTATTGGTGTACGGGATGGTGCTGCAATCAACTGAGTCACCGGGGCCAGGGCTGTAGCTACTTTTTAAATCACTAGTTTTAAGAACTAGTCCTGGACCTCTTTGTAACACTTAAAAGGAAATATTACATACTGGATGGCAACAGCATGTTAGCTATAAAATAGGTTAATATCTTAAGGTGCTACTCATTTAGCTTTAAAACAAACAAATGATTAGCTTGTGTTTAGTTTGCTCAAGAATATTAAAAACAACTTTAAAAAGGGAAAGGTTAGAAAATAAAATCTTAATTGTCCATATAAAGCTTGTAAACATGAGGAACCTGACCAAACTTGACCTCCTTCACAAGACTGATATATTGACTTTAAAGTGCTAATAATAGAAACATGGTCATTCTGGTCTGATTATAAAAAGCCCTACACTAAGGACAGGAACCCCAAGATTTGTTTCTCTGCACTACAACAAAGCATGCATAATGGACAAATCAAGATTACTATTCCTATTTTAAAAGTAAGAAAATGTTCAATGCTTACCTTCTTAACAAGAAGGTTGACTGGGGGGAGGGGAAGATGGAGATGGAGAGAAAGGAAGATATGCTCACAACTGCCTTCCTGATTGCCCCTAACCGCTTCTGCCTGCCAGCTTGATCAACCCCTAATCACTCCCATGCTTTACATAGTTTAGAATTTTTAATTTCCTGGGGGTAAAAACTCTAAATAAATTTAGTTTACCATAACTATAAGTCTTCCAAACCACAAGAACTTTAGATTTATTCTTCTCTAGCCTCATCTATAGATGTTTACAGTGTTTACTAGCAATAAACAAAAAAATTAGCTATGTTGTTAGTTTCCTAAACGTATCCAGTGCAAGAGTTAGCTGGGGGTGATTATTAAAAACAGATTCCCAGACTCCATTTCAGATCTACTTACAAAATATTTGGGAAGAAACCCTAGGAGTGAACTTTTAAAAACACCCCACGTAATTTCTATACTCAAAGTTTAGGAAATAGTGTAACAAGAGCAACTTTTTGCAAGGACAGGGCATAAATTAGCAATCCATTAATTGGGTCCATTAATTACCTCCTTATTCGGTCTATTTGAGCATAAATACATTAACATTGTGCTGGTTAGCACTCCTTTGGGCCTACTGTGTGCTGTTCTAAGTACATTATATATGTTATTTCACATTAATGGTAACTAACCTTTAGGTGTGGATACTAGTTTTATAAATTGGAAAATTGAGGCTTTATATAAATTACCAGAGGTCCCACAATTTTTAAGTGGCTGCTGGTTCAAAACCAGGATGTTTTGTTGCCACCTCCTACACACTTCAATTCTAGCATCAAGTAAGAAAAAGTAAACACAAGACAACAGTTGAAATAAAAAGTTTAAATCTTTTATTGACCAGGGGACTTTTCTAATTTCAACTCTTTTTGCCTTGGTTAAAGTTTTAAATAAATAGTAAAAACTACTTTGCATATAAGGACATAACCTAAATGCTTGGAAAAAGAGAAAAACTACTCTATCTCCAATGATTACTTATGTGATCCTAAATGGAGTAAGGCTGCTGACCTGATCTGAGATGCTGCTATTAATTAACCCCTAACTGGTCTGTTCAGTGGCTGGGTTTTTATTTTGTGGGGAGAGAAGATTAACCTTTAGAACATTTATCTTAAATTCAAACCACAAAAATGACCATCCAATTGATACTAATAGTTCAAATCTCTAAACTATAAATTGGCCATTAAGGATAAATTCTTTAACATTTACACATTTTAAGTGCATTCAAATTCACAAAATTGAGTTTCTTCAATAACAATTACATTAAACCTCAAGTGTATTGGTTTGTTTTATTACTCACATACCTGCATTGCTATATTATTTTTTTTTGGGGGGGGGGGGGAAGACTTTGAATAAGTCAATAAATGGCTTCATAAGAAAATGTCATGAGAATCTTTTGAACAGTGATGACCACATCCTATGATGTACAAAAATCTACACATAATTTAGGGCCTGATATAAGCATATGATTTTATCCTAGAGAAATCATCACACACATGCACCAAGAAACACACATAAGAAATGTTGGTGGCAGTATCATTTGGAATAGAACCTTAAATGTCCAATAAGAAAATGGGTATGTCAATTGTGATATAATCATCCAGTGGAATACTAAGTATCAGTAAAAATGAATAAACTAGAGCCATATTTATTACCAAGAACAAAGCTGATAAAGGTTCAACTAAAAAAGCAATTTGCAAGTGATTATCTTCAATATAATATCAATTAGTATTAAAACATGCTTGTTTACAGACATGTAACAAATGCAATAAAAACATAAAATAATACAGAGTAATAGCAAACACCAAGTACCAAATTCATGACAGCTTTGGAGTAGGAAGGGGAAAAATAAGGTAAATAAAGTTAAAGCCATGGGTATTTTTGCCATGTTTTATTTCTTAAGACCAGTGGTAGGCACCTGCATGGTACTATTTTTATAACTTTGTGTGACTGAAATTCAAAAAGATAATCAAATATAGAATTAAGTACATAAAGGCTAATGTTTTGAACAGTCAAGCTAACAATTACTTGAATCTGAAAATGTGATGCTATCTCCAAAGCTGGTAACTCTAATGATATAAGACCCCAAACTTTGTACTATTAGTCTGAATCATAAGAAACTGCTGGGATTGTTGTAGGGCAAAAGTCAAATATTAACAATTTAGGTCAAATTAATATAGACAGTCCTGGGGTTACGTCGGACTCGACATACGCCATTTTGTGGTTATATCGCCATCTCCCATCCTAATAAAAGAGTAATATGCAGATTGACCATCACTCCAACACACAATATGGCTGCCCCCATGTGATCAAAGATCCTGCCCCTATGTGAACAAAAGATGGCCAGCAGGGAAGGGCAGTTGGGAGGGACCAGGCCTGCAAGGGAGGGTAGTTGAAGGTCATCAACTCTACAAGGGAGGGCAGTTGGAGGTGATCAACCCTGCAGGGAGGGCAGTTAGGGGTGACCAGGCTGGCAGAGGAGGGAAGTTGGGGGCAAACGGGCTGGCAGGGGAGCAGTTAGACATCAATCAGGCTGGCATGGGAGTGATTAGGGGTTGATTAGGCTGGCAGGTAGAAGTGGTTAGGGGCAATCAGGAAGGCAGGCAGGCGAGCAGTTGGGAGCCAGCAGTCCTGGATTGTGAAGGGATGTCAGACTGCCCATTTAGGCCCAATGCCAGTGGGATCAGGCCTAAACGGGCAGTTGGACATCCCTCGAGGGGTCCCAGATTGGAGAGGGTGCAGGCTGGGCTGAGGAACAACCCCCCCCCCCCCCACTTGCCTCCGTGCACAAATTTCATGCACCATTCCTCTAGTTTATTTATTTTTATAAAAAAAAAAAAAAGTTCTGTCATTCTGATGTATGTACATATATGCTTTATGTTTTTTATTATTTATTTACCACAAGTAAAGGTCAGGAATTGTTATCTTTCTTTTAAATTTTTTTACTGTTTCACTTCATTACTGCTGTGTATGTGCTCCATGTGAGTGACATAGGTGGGTTCTGACTTACAGCAAAAATTGCATTACGTCCCATGTAACCTGAGGACCTACTGTATTAAAATTCTCTAAATGAAAAGAAAAGAAAAAAAAGTAATTGTTCGTGTTTTTCTCAAGCATTTACAATAAAATGGTCTGCTTACTGGCAAACTAAGAAAACAGAGAAATACTAAAACTGAAACAGAATGAACCATTTAATTGTCAATGGATGAAAAATGAAGATAAACTACCCAGTACACAGAATTATAAAATTTAGGAACACATATTGCAGAAAATGTCAAACTACTCTTCTTTGATATAAAGTATTATTACTTAATTCTTTTTAAAGTACTTATACATATTAATAAATCCCTAAAAGACCCTTGTTATGCAAAGCAAGTATTTGACATCCAGAAGAGAAATAGCTTGTCTAAGGTCAAAAAGGCAGTTAGCAGTCAAAACATAGTTAAAATTAAGTCCAGGTCCTGCTCTGCTCCAAAATTGGTCAAAATAAATTAATTAGAAGCTCAATTACAAGAGATTTTTATTTGCTTCCACCAAAAAGTATGAAAGGAAGAATTAAGGACAATGATCTGTGGAGTTTTGTCTTTTTTATTTCCTAACAATTTAAATATAAAAGTTCTGAACTAAAATCCATTATTTGTGTAATACAAAACTCGTTTTCCATAAACATTTTAGGAAGTGATTAAGTTACTAGATTTGCCCATAAAAGCCAAAGCAATTCATAATTTAAATAGAAAATTATCTTTCTATAACATGAAAGAAAATACACTACATAAAGTCTGTCAACAGCTTTCTCCTCCTTTCTTAAACTTAAGTGCTAGTACTTTTGGGGGGAGGGAGGCTTAAATGAGAATATTGAAAGAGTTTTGAGAACCATATTTAAGGAAACTTGGAGGCACCTGTGCAAGGTTTCAAAAGTAATAGCAATGGGTTTTTTAGTGAATAAATATCACTCTTAAGAATCATCACAGAACCAAGATGAATAATGCAAGACAAGGAAAGAAATTTTTCCGAGATAACAGAGGCAGAAACTGAAAGAAAAGGATTAGAAAAGACAAATATGAAAACTACTATAGAGGAAATAACAGGGGCACTTCACACCAAGAGGTGGAAGAAGCAGTGAAGCAATGCAGCGCTATACAGGAACAGCCCCACAGGGCAAGTACGAACAGGCCCCCTCCCCCAAACTTCAAGACTGCTGTGCAGCTAAGTGAGGAAAACCATTGAGAAGTGGGGATGGAATGAGAAAGTATTAGGTCATCTGGGTTGTTTTTACATGTCAGGTATTTTTAACTCAAGAAATATGCATACTAAAATCTATTTATGCCTACAATTAATGTCTTATATATTGTCATGTTTGCTTTAGATGAATGACATATTACCCAAATCTCCTTTACAATCAGTTATAAATGGCACCCTGGATGCCTCTGGTTAGCCTGCACACCTCAGCAGGGCCCACTATGACAAACAGCTGCCAGGACACATGCACATTACATTATTAGAGAAGGGGAAGGGGAGGGAGACCAACCTGCCTCCGCATTCAGCTCCTCTAGAAGCCCGCAGGTCCTCCAGGTAGCTCCTGTGTCCTGGCCTCCTACAGAATTACTGTGCTCTTGAACTACTGCAGCCGCCAATAAAGTGTCCACATTTACCACTTCTGGGTCAGAGCTGGTGTCAGACATATCATAATAAGCTATAACTGGAGGTCCATCTAGGGAGGAAAGAAAATGTATACTTGTATCTAACTTGTGGGGTGAAAATACTTCTGAAACTAAGAGCCCTCTAAATGCCAGTTACCTTTATCTTATTATTCTAGCTAATCAGAAAAGCTAATATTTACATCTAATATTTTGTACATGATGTGAAAGTGAAAAAGATAACCCAAGCTTACAAAGATAAGGGACACATTAGGGAAGGAGGAAAAGGTGTGTTATGAAGAACAGAAGACAAGACTATACTGAACAATGTTACACTGAACTGACATCATACTCTTAAAGAGCAAAAGATTAAGAAAAAAGACTCCACAGAGAAAGTGAAACTGAGATTAAAGGAAAAAACAAATGCAAACTATTAAAACTCAATTTGTATTTTTAAGAGAATGAATCTAGTTCTCTTAGTAGCTAATACTAAAACTCCCCAGTAGAATCAAAGAAAATCGAATATGTATTTTTCTACTCTCTAAAGAAATAAGATTAACACTAAGAGCTCTATCTGACTGACTTATTTCCAGGGAAGCCCTTTAAAATATCAGGAATGCTATACATTTTACAACATTCTACAAAAAGACATCACAAAACCATCTTCAGAATTTTGCTTTGGATGTCTTGTGAGGGATATTTATATTTTCTTTTCCCTGAGAAAGACAAGCAATTCACACCCCAAGGAAAGGATAATCAATCTTACAGATTATTTCAGAGGAAGATATTAAAGTTCTTACCAGAAAAATAAGAGAGCCCTTCTACCTCCAAATCACCCTAACTAGCTAAAAAAAAAAAAAAAAAAAGCAGCTCCATTACAAAGTAGTTACACTTCAGTAATTCATGCTAAAATAACTCAATATTCATGCTTGTATAATAGATGCATGCTTTAAAATGCTAAAGTTACCCTTTTTCTAACATAACAGCAAAAAGCTTTCAATCAAGAATGAAATACATCCCTTTCTACTACCTCTAATTTAGAAGAAAGCAGAAATAACAGAATGCTCTTTCTCCCAACAACTATCTATGAAGTGCAGGCAAGTAATTTATTTCCATAAAGATTTTTAATATCATCCAACAAATTAGCATTAAATACACCTATTTTATAATACAAAAATCCATTGTGTAAACTGTCACTGAACAAAACACAGAACACACTTCGGGTATTTATCCCTTAAAACTAAGTTCCTACACCATTGGTTTACGTAGCAACATTAAAAAACAACAATAACACATGACCAAACATAAATGCAAATGAGTTAAGTGTCACTGTAAAAGGAACAGACATGTCACAATATGAAATTCTGACGATCATTAACAGTTTGTTCACTACTTAAAAATAATTTCTAATTCTCCTAAAAGAGTAAATTAAGTTCATAAAATTGAAGTGTGGCCTCAGTATCAGTTGGCAATGGATTTTAGTTCAAATAGCAAAAAAGTTGGCTCATGTTTGAGGTTTTTCTTTTCTAATAAATAAAAGTGGTTATCATTTATGGAGTTCTCGTCAGAGTTCAAAATGACTATGGAATAAAGATGCTATGTAATGTCCAAATGCTTGAGTGCAGAAGATATGAAGGTCAAGTACAATAATGACTATTTGACCAAATGTTCTATTTTTAAAAGGATTTTATTTTTTAAGTGTTTTGTGTTGACAAAAAAAAGTTGTTTATGTTAAAATTTATATCACTAATACGAATCAGAGCCACTTGCCCCACATCCCCCACCACAATAACCAAATTGAGGCAACAGGTCAACAGTCAAGTCAAAATTGTACCACTCCTACATGTATAATCATGCAAAAAAGTATTAAGTATATATGTACATGCAGAGTGATATCACCTACCCAAGGAAATAACTTGTCTGAAAGTCTTCATCAGTAGGAAATACAAGCATAAACTTGTTATCTGGCTTCATTCTTGCATCTTCCATATTTCCAAACAGCACACCTTATAGCTTAGCTTAAATTTAGTATTCATCACAAACAAAGACAGTAATGTTTTCATATTTTAATTGCACTTAACAGTTAAAACAGATGATTATCACTGTCATTTTTCTCATTTCCAGGATATTCAAATGATGACAAGTCAATACTATACAAACTTCAAAAAAAGTAAAGGAATAGTTGCCTTTGAGACTTTGTCTTTCAACAGAAAACCACAATTAAGAATCCTGTGTTCCAAGGTCATCTTACACTTATCAATAGCAAATCAAGATTAACTAAGAGATGTTTGATGCACTTAGCAGCAGGGTTTGGACATTAAAGCACTAAATAAATATCAGTTAATTGATGGTGACAGTTTATAATAATCTTTTTAAAAATGACTCTGGCTGCACAGAATTAAGAAACTGGAAAGATCCTATAGGGAAATCATTTGCCTTTTAAAAGAGGAACAAATCAAAGCACCGAGAAGCTAGGAAAACTCAGCCTAGTATCAGAAGCAGTGATCTATACTTCCAATATGATGCTTATCAATTCATTACAGGATGAAATAAACATGGAGATACTGTCCTTCCTCTCACTTGATTACTGCTCTATGCTATTAAAACAACAGCACTGCTACTAAAATTTTGACTTTCAGAAACATCAAAATAGTCCTTCAACATGGAAACATTTCCGATTTCAAGTTATCATTAATGTAAGTACATTCCATGTTATTCAGACTCCACATTCTCCTATCCGCTAACTCTGTCACAACCTGAAAACAAAAATTTACAATAATGAACTCACTAGTTTTTCTACAATCATTAAAAGCATCTCTCTATAAGAGTAAATTTAACACCATCAGTTAAAAATTATTTGGTCTGTGGTTAATCCAAGTCCTATTTTTCTTACTACTGATAGTTTGAAATTCTGCTGCTCGTTAACAATTACAAGGTAAGAAAAATTAAAGGCTGAGCAATCCACTGGCTACTTGTTTTATTTAAAAACATCAACTCATCCATTTTATGCTAGAAATAGGTTTGAACCCTCTTGCTGACCTCCTAGCCTATAAATAGGTTCTAACTTTCCAAAAGCCAAAATGCAGATGTATCTGTGTCATCACACATTCCTAACACAGTGAGATTTACCCTTTTATGACCTTAAACCTCCTTTACTATTATCATCAAATATTTAATTTTATGAATTAGTTTTCTTTCAAATATGTTCTCTTCTTAATCTCATGAAAACAATTTGAATCACAAAAACAAAGCAAAATAAAACCTATTATCCTTTATTATATTTATCCCCTACAACCCTTCCCCCTTTTCAAATTTAACAATCAAAAGCACAAATTTAAAACTATACAAGGTAATTACATAATTTACCACTCATTTTACAGGTGAGAAATTTGAATCCTAGCGAGGTGGAAACAGAAGAGATTACAGTTCTCCTTGTCAAGGGAACGAGGAATATACAAGATGAGAATGGGAGCAGCATAGAAGTACAACCAGACTTTTGGCAGCGAACACGTAAGTTGAAGTCCTGCCTACTACTTCCTAGCTATATGACTCAGTTTCTTCACAGGGTTATGGTGAGGGTTAAAGAAGATATAACACAGAAAGCGTTATGAGTTCAAAATAGGAGTTCAAATTTGGTCTGTCGCCCAACCTTTCCATTATAATTAGCACTTACTCTATTTCATTATTTGCTTATCTTTGCATGTAAACTCTGCTATCCAAGGCATTCAAGCTAGAAAGCTTTGAGAACTGTACCGCATGGGCTAGTGTCTTATAGACTAGAGGCCCAATGCACGAAATTAGTGCACGGGTAGGGTCCCTAGGCCTGGCTGGAGATCAGAGCCAATCTGTAGGGTGATCGGTGGGGCGGTTGGGAACTCCTGGTTGACACCCACTGTGGCTGGTCTGGTGCCACCAACTCGTTGACCTGGTCCCCCACTGCCACCACCAGTTGCCTCCCTCAGCATCACCCCCCCAATCATCCCACCACTACTGCTAGTTGCCTCCCTCTGTGGGGTGACTGGGGGGGGGGGGAGAGGGGGGCCTCCGTTGGAACCCACCTTGGCTGGCCTGGAGCCTGTGGGAAGCTCCTGTGTTGAGCATCTGCCCTCTCGTGATCAGGGCACGTCATAGCGACTAGTCGTTCCACCGTTCAGTCAATTTGCATATTAGGCTTTTATTATATAGGATTAAACCAACTTGTTAAAAAAATGCTTTGCTGAAATTAATGGGATCATCACAAATGTGACTTTTCTATTTTTACTTGTTTCAAGTGAAATGTCAGCTTGGATGTATTCATATAAAAGTATTTCAAAACCAACTACAACTTAATTTGGATTATTTAATATTTAGCATCATCCTTGCCTACATAGCCCTTGCACTAACATGAGTGTTGTCAGTCTCCCAGTATGAAGTCTAATTAGTTCTAGGAAACAGGACTTACTATAGTATCCCTGAGGTACTTGAAAATTAGGCCCAAGAAAAGGTGGGATAATGAACCAATACATAGCTTCCCTCTTCGACTTCCATTTCTATGGCTACAGTAACATACAATGAAGCCCAAAGAAAATTCTTTCTCTCCTCCCAACTACAGTCAACCTCACAAAACCCCTCACTGGGAGAGGAAAGATCTATCTTGTTACTGCTAAAGGACACCATATAGGCTCTGCACCCAGTCACAAAAGGGCCTGCGCACAGTACCATTCTCTACTACAACATCAAGAGAAGGGGAAGGAGGTAGAAATCACACTCAGCCTCAATCCATCTACTGAGATTTTTAAAAGTTACAACTGGCCCTAGCTGGTTTGGCTCAGTGAATAGAGCATCAGCCTATGGACTGAATAGTCCCAGGTTCGATTTCAGTCAAGGGCATATGCCTGGGTTGTAGGCTCATCCCCAGTGGGGGGTGTGCAGGAGGCAGCCAATCAATGATTCTCTCTCATCATTGATGTTCCTATCTCTTTCTCTTTCTCCCTTCCTCTCTGAAATCAATAAAAATATATATTTTGTTTAAATGCACTTTAAAAAAAGGTTACATCTGAAAGAGGAGTTCTCAGCAGAAGAACCTCAAGAGTTGCAGAAGGGAATCTGCATTTTAGGAAAACTTATCCAAGAAAAAACAGCTTTTTCATTACACACCAAAATATTCACCAACATGAAAATTTGTATTTTCAGATGAGAAAAATGAGAATATTTATGCTGTATTTTCACTATCAATCAAAAAATAAAATATACATAGAACAATTTGAAACAATACAAAGCTGTTATTTTTAGAGTATCTCTTAGAAAAGATGAATAATTTATCAACCAGAAGAAACAAAAATCTGTATGGAAAAGCACTTCCGTAGAAAATATAGTTTTAAATACAAAAAAACTGCACTGTGTATATTTTCTTCACAATAACAATCATAAAGTGATTTTAGTAAAAATAAAAATGTCAAGAACATAGGGCTAAATGGAAATGAAATAGAGCAATGTGCACTGAAATTTTATTTGGAAATTAAGTCGTTTGGGTTTTTTTTGTTTTTTCCCCCCCAAAAAAAAACAATCAATGTCTGTTTTGTACATTTCCCATTATACTCACATCAATTACTAAAAATTTAGATACAAAATTTCCAAGGCAGAATATAAAATTTTAAGGATTATGTCTGTCCTTATATCATTCTGGTAAATGACAGGTCATTCTGAAGAGTTAATTTTGGAAGAATCAAAGAAAAAATAAATGCAAATATTTCAGCCGAAATCAGTTTGGCTCAGTGGATAGAGCATCGGCCTGTGGACTAAAAGGTCCCAGGTTCGATTCTGGTCAAGGGCATGTACCTTGGTTGCAGGCACATCTCCAGTAGGGGGTGTGCAAGAGGCAGCTGATCCATGATTCTTTCTCATCAATGTTTCTAACTCTCTATACCTCACGCTTCCTTTCTGTAAAAAATCAATAAAATATATATTTTTTAAAAAGTTAATCATAAGAAAGAAAAACAATTTAAATTTAACCCTTTACCATTAATGACATATGTAGGAAAACCAAATCAAGAGGTTATTCAAAAGATAACTCAGACTCTAGCCGGTTTGGCTTAGTGAATAGAACATCAGTCTGTGGACTGAAGGGTCCTGAGTTTGATTCTGATAAGGACATATGCCTGGATTGTGGATTTAATTCTCAGTAGGGGGCATGCAGAAAGCAGATCAATGATTCTCTCTCTCATTGATGTTTTAATCTCTCTCTCCCTCTCCCTTCCTCTCTGAAATCAATAAAAATATATTTTTAAAAAAAGATAAGGTAATTTTTCCTGATAATCAAGAGAACTTATAAAAACAAAAGAAAGCCCTAGCCGGTTTGGCTCAGTGGATAAAGCATCAGCCTGTGCCCAGGTTGCAGGCTCAATCCCCGGTAAGGTGTGTGCAGGAGGCAGCTGATCAATGACTCTCTCTTATCATTGATGTTTTCGTCTCCCTCTCCCTTCCTCTTTGAAATATATATATAATATTTAATACTTATAATATTAATATATCTATAAATAAAATAGCATTCTTAAAAAAAATACACACAAGAAAACGGCATTGGAAGAGGTCAACATCTTTCAGACTTTGTTGCCAAAGAATACATTTTGTCCTAGATTATTATTCCTTCATTTTATTAGGATGTATTTTTATTCTGTGCTGTTGTACTTTAATATAATATGAAAAGATCAACTCAAACTTGGCCACTGTGGCTCAGTGGCTGAGCACTGACCCATGAACCAAGAAGTCACTACCCAGTCAGGTTCAATACCCAGTCAGATCACATGCTAGGGACAGATCTGCTGTTTTGAGGATTCAGATTTATAGAGTACAAAACTAAAATATTCACATCTACATCTACATACATGAAAAACATAAAAATTAGGCATGTTTTTAATCACATCCAAATGTCTGATGTATCCTACTAAAGATTCATCCAGATTTTTAACTACTACACAAAGCAGACTAAATTTTATTTTCCAAATATTCTTTCTAGCATTAACCCTGCATAAGACTACAAAAGAGTTCAAAGAGGATATACTCCTTATTCTGCTTAAAGTTCCAGGAAATTTAAGGGAATTCAAGGGAAATTAAGGGAAGACCGCTAGGCACTTCTAAAACACCACCTACATAAAAATGCCACCACACAAGGCAAAAGTAATTCCCACTGCTTAGTATTAATAAATACTTATAATCTTAAGAACAAAGACTTTGCCTAAGTGAAAGAGAATTCAATAATCCTCAAAAGCAGTCATGTTAAAAAAAAAAATAGTATTAAAACTACTTCAAATACTTGATGCTTATTTAAATGTCTACAATACAGAAACAATTTTTTTTGAAAGAGGAATTTTCAAATTGTGCAATCTGGAAAAGGTATAATCATTTTAAAGCACAACTCATAAAAACCTTGTTTTCAAAAGAATATCCAAGAACACGTCAAGGCCCTAAGAAACTAAAAATCAAGATAAAATTTATACACATGCTTCTGCTATATTATTCTTATGGTTAAATTTTCCAAACCACCATATATCAAATTGTACTTTAAAATTAACTTTTTTTGTCATATATTCTATGAATTAAATCAATGTATTCTGGTATTCTAATTCTTTTTACAAAAACTTCTTTCCACAAAATCTTTATTCAAAATTATTAACATTCAACACGTCCTAAATATTCAAAATGTTATCCCTACCTTGAATATCAATTATTTAAACCTTTGTTTCAACCCTTGTGTATTGTTGGTGGGAATGTAAACTGGTGGAGCCACTATGGAAAAAAGTATAAAGCTTCCTCAAAAAATTAAAACCAGAACTACTGTCCCTAGCTGGTTTGGCTCAGTGAATAGAGCATTTACAGGCTTGATCCAGGCCCTAGTCAGGGTGTGGGAATAACCTTGTTTCTCTCACATCAATGTGTCTCTCTCTATGTATCTTCTCTCTTTCCGCTCTCTCTAAAAATCAATGAAAAATGTCCTGTGAGAATTAGCAACAATAACAAAACACACACACACACACACACACACACACACACACACGCAGATAACAAAAAAAGCCAGAATTACCATATGATCCAGCAATTCCACTTCTGGTACAGATCCAAAGAAAATGCACACACTCACTGGAAGACATATGCAACCCATGTTCACTGCATTATTTATAACTAGAGGCCTGGTGCACAACATTCTTGCATCTGGGGGGCTGGAGGCCCTTAGCTGGCCTGCCACCCTCTTGCAGTCTTGGGAGCCCGCAGGGAGTAGGTCTAAGCTGTCAGTCAGACATACTGAACACTGCTGCAGAGGTGGGGGAGGCTCCTGCCACTGCCACTGTGCTCACCAGCCTTGAGCCCAGCTTCTGGCTGAGTGGAGCTCCCACAGGGGGAGTGCACTGACAACCAGGGGAAAGCTCCTGCATTGAGCGTCTGCCCCTGATGGTCAGTGCATGTCATAGCAACCGGTCATTCTGCCTTTCGGTCAACTTGCATATTAGCCTTTTATTATATAGGATAGCCAAGACAAGGAAATAACAAAAGTGACCCTGAATAAATGAAATGTAATGTTTCATATATATATATATATATATATATATATATATATGTGTGTCATGAAATATCATTCAGCCATAAACAAGAGTGAATTCTTGCCATTTGCAACAACATGGATGAACCCTGAGGGCAATATGCTAATACAGACAAAGACAAACACCTTATGATCTCATTTACACAGTAAAACCTGGATTTTATAGACCTCAATTCAATGGACTTTGGATTTAAATGTGAAAATTAACACCCTATTAATTTTTTTATGCTTTTAACCAAGATTTGCTCACAATTATATTAACAGGTTATCTTTTTGTTATTAATTCACTTATTTTTAACAAATTTTAGCAAATAGGCCATATTGGGAAAAAACACTGCAATAATTTTGCTAACATAAATAATACATATCTACAACTATAGTCTAAATATTTAAATCCAAGAGTCAGCTCCCGTAAACAATGTTAGGCAAATGATTACCAGGTGATCACACCATTACTCTTAGGGTTGTTCCATGGGGTGACTTTCTGCAGCAGTTTTAACAGATGCCTGCCAATATTGTGACATGCGCTAAGCCATGCCCCAACCATGTGCATTTGTTTACTTTTGGTGACTAGTGAATGCACATATTTATTAGACCTATTCAGTATAAATTTAAAATTATTATAATACACATGGAAATTTTTTGTGAAATTAAACTTTGCATACATACATAATTTACACAAATGTGTCTTCATAAATAAAAGCAAGTAAACTTGTCAATTTTTTAACTATGCATTCGGAAAACCTACTTTATTATATAACAGATTATATAACAAAATTTTGGCTTTAACAGATTAACAAACACCCCTCCTCCCCAAGCCCAAATTAGTCCATTATATCAAGATTTTACTCTATGTGGAATCTAAAAAAGAAATTAAAATCAAAACCAAGCTCATAGATAGGTAGTTGCCAGACGCAGGGGGAGGGGCAAGGGTATATACAATAGATGGAATAGGGTATATGGATAGAGTAAAAAAATTATAAGCTTCCAGTAATAAATAAGTCATGAGGATATAATATACAGTTTGGTGACTATAGTTAATAATGCTGTACTGTATATTTGAATGTTGCTGAAAAAGTAAATCTTAAAGAGTTCTCATCACACAAAATAATTTAACTGTTTTTTTTGTGTTTTTTTTAATATATATTTTATTGATTTTTTTACAGAGAGGAAGGGAGAGAGATAGAGAGCTAGAAATGTCAATGAGAGATAAACATCGACCAGCTGCCTCTTGCACACCCCCCAATGGGGATGTGCCCACAACCAATGAATGTACATGCCCTTGACCGGAATCGAACCTGGGACCCTTCAGTCTGCAGGCCGGCGCTCCACCACTGAGCCAAACCGGTTTCGGCTAACTATGTATGTGTTTTGACAGATGTTAACTACATACAAACATTGAATCATAGGTTGTTCACCTTGAATACAAAGTGTATATAAATTTTACCTCAATAAAATAAAATATAACCTTTGTAATTTTCTGCTGTAAACTTTTTTATTTTTCTCCTTTTTAAAATGTATTTTTATTGATTTCAGAGAGGAAGGGAGAGGAGAAAAGTAGAAACATCCATGATGAAAATCATTGATTCGCTGCCTCCTGCACATGCCCCAGTGGGGATCAAGCCCACAACCTGGACGTGTGCCCTTGACTGGAATCAAATCCAGGACCCTTCAGTCCACAGGCTGACGCTCTATCCACTGGCCAAACCAGCTAGGGCTCATTTTTCTCTTAATGACACACACAAAAATAATTATCTACTAACAAAAATTAGAGCATATCAAGTCAATACTAGGAATAATCTGTCTATATGTTAGTCTTAAAATATGAACTCATATTTTCTATTTTAAAAATAAAAAGCATTGTAGAAAATGCTTAACACGTCAACTATTAAATCATAAAACAAAAAAGAAACCTGTTAAATGCCTGAAGCAGTTTATACATGCATAGAAAAGTAGTCATGTTAACATGCTAAAATTAATATTTTCTTTTGTCTAAAATCCCATATCTAAAAAATCTGTGACACCAGAAAAACTTGAAGACAGAACAAACATCCCTGAAAACATCTCAACTTCAAGTAAAGGTTATGAAATTAGTTAAAATCTGGTCAGTCATACAAAACCAATATGCTCTTCCCAATAATATAAAACAACTTTAAAAAATTAGCTGATGTAGTTTATAAATCTTGTACTATCATTTCAGAGGGGAAAAAAACCTATTGGTTATAATAAATTATATATTTGTTGAAAATTCATACTAACATTCTGCAAGGACTTAGTACAAATATTAGGAAACTTATCATAAGTTGCATTGGTGTTCAAACCTTACCCCTATTTGTCAAATTTTGCATAAAGAAAATCAGACAGTCATTATACAATGACTAGTCTTTTTCATCAATTCATACATATTCTTAAATGAGAACTGAGCACATTAGCAAGCCTTTGCCAGAGTTAACTCCCAATTCTCAAACACTAAGTTCTAAAAAGGAAACACCAAATGACAGTTATTTTTCAGTCAAAATTAGAAAAAGAAAAATAATGTCTATTACAGTTTACAAGTTGCAAATATTTGGAAATAGAACTGAATAAAAAAAATGGTGACATATGAGTAAAGTTACAGATAAATTATTAAAATAAAGGTCTTGACTGTTTATATATGAAACTCCAAATATAACTACCTATTCTTTTGCTTATAAAACATAAAATTACATTTTTCCAATGTTGCAACTTCATTAAATTTTAAAATAACTTTTTCATAATGAGAAATGACTGTTATAAATCTGAAGGGAAAGACTAATAAAATTTTGTTATAATTCAGTAGAAAGCAGTTTTTAAAAAAACAATTAGTGTTAGTTTAGCAAAATTATGTATTCTTATTGAAAAATTTCATCCTAATTTAGCTGTTTCTCACAATATTCTTTCCAATACAGAAATTGTCTGGAACCCTCCCTGGATGATGTCTGCCAGGCTACTGACTAAGGCTCTGAACTTTAAAGATCAAGATAAAAATGCATCTATGTACCAGTGAATAATACTGTTTTTCTCATGCATGACACCAAACACCAGCCTAAATCTACTTCCCTTATAGTATCTTGCATAATAGGTACAGGGTATATATTTGGTCAAAAATTAATTCATTCTTCTTACATACAAATGCAATTTAATATTATAATTCATTAAAGACTAGGATCAAACTAGTTCATTAAGTAGTATCTGGAAGAATGACACAAAAATGCTCATCTATAATAATAAAAGCCTTCAGAGTCCATCGCAACCAAACAGGCTGTGTGAGGCGCAAACAGCAGGCTGTTGGGGGCGGGGGGGGGGGCTGTTACACACGGGACAGGACGATCAAGCAGGCATGCAAGTGAGCAGTTAGGAGCCAATGGTCCCAGATTGTGAGAGGGATGTCCGACTGCCGGATTAGGCAAGATCTGGCAGTTGGACATCCCCTGAGGGGTCCCAGATTGGAGAGGGTGCAGGCTGGGCTAAGGGGACACCCGCCTTCACACCGCTGCCGCACACCCCCCCCCCCCCGTCCCCCCCGGCACACACAAATTTCGTGTCCCAGGCCTCTTAGTATATCCATTCATAAGCTCTGGTATGAAATTAATTACGTGATTCCCCCCATTGGAATCAGAAGCAAGAGAGCTGTGTTTGTAGGAAATAAATGCTAAAAGAAATTAAATACTTACCTATTTGGATTCACTAAGATTCCCCATTTTATTTATTTATATTTTGGGCATGAAAAGGCATAAAATAAAGATCATTGCTATTATTGTATAAATATGGTTCTATGTTCCAACCACATGTAACTCAAGCTAAAATTTGTCAAGACTACTGTGTTTTGAACATCTAATTTTTAAAAAAGAAATGGTTTACTATAACTTTTAAAACATCATCAAACGAAACTTACAATGGGCAAAAGCTTATTCTTTCTTACATAATCCAAAAAACGTAGTTAACACAATTAATTTTGTGATAGATCAAGGGATGTTCTGAAATATCCCCATTTTCAGCAAAGTTAACTGAAACACTGTTACCAGTCTTTGGGAATATACTGCCAACATTTGGGCAGTCACGTAAGAATTAAAGGGCTGCTGTGGCAGTTCTTGGGAACCAGGCACCTGCATGTAAGCACCTGACAGGGTAATGCTCTGGCCAACTAGCTGCATTTTTCAGCTCCCTGGATTCCAGTAGTGGCTTGTTCTCTTTGTCAGTGTCAAGATGAGTTAACTTTTCCATCCACACATGGAACTTCTCCTCTGTCTGCCTCTGCATCTTGGAAAAACAGCTCATGGCCTCTTCTAGGACACTGCCTATACGGTTCCTAACACACAGCATCCGTGTCAAGCAATCCTGGAATTTCCCTGAGCACTCCTTCAGAGCCCCAAGCATGACTGATGTCAGTTTTAAAGACATTGAGGCCATTTGATAAAACATCATTAATTCATAAAATTGCATTTTTATTAAGACGTGCTTATTCAGGAAAATAGCATAAGCATTTCTAAGAACAGCTATAAAGAGCATTGCTAAGCAGCACTTAAATTAACCAAACAAAAGTAATTCCAAGAAAAATAAAGTATCAACATAGCACTACCATTCTTCATTGCTTCAATGTATCTAGTTGGGAACACATTCGATAACTATACAACTGTTAATCTGTAACTGATTTCCAACCCTTTGCTAATAAACAGATAATAACTAGGGGTGTTTAACAAATACCAAACCTAGAGGGGCTCCAAGACATTGTAGATTTGTTGTTTTGCTTTAAGCGCCTCATGTGACTTAAAAGCACAACTTTGGTTGAGAACCACTGTATCCTTGAATATTTTATTGCTTTGACTTTAAAATTCTAAAAGTCATTTTGGCAGCTGACCCCTAATAAATCAATATACAATAATTCTCAGATGTGAGTTTTATCAAATGTTCCTTTTAGGTTTTAAAAGTTCTTTATGGAGCCCTGGCCGGTTTTGCTCAGTGGATAGAGCATCGGGCTGGGGATAGAAGGGTCCTGAGTTGATTCCGGTCAAGGGCACATGCCGGGCTTGCAGGCTCGATCCCCAGTGGGGGACGTGCAGGAGGCAGCTCAATCAATGATTCTCTCTCATCATTGATGTTTCTATCTCTCCCTCTCTCTTCCTCTCTGAAATAAATAGAAGTGTATATATATATATATATATATATATATATTTTTTAATTCATTATGGAATACCACGTAAAAAATAATACACAACCCATGTATATTTCTGAGTCAGTTTTTACAAACTCTAATTTTTGCAATGTGTTACAAAGTTTGTCTCAAAAAAATAGTCTTGTGGTTAAGTTTGGGATATGCTAGAAATCATCTCCCCCTCTGGAGAGCACATTAATGGCTGGTTTGTCTTGCAGTAAAGAAACCTGTTTCACCCAGCCAGTGCGGCTCAGGGTTTGAGTGTTGACCTATGAACCAGGAGGTCATGTTCAATTCTCAGTCAAGGCACAAGGCTGGGTTGCGGGCTCAATCCCCAGTGTGGGGTGTGCAGGAGGCAGCCAATCAATGATTATCTCTAATCACTGATTTTTCTCTCTCCCCCTCTCCCTTTCTCTCTGTAATCAATAAAAATATATGAAGAAAAAAGAAAGAAACCTGACCCAGCACTTCCCAATGTACACATAGTGTAGGCAGAACAGTAGTTTCATAGGATTTCAGTTTAGGATATGTTCCTCTACATATACTGTTTTTTATCTTGAACTAACTAGGCCAGGTCATCTTTGATTTGGGTCTCTTAAAAAAACACACCTAATTATACTGAACTCTTCATTTCTTCAGGGAGCTATTAAAAATTTTCATCTTCTCAGATCTCTTGACTACACTATCTAAAGTGGCCTTTGCAATCTTTCTTAGTCCATCTTTATCTCTTCTCTCTGGCTTTATTACTAATGAGAGGCCCAGTGCATGTCATTCGCTCACTGGGGGAAGGGGTGATCCCTCAGCCCAGCCTGCATCCTCTCGCAGTCCGGGACCACTTATGGGATGTCTGCCTGTGGGGAGCGGGTATAAGCCAGCAATTGGATATCCCCCAAGGGGTTATAGGCACTCCTGCCACCACTGGTGCTCCCTCTGTGGGAGCTCCGCTAAGCCAGAAGCCAGGCTCGCTGCTCCTTAGCACTGCTGCAGAGGCAGGAGAGGCTCCTGCTGCTGCAATTGCCAGCTGTGAGCCAGGCTTCTGGCTGAACAGAGCTCCCATGGGGGAAGTGCAGTGACCACCAGGGGGCAGGCTCCTACATTGAGCATCTGCCCTTTGGTGGTCAGTGGGAGTCATAGCGATTGGTCATTCCGCTGTTTGGTCAATGCATATTAGCCTTTATTATATAGGAGGATATGATAGTATATATTCCTACCTGATAGCATGATAACTCATTTATTGTTTGTTTCCTCAAAAAAAATTTAAGTTCCATGAGGGCAGGGACTTTACATTCACTACTGCATAGGAGGTGCTCAAATATTTACTGAATAAATAAATGATGGAATCAATCAATCTTGGTCTTATATCATCTACTTGTACCATAGTCTTCTAAAGAATAGTTCTATGAAATGCTCTATTTTAATTAACCACAGATATTTCTGGAAATGTGGTTCAATTTATCTCAGTGACTTTTTGTGAAGATGCAAGAGAAAAACATCAATTCTCAGTATTAACTGTTTCTCTTAGACAATGAGAACCGCTTAATCCATTATGCCACCTCTTTCAATGCCTAAAAGGCTATGAGACAAATTTTTAACCCCATTCTACCTAGAAAAAAAAAAAAAAAAACAACTCATCAAGTCTGTTGCCAACCTTCCCAAAAACTTCATTTTATTCCTTTTCCCCTCATTAGTCTAGCCCCTTTTTCATGTTTAAAAAAAATCTTTTCTATACATAAACTTCCTTAAGAAGGACTTACCTTTCACCAGAGGGTAGTATAGTTAGCTTATTGAAAGTGGAATTTAAAGAATATTAAACTTTCTTTAAGCAGTTTATTCCCCTTTTCAATGCTGGGTAATTGTACAGGACAGAAAATCAGATAGCTATTTGAATCTGTTACGGATTCTGGCATTGCTTATTTTTCAACAAAAAATGGTATTTAAAAGTTGAATTCAGAAAATGTTCTGAAAATACTCATGCTGGATTCAATGCAGCCTCATAAAAATGACTACCAACAATAAATATTGATAAGCAAAATAATTCCAAATCTTAAAAACAGGGATCAATTATACATTGTTCAAAACTCATAGTGCTTACAACACCAAGAGTGAACCTAATGTAAACTATGGACTCTGAGTGACAATGATGTACCAATGTAGATTCACTGATTGCAACAAATGTACCACTTTGGTGATGGATGTTAATCAGGGGTGAGGCTGTGCATGAGTGGAGACAGGAAGTATATGTGAAATCTTTGTCCCATCTGCTCAATTTTGCTGTAAACCTAAAACTGCTCTAAAAAATAAAATCTATTAAAAAAACAAAACCAGGAACCATATTCTCACCTTAAATACACATTTATTCTTTTATTGACACTAAGACACATCCTACTTTGAGGAAAAAGCATTATATGGAAAATAAAACTAATGCTTTAGCATATACAAAGGTAATATAGGTACTCACTTTAGAAAATAAGTTAGAAAAAGCACACTGAATACTTTGGTGCTTTAACATTAGAAATTGCCAAAGGATAGCTTCTAAATTTAAGGTAACATTATCCAGACATTGTAGAATAGAGAAAACCACTTTTAAAGAATGCATGCTTTTAAAATTATCACTCAAATGAAGTAAAAGGATTTATGCTTGTTAACTAATATAGAACTATGCTGTGGTTTTTATAACTAGTAAGATTTTTTAAAAACCAGACTCCAATGTTCAGAATTTGATACCCATTAGCCATGACAGAATTACCAGTTTCACAATTGATGTTTAGCTCTGACTTAAAATATGACTGGCTCAACTGAGTTCTCAGCCACAACTGCAGACTGTCATCACTGGTGGAACTTTAAAAATGCAGATGCCTTTATGCCAAGTGAAATAAGTCAGACAGAAAAAGACAAATACTGTATTAATTTCTCTTCTATGTGGAATTTAAAACTGAACTCATAAAGATAGAGCAGTTGGTGGTTGGGGGAGGGAGAATAAAGATGATCAAAGGATATTAACTTCCCAGTTATAAGACAGTAAGTTCTAGAAATGCAATGTACAGCATGGTAACTATAATTAACAATACTTACTGTATTGTATATTTGAAAGTAGCTATGAGAGCAGACCTTAAAGTTCTCAATATACAAACACACAAATCATAACTATGTGAACTGATAGATGTGTTAACTGACCTGGCTGTGGTAATCATTTAACAATAGAAACATTTATCAAATATTCAATGTTGTACACCTTAAACTTACACAATGCTTTATAAATAATATGTATATCATAATATACATATATATTATATATCATATATATCATATATATCATATATATCATATATATATGTCAATTTTTATCACCAAAAAGCTGGGGGGAAGGGGAGAATGCTGATATCTGGGTCAGATCCAGAGGTTATTATTTAACTGGTCTGGAATGGGGTCTGGGCATCCTAAGTTTTAAAAGCTCCCCAAGTGATTCTAATATAGAGCCAGATTAAAAACTGCATGGATTTTACCTGCCTCATCTGCATTTACTAAATTGAAAATAGGAATTTATCATCAGATTACTGTCTCAGTGTTTTGTTACCAATGTATTTAGTGTGTCTCCTTAATAGCTACTAAAATACAAACAGATTATAAAAGACTTAAAGTGAGGATATGGGACTTTCAGCACTTCGTATTCAATCTAGGGGAAAGGTCATGGTATTCCCATAATGGGTTTGTGGTCCTTTAATGTGAGTCCCCACTGCTTAAATTAAAATTAATTTTTTTCCAAGTAATACAATTTTTAATACGCGAAGAACCCTCACAAATCATAAAAAAAAACAAATGCGGCAGCAGGAAAATGTGCAAAGAACATGAATAGACTATTTACCAAAAGAATACAAATGGGCCAAATATGATTTTTCAATTTCACTAGTGATCAAAGAAATATTGTACAAATTAACACTAAGATACAATTCTTCCATCAAATCAGCAACTTTTAAAAAACAATAGCAAGAATGTAAGCAACAAATACTCAAGCTCCTAGATGGAATAAACTTAAAATATTCTTAAAAAGCAGTTTGACGGTACATGTCAGAGCCTTAATGTGCTCATACCCTTCTAAATAAGAGTAAAAACTAAAAACAGCCCAAAGAACCATCGTTAGGGAAGCTCTCTTAGTTAGCTAATTTTTTTTAGAGAGAATATTATGTTTTGGTTAAATGCTCAAAATGCAATTAAGAGGAAAGGAAAAGAGAAGTATGTATACACAATACGATAATTTTTTTAAATTTTTTGTTATATATTATGAAAAGCAACATACTCAATGTTAACAAAAGCAGGGTTTGAGTGATTTTACTCTACTTCACAATTTTCTACTTTCAAATATTTCTACAAAGGATTTACTACTTCAAACATTTCATTTCTAAATTTCCAAGAGTTAACTGATCAAGCATAAGTCTCCACCTCAGAAAAACTGTGAGGTAAGATGATACCTTATCATGATGCATTTCAGTGCACAGATGTGTATGGTGAATAATGGGTGGTGAGATCTTGGCTTCAATGGGACTAAGTTGTTCTAACCTGGCCAAAGATGAGAATTCAGGTGATCTCAGACAATTTTCCTCAATTTAGGTGATCTCAGACAGTTGTACACAAAAAAGCAGGTCATTTTAGTCAAGACAATGTGAAGCAACCCTATGGTTTTACTCTAGGGTAAATAAGAGTTATGGAAAAACAAGTATTGAAAAAACTTTTCCCCACTGCCATGTACACTGATGCATATAAGTTAGTCTATTCAGAGAATTTCTTGAACTGAATGAAGTCTGATATCCATTATTCATATTCACTCAAGTCAAAATTTCCTGTAAGAGTAGACTTTCAGATCTAGGCACAAGTTAAAGTGACTTTCAGAGAGGAACTCACCCCTATCCCGAGAGAAAATGTTCTACTCAAAAAACTGCCAGGTGATTAATAGTATAAGATGATAATCCAATAGCCCTGGACGGTTCTGTTCAGTGGATAGAGCACTGGCCTATAGACTGAAGGGGCCTGGGTTTGATTCTGGTCAAGGGCACATGCCAGGGTTTGTGGACTCGATCCCCAGCAGGGGGTATGCAAGAGGTAGCCAGTCAATGATTCTCTCTCATCACTGATATTTTTATCTCTTTTTCCCTCTCCCTTCCTCTCTAAAATCAATAAATATATATATTTAAAAGGTAATCTATAAAAATAAATGAGACATTTGATAACAGCCCTAAACACTTAAGACCATCACATAGTATTTTTATATTAATATGCACTACAAAATACTCTATTTTTGCTCATTTTCAAAGCCCCCAAATGAAAGAACTGCCAAAATTGTCTTGGTATGATACCTCCAAAAGGAGTTCTAAAACAGTAATATATTTTCAAAAGTTTCAAAGGGAATTATCTAATATACACGCACACTAAGCTGCCCGCTAGTTAACTATGAACTAAAAAAGTTTTCATAAACACCTGTTACCCAAATACCAAACTCAATTAAGCATTATCATGCACTATATAAGCCTAGTCATTACTTATTTTCACTCTTATAAAAAAACACATTGTTAAATTATTTGGTGTAAGAGAACATTTAGCATAAGTCCTTCAACGTTTAAGCTGCTGCCAAACAAAAGCTTCTAAATGAAGCATTTTCTGAATTATTACCCTGATAGAATATTACAGCAAGAATCTCAGTTTTTACTTTTCCTCTCTGTTTCCATTCTGTGTAAACAGCTGAATTCAAATTTCAACATCCAAGAGATACTGATAGGCACATCCAATTTAAGGTTCACCTGAATGTCCATGTTGTTGCACTCAAGTCAGCTCACAATTTATCCCATCTTTACAATTTATATAACTTTTCAACTGCCCTTGCTATAAATTTGAGTGTACCCCCTTCTCCAATTATGTGACTCAGAAACCTGAAGTACAAATTACTATGTCAAAAATGCACAATGTCTTTTCTGGGATAACAATATGGACAGTTTAAATGTCAACTTAATATTTAAACTTAGGCTGTTCTAACTTTGCTGCTTTGCTTAATTCTAGGAATACCATTCATACATATCTTGTTTGAACAGTACCTCCTGAAACTGCAAGGCACAGCACAGGCAGTCATATACAACGACCCTGCACCTTACTTAACATTGGATTCTCCATGATTATCTTAGAAAACTCTGCATATTTTCAAAAACCACAAACTTACTAAATGGTGTGAACAACAGAAACTAAATTATAGATCCAGTTAATTTACATTGAGGTTTTAGTTAGTATACAATTCAGAATAGACAAGAAACAAACCAATTGTGTTTTAGTTTTAAACACTGGTCAAGGTAGTCAAAGAGATTTGGAAAATATGAACAAAGCACACCTAACTTATAAGCCAAACAGGGAGAGCGCCCATGAAAACATTTCTCATGCTACCTTGCTACCTCTACAATAGTATCTATTTTCAAAGATAATTTTTTCACCAACTTCTTCTACCTGGTTAACAGATTAGTACAGAACATAAGAATGCTTGATCAAACAATTTTATAGGTATTAAAAGCTTTAAAATTATTAAATGCAAAACTGAAATATACCTATATTAGAATCAGCCTCAGAACTCCAAAGTCTGCTTCGCTCATGTATTCAATTGATGAGCTTCAATTAAATCCCTTTCCCCATTAATTTTAGGGAAAAAACTACCATAGGAATTCAATAGATATTAAAACAGTAAGCATTTCTAATGACTACAAAACTCTTAACATAACATATGAATGTGTTTTTTATTATAAATTGTAAAGCTTTAAAACCAATCATTCTTGTTATTGAGTCTATATAAATTTGGTTAGCTATTGGTTTAATTAACCAATATTTTTTCTTCAAATATTCTTTGTATATCAGCAATATGTTGTCTTCATGTGTAAGAACAAAACAACAAAAAAACTTTAAGAAAAATAGAAGGAAAAACAGTCACCCATAAAACCAAAATTTCCCCCTTTAATGTAGTAATAAGTAATGCTGTTGTGATCTATTAAGTACCATGTAATTTACAGAAATTCCTATCATAAGACTCTTTAATAATAAGAACCCACCAATTACTAACAATTCAAACCTCATCTTTCTCCCACGATGAGTTCTCAATACTGTCTTTGTAGTGCACACTATCTGATGTGATAATATGGAGAAAACAGGATGTCAAACATGTAATAAATAAGATCCTTACACCAGCGAGAGCTTAACAAGCAAATTTCTAGCAAACTTTTAGGAAGAAGGGGGAAACTTTGGGGGAAAAACAAACATTCTTTTCAATGAGAGTGACAACTTAGAATAGAAAAATATGCAAGGTATAACTAGCTTATCATGCATTGAATGAGGAAAAGCACATAAAACTACTGTTTTAGAAGAAACCGTTATTAGAGAACTTTAACGAACGATAAGACATGTGATTTCAGACACCATAAGCTTAAGTGTAGTGGCTATATAATAAAGCAAGGTGCCTATTCCTGAGGATAATGTACTTGGTAATAATGCTGAGCAGTGAGTATTAAATCTAAGCAGTGCTAAAAAAGCAATGATGAAAGTTCAGGTAATATGTTACAGAGAAAGAGACATTAGAAATTCCATTATTTAAAAATAATCTTGTCCCTATCATTAACCATTTAAATTTTTTTTTTAACTAATGTGCTAAAGTGCACTGAAAACCTCAGAATAGGCTTTCTTAAATTGGCCATGTCTTGTTAATACACTGCAGTCTTCAAATTTACACAGAGCTGCAGGTCTCTTGGACTTTTTCAAGTGTCACTCATTTAACTGAGCCTGAAAGCTGAGAAATGCCATCAGGTGCTCTACAGTCAGTTTAAAAAACATCCTCTACCTGGTATCTCTGCAGTGATTGTCTTGCTGCTCCCTGAAACCTCTTCATCATCATCTGATGAGCTCGTGCTTGAGTCACAAGTCAGGTCACTATCACTGGTACTACTGTCCTGCAACAGGTTATATTTCTTACGCGCAGCAGCCTCCCGTTTCTGCCTCAGTAGCCTGATTCTCTCCTTTTGCTTTTGGCTCCGGTGACCTTTAACCTTGGTGACTCGGCCATTCTGTTTATCACTGGATTGCCGGTTTTTCTTGGCAGCCATAGTGGACGTTTCACTTTCAGATCGGGACCGTCGAGACTTGCGCCCAACTGTGGCACCAGACACGCCGGAAGGATCTCCTTCTACAGCTGTTTCTGCCTGGGAGGGTTCATTCTCTTCTGCAGAAGACAATGTATCTGAATCAGCCAAGTGACCACTAGAGGAAGGGGAAAGCATGCAGTGGTTAGAGGAGTCACTCTCATAAACTCGGCCAGTTGTCGGCTTGTCACTCTCTGTGGATGCTAACTGAGACTCAGAAGAGTCCCTTCTCAGTTCCATCAACAAGCAAGGCATTGAAGAAAGAACTGCAGAATCCACTACACCATCTTTCTGAATTTGAGATTCCAGTTCTACAGATCCATCTTCCTCTTTAGTTGTCTCTTGTTTGGATGTTTTTGGTGGGACTTCAGACTCAAGTTCTTCGACTTTTCCCACTGCCTCCTCCATCTTCATTTCACACTTTTGAATTAATCATGGAGCAGGGTCAGGGAAACTATGTCAAAGATGCAACAGGAAAGCAACCTGGGCAAAAACACACAAAATCAACAAACAGAAATGGCAAATTATTTAATTAACACAATATGCCTACCTTTCTAAGTGGGTAGCAAAACTTTATCATCATACAAGTTTTTAAAATATACATGCCTTAATATAATATATTCATCAACAGTAAAATTCAAAAGACTTAGTACTATCAAACACAGCTACCAAAAATGGCACAATATTAATCCTCTGTTCCTGAACTTGCATGAACAGCAAGCAATCAAATAAGGATTTTTCAACTTTAAAACTTAATTTCGTGTTTAAGAAAGAGATTTTCAAAATTATGATATAGTTAATATGTACATTTTGGGTTTAATATAAATGAAAAAGTATGCTTAAAAACTGATCTAGAAAACAAGTTAAATGAAATTATTAGTTTTACACTCAAATCATCAAAGGAAGGCAAAAGGGAAGTTACAGTAGAGTCAAATTCAATGTACCCTTATATTAAAAATAACAACAAAAAACACCTTCAACTAGGTGCATCTGGCAAATGTGCAACTAAAGTAATTATATGCATTGACCTGTCTGCCATTCCTCCCAAAGAAGTTGCTCTAGAGAGCTTAAGATGAAAGGCCTGAATCTGCTATTCCTTAGTACCCCTAGTTCCCACAGTACTATCATGCTGAATTTGTCTAGTGTTTAAACATGTTTTATTTAATAAACAATAGCCACTAAATACAGATCAACTACTTTGTGAACTGAGAAAACCTAATGCACTCTATTCCAAGAATGACTTAAGGCAGTGGTCGGCAAACTCATTAGTCAACAGAGCCAAATATCAATAGTACAATGATTGAAAATTTCTTTTGAGAGCCAAATTTTTAAAACTTAAACTTCTTCTAACGCCGCTTCTTCAAAATAGACTCGCCCAGGCCATGGTATTTTGTGGAAGAGCCACACTCAAGAGGCCAAAGAGCCAAAGTTTGCCAACCACAGACTTAAGGGATTTAAAAGAAAATACTCTACACACATTTTCCACCTTACCGGTATATGCTAACTTTAGAACCTAACATTATTATTCTATTCACTGGGTGTGCCTCAATTCCATTTAATCATAGAGAAACAGGACATAATCTTTAGCCACAGAGTAAGGACCTATACAGTGTAAACTTTATTAACTGACAGTTTTTAAAAGAATGCTAAAAATGTGCAAAGCAAGTAAATACCTCACTCTATAATATGTGATGTTAAAGAAGGCAATTATCATAATGTTCCATAGGTCACAGACAAAATATTAAGCTAGATAGTATGTTAGTCAGGTGCAAGGAAACATCATCAGCCCTGGCCGGGTAGTTCAGTTGTTTAGAGTACAGTATCTTCCTCTTATGCCAAGGTTGCAGAGTCCATCCCTAATCAGGACACATACAAGAATCAACCAATGAATGCAAAACTAAGTGGAACAACAAATCAATGCGCGCGTCTCTCTCTCTCTCTCTCTCTCTCTCTCTCTCTCTCTCTCTCTCTCTCTCTCTCTCTCTCATTAATCAGTAAAAAGACATCTCCATATCTCCATCACTTGACTCCACTTACTTGACAGTTAAAATATATGGTAGGCAGCAACAAGAAAATATCTTAAAAAAAACTTTTATTAATCTAACATGCCAAGCCTACTTTTTGCTTAGTATGAACACAAATTTTCTATATACCTGGGTTTTTTGTTTTTAATGTATTTTTATTAATTTCTGAGAGGCAGGATGAGAGAGACAGAAACATTAATGATGAGAATCATGGATCGGTTGCCTCCTGCATACCCTATACTGGGGATTAAGCCCACAAACTGGGCATATGCCCTGACCAGAAATTGAACCTCCTGGTTCCTAGGTCGATGCTCAACCACTAAGCCACGCCAGGTGGGCAATACCTGGGTTTTCTGTTTGTGTTTCATGGCCCTCATCTCAACTACCGGTAAAACAGGCATTCGAAGGAAGTCTCCTAAATTAGTTCATGAAAATAAATGTTCATAGTGTCTATGAATGTTTTTATTAATTTAAAACAACCCAATGTATGGCCTACTTCATAAGCATATTTGTATCATCGCTAATTTTTAAATTAAATGAAAATAAGCACAAATGCTATTCCCAAAACTATTACAAAAGGAATATTATATCTCTGAAAGCCAATAGAGAGAATAAAAGTTAAACCAACAAACTACCAGCGTCATAAATGAAGGATACTGGCAACACAAACAGGAAATAAAATATTTGCGCAGCCAGTATGGCTTAGCTAGTTGAGTGTCATTCCATGCACCAAGAGTTCACCAGTTTGATTCCTGGTCAGGGCTCATGCCCAGGTTGCGGGCTCATCCCCAGTAGGAGCGTACAGGGGACAGCCAATCAGTACTTCTCTCTCATCAATGTTTCATAGATATGAAATACACCCAAGAATGAAGAATACTGGCCCTGGCCACTGCTCAGAGAGGTGCTGAAGCCAAAACTGGTTTGGCTCAGTGGTAGAGGGTCCGTCTGCGGACTGAAAGGTCCCGGGTTCAATTCCGGTCAAGGGCATGCACCTTGGTTGGGGGCACAACCCCGGTAGGGGGTGTGAGGCAGCTGGTCAATGTTTCTCTCTCATCGATGTTTCTAGCTCTCTAACTCTCTCCCTTCCTCTCTGTAAAAAATCAATAAAATATTTAAAAAAAAAAAAAAAAGAGGTGCTGGGGGAAAGAAAAAAAAAGGAGGGGCTGGGAGTTTTGGTTGGCAGAGGACATGGCCAGCCTGAAAACAGCCCTCAGCCCTTCACCCAGGCTGGCCAGGCATCCCAGTGGGACACCCTTCAGAGCAAACCAGCAGTCCCCCACCAGTGCACAAGGCCTCTATCTATACTAACAAAAGGGTAATATGCTAATTAGACTGGAAGACCTTCCAGGAGACCTTCTGGACTAAGCCATAGTGGCGGGGCCAAGGTAGAGGCAGTTAGAGGCCAAGAGAGGAGGGCAGTTGTGTTTGATCAGACCAGGATGGGATGGCAGTTATGGGTGATCAGGCTGGTGGGGGGCGGGGCCATTACACCAGCATGGGGCCAGTTGGGGGCCGAGCAGTCTATCAGTGGGGGTCAGTTGGAGGTGATCAGGACAGCGGAGGGGGAGGGGCAGTTTGGAGTGAGCAGAGCAGCAGGGAGCAGTTGGGGGCGAGCAGGCCAGTGGGGAGGAAAGGTGGGGTGAGCAGGTCAGCAGTTGGGGGTGAGTAGGCCGGCAGGGAAGGCAGTTGGGGGCAAACAGGCCGGCAGGCAGAGTGGTTAGGGGCAATCAGGCAGGCAGGCAGGTGAGTGGTTAGGTCCCAGCAGTCCTGGATTGGGAGAAGGATGTCCGACTGCTGGTTTAGGCCCAATCCCTGTAAACCGGCAATAAGATATCCTTCAAGAATTCTCATCATTTGCAGCAACCTGGATGGAATTGGAGAGCATCATGCTGAGTGAAATAAGCCAATCAACGAAAGAGAAACACCACATGACCTCACACATCGGTGGATGATAAAGATCTTTATAAACTGATGAACCAAGAGACAGATATAGAGAAAGTAAAGCAACAGGCAGACTGTCAAATTACAGTGGGGAGGGTAGGGATATCAGGGGGAGATAATAGATCAACCGAAGGACTTGTATAAATGCATATAAGTACAACCAATGGACATAAAACTATGGGGAGGGAGGGGATGTGTGGGAGGGAGGGAGGGGGGCAATAAAAAAAAAATCAAGAAAATATGTAAAAAATAAATAAATAAATAAATAAATTAAAAAAAAAAAAAAAAAAAAAAAAAAAAAAAAAAAAAAAAAAGATATCCTTCAAGGGGTCCCAGATTGGAGAGGGTGCAGGCAGGCCGTGATACAAGCCTAAGTGACCGTTATGGCAAAACAACCAGACGGACCAGTCACTATGATGCACACAGACCACCAGATGGTAGATGCTCAATGCAGGAGCTGCCCCCTGGTGGTCAGTGTGCTCCCACAGGGGAGCACCACTCAGTCAGCAGCCGGGTTCACAGCTGGCGAGTGCAGCAGTGATGGCAGGTGCCTCTCCCACCTCCACTGCAGTGCTAAGGAGCAGCGAGCCGACAGTAAGAAGAAGCAAACAGACAGGCAGTAAGGAGCTTTTGGTCCTGGACTGTGAAAGGGTTCAGGCTTGCCCCTCAGTGTATATCGAACACATCATTCCTTGGATAGTTACTAAAATAAATTAAAATACAGATTTGGACATTACTAATAAAAATAGAAATGACAGCTGAATATAACAGTTCATCCAGGGAAAAGCATCAAATGAACAGAGAAAATACTTTAATAGACTTTAAAATAAAATAAAAAATTTTAAAACCAATGAGTTGCTTAATTGTATAAAACAGTAGGTAAGAATTATCTTGTTATTTTACAGGGGAAAAAATATAAAGATATCCATTAAAAGCATGCACAGAAGAGCCCCAGCTGGTTTGGCTCAGTGGATAGAGAATTGGCCTGTGGACTGAAGGGTCCCAGGTCAAGGGCACATGCCCAGGTTGCAGGCTCCATTTTCAGTGGGGGGTGTGCAGGAGGCAGCTGATCAATGGTTCTTTCATCAATGTTTCTCCCTCTCCCTTCCTCTCTGAAATCAATAAAAATATTTATTTTTTTTAAAAAAGCATATTCAGAAGAAAGACTTACTTCCCAGATATATTCTCAAATGTTTAATAACTTCCTATAGACTCAGAACTGTAAAAAAAATTTTAAAAAAGGACCATAATTAATGGGATCTTATCTAAGAGCAACCATACAGGAAACCCTCCTGAGGGTTTTGACATAGCAATGTATAAAATCATTGAGCATTCAACATAAGAAAGCCTTGCCTTTCAATTTTACCACTTTCAATTATACCCCTTGTGAGCGACAACCATCATTAACCCTTCTTTAACACCACTACCCTAACACAAACATGAATGAATAAACTAAAACTGTATTGTCCTACCTGATGTGACAAATGCAAACTGAAGTCATTTCTGTTACAAAGTGTATGTTGCTACAGGCACTTTCTGTTGAAACCACAAGCTGACACAAGCACAGCCCATTAAATTAAATTGCTTCTAGGCAAGATTTTTCTCCACAGTCATGTAAAATGGTACATTCTAATTGCTAACACTCCTGTATCTGTTTGTTTCTTATCACCACCCTAGAACTCATAAGAAATACAAAGAGCTAATACCTCAAATACAATATATATGAGCCAGTTAACTTATACTGATTCTCCACGTGTAATATTAAATTCATGAATTCCTACTTTGCTCTCTTGCACAAAACAATATTCTAACCTAATATTTAGACAAAAAAGCAACTTTGGAGGGTCAGTGTTTTACTACCAAACAAGAATGATTTTTCTCACTAAGAGTAGAGGCTATAACACTTCGACAAAGAAATTTAAGTTAAAAAAAAAAAAAAAAAAAAACTTATAAGTGATCCTATCTATTCCCTAGCAATTCAGGATAAGCAATTCAAGATAATCCAAACCAAATACCTATTTTATCTAATCTAGTTTCAAATAACAACTGATAGGGCTTACATATACCAACTACCCTTGAGAACATTGTTTCAAATTGAATTTATGGCATAGTATTTTCCAAGAGTAAGTCTACTGTAGTCCTTCATTTTACTTAAAATTTATAATAAAAATTCTGTCTATATCTGTGACCAACAAAAATATCCAACATGAAAACAGTCCACAAGAAACACACTAAAGATCTACCTTTCAGATGAGTCGGCTTATTTTCAATATTTGCCCACTTCCTGCCACCTCCTCCCCTCAAAAAAAAAAAAATCTATACCCACAAATTTTCAAAAGTACCAGTAAGTGGGTATTAGGCCACTATAAAACAAACTTGGGGTATAATGTGACAAATTATAAAGTTCTCTGCTCTTTAAGTCAAAATTGATTCTGTCCTCTAAGTTTTCTTCTTCTTTAAGAAACATTTTATTAAAATATTAGCATAGAAAAGTCTACACACATCATAAGTATGCAACTTATCCTGGTAGCTCAGTTGGATAGAGCATCATCCCAATATAGCAAGCTTGACTCCCTGGTAACAGCACTTACAAGAAGCAAACCAATTAATGCATAAATAAGTGGAACAATAAATGACTACTTCTCTCACCTTCTCTCTCTCTCTCTAAAACCATATTTTTTTTTAAAAAGACGCCGAAACCAGTTTGGCTCAGTGGATAGAGCGTCGGCTTGCAGACTCAAGGGTCCTGGGTTCGATTCTGGTCAAGGGCATGTACCTTGATTGCGGGCACATCCCCGGTGGGGGGTGTGCAGGAGGTAGCTGATCGATGTTTCTCTCTCATCGATGTTTCTAACTCTCTATCCCTCTCTCTTCCTCTCTGTAAAAAAACAATAAAATATATATTTTTTTAAATAAAAAATAAAGAGGTTAAGCCCATGCCTGGCACGTAAGAAACACCTTAAAAATAAACAAACAGCCGAGACCGGTTTGGCTCAATGGATAGAGCGTCGGCTTGGGGACTGAAGGGACCCGGGTTCGATTCCGGTCAAGGGCATGTACCTTGGTTGCGGGCATATCCCCAGTGGGGAATGTGCAAGAGGCAGTTGATCGATGACTCTCATCGATGTTTCTAGCTTTCTATCTCTCTCCCTTCCTCTCTGTACAAAATCAATAAAATATATTTAAAAAAATAAAAAAAGTAAAAAATAAAAAATAAAAATAAACAAACAAATAAATAAATAAATAAATAAAAATTTTAAAAAGTGTATAAATTTATGGATTTTTGTTAATATATCTATTTAGTGAGCATACAGATACAAAATATTTCCAAAATCCTAAAGCCTTCCTCTACCCTCTGGTCATTACCTGCCCCTCAAAAGTAATCATTATTCTGACCTTTATCACAAACCAATTCTTCCGGTTCTTAACCTTCAAGATGATGTAAATAAATGGGAAGATATTCTGTGTTCATGGATTGAAAGACTCATTATTGCTGAGATGGCAATTCTTCCCAATTTGATCAATAAATTCAATGTATTCCCAATCAAAATTCCAACAAAAAATTTCATAGGTGATGACAAATTTCATAGGTTCTACATTTATGTAGAAAGGCAAAAGACCCAGATAGTCAACAGAATACTGAATGTTGGAGGACTGACACTACACAAGACTTATAAAATTACAGTAGCCGAAACCGGTTTGGCTCAGTGGACAGAGCGTCGGCTTGCGGACTTCAAGATCCCAGGTTCAATTCCGGTCAAGAGCATGTACCTTGGTTGCAGGCACATCCCCAGTGGGCGGTGTACAAGAGGCAGCTGATCGATGATTCTCTCTCATCTATGTTTCTTTTCTCTCTCATCTATGTTTCTAACTCTCCATCCCTCTCTCTTCCTCTCTGTAAAAAAAAAAAAAAAAAAAAAAAAAATCAATAAAATTACAGTAATCAAGACAGTATAATTCCAGCCAAAGAACAAATATTATTGATAGATCAATGGAAGTGAATATAGAGAGCCCAAAAATAGACCCATAGTCAAGTGACTTCTGGCAAAAGAGCCAAAGTAGTTCAATGGAAAAAGTCTCAATAAATGGTGCTAGGACAACTGAACATCCACATGGAAAAAGATTAATGTAGACACATACCTTTAAAAAAAAAAAAAAGTTTCTATTGATTTTAGAAAAAGGGAGGATAGATAGAAACATCAAGCAGAATCATCCATCCTGCACAATCCTATGGGGATCAGGCCCATAACCCAGGCATGTGTTCTGACCAGGAATTAAACGGTAGTAACCTCTTGGTTCCCAGGTCAACACTCAACCACTAAGCCACAACTGCCGGACCAAAAATCTATAAAGACATAGCCTCAGATAAGAATTAAAAAAAAAAAAAAAAAAAAAGAGTAGAGAGCCAGTACAAAGGGAGAAAAATAGAGCCCAGTTATCAAATGAGTTCCTACATCCAACTAGGCAAGAAGCTAGTTGCATATTGGACTTATTAGTTAAATGAACCTGCTGAATCTCATTTTTGCTTTTTAAAAAAGGCATGTAAAGCTACTATGTATGTGTCTGTGCATACACTACAGTTATCTTCTGCATAAACATTTTCATAGGAGCTAGGTCATATCATACAGAAAAACTACTGAATTAATGGCTCTACTTGTAGATTTTATGAAAAAGGCAACATAAGAACAATTTGCATTACCTGGGCCTTTGCTTCTCAGCAATGGAAAACTAGTGCTTCTAAGTGGCACTACTGGTGCTGTTGATCAATTTTAGATACAGCATAAATGCTTAACCATGAATTAATTATCCAAGACCTCAAAGTTTTCAAAAAGTTTCAAGTGATATTTTAAAAAGAAGAAAGATAAGGCAATTTCAGTTTAAAATAAAACCCACTAAAAGACTGCTTCAGTCACTAGTCATTAAAAAAGATAAAAATCAATCCAGCCAGCATGGCTCAGTGGTTGAGCGTCAGCCTATGAACCAGGAGGTCATGATTCGATTCCTGGTCAGGGCACATGCCCACTCAGGAACAGGTTGCGGGCTCAATCCCCAGTGTGGGGTGTGCAGGAGGCAGCCAATCAATGATTCTTTCTCATCACTGATGTTCCTCTCTCTCTCTCTCTCTCTCTCTCTCTTTCTCTCTCTCTTTCTCTCTCTCTCTCTGAAATCAATAAAAAAGATATATATTTTTTAAATTAATGTTTTATTGCATATTTGTAGGATTTTTTTTATTGTAATTTTAAAAGTGGTCTATCCATACTAACATTATCTAAACAATTCTATTTAGGTTTGGGGAACTTTTTTTTTTATTATTATTGTTTTCAGAGAGGAAGGGAGAGAGATAGAGATAGAAACATCAATCAATGGTGAGAATCACTGATTGGCTGCCTCCTACACATGCCCTAATTGGCGGGGAGGGGGGGTTTTGAGCCCACAATCGGGACATGTGCCCTTGGCCAAAATCGAACCTGAGACCCTTTAGTCCGCAGTCCCCCTGACATTCTACTGAACTAAACAGGCTAGGGCTGGGAACATTTTAATTATTTTTATTAATTATGGCTCATAGTTAACCTGAAATGTATAATCCTCATTTCTAAGAAAAGAATATGTAGGTCAACGGCCAAGATATATTTAGATAAATTTAACAGGTATATTTAGAACAGTTTTTGAATTTCCAACCTGCTTCTTAAGACTAGATCACGCTACATAAGTAGCTTCCTCTAACCAAAATAAAGTTCTGAACCTCTGAATCTTTACAGAAGTTAAATTAGGCTACATATTTAAAGGTGAGGTTTTAATACAGATCCCTTTAAAACATTTTTTCCTAATGTATTTAAAGTTTATTTAAAGTTTCGCTTTCCCAAAAATATACAAGAATACATCTTGTATATAAATTAAGGCATACCTACATTTTACACTTTAGAAAGTAAACAGTATTCTTTGAAATTTTTTACTAAAACAAAACATCCTTTGTTTTGATTAATTTTATACAAACTACACAACCACCATTTTTTGTTCTTTATATTGGAAGAAAACTAGTTTCCCATGTGCTTATTTTAAATTATGCCCAAGGCACACCAAATGATTAATCAATAAAAATAAAAACTATGCAATATAAAGTGAAAAAGAGTTGCCCTGGCCAATGTGGTTCAGTTGGGTGGGTGTTCAACCTGTGCACGGGAAGGTTGCCTGTTCAATTCTGGACACGGCACATGCTCTGGTTGTGGGCTCAATCCCCAGTAGAGGGTGTGTGGGAGCAAACCAATTGATTTGCTCTCACATGAAGTTTCTCTCTTTTCTCTCTCTAAAATTCAATTAAAAAATAAAGAGGAGCCGAGACCAGTTTGGCTCAATGGATAGAGTGTCGGCTTAGGGACTGGGGGGTCCCGGGTTCGATTCCAGTCAAGGGCATGTACCTTGGTTGCCGGCATATCCCCAGTAGGGAATGTGCAAGAGGCAGCTCATCGATGACTCTCTCCCATCGATGTTACTAACTCTCTATCTCTCTCCCCTCCTCTCTGTACAAAATCAATAAAAATAAATAAATAAATAAATAAATAAATAAATAAATAAATAAAAATAAATTTAAAAAAGATTGTTTAAATAAATAAATAAATAAAAATAAATAAATAAATAAATAAAGAGGAAAGTAGTTATTCAGCAATAGAGTTGCAGTTTAAATAGCCTCCAACAATCAAGTATAAACACATTTTTAAAAGTTATTTTTTAAAAGGCTTAGCTTCAAAACCCCTTAGCTGACTTACAGTTTAAATACTCAACTATGCATGGTTACTACTGAATCTGTGAGTCTGATGCATTCCTAGCACTAAAAATCAAAACAATTGAACTATTTTTAAACTACTGTAAAGACAATTAGTTCTTGCACTAGCTGGTCTGGTCTGGTCCGTGCTGCTTGGGCATGCGGGAGGCAACCAATTGATGTGTCTCTCTCACATGTTTCTTTCTGGGTTTTTCTTCCTCCCTTCCATTCTCTCTAAAAATCAAGGGGGAAAATATATATCTCTTCAGGTGAGGATTAATAAAACAAAAAAAAAAAAAAGCCATTTACTTCTTAAATGGATTGGACTTTTAAAACAAAAGAAAGTAATGAAACTGCCTACAGACCTTAGAATTTCTGCCTCCAAGTTAATTATGTAAATGTTTTCACTCATGCCCTTTAGCCCCATTATATTACTATTTCCTTAGAGGAAGATTAAGTGGGTTAAAACAGGGATTATGTTAATCATCTTCAATTCACTCAGTTTCTAGCACACAATATTTAATAAGTATTTGAAGTGATGAACTCAATCACTTTTAAAAATCACCAAGACCACTAATGAAATATTTCGTTTGCTTAAAACTAAATACTACTGACTTGCATGGAAAAATATATTCCAGCCCTGCCAGTGTGGCTCAGTGGTTGATTGTCGGCCCATGCACCAAGAAGTCAACTTTTAGATTCCTGATCAGAGCACATGCCCAGGTTTTTCATTTGATCCCCTGTGGAGGGGCATGTAGAAGAGGCAGCCAAGGAGGGGCATGTAGAAGAGGCAGCCAATCCATGTTTCTCATTGATGTATCTCTCCCCCCTCCCCCATCCTCTTTCTGAAGTCAATAAAAACGTATTAAATATAAAAATATGTTTTTCCATTACAAAGAATCAACATAATTTCTGAAAGTAACTTTTATCTTTCCAAATAAAAACATAAGGCAAAATTGACACACTGCTAATAGTCTAATAAAGCTGTTTCTTTACATTTATCCTATTTAATAAGAGTAATATGCAAATTGACCATGCCTCCGCTGCATCCACCAGCCAATCAGAGCGAGTATGTAAATAAACCCAACCAAGATGGCTACAGCCACAGAGAGCAGGAGGGAGGTTTGGGTTTCCCTGGCAACGGAGGAAGCCAAGCTTTCCAACTGCCCTTGCAGGCCTAGGACTCCACTCTATGCTACAAATTTTGAATTATAGAAGGTAAACTGCCAAAACCGGTTTAGCTCAGTGGTAGAGCATCGGTCTGCGGACTAAAAGGTTCCAGGTTCGATTCCAGTCAGGGGCATGTACGTTGGTTGCGGGTACATCCCCGGTAGGGGGTGTGCAAGAGGCAGCTGGTCGATGTTTCTCACTCATTGACATTTCTAGCTTTCTATCTCTCTCCCTTCCTCACTATAAAAAATCAATAAAATATATTTTTTAAAAAATTTAAAAAAATAAAGTTTCTGTCCCTCTCTTTAAAAAAAAAAAAAAAAGAAAAAAGAAAAAGAAGGTAAACAAATCCAAACGGAAATGGCTGCAGCCACAGAGCAAGCAGGAGGCTTGCTGCTGCTCCAGGCTACAAAGTTTCAATTGTAGAAGATACATAAATCACAGATACCAGGGCCTCTGCTTGGGTCGCCAGGGGTTGTGGCTGGCCTGCAAACCATCACAGGCCCCTCAGCCAGGCCACCCCATACCCCAAGGGAACCCCCACACTGATCTGGAACACCCGTCAGGGCAAACCAGCTGGCCCCCACCCATGCACTAGGCCTCAATACTATCTAATAAAAAAATAATATGCAGATTGACCATCACTCCAACATACGTACAAGCTGACTGCCCCCATGTGGTCAAAGATCCTGCCCCCATGTGGACACAAGATGGCCACCACAAGATGGCCAGCAGGGTAGGGCATTTGCAAGGAACCAGGCCTGCAAGGGAGGGCAGTTGTGGATGATCAGGCCTGCAGGGAAGGGCAATTGGCGGGACCTAGGCCTGCAGGGGAGAGCAGTTAGGAGTGACCAGACCTGCAGGGGAGGGCAGTTAGGGGTGACCAGGACTGAAGGGGAGGGCAGTTAGGGGCAAACAGGCTGGCAGGGGAGCAGTTAGGTATCAATCAAGCTGGCAGCAGAGTGGTTAGGGAGTGATCAGGCTGGCAGGCAGAAGCTGTTAGGGGCAATTAGGAAGGCAGGCAGGGGAGCAGTTGGGAGCAAGCAGTCCTGAATTGTGAGAGGGATATCCCAGATTGTAGAAGATGCAGGCTGGGCTAAGGGACCACCCCCCACCCCACCCCCACCGCACAAATTTTGTGCACTGGGCCTCTAGTCTCTATTATAAAAACCCAGTGGCCTTAACACCTTAATGACCAAAGACCAGTCACCAGGAGGCTGCATGTGCAGCGAGGTGCACGTGCGGGTGGGCAGGACTGCATGTGCAGCACAAGTGGGCAGGGACTTGACTCCAGGTCCCGAGGAACAGCAGGACTTGACTCTGGGTCTCAAGGCGGGGTGGGACTGGGGGAATCCCACGGTGCAACGCAGTCTGGGGTCTCATGCAATTTCACGCTGGGTCATTAGTATGTATTATAAAATGATTGGTACTTATGCATAAAGATGCAAAAAACAGACACTAAAAAAACGAAAAAGTAAAGAGCAGTATCTTACTAAGAAACAATATTAAGCCCCACCTCCCCAGATATTTAGGTCTAGAAGATTATACTGCATCTATAACAGTGATGTTCCCAAATCTTTTGAAATATTAAAATTAACCCTTTTTTAATTCTTACTATAAATTATAACTTAATGACAACAGTACTCTTATCTTATACAAACACCAATATTACAAAACAAATTCTGCTTTTGAAGGACATCTTCCCAGTATGAGTCAGGATTTGGGGTTAGTTTTTCCAGTGAGAAGTTGTAGCCTGGATAATGTGGAACAGCGCAGGAACCAAAGATCAGGACTGAATTAAAAACACTACAGAATTACAATACAGAAAATGCTCTTTTCTCCACAGCAACTTTTCCCTTCACTTAGCTCTCAAAAGAGGTTGAACAGGCTTATTATAAATAAGATACAGTTTAAAAAACTCATAACTAAGAATGATAAAAAGTATTCAGAGTGAGAAATTATGAGTAATAAATTAATGGAGTTAGGCAATAAGCATCAACAGCTGCTAACACCACAGAGAACATTATGTACTTCCTGATATAAATACTCAACATCATCTATAGAGCATTTTTTCCCTCAAAGGAGAAAATGAGAGAGAATATACCTCATAGAAACCGAATTTGATCAAGCCTCTAAACCTAATACCAATTAACAACAAGAAGCCCAGGGGGTAGAGGAATGTGTTTAATAACACTACAGGAATGTAAGTGGCAAATTCAAACTGGGAAAACTCTTGTTTCTTCAACAAATAATTTGCCAGGAATAAGAAACGGAAAGGAACCTATAGATTATAAAACAACGCACAGACCTTATTTGACTTGTGATCTGAATGACTGTAAAAACACATTTATAAAATAGAGAAATCTGAACCTCAAATATCATGATATTAGGAAATCATTGCCAATTATTTTTCAGTGTGATAATAGTTATTTGGTATTTCTTCCTTCAAGAGTGTAGTTAAGAAACTGGAGTGCTAAAAGGTTAGTGTACAGAAAGGGATCATTAAAAATGAATGCAGCTCAATTATCTTGTTTAAGCAGAACTGAAATATAAATTCTGAGATTGAAACCATAGGAAGAGAGTTTTGCTTGCTTGCCAACCAACTTTTCTTCACTAATATAAGCTCTATAAATAGGTCAAGAGTGATAATGGTTGCTCAAATCACTTCATGTGGCAGATATACTACTACTGACATGTATCTGGCCCAGTACCAGGACTGCATATAAAATAGCATCAAATAAAAAGGCAAGGAAGTTATCAAATGCAAAAAATGCACAGTGGCTAACGAAAGGCACTCTAAAAACTCAAAAGCACCAACAGTGTAAATCAAGAATAATTTAAAACACAGGTTCTAGGTTTCTTCCTAGAATACTGGTTCAGGCCATTTTCTTTTTTTTCTTTTTTTTTTAAATATATTTTTATTGATTTTTTACAGAGAGGAAGAGAGAGGGATAGAGAGTTAGAAACATTGATGAGAGAGAATCATCGATCAGCTGCCTCTTGCACACACCTACTGGGGACGTGCCCGCAACCAAGGTACATGCCCTTGACTGGAATCAAACCTGGGACCTTTCAGTCCGCAGGCCTACGCTCTACCAGGGGTCCTCAAACTTTTTAAAGTGGGGGCCAGATCACGGTCCCTCAGAGAGTTGGAGGGCCGGACTATATGAACTACTAATTCCTACTGTAACACCTCGGCTGCGCTCACTGCCCAAAAAACCTGGCGGGCAGGATCAGACTCCTCTGCGGGCCGCATGTGGCCCGAGGGCCATAGTTTGAAGACCCCTGCTCTATCCACTGAGCCAAACCAACTTTGGCGTGTTCAGGCCATTTTCTATCTCTCTCAGAAGACAGTACACATAAAGATGGATCACCACACGCTGGGACCTGAGGTCCCCAAAATATATGTTGCTGAAAACCTATCCACTATACATGCCCTCAGGCTCATGGCAAATTATTTAGTGGATTGCAGTGCAGAAAAATAATAGGAAACCTTTGATAATAAATGTTGATTGAAGAATACACTATACTTTCATATACTGGGTTAAAACTAAGGCAGACAGGATACTACTTAAAATCTTAACCACATGAGGTTTTTTTTTTATCTTAATACAGAAATGAAAATAGTCCTGTTTTCCTAGAGTTTTAGTCCACACCCAACTTCCCTCTCCCCAACAATACCTTTCTCTAATTATAAGGCACTAACAAAATGCTAACTCTGGACATCACAAAAGTGCTATTGTTTTTTAACCAGACAACTCAGTAAAAAAACAACTTATATTGATTGCTTTGATATCTTGTTTCCCTAATGCTAACCATGCTAATGAACTTTAATTTCTATATTACCTAAACACAATCCTAGTTCATCCAGGTTCATGGGAATGACTGTGTAAGTGTTTGGGCGGTTTTTTGGTATCAGTTTTAACAGATTTAATTTTATTCCTCTCTGAACAATCATCAGCACTGATTTACTAATACATTGACAAGAATTCCAAGCAAAGTAAAAAGTATTTTGTAAATGACCTGGCAGTCAAAAAGAACATTCAAGACTCCAATCAGGACATGGACACTGGGGCAGTGGGGGCTTGTCCTGGATGGTGGTAATGGGGGTGGAGGGGGGGAGTAAAGGAAACATATAATACTTTAAACCAGCGTTTTTCAACTGCTGTTCCGCGGCACACTAGTGTGCCGCGAGATGTTGCCTGGTGTGCCGTAGGTGCAGACAAGACAAGAATTTTATAATTTTTCACTATTTTGTTTACTTAATATTTCATAATAAAGTAATTATAAAATACTTTCTTTGTGTTTATTTGATTCCTATTCAAGAGAATTACTTTATATATAGTCAATATAGGCACAGAGTTAAATTTTTTAACATTTTCTAATGGTGGTGTGCCTCGTGATTTTTTTCATGAAACAAGTGTGCCTTTGCCCAAAAAAGGTTGAAAAACACTCCTTTAAACAATAAAAAAAATAAATTAATTTTTTAAAAAAGACTCCAATCATTTCAAGCTTAGAGACCCATTTAAGAAAAGAACTATCTTCCAATACCTTATTTAAAATGATTTTATAAAGGAAAAGACTAACTCCATACTATAGCTGTTTTATTTACAGGACTTTTTTCCCCTACTTTTCTTCTCTACATTTTAGAGCAGGAAAGAAACTTAAAATTCATCTAGATCACCACATTTGAGTTCCCTGAAAAGCAATTATTTCTTTTATCTTTTTTTTAAATATGTTTTATTGACTTTTTACAGAGAGGAAGAGAGAGGGATAGAGTTAGAAACATCAATGAGAGTCACTGATCAGCTGCCTCCTGCACACCCCCTACTGGGGATGTGCCCGCAACCAAGGTACATGTCCTTGACTGGAATCGAACCCGGGACCTTTCAGTCCGCAGGCCACCGCATCCACTGAGCCAAACAAGTTTTGGCTATTTCTTTCATCTTTGTATCCATTCGTGGAGGTGGAGGTGGAAGAGGAGGAGGAGGAGGAGGAGGAGGAGGAGGAGGAGGAGGGGGAAGAGGAGGAGGGAAGAGGAGGGAGGAGGGGAAGAGGAGGAGGGAGGAGGGAGGAGGGAGGAGGAAGACGAGGAAGAAGAGGAGGAAAAGGAGGAGGAGGAGGAGAAGAAGAAGAAGAAGGGGGAGGAAGAGGAGGAGGAGGAGGAGGAAGGAGGAAGGAGGAGAAGGAGTTGTTCAAACCTACAACTTAGGTATGTGCCCTGACTGATAATCCAATTTACAATCTTTTTTGGTGTATAGGAAGATACTCCAACCAATTGAACCACACTGGCCAGGAAAAGCAAGATGCTTTTTAGTTTCACCCTGCTCCTTCTTTTACCACAGGACATGTAGGCCGAGTGTGAAAACTGACTAAATGAACATCAATCCCACTTGTACTGAGAAAAACAGCCCACACATAAGCTGAAACACTGTTTATTGTACTTCCCTTAAATACAATCATGAGTCCTTAAAGAGTAGGCAAAATTAAAGATAATGGCTAAGGATTTAGAAAAGTTCTGTGTTGCCGAAACCGGTTTGGCTCAGTGGACTGCAGACTGAAAGGTCCCGGGTTCAATTCTGGTCAAGGGCATGTACATTGGTTGTGGACACATCACCGGTAAGGGGTATGCAGGAGGCAGCTGATCGATGTTTCTCTCTCATAGATGTTTCTAGCTCTCTATCTTTCTCCCTTCCTCTCTGTAAAAAAATCAATAAAATATATATTAAAAATAAAAGTTGTGACAACAGTCAAATTTTAATTTGACAGATATTTGACAACTAAAAAATAACTATGAAAGAATCAATCCAAAATAAGAAAATAAAACCATAAAATGTCTACTCACTGAAATGAAGGCTAAAGAAAAAGCCTTTTGTTCTAACTGGTTTGGCTCAGCGGATAGAGCTCTGTCCCTCTCTCTTCCTCTCTGTAAAAAATCAACTTAATATATATATATTTTTTTAAAAGAAATTCACTAAAAAAAAAAAATCTTTGCCGAAACCGGTTTGGCTCAATGGATCGAGCATCGGCTTGGGGACTGAAGGGTCCCGGGTTCGATTCCGGTCAAGGGCATATACCTTGGTTGCGGGCATATCCTCAGTAGGGGGTGTGCAAGAGGCAGCTGATGTTTCTAACTCTCTATCTCTCTCCCTTCCTCTCTATAAAAAACCAATAAAATATTTTTTTTAAAAAGAAAAATCTTTCAACAGGAATGCCTATCTCATCTTTTATGTTCCACCTGAGTTCCGTAGCCCCCCCCCCTCCCAAAAGAAATAATAACTCATTAGCAGACTAAGGTACTGTTATTTTCACAACCTGGACCTACCTCCTTTTACCCTACCTATCCTTCGGTAAACTCATGGCACTTGGACACACTTAACCATTCAAGATCATTAATACTCATCATGACTGCTGTTCTCTTGCCTGGAATGCACAGGTGAAATCTACTTCAAACCTCAGGTATAAATATTTAACCCTTTGCACTCCGCTGTCCCCTCTCAGGGGACATCGGAATTCTAGCATATCACTTGGATGTCCCCTCTCAGGGGACATTGCAGTTTATTAGTGATTACGGGGAATTGAGTTTCCGCCGCAAAGTAGGGTCGAGTAGCTGGTAACCAATGTCCAGAATGGTTCGGAGTGCAAAGGGTTAAGTTCCTATAACAACAGGATCCTGTCAGTCTTATTCATCACTATAGTTCTAGTAACTAGAGTACTACTGGCACACAGTAAATAGTCAATAAGTTAGTACTGTAAGAATAAAGAGGTGCCATCTGAATGTTTTGTCGTCCGTATTTTCTCAAAGTTTTCTCAATAGCTCTTTCCATTTTCTATAGTCTCATAGCTTTCTCCTCGGTTATTAATGTATCTATTCCATTTTTACTGTTTAATTATAGCTACCCAAGAAACTTATTTGGCCCCCAACTCTTTCCTAAATAAGAGAATACTGAAATCAGTATGGTTCAAAAGAAAACATACCATTGTACATTTTTTCATCTGTTGCAGGTTTTCTCAAGTATTGTCAATTCAGTAAACATGTCCCTAGTTACATGCAGAAAAATTAGAAAATTCTAAAGTGGTTTACCAAAGTTACAAACATAGGGTTAGATCTCTGGCATATACCAATTCCAAACTTTAAAGACAAAAAGCAAAAACATCTTAATTGCCCATATATCAAGTCTATTCAAAACCATAAAATCGAAGATCCCAGCAAAACATCTCCCTGAATAATGACTACACAACCTCCCAGAAGTTACTAGTCATATAGTTGGGAGACTTAAGCTACCAATGTCACTTATGAAAATAGAAACCTTTGCCTTAGCAGATTTGGCTCAGTGGATAGAGCGTTGGCCTGCGGACCAAACTTCCCAGGTTTCATTATGGTCAAGTGCAAGTACCTTGGTTGCAGGCTCCTCCCAGCCCACCCAGTGCAGGAGGCAACCAATTGATGTGTTTCACATCAATACTTCTCTGTCTTTCCCTCTCTCTTCCACTTTCCCTAAAAATCAACAAAAAAGTATCCTCGGGTGAGGATTAACCAAAAAAAGAAAAAAAAAGAAACCTTTAAAGGATATACATACACTCAGTTCTAAGAAAACTGCATTAAATTAAAACTTGAAGCTTAGCCCTCTGGTGTAGCTCAGTGGTTGAGTGTTGACCTATGTATGAACCAGGAGGTCACAGTTCAATTCCTGGTCAGGGCACATGCCCAGGTTGTGGGCTTGATCCCCAGTGTGGGGGCAGGAGGTACCCGATCAATGATTCTCTCTCATCACTGATGTTTCTATCTCTCTCTTCCTCTCTGAGATCAATAAAAAATATATTTAAAAGAAAAAAAAACAACAACAACCCTAAAGCTTAGTTTAGGGTTTAGTTTGTCTTTAATATATCAGTCTTGGATAAATCATCATAAAAACTATAAAACAACATGTGACAAAATAAATGCATTTAAGATTAATATGAATTAGTAATATTAAGAGCTACACTGTGAATTTAATTTGAAGCTAATTAACAATGAGAAAGTTTCCAGCTCCAAAATCCAGTCCTTCCCATTTTTCACTAAAAGATGTCAGGAAAAGCCGAAACCGGTTTGGCTCAGTGGTAGAGCATCGGTCTGCAGACTGAAAGGTCCCAGGTTCGATTCCGGTCAAGGGCATGTACCTGGGTTGTGGGCACATCCCCAGTAGGGGGTGTGCAGGAGGCAGCTGGTCGATGTTTCTCTCTCATCGACGTTTCTAGCTCTCTATTTCTCTCCCTTCCTCTCTGTAAAAAATCAATAAAATATATATTTTTTAAAAAAAGATGTCAGGAAAAAATATTTTTCCCACTAAGAAATCGTATTTAGCTGATGCTCTAGGTATAATTACCATGTCCCTTTCTAAGCACTGTTTTTTTGTTTTGGTATTTATTTATTTATTTATTTATTTATTATTGATTTTGTACAGAGAGGAAGGGAGAGAGAGAGTTAGAAACATCGATGAGAGAGTCATTGATCAGCTGCCTTTTGCACACCCCCCACTGGGGATATGCCTGCAACCAAGGTACATGCCCTTGACCGGAATCGAACCCGGGACCCTTCAGTCCCCAAGCCGACGCTCTATCCATTGAGCCAAACCGGTTTCGGCACCATGTCCCTTTCTAATTGTAAACACCTATTTTGAAGTTTACATCTATAATATTTACATTATGAAAAGGGTGCGATTTTAAGTTTTAAGATTATAGTAGTGAAAAGGAATCTAACTTTGAAATGTCTAAAAATATTTTTATTTCTCATTTCATGGAACTACAAGAAATTTCACTTAAGCTCTTTTTAAAGTAACATACAGATTATCACAGTAAATTTCATCTGGTTTCCTGAACTCAAACTTAGTTCATAATTTTACATTTACTGAGCATAAAGCACTCAACTAGACATTGTATTGGCCAGGTCACTCTGCCAAAATATTACACTTCCTATAAAAACAACAACAAAAAGTTCGTGTTGTGACTCCTCGGGACTTCGGGTAACAACTACCGTATCAATTGTAAGCCTCTACTAATGACCGTTAAGCCAAAAGGCAAAATGCTCTTCACTGGAAGAATCCAGATTGCCAGGATCAGCAAAACTACATTAGAAAGTTAATAACCATCCTTAAATATCCCAGGAGAAGGGAGTGATTCAAACTGTTAGCATGTGCCTCATGGCACCACGCAATAACAGCCTGAGCAAAGCTGCCAGAGGTACTTGTAATTAAGTGGGCCAACCTTGACACAGCATCATCAGTGGAATTTTCATCCGACTGGATGGAAGCATTCAGAAAGAGAAAAGTTCAAGCAAGAGAGCAAAAAGCACACCCAAGGATAAACTGCTCAAGCTGTTCAATCTGGGAGGACAAGCACAGGCGTTCACTCCTCCGACCAGAGAGCATGTATCCTGTGACCGCGGAGAGGGCGAAGGACGGGCAGCTGGTTCTTTGGGGGCACAGGGAGGGCTGCTGCTCCGACCATGCTCTATCCATTGAGGCCGGTCGGTGTCATGAGAAATAACGGACGCAGCGTTACCGGGGGAAAAGAGAACGCCCTGGGAAGTCAGAGAAGACGGCGATCTTTAACTTGGGGCTCGTCGCTTTACATCGTCGCCGGTTTTCTAAATATAACGCCGACAAACTCACCAGAAGAAATCCATTTGGGAGGCTGACGCATCCCTCCCGCGGACCGGAGGCGTCTGCCGACAAAAAGCAAGCGCCCGGAGGCAGGCGGCGCCGAGCCCGGGAAGCCCTCCCTCCCGCCGAGGCCGCCGCAGCCGCGGCTCGGGCTGCCGGCTCTCCGGGACCGGGGCCGGGACCGGGGCCGGGGCCGGGGCGGGCGTCAGTGCCAGGCACCGGCCGCGGGGCCGCAGAGCCGGCAGAGCCGCCGCCGCTCCCCCGTCCGCCCGCCCGCCGGGGCGCCGGAAAGTTGCGTGAAGGCAACTCCAAGGGCCGTAAAGTCGCTCCGCCGCGCGGGCCCCGGACCGCGGCGTCCCCAGCCTCCGACCAGCCCCCGGGGGAAGGAATGCGCCTCAGCCGGGCCCCGAGCGGTCCCGGCAACGGGAGGGAGGCTCGTCCCGCCAACTCGGTCGATCCGGAGGACAAGAGGGTCACCAGCGACGGGCGAACGAGCGAGCAAGCCCCCCCGTCTGTCTCTCTACCCGGGCCGCGTCCGCCGCCGGGTCCAGGCGCGAACACCCGGCGCCCGCCTGCGGGCCCGTCACCAGCCCGGCGGGCGCCGCAGAGCCCTCACCCGCGCGGCCCCCTGCCCGGCCGCCGCCCGGCGCCCCTTCCCGCCTCACCTGCGCTCCGCGGCGGCGCCGCACCTCCTCGCCCGCCCCGTCGGGGCACGCACCGACCCGGCCGGGGCTTTCCGGGCCGCGGTGACTCGGGCCGCGACGGCCGCCGCCGCCTTCTCCTCCTCAGCACAGGCCCCGGCGGCGAGCGGAGAGTTGCAGTCAGAGCCCCGCCGGGGCCACAGGGAACCGCGCCGCCTCCGCAGGGTCCGCCGCCACCTAGCCCCAGCACCCGTCCGCGCCGCCCGGAGAAAATGTCACCAGAGGCCGTTGGGCTCGGCGCCTCACTTCCGCCCGGAACCACAGAGCCCGCGGGATAGGCTAGAGCGGCCGCTCCGGCGGGAATCTCCAGGGGCCGGAACGGAAAGCCGAAGGAGAGCCATACAGCGCCATCTGGCGGGCAGGAGCGCGCGCTCCTCCCGCTGCAGAGAGCCGGGCGGGTGCGCAGGCAGCGGCTTCCCGGGATTTTCCCCCCCGCAATCCCCTCCACCTGATTAGGCAGCTCCGTTCCAGAAATCTTTTCTTGGAGGTTCGGAAAACCAGCCAGTACAAACGATGGGCAATACCCTAAGAAAAGGACAGCGCTACCTTTCCCGTGCGCGGCTCCGTACTCACCCGCTTCTGAAGCCTTCCTGAGTGAAGCTCGTGGTGTCTGAAAGCTTGAATAACTCCAACAGGAAGCAGCTTTCTCCCCCCACTTTTTCGAGAATGCCCACGTCGGCTTGGGGATACTCGGCTATATACTCTGCTCACGCAGAGCCGTCAACATCCCGTTCAAGTTTCTGGACGGGAACCTCGCAGGCCTCACAGATAGAGCGCCACCTGCTGGCGATACAGGGTGCGCCAGGGAGACCCGCTCCGCCCACCCCTAGGCGCGGTGCATACACCCCAAATTCCACCTCTGCGCTCCTCTGCAGACCCGGAGTCACTCCTCTGACTTGCAGTTCTCCCAGGGAAGGGTGACGCACTGGCGCACAATAGGAATTGTCGAGATCTGAGATGGAAGAAACGTGAGGGACCCGGGACCCGGAGGGAAGGTATAGTAGGCACAGGCCACCTGGAAGCTAGAAGAGGTGCTGAGAACAAACCACACTACCCAAGATATGGCCAAGAGGCTGAGCTCCCTAAAAGCAAAATTTTGAGAAATAAATAAACAAGGATTTGAGAAGAAAAATGGAGCTGTGCTGGGACCTAGTGTGACAATCCCTAGGAGGAGATTATGAAAACACAGTTCTGGCCCCATATTACCATTAGTATCAGTCTCCCCTTTAGACCAAGCCCTTAAGCTCCCCCAGATCACTTATTTATTCCGACTGCCTGTACACCTAAGAGTTTTCCATCACGAACTAAATGAATAAATTGATAAAATAATTTTATAATAATAGCTAATTTTCATTGAATGCCTACTATATGCCAGGCACTGAACTATGCGTTTCAATGGATTCATTCATTTAATCTTCACAGCCTTATGAATGTGGTGTTATGACTAGCCAATGGTGACAAAGATGGAAACTGCAGCACAGAGTGGTAAAGGGACTTGCCCAAGGTCACACATAAGTGGCAAGACTGGACTCTCACACAGCCCAACTCCAGAACCTGCTGTCTCAACCACTGTCACCAACTGCCTCCTTGAAATTAACTGAGAACATACTGGGTGCCAGATAAACATTTTGTCTATGTAGATTATTTTGCTCATTTGTTAATTTATTTATTTACTAGAAGCCCAGTGCCCGAGATTCACCCTCTGACAGTATAGGAGCCCTCGAGGGGATGTCTGACTGAAGGCTTAGGAGTGTAGACCTGTTTCCTAAGCCAGCAAGCAGACATCCTTAGCACTGCCACAGAGGTGGGAGAGGCTCCCACAGCTGCTGCTGCATCCACCAGCCCTGAGCCCAGCTTCTATGGCTGTGAAGTACTCCCCCTGTGGGAGTGCACTGACTACCAGGGGGCAGCTCTCGTGTTGAGCATCTGCCCCCTGGTAGTCAGTGCTGGTCATAGCAACTGGTCGTTCGGTTAATTTGCATATTAGTCTTTTATTATATAGGATTTATTTTCCTGCTACCTTAGTCATCAAGGCATTTGAGAGCTTGTGAGTGGTCACAAGAGCCCAGGCTCTTTCAGGGTAAACAGAAAAGAAAATAACTATTCAGATCATAGCTGTGGGTCTTGGAATGAATGAATGAATGTGGACTAATACATTTAATTTTAAAACAATTCCTGTCAGTCTTATTTTGTCAATGCTATGGAGATACTGGTATAGGACCCTGACTACTGATGTACCATCTTGGCTGTTCCTGTTTAATGCCAATAAGTCAATTCCCTATAGTGAATGCACTATGGATATTGCTAGAGGATGATGCATTTGATATCGTAATTATTACCCCTATTACTGCCATATTTAGATTGCTAAAAAGGGCAATTGCTTTCCTCTACCCCCTGTAGGAGTAGAGGGCTGGGCAGTTCCTTCTGTTGCCTTGGATTTGTCTCCTAGAATCTCCTGTGCATCATATACTCATCTCTCCCAGCTCCTGAAACCCCACCTCCATAAAATCAGCCCAGCCCTGACACCACCCACATCACCACCTCCCTCACCATCCCCCTCTATCCCGCTGCCTCTATAGAAATTTCTATTAAGTTTCCTCTCCTCACAGACACTATCCTACAGATATGTCTACCCACTGGCCTCTCTGCAGTGTTACGACTGGATCATATTGGTCGTTCTCCTGTCAACTTCTGCTCTAAGCCCTGGAGGCCAAGGCCAGGCCTGTCGGCATCATTGTTGGCTCGCGATGCACCACCTGGAATGGGTCTGAGCCTGCAGCAGGTGCCTGTTAGAAATGGTGACCTGAGCAGTAGCATCAGAATGGCACTGGCCTTGCTTTGACTCTTCTGTAGTCTGTTCCCTCCTGGCCAAGCAGGTTACTCCCACCAGTGGCCCCTATAAGGAGGGCACTGTTATTAGAATCACTCTTTAAATGAGGAAAATGGGGAAGAAGGGTGTCCGAGAGGCAAACCCTCATCTTTGGGCTCTGAGCCACCTCTTCTTTTCCATATCAAATTGGTCAAAACTGGGCTAGCCCTCTCTCAGGCTTAACCACCCCCTCCCAGCATCACCAGCACTCACTAGATCTCCCAGCACCTCAACCGGGCGGTGGAATTGGGATTGGGGACAGGAATGAACCTCTACACTGAGATGGCCATGTAACCTTAGACACGTCACCACTTCCAGAGTTAACATTACTTGCTCTGCTCAGAGCATTAGTCCACAGGATTCAGTTACGTCCTCATATGGAAAGCCATCCAGAAGTATTCTGAGGCAGCATGCTCTTCGGCTCTGGAATCTGACCGGTCTGAATTTGGATCCGGTTCTCCCTCAGTTCCATAACCTCACCGAGCCTCAGCATCCTCGCCTGTCAAATGCAGCTGACCCCTGATCCAACCTCGCAGGCTCTCGTGAGAGCTGAGGGTGAAATGAGTCATGTGTGTAAAACTCTCGGTGCAATTCTGGGCTCAGAGAGAATGCTCTGGAAACAGGTCCATTATTCTGATGGTGACACTCCAGGCCAGCACTTCCCACAGACACAGACATACCGGTCAAGTACAGAGGCATTGCCATCTCAGTGGATTCATTTTCCCAGAGCAACAAGTTCATGTGGAACCAGAACAGAACAGAGCAGAAGGATGTCATGAACGTGGAGCCATTAGGTGGCCGAAGGGGCGGGGAGGGGCGCCTCCCTCAGCTGCCTCCATCCTCTGGGATGGATAATTGAGGCTCCCCTGTCTTGGGCTCCAAGTCCCTCTTTCCAATCAGATGATCCTACTAATACTGCTTCTATATTAAAAGTCCAACCTCTAGCAGAAACCGGTTTGGCTCAGTGGACAGAGCGTTGGCCTGTGGACTGAAAGGTCCCGGGTTCATTTCCAGTCAAGGACACATACCTTGGTTGCGGGCACATCCCCAGGGTGTGCAAGAGGCAGCTGGTCGATGTATCTCTCTTATCGACGTTTCTAACTCTCTATTCCTCTCAATTCCTCTCTGTGTAAAAATCAATAAAATATATTTTTTTAAAAAAAGTCCAACCTCTAATAAAAACTGGAAATAAAAGCAAAAGACAGTTTTATTATTTTTTTATTTAATATATTTTATTGATTTTTTACAGAGAGGAAGGGAGAGAGATAGAGAGCTAGAAACATCAATGAGAGAGAGACATTGATCAGCTGCCTCCTGCACACACCCTACAGGGGATGTGCCCGCAACCAAGGTACATGCCCTTGACCGGAATTGAACCTGGGATCCTTCAGTCTGCAGGCTGACGCTCTATCCACTGAGCCAAACCAGTTTTGGCAAGACAGTTTTAAAATTTTCAACAAGAATGGATTGGTTGGTCGTTTGTTTTTTGTTTTTTGTTTTTTGCTTTCAATGAAAAGAGCAGTCTGTATGACACAACACCCACCTTGTGGGACCTCCAGGGTGGGAGGGGCAAAGGGCCCCTCAGATACACCATCTGCACCAGCAGGCCCACTGCCCATCATGCCAGTTTGTTCCTTCACAACACCTGCCATGCACGTTCTTCTTTCTTATCCATCTGACACACCAGACCGTAGGGGAGGGGCTGGACTGTGTTGTTCTGTTCTGGGGCAGGCCCTCCGCACAGGGAAGTAATGGGGGAAGGCCATCTAGGCCTCTAGCTGGGGAGACATACGCACCTGGAAGGATGTCAAAACAAGGAAGTGGTGCCGGCAGCCAAGCAGACGAGAGGTTGGGAGGAGGGCAGTTGGGGAGTGCCTCGGGGAGGACCTGAAGCCTGACGACAGTTGTTTATGAGGAGGAAGAGTCACGCCATCTTTCCTCGTGGTCCTCTTGGCGTCCGGCACGGGGCCTGGCAGACAGGACACGTTGGGTAAACAGGTGTGACTGAAAGAACAGGTGTGCAGAGGAGCTGACACTGGAGAAAAGGGAACGAGGTGGAAAAGCCCTGAGATGTTTGGAGGGTGACAACTGAGGGAGAGGCGGGGCAGCAGAGGGGGAAGGCAGGGAACGCCGAATGTGAGTGTCAGGAGTGTGGGCTTCATTTTTTAGGCACTAACGGGCAAGCAGGTCTGACATGCTCACCTAGGCTCCTAATGGCCCACTGACACCTGGGAGAGGAAAGGGAGTGACTGACCCCACGGACACCTGGGAGAGGAAAGGGAGTGACTGACCCCAGGCAGACCACACCTGGAGGCAAGTGGGTCTCTGAGAGGGAGAGGGGCTAAAACTGAGGACTGCTCAAAGAGAAGAGAGAAGGGGAAGCATTGGGAAAGAAGGGCAGTGCCTGCAGCCCCAGGGACCTTCCTTGTGGGTGGCAGATCGGACACAGTCCAAAGGAACACCGTCATTTGGAAGAAAGGACTCAAGGACTTGTAAAAGCTTCAGAGCAGTTGAAACACCAAGTTTATAGAGAACATCCGCTGACCTCTTCCTTCCCCTCCTCAGCTCTGAAAACTCCGGTATTTAAGTAAGAACAACCCAGGGGGTCTTTCTCCTCAGTTCCTGGCCCGGAGGACAACCCTTAGAATGTCCTGAGTGATAGAGGTGCTTCAGTTATTAGGAGACTCCTTTCAACCTGAGTTGATGGTAATGAGGTGATTCTTGGTGGACCCCTAGATAACTTCAGGATGGGGCCTGGTTGCCAGAGGAACCAACCTCAAGATGGGAGGGTTGCCCCTAGCTGGTTTGGCTCCGTGGAAAGAGCATTGGCCTGCGGATTGAAGGGTCCCAAATTTGATTACAGTCAAGGGCACATGCCCAGGTTTCGGGCTTGATCCACAGTGGGGGTCGTGCAAGAGGCAACCAATCAATGATTCTCTCTCATCATTGATGCTTCTCTCTCTCCCTCTTCTTTCCTCTCTGAAATCAATGTAAATATATATATATATATATATATATATATATATATATATATATATATATATTTTTTTTTTTTTTTTTTTTTTTTTAAGGGCCCACAGACTGGCTGGCTGCTCAGTGGTTAGACCGTTGGCCCGCAGACGGAAGGGTCTCAGGTTCGATTCCCAGTCAAGAACATGAACCTTGGTTATGAACTTGATCCCCTACCCAGGTCAGGGGGCAGGCAGGAGGCAATTAATGAATGTGTCTCTCTCTCACATCGATGTTTCTCACCAAAACTGGTTTGGCTCAGTGGATAGAGCGTCAGCCTTCGGAAGAGAGAGGAAGAGAGTGGGATAGAGAGTTAGAAACATCGATGAGAGAGAAACATCGACCAGCTGCCTCCTGCACACCCCCCACTGGGGGTGTGCCCGCAACCAAGGTACATGCCCTTGACTGGAATTAAACCTGGGACCTTTCAGTCCCCAGATCGGCGATCTATCCACTGAGCCAAACCGGTTTCGGCAATAAAATATATATTATTTTTTAAAAGGTGGGCAAGTTTTACAGAGGCAGAAACTGAAGCTTGGAGAAGACAGCACATAAGATCAAGGTCATGTGAGCTAAAGGGGCAGAGGGAGGGTTCCTGGAAGAGAACACAGTCACCTCCCTCAAGAACAACATTGTCTGTCTAGTAACAGGGATCAATATGGAAACAAAGTGCAATAGTTCACGGGTGGAACATGGTGATCTCTGAGGCAGATGAGGGACTTGTAGGAGGAAGAAATTAATCCCCACGAGCAAGAAGGACTTTATGGGAAAAGGAGGTTTTTGACCGGGGCCTTGGATGAAGAGCAGGGTGTCCAAGGACAGAGACGAAAAGATAGTTTGAGTGCAGGGCACAACCCAAGAGCCCAGAAGAGGTGTCTTTCTCATAGAAGTGGTATATCAAGTGCTATGGTTGGGGTTCTCATCCCTCACCCCTCCAATTCTGTTTTTATCTGTTTGCCTGATTAATACCAACAACATCCATTTGTGTAGAGTTTACCTTGAACACTTCAGAGCATAATTTTTATTAGCTTCTCTAAACAGTCCTGAAAGGTAGTAGTGAGAGTATTGTTAGCATTTTACAGAGATTATATGAATGACTGACTCAAGGAGATTATGAATAAATTCTGAATGAATAAATGAATAAATAATTTGCCCAAGGCCATCAGCCCTAAATGGGAAAATCAGGACCAAATCTTGCTCTGTTGTTGAGGAGGAATATAGGGGGCAATCTGAGGGGGAGAGGAGGAGAAGAGGGGGTTAGCAATCTGAATCTGTGCCAATAACCAGTATCCTAATGCACATTCTTGTTAGCCTATCATTAAGTCACTGCCCCTTCCTTAGGCAATAATCTGTTTTTCTAAATATTCCAGTTTATGCCGAAGCTGGTTTGGCTCAGTGGTAGAGCGTCGGTCTGCGGACTAAAAGGTCCCAGGCTCGATTCCGGTCAGGGGCATGTACGTTGGTTGCGGGCACATCCCTGGTGGGGGGTGTGCAGGAGGCGGCTGGTCGATGTTTCTCTCTCATCGACGTTTCTGGCTCTATATCTCTCTCCCTTCCTCTCTGTAAAAAATCAATAAAATATATTTTAAAAAAATAAATAAATAAATAAATAAATAAATAAATAAATAAATATTCCAGTTTACAAGAGCCATAAACAAAGATTTAATAGCTTAGCCAGAGGGGAGGTCACTTGGTATCACCCAAGCCAGGCCCTCGTATGTAATCTCACTTTCCCCATCCCAACCCACAGAGGGACTGCAAAGCCCATGAAAAGTCCAGAAGCCTGGTCTGCATTTGAGGAGACAAAGAAACCGAGAGGATAAGTGGGAGAGACCCTCCACATTCAGTACTCAGGCTTTGGAAACTGACTCTCCTGAGTCACCGTACTGGTACATCTGCAAATAAAAGGTTTTTTTTCCTGAATCTTCTGAGTACTCCTTGTGTGTTTTCTGGTCGCCTGGCAAATTCTGCAACACTGCCACCAATTCCAGACTCTCCTCACTAATGTACCTATATGTCTGGGGAACATTGATCATGTATGTTGGGGGAGAGGGGTTGGACTTATTGTGTTTTTTAATGTGATGATCACTTGAAAAAGGTCTGGGTACAAGAACAATGCAAGCTTTCGTCAAAGGACTTCAATAAACTGATAATGGCAGCAATACCTCAAATTAAAGAAGCAAAGTATTTCGTGTGACTTCTCTGAGGAGTCAGTGCAAAAGCACCAGGCTTTAGGGTACAGAGTACAGAGTGGGGCTCCCTAGGAGAAAGACAAAGCAGAGATTTACAGAATCGGTGTGGAGCCAGCTGGCAGGGAGGGTCCCACCAGACGGGCAAGCAAGCCCCCAGGACAGTAGAACCTCAACCAACTTCCAAAGGCCTTCCTCCTCTTGAGTAATTGTCATTTACTGGCAGCCATGACTAACCATCAGGTCAAGAAGGGGGCCTTATGCTGAAACCGGTTTGGCTCAGTGGATAGAGCCAGCGGACTGGAAGGTTCTGGGTTTGATTCCGGTCAAGGGCATGTACCTTGGTTGCGGGCACATCCCCAGTAGGAAGTGTGCAAGATGCAGCTGATCGATGATTCTCTCTCATCAGTGTTTCTAACTCTCTATCCCTCTCTCTTCCTCTCTGTAAAAAATCAATAAAATAAATAAATAAATAAAAAAAAAAGAAGAAGGGGGCCTTAGAAATCACCCTCTTATTTTACAGAAAAATGGTATCTTTTCTTACCACTTTTACTTTTTGGAGAAATGTGTCACTTAAAGTCCTTAGTAGAGATGTTCTGTCTTTTAATTCTGCTGTGGTTTCTGCCATGAGGCCTTCAAGTCACCAGAAGAGCAAAAGGCTCTTCTTTTCCCAAGATTTCCACTTGAACCTCAGAAGCTTCAAAGTCTATATCCTCAAATCCACCCATCATGAGGGGTTGGGGGAGGACAGCCATAACCCAAACAGGATTGCCCATTGCCACAAGGACTGAAGGACACTTGCTTTCATTCTGACGGGTCATGAACCCTTAATATAGTCATCCCTTATATAATAATCAGAAACTCTAACTTCAACATTGTTGAACTGGAAGAGGCAGAACACAAAGGAGACAGCTTATCTTCCTGGGAGGCCCAAAAGAGATCGCCCCTGACTACAGTGCGGGAAGCTGGACAGTCACTGCCAAGGCTGCTCTGTCCCTGCACATAGGCCTGCCTACGTGAGGCTAGTAGATAGTCCGCTGTGTCTGAAGGAGCATTTGGGAGAGGAAATGCCCATCAGAAAGACTGTTTCTTACCCCAGCCAGTCCCAGGAGCTTTGCAAAGGGTCTCCAGCTTTCCTGCTTGCATCTTTCCATAAAACAAGACTGTTCATATTTGTCCTGTCCTCCCCTCCTTGTCACTACCCACTTTTGTTGGCCTGGGTTGAAACACAACTGAAGTCAAGATGTTATCTTTAGCCAAAGCCGGTTTGGCTCAGTGGTAGAGCATCGGTCTGCGGACTGAAAGGTCCCAGGTTTGATTCCGGTCAAGGGCATGTACCTTGGTTGCGGGCACATCCCCGGTAGGGGGTGTGCAAGAGGCAGCTGGTCGATGTTTCTCTCTCATCGACGTTTCTAGCTCTCTATCTCTCCCTTTCTCTCTGTTAAAAATCAATAAAATATATATATATATTTTTTTTTTTTTTAAAAGATGTTATCTTTAGCTTGACTGGAACTCTGTTTCTGTGGTCAACAGACCTGTGGCTTTGCTAAGAAGTCTTAATTGGGATAGAGGTGATTAGTGTCAGGAATGAGGGAACTTTTGCCTCCCCTCTTAGTTCTTCTGGCTGGTTGAATGACATACAACAGATTAATAGAAGAAAATTAAGCCCGGCCGGCATAGCTCAGTGTTTGAGAGTCCACCTATGAACGAGGAGGTCACAGTGTGATTCCTGGTCAGGGCACATGCCTGGGTTGTGGGCTCAGTCCCCAATGAGGAGCGTGCAGGAAGCAGCCAATCAATAATTCTCTCTCATCATTGATGTTCCTATCTCTCTCTCCCTCTCCTTTTCTATCTGAAATTAATAAAAATATATATTTTTAAAAATAGGAGAAAATTAAGCTTGGATACCTGCACACAGGGATTTCACATGAGCATGAAGATTCCAAAGACAGTAAGTCAAGATGAGTTCTGCATGCCATTCAGAACTATGGAAGGGGAAGTAATTGACAGGAGATTAGAGGAATTGTTGTTTAATAGACAAATGTAATCGGGCCCTCTTGAAACAATGGACATAGAGAGGACTTTGGTCAAATGGTTCTTGTTAGGTTCCTCCCTGTCAATCACGCCTAGTTCTTACTAAAACATAGTCATCTATGACGATAACTCCCTTCCTGGAGCAAGCCCTTTGTCTAAATTCTTTCAGGCAGTCAAAGTTTCCTCCTGAGCCTTCAGTGCCTTGACTGTTTTCAGTTTGAAATAATCTGCATGCCAGACCAGCACACCTTGGGGTGACTCATTCTGATCCCTCACACTGGTTGGGTCTGAGAGAGAGATCTATTGATCTCCTGTTCTGTGGAACACCTTATTCTCTGGTGCTGGCTGGAGGGAACCCTTCCATTCCACACAACCTCCCCCACCAGCACCCACCCCATCTCACCTGGGCTCATTTCTTTGGAAACTTCTCCAGCCTCCCCAATGGGTGCAGCTTGACTTGGAGCAGCCCTTCCACCCTCCATCCTCACTGAGGCAACAATAAAACTTCCTTTACTGGAGCCTTTGGACTCTGGCAGGAAATAAATACCCATCAGCTGAAGGGTTCCCCTTCTGGGCCTGTCCCAGGATGCTGAGGATACCTAAGTCTAGAAAATTATAAAACACTCCCCAAACTGCCACATTTTAGGCAATAGGTAAAGAGAAGGATAGAGTGCCCAGCCGGCGTGGCTCAGTGGTTGAGCATTGACCTATGAGCCAGAAGGTCACAGTTCAATCCCCGGTCAGAGCACATGCCTGGGTTGCAGGATTGATCCCCAGTGTGGGGTGTGTAAGAGGCAGCTGATCCATGATTCTCTCTCATCATTGATGTTTCTATCTCTCTCTCCTTCTCTCTTCTCTGAAATCAATAAAAATATATATTATAAAAGAGACAGAGAGAGGATGGAGTAAATTCCTGGGTCAGTTTAGGCCTTGGTAAAATTTCTGGGATGACAGAGGGGGAGAGGGAGCAACATATCAGATGTAAAAAAAATAATCCAGAATGCAGGCATTCTGAGGGTCTGGGCACCCGAGTGTCTGTGACCCACTGCGGGTTCTTGGCTTTGCACAGGAAAGGATTCAAATAAGAGCCAGCACAGTGTTTAAAGTGAAAGAGAGTTTACTAGTGAAGCAGTGGGACAGAGATGGCTACTCCGCAGGCAGATCAGTCCCTCCTTAATGAAATTTACTTTTTTTATTGAAGCTCATTGAATCGAGGAGGTGAGAGGGGGCATTCAATAAGAGGGAGGAATATTTAAGATTTTTCTGGGAAAAGGGTGACCTTTTTTAAAAATATATATATTTTATTTATTTTTTACAGAGAGGAAGGGAGAGGGATAGAGCGCTAGAAACATCGGCCAGCTGCCTCCTGCACACCCTCTACTGGGGATGTGCCCACAACCAATGTACATGTCCTTGACCAGAATAGAACCTGGGACCTTTCAGTCCGCAGACTGACGTTCTATCCATTGAGCCAAGCTGGTTTTGGCAGGGGTGACCTTTTGTGGGCTTTCTCTTTAGGATCTTGGTGGGCACAAAGTGTGTCATTTTGTATGCTAATGTATTACAATGAGCAAATAATGAGACTAGGGGTTACTGTTAGGTGCCATTAGTCATCCTGTTGGATTCTGCTGGATCTAAGACATAAATCCATTGGGGGTTAGTCTTACTATCTCCTTGATAGTCCCTGTAGCCTTTATTGGTTATAGCAATTTTGTTTAGCCACATACCCTGCCTCTCTCCAACTCAAGTAAGTATGCAAAAAACATCACTTTCTTGGTATACTGTACATCAAGTTCATTTCTATGCTAAGGCCCCCACCTGGCAGGAAAGTCCATATCAGTCATTGCTGAAGCCTCATTTCCTGTCCCCATTTGGGAAACCCAGGACCCAAATGCCTGAAAAGTTAGAGTAGTATATAGTCTTCCATCCATGAAGATAGGTCATTTTCCAAAGCTCACTGAAAGAAAGAGTAGCTGGGCTCTGTTTTCATCTTAAAGGTGGGGAGCAGAAATCTTTGCCACGGCTGGAGGAGTCATTGACCTCAGGCTCCTTCCACTTTGCACCAAGCTCAAATTTCTGAGACAAGCTGAAACCAGTTTGGCTCAGTGGATAGAGCGTTGGTCTGTGGACTGAAAGGTCCCAGGTTTGATTCCGGTCCAGGGCATGTACATTGGTTGCAGGCACATCCCCAGTAGGGGGTGTGCAGGAGGAAGCTGGTCGATGATTCTCTCTCATTGATGTTTCTAGCTCTCTATCCCTCTCCCTTCCTTTCTGTGAAAAATCAATAAAATATTAATATATTTTTTACAAATTTTTCTGAGACAGGAAATTACCAACCGGGCAGTCCACTTGAAATAGAAGAGTGGACAAAATACTCTGAGAAACACACAAATTAACATGTCAAACTGTGATTCTGCCACTCATTCATTTTCTAGCACTTCATGCACACCTACTTTGGAGCCAAGCGCCATGCAGGCACTGGGAACACAGATGGAACCAGAGGAATCTCTTCCACACTCACACTAGTCTGTCTTAGTGGGGAAGACAGATAGGAGGTCATCTAATATTAGGACTATATGACAACATAATGGAAATCTGTGCCCAGAGTCATGGGAGCTGAGACAAGGAAGCTGCAAGCTTGGCCTGTGGCCCAGGATGTACTCACCTAGGAGGAGACGTCTGAGCCAAGACCTTGAGAATGAACAGAATTTTGAAGTCAAGAGAAGATAAGGAAAGGCATTCTAGGCAGACGTCATTGTAGAATCAAAGAGCTAAGCCATTCTCCAGGGGACAGGTGAGCTTGGAGGAAGACTGCTCATTTGGGAGTGGTGAGGGTAATAGTAAGAAAGGAAGGTGGGGCAGGAACCGGTTTGGCTCAATGGATAGAGCGTCGGCTTGGGGACTGAAGGGACCCAGGTTCGATTCCGGTCAAGGGCATGTACCTTGGTTGCGGGCATATCCCCAGTGGGGGGTGTGCAAGATGGGGCATATCCCCAGTGGGGGGTGTGCAAGAGGCAGCTGATCGATGACTCTCTCTCATTGATGTTTCTAACTCTCTATCTCTCTCCCTTCTTCTCTGTACAAAATCAATAAAATATATTTTTAAAAAAAGAAAAAGAAAAAAAAAAAAAGAAAGAAAGAAAGGAGGGTGGGGACAAAACCCCCAAGACTTCCTTTTCTTTCTTGCTGGGGTGGAAGTGGAAATGCAATAAACAGCCCACTCTCTTCCTCTCCTCAAGTTTGGAAACAATTGAGAAATAAAACATAGGAAATAGCTGAACATTTAAAAGTCAACTTTATGGCAGATAAAAGCTAGTTTGGAGGACATGATGCAAACATGTCCTCATGGACATGGTACAGTCCTCATGGATGTCCTAATATGGCCATTGCAGATAGACACTCAGCCAGCTTCAGGGAGACTGGGACAACCTCCGCCCTTCCCCCCAAAAGCAGGTTTGCTACATTATGAACAGCCCAGAATATCCCCACCCTCCACCCCCTGTAGGCAGGCAAATCCTAAAAAGAGTAGTGTGTGTTCATTCCAAAGGCATGGAGAGTATTGTATTAGTTTGCTAGGTTTCCCATAACCAAGTCCCACAGACTGGGTGGTTTAAACAGAAATTTATTCTCACAGTTCTGGAGGCTGGACGTCCAAGATCAATGTGTCCGTAGGTTTGATTTCTTCTGTGGCCTCTCTCTTTGGGCTCACAGATGGTCTCCATCCCTCTGTGTCTTCATGTGGTCGCCCATCAGTCTGTGTCCTAATCTGCTCTTATAAAAATACCAGCCATTGTGGATTAGGGCCCACGCTAACAACCCTATTTTAAGGTAATTGCCTTATCTCCAAATAAAGTCACATTCTGAGGTACTGAGGAGAGAGGGGCTCAATCTATACATTTTTGGGAAATACAATTCAGCCCATAGCAAGTACCCAGCAGGTGTTAGCAGAGCGTGCTCAGTTCCTTCTCTCAGACTTTCCAATCAGAGAGGTCTTCCAGGAAAGAAGACAGAGACTCTAAGAGCCCCCTCCACATAGAAACACAGGAGTACAAATGAGGTTCCACGGCACACCCCACACCCACTCTGTGTGTACTCACATTAGTTATTACTGTTTTCTGAAATGCACGACTATTTCGCACTTAAGCACAGATCAAACTTTTCAAAGCACTTTCACATCCATAAAACAGAGCATAGAAAGAAAAATACAAGAGTTATAAAAAAAATCACCCAATCTTCCTCCCTCCTATTACAGATGAAAGAATTCAGTCCTAGAAGTTTAAGAGAGCTGTTAGGAGCCACCCAACTGGTTAGTGGTCACGTGTCTTCCAACATTAACAAAGGTCACAAGTTCATTTAATTTAAGTTCCTCAACACAAAACTATCTTTATATCTTCTCTGTAGCGCCTGTCCTAAAGCTCAGCACAACTGAAAGGTAATTTTAGCAAAAGAACTTCTGAGAGCAGCTAACTGTTCTGAATGAACTCAAGTCCCTTGGCTTAAGAAATGTATTTTTAAGGTCCTGACCAGTTGGTTAGAGCGTCGTCCAGATACACCAAGGTTGTGGGTTCAATCCCCAGTCAGGGCACATACAAAAATCAACCAATGAATTCATAAATAAGTAGAACAATACATTGAAATTTCTCTTTCTCCTTTCCTCTCTCTCCCTCTCTAAAATCAACCACTAAAAGATGTTTTAAAAATTTTAAAAAAGAAATGTCTTTGTTTATATTTGTACTTCCTAGTGTTCAGCATAGCGTCTGGTCTACAGTAGGTGCTCAATTCATGTTAGCTGCATGTATATATGCATACACCCATGAATGAACAAGTGATTGAAGAGCCAGAAGACTGGAGACAAGAAATGCCATGTTTTCAGAAGTGGATGAAGAGGGATTCTTCAAAGGCGCTGTGAACCTGGCACTAATCCTAGGCCACTGCTGAGCTTCTACTCTGGCACCTCTCCATTTTCTCCAGGGATCTTTTAAGGTCATCTTGGGATCTTTCCTCTCCTCCATCTCTATATCAAATTTGTTTCCAAGTTCTTTCCTATCTCCTTCTTTTCCATCTCTATTGCAATGTTCTGGCCTAGGCTCTTACTCACGTCATACTGGTCTGGACTCAGGTGACTGGGCAGGGTTTGGAGGCGGCTAGGAGGCTAGCTCAGCAGATCAGGCTGCAGTGGATGCTTGTTCTGTCTCCCCTCCCCCTCCACTGCCTGTGTCTCCTCCTTTATCGGCTCTCCTCATATGGACCCTGTAGCTCCTCCTCTCAACCAGCTCCCAGCTCCTTACTCAGCCAGTCCCACTCCCCAACCTTTCAGGCTTTCTCTGCCATCCCACCCAAGCTTCCCCTCCCCCTGATCCTTACTTCAGGTTTCAGTTCACCCGGTACCCATTGAAAGAGTCTCACAAATGTATTCTCCCTGAAATAGAAGTGACCCATAACAAGGCTTAATGAGATCATTCCTCCAAGGAGTTGAATAAAGGACAATACCGCCAGCCAGTAGATTGTCCTCTGTGTCTGAGGGAGCATTTGGGAGAGGAAGACAGCAATTTGATGCTCCACCTTTGAGACCCGCTGCGGCAGGCAGAGGGATGTGGAAAGCAGGAGACATGGCAGATCCACCTGGTGGGAGACTAAAGAAGCACAACCTCACCTTCTGCAGGAGTTGAACAAGAGCTCACAGGAAACCTGATGCCCTCCCTGACTCAGCATCCTGCGAATCCCCCAGGTCAGTTCCTGTGGTCACCGGCTTTAGGCGTCTCAAGATGAAGACTGCTGAGAATGGGCCCTGCACCCCCTGAACTGGCAGACAAGGGGGTGGGTGCTGAGCGGAGCCTGACGGAGCTTCTCTTACAGTTTCCCTTACAGAGCAGGGGAAAGAGGATGCTCTCTCCCCCCTCCCTCCTCTGTTTTGGGAAGCTGATTGTCTCTGCAGCCAGGAGCGGCGCCAGTTGTGGTCAGCATCCAGCCTGGCAGATGGGTCAGTGGGAACACAGGGTGAGTCCTCAGCTGTCTGCACTTTTCTCTGATGGTGCACCATCTGCCTCAGTAGCACACCATCTTGGCACCCCTGACTCCCAGTCCCACCTCTATTCACTCTCTACAGAAGCATTCTCCCTTCTTCCAACACCAGAATGCCCAGCATCTGCATCATCCAAACTGTCTCCGGAAGCTAGACTCTTTGGTGTGACCTAGTCCAACCTTCTCCCCAATTTACAGATGAGCAACTGGAGCCCAGAGAGGGTGAGGGGTGTCTAACACACTAGTTCTCTGTGCTGTATAACCAACGAACAACCCTAGTCTAGTGGATTAAAACAGCACACACTTATTAGCTCAGTTTCTATGGGTTAGGAGTCTGAGCCTGGCTTAGCTGGGTCCCCATCTCCAGGGTTTCGCCAGGTGAAGTCAAGGTATCTGCTGGGGCTGCCATCTCATCAGAGGCTCAAGTGGGGAAAGGTCTTCTTCCAATCTTCCTCACCTATTGGCAGAATTCATCCTCTCACAGTTGCAGGACTGAGGGCCCCATTTTCTTGCTGGTGGTCAGCTGGATGCCCTCAGCAACTCTAGGCTACCCACAGTTCCTTGCTAAATAGCTCCCTCCACAGCCTTCCCACAGCATGGCACTTATTCAGAGCCAACAACTGGAAGTCCTTGGCCATAGGAAAGGCCTATTCTCCCTTTTAAAAGCTTTTGCTTGGCCGGGACCGGTTTGGCTCAATGGATAGAGCGTCGGCTTGGGGACTGAAAGGTCCCAGGTTCGATTCCGGTCAAGGGCATGTACCTTGGTTGCGGGCATATCCCCAGTAGGGGGTGTGCAAGAGGCAGCTGATCAATGACTCTCTCCCATCGATGTTTCTGACTCTCTATCTCTCTCCCTTCCTCTCTGTACAAAATCAATAAAATATACTTAAAAAATAAATAAAAATAAAAGCTTTTTCTTGGTGTGTCTACCCAGGACAATACCCACATTAAGTAAATAAAATAAAAATAAAACAACTGAGTTGCGATCTTACATCTTCAAAATCTCTCCACCTCTGTCATATTCTGTTAGTTAGAAGCAAGTCACAGGTCTCACTTACACTCCAACAGATGAATAATGCATGAATCCTAGGGCCACCAAAGGGTCTGTCCATCACATTAATGTCATTCATCTAGATAGCAGCAGAGGTAAGATATGGAACCTAGATTTCACATAGAAATAGGTCTCAGGGACCAATTAAGTTTCAGAATTCAGAATGTTCCAGATTTTTGTTGTTGTTGTTAATCCTCACCTAAGGATATTTTTATCCATTAATTTTTAGGGAAAGTAGAAGGGAGGGAGAGATAGACATAGAGAGAAACATCGATGTGAGAGAGACACACTGATTGTTGCCTCCTGCACATGTCCCAAACAGGGCTAGGGATCAAACCTGCAACCCAGGCATATACTCTTGGCTGAGAATTGAATCCAAGACCCTTCCGTGCGAGGGCCCATGCTCTAACCACTGAGAACACCGGCCACAGGAAGAATATTCCAGATTTTAGAAGACAAACAGGTGCTTATGCTATAGACTCACAATGCCTGCAGTGAAGTCTGGACGGCACTCTGTAATCAATGAAATATGTGAACAATCATGCCAAGCAGTTAGCTACATGGTGATACAGGTGAGGTTTTGCCAACAAATGAATTCAGGTCAGATTACTTTTTTTGATGTGTGTGTGTGTTTTGTTTATTTTTAAAAAATATTTTATTGATCTTTTTACAGAAAGGGAGAAGGATAGAGAGTTAGAAACATCGATGGGAAAGAAACATCAATCAGCTGCCTCCTGTACAACCCTTACTGGGGATGTTCCCACAACCAAGGTACATGCCCTTGACCGGAATCGAACCTGGGACCCTTCAGTCCGCAGGCCGATGCTCTATACACTGAGCCAAACCGGTCAGGACAGGTCAAATTAGGTTTTCCCAAATAAATTATGGAAGATCTTTGGCTTTTTAGAACTCTGGGAGCTTCAGAAATTCCAGGAAGGGATTGTGGATGTGTACCTACCACTTATTGAGTTCTGCCCTGAGCCAGACATGGCCTAAGTCTTATGCATTCTCACAAGGCATGGGAAGGAGAATGTTTTTGAGACGTTAACTACTTTCTCCCCCTTTCCTTCTTCACATCGATGTGAGCTCTGCAGTCATTGATGTGGGGTTGGGGGAGGTTGGGGAATGAAAGAACCTGAAAGTCTTGTTCATGGGTTCCCACAGCTGCTCAAGTCCCAGCCAGACAGGGAAGGGAAGGCAGGGCATTGACAAGCAAAAATAAATAAGTAAATAACAACAAATTAAAAACTGGCTATAAATCCCTCATCCTAGGCCAGGAGAGGAGCCAGATGGGCTGGATCCCCTGGAAGCACACCTCCGCTGGCCCGACCTCACGGGTCAGGGCTTCACGCTGCATCCAGAGAAGCTGGAGTCTTGGGTGGCCTCTCAACGGGAAGGGGCAGCCTGATTGGACACTGTTTGGCTTGGGCTGTCCTTCCTGCTTTCTCGGAACGTTGTGCCAGCGAGACCTCTCTTTGTGGCCAGCACAAGCCTGCCCATTGCCCGATACAGAGCTGCGTGTTGAATGGAGGAGGCAGTACACAGCACAGGTGCTCCAACTCCCTTCAGAGAGAACTGGAAGGTGGCTCCTGGGCAGCTCACTTCCCTGGAGGGTTTGGTTTGGGAGACCCTTCTGATCTATTTCATGACGGCCTGGTCAAGTGTCATCACATCCTCCTCCGCTCAAGGTACCAGAGCCTCGTGATGCATTGGTGCAGTAGCCAGGCCTGAGGTAGGAGAGTTTGGCTGGTGTTCACCCCCTGTTGGAGCGAATCCCACCATGTGATTTCTCTCTGGCGCCAGAACCCCAGGTATGGCCTTTCACAAAATGGGTTTGCCCTTTTTCTTCCCCTTTGAAAGCATTTTTTAAATGTGACTGCCCTCTGGTGGCTAAAATTACATGTGTAAATGCCCCATGCCCTTCAAACAAGACCCAGGTAAGTGATTTGGAGTCACAGGAAATGAGTTGCTGGATCAGATTACAGAGTTTGTTTGGGATTAGGGTGAAGGAGTGGGAGGTAATACCTCTTTTCTGTGTTTGTTGGCACATAAAAACAGACTTTAGGTAGTTCATTCGATCAGGATCGTTCCAGCTATAAGCTTCATGAGGGCTGGGAATCACCTCTCTTTGGGCCCAGCATTGTCTCTCCTAGCGCTCAGGAGACTGTCTGGCACAAGGTAAATGCTCAGAAATATGTATGGAAAGAATGGAAGAATTGCAGGCATGCCTCAGAGAGAGCAACCACAACCTCCTTCATTTTTATCTTATTTTGCTGCATCGTCATAGCTGCTGAAAAGACATTTGAAAAATTCACCATCTATTAATATTATTACTTTAAAAAAAAAAAAAACAACTCAATAAAATCAGAACAGAATGACTTACTTGACATGATAAATAAATAAATCTGAACCCGGGCTTAAAGGTAAAGCCCCGTTAGTGGAAGAATTTCCACTCAACTCAGGAACACAGCAAGCTGTTCTTCTGGGCAGAATGCAATTTCCAAAGTTGGCCACAATGGTGTCTCCCATCCCACACTCTTCCTAGGGTGTAATCCTGACAATCCACCCCCGTGTGGACAGTCCATGTCCCTTTCCCCTGACTCTGTGGGTGGACTTTTGTGACTGCTTGGAATGATACAGTATGATGGATACTTTGTGACTTTTAAGGTTAGATCATAAAAAAGCTATACACTTCTGCCTTCCTCTGTTGAGATGTTCACTGTTAAAAACCAGCCACCCTGTTGGGAAGAAACCCAAATTAGCGACCATGGAGAGACCACTCGGAGGGGCCACGTGTAAGTGCTTTAACCATAGACTCTGGACATCAGCCAACGAAAACTGTCTGACATTCGTGTGAAGACGTCTGATGATTCTGTCCTTCAGGTACTAACTCATCTCTAGCCTTTACATTTTCCCAACTGGAAGCTCCAGATAGTAAGGAGCAAAGGGAAGCCATGTCGCCTGTGTCCTTGCAGATTCCTCACCCACAGAATCTGTGACTGTTTTATGCCAGTTTGGGGATAGTTGGTTACACAACAATAATGACTAAAACATTTACTGTTACCGTAATTACCACATTGGTGTCACCATAACAAGATAATACCTCCCGAGGAAATACTAAAAGGACCAAAACTGACGAGGAAGTAAATGTATCATTATTTGCATCTGGAATCATTACATACCTGGACAAGCTAAGAGAATCAAATGAAAAAAAAGTATTAGAACATCAAGAGAATTCAATAAGTACTCGTAGTTTTCTTTTCAGTTTTATTTGTTTGGTTTATCTGTCTTCTTATTTCTGACATGTATTACTTAAACATACTCATTATGCCACTTCTTTAAGATTCAAAATTCTTCCAGTGGCTTTTCTAATATACTTATTATCTCATCTGTTGAGTTTGAATCTTTGAACCCTACAGAACATATTTACGTATATGAATTGTCTGGCCAGAAATTACTGACTTAGTTTCCCCCAGAAAGTAATTCAGTATTCAGTATTCACCACATATTACCTGCTTATGCAGTTCTAGCTAAAAGTGGGTTTGACAAGAAAGGGCACAAATAGGCCTAGATGAAAGTTTGGGATCCTGAATGTAGTCTGGTGGAATAAAATATTAGTTTTGCTATTATCTAAGGAACTCCTATAAATTAAAAGACCAAACCATGGTACATAAATGGCTAAAGAATATGGACAGTTTCAAAAAACGGAAATGTTTTTTGTATTATATTTAGCCACATATTTGTGGAAAAGGGGAGGAAGGAAATTTTTTAGAAATATACTTTGATTTCAGAAAGAAGGGAGCAGGATAGAAACATCAATGATGAGAATAATTGATCAGCTGCCTCCTGCATGCCCCCTACTGGGAATTAAGCCCGAAACCCGGGCATGTGTCTTTGACCAGAATCGAACCCAGGAATCTTCAGTCCACAGGCCAATGCTATAACCATTGAGCAAAACTGGCTTGGGCGAAAATTTTGAAGGTCATTTAGATAATTTTCAAAAAATGAATTGCTTCCTAATCACATGGTATGAAACTTTTAAATATACAAAAATGTGCAGTGGAAAATTCTCTTCCTTCTTCCCTGCACATTTGTCATATCCATGAGATTCTGCCATGCAGAAATTTAAAAAAATATATATTTTTATTAAATTATCTGTGTACATATTTTAACATTGCCCCCCCCCCTCCCCATGCAGGAATTTTAAATATTTCAAAAATTTCATTTGTGGTTCCTGGATTTTTGTCATGTTTCTGACTCTATGACTATTTCAAAGTCAAAACATTAAAACTCCTCCATGATTTCTTTTCTTTTTTTTTTTTTTTTAATATATTTTATTGATTTTTGTACAGTGAGGAAGGGAAAGAGATAGAGAGTTATAATAGAAACATCAATGAGAGTCATCGATCAGCTGCCTCTTGCACACCCCCTACTGGGGATATGCCCGCAACCAAGGTACATGCCCTTGACTGGAATCAAACCCGGGGCCCTTCAGTCCCCAAGCCGATGCTCTATCCATTGAGCCAAACTGGTCCTGGCTCTTTTCTTCTTTTTTTAATATTTTATTGATTTTTTACAGAGAGGAAGGAAGAGGGATAGAGAGTTAGAAACATCGATGAGAGAATCATCGATCAGCCGCCTCCTGCACACCCCCTACTGGGGATGTGCCCGCAACCAAGGTACATGCCCTTGACCGGAATCGAACCTGGGACCTTTCAGTCCGCAGACCGACGCTCTACCACTGAGCCAAACCGGTTTCGGCTCCTCCGTGATTTCTTGTACTTTTAAAAATATTTAAATCTCTGATTCTTTTTAACTATCCGGATATAAGGTGTGACTATGGATTTAACACCATGTGTTCAATTACCCATTTGTCCTCCACGAATTTCATTTTTTCCATCACCATTTATCCCTTCTATGCCCTCTTCCACGTCCACGCACCCTCCTCATCCCCCACAACCACCATTGTTGTCCATGTCCATAGTTCTTTTTTTTTTTTTTTTAGCTCTATCCCTCCATCCCTCCAGAGTTGTCTGACTGTTCTCTATCTAAAGTCTGTCTCTATTTTGCTTGTCTCTACCACTGACTTTAAAGGCCATCTTTTTCATAAATTAAATTCCTGCATATATTAACATTTGGAGGTAGGCAGGTGAGCTGATCAGAAAGCAAACCCCTGGAGAGGGAAGAAAAATAACTGGAATTAGAGAACCTTTCCTTCTCGCTTAACTGACCTAATGAGTGACCACATGACAACTGGCATCGTATTCACCTAATAGGACCACTGAAGGACACTGAACCACCAATAATATAGAAAACCAACATTTTTATTCCGAAAACTATGTATTTGGGCACAAAAATGCAATACATAGCAGGAACCACAATCCTATCAATTGTGACATTATTTCAGCTAAGAACACAGACATTAAGTTATCTAGGAATGCTAAGAGGAAACAAAATCCTTTTAAATATATATTTTTTATTTTATTTTTCCCATCATCATGCATTCCCCCCTATATATTTTATTACTCTTAAGGTGTTTTTCACCTTAAGATGAAAGTCCTATTTAATTTACTTTCTTCGGGAGCACCAAGTTTATTTGGCTCTGGTCACAGTTCCATCATTTCTACTTCCTTTGTGAGTTCAGCTTCAATGGTAGCCTAAAGGAAGAAAGAAACACCGAAAATACTATAAAGACAGAAAACAGGTTCTCTAACTTCTACCCCTATTTAAAATAAGAGAAATTCAAAAACAAAAACACATTAAAACAAAAATTAAAAAACATTATAAATATTAAATATGCTTTTAGACATTCCCTTTTACATCTCTCCCCTTTTCCAAACCCCAGAAGTTTTCAGACTCCTGATTGTAATCAACATCTAAAGAGGGGGGGAAAAGCCTTAGAGAGATGATTTAGTATAATGAATGATACGGAGTAGATTTTCCTGACCTTTATTCCTTAAACAATGTACTTCTGTAATTGCAACTTTCCCTGGTCTCCTATAGAACCCACCCTCTTTACACCAAAGGCCCTTTACATCATAAACCAATTGGCCTTCTGCAGTCCCATCTTCCATTGAATACTCCCAAGCAGCTGGACCTCATCGTTTCCCTAAGCTTGGAAAGCCCTCCATTTTTGGCTATTGAGCAAGAAGAAAGAAAGATGAAGGGAGCTTTAGCTATATCAGCATTTATTTTATTTCCTTTTTAAAAGCTGAAGAAAACAACAAAACTTACTAATTCTCGCTTTGCTTCTTCAATTTTCACTTGAGCAAGAGATGGATCCTTTTAATGAAAAACAAAATAAGGAAAGGTTATATTACCTCAATTAGGGCTTGAGGGGAAAAAATTGCAATGATGCTTTCAAAAGTAAAAAAATCTAACAGAGGATATACCCATTGAAATTCAGCTTGAATTTTAAATCCTTAAGCATGGATTCACTATTTTAATGGTCATTTAGTGCATACTAAAAAAAGACATCTGCTTTTTTTAATTCATAAAAATGATTACCGGCATTAAATCTAAATAGGACTCCAATTTTTTCTTCAAAGGTATAGTCTGTTGTTTTAGTTCTTCCAGTTTCTGGGGATGAAAAAAAACAGTCATAGAGTAATAGAGATATTCACAATTAAATACTGCTCATTTCTGAAGTAAAACATAGTAAAGCATTAACACTAGGAATTTAAAATAATGGATCAAATAAAGAGTTTCAAGATAACAGATAAACTCACTTCCAATGGAAACAGTCTTTATAAGACGCTTAAAATAGAAAAGTTTTACTCCCATTTACTAAAAATAGGATTTAAGTATGCTGTCTAGGAACCCAAAATAATGTGATTAAGAGAAACTGAAATGTAAGGGAACAATTAGAATCTCAAATACATATTTTATGAATTGTCAACTTTAGATTTCAAAAATTAAAGTATAAAAAAAATCTTGGAGAATCCAAGATGGCTGCTCGGGTAGGCAACTAGCCGCAGCCGCACACAACAATTTTAATAAAATACAACTAAAATATAAAATGGACATTACCCAGAACTACAGGAAAGTCGACTGACTGGAAATCCTACAACAAGAAGCAAGGAGAAAACCAGAAGGAAGCACGGAGGAGCTGTAAAAGCCCAAGGTACGGAGACACGCGGCGCGCGGAGAGGACGGAGCCGGAGAGGAGGGAGGCCGAGTGCCTGGCAGGCGTTCCCTAGCGGAAAGGAGAGAAAACTCCGACTGTGCTGGGCCCCCGACTGCTCTGAACCCCCGTTCTGGGCCAGACCCCGGGGACTCAGGCTCAGCCATAGGGAGCTGGGCTGTAAGTCGGAACCCCGGGGTAGCGGAGAAAGGAGGTCCCGGAGGCGCGCACACTGCCCCCAGAGAAGGGACGGTCGGCTGTGCCGCGGGATTGCCCTGACGGGAAGGAGACTGGGGCTCCAGACTGCTGTGAACGCCACCTCCAACTCCACTTCCAACTGAACTGAACCCCAATACCGGGTTCATTGGGGGAGAGCATAGACTGTTTGGCAGCAGGCGAAAATCGAGGGCACCTTTCTCTCAGAGGCGCCGGCAGCGAGCACTGAAGGACCCGCATAGGGCGGGGCTGACGGAAGCCAAAGCTGCAGGCTCCACCCTGAAACCCCGTCCCAGCTGTAACTGCGAAATTCGACAACAAAATAGATCACAAACAAAAGAAATGGAGGACAAAAAGCGTCTGGATATAGAGTTCAAATCTACGCTTATAAGGTTTTTCAAAAATTTCCTAGAAAAGATGGATAAGGCCTATGAGGATATGAAAAGAGATCAACTAGAATTAATAAGGAGTCAACAAGAAATGATAAGGGATCAACAAGAAATAAAGAATACATTGTCTGAAATAAAAAATATTTTACAGAAATAAAAAATAAAAACAGAAGGGAAGATCGCAAGAATCAAGTCAAAGATTTGGAACATAAAGAGCCAGAAGACACTCCTCCACAGAAGCTAGAAGGCAAGAGAATCCAGAAAATTGAAGATAATGTAAGAAACCTCTGGGACAACTTGAAGCGAACCAACATCAGAATTATGGGGGTTCCAGAAGAGGAGAGAGAGCAAGATATCGAAAACATACTGAAAGAAATAGTGACAGAAAACTTCCCCCACCTGGGGAAAGAATTTGACTTACAAGTCCAGGAAGCGCACAGAACTCCAAACAAAAGGAATCCAAAGAGGACCACACCGAGACACATCATTATTAAAATTCCAAGAGCAAAAGATAAAGAGAGAATATTAAAAGAAGCAAGAGCAAAGAAGGTAGTAACTTATAAAGGAGCACCTATACGATTGTCAGCTGACTTCTCAACAGAAACCATGCAGGCCAGAAGGGAATGGCAAGAAATATTCAAGGTGATGAATAGCAAGAACCTACAGCCAAAAATAAGCTACCCAGCAAAGCTATCACTCAGAATCGAAGGTCAGATAAAGAGCTTCACTAATAAAAAAAAGCTAAAGGAGTTCATCACCACCAAACCAGAATTATATGAATTGCTGAAGGGGGTTCTTTCAGAAGAGAAAGTAAACAAAGATAAAAATTATGAACAACAAATACGTAATTATCAACAAGTGAATCTAAAAACCAAGGAAATTAAAAAAATCTGATGAACAATATTAACTGTTGAATATAATAGAATCAGAGGTATGGAAGGGGAGTGAACTGACGATTCTTGGGGAAAAGGGGAGAGGGGGGCGTGGGAAGAGACTCAACATAAACTGTGCACCTATGGATGAGGACAATGGGGAGAGGGGAAAGGGCAGAGGGTGGGGTGGGAACCTGGTGGAGGAGAGCAATGGTGGGGGGGGGGGGGAAGGAACATTTGTAATAATATGAAAAATAAAAACTTAAAAAAAAAAAAAAAAAAATCTTAAGCTGAAAACGGTTTGGCTCAGTGTATAGAGCGTCGGCCTGTGGACTAAAAGGTCCCAGGTTCGATTCTGGTCAAGGTAATGTACGTTGGTTGCAGGTGCATCCCCAGTAGGGGGTGTGCAGGAGGCAGCTGATCAATGATTCTCTCTCATTAATGTTTTTAACTCTTTATCCCTCTCTCTAAAAAAAAAAAAAAAAAAAAAAAAAAAATCAATAAAAAAAAATATATATATATTTTTTAAAAAACCTAGAAAATGTAAGGTTTTAAAAAAAATCTTAAGAATAATAAAATATATAGGGGAGATAAATGGTGATGGAAAAACAATGAAATAATCCTATATAATAAAAGGCCAGCCACCATAAGCGTAATGACTGGAATGACCAGAGACCAGAACCACCATGGTCCCTCAGCTGGCTGGCCCTGCCCCCAAGCAAGCAGTTAGGAGTGATCAGCCAGGCAGGCAGAGTAATTAGGGGTGATCAAGTAATTGGCAGGCAAGTAATTAGGGGCAATCAGGTATGCAGACCAGTGATTAGGAGTGATCAAGTAGGCAAGCAAGTGGTTAGGGGCGATCAGGTAGGCAGACAACCCCTTGCAGAGCTGGCCCCACCCCCCAGCAAAGAAAGAGGGAGGCCCAGGCCACGGGCTGTGACTCTGTGGCAGGTGTGTGGCCGGCCAGTGATTGCCCCACAGAGTGAAGTCCAGGCCAGCTAAGCCATTGCACCCCACACCTGCCACCTACAGCGGGAGGCCACCAGTGGGCAGGGGAGGGGGAGCAGTGTTGCACAGATGGCAAGCAGTGGCAGCTTCGGGGGTGGGGCCAGCTGCCTGCAGCTGGTGGAAGGAAAGCCCCGATAGGCCCTGATCTCAGGCCAGGCCTATGGACCCTACCCGAGGGGGTCCCGGATGGAGAGAGGGTGCAGGCAGAGCCGAGGGACACCCCACCCCTGAGTGCACTAATTTACATTGGACCTCTAGGGCTAGGGCTCTTAAAAAAAATTATATACATATATGTGTGTGTGTATATATATATACATATATACGTATGTATAGGTCCTAACTGGTTTTGCCCAGTGGTTAGAGTGTTGGCTGAAGACTGATGAATCTTGGGTTCAAGTCTGGTTGAGGGCATGTACCTCAGTTGCAGGCTCAATTCCCAGCCAGTCAGAGGCAACCAGTCGATGTGTCTCTCTCACAGCAATGTTTTTCTCTCTGTCTGTCCCCCTCCCTTCCATTTTCTCTAAAAAAAAAAATCAATTGGAAAAAATATCCTAGGTGAGAATTAACAAACAAACAAACAAAACACACAGAGTAAAAAAATAACACAAAGTCCTTATTATTGCCTTTTCCCACCAAAACAGATAAAATCTTTATAAAATCTAAAAACCCAGAATTACATTCTGCAGTTTTGGGGCCTGCGTTTTTACTGTACTTTGAAAGAGAAGGAGGAGGAAGACCTAGATGGCTAGCACAGAGTTCCTCAATAAATTTGTTTAATAAATAAATCAATAGTGTATAACTGACTCCAGCAAAGAGTTTCTAGCATACAGTAATAAAGAAAACTAAACAGATGTGAGTATGGACAGCTAGACAAGGAATAAAGCTATCAATACCGATGAACATAAAGTACAGAGACAAAGGAAAAGAAATCAGGTTAACAGTGAATAAAGCTCTATAAAAAGAAACAAGTGAAAAAGCAGATTGTGCACTAAGATTTTAAAGAAAGTTAAACTGGGTTAAACTAAGCTCACCTCTGAAAGCTCCACTAGTGACTGATGAGACAGAGAAGCCTCCATGCCTCTGGCTGCAAGTTTCTCCTGCGGATACAAAAAAGGGGGGTTCGGTTAAGGAAATTATTTTCTAAGTGATCATTAGTAAATGTTTCAACATATAACCCAGTAAAGGGGAGCTACAAATCACAGATGAAACACGTATCTAAACACTTTTATGTTGCATGTCAATCTTCCCAGAGCCACAGATGTGTGACAGCATGGGCACAGTGCTTCTTAAGAGCCTGAGCTGCGGGGCCGGCTGCCTGCATGGGAATCTGGATCTACCGAGAAGCAGCTATGAAACCTTGGGCAGTGACTTTCTCTGTAGTTCACTGGTCTGTAAAAAAGGATTGGTAATACTGCCTAGTTGTGAAGATGGTCAAAAAGCAGTATGAAGAGACCTAACATTTTTCAGTCCTTCATGCATACCTCTAAAGCTCTGATTCCAAACCTGGACTCCTCTGACTTTGCTTTTAGGAAGTCCATGTTCTGAAGACGATGGTTAACTTTGGCCCTTTCTGTAGACAGCTGCAGCTCTGTCTTCTTGAGATCCCTTTAAAAAGTAAAATTGAAACATTTTTTTTCTCCTCAGTGAAATTATCATTTTTAAAAAAGCACTGTTAGCCGAAACCGGTTTGGCTCAGAGGTAGAGCATCGGTCTGAAGACTGAAAGGTCCCAGGTTCGATTCCAGTCAAGGGCATGTACATTGGTTGCGGGCACATCCCTGATAAGGGGTGTGCAAGAGGCAGCTGGTCGATGTTTCTCTCTCATCGATGTTTCTAGCTCTCTATCTCTCTCCCTTCCTCTCTGTAAAAAATCAATAAAAAAAATATATATACTTTAAAAAAGCACTATTACTTTTTGGATTCAACTCTGAATTAGACAAGAATACATAATATAGTTGCTGGGTTTTCTACCATAAAATTTATATCCTAGACTAATTAACAGGCATTCTTTAAAAAAAATATATATTTTATTGATTTTTTACAGAGAGGAAGGGAGAAGGATAGAGAGTTAGAAACGTAGATGAAAGAGAAACATTGGTCAGCCGCCTCCTGTACACCTCCCACTGGGGATGTGCCCGCAACCAAGGTACATGCCCTTGACCGGAATCGAACCTGGGACCCTTCATTCTGCAGGCCAATGTTCTATCTACTGAGCCAAACCTATCAGGGCAATAGTCATTCTTTTAGGTCATCCTCCCCTCAATGTTGACATCTGGGTTTTTCTCAACAAATATGAAATAATTTTAAGGTTAACTTATGCCAATTATTCTTAGAGAAAGTAAATCACTGCTTAAAAAAGTGACTGAAAAATACCATAAAACTGCCCAACTGGCATAGCTCAGTGGTTGAGCATCGACCTATGAACCAGTAGTCATGGTTTGATTCCTGGGTTCAGGGCTCAATGCCCAGGTTGCGGGCGTGATCTCCAGTGGGGATCAATGATCAGATTCTCTCTCATCATTGATGTTTCTATCTCTCTTCCTCTCTTTTCCTCTCTTAAATAAATAAAAATATATTTTAAAAAATACCCTAAAGCCAATTTGAATTATGGAGGTCCCAAAAGGCCCAGAGCATCAAGAGAGATAGTAGAGCACTAGCATAAAAAAAAAAGAGCAACAAAATAAAATGCACTTCAAGTTTCCCTACAGTTTATAAAAAAGAAAAGAAAGTTCACATACATTTAAAAAATGAACAAACCCAGATTATTTGTAAAAAAGAAGGAAAAACTGTATCAAAAGGTGAAAGTCTATTCCCAACCTTCATTCAAGTAATTTTCTGCTTTAAAAAACATTTTATGGACCCCATTTCTTAAAAACTAAATATGATAAAGTCCTATTATTGCCTTTTAATAAAAGTTGTCACCGTTTCCAATTCAGTTACTTACTCTCGTAGACATTTTTCTAATACTAAACTTGCAGTTAATTTTTTTTCAAGTTTTGACAATTCAAGCTTGAGTTCTTCATTTTTGGATTTGGTACGAAAAAGGTCAGAGGTCAAATCATTCACTGCAGAGAGAAAACTAAAAAAAAAAAGAAAGAAAGAATAAGAATCTGGTCACATAAATGGACATCAAGGACAAGAATTACAATTGTTCCTCATTTCGAACAATGACTTGATCTCTATGTAGATTCTTCCATAACCACGCTATTTCGTACCTCTATGGATTTTGTACCTGCTGTTCTCATTGCCTGCAGAGCCTTTCTTAAAAAAAAAAAAAATAATAATAATAATAATAGTTATTATTATTATTGATTTTTTTTTACAGAGAGGAAGGGAGAAGGACAGAGTTAGAAACATCAATGAGAGTGAAACTTCGAACAGCTGCTTCCTGCACACCTCCTATTGGAGATGTGTCCACAACCAAGGCACATGCCCCTGATTGGAATCGAACCTGGGACCCTTCAGTCTGCAAGCTGACGCTCTATCCACTGAGCCAAACTGGCCAGGGCCAAAGCCTTTCTTCACCTGGCAAATTTCCTTGTCTTTCAAAACGCAAATAAGATGGACTCCCATCCTGGAATTCACTTCCTTTTTCTCTGTGCCTAAGCTATAGCTTGCACATTCCTGTTATGTTACAACTGTCACACTTGGTGCTATACTTTTACATGCGCCTCCCTTATTTGACAACGAGCAGAGATTGTTCTTCACTGCAATTACTATCCTATTCATCTCACTTCTCCAATGCTATGTATATGTGTATAGGTGGCATGTAACCAGTATTTAGCGTCTACTAAACGGACTTAAGTCTAGATGTCTGCTGCCATACAATATGCGTTTTTATTCCTGAAACACTACTCTTGAGCATATATATATATAAATTCCAAGCCCTTATATTGACAACGAAGCAGAAGAGCTGTACAGTTCTCTGTAAGTTATAATTGTCATCCTAGCTAAGATATGGCCACCAGAGATATTCATATAGACTTGGGAGTCAGACAGGGTTTGAACCTCAACTCTGCCGTTTACTAGCTCGGAGAAGTTATTTAACACCCCTCCTGAACGTCAGTTTCCTCTTGGGGTTAATGGAAGAATAATGTCTTTATACAGGTGAAATGCCTGTCACAAAGAATAAAGGTCCTTAAACTACTCTACCCCGTAGGGTAGGAACATAACCAAAATTCAGTATGCTCAACCAGATGATTTAAGCTACGACTTTTCTCATGGTATACTTATAAGGAACAATGTAAGTGGTACCTAATACCTTTCCAAATATACATGTGAATCAAACTTCAAAAACCTGATCCTGGAAAGAGAAAACACTAAAATTTAACCAATACCAAGTTTAATTTAACCAATACCTGAATGAACTACACATACTCACTGGCAACGATAAAGAGTTAATTAAATTCAGTGTTCGGGCACTTATTGTTCATTTCCCACATAGAATTACACTGAGTGTTTAAACAGTCTCTTAGGTCAAGACCTTATAACATACATGATTACAGAAATAAAAACTATCGTAAAAATTACCTAGATACTGAGGTATCCTTTACCTCAAGGGCCACTGCACTGTCAACCAAAGCATTCAGATACCTAGAACCAATGCTGGAGAGACTGGCAGGGGAAAAATTCACACTCTCCATGAGAAGGTCTTGAAGATGCTTGGCTGAAAAGATAAAAGAGTTCTAGATGTTTGTTTTGTTTTACTTTTAATTTTTAACAGTTTAATTGAAATCTTTCACATGTCATACAATTCACCCGCCTCAAGTATACATACCTGTAATTCCATGGCTTTTAGTATATTAAGAGTGGCATACCCATCAATACAGTCAATTTTAGAGCATTTTTATCACCCCAAAAAGAAACCCCAATTCTTAGTAATCATTTTCCAATTCCCAACCCGTGAAGCCCTAGCAACCGCGAATATGCATTTTGTCTCCACTCATTTGTCCATTACGGACATTTCATGTACATGGTACATCAGCCCTGGCCAGTGTGGAGCATCCTCCTACACCGAAAAGTCTCGGGTTTAATTCCGGGTCAGGGTGCATGCCCAGGTTGTGGGTTCCATCCCCTGTCAAGGTGTGAGATGTTTCTCTCTCACATAGATGTTTCTTTCTTTCCCCCTCTCCCTTCCTCTCTAAAAACAAACAAGAAAACCCCAAAAACTTTTCTACACCAAATTACTCTTGTATACTTTAGTGTTATAAAATTTGGTTCCTTCTGATTATCATCTCATTCAAAAACTCTGGAATTAATCTCACCTTCTGATTCATATTCACTTGCTTTCTGTTTCAGGTCCTCTATTACCAGGTGGCCATCCCTGTCCCGGACCCTGTTGCGTTCTGAAAGGTGATGTAAAATCTCTGTGGTCCGGGCATTGACCTCATATTGTGGAATAGGATGATCTCCAAACATCTTTTTCAACCACGCAGCAACCTAACCATAAAAAGGAGGGTAAATACTTTAAGTCTTGTTTACTGTAATAGCACAAAGGAAGTATTACAAATAAGCAATGAGAAGCAAACAAAATGCTTTCTATGAATATTCTGAAGTCCTACTGACTTCACATCCTAAAGTGTCTTTAAGAAGATACATACCAGATGTCAGGAAATAAGTGAGGAATCACAAGGAACAAAATGACCAGAAAACAATCCATCCTTTTCCAAAGGAAACAAAAGCGGCACATAGGCTAGTAACTTGCACCACTCAAATAATTTAAAAGATCAAACTGCATGTGCTAACTAAAGCATTAGTTACCCATGCAAACTCTGAAAAAAGGAGTTGTCCACAATACACAAGCCCCACAGAAGCTCGTGGGGCTGGGTTGTGGGCCACGGATGCAGGTCAGGAGTGTGTAAGGACAAAAAACAGATCTTTCCTTTTCTTTGCTATGGCCTTCCACAATTTATGAGAGTACCTGGTGATTAAACCCCAAGATTGTTGGCTCCTCTGATTCAAACAGCGCCTCGGTTCAAACTATGGCACAAGATTAGCTACTCTCAAGGCTACATTCTTGCATGCACTCCCCTCTTTAGAAGTCCCCCTTCAGTCGCTGGAAGGGATTTTGTACCAGGGGGCTCCTCAACTCCACTCCGAGCGCAAGACTAAGCGGGGGAAGGAAGGGAAAAGCTCTTTCCAGGGCAGTCCAAGTAGAAAGGGGAATCAAAGAGCGCGAAGGCGGACTAAACATGGGCCCCCGGACTAGGCAAGTAAACCTAGCAGGAGATCCGCCCTGCGGGCGGGTGTGTCAAAGACTCCGCTGGCAAATGCCGGCCCCTGCCCCTTACCTGCGCCTCTTTCTCCTCCGGCGCTTCCATAGCGGCTGCTCCCGCCACTTCAGGAGCAGCTCCCGCCTGAGAATTGCTGGGCTCGCTCTGAAGGTCCCGCCCACACCCCGTGGGTCCAGCCTCTTAGGGGCCCGGGACTTCTGGGAGTTGTAGTTTTCACTGGGACTCCAGGCTGCTGCAAGGCTCCAGCACTGCAAGCATCTCCCTGCTGGCCACCTTGTCTCGCCTTCTGCCCTCCATGGCATAATCTGCAGGACGAGAATAGAATCGCATAAAGCCAAGCTGTGTTTTCTTACATGTTGACTAGAGGCCCCGTGCACGGAATTTGTGCATAGGAGGGGGGTCCCTCAGCTCAGCCTGAACCCTCTCCAATTCAGAAAACTGGCAGTCGGACACCCCTCTCACAATCCTGGACCGCTGGCTCCTAATCGCTCACCCGCCTGTCTGCCTGGTCGCCCCTAACTCTCCTCCCGCTCCCCTGCTGACCTGATTGACCCTCACTGCCTCTGCATGCTGGCCTGATTGCACCTAACTGCCCCCTTCCTGCTGGCCTGGTCACTCCTAATGCCCCCCACACCAGCCTGGTCGCCCCTAACTGCTTCCCCTGCCAGCATGGTCGCCCCTTAGAGCCTACTGTTCAGTTGTTTGGTCGTCCCTAACTAACCCCCCTGCTAGCCTGATTGTAGGCAGCCACCTTGTGAGGGCTAATTTGCATATTACCTCTTCATTATATAGGATTACTAACTTAAATTGCTTGTCTTAAAAAAAAAAAAAATACCTGAAACTTGTTTTTTGGATAGCAGATGTTTGTGTGCACTAGCTTAAATTTTTTATTTTACCTCAGCATTATAAACTGCAGCAACCTTAGATTTACCCGTTAGTCTCCACTACCAAAGAGCTAAATGTGCTGGAGACTTTTAAAATAAATAGCTGACAGCCCTGGCTGGTGTGGCTCAGTTGTTTGGAGCATCCTTCTTTATACCAGAAGATGGCAGGTTCCATTCAGGTCAGGGCATATACTAGTACCCTTGGGGCACATACAAAAGGCAGCCTATAGATGTTTCTCTTCCCCCACCCTCTATAAAAATCAATGGAAACATGTCCCTGGGTGAGGATTAAAAAAATAAATAAGATAAAATAAAATTGTTGACGGCATTCAACTGCTAGCGCCGCCACTCGGCTACTCTTCCATGGAAAGTTCTCTCCCCGCTTCATGATAGTAGCTAATAACACTGTGCGTGATTCTTGATACTGCTACTGCAATGCATACTTTTCCATGCGATTTCTTACTTTTGTTCCTTGTTACAGGAACCCTGTAAATTAGACACACACTATGTTACATATTTCCACATTAAAACCACACGCACATAGAGGCCTTCCCTGAGCTTGTCGAGTTTAGTATGTGGCCCCTCTTTCGTCCACGTCCACGGGTGCTTGTCAAAATCCAGAGCCCAACGTTTCTGACACAGAGGGCTTGGGGAGGGGCCCCGTGGATCTGAGAATCACCTCTTTCTGCAGAAAACTGTTTCGTGGTGACAGCCTCCGACCTGACACCTCCAGCCCGCCTCGTGGTCAGCCTGCCTGCCTGCGCCCTCAGACCGCACCTGTCACCTGTCACGTGGCCCGGGAGCTGCTTCCTGGCCGGCTCCGCTGCCCACGTGGTCGCCCCGGGCAGGCACAAGGTCAGCTGCAAAGACCAAAGTAAACGTGTAAGCCATGCCTGCGCGGACGCTGGCAAAGGTCTAATCATTCATTTTGAACTTTACATCTCTAAAAATAATACCTAAAAAAAAAAAAAAGGAAGAAAGTAACCACTCCCACCTCGCGCAAGGCAGATTTGCATCCGGGAGGTGACGGCGAGGGGCGGTACTTCCGGGTCAGGTGGGCTGGCTGCCTTGACCTTCCTCGCCGCTCGGCCATTTTGTCCCAGTCCGTCCGAGGCTGCGGCTGCAGAGGAACTTCTAGGAGCTGCCAAGATGCTGTCCGTGCGCGTCGCCGCGGCCGTAGCCCGCGCCCTCCCTCGGCGGGCCGGCCTGGTGAGCGCCGGGCACCGGCGGGAGGGGGCGGCCCGTGCGGGCGGCGGCGGGCGATGGCGGGCGATGGCGGGCGCTGGCTCGGGAGCTCTTTCTGCAAAGGAGGGCGAGGGGCTGTGGCAGGCGCCGCCATCTTGCACCGCTGGCTGCTCGGCCGGGCCCGGCTGGACAAGGAGGACGGCGGAAAGGCCTTTGTGTTCGCCATCCGTGCGAGATGGTGCAGGGGGGTGCAGGGGAGACCGTGACCTTGATGCTGTGCAGCGACGGGGCCCCAGGAGGATTCCCTTCTTTGGTTGAGAGCAGCTCGCGAAGGGCCTGGGGAAAGGTCAGGGCCTGGGCGCTAGCTGTCCGGAGCCGGGGCGGAAACGGGGCGGCCGGGCCCTGCTGGTTCTCCGGGGCCCCCTCGCTGAAGGTCAGAGCGAGCCGCGAGCGCCCGGCCTGTGAAGGTCATGCTGCCCGGAGGTCAGTGCAGAGGGGAGCGGTGAATGAAGGGGGTTTTCTGGATACGTCGGTGGGCGACCTCTCAGTGCTGATTACTGAAACGATGCTGAAAACCCAGCACTGACGCGGGTCGGGTGTGCATTTCTTGTGGCCCGTGCCCTGACTGCAGGGAAGCCGGCTTCTGCACTGGCCCAGGCCAGCGGGAGAGCTGGCTTTGTGCTACCTGGACAGGTTGTAAGATTCTGTCCTTGGGGAATTGTGAGGCAGTGATTGAGGACTCGAGGAAAATAGAACATAGGTTGGGAAATACCTGTAAAGGTCAGTGACCTTCATTACTTCTCTCTCATTCAGTGAAGAGCATAACCCTTGCTTAAATCCTATGTAAGCGCTTTTACATATATTTATTTTTTTTCCGTCTTAAAAGTAGTCTCAACCTGAAGGATGAAATAGACATACTGCCCTAACACAACCGCTGGTAGCATAGTTTCTAATCAAATTTCAACATTGGCAGTTTTTTGTTTTCTTGATTAAAAACAAGTATTTTTTTATTTTATTGATTTCATAGCGGAAGGGAGAGAGATAGAAACATCAATGATGAGAGAGAAGCATTGATCGGCTGCCTCCTGCACTCCCTACACTGGGAACCAAGCCCACAATCCAGGTGTGGGGCCCTGATCAGGAATCCAGTTGTGACCTCCTGGTTCTTAGGTCGATGCACAACCATTAGGCCACGCTGGCCAGTATAATTCATATCTTAATAGATAACTTGATTAAACTAAGCTTGCATTCAAGCTAGCCAGTTTTATAAAGGCCCTTTCAAAAACCAGATTTAAAAAAAATATTTTTTTGCCCTAGGTCTCCAAAAATGCTTTGGGATCATCCTTCATTGCTACAAGGAATCTCCATGCCTCTAACACTCTTCTTCAGAAGACTGGTGAGTCATTATTTCTAAATCTACACCACACTTACTATCTTCTCATTAAATGAAAGATAAGTTACTAGCTGCATAGTTGTTGCAGGCATTTTTCCCTACTTGTTAATTTTTCTCAATTTTAGTTACTGCGGAACCCCAGATTTTTTTTTCTTTTTCTAAATATATTTTTATTGATTTCAAAGAGGAGGGGAGAAAGAGAGAAACGTCAGCTAGAGAGAATCATTTACCGGTATTTATCGGCTGCCTCCTGCACACCCCCTGCCGGGGATCAAGCTGAAACCCGTGCATGTGCCCTGATATGGATGGATTGAACTGTGACCTCCTGATTCATAGGTCAGCCACACCTGCCCGGCAGAACCTCAGATTCTTAACCCACAATGTGCCATTTACCATGTTGGTAGGTGTGCTTGTTCTAGTGAAATGAACTACAGTTTTATATAGTTCTCTTTTGACGTTAGTACAGCTTCTGATAATGTCCCCTTGGGTGGAAACAGAATGTGCACATGTCAGGTGGTGGACACACTTTCTAATCTATGAAAGATTTTTTTTCCTCTCCTAAAAAGAATTACAAAAAATAGCAGTTTTACCTCTATATTTTTCAAAGGCAAATAGCTGCTAATCTATGAATTTGCCCTTGCAAGTTTATTTTAAGGATATTTTAATCTTACTAGTTTTTTTTATCTGTCTTGTGAAGTTTTCTCTGAATCACTTGGGTTCTTTTTCATAGGTCTCAAGCTTTTTTGAATAGAACTATATATATATATTGCATTTTGGAGTATAATTTGATCATTATGATCAAAAAGCTATATTATTCATGTTGTTATGAAAATAGGCTTTGAAAAGAAACTGGGGCCAGATTATTATTTGTAATGAAATTGCTCTCAATAGGCACTGCCGAGATGTCCTCTATTCTTGAAGAGCGAATTCTTGGAGCTGATACTACTGTTGACCTTGAAGAGACTGGGCGAGTGTTAAGTATTGGTGATGGTATTGCCAGAGTACATGGGCTGAGGAATGTTCAAGCAGAAGAAATGGTAGAGTTTTCTTCAGGCTTAAAGGTAAATTATAAAATAGTATTTTGCTGTTTTAGGGTTGTTGTCTTTGTTTAGTTATTCATTTAGTAAATCAGATTATGTCATTCCTCCCCCCTTAATTTTTAATTAATTAATTTTTTTTTACTTTAAATCTCAATCTACCTCAGGGTTTTTGTGGTCAATGTCATGAATTTATTTTATTTTTAATATATATTTATTGATTTCAGAGAGGAAGGGACAGGGAGAAAGAGAGAGAAACATCAATGATGAGAGAGAATCATTGATCAGCTGCCTCTTGTAAACTCCACTCCCCACTGGGGATGCCCGCAACCAATGTGCATGCCCTTTACCAGAATCAAACCTGTGACCCTTCAGTCTGCAGGCTGACGCTCTATCCACTGAGCCAAGCCAGCTAGGGCGTCAATGTCATAAATTGTGAAAATAAATTTAAGGGTTTTATTCTAGAAACTGATACACAAACTGTAGCCATTAGCTCCTAAATATATAGTTTAGTAAAACCCAAATTCTAAGAAGTTCAAGTCTGTTCTTTGTAGCTGTGAAGATCATTTTATATAAAAGCATTTGCTAACTTTAAACTCATTTAATTAAATTAATAAATTCATTTCTGGTGGAAAGTTCAAAGTCACTGACTTTGTATTTCTGGTAAGAGTAGATCTATTGGTGAGAGGTGAGTTGCTGATATCGCTATCATAAGTTCTCTGATTATATAAGCCCACTTTCTACTAGGTTAAGCCTAGTTGGCCAGTCCGGTGAGAATTAAAAGTTGTAGGAATCATAGTTCTCTGAGGAAAGCAGAGCCTGATGTCTAGATAGACCAGGGGCAGTAGTACACAAATAGGGAAAAGGATCGTCTTGGTCCTCTTGCTATTATGGAAAAAGAGCCACCTAATGTACAAGACGAATTGTAGAGTCAAAAGTTTTATCAGTGTCTAAAAATTTAACCTCATTTATCTCAGTGTGTGTATCTTATATGTCTTTGAAAGCTTAGGCTGAAATTAATGAGCTCTCGAGTCTCCTTTTAGCTTTTAAGAAGAGTCTTAACCCATACCATCCAATAGAACTTTCTGCAATGACAGAAATATTTGGTGTCTGCGCTGTTTAATGTGGTAACTAGTGTATGTTTGAGACTGTTGAGCATGTAAAAGGTAGCTGGTGTGACCTAAGGGACCACATTTGTAAATTTGACTAAGTTTAAATTTAAGAAGCCACATATGGTTAGTGACTTAATATTGAAATCAGATTTAGACTAAAGATCCAATACCTCCAATAATCTACAATATTCCTCTGTATTCTAGGCTCGACCTAGTAGAAAGAAGTGGACGTATATCATCAGAGAGCTTATGATAGCTACACCAGATCTTACATTACTGACCAGACTGAGTTCCTGAAATAGCCTTTTTATTTTGATTTAGGGACTGTAAAATTTTACCATTTTGAAATATGGTTGTAATGACAAATGACCCAGTTCTATTAGGAAAATTTTATCTTGATTGGGTAGCTTTTAATTTCACTTTCCATTAACCTGACAATTACAGGTTTTCGTTAGATAATTAAACTGTTTATAGAGCTTCTTATAGGTCAAAAGATGTAAATCAACTAAGTCTTAAAATTTCCAATTGCGCTTGATCACTGTTTCATATTGATCACCCAGCTCAAAAACTATGGTCAAAGGAAATGCAGTAGAAAAATCTACCATGTTCAATGTCTTTCCTTCCATGTGCTCTTTAAGGATGTGATAAGAAGCAAGTCCTTATTTAAAAATTTTACTTATTGATTTTTAGAGAGAGAAACATTAATTTGTTGTTCACTTATTTATGCATTCATTGTGGACTCCTGTATATGCCCTGTCCAGGGATTGAACCTGCAACCTTGACATATTGGGATGAGGCTCTTAACCAACTGAGCTATCTGGCCAAGGTGCTATTTTAAAAGTCTTCACCAAAGAAGATTTTTTTATTGGAAAAATACTTAAGAGTAATCCAAATCTAAAGAACAATACTGCTTTTCCCCCCTATAGCTATTTTCATATCTTGTAGTGTTTGGTATGTGGGGAGAAGAGCCACTCGGGTTCATTGGTGTTCAATTGTCTTTCATGTAGGGTATGTCTCTGAACTTGGAACCTGACAATGTTGGTGTTGTCGTGTTTGGGAATGATAAACTAATTAAGGAAGGAGATATTGTGAAGCGAACAGGAGCCATTGTGGATGTGCCTGTTGGCGAGGAGCTGTTGGGTCGTGTAGTAGATGCCCTGGGTAATGCCATTGATGGGAAGGTAGGTTTCTCATTCATTAGATGTAGTTCCTTTTTGATGTGGTTGTAGTTTCTAACAAATATCAAGACTGATTGTTCTGGGGATTCTTTTTATCATCAGGGTCCAATTGGTTCCAAGATCCGTAGGCGAGTTGGCCTGAAAGCCCCCGGGATCATTCCTCGAATCTCTGTGCGGGAACCAATGCAGACTGGCATTAAGGCTGTGGATAGCTTGGTGCCCATTGGTCGTGGTCAGCGTGAACTGATTATTGGTGACCGACAGACTGGGTAAAGACTCAGTAACTTGTTAACAGTTCTAACTAAAATTGTCTCTATGAAAAGATTACTGTATAGAGTTGGAATGGTAAATGCTTTGGATATAACAGGGAGAATAAAATTTGATGTGTGGATTAGTTGTAGTGAAATTTTAATTGGGAAATTTTTTGAAACGTTTAGCTAATATTTCTGTTTACTTTTGCTTTTTAAAGCAAAACATCAATTGCTATTGACACAATCATTAACCAGAAACGTTTCAATGATGGAACTGATGAAAAGAAGAAGCTGTACTGTATCTATGTTGCTATTGGTCAGAAGAGGTCCACTGTTGCCCAGTTGGTGAAGAGACTTACAGATGCAGGTATTAAAGAATTTTAGTCCTAGTCCCATTATTGTTACCTGGGAGTCCTATAGCTGCCAATCTTAGGATAGTGTCTACTTAATGAAGGCTCATTTTAATTACTCTCTAATGAACTCTATACTAATATAATCAATAAATAAAAGAAAAATAAATGTAAAAATTAGCGCAGTACAATAAATTTTAAGGTTTTATTTTTTTTTAAAGTAGAAGCTGTTTGACTCAGATTAATCTTAGTAGTAAATCACTCAGTAAAGCATTTACATAATTTTTATTACAGTAGCCTCTACTTTAGAAATCACAATATTAACAACCTTGTAAAACAAATCTGTGTTTTTCTCAGATGCCATGAAGTACACCATTGTGGTCTCAGCTACCGCTTCTGATGCTGCCCCACTTCAGTACCTGGCTCCTTATTCTGGCTGTTCTATGGGAGAATATTTCAGGGATAATGGCAAACATGCTTTGATCATCTATGATGACTTATCCAAACAGGTCAAAATAATGTATTTTTAGACTCGATATGTTGCATTATGTGACCACTTCTGCCTAACAGGTGGATTTCATAACCCTTTTCTGTACTATAGGCTGTGGCTTATCGCCAGATGTCTTTGCTGCTGCGCCGACCCCCTGGTCGTGAGGCCTATCCCGGTGATGTGTTCTACTTACACTCCCGTCTGCTGGAGAGAGCAGCCAAAATGAACGATTCTTTCGGTGGTGGCTCCTTGACTGCTTTACCAGTCATCGAAACACAAGCTGGTGATGTGTCTGCTTACATTCCAACGAATGTCATTTCCATCACTGACGGACAGGTATTCTTATGTTTAATATAAATGGAAAAGCTCAGGGTGATTCCAATGTATTGGTTGAGAATAGTAGTTCTGAACTGATTTTACTTTTTTATTATGGAAATTTTCAAATGTATGCAAAAGTAAAGAGGATAGTATTGCAAAACCCCATATATTTTTCCATATATCAATTCGTAGTACAGAGTACTTTATTCTTGCTTCATTTATACCCCTGCTGTCCTTCCCCCTGCATAATTTTGAGCAAATCCCAGAGATCGTTTTCACTTCACCTGAGTATAATAATAAAAGCATAATATGCTAATTAGAATGGACAGCCGAACGACCTTCTGGATGTCCTTCCTGACGAAGCTGCAGTGGTGGGGGCTGAGGTAGAGGGGTTAGGAGCAATCAAGAGGCAGAGTGGTTAGGAACCAGCGGTCCTGGATTGCGAGAGGGTGCAGGCCAGGTTGAGGGTCCCCCCCTCCTCCCGCATGGATTTCATGCACCAGGCCTCACATATTTTAATAAAACGTTACCTTTTTCTTTTCATGTCACGCACATCTCCCAATCGGCAATGAAATACATAGGCTTATATGGGTTGTGAAAGATTTGAGGAGCTATTTACCATAAGATAGCATTTAGTATTCAACGTTTTTGGGCTTCAGTTTTTCAGCACAGTGTCTTAATTTTGAAATGTTGATTTCTAAGTTTGCTAGCGTGTGCACTGTCCTTACATTGTAGATCTTCTTGGAAACAGAATTGTTCTACAAAGGTATTCGCCCTGCCATTAACGTTGGTTTGTCTGTGTCCCGTGTCGGATCTGCTGCTCAAACCAGGGCCATGAAGCAGGTAATTTGAATCACTTTTGGGGAGAGGTATCATTTGGTTAACATCCAAGAGTGTTTGTATAGTGCTCTGTGTCATCGAGTGAAGTACTTTTGTATCGTAGGAGTTAACCAGTTCTATATTTCAGGTGGCAGGTACCATGAAGCTGGAATTGGCTCAGTATCGTGAGGTGGCTGCTTTTGCTCAGTTCGGTTCTGATCTTGATGCTGCCACTCAACAACTCTTGAGTCGTGGTGTGCGTCTGACTGAATTGCTGAAGCAAGGACAGTATTGTGAGTTGCTCTCTATTTGGTCACACAGTGGGAATGTCACCCAGCTTCCTACATGCTGTTATCTCATCAGAAATGCTGCCTTTTGAATGCAGTTGATGCCCAGTTTAATTAATCAAAGTACAGACAGTCCTTATCATTTAAATGTAAATGCTATAGACTTAATAACCAGCAAAACTTACTAAATATGTTTAATACCTTTTGGGGAATTAAGACTTACTAGATGCTCCTCTCACCCCACTATATGAGTGTAAAATTTGGCCTATTTAAAAGTGTTATGCATTTATCTTGTTGTAAAAATTCAGCAAATTGTTTATAACCAAAATAATTTAAACGCTGTCAGGTGATACAGTGCTTGTGGAGAATGCCCTAACATTATATGTTAGGACTTGCAAATATAAGAAAATTGCTATTTCCTGGGGAGGGGGGGAGGGGGGATGGAGTTTCTCACTGAGAACGTGAGAATAAGTGATAGGAAGAAACTTGTTAATGGAGGAAAAAGTAAGTTTCTCTGACTTTGATAACATGGTATTTATGTGAACAACTCACTGGCATCCTTTTGTTTCTCTGCAGCCCCCATGGCTATTGAAGAGCAAGTGGCTGTGATTTATGCCGGTGTAAGAGGGTATCTTGATAAACTGGAGCCCAGCAAGATCACAAAGTTTGAGAGTGCTTTCTTGTCTCATGTGATCAGCCAACACCAAAGCCTGTTGGGCAATATCAGGTATGAACACAATTGTATGAAGTCTTGCTAAAATTCTTTTGTGCTTTGTACTTAACCTAGTCAGTGAATTTTTGTTCTTTGTACTTAACCTAGTCATTGAGTTTTTGTTCAGAATTAATGATCTTTTCTTTCCAAACAGGACTGACGGAAAGATCTCAGAACAGTCAGATGCAAAGCTGAAAGAAATTGTAACAAACTTCTTGGCTGGATTTGAAGCTTAAACTCCTATGGATTCACATCAAATACCAGTTTGGTTTTGTCATTGTTTCTTCTAGTAATCAGTCCATTTGTAAAAGGTTTACTCTCATGTTCCAGATGTACAGAATCACCTTAAAAATAAAGGTTCCATATTGCTTGGTGGTTTTCTGTAGTTTGAATGATTCCTTTAAAAGACTTGAGATTGCTATGAGGAATTGGTAAGCATTGCTTCGTTACTTACTTTATTTGACTGTTATTTGACTGCTTAAAATAATTCACAGCTAAGTTCTTTGCAGATTCTAGAGTGCTTTGTATTGGGTTAAACAGAAATTCATTGACTTGGCAAATTGAATAACAGCTTACTCTTGCCCTCTGATGTTTTCGGACTATAGCCTCTGCTTTACCAGGTTCTGGCCCCAGATCTCATCTGGCTTTAGCTAGCACCGGGTTTACACGTCTTTCCTGGATGGGAGGGATCAGACTATGGGGAATGAAATAAAACATATTGTTATTGAGGATCAGAGAATTAATTGAATTCTCTGGCTGACTCCATCATCTCATCAGTGAATACATGAGAAAGATCTCTCTTGAGGTGCTTTGCAGTCTTGGGGAGGTAAAATATCCATGAGAAACAGAAATTAGAGAACATAAGGATATATCATGTTATTAAGGACTAGTTTGTGATAAAGTTGACAAGTTCTAGTTCAAGAAGTGGGAAGACACTAAGGGCCGGAGAAAGGAGTGATGACCAGAGGAAGCATGACCCATAGCCTGCAAAGCGTGAGCTAAGATCCGGTGGCAGGACAGAAGAACCTGACTGGCATGGGGTGGGGAAGCTGTGGAATGAGATGGGAAAGGTCAGGATAGGGCTGCCCCTGAGGATCAGCAAAGCAGATGCATGTAACTGACTTTCTGCTTTTCTTCCTCTCCCTCAAATTCTGCACCTGTACTTAAAATTGCAGCCTTTAACGTGATGGCTTCTCTGGGCATGTTCAGATTCCTTCCAGATTCAGTGAACACTAACTGAGCAGTTACTCTATGCTATTGGCTATGTGGGAGGGAGGGGCCGGGCTGCAGTGTCTGTCATGGACTGGATGTCCTGCTGCCTCTGCCTCCAGCAGCAGTGTGATCCCAGGCAGGCCACCCCACCTTGCTAATCCTCCATGTCCCCATCTGCTCAGGGGCTGGTAATCCCGATGCCCCACGGTCATGAGGATTCAGTGAGGTCACTTGTGAAACACCTAGCATTGTGCACCGCACACAATAGGTATTCAGGAATGCTACCCGCCACCTTGTTCTCAGAAGAGGATCACCACAGGGTAGTGCTGTCCTTGAGCTTGCAGTAGTCGGCAATCATGGGCTGTCTTTAGTTCTAAAAGCTTAGTGGAGATTGTACCTTTCCCCTAGCCAGGCCATGGGCCTGGCCCAAAATACCAGGGTCTGCTTTCAGCCGAAGATCTCTAGCCCAGTACAGTAACAAGGGTCCTCAGGCTGACAAGAGGCTTGGATATTCATCCCCATGCCTTTGATTCATTTAAAAAAGAATTGGACTAATTTTTGCCTGGTAAGTATGGACGTTCAGAATATGGGGGAAGGATGGAAAGTGCAATAGCCTATCCTAACCATAAACATAACTCTAACCTAACTACTACTACACAGAGGCTTTTAGGACTGAATTCGTTTTGTTTTTAAATCCTCACCCGAGGCTTGCAACCAGGGCACCAATTGGCACCAGCAGTTCATCCCAGTAAACCCCCTGAACCTGTCTACAAGAGGCCCCCTTTTCTCTGATTTCTTAGTGAGCCAAAGCAGCCAGCCTACGCTCATGTCTCCACTTAGTTCCTTCCAAGGCCAAATAATTTTAAAAACATACATCATAATATATCGAGGCGATACTTTTAAAAAATCTTTATTGATTTCAGAGAAGGGAGAAGAAGAGAGAGAAACATCAATGATGAGAATCATTGATTGGTCGCCTCCTGCATGATCCACATGGGATCGAACCTACAACCTGGGCATGTGCCCCAATTGGGAATCAAACCATGACCCCTGCTCCGTAGGTTGATGCTCAACCACTGAGTCATGTCAGACGGGCAAGACAATTCTTCATGGGTGGACATTTCATTGCTTCGAATCTTTGCTAGAATAACCATGCTGCTATGAGTTACTAATTCATACATATTTCACTTTGCACGTGGGGGAATATATTTGGAGGGCAAATTCTTCAACATGAAAATGTTGGGTCAAAAGATAGGTGCATTTAAAATTTGGATGACATGGGCAAATTTCTCTTTACCAAGATAATCAATTTTACATGCAAGAGTGTGTTTTGGCCAACACTTTTTGTTAGAAAAGATTTCTCTAAGGAATTTAGAAAATACTTCTGAAACGTTATGTTAAAAAACCAAGACTCCAAATTTTATGTACAGTAAGAGCTAAACTATGCAAATGTATATTCTTGGAAGAGATTACCGTATTTTTCCGTGTATAAGACTATTTTAATCTAAAATGGTTAGACTGAAAATTGAGGGAGCCTTGTGGGTGCTTAGCTGCCCATCCCTTGTCAAACAGGCTTCCTCCAATCACGAGCCTTATTGTTACTGACGTCAGCTGATGCCGTAATTGGAGGTGGAGAGTGCACAGATGCAACAGGGACAGTAGCGTTCTGAGCCCATAAACATCAAAAAAGAAAAGGATAAATACCAGTAATGATTGATTTACTCTGCAAAATTCAAACTGAATGTAATCAGCTATGCAAAAAGAGCATGGAAATAGAGCTGCAGAGAGACAATTTGGACCTCCTCCCATTGAGTGTATGATCAGACAGTGGAGAAAACAAGAACAACTTAAGATGCCAAAAAAGAAGAAGGCCTTAAGAGGAAAACCAGCAAAATGTTTAAAATATTGATTTTTTAATTTTGGGTTGGAAAAGTGGGTGTCTTATACATGCAAAACTGTCAAAATATCGGTTATCTTAAATGTATTGACTATTAAATTTCTATATTTCATAATTGCTCTAGTAGTGTTATTTAACTTTGTTAGTAAAGTGTCCCAAATTTATCATAGACCATTGTATGTAGTACACATTTTACTTGCCTTTTCAATCAATACCTTACCAGGTGATGAGCATAAACGGTTGAGGAAGGCAGCTTTGACAAAAAATTTGCAATTTTCAATCTTGCCACCAGATGGTGGTAGAGCGTTAGAATTCAAGGATCTTTGAAGCCTACGTGGGCTTCAAAAATCAAGCACAATGTACCACAAAATTTTTTTTTGACTTAAGACTTTAAAAAAGTATTAAAAGTTAAAAGTTAGACAATTGGAATTGTCTCCTAAATATTTGTTCCAAATCTTCAAAACTCAGGGAAAGCCTGACTGGCATGACTCTGGTTGAACATGGACCTATGAACCAGCAGGTCAGGGTTCTAATCCCCGGTAGGGCACATGCTGGTGTTGTGGGCTCCATCTCGAGTGGGGACTGTGTAGGAGGCAGCTGATCAATGATTCTGTCTTATTGATGTTTCTATAGCTCCCTCTTTCTTCCTCTCTAAAATCAATTTAAAAAAAACTTCCAGGAAAAGTTTGGTTCTGTCTTTGGCCCTTCAATTTCTTTCATCTTCCCATTTTGCGCTATTTCTTACCAGTTAGGCTGGAAGTAAAGGAAGTGCTGCCAGGCTTCCTTTCCTCCCAGCCTAACTGCTTTCCAAAGAGATGAAAGACCAGATGAGCAGATGCATGTCCTTGAAGTCACCCAGGCTGGAGGCTACCTCTCCATCCTTGTGTTGTGGGACTGGGGGTGGCATTATCAAGCAGAACCTTTTAGCTGTCCTTCAAATCTCAGTCATTGCTCTTTCACTATGTCTGGACAGAGCTATAACCTCTTAAGAGGCGAACACTTGCCTCTCTAGGCTTTGTGTTGTGCGCTCACTCTTGGTACCCTTGATCTTCACCCTTTCCTCCTTGCGTGCATCTGCTCCAGGAGTGCCATTGGCTCTGGCCCTGTTTGGAAGGGCGGAGCTCTCCATCCCTTAATACACTGTGATCTCCGGCTACTCACGCGGCCTCTCTGGGCTGCAGTTCTAGCTTGGGCCATAGCGTGCCATATTACCACAAAGCAGGGATGGGTCCGACTTGCCCTGGGACTATGCTTTTATGGGGGTGTTTGTCACTTAGGAGAGTGGAGGAAGAGGAGGGAAGCTCTGAGCTGCTGCTGGAGTGGGATTGGAGGAGAGGGAATCGGGTCTTGAGAATGGGAAAGGGTCCTGGAGGAGCTGAGCCCCTGGCCGCCCAGTAGAGACCCCATAAGGGACCTAGAGTCAAGGGGGGAGGAAAGTATTCACGACCTTTCCACGACCGTTAGACTAAACGGTGCCCCGGGGACGGGGTGGGTGATTTGCACGGAGCACCTCGCGTCCTGAACACGACTCGCTGGAAGCGCGGCCGCCCTCTGATCGGCGGGGACTCCCCCGCCACCGCGAGCCCGGATTCTCTGCAAGGAGTTCGGTCCAGGGAGGAGGGGACTTGAGGGCAGGAACGGAGCCCACTTTGGGCGGGGAGGCTCCTTCCAATCACCGGGGGCTTCCTGGAGGAGGGGGCAGCTAGGTGTGGCCTGGCGCCGCGGGGTGCGTCTGGGTCTGTCTGGGTCCGGGATTCTGTCCCGCGTGGCGGGGGCGGGGCGCCTCGAGGGGCGTGGCCAGGGCGGGCGGCCGGCCGGGCGGGCGGGGCGGGCTTCGGGCGGGTGAGTGTCCGGAGTCGGACTGCGGATCGCGGCCGTGACCGTGCGCCGTCGCCGCTCCGCTGCCCTCCGCACCCGCCGCGGCGCCGGCCATGACGCCCTCCCTGTTCAAGGGGAACTTCTGGGTAAGTCCTGGGGGCGCCCCGGCCCGCGGGGACCCGGTCCCGCTGCTCCAGGCAGAGCCGGAGCGGACCCAGCCCGCAGCGCGGACCAAGTCCCCGGGGCCGGTCTCGGCCCCTGCAGCGCGTGCTCCCACGGCCGGGTGCAGCCCGAGCCCCTAGAATGGGGACACCCACCCCTCGTCTTGCAGATGAGGAAACCGAGACCCAATGGGAGGACCAACTCGTCGGGGGAGAGAACCGATGGCCCCGGGGGCTGCGCCGTGAGCGGATTTGCGGGGGGGGGGGGGGCGGGGGAGGGCCTGGGATCGGGGACCTGGAGTGAGCTTCGCCGGCGGGCAGCGGCACCCCTCTCCCTTCTCTCACTCCCCCACCCCCCATGGTCTTTTCTGGTCCTTGGAAATACACAACCTGTCAGCGCCGCATTAGCCCCCACTTCCCCTGTGGACCTTAGAAGGTTCTCTTGCAGAAGCTTCGTCCCCTCAGGCACCCCGTTTCCTGAGCCCCTTCCCAGGCCTTGGCCCCAGCCCAGAGCAAGGCTGAGGCCTGTGAGACCCTGCGGGCTGGTGGGGGCATCCAAGCCCGGTAGGACCAACCGAAGCCGGAGGCGGCAGGTCTGCTGTCCCCACCCTCTGCCCAGTCTTCTCCTTCCCCGGGGGCCCTCAGGGTATTATCCCTGGTCTAGAGGAACCCGGCTCATCCCGTGAAGGCAGTGGCGGGAAGCCTGCACACCTCGGAAGTTGACCTGTAGCTGCCAAATTGCTCCAGCTCCTTCCTCAGGACCCTGCTTGCCCCCCATTTAACGTCACAGCTCCCTGCCCCCCGTGGAGGGCTGCTGGGTGGAGAACCCCGGCTCTGTGGCCTCAGGGACAGTGTATGCCCTCCCTGCCTTGTGAAGTCCCCTTTCCTGGGGTTTTGAGGTCCGTGGAGCTGCACAGGGAGGGTGAATGACCTCCCAGCAGGCGCTGGGACGAGTCCTGGGAATTTTTTTAGGTAGAATATAGATGGGACTTTGGGGTCCCGTGACAGGCATTGTGGGAAAAAGCAGGGCAGAGAGACCTGCCTCCCCCTTTCACCCCCAGTTTTCAGATCTTCACCCAGATGTCACCTCTTCAGGGAAGCCTTTCTTGATTGCACCCAGTAAGCTCTGTCACCTGCTCACCTGGCACACATTTTGGCCCTTCTTGGCATTGGTTAGTTTAGAGTTTTGAATCCGGGGCCCGCAAACACGTGAACGCCTGTGGAGAGGTGCTGTGCTGGCTCCCAGTGCCCCTGCGCCGTGCGGGGGCTGACCTACAAAGAGTGCTCCGCACATAGTTGCTGAATGAGTAAGGTGGATCTGTAAGGCGGGCAGGGCATGCGATGAGGTAAGAGCTGCAGCCTCCGTCCTCAGAGCCCTCCCAGGCCACAGTAAAGGAGACGCCCAGCTGTTCCAGAAGCATCCTTGCAGGCGTGGTTAGGGGAGGGGACAGAAATGAGGTTTGGGTTGGGACTTAGAGGTCTGGGGGAGAAAAATTTCCAGGCTGATGCTGTCAGAAGGTATCTGAGATCCTCAGAGATAGCTTGCAAAGTTTATCTTCCATCTCTACTTTCCTAGGACACCTTACATAAAATAATAAAAACAATAATAGCTGTTATTACCGTGCACAGAGCCCATTCTAAATGCTTCATACACACTACTCATTTAAGCCTCACAACTACCTTGTGGTGGTAGCTTACTTACCATCCCATTTTACAGATGAGGAAACTGAGTGGCAGAGAAATTAACCAACTTCTCAAGGTCCTGTTAAATAGTGGAGCAGGACTGCCTGGACAGTGGTGTTCAGCATGCGTGTCCGTCCCAGCATAGCTGTCTGCTTGTCTGTCTTCCATGGCAGTGCCAGAGGAAGTGGGTGGGTCACCATTGGACCTTCATTTGCATATATCTTTCTCCTCCCGCTCCGACCATGAGCTTCTGGGGTGTCCCATCACCTGGGTCCCCAGCACCTGCCGTAGTGCCTCCTTGCATTGGATGCTCAGGAGCCAGGCAGATGGGACAGCCAGCCAGGACTTGGGAAGAGAGGGGCAGAAGGGAAACTACTGGGGACCTCAGAGACCGCCTTTGAGGCTTTCACACTCCCTGGGGGAGGGAGGCAAGGCGGTTGAGAGAACTGAGTGGCTGGCAATAACTTGCGAACGGTGAACAGGAGAATGAGGTGCAGACCTCAGAAATAAGGAAGTTAGAAGGAGGAACTGGTTTGTGGAGAGAGGAGGAGGAGGAGGAGCAGAAGTGATACTAGCAATATCTAACCACAGGAGTAGTGCTGGTGAGGACCCAGGCCAGCGGCATCCTGAAGCCGGCGCTCCCCCAGCTCTCAGCCCCCAGCACGGTGCCAGGATGTGGGAGGTCTTAGAGATGTGATCCGGGAAGGGGATAGGCTACCAGGCGGCAGGGTTTGGAAGTATTTCAATGTTTAAACAACCAGGATGGTCAGCATTCTGGGTTTGCGGGGTTGGTAGAGATGGATGGTCTTAGGCCCCTGGAAATGATGTCCAGGCGAGAGAGTGCATGGAATTGCATGAAGTACTGAAGTGGACAGCAGAATCTCCGAGGTGGACTGGCCGGGTTCAAATCCCGGGTTTGCCCTTTACTAACTGGGTACCTTAGGCAGTTACTTCAAGCCCAGCCTCAGTTTCCTGTCTATAAAAATGGGGATAGCCCTAGCCGGTTTGGCTCAGTGGATAGAGTGACGGCCTGCTGATGACGGGAGGGTACTGGGTTCAATTCCAGTCAAGGGCATGTTCCTCAGTTGCAGGCTCCTCCCTGGTCCTGCCCTGGTCGGGATCATGCAGGAGGCAACCAATTGATGTGTTTCTCTCACATTGATGCTTCTCTCTGTCTTTCCCTCTCTATAACTCAATGGGAAAATATCCTCAGGTGAAGATGAATGAAAAAAAAAGGGGGGGGGGAATGGAGAGAAGGGATAATAACAGTGTCTACTCCATAAGACTGTTTTGAGAATGCAGTGCCTGCCACATAATGAGCACCTGTGATTATCAGCGATTATGAGCACCGAGATAACCATTAAAGGAAGTGAGCCACAGTCACTCAAATGAGGAGAAAGAACAAAGTCCCCAAAGAAGCAGGAGGAGAGAGGAAAAAGAAAGACAGGCAGGGCCGCAGGACTACAACCAGGAAAGAGCCATCGCAGGCCCAAGAGCAGAACAGTCCATCAGAACTGAGGGGCCGGCGTCAAATGAGGTAGCTGTTCCCGAAAAGGTCTGAGTCAGCACATGCTTCATGAACAACCTTATTCAGATGCTCCATGGAAATGCTCATTTCAGGGAACCTTTTCGTGGGTCTGCTTGAGAAGGGAAATGCTCTGGGTTTCTTTAAACGGAGGTTGCCTAACAGGAAGCACGCCTGTGTGCCGTTGCTCCCCGATCCTTCCCCAGTGGACCTCCTTTGTGGCCGTGCGGTTAAGCGGTGCTGGGTAACTCGTCTTGGTTAATGTGGAAGTTCCCCCCTCAGAATAAGACAGGCAGGGATCATGGCCGTGCTTTCCAGAGCTCCAGGGAAGTGGCTGGGCCGCAGTTGGAGGAAAAACCACTGTCTTCGGCATGATCAGACACAAGTGTCTTCCAGAGACAGGGATGCCCGGGTGACTGGAGAGCTTGCCCCTGAAGAGGGAGGTGTCCTCCCGCCCCGGGAGGGTTCCACGCTCCACACTTGGGTTTGAGGCCCAACCTGTCCCCGTCTGTCCTCCAGATCCTATTTTGACCCAGCCTTCCCCGAGGCTCGAGGCGTTGGCTCAGCCCAGCTTCCGAGACCCTGTGTCAGCAATTCCCCCTCCCCCTGCAGCTGCACAGAGTTTAGGGAAGTCTTGGTGCTGTCTGAACTTGCTGGGTGCTCGGGGCTGTCTCTCTCTTTGACCAGCTTGGAATCCCATCCTTCCAAGGCCTCATCATAGCGGAAGCTGGCTCTGCATCTGGCTTTGCTCTGTGGCTCTGCTCCATACAGTGTGGGAGGCTCCAGTTTGTGTGTGTGTGTGTGTGTGTGTGTGTGTGTGTGTGTGTTTATAAACAAAGAAGAAAATAGGTTACCGCATAGACTCTCTTGCTGACCCCATAAATATTTATACATATATATTATTGATTTCAGAGAAGAAGGGAAAGGGAAGAGAGAGAAAGAAACATCAATGATGAGAAAGAATCATAGGATCAGGCTGCAACCTGGGCATGTGCCCTTGATGGGAATCAAACCCGAGATACTTCAGTCTGCAGGCTGACTCTCCATCCACTGAGGCAAACCAGCTTTACTCGTTTTAAGTACTTTTTCTTGGAAACCTGGGCATGTGCTCTGACTGGGAATTGAACTGGGACCTCCTGGTTCATAGGTCAACACTCAACCACTGAGCCATGCCGGCCTGGTGACATCACTATTTTTACAACTATATTTTACTTTTGTTACCTGTACCTTTGGTGTTATATTAAGAAATTATTGTTAAATACGCCGAAACCAGTTTGGCTCAGTGGTAGAGCGTCGGTCTGCGGACTGAGGGGTCCCAGGTTCGATTCCGGTCAAGGGCATGTACATTGGTTGCGGGCGCATCCCCGGTGGGGGGTGTGCAGGAGGCAGCTGGTCGATGTTTCTCTCTCATTGACGTTTCTAGCTCTCTGTCCCTCTCTCCTCCTCTCTGTAACAAATCAATAAAATATATTAAAAAAAAAGAAATTATTGTCAAATACAATATTGTGAAGTTTTTGCCCTATGTTTTCTCCTAAAAGTGTTGTTGTTTTAGGACTTACATTTAGGTCCTTGATCCATTTTGAATTAATTTAGTATATGATATTAGGTAAGGGTCTAACTTCACTCCTTTGTATGTACATACCAGGTTTTCCCAGCATCATTTGTTGAAACAACTGTTCTTACCCCATTTAATGATCTTGGCACTGTTTTTCTAGAGTCTAGACACTCAGGGAAAAGCCCCGAGACTCAAATCTCCCTTCGTAAGTGGAGGGCAGAATGAGATAGAAGCAAGAAGCAGGCCATTCCAATCCAGCAACTAATAGAGTTAATGAAGGGAAACTTATATATGAGGTGTATTTGCAAGATGAAGTGGATATTTCTCTGGTGAAAGGGGGAGGGGGAGACCAGTAGGTGAAAGCTATCAGTATGGGAAAAACTTCACATGGTTGATCAGGTCAGAACAACAACCTGTTCCAGGAATCAGCACATATTAGGCAGCAAGGGAAAAGAGCTGACTTATGTCAGAATGAACATTGATTGCCATCAGATAGCCTCATACGTTTGCTGAAAGCAGCCTCCATTTTGGCCTGAGTTCAGCTTGTGGGACAGAAAATGGCCACGTCATGGAATAGTCTCTCCTCCACAGCACCCTTGTCAAAAATCATGAGAGGCCCTGGCCAGTTTGATTCAATGATTAGACTGTTGGCTGAAGGGTCATGGGTTCGATTCCCGGTCAAGGGTACATACCCTTGCAGGCTGCATCCCCGGCCAAATTGGGGGCACATGCAGGAGGCAACCAATTGATGTGTCTCTATCATACCCATGTTGTTTTTTCTCTCCCCTCTCCCCCAACTTCCCTCCCTTCCACTCTGTCTGGAAATCAATGGAGAAAATATCCTCAGGTGAGGATTAAAAAAAAATCATCTGAGGATTTATTTCTGGGCTCTCTATTCTATCCCATTGGCCTGGACTTGTTTGTCTGTCTTTATGCCAGCACCACACTGTTTTGATTGCTGTAGCTTTGCAAGTTTTAAAGTCAGATAATGTGAGTTCCTCAGTTTTTTTTTGTTTGTTTTTTCAAGATTGTTGGGCTCTCCAGGGTTCCTTGAGATTCCACATGAATTTTAGGATAGGTCTTCCTAGTTCTGTAAATTATTCACTTTTATCAGAGACACTTTTTTTTTTTTAAACGCTCCAGCATGCCAGGTATTTTTTAGAATCCTCTCCACCCTGCCCTCCTTGCACACCCTTCTTGGAGCCCTCTGCCCCATCCCGGTCTTCACTGGGCATTTTCCAGGCCTGCTGCACAGCCGTCATCTTGAGCTTCCCTTTAGTGCTGTCTTGAGTTGGAGCCACTTTTCCGGATTCCATGGTAACATTATCAGTCCCTGCTTACATTCCTCCAGGGGCCTCCCTTGGAGTCTAAAAGTCTTACCAGGCTCTGCCTGACCCGTCTAGCCAGCCTCCCCGCACTTACCATCACTCTCCTGCTCACTCCCTATCCTGCAGCACTCCTAACTCAATTACCAAAGAATGCATTATTGTTTCCAGCTAACCAATTAGTGTGCCCTGCTGCCTGTTTTCATGGCATCCTGTGGCAGGAGCCAGTCCATGGTATTGTAACTACCTCGTTACCTCCCTCCCATCAGACTGTGAGCTGCATGAGGTGTGTCTGAGGTGTGTATCTCTCCCACCTAGCACGGTGCCTGCCAGTGTAGCAGACACTCAACACATATCCAAATGAACAAATGAGGGAAGGGTGAGACCATGTGGAGGTGAATGGAGGTTACTCATTCAAGTCAGCACTCTGCCCTTGCTCTCCCTTTAGTCTGAAGCGTCATTCCACGCTTTTAAAGAACCTGCTCCCCCATCGCATCATGGAAACCGGTCATCGTGTATGTAGGGAGATATCATCAGGGCTGGACTCTAGCTCCACCAGAAGAAGCCCCAGGCCCAGGGAAGAGGCGGGAGGGGCACAGCACCCACGTAAAGAGCAAAACCCCCACACTTTGTGCTCACCATCTGGTGAGAGATCTGTGGCCAACAGAGAAACACCACCGCTGCTTAAAGAGAGGATGCTCTTCCCGGTCATGGTGCAACCTCAGGCATTCAACTCAGCTGTCTGTGAAGTGAGTGCCAGCCCTGTGGGAGCTGCCACGGGTCACAGAGAGGCACACACACCTCACCTTTTAGGGATTATTACCTGCTCATGGAGACGATCACACATGCTGTGTTAAAAATAACAGTTTTTAATATTAACACAACAAAACTGAGGAACTTTAAAATCTTTTATTAGTAATTTGGTACTTTCCCCCCATTTTCCCCTCCACGTGCAGTTATAATCATAATATGTGTATTATTTTTATATCCCACTGTTTCAATATAATGAATGTAAGGATGAGAATAAATCATCCTTAAATTTATTTTATCTGTTTCTATTTACTTTTCCTAACAATTATTTAAAAAATCTGATGTGATGTAACTATTCTCTTGCTGTTTGGCATTTATGCAATTTCCAATTTTTTTTTTTTTTTTACAATGTTGTGATGCACTTCTTTATTCATTCAGGGCACTTAAAAGTTAGATTCTTTATGTATCTATTTCTGGAAACTTGTGAAGAACTTGTCTGGCCATTTTCCGATGTTTCTCTAATAAGATCACACTCACTTTCCAAATGATAATTTCATATCTTTCCCACTCTGCTCAGCCCTCCACTTCCCTCCCACATTCTCATTCTGTTTTGATGATCTTGCCTCCTACTCTATAATAAAATCAGTCACCAGCTGGAGAAAGCTCATTTACATTCTATATAAACAGGGCTAGGTTTGGCCACGAGTAAGAGAAAAACCAAAAACAACAGTGGGCTAACCAAGAACAAAGTTTGTTTCTCTTTCATGTACACAAAGGCCCCAAGAGGTCATGGCCATCCTTGGTGTCAAGACCCACACTGCTAACCGTTTACTCCAATAGCACCTGGTTCAGTGCTTGGCACATAACAGATTCATGGTAATTTAAAAAAAAAATTATTGATTTTTTATAGAGAGGAAGAGAGAGGGATAGAGTTAGAAACATTGATGAGAGAGAATCATTGATCAGCTGCCTCTTGCACACCCCCTACTTGGGATGTGCCCGCAACCAAGGTATATGCCCTTGACCAGAATTGAACCTGGAACCTTTTAGTCCTCAGGCTGATGCTCTATCCACTCAGCCAAACCGTTTCGGTAATTTCAGTTGAATAACTAAAAATAGCGTTCACTAACAGTAGAACATTATAAAATTTTGGATATATAGAACCAGACTGATTTCCTAAGGGGGAGGTGTCTTCTTGGTGTCTTTAATAATGTCTGAAAATACCAGTTTCACATTAGTCATGGCCATTGTGGTTTTTACCCTTCCACTAAATCTGCAGCAATGGGTGCTTTATTCAACTTGCTTTTGTGTCTCTCTGCCCCCCTCCACCTCCCCTCCCCCCCCATGGGCACCATGACTAACGATCAACTACTCAGATAGCAAAAAATTATGCTTCCGAAATCTCTTAATGTCGATTCCGCATGTAGAGCAATCCAGCTGCCCTACAGGTGCCACTCATGACAGAAGCCCCCCTTTTTCCTTTGTATTTTTAATCACCAGAGAGTGAACATGTTTTTATTTTCTTGTTGTTTTTCCTCTTTTACAAATGGTTTTATTTCCTTTCTCTTGCTTTACTTATATATCTTCCTAAACTTTTAAAAACGATAGATATTCTTTGTCATGGAATATTTGGTATTGGAATATCTGTTCTTGTATATATGTGTGTATATACAGTTTTAAAAAAATATATATTTTATTGATTTTTTACAGAGAGGAAAGGGGAGGGATAGAGTGCTAGAAATATTAATGAGAGAGAAACATCAGCCATGGGCCTCTTGCACACCCCCTACTGGGGATGTGCCCGCAACCAAGGTACATGCCCTTGACCAGAATCGAACCTGGGACCTTTCAGTCCACAGACCGACACTCTATCCACTGAGCCAAACCGGTTTTGGCTACATACAGTTTTATGCGTAGTTCACATGTCCTAGCATCCAGTAGGCACAATGCAGTACTGAAGGTTGGTCCTCAGGCGCACAATCTTTTGTGTTGGACACACCTGGGCTGAAATGCTGGCTCTGCTCTTTCAAACTGAGGGATGTGCCCTTTTCAAATCACTCAGCTTTCCTACACTTAGTACCCTCATCTGCAAAGTGGTAATTATACTCAAACAGGTGTATTTACTTCAAAAACACTTCATTTGTTGGGCTCATCTTTTGCGATGTCATCTATTACACAGCAAAGTTCAAAACTCTTCCCTGTGCCAAAAGCTTGATAAACACTGAATTATTATTTTTTGTGCTTTACACTTTTTTTTTTGGTTCAAATATTACCCAATGTTTAATTGTCTTTGCATCTGAGCCTTTAGGTGTTCCGACATGTGTGGAACCAGAGATTGTGTAGACCTTTAATCAGGAGAAGACTGAGCCTTGCCCTCAAAGGCCCACGCTCTTGTTCAGGCCCACATGACAGTAATCGGGAATAGGCTGACCTATTCTCCTCACACTAAAAGGAGGGGTTAGCAGGGCAAGATTCTGGGGCAGGCCCAGCTGGGTGGGTGCTAAGGGAGACCAGCCCGTAAAAAGTGCTAAGAGAGCACTGGGCATATGACAAGATGGGGAAATCTGTTTCTAGAACACCACCAGGGAGGGTATGACATGGCATTGGGGCTGGAATGAATATTTGAATAAGCTGCTTAGGGTTGGATGACCCACCCTAACCGAAGTTCTTGCTTGAGTGGAAATGGTTGATAGTTTGGCTGCTTTCTGGTTAATTCTGGGGCTCAGTTTTGTTGAGTGTTGGATGTAAGGTGACACGCCAGGAAGGCAGTTGCCACGGTCTTTCCACTCTTCCCCCCCAGTGCTGAGTCCCTACTCGTATTGTAAGACCACATTTTCTATTTAAAGAATAGCTGCTTGTCCTAGCCAGTTTGGCTCAGTGGATAGAGTGTTGGCCTGCGAACTGAAGGGTCCTGAGTTTGATTCTGGTCAAGTGCGCATGCCTGGTTTGTGGGCTTGATCCCCAGTAGGGGGCATTTAGGAGGCAGCCGATCAATGTTTCTTTCTCACATCTATATTTCTCTCTCCCTCTCCTTTCCTCTCTGAAGTCAATAAAAACAAACAAACAAACAAACAAACAAACAAACAAACAGTAGCTGCTTGAAGTGACAGGTTCACAAGTGGCCACAAATGTCTGAAAACCTTAAAACTACCAACATCTCAGTTCCTTCATGGCTCCAGGCCCAGATCGCCCAGCCTCTTGGAATCTGTGTGGGGATATATCCCTTGTTATCAAACACAGACACTGACCTTCCTTCATCCCCAGAAACCCAGGTTCTGAACTAGGGGTCCAAGAAGACCTAAGCTCTCCAGAATGAAAAGTATTTACTTCAGGCTTGGTCAGCGCTTGTGTGGATGGCCAGATCTGGACAGCTGACCGGTCCTGTGGGCTGGCTGTCCCCAGCTCAGGCTCCCCACCTCCATGTCCTGTGTCAGCACCTACCTGTTTAATCAAGTTTCCCACATAATTTTTGCTCGTAAGAGTGGTTGGCCTTGGTTCTGACCGGCCGTGGCCCAGGGTTCCTGTCTTGCCGGCAGGCCGATCCCTGGCTGACCAAAGCTGGGATTGTGCCTTCCTGGGCAGCGTGGTTTGGGGTCTGCCTGTGAAGGACCTTGTGCCCTTTCAGGTGTCCTCAGATCTGACTGGAATGGAGCAGATGTGCTGCAGGTCTGGGCACCTGCCTGTGAGTCACATGGTCCCTTCTGCAGAAACCAAACTGAAAGGCACCAGGGCCAAAGGGTGGGGTCAGCTGCCAGCCCAGGGCCAAAGTCCTGTGGGGAGGGTTTCAGATAAGGAGCTGGAAGCCTGGTATAAGACTGCAGCTGCCAAAACTGGTTTGGCTCAATGGATAGAGCGTCGGCCTGTGGACTTAAAGGTCCCAGGTTCAATTCGGGTCAAGGGCATGTATCGTGGTTGCGGGCACATCCCCAGTAGAGGGTGTGCAAGAGGTAGCTGATCGATGATTCTCTCTCATCGTTGTTTCTAACTCTCTATCCCACTCTCTTCCTATCTGTAAAAAAATCAATAAAATATATTAAAAAAAAAAAAAAAAAAAAGACTGCAGCTATTCAGACTGAATTGTGGTTGGCCAGGAGAGCATAGGATGAGGGAGGGAGAGGTCACCCTCCTGGTGCTGGCTCTTGTCACTTGGAGTCGCCCTCCGTTTCCACCTCAGACTATGTGAATGATTTGCCCACGGCCACACAGCCAACCCCTCTGGGCTCGAGCTTCCTGCTGTGCAGGGAGGATAATGCTATCTGGGCGGCCCATTCCAATTCCAAAATTGGTTACAGTGGTGTTAAGGAGCTGGAATTGGCATACATTAGAATGTCAAAATTGCAGGTTTTATTGCAGTTAAACTAATTTTAGAAATTTATAAAATGAATGAAAATGAGGGAAAACATTTTCAAAGTGCTAAAGGATTTTTAGAACAAGAGAAGTGAAATACATATAACTTTAAAAGTAAAGAATTAAAAGATTTTCAAAAATTAATCATTCAAGGAAAAACTAGTACACGTATTCAGACAGTAGAATAAACGTAACAAACCCAGAGGGTTGTGGACCAGCCTGCCGGGAAGGGGCCTGGCCGCCAGCTTGTGTTAGGCAGCTGCACCTGGCTAGGGGATGGAGATTCAAGTGCAGGAAAGCGCCCCTATCCACCCGTCCAGCTCCCACACATGCTGGTGACAGGCCAACCCACTCAGAGTGACCTGTCCTGTGAGCAGAGAGAACCACCTGTGGATACAATGGGTCATTTGTTTAAACATTCTATTGGTACTTTTAAAAAGCAGGAACGAAACGCATGCTCATTGTACAATAGTAACATGATTCAGATGCGTCTATAGCAAAAAATATATGTATAACATAAAAGGCCCTCCCTCCGCACCTCAATCCCAACCGCCCAGGGTAAATTATAGAGTAACCTTCGGAAGGAGTTTCTAGATTCTATGCACACATACTTGTACAGCTTATCTATATAAGCCGTGGAAGAAGCATTTTATTATCCTGGGAAGGAGCAGCAGGCTAGAAATAAACACATTTGTATTTTTAAAAAAGTATATAAATGGAAGTTCTCTCTGGTTTTCTAAGTTATGGGTGATTTCAATGTTCTTTCTTTGTGAAGCATTCTTCATAGAAGAATCAGATAGCCTGTAAATTACAAAAGAAGTTTTAAGCATCTCACTGTTATTAATATCCTGAATTAGTGTGGTACATTTGTTACGGTTGCTGCACCAATATGTATACATTATTATTAGCTAACGCCCACACTTTACATTAAGATTCGCGCTTTGCTTTCTGCAGGTTTTGATCAAGGCCTAATGTCATGCATCCACCATTACAGGATCATACAGAATAGTTTCACTGACCCGAAAAATCCCTTATTCGTCCTTCCTTCCCTCCCCCTGAGCTCCTCAGCAACCACTGGCCTTGTTATTATGTCTATAGTTGTGCTTTTTCTAGAATATCATGTAGTTGGAATTATATAGTATGTAGCCTTTACAGTCTGACTCCTTTCATTTAGCAATATGTATTTAAGATTCTTGCCGAAACTGCTTTGGCTCAGTGTATAGAGTGTCGGTCTGTGGACTGAAAGGTCCCAGGTTCGATTCCGGTCAAGGGCATGTACATTAGTTGCGGGTACATCCCTAATAGGGGATGTGCAGGAGGCAGCTGGTCGATGTTTCTCCCTCATCGACATTTCTAGCTCTCTATCCCTCTCCCTTCCTCTTTGTGGAAAATCAATACAATATATATATATTTTTTAAAAAGATTCTCTCATGTCTTTCAGGGCTGAAATAGCTCATTTCTTCTTATTACTGATAATATTCCATAGTGTGGATGTATCAGTTTGTTAATCCATTTATCTATTGATGGACATCTTGGTTGCTTTCAATTTTGAGCAATTATGACTAAAACTGCTATAAACAATCGTGGAGGCTTGTATGGACCTAAGTTTTCAACTCCATTTAGTTGAGATTCAATTTTAAGGAATGATATTTATTGATCTAGCTCAGCTGACATGTCATTTAACACATGTTTCACATCCCAGATGTCTGAATATCCTTTATGCTCAAAATTCATGCAAGTTGTTTATTGGATCAAGCTGGGTAAGAAATGAGTGAGTTAGAGGAGACGAAGTGTGGATTTACTAGTAGATGAACATATACTAGGGAGATACTTCCTGTTTTTGAAACTTGCTTCTAAAATCCTGACATTGACACATGCATAAGTCTTAAATTTGAATATAAAAACATTCTCATTCTCAAAACTTGTGGAGAGGAAGTACAGAAAACCCAAACTACACTGAACTTGGGGCTGACCCCAGGGCAATGGCAGTGGTGAATCTAAAAATAAATTAAATCCAAAGCACAGCTCAATTTACATTAAACCTCGGGGAAAATTTAATAGAGAGTCAGTAGGAACAAGTAGAAATAGGAGTCACATATTTTAGGGGCCAGGGAAGGCTGAATCACGGAGACATGGAGGATGAGTAATTTCTGGAATGATGATATGGTTACTTGGTGTTATTCCTCAGAACCAAAGTTAATCAGCCTGATGTGCAAATTTGGAGATTATTGCATTTATTTGAATGGTATCAGCTGAGTAACACATTTACTATGTATTTCTATTCATGTATTTCTATTCAATATGAACGAGAGAGAGAGAGAAAGAGAGAGAGAGAGAGAGAGAGAGAGAGAGAGAGAGAGAGAGAGAGAGAGAGAGGGAGGGAGATTTGGATCTGTTGAATGTTAGATGGGTAAGGTTGAACATTAGCCAACTTTCAGAACATTGACATCTAAATATTATGCACAGGGAGTATCATCTTTCACAAAGCCATGATCTCACCACACATAATAAATAATTTAATTTATATTTAGTAAAATGTGAAGTAGTTTCTAGTTTATGCCCAGTTGTATTATAGGAATCCAAACAGTATAGAAATAGAGGTTCGCACTAGCAAATGTTCAATGTGCTTTTTTCCAGACTTCTGTCTTTGAAGTTTTATACAATGTAGGTTTAAATTTTTTTTAACAAATATGGGCTCATCTATGCAACTTTCCTTTTTGTTTGTTAGTTTATTTTGTTCATTAGATTCCACTTGTAAGTGAAATCATATGGTATTTATCTTTCTCTGACGGGCTTCTTTCACTTAACATAATATTCTCTATGCTGTTGCAAATGGTAAGAGTCCCTTTTTTTTTTGTTGTGTAGTATTTCATTGTGTAAATGTACCACAGCTTTTTTATCCACTCATCTGCTGATAGGCACTTGGGCCGCTTCCAAAACTTGGTTATTGTAAATAATGCTGCAATGAACATAGGAGTGCACATATTATTTTGATTTCATGTTTTGGGTTTCTTTGGAGATATTCCCGGAAGTGGAATCACTGGGTCATAAAGCAGTTCCATTAAAAAAAAAAAAAAATATATATATATTTTATTGATTTTTTACAGAGAGAAAAGAGGGATAGAGAGCTAGAAATGTCGATGAGAGAGAAACATCGACCAGCTGCCTCCTGCATACCCCCCATCGGGGATGTGCCCGCAACCAAAGTACATGCCCTTGACTGGAATTGAACCCGGGACCTTTCAGTCCGCAGACCGATGCTCTACCACTGAGCCAAACCGGTTTCGGCCCATTTTTTTTTTTAATAACAAGTTTCTTTTCTTTTTATTTTATTGATTTTCTTACAGAGAGGAAGGGAGAGGGATAGAGAATTAGAAATATGGATGAGAAAGAAACATCAATCAGTTGCCTCTTAAACAACCCCCCCCCCCCCCCACTGGGTATGTGCCCGCAACCAACGTACATGCCTTTGACCATTATGGAACTTGGGACCCTTGAGTCCACAGGCTGATGCTCCATCCATTGAGCCAAACTGGTTAGCACACAGCAGTTCCATTTTTAATTATTTGTTTTTTTAATCCTCACCTGAGGATATTTTTTCATTGATTTTTAGGGAGAGTGGAAGGGAGAGGGAAAGACAAAGAGAAACATCAACGTGAGAGAAACACTTAGATTGGTTGCACAGCCCTGACCAGGGCCCAGGCTGGGGAGGAGCCTGCAACCAAGTTATGTGCACTTGACCAGAATTGAACCTGAGACCCTTTGGTGGCAGGCAAATGCTCTATCCATTGAGCAAAACTGGCCAGGGCCATTTTTAAATTTTTGAGGTAACTCTACCAGTATACTGCTTTCACAGCAGCTGCTGCACTAATCTGCATTCCCACAAACAGTGCACAAGAGTTCCTTTTTCTCCACATCCTTGCCAACACTTGTTTATTGATTCATTGATGATAGCCATTCTGATAGGTGTGAGGTGATACTTTATTGTGGTTTTAATTTGCATGTTTCTGATAATTAGTGACATTGAGCATCTTTTTATATGTTTATTGGCCATCTATATGTCCTCTTTGTAGAAGTTTCTATTCAGGTCCTTTGCCCATTTTTAAAATTAGATTGTTTGTTGTGTTGGTGTTGAGTTGTATGAATTATTTATAAATTTTGGATATTAACCCCTTATCAGATGTATCATTGGCTAATATGTTCTCTCATTCAGTGGGTTGTCTTTTCATTTTGTTGGTGGTTTCTTTTGCTGTGCAAAAACTTTTCAGTTTGATATAGTCCTATTTATTTTTTCTTTTATTTCCCTTGTCCAAGGAGCTATAGCAGAAACAATATTGCTATGAAAAATGTTTGAGATTTTACTACCTATGTGTTCTTCTAGGATTTTTATGGTATTATGTCATTTGCACATAATAACAGTTTTACTTCTTCCTTTCCATTTTGGATGCCTTTTATTTCTTCTTCTTGTCTGATTGCTGCGGATAGGACTTTCAGTACTATCTATATATATAAAAGCCTAAGTGACCATTCAACCATTTGACTGTCAGACTGGTAGCTATGATGCGCAATGGCCACCAGGGGCAAACACTCTGACCAGTAGCTATGGTGTACACTGACCATCAGGAGGAAGATGCTCAATGCAGGAGCTGCTGAGTGGCAACAACTTTGCCGAGTGCCCTCAGGGGATGTCGGACTGCCAATTTCGGCCAGGCCGAGGGACTCCTTTGAGCCCTAGTGCTGCCCCAGGTGCAGCTGGCCGGGGAGGGACTGTGAAAGGTTGGTTCAAGGGCCTGTCTGGTCCAGTCCCGCCCCGCCAGCCACCTTCTAACTAATTTCCTTTCAATGGGCAATGGGCAATGTGCCTCTAGTGTTGAATCCGTGCAACAGGCCTCTAGTGTTGAATAAGAGTGGTGAAAGCAGATATCACTGTCTTACATCTTTTCTTAAGGGAAACGCTTTTCATTTTTGCCCATTGAGTATGATTTGGCTGTGAGTTTGTCATATATGGTCTTTATGATGTTGAGGTATGTTTCTTCTATTCCCACTTTGCTGAGAGTTTTTATCATAAATGGGTGCTGGATTTTTATCAAACACTTTTTCTATATTTATTGATATGATTATGCAATTTTATCATTAATTTGGTTATATAGTGTATCACATTTATTGATTTGCAGATACTGTACCAACTTTGCATTCCAGAAATAAATCCTACTTGATCATGGTGTATCATATTTTTAATATATTATTGGATCCAGTTAGCTCATATTTTTATTGAGGATTTTAGCATCTATGTTCATCAGGGATATTGGCCTATAATTTTTTTCTTTGTAGTGTCTTTACTGGTTTTGGAATTAAGATAATTATATTTCTTTGATTATTAATAATATTGATTCTCTTTTAAAAAGTGCTTATTGAACATTTGTTTTTTGTCTTAAAAGTACTGCCAGTTTATATCTCTTACCTATTTGAAAAACTTTGCTTGTTTACCTTTACACGATTGATTTTAGTTGTTCATTATGTGCATCAATCCTTGATGAATTATAGCTCTGTCTTCTCAGTTTGTCATGTGTCTTTTTCCTTTGTTTGGAACATCTTTTGTTATGGTGAATTTTAATCTTTTTAACTTAAAAATAATTTTATATTAACAGAAAAGTTTCAAAATAGTGCAAAGAATTCCTATATACTCTTCATTTAGATTCTTCAGATGTTAAAGTTCTCTCTCTCTACTTTTGCCCCACCCCATATAAATATTACATATATATTTAATTTATTGAACTGCTTAAAAGTAAGGATATTTTCTTACAAAAACTATTAGCTAGTATGTAGATTCGACTTAAATCTCTTCAATAGTGTCCTATATAGTAAGGGAAGAAAACGTCTGCAATCCATGATTCTGGGTTACCTCCTCCTGTTAGGTTGCTTCATTTTCCTTTAATCTGAAAGAGTTCCTCAGTCTTTCACTATATTTATGACTGGCATTTTTGAAGAACGCAGGACAGTTATTTTGTAGAAGGCCCTTCATTTGAGCTTGCCTGTTTCCTTAATGATTAGATTCAGGTATGCATTTCGAGCAGGAATTTCACAGAAGTGATGCTGTGTTTTTCTCAATATCAGGGGGCAACATGGTGTTTATTTGTCCTGTTCCTGGTGGTAACTTTGGTCCTTTGGTTAAGGTGGTTGTGTTCGTTTCCTGTTGCTGCTGTGTCCAATGACCACAAGTTTAATGACTTTAAACAACACAAACTTGCTAACTTACCGTTCTGGAGGTCAGAAGTCTCACTTGGCTAAAATCAAGATGTTAGCAAGTTTGGTTCCTTGTGGAGGTTCTAGAAGAGAATCTTTTTTCTTGTCTTTCCCAGAGGCTGCTGCCATTCCTTGGCTTCTGGCCCCTCCCTCCATTTTTAAGCCAGCAGCATAACATCTTCAAGTCTTAGTGTGTGTGTCTCTCTCACCTCTGCACCTATCAATCACATTCCCTACTCTTATTCTCCTGTCTTCGTCTTTCTAAAAACTATTTTTATTATTGATTTCAGAGAGGAAGGGAGAGAAGGAAACATCACTGATGAGAATCATTGATCGGCTGCCTCCTGCACAACCCCTACTGGGGAATCAAGCCTGCGACCCCTGGGCATGTGCCTTTCAGTCCCCAGGCGGATGCTCTATTCACTGAGCCAAACCAGCTAGGAACTCTGTGATCACACTGGTTTTACCTGGATAAACCAGGATAATCTCCCCATCACAAGATCTTTAGCTTAATCCCATCTGTAAAATTGTTTTTGTTAAGCAGGTAAACAAATTCACAGTTTCTGGGTTGACGTTGAGGGCGTGCTCAGGGTGCCATTTTTCACTTTAGACCACAGTGTTAGGTGCTAGAAAACACTTAGCACTTCCAGTGACTTTCATAGGTGCTTTCACTGTAAAATTAATGCTTTCCTGGTTGTAATGAATAAGTAGTTCCCTGGAAGATACTTTGAAACTAGGTAAACATACCAGTTTCCTCAAACCTTCATCTATTAATTTTTGATATTATTAATCATCAATCTATTGATGATTCTTGCCTGAATCACTTATTACTAGGATGGTTGCTATATGGTGACTAAAAGTTTTTAACAACTTTCTTGAAGAATAACCGACATATAATAAACTGCCCATATTTAAAGAATACAGTTTAATAGGTTTTGACATGTGGGTACCATCACAATTAAGGTAGCAAACATATCCATCACTCCAAAAGTTTCTTCTTGCCCATTTGAAACCCCTCTTACCTCATCAGCCTCTCTTCCTAGGCAACCAGTGATGTGCTTTCTGTCACTATAGGTTAGCTGCATTTTCTAGAATTTATATAATTGAAGCACAGGAAGCACTTATTTATTTATTTTGGCCTTGCTTCTTTCATTTATCCTAATTATTGTGAGATTTATCCATCTTGTGAGTATTAATAGCTTTTTAATTAGTAAATAATATTCCACTTCATGGGCATATCATAGGTTGTTCATCCATTGACCTGTTAGTGGACATTTTTTGGCTATTGTAAATAAAGGTACTATGAACGTTCATGTACAAGTCTTTGTATAGTGACTTTCTAATTCTGTCTACATAAGTTGGCATTCTACTTAAGGAAGAGCTCCTCCCCTATCCTTACTAGGATTTGTATTTTATTTAATGGATTATAATATGTTACCATCATTTTTTATCTTTTGTAAAATATATATTTTTTGTTGGTTTCAGAGAGGAAGGAAGAGAGAGAAACATTGATTAGTTGACTCCTGCATGCTCCACACTGGGGATGGAGCCCACATTTCAGGCATACTCTGATCCGGGATTGAGCTGTAACCACCTAATTCATAGGTCAATGCTCAACCACTGAGCCAAGCTGGCTGGCTTTCTTTTATATCTTCTAAGTTTGGAGTCATACTTAGAAAAACCTGTTACCTCAATTAAAAACATATATATATATATATATATATATATATATATATATATATATATTCATTCTATATCTCTTACATGTTTGTGAGATCCATGTTTAGACACTTAATTCCTCAGAGACATTTTAGAGTATGATTTTAGAAAGGGTTCGACATTTAGTTTTTGGCAAACTGGAGTGATTGTCATAATAAAATTTATTGAGTAAGCCATCCTTTGATTTTTGGTTTCAAATGTTCCCTTATTATTGTATATATGAAATTTCCATATGTACATAATGCCATTTCTGGAATTTGTTTGTATTTTATTTACTTGATTATCAATTATCAATGTCAGGAATATACTTTACAAAGTTTCAGTTACTTTATACTCTTTTTATATGGTAGTGTAAGTCCTCACTCATTATTTATCTTGTAACATTTTATGGGCTATTTTCATTTATCTACTTTTTTAGGTGGGCTTTAGAATGAACTTAGATAAAAACAATAACCCTTATTTGTTTTGTTTTTTAATATATATATATTATTTATTATTTGATAGTTTTACAGACATCTCCACTCATTCCCGCCCCCCCCCCCCCCGTGACTCCCTTTACCCTCCTCCAGGTTTAAGTGGTTATTGTTGACATACTAGTATAAGAAAGCTATTGCTTTTTAAAAATATTTATTTTAGTTCCTAGATTTGTACTTGATATCCCTGGCTTCCTAAATAGATGTTTACATCATCTAGAAACAATGTCAATTTCTGATATTTTTGCCTCTTAAAGTGATTAAGTGAAAGGTGTTACCCTGGAAGTGCAGGCATTTACAGGGCTTTGCTGTGGAAGCTTTGGTGGTGCCTTGGGTTCTGGTCTTCATGTCCTTGCCAGGAGCCTGCTGAGGGTGGAATCCTTACCAGCTGCAGCTTTGGCGCACATGTCAGAATCAGCTGCTCTGTTCCCACTCGGAGTTGGGTAGGCGCTGGCTGGGTTCCCGGTGTCCCACTGGCACCCTCCTGATCCCGGCACGACTGCTTCAGCTTCAGTCCCTGCTGGTTTGAGCTTGGGATTTCTAGGGCTCTGGAAAGTTTGTGCAATTTTTTCTCCTTTAGTTTGGGAAGCATTTGACCACTTCAAAGCACATGATCTCATTTGATCTTCCCAGTGATCCCTATTTTACAGTCTAGTAAATTAACAATAAGAGAGAGAGAGCTAATAGCTCAAAGTCATAAGGCTTGGGCATGGCAGAACTGGGACTCAAACCCAAGTCTGGGGTTAAAGCCTTCTTGAATTGCAAGGAAATGGACTGACAGAAAGTTAGATGTGGTCCTTGTCCTACAATAAGAGAAGCTGTGCAATTGAATGATTTAAGAATACAGATTTTAGTTTATCTCAGAACACAGATTTTGATCCTCAGTTTCCTGCCCTATAAAACAAAGGTAATAACATAGTCTATTTCAATAGGATTGTTATAAGAATTAAACAAGGACCATGGTTGGTTTCTCACGTAGGGGTGTCGAACTCAATCAGAGAAGGGGCCAAAATCTAAAATCCAGCCTAAATCGCGGGCCGAATGGTTTACTGAACAGTCATAAACTGACAATGTCATAAACTGACAGCGGAGTGCAGTGATGACAGCGTGGTGCGGGCCACATTGCAAGGCCTGGTGGGCTGGATTTGGCCCGCGGGCCTTGTGTTTGACACATGTGGGTTAGAGCATTGGCCAGCACTCCAAGGGTCAAGGGTTTGATTCCTGGTCAAGGGCATATACCTGGGTTACAGGTTTTATTTTTATTTTTTAAATCTTTATTGAGATTATTACAGATATCCCTCATTTTCTCCCCATTGCCTCCCTCCACCTGGTTCCCACCCTGCCCCAGGCCTTCACCGCCCTATTGTCTGTGTCCATAGGTAATACATTATATGCATATAAAATTTTTCTTTAATCTCTTTTCCCTCTACCCCCTTCTTTCTGAGAATCATCAGTCTGTCCCATTTCCATGTTCCTGATTCTATTTTATTCACTAGTTTATTCTGTTCATTAGATTTCTTACTCATTTATTTTGATTTTTAGATTCAATTGTTGATGAGTCTGTACTTATTGCCATTTTGTTGTTCATATTTTTATCTTTTTCTTCTTCCTCTTCTTAAAGATTACCCTTCACCATTTCATATAATACTGGTTTGGTATTGATGAACTCCTTTAGCTTTTTCTTGTATGTGAAGCTCTTTATCTGACCTTCAATTCTAAATGATAGCTTTGCTGGGTAGAGTAATCTTGATTGTAGTCCTTGCTGTTCATCACTTTGAATATTTCCTGCCACTGCCTTCTGACCTGCATAGTTTCTGTTGAGAAATCAGCTCACAGTCATGTGGGCATTCCCTTGTAGGTAACTAACTGCTTTTCTCTTGCTGCTTTTAAGATTCTCTCTTTGTCTTTAGCCTTGGCATTTTAATTATGATGTGTATTGGTATGGCCCACTTTGGACTCCTCTTGTTTGGGACTCTGTGCTTCCTGGACTTGCAAGCCTATTTTTCTCACCAGGTAGGGGAAATTTTCTGTCATTATTTCTTTAAATAGGTTTTCTTTTCTTTTTGGGGGGATATTCCAATTTGTTTATTTTTAAACAAAATCTCCAAAGTAACAAATGTTGTCAATTGCTTTTTTTCCAGTGAAGGACAAAACAAATTTATTGTTGATATGCAACACTTCTGGGAGAAGTGCATCTAGCTGCTGCTCAGTATATCCCTCTTCCCCCCCTTTTTTCAGCATTTAAAATCTCTTTTTTCCCCCTTTCTTTATTGATTAATGTATTACATATGTGTTCTTATTCCCCCATTCCCCCTTTCCTGGTGCCTGTGTCCATTGGTTAGGCTTGTATGCATGTATACAAGTCCTTTGGTTGATCTCCAAATAGGTATTCAATATCTTGCTCTCTTCTTCTGGCACCCCTAAAATGGGAATGTGCATTCTTTTTTCTTTTTGCTCTTCTAGTTGAGTGTTTTTTTTTTTTGTTTTTTTTTTGCTTCCTCATATTTCAAATTGTTTATTTGATTCTTAGAATCCTCTACTATTGAATCTATTTGGTTTTATGTCTTTGGGTGAAAGAGGTAGGGAAGTAAATTAGAAAGAAAGATTAGGGGTAAGAGCATAGTGAGATAAGTGAAGTCCTTAGTCATTGTCCCAAGTCTATTGTTGCCATACAGCAGGGGTCCTCAAACTTTTTAAAGTGGGGGCCAGATCACGGACCCTCAGAGAGCTGGAGGGCCGGACTATATGAACTACTAATTCCTACTGTAACACCTCGGCTGCGCTCACTGCCCAAAAAACCTGGCGGGCCGGATCAGACTCCTCTGCGGGCCGCATGTGGCCCGCGGGCTGTAGTTTGAAGACCCCTGCCATACAGTATTGAATAAATAACAGATTGGGATAGTATTGCTGGTTGAGGTTTAAGCTCTTTCTTTGTGGGTGGAGGCAGTGATAAGGAGAACTTCTCTTCCCAGAGTCTTATTTTCTTCAGCTGTAAAGCCTGGAAATCATTCATGTCTGACTGTGTTTTTGGAACATGCTGTGGTCCTTTAATGCAACATGTGACACATTTACGCATCATATGCCCAAGGGTCAAACAAATGCAGCCTATGTATGCAATGCAAAATCAGCAGCCTCCTCTCCACGCTTAGGGCTCCGTGCTTCCAAAAGGCATCAATGCCACTTTGCGTTTTTTAATTCAGAATTGGGGGCTTTAAAATGAAAAGCAAACCATGGAGTCTTCTCTGGCCTCTTCTCCCTTTGCCCTTTCCAACAGTCATTCTCTCTCGGCTCCCTTCTGCTGTGTTCTGTGGTTGCCTGAGAATGTACCCTGCTTTCTTCTTGTAGCCAGCTCCTCCTCTGGGCGGGAACCCTGATTGCTCTTCTGTCTTTTGTAATTTCTGTGGCAGCATTTCTCAAATGGTATTACAGTCACTTGGGGGTGGACTGTAAAAAAAAAAAAAATCGTTATTTCCCCTCCCCTAGGACTGGGGTGGGACCTAGAGGGTCTGCATGCTTACCAAGCTGATTCTAGTCTTTGGAACCCACACCTGGAGCAATTGTGTGTAACAGACATAGTGATGGCATGGCCCTGAGAGGTAGCACAGAACCAGATGTGGGATGCTCTGAGGCAGCACTTGCAGTTCTGATGGAGGCTTTGGAGGGTGCGGGTGCTCTTTGCTTCCTCTTTGCTTCTGCACCTTCTGCCTGGAGGCCATGTGCAAAAGGAGCCTGGAAACAAGTTTTCAGAGGCCTCTGCAGCGGGGTGCTCAGGGATTAAGGCTAGGCATGAGGGGTTTTCAGGTGATTTGACAGCCTGAGTGAAACCAGCCTTGAGCATTAGAGCTGGCGGGCAGCCCCCTTAGACTTCCTCCCTTTCTGAACCCACACCCCTACCTGCTTTGGATTGCTCACTGGTCTGCTCATGATAAGTTTGTTTTTATTATTCTTGGGCTCATACATCTGCTGGATGTGGTACCGATGTGCTCACTGCTGGATCTGCTGAATTTTTTGTTTAAACCCTAAGTGGCTTTGTGATTAAAGTATAAATCCCTTGATTAAACTTGAGCATTATTAAACTTTACGTTCTGGGTCTTAGGAGGTTTTCTGGGTGCTTGGATCTGCTCATCCTTTCTTGTTCATCTCCTGCCTCACCCAGGACTCCAAGACTAGGTCCATTTCCAAGGCTGGGCCTCTCCATCCTATCAGCTTTTTTTTTCCCTTTTAATTTTTTGAGGTTTAATTTATATAAGATGAAACACACAGATCAATGAGTTTTAAAAACTGCATATACCTGTCCAATCCACACCTCTATAGGAAGATCTTGATAGGAATGTGGGTCACATGCATGTATCCATTTCCAATGCCAGGAATTTCCCAAATGGCCCTTCCCAGTCCACCCTTCCTGACTCAGCCAATCAGTGTTCTTATGTGTTTTTCCATAGAAATAAATCCTACAACTGCTTGCCTGTCCTACAATTTCATATAAATGGGGTCATACCATAAACACCTTTTGCATTTAGTATCTTTCACTAGGATAATGTTTTTTGCAGTTCATTTGTGTTATTATCCGTCAGTAGTTCTTTCCTTTTTATTGCAGAGTAGTATTCCATTGTATAAATAAACCACAAATTGTTTATCATTCAAAAATTGTTAGGGATTTGGGTTGTTTCCAGTTTGGGGCTATTGTGAATAAAACTCCTCAGAACATTCTTGTGAAAGACTTTTTTGTGGACGTATGTTTTCATTTCAATGGGTAAATGCTTATTGTTGGGTCCGCGCTGAAAGAAAACAGGCCAAGAGACGTTGTGAGAGCTGAAGAAATCTTATTACCTTATGTCACCCTGGGCTGAGACCAGTGTATGGGTGTCAGCCCAAGGGGATGGGTAGGTTCTCTTATATAGGGTCAGGACGTGGGTGCAGAGTTGGTCAAGGAGAGGGGAGGGCATGAGTCACTCAAGCGAGTCAAGGGAGGAGAGTGCACAGGTCAGGCAGGCGAAGAGAAGTTCATCTTATCTCGCTTCCGCGGGGGCCGCCATCAGGCACTGCCATCTGCCCCGAGCTATGGGGAAAAGGTTATAACAACATATATTACATGCCCAAGCAGGAGAGATTAGGGGTAGTTCATCCTAATACTTATAAGTAGAATTTTGGGTATGTGTACGTTCAGCTTTTGAGAAATCACCATCTTCCAATATGATCATACCCTTTTTACACTTCCATCAGCAACGCATGAGAGTTATGATAATTCAATCTCCTTGCCTACGTTCAGTACGGACCTTAATTTTAGCTGTTCTAGTAGGCATGAAGTAGATATCATTGTGATTTTACTTGAATTTCCCTGTGATATTGAACAACTTTTCATGAACTTTTTGGCCAGAAGAATATCTTATAGGAAGTGTCTTTTTATGAAATGTTTGTGAAGTTCAAGTATTATGCCCAGTTTTTATTGGGCTGCTTATATTTTGATTATTATTTTGTTGGATTGTTTAAATATTTTGGATACAAGTCTTTTGACCGATATATGTATTGGGAATATTTTCTCCCACTTGGTGGCTTGCCATTTAATTTTCTTAACAATTTCTCTGATGAGCAGAGGTTTTTAATTTTGATGAAGTCCAATTTTTCAGTCTTTTCTGTTGGAGTTCATAATTTTTGTGTCCTCTTTAAGAAATATTTCCAATTCTCAAAGGTATTTTCCCATTGGTTCTTCGGAAAACTTTATAATTTAGTTTTACATATATTTTATAGTTGAATCTATGATCCATCTCAAGTTAATTTTAGGTCAAGTTTGAGGAATGAGTAGAGGCTTTCTGCTCCCAGAGGTTTACACAGTTGTCCCAGGGACATTTGCTGAAAAGACTGTCATTTCCTCACTGAATAGCTTTGGCACCTTTGTTGAAATTCAACTGATAAGTGGGTTTCTTGATTCCATTCCATTCCATTGATCTATTGGTCTATTCTCAGGTCACTACTAGGCTGTTTTGATTACTGTAACTTCATAGAACATTTTGAAGTCAGATGGTATGAATTAGAGCCAAATGAGATGTAACAAACACTCGAGGCATTCAGAAGGAGAGGAGACCATAGGGCAAATTAGTTGAGGATGACTTCAGAGAGGAAATGGGATTTGAACTGGCTCTGAAGTAGAGGTTGGGTTTAAGTGAAGAGGAGGAGACGCCATTGCCACTGAGGGAAAAGCATGTGCAAAATTGCTGGGGTGGAAATGGACACTGCCCGTTTGGAAGACAGGGAAGAGCCAGTGTGGGGAAGGCTGGGGAAGAGAAGTAAGATGTAATGCGAAGAGGGCTCTGATTACCAAGCTGAGGATACTGGGGTTATGGGTTTGGCACACCCACCTCTGATGGCAGATCTGTGATGCTATCTTGGTGCTCATGAAGACTTTTTCTACTTCGCCCATGCTCTCTGAGTAACATAGGAAGGAGTTTCCAGGCCATATCGTGCACATCTTTGAAATTGGTCTTGGGCACTCTTTGTTTTCTCTTGGGGATTTCCTTTCTTGATTGCCTCTGTAATCCAGTCAGTCCTCCAAAGCAGCAGTTCTGTTTTTTTCAGACTGGTGGCCAGAGGTGTGGTAATTTGGTTTCTTTGTAGGAAACCCTGGCCTAGCTCCATCTTCCCTGTCCAGATCAAAGAGTCTACACACCCTTAATTTAAAACAAGGAAACCACCTTTTCCAAATGAGTAGCATGGAACAGAGAACCCTCTGTCTACAAATCAACATTGATATTGAGTATTTGAACCTATTCATTCACTCAGGAATCTTGGTTTTCGTTGTTCTTGTTTCATGCATCTGGCTGGGAACACAATAGGTGGCTTCATCCTACAGAATTTTACTGTATTTAAGCTGGATGTGTTTGTGTGTGTGTGTGTGTGTGTGTATGGTCCAAGATGTGGAAGAAGCCACAGGCACTTGTAGTGGAGCTGGGACAGCAAAGCTACTCACCAAACAGCGAACTCAGAAGCTGGGAGCTCTGGTTACTCAGAAGGCTTCCAGAAAACTTGGAAGTGGAGAGGCTGGATTGGATTCAGGAGAGGATAATGTAAGCATCATCTTAGAGTTGCCACTGAGCTCTGCTTTTCACGGGGCTGTAAGAGACCTACCTGGCTGAGACAGAAGAGTTGGTGTATGGAGGAGGTGGGTGGAGAAATGAAGCTTTAGTGGAGGCCATTTTTAAGGCTTCCCAAGGCCTAAATCTGTGCTCAAACAGCAGCTAGCAATGGAATTAAGTGTATTTCTAACTTAGATTTATCTACATGTCTCTATATAAAATTTGTTATATGTATAATAATGCCTGTGTTAATGCAGTGGGATTTATGGCCAGTTTAGTTTCTGAAAGCCACGTTGACATCAGCCTCAGATGCTGGCCCTGCTGGACCTCTTTGGGACCCACCAATCTGCTCAGCCAGGCAATGACAAATGGCAGCAAATGGAAGAGAGGACTTCTGCTTCTCCATGTCCTAGGCTAGGTAGAAAGGTGTTTTCAGGTGTTCCCATACACTCCAGGGCAGAGTTGCACTTCTCTCAGCTGACTGGGATGTGGGGAATGATCTGGTTGAGCTGGGCTGGAGTGAAGGAGCTCAAAACTCTCAGGACCACCCTCCCTGAGGACTAAAGCCAGAGTCACCATTTGGGGATAGAAACCAGGGAGCCAGCCTTACTTTACAGGGACCACTTTAGTGGCTGTTCCTTGGAGTCCCTGATTGGTTGGTTTGGGGAGTTGAGGGAACTTTGAGTTTTATAATGTACCTCATCTAGGGCTAATGCTTTGGAAGGCTTGGGCAGATTCCTCCAACCTTGAAGCACTAATAGAGTAAAATAGGAATAAACTGCTAATTTTAAATTTTAAAAAATTCTCCCCTCTTTCCCCCCAACCAAACTGGGACCATGTGGAGCATGCTGATTGCTGGCTTCCCTCCATGCTTCCCAATGGGAAGCCAGACCTTCAGGGATGCTTGCCCTTTACAGCAATACCCTTGACCCTGGGCTTATTGGTTTTATGAGAAGAGATGTTAGGGTCAGGCTCTCATATTCCCAGTCCTGGCCTGATTTAGGTCAGGCTCCCATGTTCCCAGTCCTGGTAGCAGCCCAGAGCCCTGACAGTTCCCTCATCCATGTGCCTCTCAGTCCTCGGCCACTTCCTTCCTGTATTGTGGCCCCTTCAGTTTCATAATTTTAAAAATTCTTCCACAGCTACATGCATTCTTACTTCTTCTATTTTGGTCTCATATGTCTTGGAGGTAGCGTGTTTCAAGAACTTCCCATTGTGGGCTTCCCCCATATTTTCAGGCCTCGGGGCTTCCATCTGTGCTGTTCCTGGTCTGACAAGGATGGTTTCTTTTTCACCAGAGTCCGGACATCCTCAGCACCATTGGCTACGACAGCATCATCCTTCATCTGAACAATGGCCGCAAGAATTGCAAAGAGTTTGAAGACTTTTTAAAAGAAAGGTATACGCTGTTTCCTCTCTGAAGACAGAGGGAAGACAGGATGCTTCCACACTAACAAGGAACAATTCACTGCTTCATGGAACTTGCTCATCTGGTGTGGGATGCTTATGGGACCTGGGACTCGGTCTGCCGAGTTTGGGCCATAGGCTGATGTTGCTTCATGGTTGTGTTTCATGGTTCACAAGACCCCCTGCACTAGGTTATGGGATGCTTCCCAAGACATAAATGATATTTTTGTCCTAAAGTTCTTAAAAAACCAGTTGGAGAGATAAGACTTATGAGTGAAGCACCAAACAAAATGTAATAAAGCATTAAGTTGTGTGATACCCATGACATTGAGGGACCTCACGGGAGAGGGATATTGTGGAGGACTGGCCAAAAGAGGGGGGCGTGGGAGCTTCGTGGAGGAGGAGATCCTTGAGGTGGCCCTCTGAGGGTTTGGTGGATTTGATAGGTGGAGGGATATCCAGATATATGTGGGGGAACAGTACACTTGAAAATGAGAATGAGCATGACCCATGTGGTGGGTGGGGGCAGGGAGCAGAAGAGGGGCAGAGCCTGATTCAGAGACCACTGGGGATCAGGGAGCAGTGACAAAGATGTGGGACAGGTCATGGCACTCCACATGGCAGTATGGCTTGGTGGCAATGGGGATACTAGTTTGCCTTATAGGATTCTCTTTCCTTTTTTACTTTCTTTAAAAATTTAGTTATTTATTTATTGGTTTGAGAGTGACAGCAAAATGAGAGAAGAAATATTTCAGTTCATTGTTCCACTGATTTATGCATTCATTGGTTGCTTCTTATATGTTCGTTGACTAGGGTCGAACCTGCAACCTTGGTGTATTGGGACGATGCTCTAACCAACTGAGTTACCTGCCAGGGCTTGTTTTCTTTTTCTTAATGTGTATGATTTTATTTTATTTTTTAATTCTATACTTAATGAAGTGAGTTAGTGTATGGAACTTTCTCATCTGGAATACTCCATTGTGATTCTGAATGGAGTGCTTTGTAGGGGTGGTGGCCAGGTTAGGGCTCTTAATTGTGTATTGCAACACAATACTGAGTAAGGAGGAGGGAAGCATGCTTGTGGAACACCTTTAAGCATGGAATCCTGCACCACTTGTAGATTAGAGGGAATTTGTATTTTAGAGAGTGGTATTTTATCTGAGCTGCTCTCAAAGGTGCAGTTTTGCCTTCAAGGGGCCTGAGAATCAGCCCTGAGTAGGACTTATAACCCTCTCTTCTGTTCCACTTAGGGCGTCAATTGAAGAGAGATATGGCAAAGATCTGCTCAACCTCTCTAGGAAGAAGCCATGTGGACAGTCTGAGATCAAGTAGGTGCCACACTTCTTTCTGGTTTCCAGGTTGGTTCTACTGCCGAGGCCCATCACTTTAGAGGAAAGAGCTGGCCAGGAGGGCGAAGTGTCTTGGATAATGACAACTTTTAACTTATTTCATTTCAGTTGTGAAAAATTTGGAAAAAATAGGTTAAAGTGAACTATGAAGCTACAACTCATTATTAATATTTTTAAGTTTCCCTTGAAGTCCTTTTCTATGTATACTTTTCATAGGTCGGGTTACATTATATATAACTTTATAGTAGAAATTTAATAGAGAGTCTTACACACACATACACACACACACACACACACACACACACACACACGGATGCACGCATGCCTATATACACATGCATAGTTTGTGATAGCTACAAGAGACTGTTTTTGCACCATTTATAGTTCTTACTACCAATGTGAGATTTCTATACTATAGTTATTTATTCTTCCATCATTCCTGGCTTCATGGGCAGTCAGTCATATAAGAACCAATACTTAGAAAGGCTTCATAATCAGCTTAATGCTCTTTGCTGTCACCTTTGAAATTCTTACTAGTGTATAAACAGGGGATCCCAGATTTTCATTTTGCAGCGGATCTCACACATTTTGTGGCCAGTTCTTTGCATATGGAAATTTCTAGATTGTTTCTCCAAAATAAGAATGTTGTTGGGGGTGTGGGCGGGGCATCGGGAGAACTAGTTCAGACTTTGCAGGCCTCTGCAGACCCAATCACATTACATACTGACCTGCATACTGCTTTGCTGTGCTATTTATAGCTGCAAAGAGGTCTGTGTCCTCTCAGAGGTCTGAATGGGGCAGTCATGATATTGTCATTCCTTTTCTCTTGCTTCTAAAATACATGCATATACACATGCCCACATGCACTCCAAGATTACAAAGTACTAGATCAGTGAAAATGACAAAAATGTTGGGAGATAGGTAAAATATTTATAGTTGTATAAACCTAAAAAATTGTTACCCACAGACATAGGACAATAATACAAAGAAAAAAATTTTAACTTAATGATTATTTTTTATTTTTTATGTTGTAAATGAAAAGTTTAAAAACATACTGAACTCTGACTGGTGTGGCTTAGTTGGTTGAGTGTAGTTCTGTGCACCAAAAGGTCACAAGTTTGATTCCTTGTCAGGGCACATATTCAGGTAACAGGTTTGATCCTGGTTGGGGTGTGTGTGGGAGGCAACTGATGTTTCTCTCTCACATTACTGTTTCTCTCTCTCTCTCTCTCTCTCTCTCTCTCTCTCTCTCTCTCTCTCTCTCTCTCTTCCTTCCTCGATCTCTAAAAAAATAAATTAAAATGTATTAAAATAAAAAATAAAATAAAAACACATTAAAAGGAAAAAGACAAACATAAGAAACCCATCACCTAGATTTCATAATTATCCACATTTGCCATATTTTGTTCATATAACTTTGGGACTTTAATTTAAACCTGGAACAGCTATTTCTCAAAATATACTTAGCTCCTTTTAATGACCAATCAGTCATGTTTAGAGATGAGACTCTTAAGTTCTGGCATTGATCATGTCACAGAGATGTCCCTGCTTCTAGGGGACAGATTTTAATAACATGAGTTCATATTAATATTTCCAATTCCAATTTCACTTTTCAGGGTTTTACTTAGCTTCCTTAATTTTATATTCATTTCCTCTTAAATGGGAAATCTTACTTCCTGACATAATTATTAGCATAATTATTTGCTTTATATGATAATATATATCAAAAATTTTCAAAATAATATCACTATTGTTACTAACAAGAAAACTTGTGAAAAAAGTTCACCCTTTTCTTGCAGTTCCTTTTGATCTCAGGCTATATTTCACTAAGAATCCTGTGTTCTTAGGTCACTTAAAATTTCATTTTCTCTCTGTCATTATGTAACCAATTTTATATTAAGTTCATTTCAGTTTGTTTTAAAATTTAAGGATTCTTTTCTTTTTTTCTGTTTGATTTAGTTTTATTTTTTGAATATGTAAAATATTTACATGTTCACAGGTCAAAACCGGGTAGACTTAGGCAAGCTGCACTGTTATTCCAGCAGGATTTTTAAAAATTAGTGGGTCAGCTGACACCCCTACCTCCCAAAAAACAACCAATAACACTTATTTATAAAATATATAAGGTGTTTGGCAAAATATCCAAAACCTTTTGAGGTGATGTGATGGGTAATAGCCACATTCTCTCACATAGTTCTTGGAAAATATATTTAGTGGAATGAGTCTGATCCAAAATGGTGTCTCTTATATTGTTACACAGTTGACTGGAACCTGAGTAAATTCATAGAGAGACTCTGGCCCCGTTCTCTTCTGTCCCGTGAGAAAAGCCAGTCAGTTCCCTAATTTATGATTACACACCTCAGAGAGGAACACCCAGTAGGAGATGAGAACTGGGGGCCTCGCTGCCAGGTTGAAGTGAAAGGCCATTTAGGTGACTTGTTTTTATCACCTCCAGGATTATCTTTAGAAAGTGCCCTATGAGAGTGAGTGACTTCGCTTCTCTATGGGCTAGGTAGGATTTGTCACCTCCTCGGCTTTACTGAGGGCCTCTGGCCTCTGGCCTCTGATGGGCCTACTTAGGGTTTAAGGCCAAAGTGCTTGTCAAAAGGGTGGTAGAGCCCTGGCCGTTGTGCTCAGTGGTTAGAGCATCTGCGCATACATTGAAGGGTCTTGGGATAGATTCCCGGTCAAAAGCATATACCTGGATTGCAGTTCAATCCCTGGTCCAGGTCTGGGAGGCAGTCAATCAATGTGTCTCTCTCACGTCAATCTTTTTCTTTCTCTCTCTCTCTCCCTCTGTTCTCTCTCCCTCCCTCCCACTCTCTCTAAAAATCAATGGGAAAAAAATATTCTCAGGTGAGGATTAACAAAGAAAAAAAAAGTTGGTAAACTATTTCCTTGTTGCAAAGTAATGAAGAACAGCAGGGAGACGAGGAGATGACCATTGCCAGGCTGCCACCCCCAAAGTTAGATTCCGCCCCTTCTGAAGTCTTGATCTTTTGCTGTCCTTTTAAGCTTGGGGGCTAAGATGAGTCTAGAACTGTGGGCCAAGGGGTATATGCAGTGGCATTAGAAGGAGATTGTACAGCCAATTTCCAGAACTTGACATTATATATGTACTTGTTTTTTAGCACCCTGAAGCGAGCCCTTGAAGTCTTCAAGCAACGTAAGTGATTCTTTAAAAACGTATTTACTGTCCTTGGCAAGCTCTGTCTGTCATCAAAAGGTGGATTTTCATTTGAACAGAAATCTCACATTGGGTGGAAAAAATGAAAGAACTCCTAAGGTGAGAAATAGCTCTGCAGAGTTGACATGAGCTGGAGAACCTTCCACACCTGCATGTCGGGCTGTGCATTTGACTTCCTTACAGAAGTGGTTCTCACACGTGAAGTCCAGGTTGAGGCTCTGGCATTTGGTTGTCAAGGGGTCCTGTCCAGTTCTAATAGTCCCCAGGCCCGTTACTCAGAAGCTCCTTTTGAGGCTTTCTGTTCTTCAGAATACTTGGTGCTTCCACACTGAGGAGTTTAACCCAGGCACGGTATGTACCTGTGCCCAAAGTGTTTCTGTAGCCAGTTGAGTGGTTCTAGAGCTTGGTAAGGTTAACCATATAAATATTCATCTTAACTTTTCCATAGGTGTCCTCTTCCTCCTTTAACTCATCAATGAATGCATTTCTCAAGATGTGGACAGTGTCTTCATGTTTCTTGCATGCCCACAAGGCCAACCATGGTTAGCCCAGGGGAACTTCAGCATAGGCTGGGTCTCCTCAGCATATTTATTTGCTGTTATTGTCCTTGTTTTCTTTTTTCCCAACAAGTAGCTTCATTTTATTATTAAAAATAGATATTTATATTAAAAATTCAAATGAGACAACTAACTGTGAACAAGATAGCGAACACCCAAGTATTCAGTTCTCAGTACTAAGCAGTTACAGGTGAATATGCCTCCAACATTTTTATACCATATACACAGTTATGTTTGTATCTATTCAGATAAATAAATAGGATCACACCATGGCAATGCATCAATATCTATGGGGTGCAGCTGGTTTGGCTTAGTGGATAGAACATCAGCCTGAGGATTGAAGGGTCCCAAGTTCGATTCTGGCCAAGGGCACATCATGCCTGGTTTGCAGGCTCTTTCCCCCCCACCCCCCAAGTAGGGGGCATGCAGGCTGCAGCCAATCAATGATTCTCTCTCATTGATGTTTCTATCTCTCTCTTCCTCTCCCTTCCTCTCTGAAATCAATAAATATATATACATATATTTAAAAAAAAACTTTACCAAAATCTATGGGGTGGCACATATGTTCCTAAATTGCTTTTAAAATGAAAAATATCAATTTTTAATCATGCTAGCAGTTTGCTATATATCTTTCCAGACCTTTATCTATGCATTTACAGCTCTTAGTCTCTCTCTCCTTTCTCTCTAATTGCAGACACACACACACATGTACAGACATACATGAGATTATACTATGCATATTCTCTATAATTTAGTTTTTCAATTGATAGGATAGCATAGACATCTTTCCATTTCAGTTCATGTGGATCTGCCTCATTCTTTTACATTAAATTTTTTTTGATCCTACAAAATGCCAAATTTCTTCCAGAAAGGTTATATTGATTTTTCCCCTTTCAGCAGTACTGTTTTTCCCCATGTTCTCCAATACCACAAATTTTAATACTTAAAAATTTTGTCAAACTGAAAGATAAAAAATTATGTTTCTGTGTTTTATTTAATTTATTATTATTTTTAATCCTTACCTGAGGATATGTTTTTATTGATTTGAGAGAGAGAAAGAGAAGAAGGAGAGAGGGGAGGGAGTGAGGGAGAGTGGGGGGAAGAGAGAGAGAGAGAGAGAGACAGAGAGACAGAGAGACAGAGAGACAGAGAGACATTGATCGACTGCCTCCCACACATGCCCTAACCAGGGATCGAACCTGTGACCCTTCGGTGCACAGGATGACACTCCAACCAACTGAACCACACTGGCCAGGGCTATTTCAATGTTTTAAAATTTTGCATTTTTGTGTTAAGGCTGAATATATTTTCTAATGTTTATAGGCCATTGAGCTGATCTTTTTTTTTTATATTTCAAGTTCTTTAACCAACTTTTTATACTGGGATATATATATATATTTCTTTTGTTTTGTGAATACTTTTAATATAGTTATTTCCTTTTTTGTTATACAAATTGCAAATACCTTTTTTGGGTCATGTATCTTTTAACCTTGTTCAAGTTATCTTGACACAGACAAATTAAAAAATATTTTTAGATCAGATCTCTTAGTCTTTCTAGCTTACGTACTATACTTTAATTTGTTTTCATAGAACAAATTGTAAGTAAGATTAACATTTTAAGTTTTCTACTGTAGAGGTAAGCCATGCTTATTGCAAAGGTTTTACATAAAAACCAACGGGGGGTGGGGGGGAATCAACAATAACCTTTCTCTCCAGAGATAACTTGGTAGCCAAAATTTTGGTGTATGACTTTCTTAAAAATGCTCAGGCACATGAGATGTTAGAGATCCTTAGAGCTCACCTACTGAAAACTAAGGATGGGATTTGAAATTGTAGTGGGTTTAGGAATGTCTCTTAGCACGTAAGCTCCATGAACTTCTCCCTGGCCCTGGACATACAGTAGGTTAGTAACAGCTAGAGGTAGAAGGTTAAGCGAAAGCCCTGCCAGCCTTGATCTTGTTGGTCAGAGCATTGCTGGGCACATGGATAGTCTCAATAAATGTTGGTGACTAAGTGTAGTCAGTTAATTTAGCCACTTGTTTAAAAATTCTGTATATAATTTTAAAATGTGTACAGTTTTGCATATTATATGTCTACCTTGTTTACCATTTTTTGAAATTCTTTTGCAGAAGTAGACAATGTGGCACAATGTCACATTCAGCTCGCACAGACTCTAAGAGAAGAGGCCAGGAAGCTAGAAGAATTCAGGGAAAAGCAAAAGCTACAACGGAAAAAGGTCTGGCTTGCATATGTGTTAAGATATTGCCTTTCTTATGGTAGAATACTCAAGGCTTGCTTGTTCATTCAACTCCTTGGCTCGGTTCCCACGCTCGTGTAAACATGCTCTTGTTTTAACCTATGGGATTATTTATTGGAAAACTATGTGGAGACTCATGGTTCTGTCCCCAGTTACCCCCCCAGGCCACTTCTTTTTACAATTTTTGCTAGATGTAGGGTTCCAGCCTGCTTTCCTCTTCTTCTCATATCTGCTGCCACTATTTAAGTTCTGACTGGAAAGGGGAACCCCCTCTTTCTTCAGTAAAGTCTAGCATAGCCACAATGGAGAGCTTCTAGATCACACTTCTCCTCCTGGACAAGGAAATAAAGGGAGGGTAAGAGGTAGAGGAGACTCACTCCGTGGAGACCAGAATGTAGTCCAAACTCTCTGTTTTACAAGTTGGGTAATCAGTTCTTGTCTTCAGAGCAGATGTACATAAACTCTTTTTCATTGGGATTTACTCTGGCCAACTACATGTAAGGAGATGCGAGTGAGCAAGTTAAGAAAACTGGAAAATATTTGGGGAAGTTATAAAGATCAAGTGTTACTTATACTAGACCAGCCACTATTCTGACTCCTTTCTATTTTTTAAAAAAAAGGTTTTTAAAACTGATTTTTAGAGAGTGAGAAATGGAGAGAGAGAGAGAGAGAGAGAGAGAGAGAGAGAGAGAGAGAGAGAGAGAGAGAGAGAGAGAGAACATCTATGTGAGAATGGAACAGTGATAGGCTGTTTCCTGCACACCCCTCACTGGGATTGAGCCTGACCCTCCCTTATGTTCAATTCCTAAAACATTGCTTTGCCTCTATTGTCATTTTGTGAGAAGCTCTTATAGCTTTGCCTTTTACTAGCCAGGAAGGCTAGAAACTATCATTTAAGGAATACCATATTAAGCACTTCCACACAAATGCAAGCTTCAGGTACCAGGTTTCAGGGGTCTCTCTGGGCCAAAGTATTTTTCAGAGCAGAAATAATATGTATATTATACCCACTATTGGATGGGAAAACTTTTTTGGCTGATATTGCCAGCCCTGCCCACCTCTCTAGAGGAATTGCAAACTTCAAGCAGCAAAATGCCATAGACCAGTGGTCGGCAAACTGTGGCTCACGAGCCACATGCGGCTCTTTGGCAACTTGAGTGTGGCTCTTCCACAAAATACCACTTTCAGGTGTGCATGTACAGTGCGATTGAAACTTCGTGGCCTATGCGCAGAAGTTGGCTTTCGGCTCTCAAAAGAAATTTTAATAGCTGTACTGTTGATATTTGGCTCTGTTGACTAAAGAGTTTGCCGACCACTGCCTTAGACAACCAAGGTCCATGCACACATGATTACCACTAAAAGGAGAGGAGGGTCATTCTTTCCCATCTTTCAAGTGCCCTGGGTAGTCCTAGTCATTTCGGAGAAAATGTTGTTAATTTTGAAAGGCTTTTGAAACTTCCCCTCCTAACAAGTCACTGAGAAAATTCTCAGACCTAGCCACCCACATTCTGAAATCTGTTAGGCAATAGAGCAACTGGCATTCAGCCTACCCTTGTCATCCAAGTTCCCTATACATCCTAGGGTGCTCTCTACAGCAGGACAATGCTCCTTCCCAGCCTTCTGGGAGAAGTCCCAGGTTGATCAATCCATTTGTGTATACTTGCATCACAATGAACTCTGGGATGTACCAACTTCTGTATATAAATACTTAAAAAAATTTTTAAACATTGGGGGAAAATATGCCATTGCTAACTTCTCATTTCCACTGATAAAACCCTGCACACTTTGGTTTTCACTTCCTAGAAATAAAGCCATTTCCACTTATCAAGGTAAGCCATCAATTGGGTTCTGTTGTTAAACTGGGGCAGGGAGGTGCATGTAGAATGGCCAGAAGTCTATGGGGTACTTACTTCTACAACTATTCGAGGGTGGTGAGCAATAAGTGAGGGTCACCGTTCCCTCACTGAGTGGTGAGCATGGCCAGAGAGACCGAGGTAGCATAATCATGGTAAAGTATGATGAACCTTAAATGGTAGGGGAGATCAAGGCCACCTGAAGGTACAGAGTGAACACCTCACCTAATGTATGGGGCTTGGAAGGCCTCCTGATGAAGTGATCTTGAATCTAAAACCAGTAGAGTGAAAGCCAATATAGGTGAGAGTGGTAAGAGATGAGACTCTCACTCCTGGTGGTTGGCAGGTAGGGTGGGGTCTTTGGAACTATTCTCAGGAGTCTGGATGTTTTAGGGTACTGAGGTTCCTTCCCTGGCCCAGAATGTCCTAAGCCTGACAGGCAGCACATGGTCAGCTACTCTCTCCTCTGGTGCCCACATCATTTTACCATAGCAGCTGAGATGGGAATGACCATGGCAGAGTTTTGTCCTGCCTATTTAGAGAGCCATCTCCAAAGCATTACAGAGAGTGATGCTTCCAGTTTCCAGAATATAGTCTGAGTGGGGTAGACAGACAAACAGATCGCTAAGTAGTTATTTCCATAATTAGGACAGGGTCATTTGGGCCATTTATAAATCTCTCTTCCTTTTCCCCTCCCGCTTACTTCTCCCCATCCTGTAACAGGGGTGATTGTGTTTTTGCACTACTTTGTGTTATCAAATTTGGTCTGAGCAGAAAGTCTGAGTCCTCAAAGAAGTGCTTCCCTAAGGAAACCTAAAAGAGAACCCTTGACTTATAGGGGCCACCAAGAGTGGGGTCCCCCTTAAGTGAACCATGGACATGAGGACACTTAAATTAAGGTGGTGCAGCAGGCAGAGCAGGACGTGGTGTCACCAAGTAGCCTTGAGCAAAGGTCACCAATGGTGTGAGGTCTGGGACCCAGGGTTCCACCTGTCAGGTGAAAGAGTAGATTGCTGCTCTCCAGGATCCTACTGATGTACAAATGCCAGGAATCTTTGAAGGCAGAGAGAGGAATGATCTGAAATGAAAAGGTTTGGCTCATATAACTTTGTAGCCACCTGAGAGGTGCTTGAAGCAGGTGTTATGTGCCTGAAGCAGGTGTTATGTAGAACTTTGGCATCAAGGAGGCCTGGCTTGGGCCATAAAGTATAAAACAGTCACAGCTTCCAAACTGGAAGAATGGCAGTGTGTATATTCAGACTTGAAAGGATCATGGAATAGACCAGCATTGCTAATTGATCTGCTCCATGGAGCCAGGGAGAACCAGGAACTGTTATCAAATAAATAAATCCAGCTCCTCCTCTTGACAAACACATATAGGGGCTAATGTGAACCACACAGCTCCATGCCTGCAATGGCAAGGATGTGCCCATGAGTCCTCCATGTGGGGATCATGTTGGAGCCCTATCTGTTCTGTCTATTGTATCTTCACCATTAGAGGTGCATAGCTACTTCTGGTCTTTCCCTTTCAGAGAAGATGATGCCTCAGTTCTCTGAGGGCCTCTTGGGGTCCCCCCAAGAGAAATTCATGTATTCTACAAAGCTCATATATATTTTAAAATATATTTTATTGATTTTTTTACAGAGAGGAAGGGAAAGGGATAAAGAGTTAGAAACATCGATGAGAGAAACATTGACCAGCTGCCTCCTGCACACCCCCTACTGGGACTGTGCCTGCAACCAAGGTACATGCCCTTGACCGGAATCGAACCTGGGACCTTTCAGTCCGCAGGCCGATGCTCCATCCACTGAGCCAAACCAGTTTTGACCAAATCTCATATTTGAAGTGAGATATTCTCTCCAGATATCTTGAAAATCTGTATTTGTGGGTTATGGTAACAGAGAGCAACTTAATATTGCAGGAAAGAAACCACATTCAACTTTAATTTTCAATATTATTTTGCATTACATTATTTCGCACAAGAGCAATGTCATAGCTCATTTTGAATGATTGCATCTCTTGATCTTCTATCTTCCCAATTGCTTTTATAGAGCTACTATAGAGATAATGGTAGTTTATGGTCACGATTAGGAACAAGGGCACAAGAGTCAGGTTTCTGGGCTCAAATCTCAACTCAACTTGCTGAGTGTAATTAACCTCAATTTACTGTCAAGAAAATGGGAGTAAGAGTATTAGGTGTTATGATGCATGAAAACTGCTTATCACACAATGCTTGATACATTGGAGGGACTATTATGTCTGAGGTACATTTTTATTATTAGCTGCATCACTCTGACTAATAAATGTATTAATGTCACAGCCACAATAAAAAAATTGCTCCCAAGTGAACACAACAAAGTAGTTTACCTTACCTGGAACAGCCTGGTTGTTGTGGCTCAGTGGTTGAGCATCGATCTATGAACCAGGAGGCCATGGTTCAATTCCTGATCAGGGCACATGCTCTGGTTGCTGACTCAGTCCCCAGTGGGAGGGGAGGGGGCATGCAAGAGGCAGCTGATCGATGATTCTCTCTTATCAATGTTTCTATCTCCCTCTCTGAAACCAATAAAAATATATGTTTAAAAAAAAGAGTGGGAGAACAGCTTCTTTTCACTGTCCTACAAACATTTCTTCCCTTCATTCTGTCCAGGCTCCTGGCTGGGTAAGGGTGTGTCACTGATGAATGCCACGGAAGTGAATGTTTGTAAGTCTCTAATTTAACTGTGCCCATATAAGCTTACAGAAAAAAGACCCCTTTCAAAATATAAAGGGCACTTTAGCAAAAGTTAAAAAAGTCTTTTTTTGACACCAAAGTTTCTTGATCTCAGAGTTGCTGAAGCGACTGTTCTAAGGTGATGAATGTTTCACAATGGTGGCTGCCCAAGTTCAAAGACGGACCTCCTCCATCAATCAGCCATAGGACCTTGGGCAACTTGTTCAACCTTTTTGCTGCAGTTTCCTCACTTGTGAAATAATAAATAGTACATCTACCTTCTGGGTTGTGTGAGGACTCAGTGAGATAATCCATCTTGAACACAGCCCTCAAGACAAGATGGTATTAACAATATTTTCTGTTTTTATTAATAGTGCTTGTGTTCTCTTCACAGACAGAGCTTATAATGGATGCTATCCACAAACAAAGGAGCGTACAATTCAAGAAAACCATGGATGTGAGTTTCATTTTATTGCCTTTTCCTGAAATCCTGTCCTACTCAATTAACATTTCAATAATGTTATTTGTTAATGCAATGCCTTTTTTAGTGATATCACTTTTCTTCTTTTTAAAGCCTTGAAAAAATTGAGGATGAAACTAGATAGTAGGAACACAATATTATCTTTCTAGTAGCCTGGGAAAGTATAGCAAGCTAATTTAAATATTTTAGGCCAAGACACAAAATTTATATATATATATATATATATATATATATATATATATATATATATATATCTATCTATCTATCTATCTATCTATCTATCTATCTATCTATAATCACTAGTGCCCCAGTGCTTGGATTCGTGCACATTGAAAGGAAATTAATTAAAAGGGGACCAGAGGGGCAGGACTGGATGATACAGGCGGGACATCCCTGGATCCAACCTCCCATGGTCCCTCCCAGGCCAGCAGCACCTGGGGGGCTGGTGCCATGGCTTGAAGGTTGTCTGTTGAGTGAACGGGGGTCCCTCTGGCAAGTGGGTTCCCTTAGCCTGGCCTGCGGGATAGGGCTGAAACTGGCTCTCTGATATCTCCCGAGGGGTCCTGGATTGCGAGAGGGCAGTTTTTGGGTGATGCACTCTGAAATCAGGCTCCCTCCTCTCTGGTTCTGGGTGTGTCACTGAGAACCCCCACTGCCAAGCCATGGCAGAGAGGCAACTCCTGTGTTGAGCATCTGCCCCCAAGTGGTCAGTGCGCATCATATCTATCAGCTGGTTGGACAGTGGGATGGTTGTTTAGCCTTTTATATATATAGATATGATCCCATTTATCTTCCCCCCCCCCATTTATCTTGTTGGATTTGAGCTCCCCCCTGTGACTATTCTGAATCTTGATTTCTTTTTTTCCCCCAAAATCTTTTTTAAAGCCTCACCTGAAGATATGTCTTTATTGATATTTATTTATTTTTTAAAATATATTTTTATTGATTCAGAGAGGAAGGGAGAGGGAGAGAGAGATAGAAACATCAATGATGAAGGAGAATCATTAATTGGCTGCCTCCTGCACGTCACCTACTAAGGATCAAACCCACAACCCAGGCATGTGCTCTGACCAGGAATCGAACTGTGACCTTCTGCTTCATGGGTTGATGCTCAATCACTGAGCCACACTGACCGGGATGGATTCCATATTTTATAGTTACATAGGTCTTTTTATTTTTCCCATATGAAATGCCATCTTTTGTTCTGATCAGTTTTTAACACTCATGCACTTTGTTTGCCAAGTGAGAGTTTTTATTTCCTTGCTCAGGCTGCCACTATGGACATAATTTGGAAAAGGGCTAGAGAGATGTTTCAGCGATAGACAAGAAAGAGCATCTGCCTTCTGAGCAGCCATGTTCTAGTGGTAATCATAGACCTATTCAGGGTACCTTGTATTCGCTGGGCTTGGCAGGCTAGGATGGCTGCTTTTCAGGGTTATGTTCTGCTCACTTATTTTGGTCCTCTTTTGGCTCATAACAACTAAGGCAAAGAAGAACTATGAGCAGAAATGCCGAGACAAAGATGACGCAGAGCAGGCTGTCCACCGAAGTGCCAACCTGGTAAACCCGAAGCAACAAGAAAAGGTACCTGGGAGGGCTGACCACTTGAAAAAGCTGAGATTTATGATCTCAAGCTAAAGCCAATTAATGATCTTAATTAAAAATGGACCTGCTCCCCAAACTTCTGGCAATATCTTCCTTTAGGCTAATTAGGATCCTCTGAGCCAGGAAAGCCCTTCACATGCTTAGGGATGTGGAAGAGCTAGAGAAAGGAGGCCATGGGGGAGAGAATGGTGTGATAAGTGGGGGAAAGAGTTTTGATTTTTTTTTTTTTATCATCTTTCTTTAAAGCTTAACTCATGTATTCTTTGTAGCCAGGCTGCCTCCTGCTTGGGTACATTATAAATTTAATTTTATAAAATCTGGATATGAGATTGGCAGTAACCAGAGGGCAGGAGTATGGCTTTAGGAAGACGTAGGGCAAGATGCTTGATGGATGGATATTTTGCAACTGTGAACCGTTAGAGGGCAAGTTGAATGATTTGCTCATGAGAGAACCCTAGGTAAGGCTTGTACTAGCGCTTGTCTCTGTGCAGCCACTACTTTTAGATCTGTTTTGCCTGCGGAATCCTGGCCCAGCATTCCTGGTCCCTTGATCATTTGTTTTTTGTCCCCACAGCTTTTTGTGAAACTGGCAACCGCGAAGACAGCCGCCGAAGACTCCGGTGAGGGTGGCTCCCGGGATGGGGGAGGATTGTGGTGGGGTTTACCTTATCCTAAACCTGTCCGAGAAAGGTGGTCTGGTGTACCTAACAATGAAGTACACATGGCTATACAATGGGCTCTCAGAAGGGAGAAACAGGAAGTGGGGAAGGAATGGAAGAAAGGGTAGCGAAACTGAGGAAGTGAATGGCCAGCAGTTTCTGGCCAAGGCTTGCTCAGTCTGGTTGCTGTACATGTCACAGGATGGAGATGGTAGGGGCACGTGGCAGCTGCTTTGTGATCTGGGCTCACTCTGATAATTTTTCCTGGGGCATCTATTTAAAAAGCGCATTTCAGCCCTGGTTAACTCGTACCTGCTATGAAAGAAACAGCCACGTCTGGAAGCCTCGTCTGCATTGAATCTAAGGCCCAAGCTTTTAATCCCCAGCTTGTCCGGCAGGACATAAACCTCTCATGACCACGGTCACTTAAGAAGTCTCTAAACCCCAAACTAAAGTAACTAGGTGCCCTTTTGGGCTCAAGGTAGATCTCTGCATCTGTCATTGGGTACATTTCCTGGAAATGAAAAGGGGTAGAAACTATTGAGGTGGAATTAGACTAAGCAAACTCTGACCGAGGTTCCCCCTCCGCTCTCACTTCTCCTTGCTTAAGGTCGTTTCTCGCTAATTGCTTGGTTCCGTGAGCATTTCACAAAGCTGTTATGAGGGTGCACGATGTGATGATGGCCTTCCAGGGATCAGAGCTCATGGAGCCTGGTGGGCTCACTGCGAGTTTCATTGATGAGCCTGGGGGGTGGGTCTGCTAGCTGCCCCTGCCCTTTTCTGAGCCCACGCCCCTCCCCTTCCTTGCAGACAAGGCGTATATGCTGCACATCAACACGCTGGATAAGGTCCGAGAGGAGTGGCAGAGCGAGCACATCAAGGCCTGCGAGGTAGCCCAGCCGGACGCTGCTCAGGAGGGGGCGGGTCTTGGTTCCAGAACTTGGAGAGTCTATTTTTGCCGAAATGTGCCATCATCCGCTTATTATATCTACCAATTCTGGTAGAATCGCTCCAGGGCAGATTGGAAATCAGAAGATTAAGTGGAGGATGGGAGGAACTGACATGTTTCCCCCTAAACCTCATTTTTCTCTCTCTTCCCTACTCTGTCCAACCCTGTTCAAGGCCTTCTATGTTCCGTTAACACAGGCATGAAGCAGATGAAACAATTAATAGTTAATTAATTACTTAGAGAGCCTCGCGTGCACTTGGTAAGTGACAAGGAAAATGCAGATGGCTGGTGAGCAGGCTTCAGAATGTGTGACCTCCTTCCACCTTTGATTTCACCATTACCCCCCCCCCCCCTTCATTTTCAGCACATTGCGTTCTCAAGAGAAAATAAGACATGACCCACAAACTTCCTCAATTTTCAGTTACCCTCTCTACACGTCTTACCAGAGGTTCTCAAACTGAGGTGCCATTAGCACCACCGGGGAACTTGTTTGACCAACTGCAGACCTCCTGACTCGGAAACTCTGGAAGTGGGCCCGGTAACCTGTGTTAAGAAGCTCTGCCGATGATTCTGATGCCAATTCAAACTTGAAAACTGCTGACCCACACACCCCTTCCCTCCTTTTCTCCTGATACAGCCCAGAGTGGCTGCTCCCATCCCCTGGGCTCAGGATCCCATCCAGCTGCCTTGTGCACAGCTCCCTTTTATGGGGCTTTCTTCCATTATCATTTACGCAAACCCAACTCACTCCTGGCTTTAAAACTTAGCAGCCATCGCTTCCCATCTCTACTGTTTCCTCTCCTTACAGCCCGGCTTCTTAAAGGAGCTGTTTCTACATCCTACAGCCCCTGCCTGTCCCACCTGTTGTTCCTGGGGTTTGCTCCCTGCCCCACCCTCTTGGAGGAACCAGTGACCCCCTTGGTGTAAGGTCCAGTGGCCTGCTTCTAATGTTCTGTTAGCACAGGCATGAAACAGAGGAACCAATTAATGGTTAAGTAATTACTTAGAGAGCCTCGCGTGCACTTGGTGTGTGATAAGGAAAATACAGGAAATGCTGCAGTTTCTAATCTTAGTTGACCTGCCTTTACCATCTGACACTGTGGGTCACTCGCCCTCTTCTAAAATACTCTTTGTTGTTGTTGTTTGTTTTTTACTCTTCATCGAGGATATTTTTTCCATTGGTTTTAGAGAAAGTGAAAGAGAGGCGGGGAGAGAAAAAGAGGGAGAGCGTGTGAGAGAGAGAGAAACATCGATGTGAGAGGGACACATGGCTGGGTTGCCTCCTGTACTTGCCCTGACCAGGGCCTGGATCAAACCTGCAACCCAGGTATGTGCCCTTGACTGGGAATCAAACTCAAGACCCTTTGGTGGGTGGGCTGATGCTCTCACCACTGAGCACACTGGCCAGGGCTAAAACAGTATTTTTTGCTTTACTTCCTTAACTCCACACTCTCATGGGAAAGCGTGAAGTAAAGCCATTTTTATAAGGTTTGAGAACACGTAAAGCTAGGCATATTATAAAAACATGCATGGGAATGATAAAATTTAGGACAATGGTTATGTCTGGGAAAGAAGGAGGGTGACAGAGATTGGGAAAAGCACACAGGAGCTTTAACAGAATCTGAAGCAAGGTTGGTCAAAATTTTTGACAAAGCTGGGTGGTTGGTACATGGGAATTCATTATAGTATCTCTCCACTCTTTTATATGTTTAACATTCTACACGGTAAAATGTTGTATTCAATATTTTAAAAATACATGAATATATTACATTCATTGTTGAATAGAATTGCATCCATTTTATAGAATAGCTTGATTTTCCAAAAGTTGTTATTTACATGAAAAAACAAAACAAAACAAAAAAAAAACTTGTTGAGGCAATAACTTAAAACCCCCCACAACTTTAGAGGACAAGTGCAGGGACCCCCATATACTCATCAACTAGCATCAACAATTATGACCAATTGACCAATCTTGCCAATTGAATTCATTCATTGAGGGGGTGGGTGTGTGTGTGGGGGGATGGGCAAAGTTTTGAACTGAGTTCTGGCAGGCTGCCTTGGTGGAGATGCCCCTTAGGCAGTTGGAAATGTGAGCTGGAATCTGGTTAGAACCAGGGTGTCTGGATTCTTCATAACTGCTTACCTTCAGAATTATACCCCCTTCCGTTTGTGTTAATGCCATATGGGACTCCATCTGCATTCTTTGGTGAGGAGAGTACCCTAAGTGGACAATAAGCTTGCATACCTGAGGGGTGACACTGTTTCTTAAAGTCATAGCCAATCTAGACAAATGGCCCCTTTCTCTGCATATGTATTCACATGTGGTTATGTTTCTCTAGGTGCTTGAAGCTCAAGAATATGAGCGAATAAACTTCTTTCGGAACGCATTGTGGTTACACGTGAATCAGCTGTCAAAACAGTGTGTCACCAGCGATGAGGTAAGTCAGCGGCATCCATTGGCATGGAAGGAGCTGTAGACATTTATTAGTTCACCCCTCTCAATTGAAACGCAGAGAGGTTCAGTGACTTATCCAGGGCCACTTATCCAGTTGGTTGATAGAAGGACCCAGTTAAGCACCTAACCTGCCTGCCTCTTGGCCTATTTTACTGCTATGACTTTTTCTTCAAGAAATTCAGAGCAGGAGGGCAGAGTAAGGACATCTTAAATACAGTTTAATTTATGGAAACAGAGGTGTTACACCATGAATGTGAGTCCCAAGGGACACTCCAGGACAGCACCAAGTACTAGCAGCTGACTGATGCCCTGGCTAATGGTCACTCCAGGATCCAGGATTTACTTCAAGGCATTCCTGGGCATTATTCAAGTTCAATTTGTGCACAGTCATCCTCATGGGAAACCTGGATCTCAGAGGGGCCAGAATCAAGTTATCGCAACCTTCTTTGCTAAGGAATAGCCACTCTCACTCAGACAATGCATTCACTTTAGAACAGTGGTTCTCAACCTTCCTAATGCCACGACCCCCAATCATAAAATTATTTTCGTTGCTACTTCATAACTGTAGTTTTGCTTCTGTTATGAATCGTAATGTAAATATCTCTGTTTCCCGATGGTCTTAGGCGACCCCTGTGAAAGGGTCGTTCGACCCCCAAAGGGCTCATGTCCCACAGGTTGAGAACTGCTGCTTTAGAAGAACAATTAAACACAAAGAAAACCTGTAGGATGGAATGGAAGAACTTTTCCCCAAGTAATTGTCTTTGTGTCCCTGTGTTGCATTGGTCTTGGGACTTGGTATCTGTTTGCTTTGCCCCATCAGTATTTAAAAAAAAAAAAATCTTTCCAAAATAAAATTTGGAAATGAGTCAGCCATATATCAAAGCCTCTGTTTTAATAAGCCACATCACACGTTTTATGGAATCCCTCTTCCTGGATGTATCTTTTGTTGTTAGATGTACGAAGAAGTCCGTAAGAGTTTAGAGATGTGCAGCATCGAGAAGGACATTGAGTACTTTGTGAATCAACGGAAAACTGGACAGACTCCCCCAGGTGAATGGAGCGGCTGGGGCGGGGCTTCACTTCAGCAATTCTCTTATCATATGTTGTTGACAGTGGAAGACGTCTGCCTCTTCATGTTTTGTTTCTTGATGCCTCTAGCACCCATCATGTATGAGAATTACTACTGCCCCCAGAAGAATGCAGCCCCATCGGGAAAGGCTACGGGGCAGAACTTAGCAAGGTAATGACCAGCTTCTTTTCATGTGAAGAAAAATACTTTCAATAAACTTTTTTTTTGGGGGGGGTCATTAGTGTTCTAAGACATCAGCATGGAAACATAGCTACCATTGCATTTGCTAGATTTTTGGAAATAGCTGTTTTAGGGCAAATGTGAAATGGATTTCTCCAGTCATAGCTCAGAGAGGACAATATCATGCCCGAATGTGAATTTTATTATTCATGCATGAGTCCTATGCCATTCTCATCGCCTGCAGAGAGTAGGAGTCAGCAAACTCTGGCCCCCTGTGAGTCAAATCTGACCTGCCTGTTTTGGTAGTGCCTGTGAGTATTTTATGGTTGAAAAAAAATTAAAAGAATACTGTCTTATGACATGAAAATTATATGAAATTCAGATTTCTGTATTTGTCTATAAAGTTTTTTTCTTTTTTCTTTTACTTTTTTCCATTATTATTTATCCCCTATACCCTTTTCCATCCCCTTTCCCCCCTTAAGTATATAAAGTTTTTATAAAATATGTGTTTATTGATTTTAGAGACAGAAGAAGGGAGAGGGAGAGACAAACATTGATCAGCTGCCTCCTGCATGCAATCAAGCCCCTACTGGGGCTCAAGCCTGAAATCCAGGCCTGTGCCCTGACTGGGAATTGAAGTGGTGACCTCTGGTGCATGAGATGGCATCCTGCCACCTGAGTCACACCTGCTAAGGCTATATAAAGTTGTATTATAACAAGGCCAAACTGTTTGTTTGCATTCTGTCTATAGCTGCTTTCCCACTAGAGTTGACTAGAGTTGCAGTGACTGTACAGGAGAAGTGATTGTAGCCAGCAAAGCCTAAATCACTTACCATCTGGCTCTTCACAGAAAAGTTTGCTGCCCCGACATAAAACATCCTGAGAGAAGAGGAACTTTTGTTTTATATACAGTCACTTTGAAGTCTAAGTTGTTGAATTATTTTTAAAAAGATAATGGGGTGGGGGTTTTTTTTAGGGGGGGAGGGGGGGAAAATGGCATGACCATCATCATTATTCAAAACAGTTCATAGAAATTAGCTCTTCTAATCCTCACAGTGAGGTAGGAGCTGTTTGTACTTCCCATTTCACACGCGAATATGCCCGTGTACAAGATCAGGAAGTCTTGCCCACACAACTGAGATGTTCCTCCTGCCAGTCTGGTTGTGGGAGCAGGGCCCTGTGCATCTGACCACCGTGCATCTCGCTCCTCAGCATAGCAGAATGACTGCTTCTTGCATTCCAGTGTCAGTGCTGCAGGCCTTTGGCTTCATCAGAACTTTTCTTGACCTTCTAAACAGAAGCTAGATCTGAGGAGACTGCAAAATGCTTGTTGTGTGATGTAAAAACTAGGAAAACAAGAACTTCTCTGAAAGACTGTGGTTTTCATTTTTTACAGGAGAGGACCTCTCCCGATTCCTAAGATACCAGGTATGCCAGCAAGAAAGACATTTGGAAATGCTTGTCAGGGTTTCTTTAAGGTTGAGTAGCTAGAATTGTGAAATAAAGGGAAAGAAGGGAATAATTAGAATCAAATTTCTGAAACAATAAGTCTATATTAGAATCTTACTGTAATGCTATGTGTCACACAGAGGAATTTGGTAATTGATGTCCATTTTATAGATAGCCAAGAGAATTTAGCTCCTGGAGTGTCAAAAGGAATTTCCTAGAAGGCAGTCTGACTTAAGAGATTATTTTATCTTATATATCTTATACATTGCCCATAATTGAATTTTTCACTAGTCACTAGTCTTCCCCTCTCCCTCCAAACTATTACCATATCTCTGGGAGAAACATGCAAGTTAGCATTTTTTGTTAGTTATATTCTTTGGATAATGAGGAGATCCTTGAGGGCAGGCACTTTTCGTTTTCCTGTACCACTCATAATACCTAACACAGTACTGGGCATATAATAGGGACAGAACAAATATCTATATTTGAATAAAAGAAAGGTATACCTAATTATGTTCAAGGGAATGAGGGGAGAAACAGCTATTGCTGCATGGAACAGCTTAGAAAAAATTTAGTAATTGGGGGAAAAATTAATGGCTGAAAATCTTTGAAGAACATAAGGATTTACATTATTTTATTTCTTGTTGTCTTATAATTACATGATAATGTGGGACTTATTTTTGTCCACATTTGAAGATGAATTTACTGTAGGGGCAGCTAGCTAGCTAGACATGGATGAAAAAGGGAAAGAAAAAAAAAAAGGAATTTCCAGAATATTTTCTGGTTTGTAGTCATGACTACCATTTGTAGGCTTTGTTGCTTTTTTACAAAAGGGCAATCACTGGAATCTTTGAGTTAAGTACCTTGATTTGACAGGGCTAAGATCCTATGAAAAAAATGTTGGCTTCATGTTGCTTTGTGTTCTGCTCTTTGCAGATGACCCAGATTATTCTTTGGTTGATGACTACAGTTTGATCTATCAGTAACATCCATGGTAAGAGCCATTAATTTTTACATCATAAGGGTGAATTTAGACTGGTGATAATATTTTTGAAGTCTTTGATGCTTTTTTTTGTTTTGAATTCTCACTAGAGGATACCTTTCTTTCCATTGATTTTTTAGACAGAGGGTACGGAAGGGAGAAGAGGAGGTGTGGAGGAGGACAGAGATAGAGAAACATTGATTGGTTGGCCTCCCACACCTACTTTAGGTCATGCTTTTGGTACATGTCTCTGGCTGGGGAATTGACCCCATGACCTTTTGGTTCCTGGGCTGACCCATGACCTGCTGAGCCAAACTGTCCAGGGCTGATGCTTCTTTGTAACACCACTGCACCAGGCATGCTGGTGGGTGTGGTGTTCCTGCAGGGTGACTTCTTTGGATTCACCACTGAAAGGGGACTGGAGACCACTCCATACTTATTTGAATGAGGGTAGTTTCCCTTCATTCATTATTCTACAACCCTTTTTCTTGCTCTCATTAAGCTCTTTTGTGGCTATTACTCATCTACATTAAAAGCAATGCTCACAAGCAAAACACACATGATCTTCACCTTTTCATTTTCCAAAGGGGAAAAATCAAGTAAAAAGGAGTCAATAGAAATAATGCAAATATTAGTACACTTACCAAATACATAAGGGCATCATAGGGTCATCCTGCACCAGATTATTACTGCTCTGAACCAGCAAACCACAAGGATTCCTAGAGCAGGACTACTAAGTCAACCGTCTCTGCAAAGATGATTCATATTCTTTCGCATTCAAGTGCTTGCAACATGCCCCAAGTCACTGTCAGTCTTCACAAATGTTTCAAAATGCCTTCGAAGCCAAAATAGCAATATCAAATGGAATTTCTCATAAAATATAATTTTTAACCCAATCAGGTATATCTTGGGGTAGATATGCACACACACACACACACACACACACATATAGAAAAGGTCTGAAAGGATATGTTCCCAAACAAGTAATAGTTTTTCTTTTTGTTTGACCCTTTGTTTTAATTTGTCTGCAATGAAAATTTATTACTTCTTTAATTAAAAACTGTTTTAAAGAATTGATCTCCTTGCCCTGGCCAGTGTGGTTCAGTTGGTTGAGTATCATCCCAGGCACCAAAAAGTCGCCAGTTTGATTCCCAGTCAGGGCACATGCTCTGATTGTGGGCTTGATCCCCAGTACAAGAGGCAGCCAATGGATATTTCTCCCTCCACACCTCCCTCTTTCCTCCCTCTCCCTTCTTCTTTCTCTAAAATCAATAAAAACATATTAGCCGAAACCTATTTGGCCCAGTGGATAGAGTGTCGGCCTGTGGACTGAAGGATCCCAGGTTTGATTCTGGTCAGGGTCATGTACCTTGGTTGCAGGCACATCCCCAGAAGGAGGTGTGCAAGAGGCAGCTGATAGATGATTCTCTCTCATTGATGTTTCTAACTCTTTATCCCTCTCTGTAAAAAATCAATAAAAAATAAAAAACAAAACAAAACATATTAGAAAAAGAATTGACCCTCTTGTATATTTTGTCCTTTTATTTATTTATTTTTATTTGGCCAACGCAGATTTATTGCTAATTCCCAAAATATACAATTTAACGTTGACAGCTTCAAATACTCTTCCTACTATTTCTCTAGCATATTTCTGATCTTAGTGTGTTCCTGGGAATGATAGAAGAGGCAAATAGTCAAGAAGTTATAATGGAAGTGGAGCAATCTCTCTGCCCCCTTCCTGGTTTTGTGTACAGCATAGTGGTTGGACAGTCATATACTTTACATAGTGTTCCCCCTGATATTTCAAGTACCCACCTGACACTGTACATAGTTATTACAATATTGTTGACTCTATTCTCTATGCTGTACTTTATATCCCCAAAACAGATGATAATTTTTTAAAAAAATATATTTTATTGATTTTGTAAAGAGAGGAAGGGAGAGAGATAGAAAGCTAGAAACATCGATGAGAGAGAGTCATCGATCAGCTGCCTCTTGCACACCCCCTACTGGGTAATGCCCGCAACCAAGGTACATGCCCTTGACTGGAATCGAACCCGGGTCCCTTCAGTCCCCAAGCCGATGCTCTATCCATTGAGCCAAACCGGTCTCGGCCAGATGATAACTTTTGAATTAAAAAAATATGTGTATCAAAAATATAAATACATGTATTATCCTATATAATAAAAGGGTAATATGCAAATTGACCAAATGGCAGAATGAATGGTCACTATGACATGCACTGGTCACCAGGGGCAGATGCTCAACGATGGAGCTGTGCCCTGGTGGTCAATGCGTTCCCACAGGAAAGTGCCTCTAGGCCACAAGCTGGGCTGATGGCTGGTGAGTGCAGCAGCGGTGGCGGGAGCTTGCCTCCATGGCAGAAATAAGGATGTCTGCCTGCAACTTAGGCCTAAGCCATCAGTTGGAAATCCCCTAAGGGCTCTCCTCTCCCGCCCCCAGTGCACGAATGTCCTGACTGGGCCTCTAGTTTCCCATAAACTGTTGGATGCTATTATCACATCTCATTTATCATTTGGAATACCCGTTTCTTGCCATGTGTTTTCCTTTATTCACGTTGAGTAAAATCTCAAGGTAGGATCAGGGTGCGGAGGTGAATGGTTAATTCAAATGACATTTCTTTGTTATTTTCTTTTTAGAAAACAGAGATTTTTCTGGCTGGTGCTTCTCTGGCACTGAAGTGGGCACTCCAAGCAGCTGAATCCATGGAAATTATGTCAATCATGAGGACTTTGAAGTGAACCCTGCTGTAATTTTTTGATATTTTAAATTCATGGTAGACATTTAGTTTAACTTAGCTAGTAGAGTTCTGCAGTTTCTAAAAGAAGTCGACAAACTGGCCGAGACTCAAGGATGATCCTTTCCCAATCAGTTACTAAAGTTGTGGATGAATTGCGTTTCTTACTTGAGCTAGAACAGTCTCTGGATTTGGAGCCTTGACTCTTGGAGGATGGGGAACTCTGGAGAGGTGTCTGAGCATCAGCCTGCACAAGTAGTTCCTAGGGCTTTGGGGCAGCGTGCTACGGCACTCCCATAGTGACACACTCTCAAAGGTGCAAGATTTAAAAGCACCTTCCTTTTTGGCTCGAAGATTTAGAGGCCCACTGATCGCATTTTCTCATTTTACAGATGAGGAACTGAGGCCCAAAAGTGTGAAATCAATTTCCTTATTGTTGTCCCAGCTGGTTCTGGACAGAACCACAACTAGAGTGCAAGCTCAGCCCACATCAGCTATCTTCTAACCCTTCCCTAGGGCGCTGATGCTCATGTTGAAATGTAAGACACCAAATGTTTCTGCTGGCATCTTCTCAGTTGGGAAAACTACCAGGGTTTAAATGTCAGGTTTATTTTTATGTGGCTTACTGTGTCTCCTGAACTACACAGCACCATATTTAATTGAATGAAGAAGCATCTAGTATAAAATATACCATTATGTATACCACTGAGAAAGAAGGGTGCTAGAGAGTTGACAGTTAACTTGTGATAGTTAATTGGCCAAGCCCATTTGAATTGGAGATGCTAAAGTTGTAAAGAAAAAAGTACACCCTAGAATCAATGAGATATGATATTTTGACTATTAATTGAAGAGAAATTTAGAGTTACAAAGCCAGCCCTCAGTGCTGGGTCTTCTTTAAAGCATCAACCTAACCCTTTCACAAAAAAACCCGGATCTTCTTTTGTCTCCTCCAAACAATGGGGAAATTACGTTCCTTTTGTACAACACTCACACACTGAGAAAGCAGTTCATTTTAGTTCATGACAAGTTAAAATAGCACTGGTACTTATTCAGTTGTTGTAAAATTCTGTTCCCACAAGGCAAATATCGTCTTCTCCTACTCTGTGCAGTAGCTTTCCCAGAGCTATGGGCAAGTTGATAGGAAGAAGCTGGATTATTTTCCCTCTTTTCATGTAAGGTGCTATTGAAAGTGGCGGCTCCTTGTCATGACAAGGAGTTGGATTTCCTTTTGAGAAATTGAAGTTTGCAAAGAGCCATCGACTTCCCCAAATTGAATGGTCTCAGGACATTTTCCTTCGTACTCAGCACATCCTGAGTGCTTTATTTATTATGGGCAACTCCTCAGGGATTTCACTTTTCTATTAGTAAGTGTGATTGATGTAAAAGTGTTTTATGAATTGAATAGTATTTTTATTTTAAATGCTCTTTCAGTTTGATATAAGTGAAATAAAGGTTCTTGGTGATTTGGGACTTACTTTGCATTTTTGTGTTAATCATATCTCTCTCCCAAGTGCTGTTTGGCCCTTTGCCACACTTGCCATGGTTAGAATACAGAAGGACAAACTGCCATTGAGGGAACCCACGTAGAGACTGGTGCCATGCCACTTCCTAATCCTCCAGATGCCAGCTTCAAAGCCACTTCCTCAGGGACCCCACTGCTGTACCCTTTCTCCTTCCCACATTTTTCTTGTTAATTACATGATTCACTCTTGAAATCAGTTGTTCAAGGTTGGGCTTCCCTCCTAGACCTTAACCTCCATGAGAGCAGGGCCCCTTTCTATCCTTTTCCCACCTGCATCCTGACACCATGACACATACCTATATATATAATAGCCTAAGCGACCTTTATGGCAGAATGACCTGAATGACTGGTCGCTATGATGTGCACTGACCACCAGGGAGCAGATGCTCAATGCTAAAGCAGCCCCCTGGTCCTGGTTTAGGCTCCTTTCTGGCCACCTGCCACTTGGCACACTGCTATATCCCCCGAGGGGTCCTGGACTGTGAGAGAGATGTTCAACTGCCGGCTTAGGCCTGATCACCATGCGGATAGGGCCTAAGCTGGCAGTTGGACATCCCCTGAGGGGTTGCAGATTGTGAAAGGGTGCAGGCCAGGCTGAGAGACACCACCGCCCCCATGCTTTCATTTTCTGCACTGGGCCTCTAGTTAGTAAATATGAAAGAATAGTGACCTAGAAGAGAACATAGGGAAACAGCCAGTGGAGAAATAGAGTGTAAAGGGAACAAAGCCAAATACATGTTAAACTTAGTAAATATGAGCTACTCTGCTGACTGTTGGTATCTTTTTAAAAAAAAAACACAAAACACACACATATTTTTATTGATTTCAGAGAGGAAGGGAAAGGGAGAGAAAGATAGAAACATCAATGATGAGAAAGAATCACAGATTGGCTGCTTCCTGCATGTCCCACACTGGGGATTCAGCCTGCAACCTGGGCATGTGTCCTGACTGGGAATCAAACCGTGAACTCCTGGTTCATAGGTCAATGCTCAACCACTGAGCCATGACACATTTGGGCCGACTGGTGGTATTTTAAATGTGTTTGCAAACAGTGTAGAAATATATATAATAAAAAGTTAACACTCCTCACCCTAGAGTTAACAATTATTAATCTCTCATACGTTTTCTACCCATGTAAAAATATCTGAAATACTCAGTATCTATGCATATATTACCTGTGACCTTTTGATTTATAAAGCTTGGAGCTATTTCCTTGTAAGGACAGATAGCTTATTTTTCCTTTAATTAACTAAATGTTCTATAACTTTATTTAAACCAACTTCTGATGGTCATTGTTATTTCCAATTTTCCACTAATAAAAACAATGCTTACAAGTGGCCATACTTGCATATTTTTGTGCATGTGTGTTTCTATACTAGTATGGTAGATGCCTTTCCCCTGAATCTTACCCTGATTCACCATAGATGAATAATAATTGTGATGCTTTAGATTAGAATTTCTCATAATTCTGCTTCCATAAACAGTGAGACCCTTGTTACCGTCTTACTGGGAATGGATCTAATTCCAGTATCTGATCCTGACACCTGAGCTCCATTTCTAATACTGAACGTCTTAGTTTGGGCTATCCCAGAAGGAGGTCTAGAGACAGAGACTTGAAATCAAGTTGCTTATCTAGGAAGTGAGTTCAGCAAACACCAGTGTTAAAATGGGAAGTCAAAAAGGAAAGAGAAGTGAAAAAATAGTTGCCAAGGTGGGGAATGAGCTGACTCCCACTAGGGACTCGGAAATAGACCAGAACACAAGCCTCAGTTCTTCCACCGGTTGGGTGAGGGAGCCGGGTATTTAGTTTGCTAAAGCTGCTGTACCACAAATTAGGTGGCTTAAATGATAGACATTTACTGCCTCACAGTTGTGAGTTCCAAAATCAAAATAAATACTCTGCCAATGGTATCTTCTAAAAAAAAAATGTATTTTTATTGATTTCAGAGAGAAAGGGAGCGGGAGAGAGAGAGAGAGAGAGAGAGAGAGAGAGAGAGAGAGAGAGAGAGAGAGAGAGAGAGAGAGAGAGAGAGAGAGAGAGGGAGAGAGAAACATCAATGATGAGATGTTTCGGCAGGACTGGCTTTTTCTGAGGGCTGTGAGGGAGGGATCTGCTCTAGGCATCCTTGCCTTATAGATGGCTGTCTTCCCTCTGTGTGTATGTCTGTGTCCCAATCCCCTCCTCCCTTTTACAAGGACACCAGCTGTACTGAATGAGAGCCCACCCTTATAGCCTCATTTTGATTTGATTACCCTTGGATAAGACCTTGTTTCCAAATAAAGTCACATTCTGAAGGGCTGGGGGTTAGTATTTCAACATAGAAATATTTGGAGGTTACAATTCAACCTGTAACTACTTATGTGGCAGCTCTCATCTGCCACTGGTTGAGTGTTGCTTTCAGCTCAGTGCATTATTCCCCTGGCACTTTCATCCTGTCATACATGTGGCCAGAGAGAGAGCTGAGGCTCAGAGGGGCTAGCTGCTGGAATTTGGGTCTACATACTCAGAAATAAGTGCTCAGAGGATACAAGCAGGACGCCAGCAGTGTCTGATGTTTTGGGGTTGCAAATAACTGTTTCTATGACTCATTTACGGTAAATTTTTTTCTTAGAAAATAAAATAATGAAAGGGGAACTAATAGGAAAAATAAAATTTTATGTTTTTCTTCCTGTAGAAGTAAAAGATCAACAGAAGAGATCCCCTCTATACAAGCGTCTTTTTAAAAAATGTAGGTTGGATATTTTTGATAATAACTTTCACTGCCAGCTAATTGTCTCACGAAATTGAAATAATTTAGAAGTAACATGATTTTGAAAAATAATTTGAAAATGCATTTAATAACCATAAATGATGAAATAATGCTGCATACAGAATAATGTACAGGGAGTAATTAACTAGAATGAATGACTTCTTGGAAATTGTCACAAGAGGTTTCACCAATGGGGAGTTGCCACCAGATGGCAACAGAGATCCTTGGAATCTAATTTTCGCCAGCGAGCAAGTTTAAGAAAGGTTCACCCAGGGCTCCTTCCTGGTTCAGCAGCCTTCACTGAAGCCCTTATGACAAGTGCTCTTCCGGATGCTGGCTGACACAGGAATCATGGTCAGATTACATTTGGGGATGCCATAATACAATATGTGAATTATACTCCTTTTATGAACGCCTGGCTTTTGTTTTCAATTGATTGGGATGTTTTTCTGAGCTTAAAAATTATTTTAAATGATGAAAGGTGCAATAAAATTAGTATAACCCGTTGGAGGGCATTTTGATATTTACTAAAAAAAGAGCTTCCCAACGTGGCCCCGGCAATAATGACTCCCACAAAGAAGGGCGGTGAGAAGAACAGGGAATGTTCTGCCATCAGCGAGATAGTGATGAGAGAATACACCATCAGCCTTCACAGGCACATCCATGGAGTGGGTTTCAAAAAGTGTGCCCCGCAGGCACTGGAAGAGATCTGGAAATTTGCCATGAAGGAGATGGGAGCTCCAGATGTGGCATGGACACCAGGCTCGCCTAAGCTGTCTGGGCCAAAGGTATAAGGAATGTTCCATACTGTATCCGGTGAGGTTGTCCAGAACACAATAACGATGAAGCTTCACCAAACAAGTTCTGTATTTTGGTCACCTGCATACCTGTCCCCACTTTAAAAAGTCTAGAAACAGTTAATCTGGATGAGAACTAACTGCTAATTGTGGAATACAATTAGAAAATTGCCCAAAATAAAAATAAATGAGAATGTCTCTGAACAGCAATGTAGGTAGGAATCTATCTTATAGAAGTAGTACACATGCACAAAAATATGTAAGTATGGTCACTTGTAAGCATTGTTTTTATTAGTGGAAAAATTGGAAATAACAATGATCAACAAGAAGTTGATTTAAATAAAGTTATGGAACATTTAATTAATTAAAGGAAAAATGAAATAGAACTATCTTCCCTGACAAGGAAATATAAATTAAAAGGTCACAGGTAATACATGCATAGAGTATTTCAGAATGTGATATTTGTACATGGGTGGAAAAAGTGTGAAAGCATGTATGCTGCACTGTTAATAATGGTTAACTCTAGCCGAAACCGGTTTGACTCAATGGATAGAGCGTCGGCTTGGGGACTGAAGGATCCCGGGTTCGATTCCAGTCAAGGGCATGTACCTTGGTTGCGGGCATATCCCCAGCAGCGGGTGTGCAAGAGGCGGCTGATCAATGACTCTCTCTCATCGATGTTTCTGGCTCTCTATCTCTCTCCCTTCCTCTCTGTACAAAATCAATAAAATATATATATATATATTTTTAAAAAATAATGGTTAACTCTAGCCGAAATTGGCTTGGCTCAGTGGATAGATCGTTGGCCTGCGGACTGAAAGGTCCCAGGTTCGATTCCAGTCAAGGGCATGGACCTTGGTTGCGGGCACATCCCCAGTGGGAGGTGTGCAGGAGGCAGCTGATCGATGTTTCTAACTCTCTATTCCTCTCCCTTCTTCTCTGTAAAAAATCAATAAAGTATATTTTTAAAAATAATGGTTAACTTTAGGGTGAGGAGTGTTAACTTTTTATTATCTGTACTTCTACACTGATTGCAGACACATTTAAAAATATTATAGCCCTAGCTGGTTTGCTCAGTGGATAGAGCATCAGCCTGCGGACTGCAGGGTCCCAGGTTCCATTGGGGCCGATGGCACATGCTCAGTTGCAGGCTCCATGCCCAGCAGGAGGCAGCTAATTAATGATTCTCATCATTGATGTTTGCCTCTCCTTCTCCCTTCCTCTCTGAAATCAATAAAAATACATTAAACAAAGAATATTATAATTTAAAACTATTATTAAACAATAAAATAAAACTATTATAGGAACACTTGAAGAAAAAAAATAAATCCAATATCCAACAGTCAACATTGTGATTATTATAAATAATCCAGTGTCTTTTAAACAATATATTTCTGATACTCTTCTTGGCTTCAGTGTATAAGTATAGTATACTATAGAGCACATGTGTCAAACACAAGGCCCGCGGGCCAAATCCAGCCCGCCAGGCCTTGCAATGTGGCCCGCACCGCGCTGTCATCACTGCACTCCGCTGTCAGTTTATGACATTGTCAGTTTATGACTGTTCAGTAAACCATTCGGCCCGCGATTTAGGCTGGATTTTAGATTTTGGCCCCTTCTCTGATTGAGTTCGACACCCCTACTATAGAGTATTGTAAAAATAGAGAGACCTAGCCTGGCTTCCTATCTTAAAGTCCATTTATACTACACAATCGCATTGGTTCAAATCCCAGCTCCACCATTTACTAGTTGTGTGATCTTAGGCAAATAATTCAGCTTCTCTGAGCCTTAGTCTCAGCCTATAAAATGAGAACGATAAAAATTATTGACTTGGTAGGGTTATCAAAATAAGGTTAACAGGCAAGCACCTTTCCCCGGGCTCCTTTAAGCCAACGCGGTTGACCTTTGCGAGCACACGGGGGATCCAGACCGAGCGTGGCTCGGCAGAGCTCGGGAAACTGACTCGCGACCTGTCAGGCAGAGGGTTCGAGCCCCGCCGCTCCCTGAGACCCAATGCAGCTCAGAGGCGTTAGCACGCCCCTAGGAACCAGGAGGACCGGGGCCAGGGGTGGGGCCGGGGCCAGGGGCGGGGCCGGGGCCAGGGGGCGGGGCCGCCCGCATCCAGTGAGCAGCCTTCCCGGAGTGGTTTGTCCTACTCTGCGGCCCGTAGAGGCTCCGGGTTGCCGCCCCTTCTCCGGGAGTGGTGGAGATGTGGTCATGTGACAGCCTGGGGGCGGAGCTGGGCAGGTTGTGGGAAGCGCAGGGGGTTGACAAAAACAAACAGCGACGCCCGACGCCGTGGGGTCTATGGCTGAGGCCGTGAGACCCGCACGCCGGGCCAAGGCCAAGGCCAGCCGTCCCAAAGCCAAGGTGAGGCTGTCCCTCCGCCCGCCCTGCCCTGCCCCTCTCTGGAGGGGCTGTGTGTCCCCCTGCTCCTCTCTGGGGCCTCTCAGGCCAACTCCACCCATCCCCGGAGTCCCTCGCATCCTCTTCCTCCCACCTCCCCGTGGTTGATCCCACCCCCCATGACTCCATCCTGCCCTCTCTTCCTCCCCCATGTCCCCTGCCAGACTGTCAGGAGTCCGCTTTTGCTTTTTGTTTCTCTGACCTCGCTGGGCTCTTGACTTTCCTCACTGGGTCTGGATTCCTGCCACGAAGCAGCTTTTCTCGTCCCAGCCTCATCTTTGAATCTGTCTCTTTTCTCCTTTATAATCTGACAACATTTTCAGTACCTCTCGTGTGTAAAGAGGGAAAGAACCTCCCCTCCACGCTCAGAATGTCTCCTTTGGCTTTACAGATAGTGATAGACAGAGACGTGATGGGCCTCTCCACTTTTAAAACTCAAGATGATGGTGGTGCTAGTTATTTATCATTTTCTTGGTTCCTTAAGATGGAGGAAGGGGCACGAATGCCCAGAAGTTAAACTAGGGTGAGACTCACAGGGTTGGGGGATGGGGGAACGGATTAGACTGACATGTGGTATTGGTGTGTGTTTTTAGGTGTAGTCCGAGTTTTCATTTTGTTCGTATATAGTCTCTGAAATGATATTTATTTTACGCTGAACATGTTAAATGTTACCCCTGGATGGCTGGACCTAGATAATTTTGGCTTACCTGCAACTGGATTTACATTAAGGAAATCATGAGGATGGTGTTACAAGTACAGGAAATTTTCATTTCTACAAAAGGGTGATGATGTTCCAGAGCAGGGGTCACTTAAAAATGAGACCCAAATCTGATTTCCTCATGGGAACAAGGCTTGAACAGGAGACTAGTGTTCAAAGGCACTATATTTAATAAGTTGTACATGAGTTAGGTGAATTCCTTTCATTATGGTGCCTTTTAAAAATGCTCTAGTGGAGTCAGGCGCATCGGTGTACCTCGATGGGCTCATCTCTTTGGGGAGAAAGCCATCTTGCTACCTAATTTCAGGAACATTTTTAGAGAAATAATTTTGCACTTAATTGGGTAAGAACTATCAAAACAGAGGAGAAGAAAAAAGTCATGGTCAGCCACGCAGAAGGTCCCTGAACCTAGAATACAATAGTGTTTAACATGTAAACATCAGTCTGTAGAGAATACAATCTTAATGTATTCTTAATCTCTATTAAAAAAATGAATGATGAAACTAATGCATGGATAAGTTAAACGGTAAGCCGAAAGGCATGCAGTTAGTGAGAAAACTTAAGTTAAAGCACCAATAAATTCTAAAGAAGGTTTTTTTTTGGCTAAACTGGCCTCCATGTTCATTCTTGCTGCCCATTGTCTAAACTAAAGCTGCGTGGATAGGGATTTTTATTTATTTATTTATTTATTTTTAAAAATATATTTTATTGATTTTTTACAGAGAGGAAGGGAGAGGGATGGAGAGTTAGAAACATCGATGAGAGAGAAACATCCATCAACTGTCTCCTGCACACCCTTCATTGGGGATGTGCCCGCAACCAAGGTACATGCTCTTGACGGGAATCGAACCTGGGACCTTTCAGTCATCAGGCTGATGCTCTATCAACTGAGCCAAACTGATTGATATAAAACAAAACAAAACAAAACAAAACAAAACACTGATTACTCTCTTCCTGAAAACCTTTCAAAGCTTTCCTGTATCCCAGAGGCTAGAGTCTATAAAGTCCTTAGCAGGGACTCAGGGCCCTCAATGATCTGGCTTTTTTCTCAGGTCTGTTTCCAGCTCCTCCCTGCCCCCATGCATCAGTACCACTCTACATCTTTATGTCATTCATTTTACTTGTAGTTACTTTGTCGCCATCTCTATTTTTCCTTAAACTGTGGACTCAATGAGGGAGGGACCTGTCTTGTCTGCATGTTCCTATTACCTTCCACAGTTCTTGGTAATATTTGTTGGATTAAGGAGTAAATATCAGTACTGAATAATATTTCCAAGCTTTGTCACTCAGAAGAATTTACTCTGGTAGATTTCCTGAGTGGTAATTTACCTTAGTGGTATGAGGAAACAAATGGAAAAAGTGCACAATACCTGCAAGGCCCTCATACTTGTCAATCTAGAAAATTAATTCTCCTTTTAGAGTAAGTAGATTCATTTCTTAGCACTGGTTATGGTTTGGCATTGATCATAAAGTTCTACATCAATGAAACCTTTGCCGTCTGTGCTATAATTTGGCAACTATTTACAGATTCATAAAGTCGTTCCGAGGCTCAGTTCAGGAAGTGAGTAGTGTCACGTGCTATTGTCTTTGGAATGGTTTGAGTGGCTTCTGGATTTTACCCAGTAGTTGACCTGCATTCTTCATTGTTAATCACCTGGTAGATGACCTCACATTGTTAGGTTGTGGTTATCACCTGATACCTAAGAGCTAGTCCTAATAACATTTTCATTAGAAAAAAGTCATCTGCTAAATATATGCCCCACCTCAGAAGACCATGACTTTATTGATCTTGGTAGACTGTAGGTTAAGAAGAGTAGATTTTTAGATTGGGCTTCGTAGAAGCAGAATATTTTAGAGTCATAAAAAGTACTTTATAATTAATTTTAAGTTCTGAATGCCAACAACTCATTAATAGTGAGAGTATATGGTAATTGCTAAGAATAGACTGAGTTGTGGCCCAGAAAGCTGATAACAGAAAGTCTTTTTAAACCCTTGTCCCCTGTTGCTCTTCAGCTTAGAATCTTAAGCTTAGAGCACTAGTTAAGTATACAATTTTACCTATATGTTCCCAAAAATTCTAGTTTAGCACTTCTTAGTTGGGATTCAGGAATCTGTAGTTTAACAACTCCACTAGGTGATTCTCATCATGAGAGAAGTTTGGGAAACACTAGCTTAGATGATTTGTACCTCTTAATCCCTCCCTTTCATTAGTGATTTTAGGAATGACGTTGGGAGATACTATATATTATTACATAGCTCCTTTTGTGCCTCTCAACAGTCATCCATTTGTTGAAGAAACACTCATCGATCACCTTCTCCTACTATGACCCAGAAACTGTTCTAGGCATTTGGGACTAATAGAAGAAAAAACAAAGAACCTGACCTTAATGGAGCTTGCATTCTAAATAAACAAAAAACCCTTTACAAACAAATAAAATATATCATGTTAGAAGATGATAAATGCTGTGGAAAAAAGGAAAAGAGCCAGGAAAGGAGTAATGGTGAGATATTAGGATGGGATGAAATTTTAAATAGGCTGTCAAGGCGATTCTTAGTGCAGGTGACATTTATATAAAGACATGAAAGAGATCAGATAGTTAATTGTGAATATTGGGGAAGAATGTCTAGGCAGAGGTAATAGCTGGGGCAAGAAACCAAACTTCTAAATGTGCCAGAGCACATGGTAAGTATAAATATTTGTTGAATAATTCAATAATTTTTTCATATTAAGATGCTGTACCTAGGATGGAGTTCAGCATGTAGTTGGTACTTAATTTTTGTAAATGATAGCTGATCATCACTGTTTTCTTAAGAAATGTTTATTGAACATAGTGTCAAAAATCAAAGGCAGATCCGACCCTTCAATCCGATAGTCAGTGCTCTATCCACTGAGCCAAACTGGCTAGGGCAGTGATCGGCAAACTGCAGCTCACGAGCCACATGCGGCTCTTTGGCCCCTTGAGTGTGGCTCTTCCACAAAATACCACGTGCGGCGTGCACGTACAGTGTGATTGAAACTTTGTGGCCCATGCGCAGAAGTCAGTTTTCAGCTCTCAAAAGAAATTTCAATCGTTGAACTGTTAATATTTGGCTCTATTGACTAATGAGTTTGCCAACCACTGGGCTAGGGCACTCTCTTCTTGTTTTAATTTTAGCTAGCTAGTTACAATGGTAACGTTACCATTGTCCATCCTTCCCCTCCCTCTGTCCTCTGATCTGCTAGTCCATTTTCCCAGTTACATCTTCAGCTTCTCCTTTCCCCCCATGTTTTTCCCTGGGACAACTCTCTGTTAATTCCTCTTTGGACCTAACTTTCCTGTCTCCACAGGTAGAGAGTTTTCTTTGGTCCCACTTTTGAAACCATGAGAAGCATTAAGTTCTCCCAGGGAAAATAAAATCTAAAGGCTTCTGGTTCTGCCCTGGAGGGCTGGAAGCTTTTAAAAATTCTTTAGTTGGTTATCTAACCACATTATCTGTTGCTATTATTATGGTAATGATTATTCCTTGCAAGGTAGATCTGATGGAAGTAGGCGGCAAGTTGGGGGTAGCAGCTGGAGACTTAATTTTGTTTAGAGAGGGTGAGAATTTGAAATTGCAAGGGCAGTCCTGCAATGGGGAGAGTGGAAGAGGGAGGTGTAGTCGGAGTGGTTAAAAGCTGCATGAGGGATGGGCTGGAGAGGAAACATGAGGTAGCCTGTGACTGGAGGAGGTGTGGTTGTTTTCTGTGCACTTGATCATGTGGCCTGTCATGCGCCTGCTTCCAGCTTATCTCTCTTCTAGTTAGCATTTATCCTCCCAGAAGTCTCAGAGTTTCAGAAAAGAGAACTAAAAATTTTCCTTCTATTCACTTGTCCTGTCTCTACTTGTTTACTTTTCTTTATTTCCCAACTCAGTAAGTGTTTAAAATCCCTTAGGTTTGTTTTTAACAGCTTTATTGAGCTATAATATAATTCATATACTATACAGTTTACCTATCTAAAGTGTATAATTCAATGGTTTTTAGTGTGATTACAGGGTTGCTCAACCTCCGCCACAGTTAGGAACTGTCAGGTTGTGTTGTGTAGTGTCTTCATCTTGTTACATTCCCTATAGCAGTGTATGAGGATTCTAATTTCTCTACATCATTGCCACTACTCATTATCTGACTTTAAATAGTCATCTTAGTGGCATCTCATGGTGAGTTTGATTTGTACTTCTCTAATGGCTAATGATATTGAACATCTTGTTATATGTCATTAGTATATCTTCTTTAGAGAAAGGTGTTTTCAGTTCCTCTGCCTATTTTAAAATTGACTTATTTATCTCTTCATTATTGAATTAGAAGAGTTCTCTTAAAGAAATTTAACCAGTAAATTTGAAGACTTAATAGTCTTTATTAAGTGATTCGTGAATTGGGAAGCGTTCCATCTAGAAGGGTCCTCTGAGGAGTTGAACAAAATGAAAGGCTTTATAAGCAGAAGAAGGGTGGGGCTAAGAAATCAAGAGAAGATTATTTCAACTCTGGCCAGTGTGACACAGTTGGCGCATCATACTGTAAATCAAAAGGTGGTGCCAGCAAACCAACACCAGGCTTCCCCCAAGTGGGACACAGGCCCCACCACCACCCCAGAGCAACAACCCAACAAATCGCAGTCAACACTGCCAAGACCCCATGGTGCAAAATAAGCCCACAGCCCAGCCTAGCCCAGAAACAGTCACTGTGGATGCTGAGTAATGACCTTACATAGCAACGCCCGGTTTCCTCTCCTAGCGACTAGCCTCCTTGGAGTTTCTTAGCCCAGGAACCCGACTTGCTTTATAGCCAGGCGCAAACATTTTACAGTTTGACCAAATGTTTGTGAAGCATTTTCTCATGCCTCATCTCATTCGATCCCTGCAGGATTGGGCCTAAACCAGCAGTCGATCACAATCCAGGACTGCTGGCTCCCAACTGTTCACCTGCCTACCAGCCTGATTGATGCCTAACTTCTCCCCTGCTGGCCCAGTTGCCCCCAACTGCCCTCCCCTGCTGGCCTGGTGCCCCTAACTGCCCTACCTTGCTGGCCTGATCGCTCACAACCACCCTCCCCTGCTGGCCATCTTGTGGCAGCCAAATTTGACCACATGGGGGTGGCCATCTTGTGTAAGGATGTGAGAGTCAATTTGCATATTACCTCTTTATTAGATAGGATTAATTGTATGATTTTTTTAAGTTAATTTTTATATATGATAGGGTTCAGTTTCATTTTTTGATATTAGTTGTTCATGCCATTGCTTCCCACCCCATTGTCTTGGCATTCTTATTGAAAATCAATTGGCCTTAAAATGTAGGGCTTATTTCTGGATTCTCAATTTTGTTCCATTTACCTATTTGTCTACTGATGTGTTAGAACCACACTGTAGAAATACTATTGTAGTTGGTTTTGAAATTGAAAAAGAAAAAGCAAACTGTCAGTTTTCCAACTTTGTTCTTCTTTTCAGGATTGTTTTGTCTTTTTTTGGCCCCTGGTGTTTTCTTTTTCTTTTCTTTTTTTTTTCCTTTTCTTTTTTTAATTTTATTGATTTTTTACAGAGAGGAAGAGAGAGGGATAGAGAGTTAGAAACATCAATAAGAGAGAATCATCCATCAGCTGCCTCTTGCACACCCCCTACTGGGGATGTGCCCGCAACCACGGTACATGCCCTTGACAGGAATGGAACCTGGGACCTTTCAGTCCTCAGGCCAATGCTCTATCCACTGAGCCAAACCGGTTTTGGCCTTTTGTGTTATCAGCTTGTTAATTTCTTAAAAAAAAAAAAAGGCACTTTAGGATGAGAAAATTTAGATTTTTATATGCAAGTTTAAAATTCCTCATTGAAAACATTGGTTACTATTATAAGTTATTTCACTGTATAAATCTTGTTTTTAGGAAAAGAAGAAATCTGAAACACGGCAGAGGGAAGAGTTTGATGAAGTCTCCCTTCTAGACAGCGCCAGAGAGCTGGAAATCCCTACCCCAGCTTGTGAACTCACAGGAGACCAGCCGAAGGCGTTATCTGATTCCGAGCTTCCCAGTGATGCCCGTGGACAAGATGAAAGTGAAATGTTTGATGTACAACTTTCCTCCTTAACTATCACTGATGAAGGGGCCCTGACATGGAACACAGATACCCTAAAAGAAGGAGAGGAGGATGGAGCCTGTGTTGGGGGTGATGCAGTCAGGCTGAAGGTTGACCCTGGAGACAATGTTGGAACCAAAGTAGGAACCCCCAAGAACTTGACAGAAGTAGAGGAAAGTAAATTGGTACACCGTGGACCTTCTGAAAGCACACTGCAATCTAGTTTTTCTTATAATCAGCAGGAAATGGAACATTTACAGGTCAGAGAAACTCAGCATAGCAAAGAAGACAAGCAAGCCTTGAATCTTCCTTCAAAGGTGCTACAAAATGTTGGCTTGCAGAGTTCTTGTGATGCTATGGACGTTTTCCAGCCACCTAGAGTGAAAAAACTGTATCCCCAGTTGCCAGCTGAAATTGCTGAAGTGCCAACCTTGGTGGCCCCAAAACCCTTGCTCCATCATGAGCGACTCTACCCGGAGCTCCCATCTCAACCAGAAGTAGTACCATTTACTAAAGAACAGCTAAAAATCTTTGAGCCTGGTTCATGGCTGGAAAATGTTGAGTCATATTTAGAAGAATTTAACAGCATGGCTCATCAAGACAGGCATGAATTTTATGAGTTGCTTTTGAACTATTCACGATGTAGGAAGCAGCTGATTCTGGCTGAAGCTGAGCTGTTTGCTCTGACATCTGATTGCCAAAATGCTAAAAGTCGACTCTGGCACTTTAAGGAGGAACAGTTGTCTGTACAGGTATTTTGACTTGTGTTCTGTTAAGCTTTCTGGAGCCTGGGGAACTCCTATTCCCTTGATGCTCTCTAGGTCTGGATTCTGCTGCTTATACCCACACTGAGCCTGTGTTAGCTGAGGAGTATACTGCAGGAATTGTAAACTCAGGCACCTGCAAGGGTCATGTAGCTGAAGAAATGATGCAGACTGAGAGGGGTAGTAGTCACTGAGTAAACCCATGTCTGGTCCAACAGAGACAGCTGCTCTTGAGTCCTTGCTGCTTATTGCTGTGAGGTTGTGTTGATCCAGCATTGCCACAACTTATGATTTTCCAAATGTGAGGGATCTTGATTTGTTAATGTTGTCAACTAATTTATACACACACACACACACACACACACACACACACACACACATGAGTGAGAAGAGGCCAAGCAAATCATGTGTCCAAGTCAAATTCAGCCTGTGGACTTTTTTTTAGTTTGTGACCTTGGGCATAATGGCAAGAATATTCAATGTGTAGAGAGTATCAAGGAGGAACAAGGTTAAGAGGAGATGAGGAAATGGGAGGCAGTAGATGTGTCCTGTGGAACCATGGTGACCATCAGGAAAGCCATTTCATAATGGCTTGGAAGGATTGGCAGGGAAGAGAAAGGCATGCTAGACAAGCTTGTCATTGAAGGAAACGAGGAGATGTCAGAGAGAAACCGTGATTTTCCCTCACCCCTAATCTTCTCGTTCATTGGGATACCTGTGTATCTCTTTGTAGATAGGAAGGAGTCTGTGGAGAGGGAAACATTTGGGGATATTGAAAAAGAGGTTAGAAACAACAACACAGCAGGCAGTGTTCGTATTGAAAAGGAAAGGAGTTTCTTTTTAGCACAATCACAATGAATGATGAGATAAGTACAGAGATATTTTGAAGTCCCTTGCACATGAGGGGTATATCACATGGGCCTTAGTGGGTTTGTAAAGTAGAACTATAACATCAGTCAAGGGAGTCTTAGGGATAAGCTCTGTTATTTCTTGTACCTTTCCCCACCTACTTCTTAGGGTTTCTCTTCTCTGAACTTGTGATTCATGGGTGATTGGCGGTATACTTGGCACTATATTCCTTGACATGTAATTCTATACTTTATTGTTCTCTATGTGGTATCATTGCTCTCTCACCATGATTTATAAGCATGTTGAAGATGGTACTGAAGCCTATGTGTGTTATACCTGCTGCCTGATTATTTAAAGTCTAAAGAGTAACTGGTTTCATATTTTACCCTTTTGTCCAATGCTAGGGTATCTGTGCAGATCAAGTGAAAGTATCAGGCTATCATCGCTACCAAAGAGTAGAGATGAGTGAAAATGCACTGGGGGAGCTAAAGAAGCTATTTGATGCCAAATCTGAGCACCTCCACCAGACCCTGGCTCTGCACTCCTACACGTCTGTGCTCTCACGGTTGCAAGTGGAATCTTACATTTATACACTGCTTAATAGTTCAGCTATTCTGAGGTCATTAGCAGTTCATCAGCAAGGCCGAGGTGTGTAAGTAATGGAAGTCTCACTTTTGTAGTCTGAAATGTCAAAAAAAATTGAGAGGTACAATCTGGTTGAATTGATTGTGCACTAATTGGTATTACAAGGTACCATTGTACTAGTGGTACAATATATGATTGTGACTTGCCTTACTAACATTTTTAAGGAGCAGCGTGAGGTCTACCTTACCCACGGCTGTTGTCTCCTGCTTCTCCAGGAAGCCAGCAAGCTCATGCTTTATCCTTAATGTCCCTTATTGCCCTAATTTACGTGCTTGGACCAAGTGAGGTCCAAGTAAGAGTTTTTGATTGTAAAACTGATAATTGGAATACTTTTTCATTCTCTGTCTCTTGCACTTTGTTTTTGCTTGTCCAGCTTATTGGCCTGTTATTTATTGTATTTAATTTTTATCAGAGGATCTAATGTTCTGAAATTTTCATCTTATTTTGGGTTTTAAGAAATTAGGCTTGCCGAAACCGGTTTGGCTCAGTGTATAGAACATCGGTCTGTGGACTGAAAGGTCCCGTCAGGGGCATGTACATTGGTTGTGGGCACATCCCTGGTGGGGTGTGTAGGAGGCAGCTGGTCGATGGTTCTCTCTCTTCCTCTTTGTGGAAAATTAATAAAATATATTAAAAAAAAGAAATTAGGCTTTACTATATTGTGTGTAAAGTATTAATTATACTAATAGAATCATGTATTTTTTATATTTGGAAGTATAACATATTAGGATTGTTTAAAGTAAAAAATCCTTCCCCACCCCATCTTGTTCTTATAACTAATCAAAGAGCTGGGACTTGGGCCATAGACCTGCTGCATTTTAATATATTTATTTTTATTGATTTCAGAGAGGAAGAGAGATATTATAGATAGAAACATCAATGATGAGAGAGAATCATTGATTGGCTTCCTCTTGAACACCTCCCCACTAGGGATTGAGCTCGCAACCCAGAAATGTGCCCTTAGCCGGAATCCAACCTGGGACCCTTTAGTCTGATGCTCTATCCACTGAGCCAAACTGGCTAGGGCTGCTGCTTTTAAAATAAAAAATAAATTCTAATGAAGTTAATTTTATCTTGCTTTGGAATATTTCACAAAGTTAAATACTTTTTGGTTTACATATTTAGTAGAAATTCAAATATCTTTGATATAGCTTTTCTTGGATTTTCATCTAAAGTAAATATTTTAAAGAGTACTTTCTTAAAGTGAAGATAATAAATATCCCTCCCCTCAAACACCATTTATATGGGATTCATTTAATTCTCTCTTTAATTTATAGCTTCTAAACAGGTAGAGAGCATTCCCTCTGATCTATGTCAACTGAAGGAGTGCATTAGTGTCTTATTCATGTTCACCAGGAGAGTTAATGAAGATACTCAGTTCCGTGATGATATTCTTCTCTGGCTGCAAAAATTGGTAAAGCAATAGAAATAGATATAATAGTTTTTCCTTTATTTCCTTTCTAACTTAATTATTTCTTCTTTCATTATAGTTTTCCTCCAACAGTTTCTTTAGCTAATTCATTTAATTTATTAGTGACATTGTCTTTCATCATGACACATGAAATTAAGTTATATTTATCTACTGCATTGTTAAATACAAAGTGCTTTTCTCTCAGATAAACTTTATGTTAAATGATTTCTAGCTTCAACTTAGGAAGAAATAGAAATGTTTGAAGCCTGTTACATTTAATACTAGATTCATATTTATAATATAGGTATCTGAACTAAAATTTTTCTATATTTTTTATTATTTTATATTTAATCTTGCACTTAGTCATACTTTAAAATTTTTTAAGGGGAGAAAGAAAGATGTTCAAAAAATGTAGGAAAGTTGTTAGGTGTGTTATAGGGAAGGTTATTTGCTTATTGGTTATATTTCTTAATGGGCTGCCTTGGGTGCTTTTTTTTTTTTTTTTGGAGTTCATACTAAAGTTCTTAAATATGGATGAGGTTCCAAATATACTTATTTGTATTTGAGAAACTAATACAAACTGAGAATAGATAAAAGTACTTGACTTCTGTGTATTCACAGATGGCTAGGAATGTTAGTTATTTGTAATTTGCCAGATGTACAATTTTTGCAGTGAAACGACGGAAGATATTTTTATCATAAGTACTTACAGCTTCATAGGCCTCTATGTGCCTCCATGGTAGAAACTCAACCAGTGAATAGTATGTCTTATGTCTTTTGAAGGATCACATGTATATAAACATCAGATAAGTGATTTCACTAGACCACTAGATACATTCTTCTTTCTTAAATCGTGAAACTATATGTCCTTTGTTGTTCAGGTATCAGTGTTGCAAAGAGTTGGCTGTCTTGGAGATCACCTCTTCCTTCTAAACCATATTCTTCGATGCCCAGCTGGTGTTAGTAAATGGGCTGTTCCTTTCATTCAGGTTTGATGAATATCCTTCTGGTTTTGAGCGGTATGGGAGGGAGATTTTGTAAAACATTTTTCCTAAAGAAACTGCTTTTAAAAAAGGCTATTTAAAAAAATACTGATATTTCACATAAAATTCTTAAAATATATCCAGAATATATTTATAGGAGTTTTTTATGCTATAAGTTCTTAGGCCACCCGTAATTGATGAAATGAAGTAGAACTGCAAAAGTTCAGTTGTAGTCTGGCTTGGTGGGTTCAGTAGTGTTTAATTCTGTAAAATTTCTGTGTGGGAAGGCTCTCTCTGACTTTTTTTCTGTAATACTCAACACAGCTCCCTAAATTAATCTACTTCACACCACAGTTGGTACAGGTGAAGCAGAAACTACCAGCATCTCAAAGTTTATTAATACTGGCATATGTCCAGGTCTGTGTAATCAACTCTCATATAATTAACTTTGGCGTGGGTTCCATGGTTTATAGACTTTCCTCTCTGCTGCTTGCTTTTGGGTTGTTTTGTTTGTTACTAGTAGCAATCACCTCGATGAGTAGAAAGAAGCCAAGTGTATGCCAAGTTCAACCTCTTGACCATTACCTTTCCTTTAGGATTTCTAGTGGCAAGAAGTTTGAATTTTTTAAAAAGTAACTTTTATTTATTGATTTTATATATAGAGAGAGATACAGAAACATCGATCTGTTGTTTCACTTATATATGCATTCATTGGTTGCTTCCTGTATATGCAATGACCAGAGATCAAACCTGCAACCGTGGCGTATTGGGATGATACTCTAATCAACTGAGCTATCCAGCCAGGGCAGAGTTTGAATTTTTTTAGGAAGAAGGAGGATTTTTTAAATTTTGTTTATCTTTGGATTAAAATAGCAGTATTGTCCTTTGATCCATATTGTTGAGGTAATTGATGTAAACTGCTCAGCTACCTCTGCTCTTTAAGTATATTTGCATCAGTCCTGCCAGGTAACCCGTGAGTTGTGTTCCCACTCTTGTGGGTTAGGTGCCAGTGCCATCTTTGTTTTTTTAACAGCTCCCTTTCTCAGAATTCCTGTGAACTAAGATTATGGATACTTGCGTTGTTGGTTTTCTACAGTACGCTTTTTCCTTTTCTGATTTCAGATCAAAGTTTTGGATAACCCTTCAGGGGTCTTTCATTTTATGCAGTCCCTTGCCCTGCTAATGTCTCCTGTTAGGTAAGTGTGGAAGATCTTTTTGAAGTGGAAATTGAAATGCTCTTTCTGTCAAAGGATTGACTTCCCGTAAATTGTCCATATCCAAGGAACTATCAAAGGCTGTGCCAGCATTCCAGAATCTAATATTGTAGGCCTTCTTTGGGTTTGATGCCCTTTGTCCCAAAATGACCCCAATAGCACTTTTTGGTCTCCCTTTTAGTGGTTTGCCTCTCCTGTCTTATTTTTCTTTGCGAAAGATACTGTGGGGAGAGACAAAAAGATGACCTGTTTCTTCGAAGAACAGCTATAGTGAAAAAGGAAATAAATCCCACAGAGATTTAAGTGCTGAATTGTGAAGCCATGATTGGCGTAATGAGAATAAAGAGAGTAGAATGAAGTTGTCAGGGCCGTAGTGGAGGAGCTGGGTTTGAAGAATGGAATGGATTCCAGTAGGAGAGAAGGAGTAAGGGCACTGTAGTGAGGAGAACAGTGAGCAGTGGCCCAAAGTGCAGGTGAGGATAGCTGTGCTGGGGACAGGTAAGAGGACAGCATGGCTGGGATGGTTACAGAGATGAACAGGGTGAGTTGGATTATTACATTGATTTTAGTTAATTATTCTTTTTTATTCAATAAAGCATGATTTTTTAAAGTCATCTCTCTGGCCATACTCTGCAGGCCTGGTTAGAGTTACTGCAGCAGTCCATGTATATTGAGGAACTAGTTTAACCACTTTTATGTAATCTCATCATTAGTGGTCTCTGCACTGAAATTAGTGAGATTTTGGTCTCCTTGAGTTTCAGTCAGTTCTATTTCTTGTTTTCTAATTTAAACCATTTGAAGATTGGGTCAATGTCTGACGCTTCTTCAGGGTCAGTAGGTGACCCAGAATGCACACATGTGGGCTGTCTGTGTTTGTGATTGGAGTGATGTCACTTGTCCTTTAGAAATCGAGCGGAGTTCCTGTGTCACATGAAGCCCAGTGAGGGGAAGCCGTCCACGTCGGGGCCTGCATCTGGGCCATGGACACTAGTAGACGAAGGAGGAGAAGAGGTAGCTCATCATGTCTGCATTATTTTGATTAATCATTTTTGAGCTCTTATGTGCCAAATATTGTTCTAAGCACTTTCCACATATTATCTCACTTAATTCTCCCAACAACCTCATGAGCCAACTGCTGTTGTGGTCCCATTTTACAGATGAGGAAACTGAAGTGCAGGGTGAAAGAATTTGTTCCAGATCATAAGTGGTGCAGCCTCCAGGGCCTGTGCTCTAATCTAGTGTGCTATGCTGACACTTTTTAAGAATACATCCCTGTTGAGCTGGGAGAATAGAACCTGAAAATATTTATAGATATAAACTTTATGTTAGGATTGTGTTTTTTGTAGAAACCATTTTCTGGGCTTGAGATCTCAGCTACAGATTATGTGAGGCTGTGTCATAAAGAACCAGAGTTTACCAGAGTTCTGCCTTGCCTCTTACAAACTTACTGAGTTCTCATTTGAAAGTAGAAGATGGTTTTCTAGTTTTGCTGAGACTTTAATGATCAAAATCCAGTTTCTCAAGATAACCTCATTGATTTTTCTTTCTAATATACATATGGTTAGTGGATCTGTAAAGAATCTTTTTTCCCAATTAGTTATTACTAAATGGACATGACCCAGATACACGTAAATTGTACTCACAATTTCAGTTATAGCCCATGCATAGAACTGATGCCATAAATTTCTGTCCTGGAAAAGAATTTGATGAAGGCTCGTCAGAATATCACACATGTACCACTGAGAACTGTGATAATTTAGCTTCTGTAACTCTAGGCCCTGGTGTTATCTGATCAAATCAGTGGACATGTTTTTTGCATCTTTTCCTTTAGGATGAAGACCCTGAGACTGGTTGGATTCTCCTTAATGAAGATGATTTGGTTATCCTTTTCTCACAGTTTCCATTTCATGAACTCTTTCAACATCTTCTTGGGTTTAAGGCAAAAGGTAGACTAATTCTTTGGTCATATGTAAAATGTGGTTGTGACAAGTTCAAACACAGGAACTCAGCATCAAATCTTACCCTGAGCAGGCTCCTGATTCAGGATCCCTTGTGCCCTGCCAGGCTCTACAGAGGTGATTGCATCATACCTTGATGAGGGTTCCTTCCTTTCTCTTGTGCTTGTAATTTTCTACCTACTGTTTAACTGCAAAAAGGTGACTAGCTCACACATTGCCCAGCTTAAATAAATTGTTTTAACTTCATACCTTGTTTCAAGTTTCCCATTTTACATTGACACAGGAGCCAGAGAAATGGGAATTGTAATTCTTCTCCTGTTGGCTTTGTTTCCTTATTGAGGTATCTATACCTGTATCTTTCAGTGTTTCTCCATAGTAATTATATATTTTTTTCTTTTCTCTGATTTTAACTTCCAGGTGATTATTTACCTGAAACAACAAGACCTCAAGAGATGATGAAAATTTTTGCTTTTGCCAACTCACTAGTGGAACTTCTGGCTGTGGGGTTAGAAACCTTTAATAGAGCACGTTATAGGCAGTTTGTGAAGCGGGTTGGTTATATGATCAGGTAATACTGCTAGTGCTATATCTTGTCTATTTGCTTTGGTAAGACACAGATACTGCATAATTTAGATTATGGACATTGTGTATACTTCAGGTCTTATTTATCATAAAAGTAAGAATTGGGTTTTTTCCCCAGCATCTACTAGATGGAAATTATATAAAGGCTTCCAGTCAGAGTATGTGGTTAATGTCTAGATTTAACTCTTGCTTGGTAATTGCTCCTGGAGGCAAGATCCTCAAAGCAACTGCTGGGTTGAACTTAGCCAGAGAAACTGAACTTGGTCAAGGAAAATGCAGGCTCTTTTCCCTTCCCTTGCTCTCTATTTCCTTCTCTCTCCTAGCTTCTGCCTGGGAATTGTCACTTAGCTATGGGAAATCAGCAGTAGCTCTTTTGTGTCATTGTTTTCATTTTCTTTTTTATTTATTCTTATCCTCATTCCTGTTAAATATAATTTAAAGAAAATTGTAAAGACTTCAGCAGTGGCTACTCTTTTGATCTTGGAAAGCATATGATTTATTGAAGTGAAAATTTGGTTTATTATCAAGCGAGAAGAAATTTTTGAGAATAAGTACTACTTTTCATAGATTTAATTTTATATATTTTCTGCATCATCAATTTTTCTGTCTGCATCATTTCTATAGCATAGAAATTTGCTTTTATTTCTTCCAACATCCCCCACCCCTCACAAAGCCCTTCAAAAAACTTCAAAAATTGCCCTCCCCTCATTTATTTCTAAAATAACATTAATTTTAGTTAATTTGTTTTAGATGTGTTATGTATTCATCAGTCCATCAGCTTTATAAAGCCAGCTAAATGATGTAGGATGTCCCACAAAGGCCAGGGATCACTTTTAAGGTCTAGAAAAAAATCTTCAGTAGAAGGTTTGGAAATGAGATGGTGGGAGGAGGGAGTGTTGATTTGGAGAGTAATTTCTTAAAAGCTAAAAGCTAAAAGCTTACTTATTATCAGAAGTCCTGCTATATCTTTTCTGATTCTGTTCGATAAATCAGATAAAATTCGCCCTTGGTCTCACACACATGCTATAGGATTGAGTGCTTACCATGTGCCAGGACTATGCCTTCTTATTTTATTCCTGTAATAACTCTATAAGAAGGACATTGTTATTATTGTTTTAAGATCAGTATTCTGTCTTTATATTATTTCTATGTAAATATTTGTAGCTGATTACTATAGCATATTATGTTTATCCTTTTTGTTATATTTTCCATCTGCTTGCTTTTGTTTATCACAGATTCTTCTCATACCTTCCATTGTAGAAGGTCATCTATTGGACCCAGTTTTTCCCATCATTCTCTTTGGAACTCTCCACAATCAGGCTTTTCCCCGGCCAACACTACCCAAGAATGAACTTTGTGCTAGTAACACTAGTGAACTTTGTGCTAACCCTGTGGCCATTCCTAAGTCTTCATTCTGCTTTACATCTCTCACATAGTTCACTAGCGGCCTTTCTCACAGTTGATCACTTTCTCCTTAAAAAATTTTCTTTGCTTGGCTTCCAGGATACCACATTCTCCTGGTTGCTCCTCCATGTTAAGGGCTCTTCATTTTCTGCCTCCTTGGTTTTTTCTTTCTCACCTCCCAAACTTCTTGTTGGAGGGCCTCAGGGCTCAGTCCCTGGACCTATTCTCTTTATTCAGACTTGATCCTTAGGATTGCATCCATTCTGATGTCTTTAAATATCATCTAAATACGGTTACAGTTCTCATAATTATGTTTTCACCCGGTACCTCTGTCATATGCTTGTATATCTAGCTGCCAACTCAGCACCTCCACTTAGATGACTCTTGAATATTGTAATTTAATATTTCCAAAGCAATCTCACTCTTCCCACCTTCTAAACCACTCCCCCCACAGCCTTCCCAGTTTCCCTCAGTTTTGGTCCAAGCAATTTTATTCTTTTGGTTGCTTGGGCCAGAACACCTGGTGTCATTCCTGACTTTTCTCTTTTACACCCACATCTCATCTAATAGCCAATTTTATCATATCTACCTTCAACACATCATTTACTTTTTAATCCAATCTAAGATGCCACCAATTCTGAAGATGTATTTTGTGTGCCACTAAGAAAGAAAAAATGCTGCCAAGTTATGGCATTTTTATGGCCACCCGTTTTAATGTACACTCCAGTAGCAGAGATTAAAGTGTAAAAGATGGGCATCGTTTTGAGTCTCACCACCTTCACGGCTACCACCCGAATTCGTTCTTAGTTTTTTCTCCCTGGTTATCACAGTGGCCTCTTTACTTACCTTCTTGCTTTTGCCCTTCTTCCCCCATCACCCGCTCGCATCTTATTCTCATGGCAGCCAGTGTCCTCTTTAAATGGTGAGTCAGCTCATGTCACTCCTTTGCTCAAGTCTTTACTGCTCCCAGTCTCTCATTCAGAGTAAAAGCCAGTCTTCAAAGGTTCTGGTTTCTTGTCACTTTTCTGATTTCCTCTCCAGCCAGTCCCCCTCACACTCACTTTGCTTTATTTTATTTTTTTGTTAATCCTCATCATGGAAATTCTTCTATGACTTTTTAGAGAGTGAAAGGGAGGGAGGAATGAGGGAGAGAAAGAAAAAGAGAAACATTGATGTGAGAAGGACTGGTTGCTCCCCACACATTCCCTGATGGGGCGGGGAGAGAACCTGCAACCCAGGTACTTGCCCTTGACCGGGAATCGAACCCCTGACATGTTGATGCTCCAGCTGATATTCTAATCACTGAACTCCACAGGCCAGGGCTCACTCACTTTGCTTTAGCACACTGGCTGTCTTGCTATTTCTCCAACATACCAAACACACCTACGGCCTTCACACTGGTTGTTGCTTCTCCTTGGATGCTCTTCCTTTAGCAGATATCCCTGTGACTGCTTCCTGTCTTTACGCTCACGCCCCTCCCTCTTTAGGGAGACCTTTCCTGCTCCCAACCTACTCCCCTTCCATCAACTCCAGAGAAACCTGATTCTCCTCTCCTACTTATTTTTCTCAATGTCACTTACAGTCGTGTGACAGACTATATATTTTACTTCATTTTGTTTATTGTCTGTTTCCCCTACCCTAAATATAAGCTCCCTGAGTATAGGGATTCCCTCCCCACATTGAGTTCCCTGCAGAACATAGAAGATAGTAGGTGTTCAGTAATGATTCAGATAGAATTAAAGCTGCCTACAGTGAGGACATTGATGAAGAGTTATTGTCTTTTCTTTCCTCATGCTCAGGATGACTCTTGGTTATGTGAGTGACCATTGGGCCCAGTACGTGAGCCACAACCAGGGCATGGGATTGGCCCTGGAGCCCTACTCCTTGGAGAAACTACAGGTTGAATTTGACGAGCTGTTCTTGAGAGCTGTCCTCCACGTGCTGAAAGCCAAAAGGTAAGAAGTACGACGAGAAGTGTTGAGAAATGGCTCCCGGGCTAGTGAGAAAGATGGTCATGAAAGTATTGACTGAAGTAGATTCCTTGGAAAGTCTTAGTGAGTTCCCTCTAGTCCTTATCTTGGGAAAATTCATGGGCTTTAGATTCCTTATCTATAGTGCTGACTGAAATGATTACTCTTTCAGGTTTTTCTTAGTCTTAAAATAACTGGATTCTGATATCTAGTTTTGATGCCCCTGAACTTGGGGGTAGCTTAGAGCAGGGGATGACCTGGTGCCCGCAGCGAGGCAGAATAGGTGCTCAGTGCATGGTACAGATGATTTTCTGACTTCCTTGTTCAAGTCGTGAGGAGTCAGTGGAGGGTTTCTGACCCCCCCCCCCCCACCCCCTCACCCAGTACCCGTGAACCTGCACGCGTGCTCAGGCACACGCATCCACACCTCTGCAGCCTGTCTTAAAAGAATCTTTGGTTCAAAAATCCAGTTCTGCCCTTATTACCATCCTCTCTGTGCCTTAGTGGCCTCCTGTGTGAGTTGGGGATAATATCAATAGCAGTGCTTGCCTTGTTTTAGTGAGGATGGAATGAGATATATAAGCAGAAGCAGGGGTTACAACAGTGCCTGGCACAGACTAGGTCCTTCGTGCGGATTTCCTATGACTGATCTATCCTTAGGATGTTGATGACCGAGACATGTCAGAAAAATTACTGTAGTATGATTTAAGAATCTTTTTTCTGTCAGAGCTGAAGGTTTGTCTGCTTTCTCAGTGTGGTGAGGCTGACTGATAATATAACAGGCTTCCTGCTCTTTCTGAAACACGCAGACTTGGCATTTGGCTGTTTATGTCGGAAATGCCTTTTGGAACACTGTCGGTCCAGATGCTCTGGAAACTCTTCTACCTCATGCACCAGGTGGAGAGCGGGACCTTGGAGACTCTCTACACCGCCCTCCCACCCATGGAGTGTAAGAAGCAGCTCCAAGGTATTAACACCCCCCACCCCCCGCCCCAATACAGGCACCCTCTTTTCCCACTTGTGCGCCTGTCCTCTGCATTGCTTTCTTCTCTTCACTCTTTGAAGGTCTAGGGAATTTTTTACTTTGTGTATTTGGGTGATAATTTTGAAATTCGAGACTGCTTCGTGGTTTTTGACTTATTAGTTCCAGATTTCATTATTCTAGAAATGCCCTGGATAGTAATTTCTATGGTAAAGCCAATTTGTGGATGGGAAATGAAATGGGGTTGGTAAATGCTCCATGGAATTATTATTTTTTTAAATTATTATTTTATTTATTTCAGAGAAGGGAGAGGGAGAGAGAGAGATAGAAATATCAATGATGAGAGAGAATAATTGATTGGCTGCCTCCTGCACGCCACCTGCACTCGATTGGCTGCCATCGAGCCCGCAACCCTGGGCTTGTGACTTTGACAGGAATTGAACCTGGGACCCTTCAGTCTGAAGGCTGATGCTCTATCCACTGAGCCAAACCGGCTAGTGCCCCATGGAGTTATTTTGAAGATACAGGAAATATGATGCACTACCTTTGATATCTCAAATGTGCGAGCATATGAAAAGCACTGTTGGCTTGTTGCCTTCTTACTGTGGAAGGGTCTGTCAGGAGAATGTGTTTTCTAAACAGACTATTTTTCTTCATTCTATGCAACTTGCCTTTGCAGTATTTAGTTTTCAGTCATGCATTGCAAAGCTATTGCCCCCTATTGGTAAAATGTAATGTTGCTTACATGGCATCCTCTGAAAAATAGGCAAAACTTACACAGGGTGTGGAAAAGTACGTTTATAGTTGTGAGTACGTGAAAGTTTTTATTTTATTAATTATTGTATTATTTTCCATATGAACAGCTGTAAGCATACTTTTACCCCACCCTGTATATTGTGCGTCACATTCATCAGTGTTTCAGTCATTGTTATATCGTTTTCATTTATAATCAAATCTTTTTAATTTGGAATGCCACGCTTGTGCCGAGTAGTTCGCACTTAGTGGTTTTCATTAGCAGGGTTGCCATTCATTTGTCTGGCAATTTTCAAGTCGTTTCAAGTTTGCCTTTGAAAGTGTCTCACATCTAGTGGCAGTACTAGTGCTTTGCAGTTGACAAAGCACTTTACCAGGGACATGTCATTTAATCTTAAATAAACTTTGGAAGCAGATGAGGAAACTGAGGCTTGAGGATGTTAAATGTGAACTCTGAGGCTACATTATAATAGTTAGAGTAGGAAATTTGTCTGGCCAAGCCTTCTTCTTGGTGCCTGTAGAAATCCATTCTGGAACAAAGAAAGAGCTTTTGTCTTGGTTTAGCAGGAAAGAAATGAAAATTTAACCACATGTATTCCTCCTGTATACACAGGAGAGACCCAGGCACACTGAGTAACTTTAAGAAAGAACTTTTGTATCTTTACATATTTCTGAATGTCTTTTAAATTTTATATCTCCTTTCTCTCTGGAAGAGTAAAGTGATATATATTTATTCTTTCCCCATTTTAATTTTTTTTACTTGAATTTGCAGACCCAGAACATTTTGTGAACTTTGAGAAGTGTCTTTCTTCCATGAATAGCTCAGAAGAGATTTGCCTTTTGACTACATTTGCTCAGATGGCTCAGGCCCGGAGAGCCGATGTGGATGAAGACTTCGTAAAAATTATTGTTCTGGAGATATACGAGGTTAGAATATTAAGTTTTAGAAGTCAGCTAGAAAATATTTTCTTTTGGATTATCCTCTCATTGATTCTTTTGGAATTGCTTTAAAAAGTAAAAGTGACTGTTGTGTACTGTCTGCTCTCATGGGAGCTGGTAATCAAAGGAACATCATCCTATGTAATAAAAGCCTAATATGCTGAGTGTACGGTTGTTTTTGAACATTGTATGAGGTGGGAGGCTGTTTTTCTTTTCTTTTCTTTTTTTTTTCCCTTGAAAACATATCTAAGTAAATTATGGAAATGTGTTTTGACAGATAATTGGTATTAACAATGCCATCTCCATCCCCTCCCACTTTTAGGTATCTTATGTTACCCTGTCCACCAGAGAGACTTTTTCAAAGGTTGGTCGAGAGCTTTTAGGGGCCATCACAGCTGTTCACCCGGAGATAATTTCTATCCTTTTGGATAGAGTTCAAGACACCATTGACCAGGTTGGAATGGTAAGAGCACTGCTTTTGTTTATTTGTTTGCTTCTTTTTCCTTTTTTCTTTTTAAATCCTGGTGTAATGGAGCAATGGGCAAAATAGTAAGGCTGTTGGGAATGAGTGAGTCATGGGCACAACAGGACGAAGAGAACATTCAGTGTCCTGGGTTCTGTGCATGCACAGGCCTGTTTGGGATCAGCTGCTGCTTACAGAAAGCTGGGGTTGTTTTTCTTTAATCTCCTCAAAGTAACCTTTCTACCTCCTTCAATAACAGGTTTTTACTTTAAATAATTAGCTATCAAGCCTATAGCTTATTAACAGTTTTTATTTCATAATTTTGTTTGGCTTTCATAATTTTATATTTTACCCCCAGAAGAAATAACTCTGATTGAGAAACAAGGCGCTATTCAAATAAGTCAAAAACAAAATTAAAAGCAGTAGTTTGAGTTGAGCAAGACACATATAGTTAGTTATTTTCTGTATTTTTCACACTTTCGTAATTTTTATGTAGTTTAATTGTTTGTTAATCCTTACCAGAAGATATTTTTTCTATTGATTTTCAGGGAGAGTGGAAGAGAGAGGGAAAGATAGAAACATCGATGCGAGAGAAACACATTCATTGGTTGCCTCCTGCACAAGCCCTGATCAGGGCCGAGGCCAGGGAGAAGCCTGTCACTATAGTACATGCCCTTGACCAGAATCGAACCTGGGACCCTTTGATTCACAGCCCTATACTCTATCCTAGGGGTGTCGAACTCAATCAGAGAAGGGGCCAAAATCTAAAATCCAGCCTAAATTGCGGGCCGAATGGTTTACTGAACAGTCATAAACTGACAATGTCATAAACTGACAGCGGAGTGCAGTGATGACAGCGCGGTGCGGGCCACATTGCAAGGCCTGGCGGGCTGGATTTGGCCCGCGGGCCTTGTGTTTGACACATGTGCTCTATCCACTGAACAAAACCGGCCAGGGTTTTATGTAGTTTTTAATAACAGCTTTATTGAGATACTAGAGGCCTGGTGCATGGGATTCATACACTGGTGGGGGGGCGTGGCCTGCGGGGATCGGCTGCTGCTGAAGCTTCGCTCATCCTAGTCAGCCAAGTGGCGCTCCCACTGACCACCAAGGAGCAGCTCCTACACTGAACATCTGCCCCCTGGTGGCCAGTGTGCATCATAGCAACTGGTCATCTGGTCATTCTGGTCATTTTGCTGTTCAGTTGCTGGGCTTTTATTATATAGGATAGCTCATATATCATATAATTCATGTACCATACATTCTATCTAGAATGTAGAAGTCAATGTATTTTAGTATTTTCACTGAAATGTACAACCATCACCACTGTCAATTTTAGGATATTTTTATCATCTCAGAAAACAACCACATACTCGTTAACTATCATGCTCTATCCTTCCATCCCCTCCAGCCCTAAGCAACCACTAATCTACTCTCTCTATATAGTTTTGACTATTGTATACATTTCATATAAATAGAATTATGTACACAGGTCTTTTGTGACTAGCATCTTTTGTTAGCATGTTCTCCTGTTTCATCTGTGTTATAGCAGGTGTTAAACATTCATTTTTAATTTTAACATTTTTAATATTCATTTGATTTAGTTGTCTATTTCATGTCTCTAAAAATCAAACAAAATCCATTTTCCTTTGGAGAAAAAATTTTGTAAGCAGTTTAATGATATAGTATTATATATAGGGTTGTCTCTAAGTTTTGATTTTAATTATCATTTTCTTCTTAATAAGGTGTCTTTATACTTGTTTAAAGAACTGCCTTTGTATCTTTGGCGACCCTCTGCGTCTGAGATAACTGTGATTCGGGATTGGTTATTGAATTGTGACCTGACAATGGTGAAGAACAAATTGGCCTGTGTCATTCTAGAAGGACTGAACTGGGGATCTGGTGAACAGGTATGTGTTAAAACCATTCCTAGAACAGCGATTTTCAACCTTTTCTATCTCATGGCACACATAAGCTAATTACTAAAATTCTGCAGCTCACCAAAAAACATGCTTTTGCTGATCTGACAAAAAATAGGTATAATTTTTTTTCCATTCACACCAGCTGGCTGTTGTGTTGGCTGTTGCCATTATTTTATTTGACAGTCTAAGGGAAAAGAGGTCAGTGCCCCTAACTAAATAGGTATTGCATGCTTGAAAATTTCTTGCGGCGCACTGGTTGAAAATTGCTGCGTAGAAACTGCAGACTCTACATACATCCGTTTCAGAGAAACATTTTCTCAAAACATTAACCTTTCCGAGTATCATTTGCAAGATCTGCAGATTCTTTCAGCTGTATGTTAGAGTTTAGGATCTTCTCTTTCATTCTGTTTTTGCGGAGTGCATCCTCTGAATGAAGATACATTATTCCACATTGAAAGTTCTTTCCTTTTTTTAAAGACAATTTGTATCTGTTTTATCTTTGGCTATTTACTGCAGTTCCTCCTAATTGCCTCTCTTGCCTCTAGTCCTTCCTCTTTCTGCATTTTGTCTTGCATGTCATTGTCAGATTTGTCTTCCAAAACACTCTGGGTTGATTGAGAGCCTGAGCCAGCCTGGGTCCTATTCCCACTCTGCCACCTCCTGGCTCTGTGACTCTGGGCAAGCTCTAATGCTCTCTGGGCCTCAGTTGCTCATCTCTAAGCATCAATATTACTAAGCTTACTTCATAGGGTTTTTGTAAGGATTCAATAGTTTGTAAAACATGACAGTTTCTGGCACACACCAAGTACTCAATGGTGGTACTTGAAGAAGTGGCATTGTTTTTATTAACAACTAGAGGCCCAGTGTATGAAATTCGTGTTTAAAAAAAAACAAACAGACTTAAACTTCTTCTAACGCCACTTCTTCAAAATAGACTTGCCCAGGCCGTGGTATTTTGTGTAAGAGCCACACTCAAGGGGCCAAAGAGCTGCATGTGGCCCGCAAGCCACAGTTTGCCGACCATGGCTCTATCCACTTAGCCAAATGGCTAGGGCTCAAGTGATTTTGACTGTTAAACCCTTCCTGTCTCTTTACCCTAGGAAGGGGAGGAGGATTACATTCAAAGATACCTTTTATGGCTAGAATCTGGGATGACTCGGGTCTAAACCTATCTAGGTACAGTGTAATGATTCTTTAAAATAAGGTTTTAATTCCCCCCCCCCCCATTGTCATTTTATAACTTAATTATTAGGGAATGTGGTTTTAGAAAATTTAGCTTCTGCATCCAAGATCCTTTTTCACTGTTCAATCTAGTTTTTTGGTTTAAAGGTATATTTAAAAAAAAAAAAAAATCAAGATTGCATATTTGTGCTTAATATTCTGTTCAATAGGGTACCCTGCATTTGGATCAAGCAGTCCATGCTGAAGTGGCTTTAATGATTCTTGAAGCATACCAGAAATACCTTGCACAGAAGCCATATGCTGGACTTCTTTCTGAAAGTATGAAGCAGGTATTGCCTTCTCTTATGTATTGATAACATACATCTCGCTTATAAATGGCCTGGGTGGATAAAGTTACATTATTTACCCTATGGTTGGATAAAAATTTTCCTTTAAGAAGTAGCCCACATCTGACCATTTCAATATCATGGAATTTGAATTGAGCTACAGAGGTGTGCTGGAGCTGACCTGTACGGGCTCAGGAGAACTGATTGGGAAATTTTCAGGAACTCTGCAAGCCAGGTTAACCTTTTAGTAGCTTGAAATTGACCATGGTGGAAGTTATTTTAAACCACCAAAATTGGCAAATGTATGAATGTGTTTCCTCAACTCCAACTGGTTGTTAAACTTATTTGCCAGCACACCATTTTTTGAATAATAACTTTTATGTTATTGTTTTGTTTGGCCTGACTAAGATCAAGTTCACAAAATGACTAGCCAGTAAGTAGAAGTGGTCACTTTGAGAACTTCCTTTAATTTAGTGTCACAAACATGAATATCAGCAAGTGATATATTCTCTCTTTCGGCAGCATTATTGATCACAAAGGAGAGGGGTGGGTAAGCTTACTGATTTAATGTGCACATGACTAATCTGGTTTAAAATAAATCATTGTTTTAGGTTTCTTATTTGGCCAGTATTGTTCGATATGGAGAGACACCTGAGACCTCATTTAACCAATGGGCCTGGAACTTGATCTTGAGGTTAAAACTGCACAAAAATGATTACAGAATGCAGCAGAATTGTCCAACTGTTCCTTTCTCCAGCACTGTGCCCGACATGACAGAGTCACCCACGTTCCATCCCCTCTTGAAGGCTGTTAAAGCGGGCGTTCCCATTGGCTGTTATCTGGCCTTAGCTATGACGTCGGTGGGCCACAGGTACAGTGTTTGGGCTGAAAGCTTACAGTCAGTGATACTAGAACCTTCTCCTTCACATCCCAAGGTCTGAGGCCTCCATTAAATCTATCTAGAGTAATCAGGGCCAAAGCATAAGCCTTTAATTAATAGCTTATTAAGGGGAAATGTTGCCCAAACTCATAGGACACATTTATAAGTTACCTTATAAGACACAGAAAGTTACCTTGTTACATTATGAAGTGGTGTTGTACGTGTCACCCAGTGTAGAATGTTTAAGTCAGCAGTAGATGTATTTATTCTTTTCCTCAGAAGAATACCAGTAATCAAATAAAAACAATTGCTCACCTGTACAGAATTTTAAAGTGATGGCGGCCTTGGTTCCTCAGCTAAAGGGGGATGAAATTCTTGATGAGTTACATGCTTCTCTGAGATGAGCTCATAGCTGTCTGTATCCCTCCCCTGGAGCATGTATTCTGCTATATTGTAGTTGTCTGCTTAATTTTATCAGGTGCCTTCTCTGAGGTTAGAACTCGGGAACTGTGTTTGTCTTGTATTACCAGAAACAATGAATGAATGAATGAATCAATCCTTAGTTGGTTAAAAATTATTTCCTTTACAGGTAATTTTCCTACAATGTATAAATTTTTTTCTAGCCTACCCATTTTTCTAAAAACCTCTCTGACCTATGCTTTCTGGTTCTTGAATTTCATTCTTATTGTAACTCCTTTTTAGCATTCTGATTTCAATGTCATGTTCTACATTGAGTATATTTTCAGTGGGATGCCAGTTGTCCTATCAGCTGTTAGTGTTCAACCTTGTGCTATAGAGCAGGAGAGAGATGGAATTGCTAGACAGCTGCCCTCAGGTTGGTGACAGCTTGGTGGAGATGGTAGACTGAAAACAATGGTTAGTACTAAAGATATACTACTCATGGACTGTGTGATATATTTAGAGCAGAGGTTCTCAACCAAGTGGCTCTTAAAATAACTTTTGGAGTGATTCTAAAAATATCAGTGTAGGGGAAAGGGTGAGAGAAATCCTGATCTAATTGGTCTGAGGGGCCAGGTCTTTAGATTATTCTAATATACAGCATGAATTGAGAACCACCCGTATGAGCAGGAGGGATTTAAAGGACTTTACCTTCATGGAGGAGCTAAGCTTTGGAGAGGAGTCTTAATTAGAGATGGTATCTTAGGCGAAGGAGCAGAGTGGAGACTCTCACCTCCTCCAGGTGATCAGCACCCACAGTGTTGAAGATTCAGCCCAAGGTCACCCCTCCTCCCTGCAGCACCTGCGCATTCTGAGCTGCATGCTCACGGTCCTGTAGTATAAAGGTTTATCTCCCCCTCCTTCAAGGTCCGGGTGTTGTCTCATTCACCTTTGTACACCCAGAACTTGTGCTTAGTAGGTACTGATAGAATGAATGTGAGAAGGAGCACCAGGTGTCTGAGAGGTTAGGAGGAAGTGTGTGTGTGTGGGGGTGGGGAAGTGATGAAAGAAATACTTCTGACTGAAGCCTGTGATTCCTGTTGGTGAATGGAGGTGATCAGCCAGGTCAGTAGGGCCAAGTTTATTGACAAATTTGGAGGTCAGGTTAAAGGCTAGAATTGATCTACCAGGAAGAGGGAGATGTTATATAGGCTTCTTGGAAGGTACTCTGCATTGTTTCCAGTAGCTCTAGTGTCATTCACAGTTCACTGTATCTCAGGTTCTTTATCTTTAAAATGGAAATAATAATAGTTTTGGATTGTATGAGGCCTTAGGGGTATTATACATTTAACATGCATAGAACAGTGTCTGACATGTGAATTCTTTGAATGGTGTTCTGAACTTAATTGTTTCATGATTTCTTTAATTTTTTGTAATCATTTGGAACTATAGTTTCTTATTGATACTGCTACAGATGCTCTCTAAAGATAAATACTTCTTTACTGCTAATTACTGGATTCGGAATGGGAGTGAGGCCAAGGATAAGGTTTTTTTTGAGGGCTTGAACTCTACTGTAAAAGTCCACCATGATCATCTGGGATGTATATATACTAGAACTAAAGCGAATTTTATGAATGAGCTTGAGGATAGAGTATGCAAGGAGATAAGTTGTACTTGAATATAACATCACAGACAGTTCAGAGGACAGCAGTCAAAAATATTACCCAGAATCTTTCTCACCCTAATACAATACAACATTGTTGGGTTTTATTGTTATTGTTTTGATTATTTTTATACAATTTTTTTCCTTTGCTCTTTTTTAGAGTTATAAATGTACTAGAGGCTGGTGCACCAGTGGGATCGCTCAGCCTGGCCTGTGGGATCAGGCCAAAACCAGCTCTCTGACATCCCCTGAGGTTTCCTGGATTGAAAGAGGGTGCATGCTAGGCCGAGGGACCCCACCAGTGCGCTATTGGGGCCGGGGAGAGATGCGGGATGTTGGCCAGCCAGGGAGGAACCACCGGAGGGTTCCAGGTGTGTCTGGCCTGTCTCACTCAGTACCTATCTGCCAGACCCCAGCAGCAAGCTAACCTACTCATCAGAGCATCTGTCCCCTGGTGGTCAGTGCACATCATAGTGAGTGGTTGAGTGGCCTTAGCAGATCATTAGCATATTACACTTTGATTGGTTGAATGGACCACTGGACACTTAGCATATTAGGCTTTTATTATAAAGGATGTCACAATAAGCATTTTGGTGTGATATCAACCCTGTGTGTTTTACTCCTCTATGTAACTTTTTTATAGTAGTTGTAGTCAGAAGTATAACATTTTATGTTTCCCCCCCTCTATTGTTATAGCAGAAGTATTTTTTCATGTTGCCCATGGCCATCAAATGCATTATTTAAAAATTGTGCAATAATATTTCATTGAATGATTTTCTCAATATTTACATGTCATTTTGGCCTCCAAGTTTGCAATTATAAATAATTGTGAAAAGCACATTTTTAAATAGGTTATCTCTCTTTTTCCTATTTTTGAGATTATTTCTTTCTTTTTTAAAAAAAATATATATATATTTTATTGATTTTTCACAGAGAGGAAGAGAGAGGGATAGAGAGTTAGAAACATCGATGAGAGAGAATCATCGATCAGCTGCCTCTTGCACATCCCCTACTGGGGATGTGCCCGCAACCAAGGTACATGCCCTTGACCGGAATTGAACCTGGGACCTTTCAGTCCGCAGGCCGACGCTCTATCCACTGAGCCAAACCGGTCCCGGCTGAGATTATTTCTTAAGGGTAGATTCTCGGGAGTAAATTTTGATGCCAAAGTGGGTTTAGAAGACCTTTGCCAGAATATACTGTCAGATTGAGCTCACCTTTGAGTCTTCCCTTTGCTTTGACTACTCTGTGGGACTAGCGAACGAGAGCCCCTTAACTCTTAGCAGAAGCACCATTTGGGAAACAAAATAGTGTAGCAGCAAGCACTCTGGACTAGAAATTTGCAAACCTGGTTCTCATTTTGACCCCACACTAGGAAATTACCATGTGTATCGGTTAATAATAGCATATTTTTTAATCAAAGAAAACACAATAATTTCACGAGAAGCATCAAAAGTGCTTTATTCAAAGTAATGTCCATCACTAGCTACACATTTCCATGGTCTTTCAGGTAATCTGTGGATACCGTCCCAATAGAACTTTTCTTGTTTTGAGGCAAACCATTCAGAGATCTAATTTTCCACTTCTTCGTACGTTTTGAAGTGCTGCTCAGAAAGTGAGTGTGCCATCGATCAGAACAAGTGGTAATCTGAAGGATTGAGGTCTGGTGAATACGGTGGGTGGGTTAATACTTCTCAAGCAAGATCTTTTAGCGTGTCTTTAACCGGCTTTGAAGTGTGTGATGGTCACACTTTTGCATCAGTATGAAGCAAAATTACTTTGCCATGTCGTCTGGCACATTCTGATTGTTTTAAGATCAAAGTATGGTTCAAATTGATTATTTGTTGTTGGTAGTGATCAGCATGAACAGTTTTACCTAGTTTTAGAAGCTCATAATACACCATACCTCCCTGATCCCACCAAATGCAGAGTATTGTGTTCTTTCTGAAGCTATTTGGTCTTGCAGTCGATGTTGATGGTTCACCTAAATCAACTCATGATTTTGTGCATTTGGAATTCTCAAAATAAATCCACTTTTCATCGCCAGTCACAATTCGATGCAAAAAAGACTTCCTTTTGTGCCGTTGAAGCAACATTTTACTGATGACTTTTTGGTTTTCCATTTATCTTTCGTTCAGTTGATGTGGCACCTATTTTCCTTCCTTTAAAATCTTTCCCATTGCTTGTAAATGATTGGAAATTGTTTGCTGAGCAACTTTTAATCTTTCTGCAAGTTGTTTTTGAGTTTGACATGCATCTTCATCCAATAATGCTTGTAATTGTTGGTCTTCAAACTTTTTTGGTTGACTTGGACGTTCTTTGTCTTTCACATGGAAATCATCACTTTTAAAGCGTTTAAACCAGGGTTCACAAGTATCTTGAGATGGAGCATGTTTAACATAAGCTTCCCGAAGTATACAATAACCTTGAGCAGCAATTTTCTTCAAAATAAAGTTGTGAATTAAAATTTCCCGCAAATGCTTTTTTTGGCACAAAATTCAACATTTAAAAAAAAATACATTTTATTGATTTTTTACAGAGAGGAAGAGAGAGGGATAGAGAGTTAGAAACATCGATGAGAGAGAATCATTGATCAGATGCCTCTTGGACACCCCCTACTAGGGATGTGCCCGCAACCAAGGTACATGCCCTTGACCAGAATCGAACCCGGGACCTTTCAGTCCGCAGGCCTACACTCTATCCACTGAGCCAAACCGGTTTCGGCAAAATTCAACATTTTTAAGCATAAAAATATCTCTGATGTTAACACCTTCAGAAAATTTGACATATGCAGTTTTGAAGTTTTCTGTCAATACAACAAAATAACATACATATCAAATCGCACGTATATCAACATATGTACAACTCCATCTTTTGAAACAAATCTGCAGTATTAACCAGTACACGTGGTATGTGAATTTGGGCACATACTTCACCTTTCTCATCTATAAAATGAAAATGTGGATGAACTTTTAAGTTCCTTTGTACTTCCAGAGTTCTGATTCTAATATTTATGTGTGAAGTTTGTGTATGCAAGACCTAAGATAATCCTGGTAGCATGCAGGCTGACAGCTCATTGGCAGAACATCAGTTTATGAACTGGCTGCCTTGTGTGCTCATTGCCTTTTTCTTTTTCAATAGCATTGAGAAGTTCTGTGCAGAAGGCATCCCACTGTTGGGAATTCTGGTCCAGTCGAGGCATTTGAGAACAGTGGTCCATGTCCTGGATAAGATTCTGCCTTTGTTCTACCCTTGCCAGTATTACCTTCTGAAGAATGAGCAGTAAGTAGAGAACAGCTCAGCAGGTACAGATGACTACGTCTCTGGTTTCTGTGTGCTGCTCCCATCTGTACAGTGGTGAGCAAAGCGGGTCGGGCATTGCTCTCAGACACAGGAAGTGATCGCATCCTCAGGATGCAGTTACTGGTTTTAAGGACCATGAAGGGTGCTATGAGAGAGGTTAATGGGTTAGATGTACTTTAAATAAGTGCCTGTATGTGACCTGTGTGAAGTTGACACCCAAGACAATGCTGTGGAATGATTTTGTTAACATTTCTGCTTGTGTTAGTGAAGTGGGGAGCATAGAAGGGATATTGGGGTACTTTGTGGAGTGTTTTTCCTCAGATGCTCTTTAATTGCACGTGTTTGTATGTCTATTCACACCCTTCTCCAGGTGAATAGAATGAATTCCTTTTAACCCACATAAAATTGGAAAACTTGATTTTTTTGAAATTCTTGAAGATTTATCAGAATCCCTGAATAGAGCTTCAGTCTAAAAATGGGACCACTTTAATATTCTTCTTCTTTCTTCTAAGTAATTACCCACTGGGAATTCTGCTGACTTTGTTTGGGAGATAAAGTGTGTTGTATGTGTTGGCAGGTTTTTGTCACACCTCCTGCTGTTCCTGCACTTGGACAGTGGCGTCCCTCAGGGTGTCACGCAGCAGGTCACCCACAAGGTGGCACAGCACCTGACTGGAGCCAGCCATGGGGACAATGTGAAGCTTCTCAACAGCATGATCCAGGTCAGGACCCTTCCCAAGCATCCCTAGCACCAATGTATCTACATGTTGGTCATTCCAGAGCTCTTTGCACAGTCCTTTAGGCCAAGAAAGTCAGCAGATTGGGGTTTTGGAGTGGAAGTAGTTATTATTTTGTTGGTGTTTTAAAATGGTTATTACCTTTCACCTCACCTGAGCCCTTTCTCCATAGGCCCACATATCTGTGAGCACTCAGCCCAATGAGGTGGGCCCTGTTGCCGTGTTGGAGTTTTGGGTTCAGGCTCTAATAAGCCAACATCTTTGGTTCCGAGAACAACCCATCCTCTTCCTTATGGACCACTTGTGTAAAACAGCTTTTCAGCTGACACAGGAGGACTGTGTGCAGAAATTACTCTACCAGCAACATAAGGTAAACCTATTAGAGAATTTATCTTTTAAGCCCTTGCTAGATAGTAGCCTTCTAAGAAGCTTCCCCCCAAAACACCATTCTCAGCACTACACTGTGGCTAAAAAAACTTGCCTTATCTCAGTAACCGCAGTCCATTGGCTCAGATCCCCATAAAGCCAAAGAAATATTCCCCTCCCCCCCCCCCCATTACATTTGGCTGTAATACACTGCCTGGGTCTGTAGTTGCTGGTGGACTAATGAATTATTGAAATCCATGTCTTACCAGAATCTTACATTGTAGTAAGATAATTGCCGATATTCCTGAAAAGGTCATTGATAAGTTTTGTTTTTTTTTAAAGCCTTCTCTTTCTGTTCCAATCCTCTCCCTGGTATAGAATGCTTTGGGTTACCACTGTGACCGGAGTCTGCTGTCTTCCTTGGTGAGCTGGATCGTGGCCGGCAACATCACTCCTTCCTTTGTGGAGGGCTTGGCCACGCCCACTCAGGTAGGAAACCCTCAGGAGCATTTGTCACCTCAGTGAACTTTAGTATCTTTATCATCCTTACTGGTACATTTTTTCTAGCCTACCATAGCTAGCATTGACATAGCACTCCGTAGGAGAGTATGTTTTCATTTCATCCTCGTGGTAGCCCCTGCTGAGGTTGCACTGTCGCTGTCTCTGTTTCACAGAGGGGTTAACTGAGGTTTGATGGCATTAGTGGCCAGCTCAGGTTCAGACAGCTGGAGACTAGACCTGGTCTGCCTGACTGCACAGCCTGGCCAGCCCCATGGCAGAGTGGTTAAGGGTGGACGCTAGAGCCAGAGTGTACTGCCATTAGCTTAGCGCTATGCCCTGGGCAGCTTGCTTACCTCTTTGTACTCAGTTTCCTTAACTATCAAAAGGAAATAACGATTGCACCAACTTGTAAAGCATTAGAAGAGTGCTTAGCATGTAGTGCTCACTAGGTGTTGGCTGTTATTATTGATATTACTGTCATCATTCTCACCAGCACATTATTTTCATCATTATTATCACCTCTTAGACTTTGCGCGTTGAATTACGTGTGTTTCATCACTTAAGCCAGTAGTAACATCCTTCACCTCCTATCAGTCTTACTTCCTGCTTATACTTCTTGGGATCTAGCTGAAGCCAACTCCTGCTGTTACCTGCTCACGTCTTTGCCTTTGCCTAGCTGATTGCTTACTAGGCATGCCTTTTCCTCCAGTCTCTACGTAGAGCCTTCTCTGAACATACCCTCCCTCCTCTGGCTTCCCATAGCACTTTACTCCTGACTCAGTAGTCACCACTGCATACCTCCACATTTGGTTACTTACATATTAATCTTGTCTCCTGATTTCAGAGAGAGGATGGGAGAGTGAGAAAGAGATAGAAATATCAATGATGAGAAAGAATCATCGATCAGCTGCCTCCTGCAGACCCCTTAATAGGGATCGAGTCTGCAATCCGGGCATGTGCCCTGACTGGGAATCAAACTGTGACATCCTGGTTCATGGGTCTGTGCTCAATCACTGAGCCCCATCGACTGGGCTAAATGGAAAACTTCTTAACCTGTTAACCGGGGAGTTCCCTTTTTAATGACGCAACCTGTAACGGGCGTGTACTCTTTCACTTAGACGTGTCAGTACGTCACGCCCGGAGGACGTAATTTCATATTATTATTTTTTTATTTATACTTAATGAAAATAAATGAAATATATATATATTTTCGTTTATATATATATAAAGCACAAAGGAAAATACAAAATTACAACAGAAAATAGAAAAGAATACCGACAAAAAAAAATGGACACGTTGAATTAAAAAATTATAAATTTTACAAACAATGATAAAGAATAGCCAAAACCGGTTTGGCTCAGTGGATAGAGCATCGGCCTTCAGACCTAAAGGTCCCGGGTTCGATTCTGGTCAAGGGCATGTACCTTGGTTGCCGGCACATCCCCAGTGGGGTGTGTGCAAGAGGCAGCTGATCGCGATATTTCTAACTCTCTATCCCCCCCCTTTCCTTCCTCTCTGTAAAAAATCAATAAAATATTAAAAAAAAAAAAAGATTACAAAAAATATATACCGTCCCTCTTAGGGCACAACATATATTTCAAGGACGTATTCATACATCCTACCCGTTCCCGATATTGTTTACGTTTGACGTATTTATAGGTCCCGCTCGGTTAACAGGTTAAGAGCAGAGCTTGTGTCTACCTCTCTTTCCTGTTTTCTGTGCATATAGAAACTGCCCACTAAATCTTTTTTAGCAAATACCCTCTTTTACTAAAAAGGAATTTGACATTTTTAAGTGAACTATTTTATCGGAATTTATATCTGTGATTAGTTTGTGGATTATCAAACTGTATTTTGTTTGTCCAAGTGAGCTGCTGATTGCTCTTCTGTTACCTGCTTCATCGTAGGTGTGGTTTGCATGGACCGTCCTGAACATGGAGTCCATCTTTGAAGAAGATTCTCAGCTCAGAAGAGTTGTTGAAGGGGAATTGGTTATAAACCCTTCTTTCACTCCTGACCAAGCTTTGAAGGTGCAAATATTATAGCAGTTCTGCATTTGAGTGGGAGAAGGTGGTTTATACTTTGATGCTGATGGATTCATCTGTAGCTTTTGAACACCTATGTTTTCTTTTGTTGTGAATGTTTGGAAAGCACATAACTAGACCAACGTAGAAAATGTTATACTTGAAGTATATACGTCCTCCCCAGGGTTCATTTCGCATTGAGAGTCACACTAACTACAATATTAAAGGCCCTGCTCACCGGTATTTTAAAGCAATTTCCAGTGTGTCCCATGTACATCAGAATCTCCTGGAGATTCTTGGACTTCCAACTTCTGAAATTCTGAGTTTGGAGTAGGATCAGGAATTTATTTTTAAAAACTCCTTAGCTGACCCTCAGGCACACTAAAATCTGAGAAAGACTGGAACAAAGCTTTAGAACTAAGTGCCTTCTCTTTTAGGGTCTCCCAAGCATGTCAAACTTATGGCCGGCAGACTGCATGCCTCATTTAAATTCCGGCTGTGAGTTTGACATGCTTGGACTACATAGACTGCTTTGGTGTTTCAGAGCCTATCAAATAATTTATCACTCTTCAAAGTCCTTTTATAATAGAAATCTAATTTTCAAGAGATTGATAAAGTTTGACAGTAAACTTTACTTTTGGTTTTCATCTCCTTCCTTCCTTCCTTCCTTCCTTCCTTCCTTCCTTCCTTCCTTCCTTCCTTCCTTTATAAACGTTGGCTGTTTTATTTTTATTTATTTAATATTATTTACTAGAGGCCTGGTGCACAACATTCATGCACTGGGGGAAAGGGGATCTCTCAGCCCAGCTTGCACCCTCTCAAAGTTTGGGACCCCTAATTCCTTACTGCCCACCTGCAGCAGAGGTGGGAGAGGCTCTGCCACTGCCGCTGCACTCACTTTGGCTTCTGGCTGAGTGGCGCTCCCCTTGTGTGGGAGTTGAGCATCTGCACCCTGGTGGTCAGTGCGTGCCATAGTAACCAGTTGTTCTGCAGTTTGGTTTATTTGCATATTAGGATTTTATTATATAGGATTTTAAAATATATTTTTATTTCAGAGAGGAAGGGCGAGGGAGAGAGAGATAAAAACATCAATGATGAGAGAGAATCATTGATTGGCTGCCTCCTGCAACCCTCCCCACCTCCCCATGGAGGATAGAGACTGCAACCAGGCATGTGCCCTTGATCAGAATTGAACCTGGGACCCTTCATTCCCATAGGCCGGCTCTCTATCCACTGAGCCAAACCCACCAGAGCCATCTCCTACTTTCTTGCACTATAGTGTTTTATGTGCAAATACATAAAGGCATGTCAAGGCCTGGACATGAGGTTAGACAAGGTGACAGTTGAGACCCTTTTCAATTCTAGGGTCTGTGAAATGTTTTGACAGAAGAAAAGCTGCCCCTTATCTCCTGCTAACAAGGAGGTTAAAGTGTTAGCTAGTGGGTTGGAGAAGTAAGTTCTGGATCATTTAGAAAGAGCAAACTTTGCGCTTGTGTTCATTTCATGGCTGCTCACAGCCCCACCTCTTCTGTAGAAAGCCCAGGCCCAGCTGAAGCTCCCCCTGGTGCCATCGCTGCAGAGGCTTCTGATCTATCGCTGGGCCCACCAGGCTCTCGTCACTCCATCTGATCACCCTCTTCTGCCGCTCATCTGGCAGAAGTTCTTCCTGCTGTACCTGCACCGCCCAGGACCGCAATACGGGTAGGTAGCCAGTATCGTCGTCCGTTTCTGTGACTCCTTCCTGCCTTAGCACTGCTCTGCTGCACTGACTTCTCACACTGAAGTGGGTGAGTTAGAGTCTTCACAGCTAGGAGTCTCCCTTCCTGCTTCACAAGTATTAGATAGACCTTTTTTGAGTTCAGGGTATGTTGTGGCAACTCTCTCCTTACCATCTCCCATACCTAACTTGGGGAAGACAACACCCTGGGACCCCTGGAAATGCAAAGGGAGAGAAATTGCCCCAAATGGGCTGCTTATGTGACTGTCACGGGGCTCGTTGGAGGAGGTCTGTGATTAGTTAAGCAGGTGTGGACAAGGTCGAGCTGTGTCTGGCAGCCCTTGGGCTGGGCCTTGGGACGTTTAACATTTCCATTGGATTTGAAGGGACTGACCAGTTGGAACTGCTTACTGTTACTAACCATTGATATTTAGCTCCAGTTAATTCCTAGCTCATCTTTCACTACCTTCACTTGCTTCCTTAAACATAAATGTTAATTCTTTGAAACTTCTGTTTTCTACCAGATTGCAAGTTCTTCAAGAGAAGAGACTATTTTTAAAATATATATATATAGCTATATTATTGATTTCAGAGAGGAAGGGAGAGGGAAAGAGAGATAGAAACATCAATGAAAGAGAATCATTGATTGGCTGCCTCCTTCACGCCCCCCCACTGGGGATAGAGCCCCTAACCAGGGCATGTGCCATTGACCAGAATCAAACTGGGACCCTTTAGTTCGCAGGCTGTTTTGCTCTGTACACTGAGCCAAACTGGCTAGGGCGAGAAGAGACTATTTTTAATCTCTTCCGTACCTCTAAGTGGATAATATCTTGAATTTGCATAGCATTCCACTAAAAAAACAACAACTATTTTCATATATATTATCTTGTTGGAGCCTCATAATAACTGTTATGATAGAACTAGTATGTATTAATTTAATGCTGTATATATATAGCTATAGTAAACTGACTTGTTATTGTGATTTTGTGGTTATATAAGAGGTACATCGTGTATTGATCTTGTGATCTATGCTTGTATTTCTTAAGGCTACCCATAGATGGGTGTATTGGAAGAAGATTTTTCCAAAGCCCTGCACATATTAATTTGTTGAAAGAAATGAAGAGGCGCCTGACTGAGGTAGCTGATTTTCACCACACAGCGAGCAAGGCCCTCCGTGTTCCAGTAGAGGGCAGTGAAGGGCTACCCGAGAGCCAGGCTGGCACCCCTGCTTACCTGACTTCACCGGAGCTGCACACAGAGTTAGTGAGGTAACACGTGGTTGTTTAGTCATGTACATGCTGTTTGCAGCACAATACTGTGCTGGGGCAGTTATGTGCTTCTAAACTACTAGATGTTATTCTCTTGTTAGATTCACTAGGGAAGGCAGCTTTGACTATAGGTTTATGTCTTGTAATGTTTCTCTTATGTTTCTTGTGGGAAATGAATCAGCAATTTGTATATACCTCTGTTGAGTACCTGGAGTCTTAAACTAGATCTTAAACCAGAGGCTTATGTCATTAGTTTTTAATGTAAAAACAGAAATAAACCTAAATAATTGGCTGTGGCAGGTGAACATCAAGGGAAGCCTGCTTGGTAGTTTTGTAAAAGAAATAAATGAGCATGGCAGGGCTCTTTAAGTGGGAGTTCATAGGCCTCTTAGGGGATTTCAGGACTCACCTGGGGCGGAATGCAGTAATCTCCCAAAACTGCTTCTAAAATCGGCACAATATTTTCATCCACAAAAGGTTAAGAACTTTGAAATAAATGTGGGTTCCTATCCCATTTTCCTTCGCTCTTCACTTATTTTTAAATATATTTTTAAAAATACGTTTTTATTGATTTCAGAGAGGAAAGGAGAGGGATAGAGAGGTAGAAACATCAATGATGAGAGAGAATCATTCATCAGCTGCCTCCTGCATGTCCCCTACTGGGGAACACGCCCACAACCTGATTGTTAACCAGGCTTAACCAGTGGGAAGACCATCTTTGGACATTTAGATCAGTGAAGAGAGTCTCTGCTGTTCCCTTCTGCCTCTTTTAACTCCCCCTTCCTTTGTCATGTTGGTAAAGTGTCCATCTGATCAAATCAGAGGCTGGAAGAGAGATCCATACCAGCCTCTTCCCTGCAAGAGCTCAAACCCCAGTCTTGGCTCTCTTCCTACCCAGACCACCCCAGGGGTAAAGGAGGTAATTTTCCACTTCATTGAGCAAAGCCAAGTCACGCCACCTCCGCCCAGTTCCCCACCCAGTCACTCGTGTGCTGGAGGCCACTCTGGTACCTTTTGCTGCGAACAGCTGCTTAAAGGACCAGTGATTTTAGCTAACTGGACTGTTTTCCTTATTAAACAAAATAAAAACAAAGGAAACATTAAGCTTTATAAAATGTTTTTACTGGAAAGTGTAGATTGTTTTTCTTTCTTTTTATAGCCTGGCTTTGTTTTATTTCTTCTTAATGGGAATGGGATCACATGCTGTGAGTTCTATCTGTGACTCCTGGGGCAGGAGATGCCACTGAGCCTAACGCTGACAGGTGCTGCCAACGCATAAGTTGAAAATGGCTTTTACTGTTTCTCAGGGAGACGGGAGGTATATTTATTTGGATGTTATTTAAACTTGTCAAAGCACGGAGGCTCACTGACTGGATTGCTCAGGAAAGAGCAGCTCCAAATTCATTCCTATGTTTGTGATAAAATCACCTCTTCTGGTTTTTTTCTGTTTACTGTATTTAATAATGCAATTCCCAGAGTCCTTCCTTCAGATCTTATCTTTTAGCAATTATTGCATAATATTTTATTTATCTGTAACCTGTTTCTCCCCAGCTGGCTCATGAGCTTTTTGGAAGAGTGATGGTTGTTGGAAACATTTTCTGTAACATGTGCTTTTTTTTATGTTGTGGTGCCATTGTTTCTAGAGATGTAAGAAACTTCATCTGTGTGCACATCTTTTATATTTTATATAATTATGTTCTTTTCTTTTAGGCTCTTCAATGTATATATATTATGGCTAGAAGATGAGAATTTTCAAAAAGGAGATACCTATATTCCTACTCTACCAAAGCATTATGATACTCACAGGCTAGCCAAAGTGATGCAGAATCAGCAGGTGAAACTATGGCTGTGTCTCTTTTAGCATCTCTACTGTACTTTGAATTGATCACATTCATAATCGAATGGTAAAACCACTTATAGATATGGAGACCACGTCCTCGAATGGTCATTGTTTTTGTGGATTTTGTCAGTATACAAGTGATTATTGTATTAATGGGATATTCCCTCTTGAATTTCCAACCCCACCATGACCTCACCTGAATGCTTGAAACTCAGTTTAGGACTTTCTACCATCTCGTAAACATAACCTTCCTTGTATACTTTCTTAATTTAAATTGTTGTAAGCTGAATACTTTTAGCTGTCATCTCCACTCCTATAAAAAGCACCGTGTAAGAATTTATTAGGATCCATACATTATATATGAAGTTACATGAATAGGTAGGAGCTCACCTATATGTGGCTTTGGAGATGACTCGTGGGTGTCGTCGTTTCTGTTGCCCTCCTGAAAGTACTCCATTCTAGTCTTTACATATTCTAAGCTGTTCTCTCCCTAGTACCCAGAGATGTCTGTGGTCCTTTTTTAGGCCAAAACTTCTAAGTTTTCTCTTACCTGTGTGTGTATTTCTCCTATTCCAGTTCTCTTTTTCTAGGTGCTGAACTCTACTAGGCATTGACCTTTACACTGGGATGGGATTTAGGAACCTCTAAGACTTGAGAGACTTTAATTTGGATCTTTAAACTTATCTGCTTCCATATTATATGTAGTATTTCATCTCTAGTAGGTATCTTTGGTTTCCTTCTTTCTTCCTTTTTTTCTCTCTTTCTTCCCTTCATTTCTTTCTTCTTTCCTTCTCTTTCTTCCATGAGTATTTATTTCGTGGTTTTAAAGTGTCAGATATCAAATGCCAAATATACAAAAAGAGACCTGGCACTGTCCCTGCATTCAAGGAGCTATGTCAAATGGGGGACTAAACAATGATCACATCTGGTGAGAAAGATTGTGGAAGTAGAATGTACAGGGTGTAAGAGGAGCAGCTCCCAATTCAGACTGCGACAGGAGTGGTGATCTTTGAGTTGAGACCTGAAATAGGAAAAATAAGTGTGATCTTAATGTCGTGAAATCCTGAGTGAGGTTCCATGCCCATTTCTTCTTTACATGCCACACATCAAAGCTTTATCCATGGTTTGGCACATGTAGGTACTTGGTGTTGTAGCATCTACTGAATTAGTTGTTTGTTTTTCTTAAGTCTACTTGCCCTTTTCTTTTATAGCTCCTATTTTTTAAAAATATATTTTTATTGAGAGGGAGATAGAAACATCAATGATGAGAGAGAACCGTTGATCGGCTGCCTCCTGCATGCTCCCTGCTGGGGATCGAAGGCACAAACCAGGCACATGCCCTTGACTATAATCGAATCCGGGACCCTTCAGTCCGAAGGCCGATACTCTAGCCATTGAGCCAAACCAACTAGGACTATAGCTCCTATTTTTAATCTGTAATCCAAGTTCTGGGTTTTTCTGCCCTTTTGTGTTTTCTGAGGCATCTCTGCTTAATCCATCACTGATTCTCAGGATTCTTCTCTAATTGTTAGCCTCTGTCAGCAGTTACTTAGCACAGAGGCAGAGAAGGTAACACAGTGGCCCCACTTAAAGAAGATGTGTATGCACAGCAGGAGGGCCTGGCATGGCACCTGGAACAGTCAGGTGCATTTAGGAACCATCCTGTGATCAGGATGACTTGGGAGCTCCTTCTCTGAGTCTGGAGTGCCTTGTGCCATGGTTAGTTTGGAAATAATGAGTTAGGACTTAATGGGAAGTGTGCTAATTTGAAGACAGGGATATCTTCAGGTTCAGAAGGATCCTTTAGACCACTTAAAATCAGGAAAAATAAAAAGGAAATTATGGTGCACAAAACCATAGTCTATAACTGATCACCTATATTACAGTTTGAAGTAGTTTTTAGTGTTCAGTGATGGTTGACTCTTTTTTCCTCATTAAAGTGAGTCCACCATTCTAATTTGTATTGATCACCAAAGTGAAGTACATAGAGAAATACAAGAATGTGCAAGACAAAAAAAAGAAGAAAAAAAAAAAAAGAATATGCAAGATAGTTCACTGAAGTGTGGGAAAAGAATGCTAGAAGTCCTGTTTTTTCTTATTTTTTACTTCATCTTTTACTATGAAAAAATTTAGTCATACAGGAAATAGCATAGTATATCATAGACATGCCCATTCTCCCCCTCCCCCTTTGTGTACCATTTGTGTAGTTTCATCTATAGTTCACCCGTACCCTCCACCATGTTATCTTGGAGATGATTCTAGAGAGCACTTGATAAATAGAAATATTAAAAGATAGGATTAAAAGTATGCACATGGCTTACCATGCTTGCATGCACTTTCTTTTTCCCTGAGTCCTTTTTGATGATAGGGGGAAAAAAAGATGAAGATTCAAATATAACATACTTCCAAAAGCATTTACATCTGAAAAACAATAATAGGTTATTAAAATCAAGCATCTAATCAGTGTTCAAATTTCTCATTGTCTCATAAATGTTGTAAAAGTTTTGTTGTGCTGTATTTGTACAGTTTGTTTGAATCAGGATCTGTATTTTGTTATTGGTTTATAGCTCTTAAGTTCCTTTAATCTGTAAGTCCTCCCCTTAGTCCTTTTCCCCCTTGCAATTTATTTGTTCAAGAAACTGGGTAGTTTGTCCATAGTTTCCCCACAGTCTAGATATTGTTTACTGCATCTTTGTGGTGAAGTTTAATATGTTTTTCTGTCCCCTATATTTCCTGTAAATTGTTAGTGGGACATAGGGTTTGAGCTAGTCCAGCTTCAATTATTTTCAATATATTTAAATTTATCTCTATACAATTTGTGTTATTTACCCATGTCTTATAATTTCTTAGTAATATGTATGTATAATTTAGAAACATACATTTAGTGGGGCTATAAACTTATTTTTTTCTGATCCAATGGTACTTAATGAAAAAAATTTTGAGATTCTTGCTAAGATTGTTAAGAGTACCAGTTTTAAATGCGATTCTTCCTAATGCTGGAGACCTTGGAATAGAACAAACTTATTGGTTCACTTTATAGTTAAATATATAGTTTTATATGTGAATATTCTGGAAAAGTTAAGGTTCTGTGTTTTCATTCTAGGATCTGTGGACGGAATATCTGAATATGGAGCGCATACATTATGAGTTTCAGGAAACCATTCGTCTGTGGATACAGGCCAAGCTTGAGTCCCATTCCACATCCTGCAGTTTGTCAGTTCAGCTAGACTTCACTGATCCTTTTTTGGGTGAGTCATACAAGCATCAGCCCCTTTGAATGTATGAAGGATGGAATGGATGAGTGAATCAGAGCGATTGAGGGTTAAGGTGTACAACAATGCATTCCTTCAGTAAGCATTGATTATTTTAGGAGTTCATAGTAACTTGTCTACCACTTAAGATTAGGTTAGGCTATGAGTGAGAGAAAATTCCACAATAGTAATAGCTTAAATAAGATAGAGATTTAATTTGATTTTCTCATATAAAAGGAGTCTGGATGCAGGCATTTCAAAATGGTAACTTCATGACCTATAAGCCTTCAAGGACTCCTGTTCCTCCTATGTGGCTGCCCCACTATTTTCACATATGACATCCACTATGGTCCAAGGTTGAGATTGTGGTCACATTCATGTTTTACTCAGCACGAAGGGGAATTTCCCTCTTTAAGGACTCTTTTGAGAAGCTGCTTACAGAATATCCAATTGTAGCTTATTGGCCCAAACTGAGACACATGGTTGTACCTACCTGAAAAGGAGACTAGAAAGTGACTTTAAAAAGACGTTTTTATTGACATCAATGTGTAAAGTGCAACTTTAAATTTCATTGTTTTGGATTTGCAGTTTTACAATTCAGAAGTCTTTCCGCTTATAAACTTTTCTTTGTATCTGGAATTCTTACCATACAGTACACATGGATCATATTCGCAGAGATACATTTAAAAATATATATTTATTGTTGAAAGTAATACAGATATTTCCCCTTCCCCCCCCCCCCCCCCCTTTGACTCCTACTAAAGACCTAGATTTTTAAATAAGAAGCTTCAGGTTTTTCTAGATAAAAGGTTAGGCGATAACCTCGAAGGATGGCACTGTGGTTGTGATGGTAGTGTTAGTTTTAGCAGTTTCACCAGTTATTGCACACTTATGACATCAACTTCCTTTTCTTGAATTAAATTTGTTTTGTTGACTTCATAGCTTTAGTCACTTTTGGTCCAGAGTGCTCTGCATTTATTTTTGCCTGTCTTCTATTTTGCGCTTAAAATATCCTTTATTTTTTATTTTATTTTTTTATGATAAGTGATATTGACTTTGAAAAAGAGCTTCCAGTTTTCTTTAGAGTCATGCCTTAAAATGTTGCTGGAAAGAAACCTGAACATATTCAGTAATCTTATCCAGTGGTGAATATCTAACTTGTTATATTCTGTGCAGAGAGTGGTAGTTCTAGTGGAAAAACCCCAGCTATAAGGGACGATCCTGGACTTGACCTGTTTGGAATGTTAAATTCCATCTGTTTGGGGTACAAACAATACAAGTCTTCTTATGCCAAGTAAAGTCTATTAAATTTAGTTTTTCTTAACAAGAATAGAAAATTGAATGCTACATTTGGAATGAAATCAGAAATTCATAGTAGTCCCTTAAGTGCTTGTTGACTTGACACTCCCTTGACCTCTCATCCCTTGTTATCTTTTTGTGGAAAAGAAACAGGGATGTGGCAGCTTTTCTTCAAGTTCTTCAGTTCCTGCCTGCGCTGTGGTATGTGTATAGTGCAGTGAGGAGAGAGGGAGGGAAGGCTGGCAGGCAGAAGTGGTTAGGGGCAATCAGGAAGGCAGGCAAGTGAGCAGTTGGGAGCCAGCAGTCCTAGATTGTGAGAGGGATGTCCGACTGCCTGTTTAGACCCGATCCCAGTGGCCTAAACAAGCAGTCGGACATCCCTCGAGGGGTCCCAGATTGGAGAGGGTGCAGGCTGGACTGAGGGACACCACCCCCTCCCGCCCCCATGCACGAATTTCATGCACTGGGCCTCTAGTAAGTGATAAAAGGTTTAGGCCTCTGAAGTATCTATTTTGTATATCTCAGCATTTTTTATGATGGTAACAGGCCAGGGCTTTGCACCCTCTTAGTAAGTTACTACCTAGTTGTAGCCATTACTCAGTAAATATAACTTTATTTTCTTTCAGCTAAAGAGAGGGTCTTAAGTAACTTGCAGAAACATGATGCTCCCCAGCCTCCCCTTGCTGTGCACCCAATGAGGCCTCCTGTGCCGGTTATTTCCTCTGATGTGCTCCTGAGTCAGAAGGACACCACCCAGCTGGTGCGCACAGACCTCAATCTGTTGCGACAGCAGGCCAGGTAAGCCAGGAGGCCCCTGGGTCACGCCTCCCTGCTTGCTGTCTTGACAGCTGGGTGATGCAGTACCTGGAAGGGTCCTCATCAGCATTCTGGCCATGTGGGTAATTGGTGGAGATGGGCCCAGACGGTTACTGTAGTTAACCAAGTTGTGACAATTTTAATTTCCCATTGAAATTATGTGGTGCTTTCATGAACGATAAATTTGTACATGTTTCCTATGGTGGCATTTCTGAGTGTCAGCAGTGCCAGCTAAGGGTTTCCCATGCTTCTCCTGAGGAACCTTCTGATAATGGAAAGGTTGTATTTAAAGGGAATGAAATGATTTACTTTCTTTTGTCACTGCTTTGTTCTCTCACTCTCTATACTCTTAAAAATCGGCACTGGCATTGATCGAAGTGCGGGAAAGGCATTTAGTGTTCTGTGTTCACAGGAGAGACAGAATGATCAACTCTTTCAAGTTCTAGCTTGCCATCTTATGAGAAGGAGCCTTATAAAGTAAAAGTCGATTTGGCAAATCCCACAGGAATCAACCTCTCCTTTTTTTAAAATTTATCTTTATTGTTGAAAGTATTACAGGTGCCTCTACCCCCTTCCTCCCGCCCCCCCGCCCCCCACACACACACCCCCCGGCCGCCAACCCACATGACCCCACCCACTCCACACCACTCCTGCCCCTGGGAATCAATCTCTTACTGGCCTTTGTTTCCTTTGCTGCTTTTGGTTCAGTTATTTATTTGTGTGTGCACACAACTCTACATATGCTCACACATACTGGCCTGCACGACAAAGTAATCATAATACTCTTAGAACAGTATTGACACCATGTAAGAATTAACTTTCTCCATTAAAAAATTATATATGTATTTTTATTGATTTCAGAGAGGAAGGGAGAGGCAGAGATAGAAACATTAATGATGATAGAGAATCATCGATTGATTGGCGTCTCCTGTATGCCCCTCCACTTGGGATGAGCCTGCACCCTGGGCATGTGCCCTTGACTGGAATCGAACCTGGGCCCCTTAAGTTTGCAGGCCTTAATCCTTTTATCCACTGAGCCAAACCAGCTAGGGCAACTTTCTCCATTTTTGAAAATTTAGTTTGAATTACGAATACATAAGAAATCAGTGGTACTTACAAGTAAGGGCACCCCTTTAGGGTAGTTAAATTAGGATGAATTTCTCATTTATTCTTGTATATTTTAGGGTTCATTTATAAAACACAGATTCTAAGTGGAGTTTTATTTCTGGCTAAAAAGTTGTCCCACTTTTTGTTTCTTAATTTTGTGGTTACCATGACTGCCAGGCTGAGAATTTGGATAAGTCTTGGCACACACACCTTTGGTCTTTTTACTGTGGAATACTTACTAGCATATCTTGCTCTAATGCAGGCTTGGGTAACTGTAAGCCTTTATCACTTATTATGAAATATTTCCTAAGACTTTCTTTGACCTCCTGATGATATTTTTTTCTCAGAACGGCAGCTCTTTGGGAATCTCAGCAAGTTGCCCTGGATAGTGAGCTGTTGGACACAATGCCCAAACAGTATGTTAATCGAGAAGAACAGACCACACTACATTTGGAGTGTAGAGGCATTAGTGGTAAGAGATGCCAAGGAGCAGCAGTTGTAACAGTTCAGGTAAGATGGTTTAAATTCCTTTGTAGTTCAGAGAATTTTAATTGAGCCCCTAATTGGCATGTCATTGAGAAACACTGAAAGAAGCACATAGCAGGTAAGCCATGTCTCAAAACATGTAACAGTTTTTAGAGGAGTGAAGACACACAGCTAATCAGCTGTTTCCATAAGTGCTGACAAGTCATATAAAACAGATAGAAATTCAAAGAAAAATCATCAAGGAGATTTTGAGAGAGGGAGCCTTAAACTGGTCCTTAAAAGATTTTGATAACGATAGTTTGGATTCAGTAAGAAGCAGAGTGGGAATGGAGTCAGCGTGACTTCATCTAGGGGTCAGGGGCTGGCTGTGCCAGTGGATTTCAGGTTGTTGGAAGAAGTGATAGGAATCCACAGCAGGAAGGTTGGAGTTCACGTTGGAAAGGATGCTCACTGGGAGTGCTGGCTGTGTGGCGGACAGTTGGGGGGCACTGAAGACAAACATGGGAGGGATCCGTGGAAGGCAGATCAGCTGGGCAGCGCCTGCCAACAGGCAGATGGAGAGATGTGCAACATCAGTATAAAAGTTAAACTGCCTCTAGAGTCACCTTCTTGAATTGGAAACATAAAACATGGATGTGACTTTGGAAGGACTTCCAAATGGAAGTTTAGCTTTAGCCAGCATATTATAGCATTGCTTCATACCATGCATACACCGTCTGAACATTGACAGAAGAAATAGAGGCATAGAGAAGTTACGTTACATACCCAAGGTGACATAGCCAGTGAGTGGCTAACCCAGGAGGTCCCAGGCAGTCTGGTTAGAGGACATACCCCTTAATCATCTCACCTCACTCCATCTGCACATTATTCAGGAATCCCTGAGCTGGGAAAGAAATGCTTAGAGAGAGGCCTACTTAGAGAAAGGCCTCTAAGCATTTGCACAAAAATAGCTCCCCTTTTTGGTGAGCTTTTAGAAATGGGGGAAATTTTATTTACTGACCCTTGGTTGTCATTCAAAAATTTCTCTTTTGTGTGTGTGCCAATCTCCATTTTTACCTGTTCAAATGTGTTCTTTTTATTCCCCCCCCCCAAATTTTCTCGATATTCTAATGTATTCTTTTAAAAAATATATTTCTATTGATTTTTAGAGAGAGAGGGAGAGGAAGAGAGAGAGAAATATTAACATGAAAGGGAGACATTAGTCTGCTGCCTCCTGTGTGCCCTAACTGGGGATTGAGCCCACAACCCAGGGATGTGCTCTGACTGAGAATTGAACTGGCATCCTTTTGGTGCATGGGACAATGCCCAACCAACTGAGCCACACTGGCCAGGGCTCTAATGTAGCTTTATCAATCTCCTTGGGTGACTGTTTTCTCTAAAGTGCCTTCTCAGAAATAACTTCTATATTTTGTATTTTTCCTTACCTTCAAACTTTATTTCTGGCAAAGTGACATATTTGTATGCATCTAAAGTTAGGAAATTCAATCTGGAATGTGACCATTGATTAGAGAATTCATGGATCAGATCATGTTTTAAAATCAGCTTCATGGAAAATGATTTCGTATTTAAAATATATAAATTTTAAAATTAAAATACATAGATGTGTTTTAATATAATTTTAATGACTTATTTATAAAGATTTCAAATTATATCATGAAAATATTTTATTGCTTGATAAAACTTTTCTGGGAGGGAACGCCCTGGAAATTTCCAGCCCTCTGCAAGTGTTTGAACTGTGTATAGCTTGTTGGGGGTATACAAAAGCCAAATATATTTTATGGGAATTGAGACGTGCTTCTTCTGTGGTTGCCTCTCCTAGTAGAAGCCTCTAATAATTCAGTGACATTCCCTGAGGACATGGGGTGATTTATAATAGGGTTCCTTGTGTTGTACTTTGTTATTGTGGGGCATGTTTGCAGGACTCAGAATTGATTTATTGTCATGTGAAAAATTTGTTCATTCCTAGAAATGAGAGATGGAAAAGACCCACCGAGGGCCTCAGGTTATTGTGAAAGCTTACTGGAGGACCAGCTGTGTCCTACTTTTAAATTTCTTTGTCTACTTCAAGGGACTCAGGAGGGGCTTCCACCAGGCTGCTTTGTTCTATTGTCTACGACTTCTTGTAATTATGAGCTGGTGGTCATTCAGTCTCTCTCACCACCATTCTAGGGAAAACTTTCAACAGTGGTGGGAACAGTGAACAAAATAAGTAGGCTAGAAAATAATGAACATTTTGGGGAAGTGGCAAAACTTTCCTACACTAGTTGGTTTTCTTTTATTTTTCAGTATTAGTAATTTCTAGGACATGGATGGAGGTTTTAAAGTTCAAGTTATCAAGTGGACTTGGTCTTGTCTCTACATTTCCCAGTGATGTGAAACTCTGTTCTTTCTCTCTTGTCCTTAAGTCTTTCCACTTTCCTTCATCCTCACTATCTTCCTTGCCTCACATTCTCTTTCGCTCTCTGTTTGGCTGTTTCTCTCCAGGCCAGCCCAGGGCTGTGGCCCTCAAAGACCAGCTTTAATTGTAGTTGTTGACATATTGGGCAAAAGAGCTGACTGCACATATTCCTAATCACATTTTAAGCTATTAAATTTTGGTCTGTTGTTTGAAAGTTTTGAAATTTAATATTTGTATTGATTCAGTAAGTGGCTTAGTGGAAGTAATTTAATTCTTTTTATCTTTCATTTCTCTAGTAGTAAAAACTAAAGCAATTATTGTTAACATTACATATTCTTGGGTAGTCGCTTTCGTGATTTTTGATTCATACTAACAGCCTATGTTTTTCTTTGAAACAAGAAGTTTTCTAAAGATCTTTACCACAATGGTGGTGTATGTTATAGAAGTAAGTTTCCATTATGATCATAAAAAGTAGGTGTTGAGAGTATTGTCAGAGCTGTGCTGTGCAGGGTGCTGTGTAAAGCAAAATAGGACCATTGCTCTTCAGGAGCTTTTGATTTGGAATTTATGCCCCCTGACAGAGACATAGACTCTTGATTAAATAAGTTTGTGAATTAAGTGTTGACATTATTCACAGACAAAGGATACCTGTAACCATTATAGTGTGGCTCAAGACTGGACTACTGCTCACCCATGTGATTGTGGAAAACCATCTAAAGAAAACCATTAAGGAGAATGTAGGATTTAAAACTCCTGCCTCCTAAATGTTCCGGTCTTTTCAGCATTCTCCACCGCGCACCCAAAATAAGTCCCAGTTCCCCAGATTGCTTTAAAGGCCTTCCCCTGCTCCCCAGTCTCATTGCACTGCACTCTTCAGCTCGATCCCTTGCCCCCAATCAGCCTGGCCAGCCTCCTCCTCAATGTCCTGTCCTCCTGTCCCCCACATCTGCCACGTTGGTTCTGTCTTTGTGTTGCAGCCTGGGCCAAGGACCTTTTCTGCATCAATCCCCATCCAAAAAAGGACATTAAAAATGCAGAAACAAAGCAGTTTTTATATAGACCACCATCAATTAATTAGAAAAAGGGTTTTTAACCCTCAACTAGAAAAGACATAATCTTAAATAAAGGTAGTCTTTTAAATTTAAATGAGATAAATTTAGTTGTGTTTTTTTTTTTTTTAAGCTCACTAAATTCTCCTTATTTTTTGTATCTTTACTGAAATCCAATAAAAGTTTAATCAAAGGTAAACTTTCAGGAACCATTGAATTAGTCAATTGCTCTTTCCCAGGCATACAACTGATTTGGGCACTTCCCATGTTTATCTTATTTTATTGTTTGGTTTATATATGCTTCCCCCCCCCTTTCAAAATGGCAGATGTTTTGTTAACAGCATCCATGTCCTCTGTTTATGTGGGCACACGTGAGATGTGCAGTCTCTGTCTCGAGTTGAATTGTATGTTCTGCTGGGTGGGAGAGCAGAGGGGTTAAGGCTTTGCAGATAATCAACAGAGGTGGGGCTTGGGCTTCAGGAAGGGCCTTGTGGAGGAAGACATGGACTCATCTTTTTATGAGGATTGCGGTGCTAAAACATAAGTGACATAGAGCATGTCCTACAGAAGACTTTGAACCAGTGAAAACTAATTCAAATCTGCTTAATTCAAGTCAAAACTAATTTTTCCTTATGAAACATTCAGAGATTCTTGAATAATATTTTTACATTCCTGTCAGGTTCAACCAAGAGTTTTGAGCTATCATATTAATTATAATATTAATCTTTTCATCATATGCCAGTGTGTGTGTGTGTGTGTGTGTGTGTGTGTATGTGTGTATATATAAATAAAATAACATATCCACCTAAAAGCCAGGGGCAAAAAAATCTGTTGACCATTTTAATTTTTGTTAGTTTGAAGGTATGCACAAGAATGAAGCAGTAAGCCAACAGCTTCATGCTTTGTGGAAAGAAGTGAAGCAGTTACAAGCAGAAGCTACTAAACCACCACCACTTAATATTGTGGAGGCGGCTGTGCATGCAGAAAACTTGATTACGTAAGTTGTGAGGACATTCTACTTTAAAATGCTCTTTTGCTATTGTCGATAGCAGTCATGCTACTACACTCCCCCAGGAATCCACTAATTAAATTAGCATTGTTGTGGGGTCGAACCCTGGGTTCAAAATAAGACCACTGGAGGCTGATGATTTATCAAAAAAAGCAGGCAAAGATTTATTGAAATATCTGGCCAGGACAGCCGCAAGAGCACCACACACAGGTGGACTCCACACGACTGCACTGCTTCAGGGGCAGGTAGTTCTTTTTAAAGGTTCTGAGAAGGAAAACCCCTATTTTGCAACAAACTGTTGTTTGGAATTTTCTGCTGTTCTTCCTAGACAAAATGTTGCTGTCTGACCTTGTAGGCCAGAGACCAGATATGCCCACAATCTCAATTCCATGCCAGGTATTCAATTGGATATAACTTTTTCAACTGGATAGAACTGTATTGTTTGCAAGGCCAGCATCGAGATAACCACTAAGTGCACATAGGGTTGGCTCTTTAATAAAAAAAAAAGTTCTGCCTGTAACCTTGCTTAGAATTTGAATTCATCCTCCCTAAGCCCATTGCGCGATTAACAAAGCAAGTCTCTCCAAACTCTCTGACTGCTCAGGAACTCTGCAACAGTTCAAACCACAGGAATTTTCCTTTGTTCTAAATTCTAAATCCTAAAGACTATATTCTAAAATCTGGGGTCAGCCCAAAGGGTCGTTCCCAGTCTCATCCTGCTGGACATTGGAATGTGGCCCTATCTTGCAGAAGCAGAACTCAGTGGTTAATCTCCAAAGGTTATGGTCCCAGGCACAGGAAAATTGCCTGAGCAGGTTTAAAATTCAAACAGCAGTTTTTACCAAAGTATGGTTGCCACTATATTTTGAGCATAGGGACTGGCATACTATGGCCTTTGGATTAAATCTTCCCACCTATTTTTATTTTTTAAAATATATTTTTATTGATTTCAGAGAGGAAAGGAGAGGAGAGAGAACCTGGAATCGAACCCGGGACACTTCAGTCTACAGGCCAATGCTCTATCCACTGAGTCAAACTGGCTAGGGTGCCACCTATTTTTTTCTAAAGTTTTATTGGAATATATCCATGCCCATTTATTTATTTATTTTAAAAATATATTTTTATTGATTTCAGAGAGGAAGGGAGGGAGAAGTAGAAACATCCGTGATGAGAGAGAATCATTGATCAGCTGACTCCTGCATGCCTCACTCTGGGGATCGAGCATAAATAATTTTTATGTATTGAAAATAAGATGTTGGGTCAAGTTGGAAGATGAAACCATGAAATGTTTCTAAAGTGACATTTGTATGGGACTTGAGCACTCTTAAGCATATTGCCTGAGAAATATAGAGTATCAGAAACACGAGTAAGTCTGGATTCTCATACTGCAGACCACTTCTCACCTGTCTTCCTACAGGACCTTAGTGAATGCCTATAAGTTGCAGCCCACCCCTGGGGTTCAGAAGGTTGGCATTAGCCTGTTCTTTACTGTTGTGGATTACGTCAGCGATGAGACTCAACGTCATCCTCCCACAAGGCAGTTCTTTACTTCATGCGTTGCAATTTTGGGACAGGTAAGGTTAATCTGTGCTGTCAGCCTTTTTCAGACATAATGAAATATACCCTATGGTATTCTTATTAGATATGTGATTTCAGACTTATATTGCACGTTCAGGAGCCCTTTTATTTATTTTTAAAATATGTTTTTATTGCTTTCAGAGAGGAAGGGAAAGGGAAACAGGAATGGAAGCATCAATGATGAGAGAGAATCATTGATCGGATGCCTCCTGTGTGTCCCACACTGGGGATCAGGCCCGCAGCCCGGGCATGTGCCCTGACCAGGAATAGAATTGTGACCTGATTCGTAGCTCGAAGCTCAACCACAGCCATGCCAGCTGGGCTCATGACATATTTCTTTAAGTATTTGTTAAGTTGCATAACTTTTCATTTTTGGCCATTTATATCTTTTTAGTGATTTGCTGGTTATTGTCCTTTGCACATTTTCTGTTGCAGAGATGTCTTTTTTTGTTTGTTTGTTTGTTTTTTATTGCTTTTCGAAGAGCAACTCAGACTATTAAGCTGATATCTGGAATTCGTTATAAATTAACTTTTCTATTTCATCATTCTTCATTAATTTTACACACTTTTTTGCTTTATAGAAGTTAAAATTTTTAGCAATTCAAATCTGTCAGTGTTGTCCTTTAGTATTCCTACTGTGCTCAAGTTTATCAGAACTTTCTTGACCCTGAGATTATTTAAATATTCACATATATTCTAGTACTCTTAAACATTAGAACCAAGTTAAAGCAATGTGAAGTTATCCTGATTATACTTTAATTGTAAAAAGTTAGTTTTTTTTAAAGTATTAAGATCTATAACCTAAAAGTTTTGTCTTCTTGACATAATGCAGGGTCACTTTGGGAACTTAGTCATCATGGTATGTGCATTGCAGATTGTGAATACTACCTACAGCGGAAGTGATATGTTTATTTTAGGTTTCTTTTGATTGTTTTACATTTTCATTTAGAAAGAACTCCTGTTTGCCTTGTATACTACTCCTTGAAATTTGGTTGCTTAAATAAAGGATGGGGAGTGGAGAATTGATGGCATGTTCCTCTCTGATTCATTCAAGGTGTTTGTCAGCGGCACTAAATCAGAATGCAGAAGAGTGCTGGAGACCATTCTGAAGAACAGAAGGCTCTGCTCTCTTCTGTCCCCTTTCTTTACTCCCAATGCTGCGCCTGCGGAGTTCATACAGCTGTACGAGAAGGTGGTGAGGTTCCTCAGTGAGGACAACAGCGACATGATCTTCATGCTGCTGACCAAGGTGAGATGCGATCCCATCCGAGGTCATCACTGAAATGTAGAAACGATGGTGCTTCCCACTCCACTGACGTGAAAGGCCCTCGGAGCCCTGTTTCCAGGTGGACTGGAGGCTCACAGGCCCTTTCCAAGTTTGTGTGGTCTTTACGCAGTCCAGTTCCACAGCCTCCTCTTTTGGGGTGTCATTTGTGTTGTGTGGGACAGTCTAATTTCACTATAAAAAGGCCCTAGCTCTAAAACTCTCTTTTAAAAACTGAGTATAGTTTTGAAATATTCATTATAATAATTTAGTATATCCTTCTATTGAATTTATCCTGAATTGATGCCTAAATTGTGTTTGATAAATGGGTTGTACTGTATCCAAGTCTCTCATATTTAGGAAAAGCCAGATCTAAGCAAATTGCCTTTGTCTTCATTCCAAGTAGGATGTTAATTAACTCAGACCCAGGCAATGAATTTACTTAACGGGTTGGGAAATTTAGAGCCTCAGCTATTTTGTCTTCAAGTGTATTTCTCTGACATCTGTGAGTCATAAAAGCTGGTGATATTTTAGGGCCTAGGACTGATGTCAGTTGTAATGGGGGAGAACATGTGGTATACTGTGGGATTCTGGAAGGTGACCTCAGCACCCTGAATTTTTGTGAACTGAGGTCGATAACTGATGCAGGTCCAGAAACATGGCCATTCAAGGGACATAGTTCCATTTAGCGCTCTGCTTGTTTGTAGCACTGTGACCAGTGAAGGAGAACTACTGATCCTTGTCTTATAGGGAAAACTTACCCACAAGCTTTAAAAAAAATTTTTTTTAAATTGATTTCAGGGAGGGAGGGAGAGGGAGAGGGAGATAGAAACGTCAATGAGAGAGAATCATTGATTGGCTACCCCCTGCACCATCACCCCACCACACTGGGGATCTAGCCCACAACCTAGGCCTGTGCCCTTGACTGGAATCGAACCTGGGACCCTTCAGTCCTCAGGCTGACTCTATCCACTGAGCCAAACCAGTCGGCCACACAAGCTTTTTAAATTGCAAAAAAGCATGCGGAGTTGAGAAAACTCTGCCTTTGCAGGCTTTAGAGATGGAGGCATAGCAACACCCATCAATCATTGAACTGCCCAGATTCTTTTAGGTGCTTGTATATAAACTGCAGTTGGTTTAAGTCTTTATGAAAAGCTAAATGCTAGGCAATCTTTGATTTTTAAATTAAATCATACAGACCTTAGTCTACTTCAATTAGCTTTCTAGTGTCAATAAAATTGCTTCTTGTGTCTTTTTCGTTTTAGTTCCATGTTAAGCAATGGTTAAACGCCTCCAAGCCTCCTCTTTCTGAGCGCACCAGGCTTCTGGAGTCCATTCACTTGGCACTAACCGCCTGGGGCCTAGAGCCAGATGAAGACATTTTGTTGCCATTTAACCTTTTCTGCAAGCACTGGACTTACCTTCTCCTCTACCAGTTCCCTGACCAGTACAGTGACATTCTCAGGCTGCTGATGCAAAGTAAGTGACGGATTAGATTGCAGTGAAATAATAATAGGACGCCATTCCACAGATGTCAGCCACAAATGTGAAAGTAACACAAGTGTGCAGGATTGAGAGTGACTGATTTTTACCTGAAGTACTTGATCAACAGTACCCATGAAGATGGCTACTTGTAAAAATGGTCATTTATTGTCTGAAATGTGGGAAAGGCCATGATTGGACAAGGCAGCACTTAGCCTGTGGGGTTGGCGTCCACAGTTGGGCACCCATCTCTCTCTTTTGATTCTGCAGCTGTCTTGAATGGGGTAGAAGTGAGCTTGATGACTCTGCTGACTACAGATTTGGTAAAAGAAGGAAGTTGCTCCTTATATGACAGTTGGTTTCTCTGTAGTTCAAAATAGTGAATAGATTTTTAGGGTCCCCCCCCCAATTTTTTAATTTAATTTTCTGCAACTGAATTTTATCCTTACATAATGATAGACTGTACTTATATTTGCTAAAGAAAGGAGCAGCATTAAACTTTCCCCATGTCCCCCTCCAGCAATTTCCCATTGGAGTGTTGGAGATTAGAAGAGAAATAAAGAATGTAGGCTTTTTATTTTTGGAATTTCACTAGACAGGATTTTTATTTGAAAAAATGAGATAGTATTTACTTTTTCATGCAGACTTTATACTGTTTACAGATGTAATGGAAAACTAAATTTTGCTTTATGCCAAAACTTTGTGTTACTTATCAGAGATTACTTAATGAATTAGTTCATGATCTTATGTATTGGACTGCCTGAAGAATACTGAAATGTGTGGCCTCATTTTTAAAGCCCTCCAGGCTTTCATTGTTTCCTCCGGAGGGAAGTTGCAGGGCGAGTGGAGAATACTGACAGGGAAATGTATTTGTACAATTTTTGATGCATATTTACAAAGCTAATTTTTGTTCTAAATTTTCAAAATGTGATCAAGTACATGTTGTTTTCCCCCTGAAACCTTTTAAAGAGATTGTACACTGTTTATGTAGACAGCCATAGTCTTGAGCATTTAGCAGAAAATTTATACTTCCCAGGGAAAGTAACTCAATGAAAGGTTTAAGAATAACAGTACGTCCCTGTCAGATTCCAGGACCTCCAGCTTCCTGGCCTCCCATCTCTCCCTGGTCAGTTCCCAGCATTCCATTCTTTGCTCATCTGCTCTCTTCCTTCGCCCTGGGGGAGCCTATTTGATTTTTCCTGGCTTCACTGCTCTCTTGTAGGTATGAATGATTCCCACACTTGTAGCGTGGCTCTAGGCCCCTGTCCTAAGATCCAGACCACAGGTAGCAGTGGGACACAAACCCTTTCAATATAGTGCAGCTGACCCAACATCCTTCCCTGAGACCTGCACCTGTGAGCCTGTTACTCTGTTTGACCCTCGTGCCATCTCCAGGGGAAAGGCCTGAGGAGTGATTCCTGTCTTTGGGATGTGAGCTTTGCAAGGAGTAGGCTGATGGTTGGTGCTCCCTCCTTTTGCGTGATGTCTGTGTTGCTTTAGGGTTTTCCCATTGTAGGAGTGGAGTTTTAAGGGTACCTATGACACCTTTTGAAGAGAGCCCAGACTCTGGTTGCATCTGTACCCAGTCTTCCCTGCCCTGTCACCATAATTTGTCTCACATCATTCAGCCAGGAAAATGGTACCTTACCACTCCCCATTTGGGGTCTGTAGGTGGGGCTCCCGTCCAAGACTCCAGCTCAGATGGCTCTGGCTGTCTTACTCCTAGCAGGGTGATCAGGAACCAGGAACAAGGAAAGTCAGTGTTCAGGTGGATAGTTCTTTTAATAGGTTCGCTTCACTTTAGTCTCTTCACCACAGGTCTTTATGAATTTGTTTTGGATTTTTATTTAATATTTATTCCTTGATAAAATTCTTGTGTTCTTTGATTCAAATTTTTGTTTGTGAAAGATGCTAACTTGCTGTCCTCTGTCCCTGCCCTGTAAGGCTCTGCTGAGCAGCTGCTGAGCCCTGAGTGTTGGAAAGCCACGCTGAGAGCCCTGGGCTGCTGCGTCCCAAACTGCCAGCAGGGGGCGGCTCTTGCTGAGAGCATGGTGCTTCAAAACTCTCCGGATGCCCTCTTGTCAGACAAGCAGGTGTGTGGCTTTTAGTGCCCAATATGTTGGGGTTTTTGTTTGTTTGTTTGTGTGTGTGTGTTTTTTTTTTGTCTGTGCATTTCTTTTCCATTTCCTTTGCTATTTAAACAATTAGAACACATTTTACATTTATATCTAAAAAGTTTCTTTTGCCCTAGTGCCCTAGCTGATTTGGCTCAGTGGATAGAGCATTGGGCTGTGGACTAAAGGATCCCAGGTTCAGTTCTGGTCAAGGGCACCTACCTCGGTGACAAGCTTGATCCCTGGCCCTGGTCGGGGCACATGGGGGAGGCAACCAATCAATGTGTCTTTCTCACATCGATTTTCTCACATTGATGTTTCTCCCTGCCGCACCCCCCCCTCCCCCCATCCCACCCCCAGTACTCTCTCTCTCTCTCTCTTAAAAGAAAAAATATCCTCGGGTGAGGATTAACAACAACAAAAAAATCAAATTTAAAAAGTTTCTTTTTTGTGCATTATCTTTAAGAGCTCGGAGCTTTTCTTTGTCATTCACTTGCTTCCTCCCATCTCCTTCTATTGGATCACCTTTCTTGCACATCTTGGTGATTCTTGTCTATCTGATCTAGAGCAGCTTGGACCTACCCCATCCCCACCTTAACCCACCTATTTCTTAACCTTATACCACTGACTCCCTCAGCCAGGGTTTCAGGTAATGTCTCACAGAGCTCTTATTTTGACACATTTTATATAGATATGGTCCACATGAAAATATATTTGAAATAAATAGTTCCTTTGTTTTAGAAAAAGTTTGAAATATGATGATTTACTTTCATGTGCTCTATAACTTTGTAATACTATTACAAAGTCAGTCTTCCCTCACAGGCCACTGTGATATTCTGCAAGTAGGCACCAGTGAGCAGTTTTAACCAGTCCTTCTCTTCTAGGTAATGGAGACTATACAGTGGCTCTCAAACTTTTTTTATAAGCTTCGCCTTTCCACATTGGACTTTAAAAGTTTCGGGTTATTCTCAAAATGGAGTCCTTACATGGATGATATGAAGACACTCTTGGGCTATCTTGTAAAAAGATTGCTTGACTCAGAAATGGATTGCTTGGCCCAAGACCCATCTGCCAGCAGCAAAACAGGTAACATGCTTGAGTGTTTGTCTTTCCATTAAGAAGTGGCTTGAATAGACACATTAAGGGTTTTAAATCTTTGAGATAAAACTATCAAAGTGTCAAGCAGGGAAATATATAGCACAGGTGTGAACGCATATATTGTATGTGTCATACCTGTATTCAGCTGAGCCCTATGTTCAGTTAGGCAGTAGATGCTTGCTTCAGCTTGTCTCTGCCCCTCCTTTGAAGGGTGGGGTCCGAAGAAATAGGTTTCAATCTTCATCTCTTTCTTCCTTTTACTTACATCGCTAAGAAAATGTTCCTGAGTATTTAAGTATATATCTTTAAACAAATGTTATGAAGTTATTCATGGCATTTTGTAATAAAAATTCAATTCAGGAAATTATACTGTAGTAAATGAAAATATACTTAGTTACGTTCAACTTTTGTTTTTATATCAACATAAGCTTATGAGTGTAAAGATAATAAGTAGATTATTAGTTTTGTTGTTAATCCTCACCTGAGGATATCTTTTTAAAAAAAATATATATTTTATTGATTTTTTACAGAGAGGAAGGGAGAGAGATAGAGAGCAAAAACGTCGATGAGAGAGAAACATCGACCAGTTGCCTCTTGCACATCCCCCACTGGGGATGCGCCCGCAACCAAGGTACATGCCCTTGACTGGAATCGAACCTGGACCTTTCAGTTCGCAGGCCGATGCTCTACCACTGAGCCAAACCGGTTTCGGCCTCACCTGAGGATATCTTTAACATTGATTTTTAGAGAGAGTGGAAGGAGGGTGCGGGGAGAGAGAAATATTGATGTGAGAAAGACACATGGATTGGTTGCCTCACCCACCCCAATCTCAAGCCTGCAACCAAGGTATGTGCCCTTGATTGAACCTGGGACCCTTCAGTCTATGGGCTGAAGCTCCAACCACTGAGCCAAACAGGGCAGACAGAAGTAGATTCTTTTATGTAGTGTTATCAATGATATTGACAAAGGATTCGCTTGTTTCTTGTCTCTAAAAGTTTCTGTTCCTTTCAGTGCTGAGATCCCTGCACTCAGTGATCATCCAGCTGTTTAAGCCATGGATCCTGGTTTTAGAGGACAGTGAAAGGTACATCATTTTTCAGATATTCAAGTACCTTTGAAATTTATATACTTAAAGTTCTGATGGTGTTTTGGCACAAGTGATGCACTGACAGATTTAATTTTTTTAAGTTAGAGCCATATTTAAATTTAGAAAATGCTTCTTTATGAAAGAAACATAAGACATTTTCTGTTTGTAGAGTTAGGGTTAGTCAGGTTGATCAGGCTGTTATCTTGATAACTGGACACTCAGTTCCAGTTTTCCGTGATAAAGTTGAATGAGTTTTGGTACTTAATTTCAGAAAAACAGATGCTGCTCTCCTTAATTAGGTTTGGATAATATAACACTAAAAAGATGAGACTAACTTAATCTTATTCAGTACATCAGTTACTTTTAGAACTAAGGCTTTCAGATTAGTGGGTGGGAATTACCCTTTTAATATGAACTCTGCACTTGAATGAATGAAAGCATTATTTTGTGAGCACTTAAGAGTGAGGTGTAAAGTTGTCCAAATAACCTCTTATAAGTCTTTTCCCCCCTAAAAGCATACAGACAAAAGCTAGGTGAACTTGATGGGAGTTTTGTGAAAATTACAACAGTGGTAGACATCATAGTATTTAAAGTGTTTTCACAAATACTGACTAATCTGATTCGTAGACTCAGAAAATTAAATGTCTTGCTCCTGCCCCACAGCCTGGGAAGTGGTCTCAATGTGTTTTAGAGCTAAACAACACAGTGTTTTCTGTGACTTAGGCAAGCCCTAGACTCTGGCACGTGGAGTGATTTAATCATGGCATTTCATTTCTATGTGCTTTTCGTCTGTTTAAAGCAGCCAGCGCCATTACCCCTGGCTGGAGAGCGATGCCGTGGTGGCCTCAGGCATCGTGCAGCTGTTCACGGACTGTATTGGCTTGCTGCACGAGAGATTCAAAGGTAGGAAGATGTTCTGTTATTTCACTTTGTCCCTAAGTCTTTCAGGAACTCCTTTGCCTCCGCTTTCCTACTTTTTTAGGTTTTATTTTAATTAACTATGCAGTCCTCCTTGACTAAAGGAAGTCAGTCATACAACATTTAGTGTAGCTTGTAACCTCTTGTTTGTGAGTAGCTCTTAGTTTCATCAGCTGTGGAAAATATAAGGCCTCCCTCTTTCAAATATTGTCAGTCCCCCTTCTGTCTTCTGGGTTTTTGACTTTTTATTTTTATTTTTTAATGTTTTCTATTTTTCTGTATTTCATTTTGGGAAAATCTCAAGGTTTCTTTTCCAACTTACTCAGTGTCTCTATAGCTATGTCTAATCAGTTTTTAAAAATACCAGTTGAATTCTGCATTTCAGTTTCCAGAAGTTTTATTTATTTTTCAAGTCCAACCTGATAATTTTAAAATATATATATTTTTATTGATCTCAGAGAGGAAGGGAGAAGGAGAGAGATAGAAACATCAATGATGATAGGGAATAATTGATTGGTTGTTTCCTGTACGCCCCCCATTGGGGATCCAGCCTGCAACCCAGGCAGGATCGAACCTCAGACCCTTCAGTCTGCAGGCCGACACTCTATCCATTGAGCCAAACTGGCTAGGGCCACCTGATCATTTTTGACGGGATCTTATTTCTTTCTTTTATTTAAAATTCCAGTTTTTACTCTTTAAAATGTTTAAACACGCCTGTTTACTTTATGATCTCTATGCAGTAATTGCCTTATCTAAAGTTCCCATTGCAGAGCAGCTTATGCTGCCATCGGTTGTTCTTTCAAACTCATTATTTTGGGTATTTTGTAATTTTGTATTCTAAGACCATGTTTGGAGAGGTTTTATCTTAGGGAGATTCTGTAAAGGCTAGGGTGGAATGTGCCTTCAGAGAAAATCTGCATTTGGCCAATTGTAACTATGTACTTTCTTGGCTTGGGGCTTCTCACATCACACACTTCCATGAAATCCAAGTTCAAACTAAACTTGTAGGCAGTCCTCAGCTATCACAGTAAACCTTTTTTTTCTCTCTCTCTAAATCCAAGTCCAGGCCAAGGTAGAAAAGCTGCCTTCCCTTGAATCAATGAGAGTCTAGTCCTCGGAAGATCTTGTCTTCTGTTTCCTGTGCTATTAAAACCTAGCATAAGCAAATAGCCCAGGCATCCATGGCCTCAGAATGAGTTTACTCCCCTGGTTTCCTGGCCTCTTCTTGCTTTTGCTCCTAATGTTTTCTTCCATTAAGTGCATTATGCATTTTCAAAGATATTAGTATTTTACTTAGTGTATCGAAATTACTTATATTAGGTTTTTGAGGCCATTAGATCGACCCAACTCAGATTCTTGCAGTAGCCACATATTTTCCTGTTCTGTTTCTGTTCCTGTCTATTCTGTTCTTGTCCAAAATACTTTTTTTTTTTTTAATATATTTTATTGATTTTGTACAAAGAGGAAGGGAGAGAGATAGAAAGCTAGAAACATCGATGAGAGAGAGTCATGGATCAGCTGCCTCTTGCACACCCCCTACCGGGGATATGCCCGCAACCAAGGTACATGCCTCTGACCGGAATCGAACCCGGGTCCCTTCAGTCCCCAAGCCGACGCTCTATCCATTGAGCCAAACCGGTCTCGGCCTAAAATACTTTTATGTCCTACTCTTATTCAGAAACTTTCAAGTGTAATGTTATAGCTCAGCATTCAAATACGCTGGCCCAGTGCACTTCAACATGATGTGATGATTTTTAAAAGGGAAACACTACTCCAGCCATACTGCTCTGCTCCTTGTTCCCTAAAGTCCTTGGACCTTCCCTTTGCCCTCACTTGTGAGATAACAGAACATGCTGTGTTTGGGCTGGGACTAGCTCATTCTTGTCCTAAGGGATTTCCTCCCAGAGTCTTCTACCTACATGCCAATCCTTATCCAAACAAAATTATCTTTTATCCATATTTAAACAATGCTACCCTTCACCCTGTCTTAAAAGGTTAAACCATGGGTTAATGTTGCATGCTGTAGAGTAAGGACAGGTTTATTAGGAATGAGAAATGGATGGGCACCCTGTGTTATGCTCATGTTTTTCAAAAGTGATCGTTGAGAAACACTGTCAGGTTTCTGTCCTCATTGTGTGTGGCTCTCTCTCCTATGACTGACTGTGCTGCATTCCTGTGCATAGAACCTGAAGGCTGAAACCATTTGTGTTAGACTAAGTGCTCCTGATGTTGACATCAGCACTGGAGGCACTAGAGCAGTCGAGAATAAAACTGAACATGAACGATCCAGGTTGCAGAAGAATGTGAGATTTCTTTTAGAATGACTTACCTTAATGACAGTTGATAGTCTGGTTATATCTTTCTTTGAAGAATACTGGATTCCTTCAAGGTTCCAAAGGACCAAAGTACCTAGGCAAGAGACTGAATCCATGCTGAGGGCCACAGACTAAAGGGATATCTGGAAGTGGTTAGGATTGTGGAAGTGTACTTGAGTTAAAAAGCATCTATTTAGAAGATTTGAAGGAAAACTGATCAACCCTGCTAGCTCCCACACACCAGCTGCTCATTGCAGTTACCCCAACAATTAGAGAACCATTATTTATTATTATTTTTTTAAATATATTTTTATTGATTTTTTACAGAGAGGAAGAGAGTGGGATAGAGAGTTAGAAATGTTGATGAGAGAGAGTCATCAATCAGTTGCCTCTTGCACACTCCCTACTGGGGATATGCCCGAAACCAAGGTACATGCCCTTGATGGAAATCGAACCCAGGACCTTTCAGTCCGCAGGCCGACGCTCTATCCACTGAGCCAAACCGGTTTCGGCCCATTCTTTATTATTAACCTGCCTCCAGGATTTCCCCCCATGGCCTGTGAAAATCTTTGATTTAAAAAAAAAATGAATCACATGTGAGCATTTATTCCAGTAATGCTCGCTGAAAATCTTTGAAAGTGGGTAATTATAAAGAACTTTAGGTTTTAGACTTTTAATTCAAATTGGTATTCCATATTATTATTTTAAAAGGTAAATTAAGAGGTCTCACGGAGTTTTCCTTTTCAGTTTTAGGTAATCTGTTGCCGGGTGATGCAGGGGCCCTTCAGTTACACCTGATGCATTACTGTGAAACGTGTACAGCGCCCAAAATGCCAGAGTTCATCCTGTACGCTCTTCACAGTGCCTACGAGAAGCTCCCGTGGAGGGACCTGCGCCCCGACCAGATGCTCATGGAGGCCTTCTTCAAAGTAAGCCCTTCACCCCATGGCCTGGAGAGCGTGGCTTCTGCCACAGTTGCCAGGTGTGCCAGCGAGGACTATGCTCTCATTCTGTGTGGCCCGAATGGTATTTGAGTAAAGCATTGTCCAATGGAAACCATTTTATGCTGTTGGTAGATGATTGGGAACATTTATGGGACCATGTTTAAAAGCCAGAGATAGACTTTGTCTGTCATATGGCGGTCATCCCCTAGACTTTAGTAACATTGTCATGTGAGTACACAGCTTAATGGCAACGTCACACTCTTTTTGGTGCTTTCTGTGCATGTATGTTTTTCTAGGATAGTATTATTACTTACTGGCAAATGTTTTGTTAAAGCAAAATGTAAATTGGTACTCAAGTTTCTTTAAGCAGTTATTCGGGGGGTAATCAGCTGGAGGAGAGAAAGGTGCCTTGTAACACCAGTGATGCGTCATAATTACGTGAAGCCTGAGGTGGCCTGGAAGAGCTCTGGGGGTGTGTGAGCCGTGGCAGGAGCCGTAGTTACAGAGACCGGGCACAGGGTGCCACTCACAGACCAGGTGGCGGTTTTGTTGTTCTTGTTAGGTTTCTATTTTTAAACATTTATAATCTTAGCTTTGTATGATTGTTTCCGTCTATTTGTTCATAGTCATCAGTTCATTTGTGTTTACTCTTCATGTCACATTTATTATTGAAGCATCTTACGTGCTTTAATGACTGAAGGCCCAGTTATTTATGGCAGCTAGTAAAGTAAAGTGCGGCCTCTTAGTGCTCTGAATGGAATCCCACCCAGAGCTGCTCTTGTCAGCCACCACCCCCCCAACCCCTGCCCCCCAGTAGCTCTGGCGGAAGCTGAGGACAGTTGTCTGAGAGAAATACAGGGTTCAGAGTGAACTCACAGGGAGGTTGAGCAGGGGAGACAGGCACGAAGTAGATATGCATTACCATTAGGATATGGAAGGGCATGTTTGTTTAAAGAGCCGTGAGATAGCATCTGAGGAAGAGAGCAGCCTTGGCGGTATGAGAGATTAAGTAGCAGAGTGGTCTGAAGGGATGATGCTGTAGACTCTGTGACTCTGGGAGTTTTAGTCTAGTGAAGACCTTGATCTGCCGGAAACTGGGGACTTATGTTCCTTGTTGAGGGGGTTGAGGGTGAGGACAGAGAGCAGGTTATAAAGGAGGATTACGAATCATTTTCCAAAAGGAAAAGGAAAAGTAGCATGTGTAAAGCATCTTAATGATGGTGGGAATGGGAGGACACGAATCATCACTAAATCCCATGGATTATGACTTTATAGAGTAGAACTTCTTTTTTTTAAATTTTATTTTACTGTTATGTCTCCTTTTTTCTCCCATTGACCTCTCCCCGGCCTATCCTATAGTGGAGAGCTTCTTAATCTTCATTGGGAAAGGAAAAATTTATAGCTAGCCATGCTTTATTTTAAACAGACTGGAGATAGGCTTATAAGATAACTTTGACATTCATAATGCACTTAATAATATATTTGTCACTCCCTCAACCCTAATAATAATTTAAAATAAGATTTAATTAAATATTATACCGTCATAACAAATTATAAAGACTAAAGGAGATATTTTTGAAGTACAACATTACACTAAAAAGGAGTTTAGTGTAGATACACTAGTAGAGTGTTTCTCAGTGTGGTTCCAGGACCAGCAGCGTCAGTACCGCCTTGGGACTTGTTAGCAAAGCAGGTTTCTGCGCCGGCCCCCTGAGATAGGAATGAATGATTCCAAGGGTGGGACCCTGCATTCTGTGTGTTAGCAGGTCTTCCAGGTGGTTCCGACACAGGCTCGACTGTGGAGGAGGGGATATAGATCTCACCCTTGTCTGACCTCGCACATGTGAGGACTGTAATGGGTCCTTAGCACCAGTGGCCGTGGCAGGGATTCCCGCCCGCTGGGTGAGAGCTGCTTTCCTCTCCTGCTGAGAAGCAGCAGAAGCAGCAGCGAACTCCAAACAAGCTGCAGACTGTACACTCACAACACGTGGAAGGAAAGACTGTTAACTCTAAATCTCTGGGGGCAGGGTTATGGGTGACGTTTACAATCTGGAAAAAGATGTTAATTTTAAAAACATAATTGAGTAAACACTGATTTATACATATTTCTGAGATACATAGACAGCTTAAAGCAAAACAGTGGTCTTAATTTGTTTTCTTTCAGGTGGAACGTGGAAGCCCCAAGAGCTGCTTCTTATTCTTGGGGTCTGTCCTCTGCGAAGTCAACTGGGTCAGTGTGCTCTCTGATGCCTGGAGTCCTAGTCCCCTCCCCGAGACTCGGAGCATGGTTGTCTGCCTCCTTTTCATGATGATTTTATTGGCAAAGGAAGACCAACTGGTTGACCAGCCGGTAAGTTTGGAGACCTGGGATACAGACTGACAGTCTGGATCCTCACTCTCGTCGAAGCTGTGGTTGGTCAGTTGTTGTCCTGATGCCTCTCCCTGTGACTGTGCTTGGCACGGGGGATGCCTGTTTTCTTGGATAATTCATAATTTAACTTAGATTATGAAGGAACCACATTGAGTCAGAATATAAAAATTAATGTTATTTTACATCTCATTAATTGCTAGTTCTAATACCAGATCAGAGAATCCCTTGGAAAATTGGGTTCTGAATGCTTACAGATCTTTTTGTGATTTTGCCCTGACTCTGGCTGTTACTTTCACTAGTACTCCTCACTTGAGTAGATACTTATTTGACATCTTAACGGTTCTGTGCTTATCAAATAGGCCATCTTAGTGGTCACTTCCAAGACTAATTAGAAACATGTATTTCTGGAAAGTGGAAGCTCTGGAAATAAAGAACTGTGTGTTTCATTTTTAGGACTCGCCTCTACTTAGTCTCCTTGGGCAGACAAGCTCCCTTTCGTGGCATCTTGTGGATATGGTGTCGTATCAGAGTGTGCTAGGTTATTTCAGCAGCCACTACCAGCCCTCCATCCTCCTGGCGAAGGAATCTTCTGCCGAATTAATCGTGAAGCTCCTAAAAGTGGCCGCAGGCCTCTCCATTCCTACTGACAGCCAGAAACATCTTGTAAGTTGAGGGGGTGCTTTAAAAGGCAGAGTGTTCTTCAGGGCTGGCGATGGCATGAGTGATGCTGAGGGCAGCCTTGAACTCTGTGACAGCCCATCCATAAAAGTGGGAGGGTATTGAGATCATATTTTGGCCTCTTGGCTCTTTTTGTTTTGGTAAGCCTTTACTTGCTAGCAGTGTCGCATGCTCACAAGAGGCCAAAAGGATTAAAGTTTAGTGGCCTGATTGTCACTGGCAGCAGAATGGCAGGGAAGTGATGCGTTTGGTCCCCAACTCACTGTCATTCTGATCTTGGTTTTCTCATCTGAATTGGAAATAATACCTCACCTCAGAGTGTTGTGAGGATTAAATAAAATAACAAACATAAAAAATCTTTGGAAAAGTTTCTGGCCAGTAATTAGTGTAGTTAATGTGTTAATATAGTGTAAAAGGAAGAGTGATCTACAGGAATTTGGAGGAATAGAGGCCCTCGTCTTAAGTGTTACCACAGATTTGCATGACCCTAGACACAGGGCCTTACACACCCCTGCTGCATGGCTTCCTGCTCTGTCCTCCACTCACACAGCTTGCATGGATTCATTTGAATGACGCTTTGTTTTATTGACAGGATGCAGTCCCAAAATGCCGAGCCTTCATTCATCAGATGGTTCAATTCCTCAGCTCCCTGGAACAGAATGGAAAAATCACCCTAGCCATCCTAGAACAGGAAATGTCTAAGCTCTTAGATGATATCATTGTCTTTAACCTGCCTGGTAAGTGACCACTGGAAGGTCGTGTATTTATTCAGTAACTGAATTCCTGTTGTCTGTAAGGCATTGTAACATCAGAAGGATGGACAGGTTACAGTCATTTCTGTTTCCAGAGACGCAGAAGCAAATGCATAAAGTCAAAATTGACAGAACTGGGAAGAGAAATGTCAGATTCACTCATAGTGAGAGATTTTGACACATGCCTCACAGTAATTGATATGTCAGATAGACAAACAATCAGTAAGACTATAGGAGGTCTGGTTGTTCTGGCACGTAGTGAATGATGTGCCTGTTTCATATAGATCCTGTAGGTATGGAATAAGATGATGTACCTAGTGTTTAGCACCAGCTTGCAAGCCACAACATTCAAAGAATGTTAAAGGAAAGAAAAGGAAATTAGAAAGCAGTACTGGAGAAGCTGTTTTAGAGGTGATTCTGTGATTGGGCCATGAAGTTTGAGTAACAGCTTATCAGGCAAAGGAGAGAAAGGTATTCCAGAAAGATCTTAATCTGAAGAATGATGGGATCAGATCTCATTTTTACTAAAGTGGTTTGTTGGCTCAGTTGATGATTAATAGAAGGGGAGAGGCTGAGATCTGTTAGGAGGCTTAGGTGCAGTCATTTTTTTATTCCCATGAGTCATATTTAAAGGTAAATTAAAATTGTTGTTCAGATGAAATTCAGAGTTAAGCCTTTAAAGTCCTTGCTTGATGATAAGTAGGTCTTGGAGTGACATTAAATTAGGGTTTATTTAATGTTGCGCAAGTGGGTGAATTTGGCTGGGTGGGTGTGATGAGTAAGATCTCCCTACTCCCATTGACATAAGCACTGAAGCCGTGATGTGAGGAAGCCACAAGTCTATCCAGTAAAAAAGTGTGTACCCAACTCCAAGGGAGCTGGAAATGGCAAAGACTGTACCTATTGAATAATTTCTCCATGCACTCCCAGGGAACTAGATTATCTATTTTTTTATTATTATTAAGGTATTATATGTGTACATATCTTTCCATTCCCCCCCCCCACAGATTATCTATTTTTTAATGTAAAAAAGAAATCTACCATAGTAACTGATTCATTGGCAGTTATTTTATAAAATGAATTTGCTCTTTTTCTTGTGTACTATTCTCTTTTTGCATCTTAATTTTTTTGAGAGCCATTTTTATTACCAGCCTGTCTATTTTTATTATTCAAAAAGCAAATAAATAGAAGATCTGCTATTAGGAGTTTATTTATTTTTTAAGGTTTTCCCTCCTTTTATCCTGTAGAATTGACAGCTTTGGCATTGCAGGCGGTACTGTTTCTAATGAGTTTACCTAGTGAGAGCTGAGATCTATGAATTTGGTTTTCTAAATGAATCAAGTTGGGGAAGTAATGGCTAATTAAGCATGTGCTGATAAGTGAGTTACTCTTTCACACAAGCTTAATATGTCTGTTTATTAAAGTATTGCTCGGCCACACTGCTTAACCAGGGACCTTGCAGCAGTTCCTGCCCTTACAAAGCACTCATGTGCTTCATTCTATCCTTAAAAGCTAAATACTATCCACACTTCTTTTTCTGCTCTGCGGTCAGCCACAGAACTGTAAAACCTGCCTGGAGAGCAGCTTAGGTGAAAGCACTGTTCCCCAGGGTCACGTTCATACGCCTTCCGGCCCCCTTTCTCAGTGTGTGTCTGTGTCCCCCACAGACGTGGACAGCCAGACCCGCCACATGGCCCTCAGCAGCCTCTTCATGGAAGTCCTGATGATGATGAACAACGCGACTATTCCAACGGCGGAGTTCCTCCGGGGCAGTGTCCGGACCTGGATTGAGCAAAAGGTGCACGGGCTGGTGGTCCTGCCCCTTTTAACCGCCACCTGCCAGAGCCTGGCTTCTGTCCGTCACATGGCCGAGATGACGGAGGCCTGCATCACTGCCTACTTCAGGGAGGGTGAGGAGCCATACTTCCTTTTACCTTTGTCATTCTCTATCTCTGTCACATTCTGGAAACAACCTGGTCTGGTTAAGAAGAGTTGCAGAGAGCACTTCTTCACACCCAGATGCACACCGTGTTGTGCAGGTAGGCTAGAAAGGAAGGAACTGGAGGGAGAATGCCCGGAAGAGCTGTATTCTGCCCTTTTGACAACCCGTGAACCCCCACGGGAGGTGGTATGCACGTCACCGTGTCACCCCGTGCTAATTCCCCCCAAAGAATTGACAACCAGTAGGATGCCACTGCTCCAAATCGTTTGTGTACTAAAATAAAAATCCTTTTTTTTTTTTTAATTTGTGAAACATATTCAAGGATTTTGGTTGAGATATGAGTCAAACTAAGCATGAGTAAAAAATATGATGGATAGATAATAATAATCTCCCTTGGAAAATGTAAGTATTTATAACAAAAACGGTTCTACAGTTAGAACTTTTAGATGATGGGGCCAGACAGTGTCTACATGTGATTTTAATGATCACAATAAGATGATAAAGGTGGCTTATAAAACTGCAGCACCGGATTCTGATTTCTTGGCCCTCTCTGGTGGCTGACCAGGCACCGGCATTTAGCAGGCCAGCTTTGCAGTCTAAGCTCAGGCCTCTTTCGCCATCGTGGGCAGTGTCTTCTTGACATGAAGCTTAAAGGGAAGAGACTTACTAGAGAAACCCCATCGTTTGATTCTGGCGTTGACCTGCGCTCTCCTCTTGGTGTTCTTTCGTAGGCTCCCTCCATCAGATTGTAGGATGGGGCCCCATCCTGGTGTCCCTTCAGGTTCCTGAGCTCACCATAGAAGAGTTTCTGCAGGAGTGCCTGTCCCTCGGCAGTTACTTGACTCTCTATGTCTACCTGCTGCAGTGTCTCAATAGCGAGCAGACGCTGAGGAACGAAATGAAAGTGCTGCTTCTCCTAAGCAAGTGGTTGGAACAGGTGTATCCAAGGTGGGTTGACCCTCTGGCTGCTGGTCAGACTCACTGGGTTTGGGCCACTGAGAATGTAGGATTGAAGTCAGTGTTCCTTTAAGTTCACAGAACCAAGTGAAATGGAAACAAACAAGGCTATAAGGTACACTGTACAGGAACACTTGTTTTAGAAAGGTTTTTACTTGCATGGGCTAATTTTCTGAGCAGGTTTTTTATGTCCTAAAACAGGCATTTTGAAGCACCAGCCTTTAGCTTCCTTATCAGTTCAGTAGGGATAACAGTGTTTACCTGATAGGGTTGTTGTGAGGATCCAGTGAAGGAACATAAAGCTCACACAGTATGTATTTAATAAATGGTAGTGTTAGAGTGCCCTTACTTTATTAGCATTGTTACCCATTAGCTTGAGCTTTGAAAGTACTAAATGCCCCTTACACGTAAGACTCCCATGTGGACTGTCAGTTAAATGGGAGTGGAAAGAATCCCCTTCTAATTTTATTTCCTCCTGGCCTCCCTCCAGGTCTGCGCAGGAAGAGGCGAAGCTGTTTCTGTGGTGGCACCAGGTCCTGCAGCTGTCCCTGATTCAGACGGAGCAGAACGACTCGGTCCTGACCGAATCGGTCATTCGAGTCCTGCTCCTGCTTCAGAGCCGGCAGAACCTGCTGGCCGAGGAGAGGCTCAGCTCGGGGATCCTGGGGGCGATCGGCTTTGGCCGGAAGTCACCCCTGTCTAACAGGTGAGGAGGCACCTGCACTGCTCTCTGAGCCGCCTCGGCGTCTGCACCCACCCAGGGCTGTGAGACGTGAGTAGGTTTTTGACTGAGGGACTAGATTTCCCTCAGAGACTAAGGAAAAATGATCAAGGCCTGGTCACATCTCCTGATTTTAAAATCATGTTTATATTCTCATTTTAAAACAATTTTGGTTTTATGTTCAAAGAGTGTGTGTTTTTTTTAGTAATATCTCTTTGTTGTATTTTGACTTTGTAACCTGACCACACTGCTGATTTCTTCTTGCCTTGGAGCCCGCGACGTGTGTGGGATGAGGTTAAAATGCCCTGTCAGCTGCGTGTCTCGTGTCTACCCCCCCCCCCCCCCCCCCCCCAGTGTACTTTCTCAGGGTAATCCCTCTGCTAGGACTGTTAAGTCAAGATGAGTTAAAGTTAACTGAGAAGAAGGATCAGCAGTGAGAAACAAATCTAGACTTTTGCTGCTAAGAAGTCCAAGGTCTGAAAGAATTTGCCATTAGCCTGTCATTTTATCTCCTAATATGTACCTCCTGCTGGTTTTTCGTTAAAGCCCTTATCTGACGTCGGCATTCTTGGGGACAGCTCATCCTGTTGTTGCAACTTTGGAGACCACTTAATCCAAATCAGTTAGCATCCTGTTTCTTTGCTTGTGATAGAATTTATCAGACTGTGTGATTCTGATCCACTTAAATTCTGGTGAAATACACATAACACAAAATTTATCATGGTAACAATTTTAAAACGTATGACTCAGTGACATTTAGTACTAGTATATTCACAATGTTTTCAACCACCACTGCTAGTTTCAGAATATTTTCATCACCCCAAATGGCAGTCCATTAAGCAATCACTCCCTGTTAGTCTCTGTGTGTATCCTATTCTACACGTTTCTTGTAAATGGAATCGGATAGTACGTGGCCTCATGTCTAGCTTCTCTCCCTTACATAACATTCAAGACTCATCCATAGTTTAACATGTAGCAGTGCTTCATTCCTTTTTGGGAATGAGTAATATTCCATTGTTTGGATATATCATACCAGGTTTTGTTTATCCATTCACCAGTTGATAGGCAATTGGGATTTTCTATCTATTTGCTATCATGAATAATGCTGTTCTGAAATTTGTTTACAAATTTTTGTTAGGACAAGCACTCCTTCTAGATTCATTTGGGTGTATATACCCAGGAGTGGAATTGCTGGGTCATGTTGGTACTCTGTGTTTAAGTCATTGAGGACCCACCAAACTTTCCCACAGCACCTGCACCATTCTCTACATCCCCACCAGCCCTGTCAGAGTTCCAGCTCTTCCACATCTTGCCAACACTTTCATTCCTGGTCTGAATTATGCCTACATTGTTTGGGCGGTGATAGCGGAAGGGAATATTAAGGCTCCTTCTTGATCATATTTAAGAATTTCCTGAAGAGGCTAAAAACAACAGTAGGTCCAGAAATGTATTAGTCTTGGTTTTTATTTTTAATTTTTATTTTTTATAAATATATTTTATTGATTTTTTACAGAGAAGAAGGGAGAGAGATAGAGAGTTAGAAACATCGATGAGAGAGAGTCATCGATCAGCTGCCTCTTGCGTGCCCCATACTGGGGATGTGCCCCCAACCAAGGTACATGCCCTTGACCGGAATCGAACCTGGGACCCGCAGGCTGATGCTCTATCCACTGAACCAAACCGGTTTTGGCTAGTCTTGGTTTTTAATAGAAAATATGTTATTTGTTTTTAAATGGTTACTTCAATAGTCATTGACTTCTGACCTTTCCCTATGCCCAAGGTTCCGTGTGGTTGCCCGAGGCATGGCTGCCTTCCTTTCTGTTCAGGTTCCTGCCGAGGATCAGATCCGGTTGAAGCCTGGCTCTGAATTATACCTCACCATAAAAGCTCAGCAGGTCAGTGAAAGCAGCTTTCAATGAAGAGGCAGGTGCTCTCCGCCAAGGGGGGAGATAGGGAGGGGGGAAGGAGTATGTGGGGAGGTGGTGCTATGGTCTTTACAGCGCTGGCGTGATGGCGTGCAGGAATCCAGCACACCCTTAGTGCTCTACCTATTGGAAAAGGGGTGCACATGTGCTGCCCCATATTTTCTACCACGTTCTGTAAAGGTTCCTGCCTGGAGCACTGTTTCCACCATGTGGAAGAAGCAAGGCGTAGGCAGGTCGGTCTGGGATAGAACTTGGGGGCTGCGGACCGGCACTGAGGAGGGGCCACAGCTGAGAGTGATGGAGGTTAGCTGAGCTGTCACTTGAACCAAGGAAATGGGTCCTGTTCTGTGAGTCTGGAGGTTGACCACTGTTGTAACAACCCAACACGGAGAGAATGGTAGCAGTGCGAAGTTATAGCATGTTCTAAAACGTGGAAGGTCCCATTCCTGTCACTATTGTCACCTGTCATCAGGCTGGCCAGGTACACAGTTGTGCAATGTAAAAATGGTGCACATTCTTGAGAGCTTACTACATGCCAGGCTCTGGCTGGTCTACGGTAGAATCCCTTGATGCTGATCCTCGTAACAACCTGGTAGCGTAGGAACTTGTATTATTCTCATTTTTTTATGGATGAGGAAATGGAGAAAGAAAGAAGCTAGGTAATTTACTGCAAATCTCACAGCTAGTGAGTACTGGAGCTAGGATTGGGGTTCACTCGCCAGGCCAGCTCTGGGCCCATACTCTGGCACTCTGCAGTAGTGTCTCTGTTCTTGGTATGTGTTGTTCTGTGGTTATCTTTGTGGTGTCTCAGGCAGCCACGTTCAGGGTGATATCTTGGTTCTTAAGAGTGAAGATCAAGCGGTACAACTAGTAGGTTTTTCACCGGCATCTCTGTTTTTACAATGCCCGAGTTGTGTCCCCAACTGACTAGACCAGTAATCAGCAAACTCATTAGTCAACAGAACCAAATATCAATAGTACAACGATTGAAATTCCTTTTGAGAGCCGAAAACGACTTCTGCGCATGGGCCACGAGGTTTCAATCACACTGTACGTGCATGCCCACACGTGGTATTTTGTGAAAGCCACACTCAAGGGGCCCATGTGGCTCTGGAGCTGCAGTTTGTCGACCACTGGACTAGATAACTGACTAGACAATTGCTTTAACCCCTGTGTCATGTATGAACTATCACAAGTCGGCAGATGAGTCTCTGGTTGTGAAGTCAGTGTCCTCGCCGCTGTTGGCACTGGAGGGCGGGAGACAGGCAGTAGGCCACGTGGCTGCAGCCGTGGCTCTTTGTGGGGAAGGGCTGGGCAGCAGCGCAGGCCAGGAAGAGGGGAGGCTGTGTGTAGATGTGGTAAAAGCCCAGAAGCTGGGGCAGCCGCCTCCTTTTGTGTGTGGTTAATCAGTGCCTGTGTTGGGACTTCTGATTCCACTTCCATAGCTTCCCCAGTGGCCCACTGTTGTACAGATGACAGCGGTAGGTGTGCCATACCTGCTGGACTCACCTCACAAGCATCCAGGTGGTTAACCCTCTTGCCATCCCTGTCTTTTAGGCTCTGAGCACACTTGAGTCTTTGACATTAAGTAAGCAGTATGTTGAATACCAGGAGCACATCTCTCAAGCGGCACAATTCATAAAGCACCCTGGCCATTGCCTCCACGATGGGAAAAGCTTCCTGGCTCTTCTGGTGAACCGCCTCTACCCGGAAGTGCATTATCTGGACAACATACGATAGAGACACCCACTCTTCAAACACCGCTGCTGTTTATGTTTACATTTACCTTTGCTGTTGCACAAGTGACTGCTCAGCTTCACTGTGGAGCTCAGTGTGGCCAATGAAGTAGTTGTCTGAGATGCAAGTCAGAGGCACTAAAGAATGCTTTTGTGCATGTGCATGTGTGTGTGCGTGTGCGTGCGTGTGTGCGTGCGTGCGTGTGTGTGTGTGTGTGTGTGTGTGTTAGCTCTTAAAACTTTCCTGGACTTTTCAGTTTTTATGTTCATCCAATGAGGTAAACTTACCCAGTTCCACTTGGGAACAGGGCTACTCTCAGTTGCCAAACATCCAGGCCACCTCATAAGGACTCTCCTGTTTTCTTTCAATGTCAAGGCTCCTGTGCCAGATCGAACCGCCACTTTGGGAATCATGTAGAACCCTCACTTTTGAGCCACATTTATGATTTTTCAAAGTAAAACAAGTTTTGAAAATTTCTGCATTTCTCAAATGTGGGAAAGTACATCAACTTAAAAGTGTTATTTCTCTCAGAAGGGAGAGAAGATGCTGAATTAAAGGAAGTCATTGTCCAAGATGTGACCACTTGATCCTGATTCTAGTGAGCAGCAGAGATGGTGACCGGAGGCCATCCGTCTAAGTTGGGGGTGGCATGCTGGCAGTTTGCACTGAGCCTGCTGGGCACGGGTGTGTTGGTTTGGTCCACATGTGGGCTTACTCTCCCAGTCCAGTGTAGTCATACATTCTCTTCACCCTATCCCAGCCCCTTCCCCTGTTCACATCACTTACTTAGCCTCTGTAGACCTCTAAATTAGCAACTCTTTATAGACACCAAGTTAGAAATCTGAGTGCCCTATTGGAGAGAGAGAGAGAGAGAGAGAAAGAGAGAGAGAGAGAGAGCGCGCGCGCACACATGCTTGGTTCTCTGTTCCCGTTTGGTTCTTCACTCCATTTTGAAACTGAAACGAAGCTAGCAAACCGATTGAAACACTGGTTCATGGAAACTAGGTCAGGTCAGGAGACAACGGAAGGTTGGCTTTTTTTCAATAGCCACATGCCTTCTGTTGTTATTACAGCCCATTCATTACCAAAGCCCTTCTGTCCATTGCCTCGTTCTCTTGTCATCTTTTTGCTCTTGTCATTTCCCCCAGAAATTGGCCATTTGACTCCTGTAATGTGAGTGTCCCCCCCACGTCCCATGTGGTTCAGGGTTCAGTTCTGGAGGAGGCCGCACACAAATGAAAGAGACTAGAAAATATAAATTTGGGAATTAGGATCCAGGTGGGAGCCCAGCTTGAGGAAGGACTCTGCTTTGCTCTGGCCTTGTGATCTCTTTTATTTAGGTTTGGGATCCACCAATAGCTCTTAGGCAGGCAGTTCCAGTAATAGTTCCATGGATAGCCCATCAGCGAGGGTTTACATAAGACTAAAAGGTGGAAGTGGCTTCAGCTCCCTTTGTCTCAACTAGACAGTGGATGCTGGGCTCTGACCTTTCAGGGCTTTAAGGTTAACCAGCCTTCCGAGTTCCTTGTCCATACCTCTCTGCTAGTGAAGGCAATGGGTGGCTTCCAACATAATCAGCCACAATCCTATTGGCTCCAAATTGATTTGGTTGTTCACTTGCATAATGTGTCTTTTGTTTATGGGTTACCTGTAGCCCAAGGAAATGTACCTGAAAATGTCTAACCATCCCTGGGTGCGTTTAGCAGGGGATAGGGACATGTGTTAACAGAGGTACTTTCTGTTCAGACCTCCTCCTGCAGTGCTTTCCCGGACATGTGCAAGCGGTTCTTTTTTAAATGGACGGAGCATTCTGCCTCACAGACGTGGCCTGAAGAGCATCACTCCTGAGCAGCCTGCAGGTGTGTGGGCCACCCATGGCCATCTCAGACGGGCACCGCTCAGAGCTGTCCCTGCTTCTGCTCCTCTCCATGTTCAAAACTGGTCATTGTCCCCAGCTGCGTATGAGAAACTTTTAGAAGCTGCGGACAGTGTAGGGGCTGATTTGGCAAAAGACTTTTTTCGACAGGAAACATTTCGTGTGCTGTTTTCTTTGAGGAGGGTGTAATTATTGATACTCTAGACTGTGAACTTTTTGTGTGACAGTATGTACATTTTAAAGAAAAATATATGACTAATCTGTTCATTTTTGAAGGTTTATAATATTTATAATGTATTTGATCTCTAAAAATTATAAAAAATAAAATCATTCTTTAATTGTAGCTGGTGAGAATCTGTTTTTATGTTGTCGAACTCTCTTGTAAAGTTTTTCAGTTGTTAAGGCTGATGCAGATTTTTATGCCTGATGTCATCTAATTTATTTGACAGTGTGCCTTGAATATCAGAGTTGTTTGGTCAAAGGGCTGCCTCTTTAACTCCCTCGTGCTTAACAGAAGGTCTACTCACAGCACAGGGTCATCTGCGAGGCTCTGGTCGGTGCTTTAAAGACAATGAGTGAAATAAGCAGAGAAAGACAATAACATATGGTCTCACTCATATGTGGGAATCTAATGAACAACATAAACTGATGAACAAAATAGATCCAGAAACAGAAGCATGGAGCAGAGGGACAAATCTTACAGGGAAGGTGGGGTGGGGTTGGGGAGAGATTAACAGGGGAACTTATATGCATATATGCATAGCCCATGGACACAGACAATAGTGTAGTGAAGGCCTGGGAGGGGCGGGTGTGGGGTTGAGGGGGTCCATGGGGAGGGGGAGGGGAAGGAGAGCATCTGTAATACTTTCAACAATAAAGATTAAAAAGGAAAAGACCCTGAAATAGCCAGAAGGTGGCAATGCTGCTGTGGCCTGGGAATGAAGAGACCCAGCAGGGCCAGTGGCTTTCAGGAATAAGGAGCCATTGCTGGCAAAAACAGTTGCAGGGCCAGTCCCGGAGACAGTTCTGGTGCTGCATTTGGAGGCCTGGACAGGCAAGGCCAAGCCCCTCTGTGCCCAGCAGTGTTGAGGGTGATCTGGTGTAGACTCCTCCCCACACGTGGCCATCGGTGGCGCCTGGGGCAGATGTGCTCTGTGCAGATGTGTCCAGCAGCTTTCTGGTCTTGTGAAAAGCTCCTCTGCATCTCCACTCATCCCCCCACTCCACTCCACAGTGCAGAGGACGGTGAGCTGGGAGGCACGGAGACCAAGGCCAGGAGGGCCTGCTGATGTGTCAGCTCAGCACAGTGTGTCCCCAAGTCACCTGGGGTTCAGATTTAAGCATCACTCACTCGCAGATGCCAAAAGTGTGCCTCCTACATTCTGTGCCCTCTCCTGGTCCCTGCCCTGGAGGGTGGTCACACTAGTGTGGGCCAAACACCAAGTCCACTCCCCTGGCCTCTCTGGCAGCATCGGCCCTTAGCAGCTGTGCCCTGGGGTTGGCACATTCAGTCAGTGCTGTGTGCAAACTCCAGGCCTCAGTTGCTGCCAAAGACTGGCCTCCTTAGCTATCCGCTTGACGGGTTCAACAATGAGGCGCTTTGTGCTTCACCTTTAAAGCTGCCTGCTCTTCATTTTGGGCCAACATCACAGCTTATTTCTAGGCAGTAGTTGATTTTTTTCCTGCTCAGTTAACGTTGTCTTCTTAAGCAAAATGTTGGAATGGTGTTTTGCTTTTTAAAGAAGTATCTTCTGCTGTGATCTTTCATTCTGGCCAAGCTGGGTCAACTTCTTGGCTTACAACTGGCCCAATCTTGTTCTGGTCCAAGATGGTCCTCACATACTTTAACGGCATCCACATCATGTAGAAGCTGGGGGTGAAGTTTCCTTCAGTGTCACTGGGTTCCTGATTTCTGATGACAGTCACTTGGGGGGAAAAAAAATGAACTACTGACCCAATTTGAGGATAATGTCATTTATTATAACTTTTATTTTTTAATGGGAGATGCACTATCTCTCATAAGCACTGAGGGTTAGAACTTATTTTTCTTTCCATGGTTTAAAATCACTTGTGTTTTTTTCAAGGATCCAAGATGGCTGCTCGGGTATACACCTAGCCGCAGCAGCTCACAACAATTTCAAGGGAATACAACTAAAATGTAGAGTGGACATTGCCCAGAGCTACAGGTAGTCGACTGACTGAAAACTCTACAATAGGAAGGAGGGAGAAAACCAGAAGGAAAATCAGAGGAGCTGAAAAAAAGCCTAAGGTACGGAGGCATGCTGAGCGCTCGCACGCACGCGCGCGAGGAGAGGTCGCAGCCAGAGAGGAGGAGAGGGCTGGGTGCTGCCTGGCGTTCCCTAGCAGGAAGGAAATAGAACCCCCAGCCTGGGCTGAACCCCCGAACCGGCAGCGCTGAGCCCCAAGTTATGTGCCAGACCCTGGGGACCCAGGCTCCGGCAGGGGGAGACAATCCCGGGGGACGGCGAAATGCGGGGCCCCCGGAGTCGCGCGCACATGGCGCGCAGAGGACTGAATGTTGACTCTGATGCTGGATTACCCTAGCCGGAAGAAACAAAGCCTCCGGCGGCAGCTCTGAGCCTCAGTCCAGACCGCCCCGAACTCCAGGTCTGGGCCAGTCCCTGGGGACCCAGGCTCGGGCAGGGGGAGACGGAGCTGTGAGGTGGAGTCCTGGGAGCGCGGCGAAAGGCCGAGCCCCTGGAGTCGCGCACACTGTGCGCAGAGGACAGTCTGTTGACTCTGATCCTGGACTCCCCTAGTGGGAGGGAGAAAGAAAGCTCCAGACTGGAGGAACGCGACGAGGAGCAGGAGCCCCTGCCGGACACCGGCCAGCCGGGCGCCAGCAAGGAGCCGGGCGACGGGGCCCCCAGTGGGGGGGTGCCCCTGAGCCTTAGACTGCTGTGCGCTGGCAACGGAGCCAAGGACGGGGGCTGCTTCCTGGGCGGCGCCGACCCCGGCAACAGGCTGGAGCAGCGCGGGAGCCCGTGGAGAACAAAGGGGTGCCACAGGCCAACCTGCTGAGCTCCCAGGACAAGGAGGAAGAAACCAAAGAAGTTCTCAATGTGAAGAAATCAAGTGAGAGCAAATGATAGTAAAATTACTTAAGAAAGAATACAAAGAAGATCTTGAAAAATCAAAGACTAAGTCAGAACTCAACGCACCAGCCAACATTGCAACATAAATGCGTTTTGTTTTGTTTTTTTTTAAAAAAGAAAAAAAAAAAAGAGAAAAAAGGGACAGAATGTTGGAACAGCAGCGACCAGGCCTAGAGTGGCCAGGCACAAGGCAGTGGCAGCTGGGCCCGGAGCAGCAGTGGCCAGGCCCCAGAGCAGCAGCAGCCAGAACAAGAGCATCAACGGCCAGCACTGGAGCAGCCAGACCTGGGGCAGTGGCAGCCAGGCCTTAGGCAGGGGCGGCCAAGCCCAGGGTGGCCAGTCCAGGAACACCCAGACGCGGAGTGGCTGGGCCCGGAGAGGCCCAGCCCAGAGCAGCCGGGTTGGGAGCGGCCAGGCCCAGAACAGCAGTAGCCAAGCACGGAGCATCCAGGCTGGGAGCGGCCAGGCTCGGAGCAGCCGGGTCGGGTGCGGCCAGGTCCGGAGCAGCGGCGGCCAGGCTGGGAGCGGCCAGGCCCGGAGCAGCTGGGTCTGGTGTGGCCAGGCCTGGAGCAGCGGCTGCCAGGCTAGGAGCGGCCAGGCCTGGAGCAGCAGCTGCCAGGCTGGGAGCAGCCAGGTCCGGAGCAGCCGGGTCTGGTGTGGCCAGGCTCGGAGCAGCGGCTGCCAGGCTGGGAGCGGCCAGGCCCAGAGCAACAGCTGCCAGGCTGGGAGCGGCCAGGCCCGGAGCAGCCGGGTCTTGTGCGGCCGGGCCCGGAGCAGCGACTGCCAGGCTGGGAGCGGCCAGGCCCGGAGCAGCCGGGTCTGGTGCGGCCAGGCCCGGAGCAGCAGCTGCCAGGCTGGGAGCGGCCAGGCCCGGAGCAGCCGGGTCTGGAGCGGCCAGGCCAGGAGCAGCGGCTGCCAGGCTGGGAGCGGCCAGGCCCGGAGCAGCAGCTGCCAGGCTGGGAGCGGCCAGGCCCGGAGCAGCCGGGTCTGGTGCGGCCAGGCCAGGAGCAGCGGCTGCCAGGCTGGGAGCGGCCAGGCCCGGAGCAGCGGCTGCCAGGCTGGGAGCGGCCAGGCCCGGAGCAGCCGGGTCTGGTGCGGCCAGGCCCGGAGCAGCGGCTGCCAGGCTGGGAGCGGCCAGGCCCGGAGCAGCCGGGTCTTGTGCGGCCAGGCCAGGAGCAGCGGCTGCCAGGCTGGGAGCGGCCAGGCCCGGAGCAGCGGCTGCCAGGCTGGGAGCGGCCAGGCCCGGAGCAGCCGGGTCTGGTGTGGCCAGGCCAGGAGCAGCGGCTGCCAGGCTGGGAGCGGCCAGGCCCGGAGCAGCGGCTGCCAGGCTGGGAGCGGCCAGGCCCGGAGCAACCGGGTCTTGTGCGGCCAGGCCAGGAGCAGTGGCTGCCAGGCTGGGAGCAGCCAGGCCCGGAGCAGCGGCTGACAGGCTGGGAGCGGCCAGGCCCGGAGCGGCCGGGACCGGAGCAACCGGTCCCAGAGCAGCCGGGTCGGGTGCGGCCAGGCCTGTAGCAGCAACAGCCAAGTCCAGAGCAACTAGGTCGGGAGCGGCAGTGACCAGACCCGGAGCAGCTGGTTGTGGAACGAACCAGAGCAACAGAGGCCAGGCCCGGAGCAGCCAGGCCCGAAACAGCTCGCTCCTCGCCTGTACCTGCCCACGGCTGCCTCTCAGACATGGCTGGAAACTTTTGCGGGAACTTGAGGGTCTGCTGAATCAAGTGATGAAGGCTTAGATCTGGATGTGTTGAGTTAGTATAGCGCTGGGGTGTTGATCTGTGAGTGCCTTGGGTGGGGCCTGGATGAGGCTGGTTGACCTATTTGAAAATGTCTTTTGTGTGAAGTGTATCATTGGGCATGTGGAGGTATTATTGATATGAGAAAATGCTAAGTAACAGATTTACTATCTGAAAAGGGATTTACTATCGGGGAAAGGGAGGGAGGAAGAGACTGAACATAAACTGTGCACCTATGGATGAGGACAATGGGGGATGGGGAGGGGGCAGAGGGTGGGGTGGGAACCTGGTGGAGGGGGGAAGAAATGAGGAACCTTTGTAATAATATGAACAATAAAGATTGATTTAAAAAAAAAAATAAAATAAAAAAAAAATAAAATCACTTGTGTTTTCAACTCTTTTTTTTCCTCCCCACATATCTAGTGTGGCTTTTAAAAACCCAACTTAATGCCTGGCTGGCGTGTCTCAGTGGTTGAGCATTGACCTATGAGCAAGGAGGTCACAGTTGATTCCCAGTCAGGGCATATGCCTGGGTTGGGGCTCTATCCTCAGTGCAGGGTGCGAGGAACGTGCAGGAGGCAGTCGATCAATGATTCTCATCATTGATGTTTCTCTTGCTCCCCTCTTCTCTGAGATCAATAAAAATATATATATATATTTTTAAAAACCCAACTTATTTTGTTCATTAAATGTGTAATATTCACTTCATTGTTCAGCATTTTACATACTTGTACAAAGGACATGCTTGTATATATATATATATATATATATATATATATATATATATATATATATATGAAAAACAGGAAAAAAATGAGAATTGGTTAACTGCAAATAAACTAGACTCAAATTTAATGTACACATGCTGGACATGGCTCGTTTTTGTCAAGTTGGTTGTAAGAACAATGAGCAACCCTAACCCCCACATAAATAATTGAATAGAACTTTTAATTGTTTAAACATCATGCTGTGCCTAACCTGCTGGCCTCTGCACAGACTGTCGCCTCTGCTAGAGTGCCCTTTTTTCCTACCTCCCAACCTTCATTCTCCCCCATCTTCATGGCTAATGTGTACTCTCTCCACATCCCCCCTCTAGGAATCCTCCTCACGATTGCGCCAGTCATCCTATTTTGTGGCTCCCACAGCACCCCCCGCATACTGTTGCCCTTAATAATTTCCCATTCACTGTGGAGTCCTCAGGGCTGTTCCCAGTGCACTGCCCAGCCCCTTGAGAGTGAGTGGGACATGTAATTATTTATGCCAAATGGGAGACTCTCTTGAGCAAATATGTCAAACTCAAAGGCTAACACAGGCCAAATAAATAATGCATGCAACCCACGGCCCACGAGTTTGACATGCTTGCTCTAGAGCTTTCTTTTTACCTCCAACCCAGAAACCCACTACATTAGAGATGGTGGATCCCTAAGTAAGAACAATGAGCAACCCCCGCCCACCCCTGCCACTACTGACAATCTGTGATGGGCATGTAGCTTTGGTGAGAATAAACCCTAACTATTCTCAGCTATTGTGATTTGGGGGTTTGTTTGTTAGCACAGCCTGACTGATACACACACATACCTTACTCATTTTTGTATCCCCCAAACAACTCCTAGCACAAAACAGACACATAAGAAATAATTCCTATCACTATTGTTCTTGGCTGTTAAACTGGCCTCAAAGACGAGTCAGAGGTTCCAAGACCAGCATCCTGTGCCCTTCATTTCTTCCCTGGTGATACAGGACTCTGCCTTGAGGTGCCCCAAAGCATCCCCATTCAGGAAGGTACAAATGCCAACTCCTCTGACCCTTTAACAGCTCAGACAGGCTCCTGGATGGATCCCAGTTATCCATGAGCCTCCCTCACCCACTTGCCCTGGCGAAGGCTCTGGGGGAGGAGGGATCGCATACCACTGCCCTGATTATTAACTTGTAAAATCCCTCAGCCTTCAGGCCATCTCCCTGGGGAAGCAAGAGAGAGGACCTGTGCTTGCTCTGGGTCACATTTGAGCATTTGGAAAAGTCCCAAAGGAACGAAAGTTTGTTCCCTTTGCCTCTTCAGTCCCCTGTGGGGGGAATCTTCGTGACCCTCTCCTCTTGCCAGCCCACCCAGGTCCCAAGTCCACCTCCTCCCCTCTGCCTGACCCCAAGGAAGTGATCAACAAGTTCACACAGATGTGTGAATGTGGAAGGCTGGACCCTGCAAGTCAGCTTGGCAAACAGGTTGAAACTGCTGGTGCCTTTGTGCATTCTGGGAGGATGCAGGTCGTAGAGAGGTCAGAGCTGCAGCTGCTTTATCCCCAGGGTCCTGCAGCCCAGTCCCCGTGAGGTTTCCCAGCCTGAGGACAGTGGATTCCAGATGCTCTGAGGGGATGGGTATTGGTTTCCTTTTCCCAGGAGTCCCAGCTCGAGGCAGTGCAGAGCAGCTGATGGGGTAAGTGGGGGGCAAAGAGGATAGGGCACTCTCAGAGGAGACCAGGGGGCAGTGGCACTAGGCTCCCCCTCACTGCTGATTCGCTCTTCCTTGGACCCTGCTTGGCACAGCCCCAGTCCCACTGCCCAGGGCTCAGGCTTCTCTGGAACTTGAATTCTCAGCGAGGCCGTACTTGTCCAAGAACAAACTGTGCAAGTCCCAAGGTCGAGCTCACATATGTAGACAGCTTGGCACTTCCCCAAGTCCCTCCACATCCTCAGACCTTGACAGTCCTCCCAGCCAGGAGGGGAAAATATTATTGTCCACGTTAAACAGTAGACACAAGTGCTTGGTCCACACAGCAAGGGAGTGGCAGTCAGGATGGAGTCTGGGCCTCGGCCCCTATGGCCATTGTCCTGCCTGCTCTACTGTCGTGTTCTAGGTAAGAGAGGGGCTTTTCCAGAAGTTTCCCATGGAGCTCACACATGCACAGACATATACACACTCTTTCAAAAAGGTTGGCCCCACTGACATATTACTGGGGCTCTGAGACACATGTCCATGTCGGAGACCACGGAGCCCCTGTGTGGGGTCTTGACACACAGGAGGTGCCAAGGTGCCTGAGAGCCAGGAAGGGCTGCCCCAGCCAAGCCTCACGCCGGCCTTTGCAGCTCATGGTGCACAAGCAGATGCCTGTGTCTGAGGGGCTCCCCGCGGTGGACACGTGGCTGCGGGTGGACCCTGCGGGCTCCTCTGGTTCAAATTCTCATAATTGGACTCCTGAGCCTGAGACCTGTGGGCAAGAGGAAGTTGGCTGATCACCCCGACTTCCCAAACCACGGCCCAGCCAGGGGCAGCAAGGAGGGATGAGGTGGGTGTCGGGGCCCTGATCCAGGGCCTGGACACTAACTGAAGGTTGGAGGCAGGGCAGCGCAGAACTTGTGTGTGGGGGTGGGGGTGGGGTAGGGGGGGGAGTGGGGGTAGGAGAGTGGGGGGGAGGTAGCTCACTTACCGTGGTGGGGTGTCCTGGGTGACTGGATCCTCTGTGGGAGGGACAGGGAGAAAGAGAGAGAGGGCATGAATCTACAGGGTGGCTCCGGACTATAGGCCTGGCAGCCCACCCCACCCCACAGTGGACAGTGGCCTGAAGGGAAAGCTGGCAGAGTGTGAAGGGTAACATGGAGGGTGAGCAGGAGATACCGAGGAGAAGGAGGAAGTGAGGGGAGGACCCCGAGCACACAGAATGCTGGGTGAGTTTGAAGAACCAGCAAGAGAAGAGCCAGTGTGGCTGTAGCAAAAGGGCAGCTGGGGCAACGGTGACCAGTTTTGGATTTCATTCCAGGAGAGTCTGAAGCTGGTGCTACTGGCCAAGGAGGTCTGAGTGGCTCTGGGAAGTCCCCCCTTTTGGGCACAGAAGCAAATTTCCCCTCCAGCCCAGGAGCAATGTAGAGCCCACTGCAGCTCCCTACTATTCACCCTTCCACGCTTCTGTGCATGTGTTCCCTCCGCTGGGAATACTAGCCCCTCGTCTTCCTGGCTCATGGCCTCCTTACAGTTCATCTCCCTCTCGCCTTGCTTGTAGAACGCCCTCCTTCCCGGCCCCACCCAGATGCCCCCAGAGTGATGCATGCTCACCCTGAGCTCCCACGGTACCTGGACTTAGGACACACTCCTGAGCCTGCAAGCATCTGCTCACTCCTCACCCCATTCAAGGGCCAAGGGTGGGGAACTGTTTTATTCACTTCTGTTGTGAGAACCACACAGTGGGATGAGATAAGACTGCACTTTTCCTTCGCCCTCTTCTCTCCTTTCTGCTGTCTTTCAGTAGTTCCAGCGTGATTCAAGGTATGTATTCTCTAGTTGCATTAAAATTCCTCCTCTTCTCCCCCTCTCCTTTCCCTTCCTCTCCTGCAGTCTTTGGAATTTGCTCTCCAGCATTCTGGGTTGGGGGAAGATAAGGGTTTGCTATTTATAGTCTGGCTACAGGTGGCCAAACTGTTTGGTCTTATTTCTAGCTAGCAGGTCCTCCCGCTGCTGCTGTAACTAGTAGAATGGTGCGATTCGCCCAGCCAAGTGGTCGGCAAACTTGTTAGTCAACAGAGCCAAATATCAACAGTACAACGATTGAAATTTCTTTTGAGAGCCAAATTTTTTAAACTTAAACTTCTTCTAATGCCACTTCAAAAATAGACTCGCCCAGGCCGTGGTATTTTGTGGAAGAGCCATACTTCAGGGGCCAAAGAGCCGCATGTGGCTCACGAGCTGCAGTTTGCCCACCACTAGCCCAGCCTCTGTGTGGTCAGAGAGCTCAGGGAGGCGTCCTTTAGCGGGGTGGTAAAGGGAAGGGCCGCAGAACCACACTGGCTGGTGGCCAGCACTGTGACTCCGAGGCTAGAGGCCAGTCCCCTCGCCTTGCTGGCCGGGGCTCCCTGATTGTAAAGTGGGTTCACGCTGGTTCCCAGCTCCTGGGTTTGATGCAGGTAGAGGGAACGGAGGGGATGCACAGGCGCAAAAAAAAATGATGTTTTGGTTGTGTCATGCCAGGTGGTCAGCCTGATGATCTTATCTAAAACGAGAGCCCCCGCCCCACCGCTCCCCTAGCACCCCCTTTGGCCCGGGCGCACCCACCTAGGCGGCGGCGGCTGGCGCAGGCGGCCAGGGCACCCAGCAGCAGCAGCGCCTTGAGGCCGAGCGCGCCGAGCAGGAGGGCGATGGTGGAGGCCTTGGAGGCGCCGTGGAATCGGAACAGGTAGACGCTGGCCTCGGCGTGGCCCTGGCTGTTGGAGGCCGTGCACGTGTAGCGCCCGTCTTGTGCCAGCGCGTGCAGCTTGGCGGTCACCTGGTGGCCAATGCCCTGGCCCGGGCCCGGCGGGCCGGCGGAGCGGTTGCCCAGGGCCGGGCCGGACCAGGCGAGGTCGAGCGGCGGCTCCCCCTCGGCCGTGCAGACCGCGCTGAAGGCGTGCGCGGGCCCCGGCAGCACCGAGATGTTGATGATCCGCGGGGCAGCTGCGGGCGGCAGCCCGGGGGGCGGGGGGAGATAGAGCGAACCGCGGTCAGAGGGTGCGGCCGGCAAGGGGCAAAGGTGCCCTCCTCCGTCTCCTTTCTCGCCCAGAAAGGAGGAGGAAGCGGTGGGAGCAGCGCGCAAAGGGGGCAGGGAGCGGGCACTTGGGCACCAGCCTGCCTAGGTCTGATACAGGTGTGGCCCTGGCCAAACTCTGCCGCCGCCCTGTTTCCCCAGGTGTAAAATGCGGCTCACTCACCTTATGGGGCCGGTGGGAAGATGTGGCGAGTTAATACGTACAGGGCGCTTGGCCCAGGGCCTGACCCATAGTAAGGCTCAGTAAATGGTCCATATGATCCTGGTGGCCCAGTCTGCCGGTGTGATCTCAAGGGCACCTCCCCCCTCCAGGCAACCTCACCAGCAGCTAGAGTGGAGGCTGATGCTCTGCACCCACGGGCCTGTGTTAGACAGGTGCCCCCCCACAACCTCCTCCCCCCCCCCCCCCTGCCCCGGAGGAAGCTGAAATGCTCTCAGAGGGGCGCAGCTAGCCCCAGGCACATGCGAAGTTCTTGGGAGGGTCGCACTGCAACCCCAAACTCCCGGACAACCGCGCCTAGGACCATCACAGGTCCCGGATGTTTAAAGCCGTCCAGGGGATTCCCAATGCGCAGGCGGGGTGAGGACCGCTGCGCTGGGGACGGGACGCTGGTTTCCACGTCTCTGTTACCCCGGCGTCTAGCCAGTGCGCCCCCCAGAGGACGCGGGTGCCCTTCAGCGTGCACAGCACTCACCCCTCGGCAGCCCTGCGGTCCGATTTAGGGTCACCGTTCACTAATTCTTCTCTGCCCTGGACGTGGAGCTCCTGGGGACTTACCACCCCAAGGGCTCCTCTACAATGCCCATTCCCGTGTCCACCTAGCCCTTCGGGGCCAGGATGTGCGCGTGTGACAAAGGCCCAGGTGGCCCCGTAACCATTGCCAAGGGTGAGGCCCCGCTCAGGAGAACGGAGTGTGCATGGATCGCCTTCCTGTCCCAGCGGGCGCACAGTGCCGGCACACAGTAGGCCCGCAGAGGGGAGGGAGGGGGAAGGTGGCCGCCGCGCTCACCGGTCACGCGCAGCCGGACGCCGTGGCGGCTCTCGTAGCGGTCGTGGACGTCGCCCGCGAACTCCACGCGGCAGAAGTAGCGGCCCGCGTCGGCCAGGGCGAGGCGCTCCACGCGCAGCGAGAGGTCGTTGCGGCGCGGGTTGCCCAGCAGGCGGAAGCGGCCGTGCAGGCTGAGCGCCGTCTGGCACAGCTCGCTGCCCCGCGCCGCCGCGCAGCGGAACACCTGCGGGCCCGCGAACGGCTCGCCCGCGCGCCAGATGGCCGTCAGGGGCCCGTCGTAGTGGCGGTGCGGGTGCGTGAAGGTGCAGGGCAGCACGGCCGCCTCGCCCGCCGCCGCGCTCACCTCGGCCGGCAGCTGCATGGACCAGCGCTGCGTCGGGGCACCTGGTGGGGATTGGGGTTGGGGATGATGAGACGGGAGAAGGGGGCGGCCTGGCGGTTCAGCCTTACCCGCCCCTGGTCTGGCCAAAGCTCCCTCCACCCCCATCTCCAGGACTCCGGAGGGACCCCTTGGAAACCCATGATTCAGGAAGCACCCCACTCCCCACCCACCCACTCCCAGGGCCTGAAAACCCCAGGACTTAGAGCACCCCCCTCTGGAAACCCAAGACTCAGGAAGCACCCTTCCCCCGGAAGAAGGGTCTGGAAACCCACCAGATGCCATCTCTTGGAACCTTGACTCCCTTGAAGGGGCGGTTCCTGGACACTCCCCACTTCCCTGGGACTATTTCCTCTCTCTCAGGAGGTCCCACCTTGCCAACAAGCCAGGGACCCCAGCACCTGCCCTGCTGCAGAGAAGTCCTGGATTCTGTGGTTGCTAGAGTCCCACCCCTCCAAGATGGTGAGGATAATAAAAGCACTTACTGTGCACCTCTGTGTTGGGCAAGTTCCCGGTGGTATCTCTCTTAGTTCTCACAAGCGATCCTAGAGGTAAGCATAGTTATGGCCTGTTACATGTTTAGAAACTGAGGCACGGGGAGGTGAAGTAATTGCCTTCGGTCGCACAACCAGGACGTGGCAAAACCAGCATTCCAACTCAGTCCCGCTCACTCCACAGCGGCACTCTATTGCGCTAAAGGCACGGGGCTTGGGGTCTCACCCAAGGACACCAACACTCCCATTCACAGAGGGGAAACTGAGGTCTGGGAGGGGTAGTATGTTTTGAAGCTAAAGTGTTAAGTTGGTGGATAAGATTCCTCTAGAATCCAGGCCAACCCAAGCAGGCTTCCCAAGGGGCTGGTGCCCAGACAGGGAGCTGAGAGGCCCTGCGTGGTGGGCCGTTATGCTGCCCCCTTGCTCTGTGCAAGCACCCCTGTCTGGATTCACCTCCTGCGCTGTGAGCCTGTGAAGCACGGCCAGGCCAGAGCCAGAGGCTTCACTCTGCCCCAGCTCACAGAGGGCTGTGAGTTACTCCCGTGAAATTGAGCATGATGTGATCTGAGAGAGCTGTGGGCTGGGTGGCGGGGAGAGGGGGGGGGGCTGTCAGTGTGGGTCCTCAAAGGATCAGACCAGGGGTTCTGCCTCCCCAAGGAGGAAGGGCAGGCTTAGCAGCTAGTGCCCAGCTGCAGTTCCCAAAAACGAATATTTAAAGAGAACAATATAGCAGCCCTTGTATTTCCAAAAAGCTTTGCAAAGTACATAGTTCTTTCACACACATCAGGTCACATCCTCAAGACACCCAGGGGAGAAAAGCAGGGCCAACATTGTTGTAGATCAGAAAATGAAGGCCCAGAGGCACACAGGCAGAAAGGGGGGGGGGGGGGGGGAGACCAGCTTTTCTGATGCCAAGTCCAGTGCTCTTTGCTCTTCCGTGTAGCCTGGCATAGACCCTGGCGGGAGTCATCTCCCTGTGAACCATCCACAGGTTAGAGCATTCCTCCCGCAGCGAACCCCTGTCTACCCCACCACGCGATGCCACTAATGCGTGGAGCATTGTGCATCCCCTCCCGTGATAGCCCTTCCAGGAGCCCCTCACGGCTACCAGACAGACCCATTAAGCCTTCTCTTTTCTGGTGAAGGTCCCAGCCCCCCACTGCCCCTCCCTGCTCCCACTGCCTGCTCAGTATTTCCTGCAGTGTAGGGTCCTGACCCGGGTTCTAGGTGTGGGCTCCAGGTGTGCTGGGCCTGCAGAGTGGGGTCCGAATCGGGTTCTGTGAACCTCACTTTGCCCTTGTGTGAGCTTGTGATCAAATAAAACCACAAATTCCTCCCCCCCCCCCCCCATAATCTGCTAAACCAAATCTCTTTTCTTCCGGACAAGTGGAATTACGCTTTTGAACCCAAATGGAGGACTTGACAATTATCCTGAGTAAAAGCTTGTTTGTTCAGTCTTTTAACAATCAAATTTGAGAAACTTTATGAGGTTTTGCTTGTTCAGTCAGTACTCCCAGCTGCCAAAAGCTCTTGGGACTCAGCCCCTGCCTCAGTTTCCCTGCATTTCCTACCCTCTGTAACTTCAGCCTCCTCTGACCCCCTGCATCTCACAGGCATCCCAGACCCCCCAGGTATTGTTTGTTCTTGTTCATTTTTCACCTGGCAAACATTTATCGGACACGTCCCCACTCTAAGCCAGGCGAGGGGGTTACAAAGATCAACAGGAAGATTTACCAGCCTGCCGGAGCTCACAGCTCAGAAAGGGAGGCGGATCCTGGAACACATAATTACACCACTGCCTGCCAGGTGCTCTCATGAGAGGCACAGTGTTCCCTTTGTCTGAGGTGGTTCTGGGCCCTTTCACTCACCAGCTCCCTCCTCACCACCCCCAGGTCTCCTCTGAGTCTGCCTACAGTGGGAGGTCTTCCTTGAGGCCCAAGCCTGGGTGTGGAACGTGGGTTCTGCCCTTCCCTGTGCCCCAGGGCTGGCAGAGGTAGTTCCTCTGCGTGGGCATTGCCTGTTCACTGTGTGTCTCGCCCAGGTACCCAGACGCTCTGGGAGGGCAGGGTCCATGTGTGTGTGGTCATGTCGCATAGTAAGTAATGCAATTGCCATGACAGGGGGAGGGTGATCCGGCTGGAAGGAATAGCTGAGCACATGGTGGGGGAGAGGCATTGTACAGATAGTAGGCAGCAGGGAGTGAGGACCCATGGGAGAGGAGAGGCCATTTCAGCAGAGCCTTGGGAAAGGAGTGGGATGTTACTAAGCCTCAGGGTGGATTGAAGGCAGTCTAGGCAAAGGGGACAACAGGGGCATCAACAGAGAGGCTGCATGACATGTGGGGTTTAGGGGGCCAGAGTTCACAGAGCTTTGGGGGCTCCTTGGCTGACATACCTCATCGCATCTCATGTGCACAACAACCCCGTTAGCCCCTTTTTATTATTTATTTTTTAAAATATATTTTTATTGATTTCAGAGACAAAGCGAGAGGGAGAGAAAGATCAATGATGAGAGAGAATCATTGATGGGCTGCTTCCTGCATGCCCCACACTGGAGATCAAGCCAGGCATGTGCCCGGACTGAGAATTGAACCATGACCTCCTGGTTCATAGGTCAACGCTCATCCACTGAACCACACCAGCCAGGCTAGCCTCTTTTTAGAGATGGGGGCGGGGTGAGGATTGGGGCTCAGAAAGCACAAGTGACATGACCAGGTTATCTGACTAACCAGAAGCAGAGAGAGGCAGAACCTGAGGCTTTTTCCTCAGGGGTTTGAATTCACCCTGAAGTGTGACACAGATGAGGTGAGGTGGGGATGGAGGTGGGGGTGTGGGGCGGGGGTTCTGCTGTAGGCTCAGAGAGCCCACAGAGGCCTTCACTAAGTGTTACCCTCTTGGCTTCCGGTAGGGCTGGGGGCAGGAACCTGAGTTTCCTGTTTACCTGCTGTAGGATGCCCTCTCACACGGAGACCTTTGGATGTATCCCCCCACGGGACTCTAGGTTGGCAGGAATTGCCCAGGGTATGGATGCGTTTGCTTTGGTAGGAATCCAAGCTCCCAGCATCCTGTGACATTTACCATTCTCTCTGGCAGCTCACACACAGTCTCCTGTCTCTTAGGACAGGGGAGGGAAGACACCACCCTTTCTTATAGGATCTTTAATTTCCTTATCCCAAGTCTGCCAACCTCTGGGGTCAGCGGGAGGCCCATGTTCTTCCCATTGTCCAACATGCCTCCCCTCAGTGGTGGACCACAAGGTGTGACGGAAAGTATTTCAGCTTTGGCACAGCTAAGCCAGCGGGGACAATTTTACTTGGGGTTGTTCTCTCTTCAGACGTATATCAACCATCCAGTTTGTGCCTGCGCTGTTCTAGGCTCATTCACGTAGTAGGAGATGTTTGGGCAAATTTCTTTCTTTTTTTTTTTTTTTTAATAAATCTTTATTGCTCTGATTATTACAATTGTTTCTCCCCCCCCCACCCACCCATAGCTCCCTTCCACCCGGTTCCTGCCCCACCCTCTGCCCTTACCTCCCTCCCCTCCTCCCCCCCTCCGCCATTGTCCTCATCCATAGGTATACGATTTTAATCCAGTCTCTTCCTGCACCCTCCACGCCCCATTCCCTTTGATAATTATCAATCCACTCCCTTTCTTGGTTTGAGCAAATTTCTTAAATGGCCCAGGTCTCACTCAACACGTAGTAGGAGGTGTCTGGGCAAGTTTCTTAAATGGCCCAGATCTCACTCATCACATAGTAGGAGATGTTTGGGCAAATTTCTTAAATGGCCCAGGTCTCACTCAGCTTCTCTCTGGCAGAAAGGGAAACACAATACCTTTCTCATAGGATGAGGATTGAATTAAATCTCTGTAGATCACAGTGCCTGACACTTAGCTCAATGGCTGTTAGCTCCCTCCATTCACTAGCCCTGCAAAAGGGGAAGGTTGGAAGGGGTTAGGGCGGAGAGTGCTGACCAGTGAAGGAGTATGTGGGCATATAACCCAGGGTGAGGCAGCGGGGGGTTAAGACACTTAGATGTCCTAACATTGCACCATTTGCAACTGGATTTGGCATCTTAGACCACAGGAAATTCAATAGCCTAGCCCAGTGGTCGGCAAACTCATTAGTCAACGGAGCCAAATATCAATAGTATAACGACTGAAATTTCTTTTGAGAGCTGAAAACTGACTTCTGTGCATGGGCCACGAAGTTTCAATCGCAATGTACGTGCGTGCCCATACATTGCGACTGAAACTTGGTATTTTGTGCAAGAGCCACATTCAAGGAGCCAAAGGGTTGCATGTGGCTCTCGAGCCGAGCCGCAGTTTGCCGACCACTGGCTTAGCCCTTGCCCTCAACTCACCTGGTAGCCAGTCATTTCTTTGTGTATTTATTCACTCAGCAGCTACTCATGGAGGGCCAATTGTGTGCTAGACATTGTGTTAGGGATGCAATTACTGGGACAATAAATGGCCCTCCTCCTTATGTTTATGGTCTGGCCATTGCTCAGCCACCGTTTGCTTTTCATGTATACACAGATCTAACAGGTCTGTTTGGTTAGCACCCCAGCTCAGGGAACCAGAGTGAAAAGCTGGAAAATCGATTGTGTTTTCAGACCCATTGAAAGCAGCAAGAAAAGACAGCTGACATCCTGGGAGGAAAGAGCCTGTGAACACAATGAAAAGGCAGCTCAGGACCCAGGACAGAAAGGCCAAAAGCTCAGCACAGAAGAGACTTTCAAAAAGGGTGAGGCAGAGGGTCTTCAGGCACCGTGACTACAGAGGCTGTGTGACAGATGCTTGCAGCTGTGACCCGAGTCACCTTGAGGAGGTTCTTTGCCATGAGAGGTGTGCCCCCAAGTGGGGGATCAGGCATCTGTTTTGGGCTCTAGCCCCGGCTAGACTGACCTTGACTTTGTGACTTTAGGCAAGTCTCTGCAGCTCTCTGGCCTCAGTGGGCTCATCTGTGAAATGATGTCTCCATGTTTACTAAGCTGACTTTTCAGTCTAAAGTCTGTTCTGAAAATAACATTTGGATAAAAGTGATAAGAAAGTCAAATATTTTAGAACTATGTCTTTTTAAGTTAAAAGACATATTTCTAAAAATAAGCCATTAGGTATCCAGAAAACTTAGTGATGACAGATGCATCTGGCCCTTGATGCCCATGCATCATCATTTACCGAACTCTCCTCATGGTTCCCTCATGGTGATTGGGGCTCAGTTGGGAAGGGCTGAGCTGCAATATTGGGCACCAGCTCCTGCATCACCATAACCATGACTCAACTGAAGGGTAGTCGAGTCACCCTGGACTTGTTATCCCAAAGCCCCATACAATATTGCAGAACCTGGATGGCAGAAAGGGATCTGGATGGATAAGAAATAGAAACTTTGGTTTTGGCTGCCATTGACTAAGAATTCTACCAGTTCCTTGGTGAGGAGGGAGCAGGAACGTGCCCGGAGCCTCTCTGGAGGTCACTGGCAGTGGGCTCTGTGCTAGTCTGCTCATGTGAACTATAGAGAAAACCACTTATTGGTCTCATCATAGAATGTGGGCCAGTTGCTGTGTGTGGACCACAGACAGGAACGTGATCCCCAGGTGGTCCTAGTGGGACAATGGCTGGTGGGGTAAGCGCCCTCACAGAAGGGTGCTTTAACAAGAATAGGTCTGCAGGGTGGGTTTTAAGTGACATTTTTGGAGGAAACAAGTTGTGGACTTGGAAGGGGGAAGGATGACACTATGTGGGCAGTCAGCATGGACCTCCGGGCACTCAGAGAAATTCAGAGGTACTCCTCCCATGGTGGCTGGTCGTCTATAGACAGCTAATCTGATGAGTCAGCTGTGTGTGCAGGCCTACCCTTTCCGGGGACACCTGGGCATGTCAACAAAGGTGATCTCAGGGAATGACTCCAATGGTGGCCTCTCAGGCACGGTGACACCGGAAGGTCAGGAGAGGGAGCAGGGAGAGATGTTCATCGTGGCCACCAACCTCACCAGTTAGGTGTGTGTGGGTTGAACTTGGGAACGTTGCCTTTCCTCCAATTCCCTCCTGCCCATTGGTTTGCTGCCACAGTTCTTTCTGAGCCTACATGCTGTCCAGATGGGTTATCAGTGGAGAAAAGGCGAGAAAGGGGGTGAAGTTCAGAGGGGAGAGGAGGAAGTGGAAACAGGAATTCCATCCTTCAGTGAGAACCCGATCAGAAGGGTCTAGGAAAGGCGTGAAGTAAACCGATGTGTTAGTACAGGGCCTGTGGGTCTCCGTCTGCTCTCAGGTTATCCTGGCTTCCCCCTACACCCTGGCCTCTTTGGCTGCTCACCTGAGCTGAGTGAGATGCAGAGCCACTGTCCTGAGGCCTGTGTCCACCACAGGACGCTACTCTTCAGAGTTCTGATTCAGCCTGTCCCTGTCTGCACTCCTCACCTCCTCCATGGACCTGTTCTTCACTCCTCCTCCTCTCGGGTAGGGCTTCTCCATCTAGCTGCTGACCAGAGTAGCCACCACCAGCAGCAGAAGTATCCTGGCTCCCTAACCTTTCCCATTCCTCCTGGACTCACGATGCAGCCACCTCCTCCCTGACGTTACCTGCATCCTGCATGGGCATCCCACAGCCTGGGTGAATCTGCGGTAGCCTGGCTTTTTTCTTCAGTGATTCAGAGCTCGTCAACCACATTCCTCAGAGCGCCATACTATGGCCAGGCTCACCGCCACTGCACACAGGTGGTGCAAAGGGAGGGCTGCCCACAGGGAACTCTGGTTCACATCCAGGCTGTGACGTCCCAAAGTCTCCTGACCTCCCTAAATCAGGGACAGGGGTCCTCCCTCTGCAGCGGTGTGGGGAAGAGTCAATGAGCTGCTCGCCAAAGGTCCAGCACAGACGTCCCCGAGGATGACAGCTGCTGTGATTGCAAAACCTGCTTATCAGAGGTTTGTGGGGCAACTGGGCCCTTTCACAAGGCCACCCAAGTGGTCAGAGCCCAGACCAGTGTCTACCTCCCTAGTTCCTTGGCCTCTCCCACTTTCAAAAGAGATTTGTGGGGAGAACTTGGGGAAGGACAAGGGAGAGTGTGTGGAGACCACCTGGAGATGAGGGCCTGCCCAGAGCTCTGGGTGCTGAGTGGGTGACGTGAAGAGGGAGAAGGGCAGAGGAAGTTGGGGGAATGGGTTGTGGAGCAGCTTCATCCATTCACTTTTGCCAGCGGCCTGCCCTGGGCCCCACGCTCAGAGTGTGGACAGGATGTGACTGTGGCCCTGGTCCTGTAGCCCTTAAGGCTCTCACATTGCAGCCAAGCCTAGGAGCCTTCTGTCCAGTCCTGCTGCCACCTGGAGGGGCTCACAGGTGACCGTCGTCAGAGCAGTTTCAGAAAGTGGGGCCCCGCTCACCTTAGCCACGGACCTATGGGTTTCAACCATGAGGCAGCTGCCACTGAGAACAGCAGGGTCCCTCCCCATAAGACTCACACACGTACTAGCTCAGCCTTCTGCGCCATCTTGATACACAGCTGGAGCACTGGTGCAGGTCGGGCTTGCTCTGGAACATGTGACCACACATGCTTCCTCTAACTCTTGTGCTTAACTGACTCATAGCAGCTGACCCTCAGCAGGAGGGAAACAAATCCAAGCAAAACTCGCTTCTCTCCAAGCTGTGTGCCTTCTGTAACCTTTCATGCCTCTTATTGCATAACCACCGAGGGCCAGGAGCTGTGCGGGGGCCTTTCCTCCAGGATCTAGCTGTGCTTCACATCACCACTGTGAGGTGGCAGGGACCCCACTTTATCGGGGCTCAGAGAAGTCAGGAAGCCTGCCCAGGGCCACACAACCAATAAATAGCAGAGCCAGGATTTAAAGCCATGTCTGACATCAACACTCAGATCCTGTACTGCTGCTCTCCTATCTGCCCCAGGTCTGAGCAGGGCTGCCTCTCCCAGCTCCTACGCTCTATGTGAAACCCAACCTTAAAGCACCCCAGAAAGATGGCTGAGTTCAGGCAACTTGGGAGAAAAGCCCCTTCCCCATTAGCCCACCATAGGGCTCTGTGCAGTGGACAGCGGGCAGTGTGTGTGTGAGGTCCAGTCTATGGTTCTAACCTCAGCTCCAGGCCCCCCTCCCCCCCCCCCCAAATCACTCACCAAAGCTCTCTGTGCATCAGTTTCCCGTCTGTGAAAAGGGAATAGAATAGCTCCTTCTCCACGGGTATCTGAGGCTCACGTGAGTTACTAATTAAAGTGGCAGCACTTAGAGTTGTGTGGGCACTTCCTGTTCCTGTTCCACCCAGACCTACCCCTCTGTTAGAGGGGAAGGGAAGGAGATGAAAGGGTGTGAGTTTACCATCCAGCCCTGGCGACAGGACCCCACACAGGCATGTTGTCTAACAGCTTAGAACATCACGATGTCAGCGAAGTTGCCAGCAGCACGTGGCAGCAGGGACCATGCTCACAGACACAGATGAGGAGTCCGGGGGTCATGGAAGGACCTCTCAGGCTGGGATTGAGGAAAGAGCTGGGGCCCAGACAGAGGGCCACAGAGGATGGCCTCTGCCATTTATCCCAGTTCCCTCCATGGCCCTGACCATCAGATTCACTCAAGGTGATGGTGGAAAAATGTAGATTCCTGGGCCCTGCTCTCTGATCTCTGCTCTCTGGTTCCACAGATCTGGGGTGGAGCTGAAGTATCTGCATTTTAGTGTGTGTGTGTGTGTGTGTGTGTGTAGGTGTTCTTAAGCCTCACCCAAAAATATTTTTTTTTCCCATTGATTTTTAAGGAGAGTGGAATGGAGAGAGGAAGGACAAAGAGGGAGAGAAAGAGAGAAGGAAATATTGATGTGAGAGAGACTCATCAATTGGTTGCCTCCTGCACAAGCCCTAACCAGAGCTGGGATCAAATCTGCAACCTAAGTATGTGCCCTTGACTGGGAATGAAGCCCACAGCTCTTTGGTGAGTGGGCCTATGTTCTAACCACTGAGAGCCTGGGCCAGGGCAGTGTCTGCATCTTAACAAGCATCCCTCTCCTCTGGGATTGTGATGCCGATGGGCTGGGATCAACCTGTGAGGCACACTGTCCCAGGGACACTAACTCAATGAGCTCAAGGACCCAGATGTCACTGCTACTTGGGCCACCACAGAGTTCCTGCTCACCCTTCGGAGGTCCTGCTGGGAGGTCAGGGTGCCCTCTCTCCCAGGCTCTATTTCCCACGTGAAATCACCTGCATCCTCACCCCAAACCTCAGTGTGCTCTCCTCTGCTCCCCTTGGGGTGTTCCAGTGCCCATCGCAACGTAAAACACTGTGTGGGGCAGGGCTGGCTTTCCCACCTGAGACAGTGAGAGGTTACAATACCCAAAGTCTGTTCAGAGCCTGACTCTCCTTCCCATTCCTTGTCTGTTATCTCCCTGAATCCTCATGGCACTGGGTGGGCCAGGCAGCCTTTCTACAGGTGGAGACACAGGCCCAGAGAAGTCAGGAGCTGCCTCAATCACTAGGAGGAACCCAAGGCAAAGCCCAGACTTGAACTTCTGGCTCTGTCACCCCAGCCTCCCAGAGTGCAGCTCTTCCTCCTCCACAAGCCTGGAGGTTCTGGGTAATTAATCCCACCTTCACTGAGTTTAAGGCGAGAAGACTGTACCGAGGGTTTTGTGAGCACCTGTCCTGTTCCCAGCATGGGCCCAAGAGAGGAGTGGGAAACTCACCCATCGGGAGGATGCACACCAAGCAGGCCAGGAGTCGGACGGACCCTTCCATGTTGTGAGCGCCTGGAGAGCAGCCCCCGCATTCGGCCAGGCCACCACAGAGAACCCTTCTTGTTGTGGGTGTGAGGGAAGAAAGGTGTGAGGAGGGGTGGGCAGCGTGCCCAGGTCTGCACCAAGCAGGGCTCTGTGGGTGCCGGAGGAACTGGGGAGAGGCGGCCAGGCAGCCTGAGGTATGATCAGATGAGACCCGTGGGGTTTAGTCATGTGGAAAACTAAGAGGGGAACCACCCGGATGATGTTTCAGGACAGGAAACAGAGAAGTGGATGGGGAAGATGCAGGGCCTTTTCTGTAGTCTGGTCCCTTTAAAAAAATGACTGTGCTTATGCTTCCTTCCCTCCTCCTTCTTTCTTCCCTTCCCTCTCCCTTTCCCTTCCTACATTTTTTAGCGTCAGGATGGGTTTCCACTCCCTCCAGTCCTTTCTTTTCTCCCCTTCCCCACTCGTTGTGACAAGATGATGAAAGAGACATTGGGGAGGAGCCTGCCAACATAATAACTCATCCAAGTGCAGCCAGAAGGCTGTCAGTACCTACAAGGAAAAGACTTTTTCACAGACGATCCACCTCCATGACCAGGGGCCTCCAGAGGGCCTGGGGTCCTAGACCTGCACCCCAGATTTTGATGGTCATAAGGATCACCTGAGGATCTTATTAAAATTTAGGTTCTGACCTGGGTTGTCTAATGAGTCCCTAGTGCTGCTGCTGATCCATGAGCCATACATATAGTACATCCAGTATGGAGAGCTGAGATCCCCTCCCCTATCCTGGGGCCACTGGGTAGAATATCAGATGGAAATGTGGACCCTGGGGGAGAAGGAAAGCTCTTGGAAGCTTACTTGGTGGACTCCTGTGGGACTGAAAGTGGGAGCTAGAAGAAATATTTTAATATTGCTATTTGCCCTTTCTCTATAATAGAAGTGTCAACCAAATTCACTATTGAAAATGACAGATTGAAACACATACATGCGATTGGCGCTAGTGAGAGCTTTTTATGTATGTGTGAGTCAATTTAGCCTTTTATATATATATAATAAACTTGCTTAATTAGACCAGCCTTCTGATATAGCTAAACTGTTTCCAGCCCAGTGAAACACCCCAACTTCTCTTTTAAGTAATTGTTAACAACACAGAAGTAAATATGAATACGAAGCAGATATTATTATTATAGATCACATAGGGAGAACAAAGGGTAAAATATTTAAAAACAGCAGTGTTTGACTACATTCTACTCAGAAAACCTCTGAAGTCATTTTCAAGGTCCACCATTTCCTCTTTTCAGTCGGATCAAGTTTCTAAACTTTTTAAATCTCCGTTTTCCAGCTAATGAAAAGAAAATAGGATTCCACCGGTTTCCTATCTACCTACTCCAGGACTTCTATGAGGATCAAATGAGATGAGGCACAGGAAAACATATCACAAACATTTGATTAAACTGTAAAATGTTTGCATCTGGCTATAAAGCAAGTCAGGTTCCTGGGCTGAAGAATCCCAAGGAGGCTAGTCACTAGGGAGAAGTAGCCAGGCGTTGCTACGTGACATCATTACCTGGTTCCCACAGCCACCATTCTGGGCTGGGCTGGGCTGGGCTGTGGGCTGCATTTTGCACCAGGTGCATTGGGTCGCTCTGGGGTGGTGGCGGGGCCTGTGTCCTACTTGGGGGAAGCCAAGTATTGCTTTGTAAGTGCCAGGTCCACAGTGCCTTTTCTCTCTAAATGGCCAGTGCACATCATGGCAGCTCCTTGAGCATCTGCTCCCTTGTGGTCAGTGTGCATCATAGCAACCAGTCAGACGGTTGGACACTTAGCCTCTTATATATACTAATATAGATGGTTTCAGGGCACACCATACAACTCTCCAGTTTTCACAATCTGACTATGAGATGGATCCCCATTTACTATGGCCTATTCACTTCCCATTGGAAACACTCAAGTGCTGATTATTATTAATCTGATTCCAGTTAGTTATGCAAATGGAAGCTGTAACTTTAAAGTTTATTTGGGGCCAAGGCTGTAAGAAACAATGTTGTAAATTACAATTGCCATCTAAAAATAACAGAGGCCAGGAGGACAGTAAGAGTTTCAAAAGTAAAATTCCTGTGCCTTAGCAGCAGTTATAGAGGGCCATAAAATTCCTTTCTGAGTATTCCTTTTCTATTCACCTTCACCTTCCCCTGTTCTTCATTCAGAAATAACCAACGTACTAGAACAAACTACTTATTTTTAACTTCTGTTAAAAATGCACACATCCCTTTCATTCCCTCTGCACTAACATTCCTTCTAAATTTCAAGAGAAACCATAAATAGTATTACAAAAGTTATTTCATATACCTTCAGCAAGTATTAACAGCTGGGCTATATATATGCAAGGTCTGAGAAAAGCCCAGAGAACAAGTATAATTCTTATTATGACTAATATTAGCAGACAGGTAAAGACACTCAAACAAATGAAGTTCAACATCAATTTATAGGAGTATAGGCCTTGTCAATTTCGTGGGAAAGGTGTCTATTTCTGGTGTCAGTGGCTTCTTGTCCCCCGGAAGTCTTTGATCTCTGCTGTAGGTGGAGCCAACTGTCATTCACAGTTAAGTACCTGATAAGGTCCCTTCTGATGACGTTGGACAGAGTCTTTAATTGATGTGTTTTACAACAGCTGTAATTCATGCTCCTTGCCTTTTGGGAGCTCACCGTGAAATAAATTGGTTACTAATTTATCAGTCCCTAAAAACTGGTTAATAAGTGCTTGATAATAATGCAGAATGTCTCCTTTTAGTAAAGTTGATTCATATATCCCTTCATCTGGAAGAATAGGGTGACCAGGGACTATTTAATGAGGAGTAGATTTTAGGTTGAGGAGAACTATAAGGAGAGTTTTTGGCCACGGGAGATGAAAAGGTTTTGAACATTTGCCCAGTTCAGTTTTAATTGTACCATTTGTATGTTCCACCAATCCAAAGAAGTGGGATGATAGGCACAATGAAAATTCTGCAGAATAGGCCAAATATTACAAGTGAATTGCATTTTTGCCCAGTGAATTGAGTCACTCAATCACTATAACTAGAGGGAATTCCCCAATTGGGAATTAATTTTCTTCAATAATAATTTACCTATTGTGAAGGCAGTTGCTCTTCTATAACACAATGCCTCAACCAAGTAAATAACAAACAAACATACAAATCATAACTAACACACATTATATTCTTGAAATGGTGGAATTTGGATAAAACCCAAAGTTCCATACCTCAAGTGGATCTAAAAGTAGTGGGAATGTCCTTGGGATTATTTTCTAGCATTATATTTGGACAGATAGAACACTTGCTATATACTTTATGAGCTACAGTTGGAGAAGGTTTCCAGTAATATTCTTTATTTCATGAAATAATCTTTTCAGGACCCCAATGTATTCGCTATTGTACATGTTAAAGTATAGGTATTTGTGTCACTCAAGTTAAGATTTGTTTCTGATTGGGTCCAAACCGCATCTCTTTGTCTGAGTCAGAGATTCCCCCTTTTTGTTGCCATATACTCTTGTCTCAGTTGTCTATTGGTACTGCAAAAGAGAGTCCTTTATTGATTTAATAGGAAGCAAGGAGGATTATTGGGTCTGGATAATATGGCTGTTTAATGCTGCCTGTCTAGCAGCAGTATCAGCTAAATTATTTCCTTTTGCTTTCATGTTGGCAGCTTTAGGATGCTCTGGAAGTTTGATAACTGCCAATTGTGTCAATTTTGTATGACATCTGCCATTTTTCCCCGAAAATAAAACATCCTCCGAAAATAAGACCTACTTACAGGTTTCCTTCTGAGTGAAATTTAAGGTATCCCCCAAAAAATAAGGCCCCCCTAGGCTCTGTCTCAGAATGCTATTGCTAAACATGAGAGATTTGGTCCACTGATTCTGAAAGAAATGGAGTCACAAGAAATTCACCAGGAAATTCAGGAATTGGATTGTTATGATGATGTTCCAGAAGATGATGACATGATTGTCATTGAATAAATGAATAAATTCTTGATACTGTAGGATTCACAGTTTGTCTGGTTTGTGTTGACAACTACTGTACTACCGTACCATATACAGGTAATACATTTCCTTTATTTTAATTTAATAATAAACGTGTACCGTATTCTTCTTCATGGAAAAATAAGACATCCCCTGAAAATAAGACCTAGTGCATCTTTGGGAGTAAAAATTAATATAAGACACTGTCTTATTTTCGGGGAAACAGGGTAATAGTTCTACAACATATTTTCCATTCTTTATGAGCTGCCCTGAGAAAGTTAAGAAGCCTTGCAGCTCTACATTGTAAAGTTGTGAGCTACACCAATAGCTTAGCTACTATTAATATAAATAGTAATTATTTGATATTTGGCCAATAGACAAGTCCCAGTTACAACAATGAATTCAGCTTGTTGGGCAGATCTTATTCAGGTGAATAAGAGCTTTCAATTATGTACCATGGAATTTATCACATGTCCAGCTTGGTAACATTCCCTTTCATTTATCAGAGATCCATCTATCAACCAAATTAAGTCAGCATTATCAATAGGAGTTTCCTGTAAACCATTCCTAGGAACAAGAAGATGGTCAGTAAGCAAAACATAATCATCAATGTTTTCATCCTGCAAAGAAGGTAGCAAAGTTGCTGGGTTAAGACTGTTATAATGAGTTCAAGTAATGCTAGGCACAGAAAGCAACAGCCAGTTGACTGACAGAAGTGTTCTCTGCCTGGGAATGGCTTTTCCCTGAAGGGAGCTGCTAGAATTCCTGCATTAACCTTGTCTGAATTTCTATTCTCATTTCCCCCTAGGTCAGTAAGTAGTGGTAGTGGATGATATATCTACACTAATAAAAGAGAAAGATGCAAATTGACCATACCTCTGCAACTCCCACCACTCAATCAGGAATGAGTATGCAAATTAACCTGACAAATATGGCGGGTTAATTTGCATACACAGGTGCTGAATGGCCTGGGTCCCGGGGATATCCTAGGGACCCAGGCCACTCCTAGCCTGTAGGCCCATGCATAGGCCCTGAGCGGCTGGGGTCCCAGAATACCCCCGGTCACTCTGGGCCTAAGGGCTCAGATGCCAAATGGCTGGGAGCAGATGTTCCCACCCCATGGCTGCTTGCATGTGCGCTAGCTCCAAGCAGTGGCCTGGGTCCACGCCCCCAGTCTAGCACCAACAATGCGGGGCTGCCGGCCTTGGGGGCATGCCCTTGGTGGCAGTATCCTTCTGGCTGTGGGGACATGCCCCTAGCCCACTGGATACAACACAGGGGGTCCTCTGCACATGAGCTGCAGAGGAAACACCTTTTCTTTTCTTTAACAAAACTCCATATTTTATTGATTTTTTTTACAGAGAAGGGGGAGAGGGATAGATATTCGGAAACATCTATGAGAGAGAAACATTGATCAGCTGCCTCCAGCACACTCCCCACTGGGGATATGCTCCCAACCAAGATACATGCCTTTAACAGGAATCAAACCTGGGACCCTTCAGTCTTCAGTTCAATGCTCTATCCACTGAGCCAAACCAGTTCGAGCATAAACACCTTTTATGACTGCTCATTGGCTAAGCTCCCTGTATGCTGCCACTTGCAGTGTTCTTGGTAACTTGGGTAATAAGAATCCAAGAAGGTGATCTAGGGTTTTTCCACCACACTCCTGGAGGAAAAAACGAAGGTCCACTGCTGGAGGGATTAAGAAATGTCATATCCTGCCCTAGCCGGTTTGGCTCAGTGGATAGAGTCTTGGCCTGCTGATTGCAGGGTTCAGGTTCGATTCTGATCAAGGGCATGTACCTAGATTACAGGCTCTTCCCTGACCGGGGCCCAGTTCGGGACTCATGCAGGAGGCAACCAATCAAAGTGTTTCTCTCTGTCTTTCCTTTTCTCTTCCATACTCTCTAGAAATCACTGGAAACATATCCTCAGGTGAGTATAAAAAAAGAAAGAAAGAAATGTCATATACTATGAAAGAGACAGCTTAAAAATGCCTAAAGAAAGTTGTCATTTTTTTCATGGTGAAGGGACTGGAGTCTGTGTTGATGAAAACACCTTGGTGGCTGCGGTGAATGACAGTGGCTGCACCAGCGGGGTGATGGGGCTGGTGCCTTCTCCTGATCAGCATGGTCGCCTCCTGCAGAGGGAGGCCAGACTGCAGTTTATGTCCGCTCTCAACAGGGAGCCGGCCTAAGCCATCAGTAGGACATCCCCTGAGGGCTCCCAGTCTGTGAGAGGAGCAGGCTGGGTTGAGGCCCCCTCCTCCACCAGTGCAGGAATTTCATGTACTGGTCCCCTAGTAGAGGAGATAAAAGGGGAAGGAAGAAAGGAGATAGCAAAGGATATAGCAGAGGAACAGAAGGGGAGGAATGGGTTGTTGGCATTTATTAGCTGCAGAAGCCTTCTTTAGTTCAGAGACAGTTTATAAAATTTTCTTAACGTTTTGTAGAGAAAATAATTTATCTGAGTTTTTACCAGAAGCTTCTAATTTCCAATTAAGATATGCTTCCTTTCATTCAGTCTAATTTTAGAGCCAGCTTTTTCTAATTTTGCATTCGAAAATTGATTTAGGCATCAAAAGAGTTCCATTTTGGCCATCATAAGTTGATATTGCCTCTAGCTAAATCTTTCCATTTCTGCAAATATTTGCAAGTAAAGGCTTCCTGTTAATTGTATCTCTGCAGAAGTATTAACGGGGATTAAGGGCTAGAAGTTCTCAGCCTCTGAGACATAATTTCCCATGTTAATTTTAGTTTTATTTTGAGACCTGCAATTTGAACAAAATTTTTAGGGATATTATGCAGTAGGTTGAAGTGTGCTAGTTATGGTTTGAGGCCTAAGGGGCTGTCACCTCCCGAGTCATCTCAACCCTCTTAAGTGTCTTGGTTTTTCAATCCCTGCCTACCTAATACAGCTGGAGTACTAAGCAATCAACTTTTAAGTTTGAGTCCTCGGATAAGCCAACTATTTAATTACAGTTGAGTTGGAATTCTTTATGGGGATCCTGCATGCATGAAGGATACCCTCTGACATGTCAACACAGATTCTTAGTCACCTAAGAATACCCGACATTTGAGCGGGAGGAAGTAAATTCAGACTGCTATTTATCCAACAAAAGGTTTTGTTCAGACTCTCAGTGAGCAGTTCCAATTGAAAAGCCAAATTAAAAACCAGTCACCCATTTTTTTTGTCTCCTGTCCTCAGTTAACATTTATCCTTAGCCTGGGTTATCTCAACTCTTAACCTGTAGTTCCACCTCAAGGATTCCCCCCACCCCCCACCCCCCAGCTCAAATAAAGTCAGGGCCTCTTACCTTAAAACAGGAAGGTTCCAGGGTGTGGCTCAGTAGTTGAACATTGATCCATGCACTGAAAGGTAATGCAAACAGGAGGCAATTGACCAATGTTTCTCTCTCACATTGAAGCTTCCTTCTTTCTATCCTTCTCCCTTTCCCTTTCTCTAAAATCAATAACACACACACACACACACACACACACACACACACACACACACGTCTGATATTCCAAACAAAACTCACCCAAGTTTACCTGATGCAAAGTGAGGAGCCTGGGGTGGGGGGTGGGGGTGGTGGTGGTGGCACAATGGGCCCCTGCTGGTACTTAGTATGGGTTCGGGTCCGTGAGGTGGTCCTGGGTGGGCTTCTTGCTGTATTACGCCAAGTGAATGTCTAAGTAAGAAATGTCCAAACCTGTAGAGAATTTGTATGAGTTTGAGCCAAACTGACAACAATTGCTGAGAAGCAAAATCTCAAGAGTTGAGAAAATGCTCCAGAGAACTGCAGTTTTGCACCTTATTTTATACATTACAAAGGAGGAGGTTTAGGGGGTGGCATGAAAGCCGCTGGTGACAGATTAGGAAGGTGAGAGAAAGCAAAGCAGAGGAAATCTCTGGGATTGATAACAAGTAAAACAAATATAGTAGACACATATTTCTTTTATATAGGCGTGTGCAGGATAGTTAACAATTAACAATAATTGAGTAACAATAACAGTGAAGGGTTCTGTGGTCTGCTGCTCAGGTGGCAGATTGTGCCCTGAGAGATTTTGAAAAAAGGAAATTACCCTGACATTTCAAAGGCATGTTATCCCAGAAGCAAAGATACAATAGACAGGGTCAGTTAAGGTAAAGATCTGACCTTTGTCAAGGGAGGTACTGGCCTATGACATGACTACCTTTCATGATCTGCTTTTATTTTATATTTTTAAAATTTTTATTGACTTTTAGAGAGAGGAAAGGAGAGAAATAGAGGGATGGAAACATTGAGAAGAGAGAAACATCATTGACCGGCTGCCTCCTGCATATCCCCTACTGGGAATTGAGCTACAGTGGGGGCATGTGCCCTGAATGAAAATCAACAGTGACTTCTTGGTTCCTGAGTCGATGCTGAACCCCTGAGCCATACCAGTCGTGACAAGACTTGCTTTTAGTTAGAAAATTTTAATTTCAGATCATCGTATGTTGTTATTTTGACCTCTGAGTTTGTAAGGCCCACCATGCAGGCCTCCCCTGAGCTGGCCAGGTTTAATATATAGCCCCTTTTTCATCCATAGTGGTTTACAGTTTCTCCGATAATGAGTGGGCAAGCTATTTAAAGGGGTCATTTTGATGAAGCTATTTTACTGTAGCCATACCTATTCTGAAGTGGTGACTACTTTTTAAAGAACAGTTGTCTCCAAAATGTAGTCATCATTGACACTGGTTATTTTTCCAAGCAGCATAAAGGAGAAATGGTAAAATTATAAAGCAAATCAATCTAGAGAAGCAAAATGCTCAGAACATTAAAATGCCTAATTAAAATATCCTGCTCTCTTGGAAACTTGCAAGGAGATTGTCAGAAAGCTGGACAGAAAAGCAGTCAGGTAAGGGGCTGGCAAGGATGAGCCAAGCGTTGGGTGAACGGAGCTATGGTATTTTAGTTAGGATAAAGGTTAATCTGTTGAAAAAATAAAAGGAGAGACTCCCAAATACAAAGGATTAAGAAAACACACCAGCGTGATTCCTGCTGTATAACAGTCTCAAGGTGAGCTGTTTAAGTTGGCAGGTGGCGTGGCATCTCCTGGTCATTCCGGATCCAGAGTCCTTCAGGTTGTTACTCTGCCACCCCCACCACCCAGGGCACTGGTAATGCTTTCGTGGCATTATGTTGTTTATCATGACTGTGGTCTTCTTCGTAAGCCTGGAATCTGGGAACCACCATGTTCACAAAAGGAACCAGGTTTGGGAGTCAGTTCTATCTATTATAGAAATCCAAGTTTTAACCAGAAACCGGGGCGATTCTGATGTAAGCTTATGTGTGAGGGCTAGTGGTTTAACGAATAAAAGAGGTGAAGCCCATAGAGCTCTTAGTCCAGAGGTTGACAGGTTGAAGAGTGTATAATCTTCAATGGTAGCCACATATTGTTATATATATACATTATAAAAATATAGCATATAACATACATGTATTTTACACGGTAGCTGCCCAATTAAATAATTCTTAATGTCTTTGTGTTATTAGATAATAAGCTGATGCTACCTTCTCCCAGTCTCTCTGGGATGACCCATTGGTGGCTTATCAAAAGGGTGATTCCCGAGGCTGGAAGGCTCAGTTGGTTGGAGCGTTGTCCTGTATACCAAAAGGTTGCGGGTTTGATTCCTGGTCAGGGCACATACCTAGCTGCTGGTTCAATCCCCAGTAGGGGATTGATGTTTCTCTCCAACATCAATATTTCTTTCACTAAAAACAAACAAACAAACAAACAACAACAACAACAAAACCATATTCTTGGGTGAGATTTAAAATAAAATGATTGTATAATTTATTCTCCAAACTGGGATGCTTTTGTCTGGGACAAATCAATGCTAAACTGTTGGGACTACCAGTACAATCGTCATAAACTGGGGCTGTCCTGGGCCAACCAGAGATGTGGCCACTCTTCTAGAAACATCCTGCACTACCAATTTCTTAGCAGAGTGTCTCAAAGGATCCCCATATAGCTACTGGGGGCTGTGGAGGGTGGAGGAAGGTATGGGTAGTCAGTTATTGAAGGCAGAATGTTGCCCTTTCCATCTGAGTTCCTTTACCTCGAGTTTCTTGGGAGTTGCTAAGGGGATTAGGATATAAATGCAGAGGTCCTTGAGGACAAGTGAGAGTATGTGAATAAGGGGCCATTGTGCTTTTTATACTCTGTAAGTTTATGCTCTATACACCAGTACAGCTGTGTGCCGTCACCCTGTGGGAAGGTAAAGAAAGGTTAGAACATGAAACCAGGATTGTTTCTGGGGAGCATTAGGGCCCCTCTCTGCCACCTGACACTCATAGTCTGGTTTAATCCAGTGAAAGTGAACCCCCCAGCTGGCCTAGCTCGGTGGAAACAAGGTGTAAACTTTAGGAGCAGCAGTGGGTGGAAATGTAGCAACAAGGAAAAATGGCAGAAGGAACCTGGGGTAATTCCCAGTAACAGGATTATAGGCTGATGTGATTTTCTCACTCCTATCACCTGCTGACTCCCTCCTCGCCCCAGCAGGGTGATGTCCCAATTCAGGGGGCCCAGGGACATGGCCAACTGCAAGGCTTGTGTGACCCAGGGAGCCAGGAAGGACAACTCATGTCCTTGCCTAGAGAATTCCAGAGAGGAGGTGTTCCTTGATTCAAGGACATGAGGAGCTAGAGCCTGGATGGGCCAGTGGGCACCAGCTCACACCACACAGGCTGGGGAGAGGGACAGAAAACATGGGTTTCCTAAGTCATTCTGTTGGGGTCAGCGAGGTCATGTCCTCGTGCTGGTTTGAATGAAGGTGAGGACTGATCGTTCCTTCCACGTCTTCTTTCCATTTCCTCTTCTCCGGAAAGCCCAGTTATTTCCAGCTTCCTGTGTCATTTCCCCCTCTACCCTAGTGCCCACAGGGGAAAGGTGGCGTGATATCCTGGCAGGGCACAGCTCCTCAGTCCCAGCTTCATCGCCGACAATAGCGTGACTTTGGGCAATTACTTATTTTCTACATAAAATGTGGACAAAAATAAAGGCCTTCTCATGCTGCCACTGCAGGGACCACGGGGCGAGGTGTACAGTGGGGATAGCCAATGCCCGGCTTTTAATAAGAATTCAGCTGAACTTCCAAAAGCTGCGATATCATCTTTTTAGTTTTGGGTCTCACTTGTGCGGAAAGATTCAGATTCTGATTCTAATAAAAAGCCAGAATGAGTTCAAGAGTTAGATGAAAGATTATAGTGGGTAAGAGATACTTTGGAGAGGGAAGTGATTTCAAGTGCTTTAGAAGCATTGGGCAAGCTAACGAACAAACCCGTCTTCTGTTCATTCAGGCAGGTCCTCTGAGGACCTGGGCAAGTGCCCATCAGGAGACAAGTGATGGTGGCATATGTAATACTTTCAACAATAAAGAATTTAAACTAAAACAAAAAGAAAAGTGGTGGTACACATAGGGCATCCCCCCAAATGTATGCATACTCTAACAGCTGATAGCTCAATTTTGAAAATGAAGTGTATTTTAATAAATAAACACTGTTTTTGTAATTATTTTAAGTGTGTGTATACATTTTGGGGGGACATCCTATATATATATACAATGGAATATTCCTTGGCCATCAAAAGAATGAAATCTTACTATTTGTGACCACATGCATGGAACCAGAGGGTACTATATACTATGCTCAGTGAAATAAGACAATCATAGAAATATAAGTACCATGTAATTTCACTTATATGTGGGAATCAAAAGAACAAAATAAATGAGCAAAGCCAAAACAGACTCATGGATATGAAGAACAGACAGAGGTTACCAGAGAGGAGTGAGGCTGGGGGACTGGATGAAAAAGGTGATGGGATTAAGAAAAACAAATTGGTAGTTACAAAATAGTAATGGGATGTAAAGTACAGCACAGGGAATAGAGTCAATAATATTGTCATAACTATCTATGGTGCCAGGTGGGTACTGAAAATATTGGGGGGGGGGGAGGGCGGGAATTCTTTGTAAAGTATATGATTGTCTAACTACTTTGCCGCACACCTGAAACTAATACAGGATACTATTGAATGTAAATGATAAGCGAAAATTTAAAAAAATTAAGATAGTGGGTTTTCTATCAGTTTTAGCTCCCCCTCAGTACACTGACTGCAGCTTGTCCTCAGGCTAAAAAAAATCAAGGAAAACAGAAGACGCAGCTTATACTATTCTCTTTTTCCAAGTATCACTTTTCCTCTAGAATCTGCCTGTTTTGGGTGCATGCTCCAGGGCCTTCACGTAGACTTCTTTGATCCAGAGCTTATAGTTGTTATTTTTAGAAAGGTCGATACTGTAAGAGTTTACTCATCTGACCAGAAGTAGAACTCAGCCGGAAGCTGCATGTTTAACCACGGAGTGCACTGTCGCTTAGTAAAATGCTGTCTGCCCTCATCATGTGCTCCATGAAGGGCCATGGCTCTGAGAAATATCGAAAATGGTGTGCTTTCAGACACTATGTGAGGCTCTGATATGTTTTGGAGAAGGAGAATTTTGTCAGTGCTTCTCAAATTGCAATGTCCAGCCCATCTATAGATAAGGGCTACTCCCTCCCACAGGAAAAAAAAAAAAAAAAAAGTAAGGACTATGCATGCAAACAGGAGAATACTGACTCAACATGAGCTAATCCAGCCCTCTAGAGTGACTCACTATGCCTGAAGAGACTGGGGGAAATGGCCAAGTGCTGGCTCTTACATGGTTAGCTTTAGAGCAAATTGGTTCTGATCTAAGAAAGGTAGAAACTTGATTTTCCGGATCATAGGAGGCATCTTCTGTTCTCCTTTATTTATCGTCAAGAGGGCATAAGATCTTAGGATGTGATTAGAAATGAGCAAATAAATGCAATTTGTGTCAGTCACGAAGAGTGGGGTGAGGGTGGAAGGTGAGGGAAGGAGCTAGGACACGTGGGGAAGGGTTAGAGGCATCAGGAACTACTGGGCCCTGCATAGTCACCCCCTTCACCCGCCCATGGGCACTGGGGTGGGGTTGGGTGTTTGGGGGTAGCAGGGAAGGACCTGAGTCTTACAGACCAGTGCCAGCATTTGTTACAACTTTGGTCCTCTATGATTTACGAGCTTTGGGGACAGTTAGAAGGGCCCCATAAAATAACCTCCCTTTTCTCCTTTGAAACTTTGGCCATGGATGAGATGCACTTGAAGGACCTTTCTGGTTCCATGAGTCTCCAGGGAAGGGCCTCTCCGTCTTATTGGCATTCACCAGGAGAAGGATTATGGGAATGTAAGTCAAGCAGGAGAGGCTGGGGCTGGAGGGAGTGTACATTGGATGGCGAGGGACCAGAGACCAAAGAGATCCTCACTCTTCTGCTAACCATCCCACCAGACCCACCATGGAGCTGTGGGTGGGAGTGAGCGGGACCCAAACCCCACGGTGAGGGTGAGAAAGCTCAGCTCTCTCTGCAGAGGGCACTTCCCTCACCTCCTAGGAGAGCTTTCAAGCAGTTGGGTGCTACAGTCCTTCCCTGGTGCCATACCTGAAAAACCACCAACGGGTTTCCTTTCACCAGGCTAAGCCCCACCTCAGTTGCCAATAGCAACCTTGGAAGGGGAAACAATTTCCTTCTCACCACCTCTTCCCCACTAAGGATGGGACTCCAGGTGGATTGAAACAGGAAGAGAAGGGGAGGGAGTGAAACTGAAAGGGAGGATGGAGCATGTGTATGACAAATGCCACCAGTTCCACACTGCCGATTCCACTCAGCTCAGCAGTGGCCCCTTTCCCCCGCAGCACCAGCCCCCCACATTTGGGCAGGTCCTCTGCTTGTGGTCCCCAGTTTAATAACTGTCCAGTTTTTGCTCACCAGCACCTACCATCAAACTTTAAAATGCAGGAGAAGGATGCCTTGGAGTCAATTCACTTCCTCTTTTAAAAATATTCACCTATCTGATTCCCTTCATGGCAGGCTGGCTGAGGCTTTCCCGCCTCGCTCCTTCTGCGCCATTGCGAGCTTTAGGCCCATTCCTAAGTCAGTTCCCATGCCCCACCTCATGGGTCCCCCTGAGTTTGTACCAGTTGATATCCCCACCAGCACTGGCGGAAATCCAGGTTATTCTGGGAGGTCGTTTACTAGCTGGAAAAACCGTGATGTAGCCTTGATTGTAAGGCAAGTTATGCATCCTGATCCACCCATCAGGGCCTGTCCTGGAGCCTGTCCCAAAAATACTAACAATAGTCACAATTACAAGAGAATTAAAATTTTTTAGTAAGTGCCAACTGTATTGTGACTGGTATGTGTGTAATCTAATCCTCATAGCATCCCTGAGAGACAGCGACATTCCCACGTTATGGATGAAGAATCCAAGGCTCAGGGAAGATTCGGAATTTGCCTGCAGGCACACTACTGGAAAGAGGGGGGACATAGACCCTGGTTGCCTGTGACCTAACACCTGTGCTTGTGCCACACACTATAGGGTGTCCAAGGAAAGAACCTATGGCTGAATGCTGAGGCCGGGCTTCCCAAGGGTTTGGGAGTCTGGGGTGAGCTGGAGTGGGGTAGCTTTGATTTCCGTTGTGGCTTTGGCCTCACCGCTTGCGTCACCAGCCAATGGGATGGAGGCCAACAGGCAGCTGAGGGTGTTTGCTCAAGGCTGTGTCTCTGCAAGGACAGGTCTTGTCATAATTCTTTTTTATTTTCCAGCTTTGAGATGTAATTAACTTATAACATTGTGTGCATTTAAAGTGTACCATGTAGTGATTTACTATATGTATGTATTGAAAAATGATTGCTACAATAGGGTTAGTTTGGACATCCATCACCTCCCACATTTGCAATTTTTGTGTATGTTTGGTGAGAACTTTTAAAATCTACTCTCTTAGCAACTTTCAACTAGTTCATTATATCCCTAGGACTATATAACAAATAGGTAATACGCAAATTGACCTAACTCCAACACACAAGATGGCTGCCACAAGATGGCCAGCAGGGGAGGGCAGTTGGGAGGGACCAGGCCTGAAGGGGAGAGCAGTTGGAGGCAACCAGGCCTGCAGGGGAAGGCAGTTAGGGGTGACCTGGCTAGCAGGGGAGGGCAGTTGTGGGCGACCAGGTATGCAGGGGAAAACAGAAGAGACCAGGCCAGCAGGGGTAATCAGGCCCGCAGGGGAGCAGTTAAGTATCAATTAGGCTGGTAGGGGAGTGGATAGGAGGTTATCAGTCTGGCAGGCAGAAGTGATTAGGGGCAATCAGGCAGGCAGGCAGGCAGACAAATGGTTGGAAGCCAGCAGTCCTGGATTGTAAGAGGGATGCCCGACTGCCTGTTTAGGCCCGATCCTGGTGGACATCCCTGGAGGGGACCCAGATTGGAGAGGCTGCAGGCTGGGCTGAGAGACCACCCCCTCCCACCCCCACCCCCCCGAACGAATTTCATGCACTTGGCTTCTAGTTTATCTTATAACTGAAGTTTGTACCCTCTGACCATCTTCACCCATTTCCCCCACCTCCATCTCTCACCCTTGGCAACCACCCATCTGTTCTCTGTTTCTATGAGTTTGTTTGTTTTTAGATTACACATGAAAGTGAGATCATACATGTTTGTCTTTGACTTATTTCACTAGCACAATGCTTTCAAGTTCCATTGTGTTATAAGTAATAGGATTTCCTTATTTTTTTTAATGGCTGAATAATATTCATCTGTCTACCTGTCTGTCTATCACATTGTCTTTATCCATTCACCCATCAGTGGACACGTAGGTTGTTTCCACGTCTTGGCTATTGTGAATAATGCTGCAGTGAACATGGGGTAGGTATCTTCTCAAGAGAGCGATTACGTTTCCTCGGGATATATACCCAGAAGTGGAATTGCTAGATCACGTGGTAGTTCAAGTTTTAAATTTTTTTAGGAGCCTCCATTATCATTTCCCACAGTGACTGCACCAATTTGCATTCCCACCACCAGGGCAACAGAAGGCTTCCCTTTCTCCACAGCCTCTCCAGCACTAGATATGGCTTGTCTTTTTGATACCAGCCATTCTGTCAGGTAGGAGGTGCTATCTCACTGTGGCTTTGATTTGCCAGATGTTGACACCATTCTTACTCAGGCAGAGACTTTCCAAGACTGCTGCTTCTGCCCCAGTGCTAAGGTCCAGGCTCCAGAGTCCTGGGGTTGCAATTTCCCTGAATGAGACAGTGTAACTGCTCTAAAAAAATCTTTTTTTTTTTAATATATTTTATTGATTTTTTACAGAGAGGAGGAGAGAGGGATAGAGAGCTAGAAACGTCGATGAGAGAGAAACATCGAACAGCTGCCTCTTGCACACCCCCTACCAGGGATGCGCCCGCAACCAATGTACATGCCCTTGACCGGAATCAAACCTGGGACTTTTCAGTCCGCAGACCGACGCTCTACCACTGAGCCAAACCGGTTTCGGCTAAAAAAATCTTTTAATTTAATATTTTTGCACATCTAACCTCCTGCAAACATAAAGTTAATAGCTGCAAAATATGATTATGTTTTTGCAGCTATTAACTTTAATAGCTGTGTGCAGTTTCCTGTTTTCTTTTTGGGTTTGTTCTTCTTTCCCCTTCTCCCCTCCTCCTTTCACACCAGTGTCCTGCTCCACGGTCGGTAAACCATGTGTAACTATCAACAGCCTACTGTTGACCAGAAGCCTTACTGATAACATAAACAGTCAACTACTATGCGTCTTGTATGTTATATGTACTATATACTGTATTCTTTTTAATATATATATATATATATATATATATATATATATATATATATATATTTATATTTTATTGATTTTTTTTTTGCCCCCCTCCCTCCCTCCCATACATACTCTCCCTCCCCAGAGTTTTATGTCCATTGGTTGTACTTATATGCATGTACACAAGTCCTTCGGTTGATCTATTATCTCCCCCAGATCTTCCTCCCCTCCCCCCTGTAATTTGACAGTCTGTCCGTTGCTTTACTGTTTCTATATTTGTCTCTTGGTTCATCAATTTATAATGTTCTTTATCATCCACAAATGAGTGAGGTCATGTGGTGTTTCTCTTTCATTGATTGGTTTATTTCACTCAGCATGATGTTCTCCAATTCCATCCAGGTTGCTGCAAATGATGAGAATTCCTTCTTTTTTTAATATCCCAAGAAACTAGAAACACCAATCAGAAAGATTATATGCACCCGTATGTTCATAGCAGCACAATCTACAATAGCTAGAATCTGGAAACAGCCTAGGTGCCCGTGAGCAGATGATTGGATCCAAAAACTATGGTACATCTACACAATGGAATACTATGCTGCCATAAAAATATATATATTTTATTGATTTTTTTACAGAGAGGAAGGGAGAGAGATAGAGAGCTAGAAACGTCAATGAGAGAGGAACATCGACCAGCTGCCTCTTGCACACACCCTACCGGGGATGTGCCCGCAACCAATGTACATGCCCCTGACCGGAATCAAACCTGGGATCTTTCAGTCCGCAGACCGACGCTCTACCACTGAGCCAAACCGGTTTCAGCTATATACTGTATTCTTAACATAAATGAAGCTAGAAAAAATTGTTAAGAAAATCGTAAGGAAGAGAAAGTACATTTATAGTATTCCATATATTTATTGATACCATATGCTTACATCATCTGTTTACAAGATGAATTGTCTTTCTGTCAGTGCCTACATCAATATTGTCTTATATGATACAAAACACCATAGATGTTATACATATTAATGACACGAGCTATAAAAATAAGAAGATAATGTGAAAAGGAAACTTTATTTATCAATATATGCATTGATAATGAAGCAGCAGCAATATGATTGCTTTATGGTAATAAGGAAATCTCAAAAAATTTAATATATTTATTGAAAAATCTGTATATGAGAGGAACTGTGCAGTTTAATCCCATGTTGCTCCAGAGTCAACTGTACTTCAGTTTAGATGTTTGCATAAATGGAAGGCTGTAATATTTATCCTTTGTCCCTTTTCTGCTTAATATTTTTATTTTTAAGATTTATCTGCATTAACGTAGTAACTGTAGTTCATTCATTTTTAATGCTGCAGAGAATTCTTATTGATAACATTTGGGTTGGTCCAGTATTTTGCCTCTATACTATGAGAATTTGTTTTAAATTGTATTTCAAAAACATTTTTTAAAATTTAGCTATAATTATATCAAGGTTATGTCCAATCAGTTTTTAAACAGGCACATAGTTTAATGCGTAGATATGCGAGGCTTTTAACAAAAGTACACAGTTCCTTTCCCTTAGGGTGGGGTGGGTCCGTGAGGAAGGCCAGGCAGCTGGAGGATCCCCACCTGGACTGTGAACCCAGGGGAGGAGGATGCAATCGGCAGGGACAAACTACTGATCACTGAGCAGTCCTCTGGAGATAAGAGTGCAGAGAGGGAGGCAGTGGAGCCAGCAGTGCAGCCTGTAGTTGAAGCTAGATTATGCCCTGGGGCTGGGTCAGCCCATAACTTGCTGCCCAGTCTCCCTTCTTTTTCTTCTTCCAGTTTTACTGAGAAATAAGTGACACACCTCACTGTATAAGTTTAAGGTGTACAGCATAACATTAGATGCCTATCTATTGTGAAATGATTACAATAGATTTAGTTAACATTCAGCAACCCGTATAGATACAGTAAAAAAAGAAAAACAAACTGTCTTTGCAACGAGAGCTCTTAGGATCTACTCTTTTTTCCCCCTCCATTTTTTAAAATTAAGGTATTATATGTGTACATATCTTACCATTGCCTCCCCCCCCAACTCCCATACATACCCTCCCTCCCCAGAGTTTTGCGTCCATTGGTTATGCTTATATACATGCATACAAGTCCTTTGGTTGATCTCTTATCTCCCCCATATCTCCCTACTCTCCCCACTGTAATTTTACAGTCTGTTGCTTTACTGCCTCTGTATCTATCTTTTTGTTTATCAGTTTATAATGTTCTTCATTTTCCATAAATGAGTGAGATCACGTGGTGTTTTTCTTTAAACAGCTTTCCTGTATGTCATACAGCAGTGTTAACCAGTCATGTTGCACACTGTACCCCTCGTACTTATTTACCTTAACTGGAAGCTTATACCTTTATCCACCTTCTCCAAATTCTCCCCCTGCTTCCCATTACCTGTTGTGACAATAAATCTGATCTTTTTCTGAGTATAAGTTAAAGGATACAGTATCTGTCTTTCTTTGTCTGACTTATTTCACTTAGCATAATGTCTCAAGGTCTATCCATGTCGTTACAAATGGTCTGATTTTCTCATTTTAATGGCTGAGTAATATCCCATGATATATAGATACAGTAATTTCTTTACCCATTCATTCATTAATGGACATGTAGGTTGTCTCCATGTCTTGGCTATTTTAATAATAATGCTGCAGTGAACATGTGGGTACATAAGTCTTTTCGAGTTAATGTTTGGTATCTTTTGGATATATTCCCAAAGTAGAATTGCTGGATCATATGGTAATTTTCATTTTAATTTTTTCAGGATTGTCCATACAGTTATCCATAGTTTGCCTCTCTTTCCTGACTTAAAATTGTCAGAGAGGCCAGGCAATACCTTATAAGGTATTTTGATACCAGGAACATGCCTTCTTGTGGAGACTCTCCCTCGTCCCCAGCACCCAGCCTCCTGCATCTGGGTGTGTGATGTTTCATAGGGAGAGAAGTCTGGTGTGTGCATTTATGTGTGCTTCTAGCATGAATGCATGTCTGTCTTTCCATTTACCTTACTGCCAATGCCAGGCCTGCCCAGGTGAGTGGATTTCCACACGTGAGTACTTTTCACTCTTTACTGTACTTCCCATTCTTCTTACTTAGGGGTATTATGATCACAATCTTTGGGGTGAAACAGATCTGGATTCAAATGCTGTTTTTGGCACTTAATTATGTGACCCTGGACAAGTTACTCAGCTTTTTGGATGTTATTGCTCATCTGAGGAATGTGAATAAGTTGAGTCAGAACTGTGCTTCTAAAACGGAGGTGATAATTCTTAGTTATCTCAGGAATCCCAGGGAGGAACCCCACCCTCCCCAACATCACAAACACCACTCGGAATTCCACCCTTTCCTGTGCCCTGGAGCAGTGCACATTTTTCTTCATTCTCTTCTAGAACCAGAGATAAGGAACTCTAGCCCCTTGGAGCTATGCTGGACAGAGAGATCTGTGACCGATAGCAGATCTTATGAGAGTGTGTTTTGATAGAGAGAGAAAGAGAGAGAGGGAGAGAGAGAGAGAGAGAGAGAGAGAGAGAGAGAGAGAGAGAGAGAGAGAGAGAGAGAGAGAGAGAAAGGAAAAAAAAGAGAGAGATATCTTGAGGGCAGTGAAGCCTGAAAAAGAGGTGGGGTGGGAAAATAAAAAAAAGGACAGGGTGGGAGGCAGTCCCTAGACAGTGTCCTGGTTTCAGATCCTCTGATGGTTATCCAATCCTCTGCTGTTTCTTAGACCGGTTTACTGAGCTGTTGCCTTACAGCAGAAGCTTACCCAGGCCTACATTTGGTGTCCTGAGCTGGGTCACTGGCCACCCTTGTTACAATAAGATGAATGTTATTGAGGCAGGAAAAACAATTAGATGTCTCCCATCAGGATAGGCATAAAAAGATGTGCAATTAATCTGAGCCACAGGACATCTACCATTTACCCCAGGGTGGCCAGGAGAGGGTGGGACTTCCTGGGGCCTAAGGTTTCATCCTGGGGACATACTGGTCCCCAGGGAACTTAGACGCATGAGAGCTGGGAGGTTGGCTGAGCTTCTGGGAGTCACAAAGGGGCTGACTGAGGTTGACAGATGGAAATGGACAGTTTCCCAGCACCTGCACCTGCCTGCTCAGTGAGGGTGAGGGCTGGCACCTTCCTAGTTTCTGATACCCTGCAGACTGACAGCAGACAGCAGGTTTGATGATGATTGAAAGCATGCTGGGTATAAGCATGTAAGTAAATTTAGGAGGATGAGTAAGTAGGTAAGAAAAGTCACCTCTGAAGATTTGGGATGGGGATGAAGGTAGAGCAGGAGAAATCAGGAAAAGAGTATTGACTAGGCTGACTTCTTTCTTTTCTTTAAAAAAATGTATTTTTATTGACTTGAGGGAGAGAAAGATAGAAATATTAATGATGAAAGAGAATCATTGACCAGCTGTCTCCTGCACACCCCACACTGGGGATTGAGACTGCAACCTGGCATGTGCCCTGACTGGAAATTAAACCATGACCCCCTGGTACCTAGGTCAAAGTTTAATCATTGAGCCACACTGGCGGGTCTTTCTTTCTTTCTTTCTTTCTTTCTTTCTTTCTTTCTTTCTTTCTTTCTTTTTTTAAAAAATATGTTTTTATTAATTTTAGAGCCTGCTGGGAATTGAACCAGTAACCTTATGACACATGGGGCAATGCTTAACCAACTGAGCCACACCAGCCAGGGTGGCTGACTTCTTTCTTTATTCTGAACAGAAGACTTTGCTGCCAAAGAGCCAGGGTAGAATTCAAGGGTAGCCAGTGTTCATTCACTTATCCAACAAATAAATACCCACCTGGCAGCTAGTTATATGTGTTAGAGCTACAGAAGAGGCAGTACCTCGCTTCTCACGCCTGCCTCTGGACATTTGCTCACACCATTCCCTTTGCCTGGCCTCTCCCCCTCAAGTCCTTCCCTCTACTCCAGGGTTTCTCAGGGTCAGCACTATTGGCATTTGGGCTGGATAATTCTTTGTTGTGAGGACTGTCCTGTGCTTGTAGAACTTTCAGCAGCATCCCTGGCATCTACCTACTGGATGCCTCCCCCCGGCTGTGACATCCAAACATGTCTCTGGGTGTGGTCAGCTATCTCTTAGGGGCAACCTCACTCGAGCCCCATCTCCTCCATGACACTTGCTTTGGCTACTTCTGCTCATGTGTGTTTCTGCTTTCTTTGGTCTCCAGGACCAATCATCGCTGTCGCAGTGCAATTTACCATGTGACCTTCTACTTCCCCTCCTTTGGCCTGTAGGAGAAGACAGTCCTGAAGATGGTCCTGGGGATGTAGACTTCATTCAGGCACATGGCAAACCCATTACATCTCAGAGCAAGCTGCTTCCATTCTGCTAGGAAGACCCCAGTTTCCTCAACTGTCAAATCCACTATAGTATTAGATCAGGAAATTTCAGCCATGTTCGTAAAAGATCTGAAGGGGCCAATTGGACAGGTTTCTAGGTCCCAGTTCTCTTTAAAAGAAACCAATTTTATGTTTTATACATTGGGTTCTGTGTGGTTGTGGATGAAAGGGGCTACGTGCTAAGCTGACAGGCTCAGGGGAGGCCTGCATGGCAGTCTTGCAGACGCAGAGACCTAAAGTAACCACAAAGGATGGTCTGAAATTAAGTTTTAACTAAAAGCAGTTATGGTGGGTAGTCACCCCCTAGGCCGGTATCTGCACTCATAAGGTCAACCTTTACCTTAACTGAGCCTATCTGTCTTTTTCCATCTATAATAACACACCATTTGAAATGTCTGGGTAACTTGTAACTTCCCTTTTTCCGGACCCTTTGGGGCACAACCTAATGTGCTGGGTGCCAGGACAGATATCACAAATTCCTTCATTATCATGTTAATTGTTCCTGCACCCACCTAAGAATGTGTCCATCATTTTCCTTTTTACCCAATCCCAGTGGTTTCCCTGCTTTGCCCCCTCCCCCCCGCCCTAGTCTATCACCAATGGATTTCATGTAACCTACCCACGTCCCTTTCCTTTGATTGCAATGTATAAATACAAATGTAACCCGCCAATCTCCAGAGCATTATCTCAATTCGTTGAGGTTCTGCTTCCAGACATATGTTGACAGTTTGGCTCAAATAAACTCACAAAAATTCTTTACAGGTTTCAATGGTTTTTACGTTAACATGGTATTTTATCAAATGATTCGATGATCATTAAAGGCTTTTCTAATATTTGATGAGGTTTTATTTGCATTAATTGGCTCTCACTTAGGTGAGAATGCCTTCAATGCCTGCTTCCTTAGTGTTTGCCAACTAGCACAATGCTGGGCTCACAGAAGTTTCAGTGAACATTTGCTATTTGATCATGTTTTCATTCGAAAGCCCCAGGTAATTTTGCTCTGAGGCTGGGTCCTGGCCTTTGAAATCTGCCTGCATTAGTTAGGAGTGTTTCATTTGAAAATTACAGAAAACCGAATCACCACATGAGAATCCCTGGCTGGCCTGGTATGGTAGAGACTTTCTAGGTCTTTCCCTCCTGCCTGGCTCCTGGATGGCTCCAGACCACAAGTCCACTCTTAAGTCCATAACAGGCTCCACCTGTCTATTTTATGGGGAAAGAGCTTTCCCGGAACCCTCCCCTGCAAACTTCTGATTACATCTCATTGGTCAGACTGGATCACAAGACTACCCTCAAGGTAAAGGGAGACTGGAACAGGGAAGGTTCAGCTCTTGTAGCCTCCGAAGTGGAGAGAGCCAAGGGAAAGGAGGTGGAGGACTGATGCCCTACTGGCCCAGCAGCAGGCCTGCCCCATCCCTCCTCAGCAAAGCCTCCAGCACCTTCAGCCCTGGAGGGCGGGCAGTCAGGGGGCCCCATGTAGGGCCCTGGGCCTCGACTGACTTGTCCTTCTGCCTCAGAAGACAGCCTGGGTCCCTGAGCTCCCCGCCCCCCTCCCACCCCAGCACAACCTGAGGTGGCTCCCTGAGAGCAGCTCCTGCGGTTCAGGCTCCTGGATGAGGGTTAATCTATCTGTGGCTCAAAGTTTCCCTTTTTTCTTGGCAGATTTTGCAGTTGGAAGTGGAGGCTCCCCAACAAGGAAGTAATTAAGTAAGTCAGACAATAAGGCCTGTTTTCGAAATCCCATGGGTTTAACTAAGATTGGAAGTACCAATTTGGGCATCAACCCAATAAACTGTTTGATCTGTATGCTGGCTGAAACAAGGGAAGGAAACCCATAAAAATCTGCTTCTTCAGTTCTTATTTCTCTTCCAACCCCTGCAACGGCCCCCTCAAACAATCTATGCATCACTTTTGGATTAATTTCTGCTCTCATGTCCCTCCACTGCTCACAGATTCTGATCTTCATTTCTATCTAGAGCTAATATCAAACTTCTGCTTCTAGCAGCAGCAGACTACCATGTTTCCCCGAAAATAAGACATCCTCCGAAAATAAGACCTAGCACATGGAAAGATAAGACATCCCCTGAAAATAAGACCTACCTAGTGCAACTTTGGGAGAAAAAAAATTAATATAAGACACTGTCTTATTTTCGGGGGAACAGGATAGGTAATCCAGACCAATTTTCCCTCTGAAAACAGCTTAAAAAAACATAAATCCTGCCCTTCCCCCTCCCCAACATCAAACTGCTAATAGGATAACAAGGAATTAGCAAGCCCAAAATCTAGAAGACAGAAATCCAGTGAGGTGAGGTGAGTGGTGTGTGGGGCTGCTTTTGCCCAAGGGCATTGGCTGAGCTAGAGGAGGCTGAGAGACAAGCTTTGCTTTTGAAAATGGTACGGGACTAGGGCTCGAAAAGTTGGAATCTACAGCTTACTTTCCTTTTCAGAGTAGAGGCCCTGACAAATTTCTCAGAGCTGGGGCTCTACAGTGCTGCACTGTAGAAAGAAAGTCAACCAGAAGGAAACTGCTCTCCCAGGGGCCAAGGCATGTTGGTGGCCGAAGAGTCTGAAGCTTTGAGTTTGGGTTGAACTAATGTTGGAATGCTAGGTGCCTGGCAGAGCAAGTGAAATCCAGTTGGGAGGAAGTTACTCTCCAAGGTCTCAAATGATTTCTGCAGACTATTTTAACAGATGTCCTCCACACAATAAAAAGTAACCAAGCAAATGAGGAATGCAGTCGAGCCCACCTTCAGGGGCACAGGCAGTGAGTGGGCCTGCCAGTTATGTCTTTAACCTCCCGGCTCCCTTTCATAAGATCTCTGCTGCAGCTATGGGATCCACTCACTGTCTCTGGCTGTTCATTTATTAATTGAGTGCCTTCTCTTGGGAGGCCTTGGCCAATCTTCAGGCAATTTCTGTCTTTTCCCCAGTGATGTGTCTCCTACCTCCTCTGGCCACTAAGCTCCTAGAGCCTTGATGGACTGACTCACTCAAGATAAGATGTATTATATACTGTTTGTAATGTGATTTATTTGGAAGAAAAATTAATTTTATTTTTTCTAGAATATAAGTTCTTGAAGGACAAGGATCATGTCTTTAATAACTTTTGTACCTCCCATTATTTATCACAATGCTTTACATGAAGAAAAAAACGAGACAAGTATTTTTTAAAGAAACAGGTTACCATGGAAAGCCATTTAGCATTTGTGAGTGGTGTTGTCACCTGTTAAAATGATTGAAACAATATCTGCTCTAACTTAATTCATTAGATTGCTGAGAGGCTCATGGGCTAATAGATATGATAGAGCTTGGACTATGTAGTATGTTATAAAGAATTAGTTAAAGCAATAAACATGATGATCAAGCAATCATTGTGTACTGACAACACGAAGACTATTAAACTGTCAATGATTAGAGATGAGCAAAGATCAAAATTTTCCCTGGCTGGCGAGACTCAATTGGTTGGGTGTCATCATGCACATTGAAGAGTTGCTGGTTCAATTCCTCATTGGGACACATGCCCAGGTTGCAGGCTCAATGCCTAGTGGGGGACATGTGAAAGGCAGCCCATCGATGCTTTGCTCTTACATTAATGTTTCTCTCTCTCTCTCTCTCCCTCTCTTCTTTCCTCTCTCTCTAAAAACTGATGAGAAATCTTTTAAAAAAGATTCAAAATTCATTGTCTGAGCCCTCAAATATTTGACACCAGGATTCAAGCCATCCATTCACTCACTCATGCAATGTTTACAATTTGTATTGTGTCAGAAATAAACAGTTTTTGCCACACCTAGCTGTGGGGGTACAGATATAACAGAAATATTTGTAGAGTGCTAAGAGCACAAGGGGGAGATACCTGACATGGAAAGGCAGGTATTAGGAGGCCTTCCTAGAAAAGGTGACCACTAAAACGAGTCTTGAAAGATAAATAGGAGATAGACAGGTAACAGAAGAAAAAGGCTATTTTAGGAATATGGGTCAGCAGATGCAAAGGCCCAGGACACTTGTGAAGAGCAAGTGTCCTGAAGGAAAGTTTTAGTGGTTTTATGCAGATGTGAAGACCTGTTGACCTCTGGGCCGTTGTGTGGATATCAGAATAGTGATGTCCTTGTGTGACCTAGGAGCCACACTAAGAAGCATGAGTGCTGCTCTTTCCAAGGGACTATGTGGACCATCCATTCCAGCACTTCTCAACCTGGAGCATGAGTCGGATCTCTTGGAGGGCTTATTAAAAGACAGCTTGCTGCCCCATCTCTGAGTTTCTGATCCAGTAGGTCTAGGGTGACCTGGTCACTTGCTTTTCTGACAAGTTTCCAGGTGATGTTGATATTGCTGACTTGGGAACCATTATGAGAACCACTACTCTAGTCCAACCTATTTTCTTCCAGCTGAAAAAGCTGGGTCTTGGATGGGAAGTAGAATATCTTGCTCCATGTAGTGGGGGCACAAAGACAGAGCAGATGCAGTTCCTATGCCCACCAGCTTACTGAGACAAGTCCTACAATGTAGACGAATAATATAACATTGCACATCCCAAGTGCAGGCTTAGTATTGGAGCTTAGCAGAGGGGAGGTAAGGAGATCCTGGAGAACTTCATGGAAGATGAGCTGGAGGAGAAGACATTCCAGGCTGCTGGGGAAGCAAAGGAGATGAGGGGAAAACTTAAGGCATATACAGGGGGTGTCAGGTCAGGTTCTTGTGGGGCAAGGGGTTAGCTAAGCCTGGACGGTTAATGGGACAGACTGGAATTTCTGGAATTCCATCCTAAGCCCTTTATCCTGCTTGCCAGTTGTTTTTCATAGTTTTCTTCTGAAATATTCTAAACAAGAGCCGGTTGTAATTTCAAGGGGCAACTGCAAGCAAGACATTCATGGAAGTTCATGTGATTTTTGCATGCTATTCAATAATGTTTCCATGTATATCTATACTAATAAAAGGGTAATATGCTAATTAGTCTGGGTGACTGGACATTTACAGACAACCAACTTCCTTCCGCATAGTTAGGGGCGACCCCAGGCCAACAGGGGGGCTATTGGGGGATGGCCAGGCTGGCAGGGGGGTAGTTGGGGGGCGGCCAGGCAGGCAGGCAGGCTAGTGTTAGGAGCCAGTGGTCCGGGATTGCAAGAGGGATGTCCAACTGCCCTGTGCATTGGGCTTAAACCGGCAGTCAGACATCCCCCGAGGGGTCCCTGATTGGAGAGGGTTGATGGGATTTGATTAAAGGAGATAGAGTGTCTATAGTTCCTACACCTCACAGAGACTTTGGGAGTCATGTCTTCCTTCCCAGTCCTCTTTCCTTCTTTCTCTCCACTCTTCCCTGCCTCCCACCCCAGTATGGTGGAGTGGCAGTGGGAGAATAAGGACGAATGAATGGCTGTGTCTCCTCTTCAAACCCTGCCCCCAATTTCTTCGTGTATCTAATAACCATTTAGCCCCAGCTCCAGTTCCCTCATCTGTAGAATGGGAAAACATCCTCGTGAGGTTATTATAAGGTTGAAATGAAATCACATGAATCCTCAATAAAATTGAAGTCATTTCAATGATCCCAAGTGTCTCTCATCTTTACAATAATTACCCTCCTATCCTGGCCAGTGTGTCCCAATGGTTGGAATGTCATCCCCTCCTCACCCCCTTCTCTTATTGGAAGTCCTAGTTTGTTTCCTGGTTATGGGCACATACCTGGGTTGTAGGTTTGATCCCCTGTCAAGGCACCTGTGAGAGGCAACTGATGGATGTCATTCTCTCACATTGATATCTCTCTTTCTTCCCTCCACCTTTCTCTCTCTCTTCTCTCTCTCTCTCTCTCTCTCTCTCTCTCTCTCTCTCTCTCTCTCTCTCTCTCTCTTTCTCTCTCTCTCTCTCAGCAGGGAACAAAGCCACTGAAAGCCTTGGACTCACCTTTTTTGAATCACCAAGAAAGGGATTTCTTTCCCACCAGCTGCAGTCAGAAGAATTGAGATTGGCAGCTGCTGTCAGTGACCTTTTGGAACCAATCACTGTGGTAAGGTGCAGTGATTGCTCTAACTTGGCTCATGGGCCTCCCTCTGTAGTCAGGGGTTCAAGTCAGTGACCAGAAGGCTCAGGGGTGGGAAGTGGGAACACACTGGATAAGCTAACAGTCATTTGGCTGCCCAGCTCACACACCCCCTTTTTCCCATATGGACAATTTAAAAAATGTCTCTGTTTAAAGGAAAACTATGTTGCTGCCCTGCCAGTGTTATTCAAGTCAGTTGAGCATTGTCCCATGCACTGAGAGCTCACTGGTTCGATTCCCTGTCAGGGCACATGCCAGGGTTGGGCTTGATTCCCAGTAGGGGGCATGTGTCATTGATGTTTCTCTTTCTCTACCCTCTTTCTCTCAAAACACACACGCACACGCGCACACACACATACACACAATGTATTTTTTTTTTTTTCCCCCAAAAGACACATCATTTATACTACCTTTCCCCTGGGAGACAAGCAGAAGTCTATCGAATACTCCACCTCATTAGATATGATCATGCTACTCATGACCTCGCAAGGGGTCATGACCTCACTCCTCCTGGCCACCCAGACAAGGAGCCATGGAGACAAGACGATTTGTCCACCTAAAGCCTGGGACCTTCTTCTACACACAACACACCCAATACACAGCTGTTATAGGGAAGGGACAGGATGGCCAGAAAACTGCTATTTTTAAAAGGGGAAATTGAACAGGAGATGACGGCCATTAGCCCAAAGGCCAGCATATCCTGCTGGTCAGGAACGGTGATTAAGCAGCGGCCACTGAGTCCATGGCGGGCTGCTGTGGCTTCCCTGTGCTCGGCTTGCTGGGGCCTCCACCCAGGGTTCACTTTGGCCATCCTGAGGGCACTGCATAGGATTTTGCTCCCTCCTGGCATGGACTCTGGGGCCCAGGTTTGCTTTGGAATTGACCATCACAAGCTCCTGCTTGTGGAGCCTAGAGGTCTCTGGTGAAAAAACCTCTCACTGATTTAGGGGGTGTGATTGACCAGGAAGCTATGACATTTAAATCTGGACTGCAGCCTTGTAGCACTGTTTCTTCGCTCATCTCCTCAAACTTCAGTTTGATGGCTTTGTCTGGTTTTTGCCTTAGATCCAGGGACCAGAGCTGATTTGCTTCCTGCCAGGCCCTTCCTTAACAAGAGCACAAAGAGGTCCCTAGTCCATGCCTTCTGCCCCTTCTCTTCCCACTTGGCTCTGTCCTTGTGGGAGATGTGGGGCCCTGGGCCATCACACACCTACATGGACAACTCAGTGGGCACATCCAAGCTCTGTTCACCCCACCCCACCCCCATCAGCCATCTCTTAACAGCGTCATGGGCCAAGGGGTGTGTGACCTAAAACACAGTGCTGACTCAGAATAATGACTCAGGGAATGGCCCCTTTTGGGCCCAGGAAGCAGGCTATGGGCCATTTGGGCAGAATATTATGTGATTTTAGGTGCTTTCGGTGTAGAAGAAGGTCCCAGGCTTTAGGTGGACAAATCCTCTTGTCTCCATGGCTCCTTGTCTGAGGGGCCAGGGGACTGAGGGAAGGGTAAAGGCCACAGGAAGTCAGATTAGAACATTTTAAAGCATGGGTAAACATTAAAACATTTTAAAGTTTTTTAGGACAGGGCCCTTCTTGTCTGGGTTAGGAGCCAATTCTCCCTCTGTCCCGGGCTGTCCCTTGGTAAGTGACACAGACTCATGGCCAGGAATTGCTAACCTTTTACGGCAATGAGTGAATTTATAATCGAAGGAATTTGGGAACTGTCTGAAGACCAGACCTCCCCATTTCTCTTCCTCTGCTTCCTAGTCAGGACATTGATTTTAGTGCAGGGACAGAACTCAGTGGAGGCAGGAACCTCCGAGGGCACATAGCAGGTCTGGTTATGGGAGAGTGACAAGAAACTGGAAACTGCTGCCGAAAGTGGCAAATCCCTCTCCCCTCGCCCTGCCTCCCTGTTCCCTCTGGCATGCATTATGAGCAGGACCAGCAGGCAAAGGAGAGATGTGGGTTGGAGAGCCCCAGCCCCGGCATCAGAGTACAGAAGGTGCATTTGGAGCTGGGAGACAATGGCTTCATAAACCGCACCGGCAGAGCTCACAATTATTCAACCCCAGAGGTCTGCTGCATTTGTTAAAGGCAGAAAGAGAATCTCAACATACATCCTGCTTCAATGTAAGCCAGGAAAAGTAGCCAGAGAATTCCAACATCCTGACATTTTCCTGCCAAGCCTTTTCTAAAGCTTTAGCTGTGGGAACATATGGTTTGGATCACAATATACATCAGTTAATAGTTTAACCTCATGGTGGGAGCAGGGTGGAGGGGGTCAATGCGGGAAGGAAAAAGGGACATCTGTAATACTTTCAACAAAAAAGATCATTTTTTTTTCTTCAGGTTGGAGGGGCAGTCCCTCTTATAGTTAACTCATGGTTTTTAAATTGTTTTTCATGTTAATTATAAACGTTTTAAGGATATAGTTATTTTTTAAATAAAGATAAATTTAAAAAAATGGTTTAATCCCATGTAGCTAGGACTAGCAGATTCCCAACCTGATGTTGGGGAGGTGGAGGGGGACCTTCCCTTATCTCCCCACCCCCTCTTGACTCATGTTATTTAATATTCTAAGTATGTCACTTGCAATGTTCTGAATCAGTTTTGGTTGTTGGTTGCAACAGAAACACATTCTGATTCATTTGTGTCCCACTTGATCTTATTGGGAAGCTACCGGGATCTACGTGAAAGTGACAGTAACCTGGCCTAGGCGGGTGGGGTGAGGGAAGAAGCTAGATGGCTTTGAGTGTTTCCTGGCCTTTTTCCAGATCACTGTTGCAGTCCCAGCTCCAGTTTCCTTCTATCCCGGGATTTCTGCTCAGATTTCAGATTCCTGCAGGGTAGAATATGATTGGCTCAGTTTGGACCAATCCCTGTGGATGGGAAATTAGTGTACATTGATTGGCCAGGTCTGAGCCACTGGCCGGCACTGTACCTGGTAGTGAATACTGAGGCTGATAATTGCAAGAGAACCCCATTATTGGGGAAGGGGCGGTTCCCTTAAGGAAAGAGAGGTGCCTTACCAGAAGAAGGTCAGAAGAAGGTCAGAAGAAGGTCAGAAGTTTGCCACGAGGGCCGGCAAACTAGGATTTCAAGATTACGGGAAGAGAAAGTAATCACACTCTAAATGGCAGGAAAGAGGGGAAGCTGCTTCTTGACCCACAGTGACCCACAGACTGTCCTGGGGGCATGGCACATACCTGACTGGACTCCTTGGTCCTTGCCCCCTGGCTTCTGTCTTCACTCTGATGTGCTCAACAAGGAATGTGTTTTTATCGTGCATTGTCCTTGGTTCCTCTTGTATGTTCTTTCTGCTCCTCTTTCTTCCCCCCCTGCTCTAGTTCTGGAGGACTGCCTTCCTTAGATTTGCTCATCAAAACTAATATTTCTAGAATCTTTTTTCTATAGGATTTATTCTTGCAACTGTGAACTGGGAAGAGACCAGATGAACTAGTTCCACAAGGATTTTAGTATCTGAGATCTTAATGAGTTATTGCTGTCACAGCATAATGCGCTTTTACTAACAATTCAAAGGAGAAATTTTAGGCTCCCTGGGGGGGCTTCTGGTGAAGGCATTTTAGGGCTTTGGTACCTCTCAGATCATGCAGGTGCTGCCTGATCTGCTCCAAATGTGACTGCCTTGATCCTGATACCAGTGTATGCATGCCCCTCATGCACCCAATGCTGAGTCCTGGGTCCTGAGAACCCACCTTGTAACCTGAAAAGAAGTAATGCTTTGCATTAAATTACAACCAGCTATAGGCATGCAGAGGCTGTCTGCATCGGACTGTTTGACCCCATGTATACCAAGGAGACATTCAGAGACTTTAACAATTGGTCTGGGAAGGGTACTGAGCAATCAGGTCCAGGATGCTGAAGAAGGGGCTCCTCAGGCCCCCACGGTCTGTGTCTCAGAGCCTCTGAGGACCCTGTGATGGGAATGAGGGGCAGGGCTGCAGGTGATAGGATACTGTCCATGTGGAATGTGAAGGTGAAGGTGGGACAAATGAGACGGGTATAGACATTGTAGGAGGTTCCCAGAAGAAGCACGTAGAAAGGCTTTATTGAATTGGCCATTCCCGTGGCCGGCCTGTGTGTGTGCTTGTTGCCCCAAGATGTGCTTGCACTTGGGACACTGACTCATGTCCTTGCTGCCATTGTTTTCTGCGGGCTCAGAGACCCAACTTTAGCTAGGTTTCTTGGCACCGTGCTAACTTTCCTCTGCGCTTCATTTCATCTCTTTCAAGTCCTTGCATGTCACTGTGATATAATTCAAAACTTTGATGGGCTAGGATCCAATGAACCCAACCCAAAGAGGAAACTGACTTTCTCATTGTTTATTTGGAGCCATGAAGCAGAATATGTTGGACACTTGTTTTCAATGTTTCATTCAGCTGGAATTGAATTGAAACTCAACTATTTCCAGTTGGACTTTCTGCTGTGGAATAATTTAGAGGCTTCCCGTGTTATATCAAGAGGACTAATTAGAATATAAAGTGACCCTAAACTTTCCTTTTTCTGATCATTATCATGGGCTGTCTCATCCTTTGCTTAGAATTTTGTTAGTCAGAGGCTACAAAGCCCTGTATGAAGCTGGGATATTCTAAAGTACTCTGGCACTATTCCAGCAAGTACTCCACTAAGTTTCTCTGTGTAAATGATCTTGGGCTAGGTCTCTGCCCTAACCTCTGTGAATCCCACAGTAGACAGTGTTATCTGTCCCTCCTTGGCTCTACCCAGTGAGACCTGGGCACATAGGTATTGTATGGTGTATGGTGATATTATATACTGCTAGGACTGCCTGTCCAGTAGTCATTCATCCTGCTTTGGTTGCAATATGGCAGAGCTCAGCTGCTACAGAAGAGGTTGACAATGCATGTTTTCCCAGACTCCTCTGTGGCCAGCAATGGCCATGTGACACTGTTCTGCTAAAAAGACATAAATGGAAGTATTTTGGGAGAGCTTCTGGGAAAGATTTTCTTCTCTGATAAAAAGAGAGACATGAGAGAATGACTCTCTTACAATTCTTGTTGCTTCCTTCTTCCTGATATGATGCCGGTAATTAAAGCAGCTATTTTGGGACCAGGAGGTAATAGCCTAAGGATGAAAGTAGAGTCTTCTGAGGATGCTGAGAACAGTGAGGAGGATGGGAATAGATTACATCCTTGATAATAATTGTTGAGCAGCTACACCAAACTTGGAAAAGAGCTTCCTACTTTCAGGAATAAAACTCCTGTTGTACAGAGCACTTTTAGACAGGTATTCTGTTACTTACTGCCCAAAGCATCCTATTTAGTATGACTGCCTGGAAATTAATTAGTTCTGGTGTTCTGTTTCTTAGGAGGAAGAAGCCACTGGACTCTATCACCTGGCTACCTCTTCCTCAGCCTTATCACCATGTTATTCCATTTACTCATTTACTTGTTAGTTCACCTTACAAAGTTTTTTGGTGAGGGAAGAACTTTTGACTGTTTGGTTTGCTATTGTAGTCCCAGATTCCATCCTATCTAATAAAGAGGTAATATACAAATTGACTGTCACTCCAACACACAAGATGGCCACCCCCATGTGGTCAATGATGGCTGTCCCCATGTTGACACAGGATGGCTACCACAAGATGGCCAGCAGGGGAGGGCAATTGGGAGGGACCATGTCTGAAAGGAAGGGCAGTTGGGAATGATCAGGCCTGCAGGGGAGGACAGCTGGGGAGGACCCAGGCCTTTAGAGGAGGGCAGTTAGGGGTAACCAGCCCTACAAGGGAAGGCAGTTGGGGGGAACCCAGGCCTTCAGGGGAGGGAAGTTTGGGGCAACCAGACCTGCAGGGAAGGGCAGTTGGCGAGAACTAGGTTGGCAGGGGAGGGCAGTTAGTGGTGACCAGGCCAGCAGGGTAGGACAGTTGGGGGTAATCGGGCCAGTAGGGGAGCAGTTAGGTGTCAATAAGGCTGGCAGGGGAGTGGTTAGGGGATGATGAGGCTGGCAGGCAGAAGCGGTTAGGGGCAATCAGGCAGGCAGGCAGGCAGGCAGGCGAGCCGTTGGGTGCCAGCAGTCTTGAATTGGAGAGGGTGCAGGCTGGGGGACACCCCCCAATGTATGAATTTTGTGCACCAGGCCTCTTGTTATGTAATAAATGGTCATGAGTATGGGCAAATATATTTCCTCCCTCCTAGAAGACAAATCTACACAGACAGTCAAAGACATACAGAGAAGAGGCAATAGTTGCACAACTTAAATGATTAAATTTGCTAAACCATGATACCCCAGCACACCCCTTCCTACATAGAGGTCTTCCATGACTCCTGCACATGACCCATCACCTCAGTGCTGAAGACCCCTGCCAATTCTTGCTCCCAGTGCTTAAGTCCTGGTTAATAGGCTACCCCATCAGACTTAAGTTGCTTAAGTCCTGGTTAATAGGCTACCCTATCCGACTTAAGTCCTGGTTAATAGGCTACCCCATCAGACTTTAGATATGTTAACATCCTCTTGGTTAATACTTAATAGGGTTAAGGTCAGACCTGGGAGCAATCTTTTCTTTTAGATGACTTCACATATATTGATTCTGCTCTATTGTATGTATTTTATAGTTAAATTTTAAGAAATGTGAAAGCAGACTTATAGGAAGTATCTTCACTTCTTTAAAATTTATTAGTTAATCTATTTGTTTAGGGATCTGCATTGCTAATTGTTTTAGCAAACAATGGTTTGTGGGGTTGTCGATGTCAGTACAAGGTGGGGGGGAGGATTTAACTCTAAAGATTAAAGCCTTTTGGAAGGTAGGTTGAAAACATGCATAGGCATAAAACCGTATTCTGTACTTAACAACTAAAAAAATATTCTTGCAAGATTGTCTGTAATAAACACCTTGGGAAATCCTCATCTTCAGTGTAACTTAACCTTTTAGCTCAACCTATTCTATGCTAATAAGTGTGAGGGAAACACGCAAATCTGGCCCTGGAACTCCCTCAGGTGAGGTATTCCATGTTTGGAATCTTTAGCAGAAGAATCTCAAGACCTTTTCTCCATTTTCTACCTCAGATCAAAGGGGACATTTAATGACCAGATCACTCTCCTAAATTTATTTCTTGAAACAATAGGCAGGGGAGGTTTTGTTTTGACCGAGGGCACTGCAATGGGCCAACACATTGTGGCCTCCTTTTGTTTCCTGTTTGGGCTGCTTTTGAACTTGGGAGTAAATTTCCATTCTTATCATGCTTTCTTTCAAGTATGCTAACCATAGATGAAGGGAGGTGGAAGAGAACTGCTTCGGGTGGTAGAGACCAGCTGAGGCCGGAGGGCTTGTCTTAGAGAGCTGACTCCTGGGGCATGCCATAGCCCAGCGTTGGCCCTGATGGGGTGCCCAGGGCCTGTCTGAGAATGCATGGAAGCTGGCTCTCAGTATTTTCATCTCTAGTGTTAGGAGCATTCCCTAAACACCTATAACTGCCCTTATTATCACTCTCATCCCTGTGTGAGGAGTTCAATGACAGCTGAGAGATACCGTAGGGCAGTGGTGGGCAAACTCATTAGTCAACAGAGCCAAATATCAACAGTACAACGATTGAAATTTCTTTTGAGAGCCAAATTTTTTAAACTGAAACTTCTTCTAATGCCACTTCTTCAAAATAGACTGGCCCAGGCTGTGGTATTTTGTGAAGAGCCACATTCAAGGGGCCAAAGAGCCCCATATGGCTCGCGAACCGAGGTTTGCCGACCACTGCCCTAGGGGATGGGCCCATAAATATGAGTTGAACAGGCTTTGCTCAAATACACCTCTGGTGCTACTACCAAGTATAAGAAATGAATAGGATTCTAGCCCCTCGAGATACAAGCAACACATTCTTGCTTATGTGATTGTTAATATACATGATAGCTATAAAAGGCGTGAGAATTTTAAACAAGATTTACACGAAACTAAGCTGTGAGTATAATTTATTCATATTCTTACAAAGAAATTTGTTATACAGACAATAGGAAAAAGTACACGTGCTCCCTAAGAAAAGGCAAACAATACTAAGATCAGGCTAATACTTAATAACAAAAATTGCTTGAGAAAATCAATACCTTTTAAATTAGACAATGTACACGGCTTTAAATTGTTCCTATTTACAAGTCTGTGTGAGCTCACGGGAGAAGGTCTGTAATTAGCACACTGGGGAGATCCATTCTGCAGATCAGCTTGGAGACATTTCAGAGGCCTCTGGTTCACTCACACCGCCCAGGCTCTTTCCTCCTGGTCATCCTTGGTCATGCTGGCCTTTAGTCCTGCACCCCCTCCCCCAAGTTTATTTCACAGATTCCCTAACCAGAGAGATTTCAGTTCAAACACTGAAAATTTGTTTTTTCCACAGGAATATACATGATGCTGCTATGACAGTTGCAAAAGGCTTTGGTCACAGGGTTTTTAAATGGGAACAATGCTTGTTTTCCTGAGAAAAGGAAGAAGTGAACTCTCCCTAAAGTATTTGTAGGTTTACTTCCCTTTTTATGCATGTGTATTGATTCAGCAAATTGTATATATAAATATTTTTAAAAATATATTTTTATTGATTTCAGAGAGGAAGTGAGAGATAGAAACATCAATGATGAGAGAGAATCACTGATCAGTTGCCTTCAGCATGCCTCCACACTGGGAATTGAACCGGAAACCCGGGCATGGGCCATGAACAGGAATCAAACCATGACTTCCTAGTTCGTAGGTCGACCCTCAAACACTGAGCCACACCAGCTGTATGTATATTTTGCACTGAGCACTGTAAACCCAAAGAGGGAAAATTCTTTAAAATTCCACAGTTTCTCTTTCTGCATTCTCCATATTGAAATGATACAAATTGAAGGAGAAGGGGACTGGCAAAACATTCTACCGCCCATTTGGCTATAAAATCTTTATAGTACAGGTTAACTTTTAAAAGAAAAATGGGAGAATCCTTTAACTGGATGTCTTTTCGGTACATTGATTTCTGAGAGAACATTTTGAATATTCAAAAAGTAATAAAATTTTTAAGTCAAAATTCAACAACTTCTAAACACCCAGAAGTAATCTCACTGTACCGTTCAGTCTTTGTAACATGTAAGATATCCTCAGAGGAATTGCAAATATAATTTTAAAGGGCCCTCAGTTGTTGATGACTTAATTTTACACATTCATGACATTGACAAGATTAATTTAAGGATTAAAGTAAAAATAGCTATGCTGAATATTTTATTAAACTGTAACTTTTCTAGCCCTGGCCATTGTGGCTCAGCTGGTTGGGCGTTGTGTTCAATTGTGGGTTGCCATGTTCAATTCCTGATCAGGGCACATGCCTGGGTTGTGTGTTCTCACTCCGTAGGGGGCGTGTAGGAGGCAGCCAATCAATGATTCTCTCTCATCATAGATGTCCCTATTTCTCTCTCCCTCTCCCTTCCTCTCTCTGAAATCAATTTTAAAAAATCTTTTTAAAAATGTAACTTTCTATACTATTTAGGAACTGGTTAAGCCAAGAACTTCTGTTATCTCATTGAAGACAAATCCATTCTCACAAGAAAAAGATAATAAAATTCCACCTAAAAAATCCCTTGCAATCTCCAAGAAATGTAACAAAACAGAATGATATTGACTGACAGAAATTCTTTCTCCCTAATGCAGCTCTGATAGCCTGAAAAGGAACAAACAGTGTCTGCAAGTAAAATCCACAACACGGAGGTCGTCCTGCTGAGGAGCCGGGAGCAAGCTCAGCAATCAGCCGCCCCACCATGCTGACCACAGCTTCTAATGTGTAACTTGCATGGATTTTTCACAAGTCAAGGAGCTTATCTGAGATTTCGGGGTTGACTTCGATTTTATGACCACGAATTCCATTTCCTTAAAACTTTAGTTGGTTTACAGAGCTTAATTTTTAATACTGTTAACACCATCTAGCAAACCAAACATAAAAAAAATATCAATAAATATCAATAATTAGCTCTAGTCTCAGTTCCTCCTTCTGCTGGAGCATTTTGGCTTCATAAATATATTCCAGACTTTGTGCCAATGCCCCGTGAGGGATTAACATTCCATAGCCAGAGCACGTGGTCCTGATGCATCTCTTACATATTTAGGGATATCCCTGAAGTTTAAGAGAAAACTACAGAATGAACTTAAGAACAGATAGCAGGTGGGTTAGCAGGGAAGTGGTTACTAGTGAAAAACAACAAATTGCTGAGACTGGAAGCCAACTGGGGCAGTTAGTCAGAAATGACTGTGACCATGGCTGTGGATGAAGGTTGCTCTCACAGAGGGCTATCCACCAACATTTTCTTGGCTTGCAGGTAGAAGATACGGTTTTCTTCAGGGTAAGTGACTTTACTGAGGGGCATCCTGTAGAAGCTGGGGTTTTTTGAGGTCACCAAGAGGAACAGTAGTGCGGCCAAACAGAAGGGCCAGGTGCAAGATGGCAGTCCGGCCTGAGGAGAAGAGACAAGCACAAGTTCCTTTGAGATCCTGTCGGAAAGCTAATCCACACACAGCACCACCTCTCACTCCATCCTCATTCTTCTGGGGATGGGCCTCAGGGTGGGGAGGAAGTGTGGGGGGGCATTGCTTTGAACTCTGCTTATGCCCATGCAGACTGAGTCTGAGCTCAGGGCCGTTAGCAGTTGAAAGGTCATCATCCATTCTTTCAGGGGGTCAGCAACATTCCCATATTGTATCTTGTTCTCAGACATTTAGATTTCTAACACCAGATGTGAAAAGATGATACTTGGCACAGAGATGACACCTGGCAAATCCCCACTGGCTCCTGACCATTCATCACACCCACAAGGCCCAGAGTGACCTCTCTACCCATTGACTTCCACCCAGACTAGGTCTTAGACTCTACCTGCTTTCTTTCTTTTTCACTCTGTCTCCTAAATAGACTCTAAGCCCCTTGAGGGTAAGTCTCTCTCCTGTGGTGACTCATGAGATTTTGAGAATACACCACATGCCCTGCAAGGATCCCATGGGTATGATGCTACCTAAACCGGGCTGCACATTAGAATAATCTGGGAAGGGGGTTAAAAACACAGATGTCCAAGCACCAGGTCAGATCCACTTTATCAGGAATGCCAAGGAACTGGGCCTAAGGGTCTGTGTGTTTTTTTGTTTTTGTTTTTGTTTTTGTTTTTTTAAAAAAATCTCCTTTCCCTTGCTCACACTGTTGTACAGCCTGTCTAATTCTGGTCTGTGGATCTTTGTTGGGATGGGAAGGGCCCCACAATGCTCTAATGCATTGCCTGTCATGCCTGTAATGGTGCTTTGACATTCTACCAGAAAGATACTATGTCTCCAGATTACCCTCCCAGATAAAGTCTTTATGCTGCAGTTGAGAGGACTAGTTACACTCTTGACCCATTAGCAGCCATGACCACATCCACATTGACTGAGCTATCAGAAACTCGCTCTGCATCACCTGCAAGGGGGTGAAGAGAGAAAGTCCAGGGCACTGGGAGGTGGCAGAATCGGGGGGGGAGGGGCGGGGGAGGGGGATTCCTGGAACAGTTATACTGGATTCCTCAGGGAAGGGGAAAAAGAAAATCAAAGGGTCAAATATGCTGAAAAGAAAGGGGAGAGAGTGGCAGGGGACCCTTAATGGGCAATGATTTTGCCTATTAATTAATTCATCCAGGACATGGGTCTAAATAAATCTTATTGATGACTGACTGGGGATTTAAAATAAGATAAGGATATGAAAAATTGTTGGCTTGATTAAAAAAAATTGAGTCTTTAGCTAATTGTCTTTTCCTCCCTTTCCTGCTTTCTCAAGTACTACATAGTCCTGGTTTTCTGTTTCAGTAAAATATATTCTAAAGTCAACTTCCTGATGTTAGAGTCTAAACTTGGTAATATGTTACACAACCTCAATTTCACTTCCTTGAACTAAGCAATCTGATATTCTTAACAAGCCTGAAACTTTAATTTGGACCCAAATTTACTGTGATGCTGGAAGGTGAGGACAGACAGGTGCAAGGAAAGGGGAAGTGGTGGCTGTCACAGTCATGGATTCTGCCCTAGGACACCACCCACGTCAGCTTCAGGAAGGTTTCCATATGACTGAAAGCTGACCAGTCATGCTGATGATAAAGCAAACTCACCACAGCCATCAGGTGTGACAGGCTGATTCCCAGGTAGGCGGTGAACAAGGCTACAGAAAAAGAAGAGAGAACAATGCTTGGTAGGCTTCATTTCATTGTGGGAAAGGCTGCCTTCTGGTATAAATCTCCTGGAATGTAAACATCCACATTTTGCCAGCTAGCCCAGAACCCTGGTTGCAAGTATGTGTTTGGAGTCGGCAGCTCTGGGTTTGAATCTAGACTTGACCATGTGTTCAATGAAGGTTATAGGAACATTTCTCTCACAGGGCTGGTGCAAGGATGAAGGAGGTAATGCTTGGGCTTAGCACACAGTAAGTACTCAATAAAGGTATCATTTCTGAGGTTACTATCTTGTTGCTGCTTTGCTGATACTTAAGGAAAAATCCTTCCATAGCAAATAAACTTTCCTGTTATTTTATCCAGGCAGAGTTGAATTAAAATGAAACTTATGAATGTTTCTTGAGGTAATATGGTTTTTATACTGCATCTGACTGCATCTGGGATTCTCAAATTAAGTCAGTTACAAAAAAATCATGGTATTAAAAAAAGAAGAATGTAGTAACTCAGAGATCAGAAGAAATTGAATACAAATGTGGGATTCCTCCCCAGAATAACATTTTCCCAAATACCCTTAAGGCTGGCATTCAAGCCAATAAATAAATATGCTATTTTTAAATTTACTTTGAGTAAAGCATGAATGCTATTTTTAAATTTACTTTGAGTAAAGCATGAATCTTAGAGTAGGTAATCTGAGTGTATGTGTGACTTTCAATGTAAAACAGCAAAAACAAAGGCCTCAACTAGCAAATCATTAATTCTTCAGTTTTGTCTGAAGAGGGGACTCAGGGAGGCTCAGAGGAGCACCTGAAGAATGATTTGTACACACCCTTGGGCCATCAGCACACAATGAGATATACTCACCACCTAGTCTTCCTGTCTGGTGAGAAATCACATCAACTATCTTAGGGGGCAGGACAGGAAATGGTGGGAGAAACTCTGTATTCCTCAGTTCCATCCTTTTATCAATATTTTGTCTTTTTAAGTATTTTTGTTCAACAGTATACCTAATTCTTTCACATCTGAATCATCTCATGCTAGTGGGAAAGGTTCGTCTTTGGAATCAGTTTGGACTTCAGATCCAAGCTCTGCCATTTTGTTTGCTGTACAACAAATCACCCAACTTCTCAGAATCTAGTTTCATTGTTTGTAATGAGGTAACTTGGAGGTGTATTTTACAAGGAGGTGGTGAATCTCAAATGAAATCATGTATTTCCACAACAGCAGCTGTAAACTCACCCCTGTCATCACAGAACTGAGATATTGCTCTGAGCAGAAGGGTGCAACAGTGCGGGTTGAAAGGGTTTCTGTGCTTGGTTTCCATCATTTTATTCTCTCCCTCTCATTTCATTCATTCATTCATCCATTCATTCATTCATTCATTAATTAATTCATTCAACAAATATTCACTGCCCCTCAGATAAGCACCAGGGACACTCTATCCTTGCTCTCTTGAATACCAGCTCTTCTATGACACATTTCCTGAGCACATGAGACATTATCGCCATTTCTCTCCTTTTAATATCTATTGCACTTCCAAGGCACAATCTTGGTGTTCAAGTCTCATATTGAACTTGGTGTTCAAAATGATGTCCAATTCCAACTTGCTTTTCTGTCCATAGTAAGTATCAGACTATCTAATAGCAGCTGCCCATCAACTAAGACTTGCTGAGTTGGGCTGGGAAAGCCTTCCTTAGAGGTAAGTTCTGCACACCCCAGTTTGTAGCTGATGACCCTGACAGTGTTCTGGATTGTCGAGGGAGAGAAAAGGCCCTTGAGTGCTGAAGGGAAGACTAGATTTCCACTCTTCATAGACAATGTCCACTATGTGTGAGTCCTACCATCATATCCTGGCCATGCAAACGAGGTACAGAATGTGTTTACAGTTTGCATTGATAAAATAACAAAATTGAGGGATTCTCTGGTTTAGAGGCAGGGAAGGCAGCATTGCAGGCTCTATCAGGGTTTGCCAAGTCTTCTTTCCTGAAACAGCCATATAATAGGGCACCTCTGTCATAAATACCTGTTATTTATTTACCTTGGTTGACAAGGCTGAGTTTTGTTTGATAGCATCAGGGTGATGTGGGCAAGCTGAAACTTGCAGTGGCATTTTACATGGGATATTTGCTTTATAAGAGGGGCTGGAGGTCTGTCTCAAAACTTAATGTCTAAAATGAAAAACACTGAGAGTACCCAGTGTGATGAAACAGACACCTTTACACACTGTTGGTGGCAGAGGAAATTGATGAATTTGGCATCCATTAAAATTGAAATCAGCAGAGCTGGAATTTTGGCACCAGTGTGTGGGCTCTTAACTGATTTAATATACTGCCTTAACCATTATGCTAAACTAGTAAAGAAAATCTGATCTACTCAAAGGAAGGTAGGCATGGTAGGCAAAATCCCCAAAGATGTCTCCGTCTTAATCCCCAGGACCTGTGAGTGTATTACCTTACATGGCAAAGGGACTTTGCAGCCGTGACTAAGAAATCTTGATATAGGGAGATTACTTGGGGGTTATCCAAATGGACCCAATGTAATCACAGGGTCCTGATAAGAGGGAGGCATAGAAGTTCTATCCAGGGAGTAGGATGATGAATGATCACTGTCTGCTTTATACTCCTCTGTATTGATAGAACTTTTGTTAGTTTTGTTTTGTTCAATTAGCCAGTGTTACTTCTATAATAAAAAAAATAATGAAGATATTCCTGCTTTGGGAAAATATATCCTCAAATATCTTTGGTTTCACCTCTTTCCATAATCTGTCAAAACCTCATTCACAACTCTTGTGACCAAAACAGTTTCTGCTTGACCTTTAAGGATGGGCTCCTAATGTCCCAGTGCTGGTTCTGACCACGCTCTCCACCAACAGGAATTTCTCCTCCCAGTTCTTAGAATTTATGGAAAAGCCAGCTTCTCTAGGAGGTGCGTCTCAATGATTCTAAACTGTAGTGTTCCCCTAAGAATCTTGCACTGTAGATGTCTCCTTGTTCTACTGTAAATGTCACATGGGCTCTTTCTCTTACTCATCTGGCTTCTACCCTGATCTGCAACACTCTGTGAGCAAGAACTACCTGGGATCTAAAGCTTCTAAATCCCCAGGTCTTATAAGTACTGTTGGGACTGTATCATGAGTGTTTAATATGTATTTGCTGCCAACTCAGAAAAATAAAGGTAGGCACTCCAAATAAAGCTTTGAAACCTCAAACTAATCTCAGAAGAAAGATTCTAACCCCGCTAAGCTCAAGTGGCCATATAATCTGTTGCCCTAAGCTTATAAACAAGTATGGGAGAATGAGCAAAAAGTTTTGAAAGGGCTATTAGAGGAAATAGCTGTGTGACTACAAAATGACATATAAGTGGCCACTTGAGTTTTGTTATCCTTTCTGCAGCACCAGGAAATCAAAATTGCATGAGGCCTTGGAAAACCTTGGTCCTATCCCACCCTCTGCCCAATGCAGAAATTCATTCTAAATCCTGCTTAACACGAGGTCTGCCATTTTAGTAATGACACCTTGGATTGCTTAATCTGGTGATAAACTGGCTCTAGACAAATATTCCCATTAGATTTGAAGTAATTTCTGCACATTCCACTATCCTTGCACCCCTTTCTCCCCCAAGGAGTGTCATTCCCTTCAGTCTAGCACAGCGATTTTCAACAGCTGTCCGTGACACACTGGTGTGCTGCAAGAGTGTTTAAAACATGCAACACCTGACTATTTAGTCAGGGACACTGACCTCTTTTCCCTTAGATTGTTAAAAAAAAAAAAATATATATATATATATATATATATATATATATATACACACACACACACACATATATATACATACATATATATATTAATTGATTTTTTTTTTTTTTTTACATAGAGGAAGGGAGAGAGATAGAAATAGAGAGCTTGAAACATCAGTGAGAAAGAAACATTGATCAGCTGCCTCCTGCACACTCCCTACTGGGGATATGCCTGCAACCAAGATACATGCCCTTGATCGGAATCGAACCTGGGACCTTTTAGTCTGCAGGCCAACGCTCTATCCACTGAGCCAAACCAGTTTCGGCTCTCTTAGATTGTTAAATTTTAAAAAATGACAACAGCCGCCAAAACCGGTTTGGCTCAGTGGTAGAGTGTCGGTCTACGGACTGAAAGGTCCCAGGTTCGATTCCGGTCAAGGGTATGTACATTGGTTGTGGGCACATTCTCTCTCATCAACATTTCTAGCTCTCAATCTCTCTCCCTTCCTCTCTGTAAAAAATCAATAAAATATATATTTTTTTAAAAATGACAGCAGCCAACACATCTGGTGTGAAGGAATCAAAGCCATACCTATTGTTTTTGTCAGATCAGCAATATATATATATATATATATATATATATTTGGTGTGACACAGAATTTTAAGAATTACTTTGTGTGCCATGAGATGAAAAAGATTGAAAACCGCTGGTTCTAGCACATTATCTACAGTATTTTTACTTGCGTTGAATTAGGAACATCAGATGCTATGGGAAAATAAGCATCCCTCCCAATGGCCTGAGAAGTTCATTAGCTTTTCAAATCTAAATCACTGGAATCTGTTTTCACCTAAGGCCTGGGCTTAATGCTTCAACCTGGTTGTTAGCCAATGTGGATTCTGGGTTTGCATTTACTCTGCCTCCTCCCGCCCCAATTGATTGGATGTCCTTTGTCTTTAGTTCCCCAACAATAAAATTAGAAGGAAGGAGTGGCGCTCTCCAGAGCTCCTTTTAGCTCTGTGGGCTGAGTCTGGCTACAATGTAGGGATCAGAAAGGGTTAATACAGCAGTTCTCACAATGTGGCCCTCAGAGAACCAGCACCAGTTCCAACTTATACTTGTTTTAGAAATGCAAACTCCTTCCTCCACCTCTAACAAATGAGCTAGGGTCTGCGGGTGGGCCCAGTGGTCTGCATTTTAACAAGCCTCCCAGGTAGTTCTGATGCACAGTCAAGCTTGAGAAGAGCTGGATTAAGGTGGTCCTCCAAGGGCCGCACAAAATTCTAATTGAATCACCAGGGGAAATGGCTCCGTATATAGCTTGAGTTATTTCCTTTTCGTTTCTTGGGTCAAATGATTAGTATGAAGAACACAGGACAAGTTGAGTTTCTATGCCCCAATATACACATAGGATAAAATGGATAGTACCTTTCAACAGGCTCTCCTGTTTCATAACCACCTAGCTGGGAGCCGACTGGAATGCTCCCAGACAGGGGATGTTACTCGTCCAGGTCACACACTTAAGTGGCACGAGTCCCAAACAAGAACTCCAGCTCTAGTGTCTCGTGCAGTCCTTTTGTACTGTTTGTCCTGGATTTTGACCTCATAGTCACCAGCACCCCTCCTCCAAGATGCACGGGATACTCACCACAGGCGAGAGCCAGGAGGTGGGTTTGCCAGGTGAGCGCCATGAACATCCCTCCAATTGCAATGCAGGACAGAGAGCTGTTGAAACCCCAGAGTCCAAAGTAGATATTCTCAAATGGAGCCGAAAGGCTGAGCGCTGTTAGAGAAGACAGGAGCAGTCAGAGCAGCAGACGCAAGGCAGGGTGCTCTGGAAGGGGCCTAGGGTGGAGGCAGCAACTGACAATTATTCAAGGAGAGAAAGGTCTGGAGTGCAGAAGGTGCCTGAACAACACCAGGGGTGGAGGAGGTGCTCTCCATGCCTGCTCACCTGCTGCTATTCCTATCGCCGACCCGATGGCAGCATGCAGGCACATGAGTGGGGAGGAAAGTAGGATGGCACACAGGAAAATGAGCCCTGTCCACAGATTGTCACAGCCGTATATCTGACCAACACCCACAGGCAGGGATTTCAGTAGCTGTAAAAATAATTTAGGAAATAAAGTCGTTAAAATAACTGGACAGAAACCCATAGGACATCCATAAACATATATAAAGCAATTTTAGATTTAGTGTATCTAATCTTTTGAGATAAGTGTCATTAATTAAAAAAAATTCTCCCTCTCTCTTTACAGAAGAATCTCAGTCCTATTTCTGCTTTATTCCCAGAGGTACACCAACCCTTCCCTGGTGTACTCAAAGCCTTCTCAGCACCCCCCTCTACTCCTGGTTCTCGTGCCTGCACAGACATGTGGCCTTGGTAACTGTGGTGCCACTGTCCCACTATGAGGATCTCCCACGCCTCCCCATGAGGGTGGCAGGGATCACCACTTATACATCTACTGCTTTCAACTGTCCATACATGCTGGGGCCAATCCATCCATGCGTCTCTACAGCCCATAGAAATAGTATTGTTCCCATGCAATCTGGCCGTTAATGAAGTCAGGTGATCTTATCCACAATTCAGAAGCATGTCTATACTGTGAATTTGATTCTACCGTGAGTTGGACCCTAAATTCTTCCTGCCTATGCTGGATTTTCACGTCTACACAAGATCATTTTCTGTTTCTTCTAGACCGGAGAATGTGACCCAGGCGCATCCAGCAGAACTACCCCTCAGGTAGCCACGGGCGTGGAGAATGGGTGAGGTGGGAAATAAGTGCTGATGCTGAGGTGGCAGTTCAGAGGGAGGGGAAGGACAAGACCCCCACATTTCCCAGCCAGCACTGTCCGACAGAGCTTTGCATGATCTTGGAATATTCTGTATCTCTGTTGTCCAATACACGTGTCTATCAAGCTCCTGAAATGTGGCTAGTGAGGCAAAAGAGCACAATTGTAATCTTACATTTTAATTAATTTTACATTTAAGTTAAAATACCCACATGGGGCTAACAGCTACTATATTAGACAGTGCGATTATAGATCAATCAATGAATATTATAATATCATTTTTAATGGGGAGCTATAATATATTTTTAAAATTTTCCTTCTGAGTTATTTCCAAATGCTCCCATTCATTTTCTGAGCAAGAAACTAAGGGAAAGGTTATGTAAGCTTCTCACATGTTTTGATCGCCCAGCCCAGAGGACAGCAAAAGATGTTTTATAACCTCACAGTGGGAAAGTGAATTTTTTACACGTGAGAAAAAGCAGGGTTTCTTTGATTTTCAAGTTTTCTCTTTCTTTAAATAATCATGAAAACAAAGATATTTATTAAATAAATACCAATAGGAAGAGCTGGAACTTTACTTGGGTTAACCAGGTGTTTTAAAATGCTGTTCTCTCTATGCACATCTGTAAAGAGCTACACAGTATACAGCCTTCAGGATGATTCTCAAACTCTGGCCCACAGCATAAATATTTGAGGGCTTGCTATACAGGTTCCCAGGCCACACTGCCAGAGATGATTACAGGGGTCTTCAAACTTTTTAAAGTGGGGGCCAGATCACGGTCCCTCAGAGAGCTGGAGGGCCGGACTATATGAACTACTAATTCCTACTGTAACACCTCGGCTGCGCTCACTGCCCAAGAAACCTGGCGGGCAGGATCAGACTCCTCTGCGGGCTGCATGTGGCCCGCGAGCCGTAGTTTGAAGACTCCTGATTTAGGAAGTCTGAGTTGGTGCTTATATTGGTACTTAGAAAACAATGATTCTGATGCCTACTGAAGCTTGGGGACCCAGAATTATTGTTCTTTGTGAGATTGAACATAAGAAAAGCAGCACAGAGAGGTTGTAGGGTGGGTAAAACAGTAAGCAGCCAGTCTTTTTGGCAGGTCATGGAGGGCTTAGCCCCAGGTGGAGTGCCTGCATACGTGGCTAGCCCACATCTCACCCATCCAAACAAGGGCCACGTTTGCAATAGAGTGTGTGATTTCCAATGGCACTATGTTCTGGAATTAGCACTGCAGATCTTAGGGAAAGTTAGCTTTGACCAAATAGTCATTAAAAGAACAACAACAAAAACAAACAAACAAACAAAAAAACAACCCCAACAACAAACCCTTAGAGCCCAAAACTTTGGAGAAGAACAAATGCTTTAGCTAGCAAAATGAAGACAGGAAGCCTCCCCCACCCCAACTGAGTCTCTATAAGGCTGGGAAGCCCATGGAAGAGTAACCAGGAGGATGATGGCTGTCTTCCAGAGCCAGGGGGAATGCGAAGAGATTGTGTATCTTACCTGCAGGCCACTGAGGTCAGACCAGGTGACATTGGGAACCGAGGTTATGGGTTTGAACAATTTGATTGGGAAGAATGGATTGTAATGTCCTGTGGCCGAAAGGTACATGGTCAATGCCATGTTGAAGGGCAGGGTGAAGATAGGAAGGTCCCATTTGCTGAACACGGAGCACAACCCACTTGAGAAAATTGGACTAAAAACAAAAACAGAACAGAATGGAAGAATATGCATGTGGCAGCCAATGTTGACAAACTGAATCTCTTTACTAGGGATAGCTTTTGAATATGCCCCTAAAATGCTGTCTTGGAAAACCTTTCACAGGCAAAACAAACAAAACAAAACAAAATCTGAACACACTTGAGATATATCCTATCATAGGATAATTCTTACATAAAGTAAAAAAAAGTAAACTCATAGTTTCTTTGGCTTTTGAAAAATTACATCTGGGGTTTCTTACAGTGAACTATAAACCTTTAGGTTTCAAAAATATTTTTCTAGTATTTAAGACATATGAAATAAAATATTACTTATACAGGTAAAGCTGCATGTGTGACCTACTTGATAACATGCCCTTCCCTCCCCCTCTTGTCTGTATGTCCACAAGGCTTTAGTGTATGTATTTTTAAAAAGATAAACCATTATCTAAGGGAGGATGCAGGTGATGTGAGCTGGATGAAGAAGGTCTTAAACTCAGGGGGGCAGAGTTTTAGGTCCTTGAGCAGTTGAACTGTGTGACCTTGGGCAAGGCACTGCTTACTCCTCAGGGTCTTTGACTGTAAGGGGGTTGAATTAGTTGGTCTCTGGGACTCTTTTGCACACTCACTTGTTGACTTCCTCAAATGCCATCTTTTAAGATCAGAACTTCAGATTTCATGGTTTGTGGGAGGGGGTGTGGTAAGCACCCACAGGCAATGACTCTTGCCTTTGAACCTATTCTTCAGAGCAGTCTGGGAGTTACCTCCTGGGCAGGTGGGCTTTGCTGGCAGGTTCTCCTCCATACACCTGCAGGTGCAGCCCGGGTGGGTGGCTCTCCTGCAGACACTGTCCATAGCGGACTTTACTCCTCACTTGTGTAGCTATTAGTATTTTATATTCTAAATATGCTACAGTAAGAAGGAAATGTTTGCATCCGAAAAAAATAAAAAGGATTTAGGACACTGTCAGCATAGAAACTAATTTGAAGAATTCAGTGTTTTTTGTTTTTTTTTAAAAGGAATTTTCCCCTTATTCCACCATGATGCTGACGCCACTCCTCAATAAAAATTTTTTGAAGGGAGTGGGGCAGGTGGCTAAGGGAAGTTCATAGAGGCACAATGATTCTCAAAGTGGGATCCCTGGATTGGCCATATCAGCATTATCCAGGAACTTGTTAGAAATACAAATTCTCCTCCCACCCAGTTGAGCATTGATCCATGAACTAGGAGGTCAAGGTTCGATGCTGGGGTTTCAGGCTTGATTCCCAGTAGGGGGGTACAGGAGGCAGCCAATCAATGTTCCTTTCTCAGCATTGATCTCTCTCTCTCTCTCCCTCTCCTTCTCCCTCTTCCTCTCTCCCCCTTTCCTCTCTGAAATCAGCAAAACCATAATAAAAAAAAAAAAAAGGAATGCGATTTCTCAGTCCCATCCAAGGTGAACTGATTCAGGACCTCTGGGGATGGGAGCCCCAGTCTGTGCTTCAGCAGGCCCTGCAGGGCATTCTGGTCGTGTGCAGGTTGAGGACCATTGATGCAGCCAGAGGCTCTCAATGTTGGTTGGACTTTAGAAACTTCTGGGGCTTTTAAAACTCCCAATGCCCAGGCAACATCCCAAGTAAGACTGATTACATCAGAATATTGGGGAGAGGGGAGAGGTGGTATGAAGGCCATATGTATCAGCGTTTTTAATGTTTCCTTTTTCCAATAGACATTACCTGAATCTAAATTTTTAAAATGATTTCTCTAGAAGTTGCATCATATACATAACATGAAATTTACCATGTAACCATTTTAAAGTGTGCCCTTATGGAGCACTAAGTACACTCACATTGCTGTACAACCAGCACCACCATCTATTCTCAGGACATTTTCCATCTTGCAAAACAGAAGCCCTGTACCCATTAGCAGTAACTCCCCAGTCCCACACACACCCCTATAATTTTTACAAAAGCATTTAGAAGACCAGTTACAACTTACCAAGTCATGGACATCACTGAGACAGGGAATAGCAGCCACCAGAAATAATCCCCATTGTCTGAAAAGATAGCCATGAGTATCCCCACGAGGGTGGCGTTGTAGCCATGCAGCCCGTTTGCGATTGCTGACCTGCAGGTGAGAGCACAGAGTGGATATTTTCCAGGTGGACATTGGCTGGGTTTGCACATGTGACACTTGTAAATTCCAGGTCATATTCACATGAGAAAATTCGATTATATTTAGAAATCTATTCCCAAGTCTATAGAAGCTGAATACTACTAACAATGTGAAAAATTACAAATGCTCACTTAGAACAGCCCCCTACAGAGGCATCAGAGCTAACTATGTGCCAACCCGGGTCTGTTTCCTTTAGCCTTTCCTGCGGGAAGTTATTATTTCTTAGAAATCATTGAGGGCCTCTGACTTGAATAAAGCTTTCAGATAAAACTGTTTTTGAAATCTGATTTTCTTGGTCAGGCATAAGATTCTTAAAATGTAAATTCACTTTCACGGTGTCCTTGGTTTTACCATTTACCATATATTTTATCACCCTGTGCTTTCGTTTTGTTGTCTCCAAACCCACATTTCTAAGTTAGTGCAAAGAAAGTCAACTACTTTTCTTTTACTTGGCAAAGTACTCCATTTAATTTGGTGCATATTTAACACCTAATTCTTTCCTGGGGCCCTTTTTGCTTCTGAGCATTTAACCACACCTCCTTTTTATTCTTCCATTCCAGACCCCATATTGTATTTCCCCCCTTACTATTATTACCTCTCACAGAAATGGCCATGTAGACGAAAAAGGGGCCACATACTAAACCTGAGAAGCTTAGGGGAGGTCTGTCTGGCGGAGGGAGGGATGCCTACAAACTTGGCCACATACTAAACCTCATAGGATGGTCTGAAATGAAAACTTTCTAACTAAAAGCAGTTCCAAGTCAGGTGGTCATGCCCTAGGGAGGTGTGCTTCTCTAAGAAAGTTCAATCTTGACCTTAACTGAGCCTGTCTATAGTCTTTTTTGGATCTGCAATAACATACCCCTGGAATGTCAGGGTAATTTTCTTTTTCCAAACCCCTCAGGGCACAAATACGGTACTACACTAGAGCAGAGACCTCAAATCCCCTCATTGTTATTATCATGTTATCCTATACCCACCCAAATAAAAGAAATATGTATCTTTTTTAAAAATATATATTTTATTGATTTTTTACAGAGAGGAAGGGAGAGAGATAGAGAGCTAGAAACGTCGATGAGAGAGAAACATCGACCAGCTGCCTCTTGCACACCCCTACCGGGGATGTGCCCTCAACCAATGTACATGCCCTTGACCGGAATCAAACCTGGTTCAGTCCACAGACCGACGCTCTACCACTGAGCCAAACCGGCTTAGGCAAGAAATATGTATCTTAAAAAAAAAAAGTTGTATTCTTTTTACTTTTCACCCACTCCCAGAAACTTCCCTGCTTGTCTTTTCCCCTTCCCTAATCATCACCAATGGATTTCATGTAACCCCCTTAGGTCTTCCCCTTTGATTCTAACATATAAAAAAAGTGATAAATTGCCATTTTCTGGAGCATTCTTCTCAATCCAATGAGATTGTGTCTCCTGGCAATTGTGGCCAGTTTGCTCAAATAAAAACTCTTCCAGGTTTGCACATTTCTTACATGGACTGCTGGCCCTGAATGTCATGAGATTTAGGGGATTCTAAGGGAATATGTTCTTTTAAATTTGGATTTTTTTGGTGTTACATTGGTTAATAAAATTATATAAGTTTAAGGTGTACAGTTCTATAATACATACCTGCATATTGTGCGTTCACCACCCCAAGTCATGTCATTTTCCATCACCATTTACCCCCCTTTACCTTCTCCTGCCTCCCCTCACCCTCATTTTCCTCTGGTAATGACCATACTGTTGTCTATGATGTGTTGTTTTTTTTCTTAATCCCTTCTCTTTTTTTTTAACTTAGCCCCCTACCTTCTCCCTGTTGATAGTCTGTTTCTATTTTGTTAGTTTGTTCTGTCATTAGACTCCACATATAAGCAAAATCACACAGCACCCATCCCCATCTGACTGACCCGCCTCACCCAGCACAATGCTCTCCAGGCCCATTTGTGCATCTGCAAAAAGGCCAGATTTCCTTTCTGTCCACAGTAAAGCAGCATTCCCTGGTGTAAATGCACCAAGCTTTCTTATCCACTCATCTACTGACGGACACTTGGTAACCTCACTTCTACTCCTGGTCAAAATGGTTCCCATGTTATAACTGGGAACTCAAAGCCATTGGCAGCACCTGGCACCATGAAGGGCCTGGCATTCAAGGTCGAATGAGCCACAGGTTGAAGATCATGGAGCGAGTGGGTGAGATCAAATGCGGGGCCTGAGGAGGAGATGACACAGCCAGTGAGCCACACTCTTGGGTGGCAGAGGATCGCGTGAGAGCTCCTTGGCTTGTTGATAACTGGAGCCGGAGGCAATGGTGATCAGCAAGATGATGTCATGCTGAGTGAGAGCATTAGAAGAAGGACTCCCTGTTCAAAAGTCCTTTGTTTACCTTTAATAATACCCCAGGCCATTTGGGAGGTGATGCACTTTGTATTGATTTAACCCAGGAAGCGATAACGCCCTTCACAATTGGGACTAACATGATGCCACTGGAGAACTAATGCAAAGACATATCATCTCAACAACTGACTTTCAGAATGAATGCTTTAGTTCCGTCAACAAATTTAATGGCAATGCCTACAAATTGTGGTACAAGCTGGTTAAAGCAACAAGAAAATAGATATTCACTTAAAACAGAGGATTGGTGTTTTAATGCTGTCCTTTGAGGGACAGGGTGAAGAAAAGAGATTTGTAAACTAGCACGTGTAAATATGCCTGGTCTTCTAAAATACATCTGATAAGGAACTTTCACTAGAGCCAAGCAATGCAGGAACCTTTGCTATGGCATAGTCTGAGACCACACCTCCAAAGTAGAAAGACCATTTCTTGACATGCACTGGGAAAGGGTTTAACCTAAGATACTAAATCACCTTCTACACATAACAAATCAGGCTCTTTGGAGCTGATGCAAAAGTGGAGCATTTGCTGACTCTCTCTCCAAGAATCTTCTTAGGCAACGCACAGTAAGAGCTATAAGAGCTTAGTTGTGTAATGACAACCCACGAGGGATTATTCATTGACTTTAAACATCGGGAAGACCTGCAGCCTCACTGGAGGAACGGGTTAGTCAGGAGTGTTCTATACCCCTGATGGGTGTCAGCTCATTATTTCTCCTCCTCCTCCTCCTCCTCCTCCTCCTCCTCCTCCTCTTCTTCCTCCTCCTCTTTCTTCTTCTTCTTCTTCTTCTTCTTCTTCTTCTTCTTCTTCTTCTTCTTCTTCTTCTTCTTCTTCCTCCTCCTCCTCCTCCTCCTCCTCCTCCTCCTCCTCCTCCTCTTCCCCCCCCTCCTCCTCATTCTTTTTCTTCCTTCTCCTTCTCCCCTTTTCCTTCTCCTTCATTTTAATCTTCAATATTTTAGTCACATTTAATTTAGTAGTTCTATTGTAAAATGATACTAAGACCGTTCATCAGAAAAATGTGATCACATATCAACGTATTTTCAAATAGGGTGATTTCCTTATGTTTATTGCTTTTAAAAATGCCATAAAACATCTTAACCACTTGACAGTGCACTTTACAAAGTGGATGCTATTTCTAACCGAGCACATAGTTCAGAAGATATCCTAACACTACAGTCAGGCTTGCTGACTTGGAATTTGTGGTTATTCATCTCTCTAGAATCTGAGCAGAATGAATTTACCGAATGAACCATGGACTAAAGATATAAAGGGGATTATTAAGCCAATAAGCTTTTCATGCATTTTTTCCCAAACAAAAAAAAATGTTGATGATAAATAATTGATCGATTATTAAAGAAGATCCCTTTAGAACCTCTCCTGGGATTTACTTGTAGCTTAGTTCTGGTTAGCTTGTACTGCTATGAGAATTTGGCATTGTCCAGACTGGCTACTTATCCAATGCCATGAATAATATGACCTTTCAGTAAAAGAAAATATAAAGAGTTCTATGGAATAAAGGTTGTTTCTCCTGGGAGGGGTGGGGCTTTGTTAGGGCTACGCCTGTGTCCTCAGAAGTGAGAAGAGTGGCTTGGATGGATGCACCTACCTGTCCTGACTGAGCATCAGGGCTGTCAGGGTGGAGACCGCAGTTGCTATGAAGCCATTGAGAGCCCACCAGGGGTTCTGGACCAGGAGTCCCACCAGAATCAGGATTCCACTGATGGAGTTGTTGACAAGTGTCACCTGGGATATGCCCCGAAGAATCCAGTCGAAGTACTGGAGCACTAGGGGTTTGTCTGCAAAAGACGATGAGGGCAGAGCTAGGAAAGCAGTGAGGAGCCCCAAGTTTAGGCCCCCCTTGAGCAAAATCATCAAAACCCCCTCTGGTAAAGGTGAAACTTTAAAAAAATATTCTTTGAGCAATTTCTCTTTAGTGGCACCCAGATCTCTAAGCATCCAATTTCTTTATGCTCAACCCACACTGCCCCTAGTAGAATCTCAGCTCCAGAAAGTGTCAAATGCACTTAATTCACCATGTGTAGAGGTACAGACTTTTAAGTCAAAGGACTGAATTACCAATAGTAAAACTTTAGATTTTAGGTGCTGAAACAATAAAATGGAGCCGGTTGTCTTCCTCTGATAGGAGCAAGATCCTGGCCCTGGCCACTGTCTCCATAAAAAAAAAAAAAAAAAAAAAAAAGTTTGAAGAGGCTTGCAGATTAAAAGATAAAAAGTTTAAAAATGGGGAGGGAAGAGATAGAAAGTAGGTGAATACAGTCAAACCTTGGTTCTCAAACTTAATTCATTCTGGAAGGTTATTCAAGAAGTGATTTGTTTGAAAATGGAATCATTTTTCCCCCATTCGAAATAATGTAAATTGAATTAATCCATCTCAGACTCCCAAATGACTTACTGTTTTAACCTTTCTTACATACAGTGCATGTCTAATGTATTGTTTAATCTATAAACAAACATTTCTTAAATGTATCGAAGCGTCCTCTTTAGCCTGAAAGGAATCACTTGCAGCCCTCAGTCCAGCTCCCAGTGCTGTCTTTCAGGGGTGCAGGTCTTTGCTTGTTCACATGTCGTTCACATATCACTGCCTCCGAACTGCGGTCACTGGCTAAGTGCTTGTCATTTATCCAAATCAACAACAGTTTTTCTGCCCCTTCAATTGCCTGTGATCATAGTTTGTTTCACACCCTTAGCAACATTAGCACTCTTGATGGCCTCTTTATGTTTTTAAACTGTGCTAATGATTGATTTTCACCAGCAACAAAAGCATTCTCTCCTTTGTTTGTTGCCTGAGAGACGCTGAAAGGGTTGTCAGGTCCAAAACCAAAGCTTGGTTCTACGACAACCAAGACATCCCCTGCCCCCCCCCCCCCCGCCCCCCCCTGCCCTGAACAACTTGGTCGAGACTGAGATTCGAGAACCGAGCTTTGACTGTATAACTAAAGAGATGAGTTGAAGAATCAGCGATTTCTTCCAAAGCCACTTCTCACATCTCTCCAAGGGATGGGAGCAAAAATACCTTTAAGCCAGTTAGCAAATTCTCTCATGTCACCAGTGACATAGGCAAGAGCCTTGGGAAGGCGCCTTCTCCTTCGCGACGGTGAGGTGAGGTTTTGACCCCGGTCCTCCTTAACCATACTGGGACTGTCCTCCATGGCTATCTCTTCCTCTGCCCCCTTGAGGAAAGAACAGAGCTCATTAACACCCACATGCAGGCTTCTCCAGGCTGGTCAGCATAGGGCCTGATCACAGTAGCCACAAGGGATGAGGTTAAACACATTATTTCATCTGGACCGTGACATCTCATGATACTAAGAAAGCACCCTTTTCCTCTTGAAATATCCTCATGGAGATGATTGCCCAAAACCAAATTCCATCCTACTTTGTGATTATTGTCTTTGATGCTACCATGAGAAGGTTCTGGTCTTTATTTTCATAAGGTTCTGTTTCTAATTCAACAAACATTTATTGAGTGTCTGTCTCCTGCACTCAAAGATGTCTTTCAGCCTCGTGGAAAAGGCTGGAAAACAGTTAATGTCAACATAACAAGGCAAATAGTAATGTAGAAAGAGCTAACATCACATGCTGTCAATTAAAGGAGCCAGTTATCAGATTACAAAATGGTGCTCACTGATGCAGACCAATCAGCAGCTTTCTAAGACGAACAGCCTTTTAAAATTAAAACTTAATTTTATGGAAAAAGGCTTTATGTTTAAAAGTTTGAAGATAAGGGAAATTTTAAAAGCAGTTTGTGTGTGTTAGCACTACCTAAGAAACCCCATCACACACATGCTTCAAATTCAAAGATTATTTGAATATGCCCAGCTGGAGTGGCTCAGTGGTTGAGCATCAATCAGCCTATGAACCAGGAGGTCAGGTTCATTACTGGTCAGGGAACGTGCCTGGGTTGCAGGCTGGGTCCCCAGTCGAGGGTGGGCAGGAGCAGCTGATCAATGATACTCTCTCATCATTGATGCTTTTATCTCTCTCTCCCTCTCCCTTCCTCTGTGAGATTAATTATATATACTATGTCCTCACATCAGACAACCACTTTAGATATTCCTCATTTTTGGAATTTGTTATTAAAGTGTTTTAAAACAGGCAAGAATAACATTACACAAAGGTATAGGAAATAGAGTGGGAGTGGACCACACTGTGGAAAACCAAGGAGTTGTAACCCAAGAATTGTACACTAGAAGAATGTCCCAGGTGTAATTATAGTAAATATGCTTCAGAAAAACATCAACAACATCGCTAGGACTTGTGTTCACTCTGAGGTTCTTCCCTTCCTATGATTAGTGTGAATGAGAAAGCTCCGACATCACCAGAATATGATACTCTGCAGACAGAACTGGTTTCATGGTAGACACAAAAGAATATCAATGATGCCATCTCAGAGGCTGGCAAAGGGAGAAGACAATGGCACAACCACCTGGAGCATGCAAGAAAGGCCAAGAGCACAATCAGGTTAGTGTGAAGTAGGTGAACACCAAAACCAGAAGGCATAACGGGGGAATGTTGAAGCCACAGGCACATAAGACACAACCATAGAAATACCAAAGCCCATGTAGATAAGCCAGCTCACCTTCTACCTGTGGCCAGGCTGTGAATCAGGGGTTCTCATGGCTATTTTTGGTCCCTTCATTGTTCCATTTACCATGGCCAACAAAGAGCTATTAATAGATAGAAAAGTTATGCTTTGTTTTTCTTCAATCCGGACTCTAGTTTTGCCTTCTATTAACCCTAACATGGAAATCAATGTGGGTAACTGACTTACTATTATGTAACAATCGTATTTGAATTGTGTTATTTCACTGTTTCACTAACCATCCTCCTTTCAAACAATGGTGAACCATTGATCATAACACAAAGTAGAAGGTATTTATGGAACACATTCCAGATTAAGCTTATTTTGTTTTGGCAAAATAGTGTTAGATTCTTGCACACGTGAGACTTTCAATGAATCTTAGCATTAAGAATCTCTTCAATTGAAAACTGCTGGAGGTTAGGAGCCAAATTAAAGTCTATAAGGAGCTCACTGGCCCCATAGTTAAACATGTAAAACTGAATTAGTAAGCAATTATAAACAATTGTCTTTTATTTCATAATCTAAGTAATGGCTACCACTTATTTTCAGATATCTCCCGCTTTAAATCTCATTACTGAAAATATTGCTTGGTAAGCCCTTCCCCAGCTACATGACTTGTTTTAAAAGCCAGGCCCAGTTATCGAAGGCATCAGCCTTCTGCCTGGGCAGCCACAAAAGGCTCAGATACAACTGCCCCGAGTTTCTCAGATCAGCACAGAAGGAAAACATTAGAGAGGCATTTTCCATCGAGAACAGAAACGAGTGGGTATATATGGGTTATTCTGGGGTGAACAAATTCATGTTCTCAAAATTTCCAGCCCACATTTATTTATTTTAGAAGGCTTTAAATACACCATCACCTCGGAGATTTTGGAGATACAGATATGAAACTTGATAGCATAACTGGCCAGACGTGATTGGCAACCTGAATGGCCTGAGTTTCCTGCGGAGCCACCCCAAGGCAAAGACTGAATTTTCATCTCAATCCACAGCCCGCCATCAAGAAAGCTTATTGCCATTTGTCTCTCCTGGGTTCACGCCTGGCATGCGTGGTAGGGCCTCCATGTCTTGGACACAGGAGTCTTCTCCTGAGTTGAGCAGACAGCTGCTGCTGATTGGGAGCCAAAGGACCATTTGTTCTGAACTACGAAAAGGTTCTGGAGACCCGGGGAGCCCTGACTACTTGCTTTGGAACTCAGGAATGAGCACTGGTTATGAGAAGCCTGTAGCTTAAAGGCTGCAGTTCATTTTTACAAGTTTATCACCCTAGACCCATGGTTGGCAAACTGCAGCTCGCGAACCACACGTGGCTCTTTGGCCCCTTGAGTGTGGTTCTTTCACAAAATACCACGGTCTGGGCCAGTCTATTTTTAAGAAGTGGTGTTAGAAGAAGTTTAAGTTTAAAAAATTTGGCTCTTAAAAGAAATTTCAATCGTTGTACTGTTGATATTTGGCTCTGTTGACTAATATGAGTTTGCCGACCATTGCCCTAGACTATGTATCTACTTAGGGAGCTTTAAGAATCCACACAGCTTACTAGTACCTGGAAAGGCAATGGAAGGCAATGGAAGGCAATGGAGCAAGGATCATCCACTGATGCTCAAACTTCTCAAATCTAACTAAGTAGGCCATTAACCTTTGCCAAAAAGCAGGGCAAGAACATGCATGCAAGAAACCCTAATAAAATAGAAGCAGGATAAGAACCCCAGACTAGTTTTTCCCAGCTTTTCCATCCTTATCCAAACCCAGCAGCTCACCCATCCAGCCTCTGAACCATGAAAAGTGCCCCGTGAGTTTCTGGACTCAGTCCCATGCCCATCCGGGCAGCCCAAGCCGTGCTCTCAGCAGAGCGTGAGGACCCCACTTCCCAGGCTCCCCTCAGGAAAGACGCAGGGGCTCAGGTGCCAAGGCTCCCGGAGACAGAGGCCGCGGGAGGAAGCATACCTACCTGTTCCGGCGGCCCTCGGGCCAGGGCCAACTTTAGCCGGGAGAAGCCTCCTCGCATTGCCTCACCAGCTTTATTTCCAAAAGGGTTCCTCCAAAGAGGAACTGGAGAGGCATCCCCAGCGCCGCCAATCAAAGACCGTCCATTCATCCTCCTTCCTCTCCACTCTCCATAGAGGACAAAGGGCAAAAAATACAAGAATCAGCAGGACGCGCGCCTTGGCAGGTGAACTGCGAGCTGGAGGGAGGCAGGAGCGTGCCGGTGTGCTCCCGGGTGGAGGAGATGTGGCCCCGACTGAGACTTTTAACGGAGAGGGCCCATTTCTCCATCAACCAAGCGCTCCCTCAGCAAAGAGAGACCGTGAACTGACCACAGACATCCAGTGTTCATGTTCCATTGCTTAGAACGAAACAAACACAAACAGTTAAAACCGGTTTGGCTCAGTGGATAGAGCATCGAATTGAAAGGTCCCAGATTCGATTCCGGTCAAGGGCATGTACCTTGGTTGCGGGCACATTCCCGGTAGGAGATGTGCAGGAGGCAGCTGGTCGATGTTTCTCTCTCATCGATGTTTCTAGCTCTCTATCCCTCTCCCTTCCTCTCTGTAAAAAAATCAATAAAAATTAAAAAAAGAAAAAAAGAAACACACACAAACAAACCAAAAATGGTGGCAAACCGTTCTACAAAGACAGCGACACAGAGACCTTGCTGTGCTGTGCTCTCCCGCTCCCAGGAGGCTGGCAGACCTGCAGCTGCTCCAGCGGGAGGGGTGGGCTTCAGTTCTGAAATGCTGCTTCAGGGCAAACACTGAGGACTCCATCCTGGAGACAGAGGCCCAGGCACCTGTTTCCTCAGTCTTGTTCTTTACAAATGTAGGAAGAAGACGTGGGGCGGACTCTGATTTTCTGTAATAAGATACTGGCTACACTTAACTGCACAGAGAAAGCCCAGTCTAAGAGAATGCTAAATGGCATTTCCCCCCCTTGTATCTGAATAACAATTGTTAAACAGGGGGAAATCATCTTGTTCATAATAAACAATTCTTAGTTGAATTCTACAAGTGTGGCAGCTTTGTATTTAATTTTTTAAACTTCCATTGCATCCAAGGAGATAATTCTTCCCTCAGTAGTTCTAGAAAAGTTGTATGCGTGGCATTTCTTTTTCTCTCTCCCTCCTCTTTAATTTTACTTTCTTCTACTGCCTCAGGATGAAACTCAGGAACTTACACTCTATTAGAGTCATTCAGAACAATCTCCAGTTGTGGGATAGATCTCTGTCGTGGCTTAGGAAATAACTGTGCGCATGTGTGTTTATCTGTGGTTAAACCATCTGGTTCGTTACGTACCAAACTGATGTGTCTAATGGTTACATTATACATATTTTCATTTGAGAAAGAGCAATGGTGAGACTCATCTCATATAAAAATAAAGAAGAAGAAAAAAAAAAAAAAAGGAAAGAAAGAGATAACAGAAACCGCCACATTTCATCAGAGTAGACGCTTAGCCCTCCTGCCCCTGCAGGTTCCTGCCTTCCCCCCACTACCAAAGTCAGACACATCTTGGAGAATCACATCCTTTGAGCTCAACATCAGTATTTTCTTCAAGCCAAGAGACGGTAACATGTAAGAGCTAGGTGGGGTTTTAGAGAGTGCGTAGTTCAAGCCTTCGTTTTATAGAAGAGAAAACTGAGGCTCTGAGTGGGGACCATCCAAGTTCACTCAGCAGAGTCAGTCTTCAGGAAGAGGAAAGCCGTGGTGGCTCTCTGTCTTTCATTTTGGAGCACATTAGCACCACCCAAGATTCCACTCAAGGCAACAACCAGAGAACAGCTTCGGAGAGCAGCCTGCAGCAGGCACTAGGGCGCAGTGGGGTAGGAGACTCAGCCTGTCTCCAGGGCTGCCTTGAAATAACTCTGAGACAGAGGGGGGTTGAACAGTGACAAAAGGCTCAGCCACCCCCAGTTTTACCCTGTGCCCTGGCCGGAACCAGTGACTGTTCTGACAAATAAACATCTCCCCGGGCCTCAAAGTAAGCCTCATTCTCCTGCATCACTGACACATCCACACAAAGGCCTGTGTGTGCTGAGCTTAAAGGCCTGAGAATGTTCTGGAAACTGCTTTCTGGTGGGAGTCAGAAAGCCTAGGTCACTAGTGAAACAAAACAGTGCTCATCATTCAAATATAAGGCAATATCAGAATTTCAATCCAACCAACACTCCCTATTTTATTATACAAAATAAAACTCGTCCTATTGCCAGCATATGTTAGAAATTTGTGCAACTAGAGAGACCCAAAAGTCTTTAATTTTCTATGTCTCAAGTATAGGCATAACTTGGAAATATTGCAGGTTTTGTTCCAAACCACTGCAATAAAGTGAACAGCTTAACAAAGCAAGTTGCACATTTTTTTTATTGCTTTCCAAGTGCTCATAGAAGTTATGCTTACACCATACTGTAGTCTATTTAGTGTGTAATAGCGTTATGTCTAAAAACGCAATGTACACACTGTAATTAAGAACAATTGCTAAAAAATTGCTAATGCTGAATATGAACCTTCAGTGAGTCATAACCTATTTTCTAGTGGAGAGTCTTACCTTCAATTTGTTAACCACCCACCCCCTTACCCCCCAATTTACACAAGCACAATAAAGCGAAGTGCAGTAAAACGAGGTATGCCGGTATCACTTTAAAAAAAACAGTACAAAGTTTTGGATATGGATACAGAAGAAAGAATTTAAGTATCCAGGCTCTTCCATTTTAAAGACACGTTCAACATTGACATTTAGTTGGTACTTACAATCCTCTTTATTTTAGGTAGTTTTTGATATTAAGTGGTGGGAGGTGCTCAGTTGTCCTGAAAGCTGCAAGCAGAAACAAAGAGAATGCTGTCAGTTATTGCTGCCTCCTGATTAAAACGCCTTTCTCTTGGGGACACGCTACTCCTAGCAGCCTGGAGGTCTGAATTCCACAGTAGAAAGTGCAGCTGCAAGGAACTTGCCAAATGCAGGGCTTCCGTGAGCCAGCGTGCTCTCTTGAAGCTGAGCACTCCCCCTGTAGCAGGACAGCACATGCCGGAAGATCCATAAAACCAGATTAGAAAGGGCCATCGCCAGGGGCCCACTTTTTTTTTGGTCAGTTATGCCTCCAACTTCGTTATTTCCAGAACCCAGCCCGAAACGCCCGTTCAGTGGTGATGGACTCCCTCAGCATGTCCTGGAGACACCTTGCTGCAGACCCTCTTCCACGGGGGAGTGCTCAGCTTCAGAGACCATAAGCAAAGGCATGGCTTTCAGGCTTCCAGGAAGAGGCCTGGGGCTTTGGGAAGCTGCTTTCTAGTCTAGCCAAAACTCTGACTTTGCTGTTTCTACCCAGGTCCAGACTCTCTGAAACATTTCTCCATTCAAACAAAGAAAGGGGGAAAGGAGCTAATTTTAAAGGGGACCGAGCACTCAACAGAAGTGAATAGAAGAAATAAGGAGGGTACTCACACTCCAGCTGGCTTCCCAGGCCAGAAGGCACTGGCTGATAAAGCCCAGCAGGCCGGGCTCTGCTGAAGGGAGGGTGCTTAGGAGGAGGCAGTGCCGGGAGGGAGGCACCCAACCGTTTTATAGTCAGAACCCCACTCGGCTCTCTCCTCCCACTTCAGGCACCAGTGCCAAAGCAATTGCTGAGAGATTGGTCCCCTGTCCTGTACCTGATGTCTCTCTCTCTCTCTCTCTCTCTCTCTCTCTCTCTCTCTCTCTCTCTCTCTCTCTCTCTCTCATATCTGGTGTCAACATCTTTGCTATCCTTTCTATGACATTCCGAGGTCTTTGCTCAGCCATAATCCTACTCAAATCCATCTTTTCTTTCTCCATGCTGTTTCCCGTAGCTCCTACCCTCACCATGAAATACGTTTGGGAAAGTTTGTAACTGAAAAGGGTAAAAAGAGTATCACTTTAAAAACCAAGGGGGCAGGTTGCTATGCAATGGACTCTGAAGCAAAGTGACTGCACCTGGGGGTAGGGGGAGTTTTCTCTGAGATGGGACACAGCTTCTGCACAGGTGTAAGAACCCAGCAAGGTCTGAGGGACGTGGTGCGGGGTACAAGGGGTAGACAATTTGTTTTTTTGGAAATCAAGCTGCCCTTTACCCAGTGAGGAAAAAAAAAAAAAAAATGTTTCCCTGGACTGCCTCTCTATCTACCAGTAGGTGAGAATCCCAAGACAAATCCCACTGCCCTTTAAAAGTCCAGACGCTATATGGTCAGCAGCATCGTGGTAAGTGCACACGGTGACAGATGATTACCAGAACCAGTCGGGTGAACACATTGTAAGGTCCGAAACTGTTGCATCACGTATTGTACACGTGGAACTAGTACTACCCATATAAGATTGTATACAGACTATACTTAAATAACAATAAATTTTAAAACAGTCCAGAGGCAAACATTCTGTAGCAGAGGAATCTAAAATTGAAGTAAAAAAAAAAAAAATCCATTTCTTCCTCATTCTTCTGAAATGTCAGTTTTGTGGCATGTTCTGTATGGCAGGAATGTACGTCAGGTGTACTTCACGAGCACAGAAAGCTATGCCCATGTCATCAGTCTCTCTCTGGGCTTCCCGCCCGCCTGGAGGAGCTGATAGCCCTTGTCAGTGGTCAGCAAAGCAGCGGCAACTCTCTGGCTCCACCCCCTGGACACCCGCCAGACCACAGGGCTCCCAGTCCTCTTGGGGACTCCCTCCCTCCAGTTGCCTCCTATAACTGAGGGTATTTGTGTCTGGCGCCTGGACGGGAGACCATAGTTCCAGGTTTATGATTAGAGTTTTGAGAGTCTGGCATATTTCCCGTCAATATTATTTTTTTCTGGTAAAATAAGGAGAAAGGAAACTCCTAGGGTTACCCTGAAAGGGGAAAATGAATCATAAGACAACAGTCTGAGGGATTGGTACAGGAATGAAAGGAATCGCACTAGTGTTCCTTATGCCAGTGACCTACACTCCCCAGTAATAATGATGATAGTAATGATCATGATACAAATTGCACAAATAGTTGAGCCTTCACTCTATGCAAATGAGAAATCCAACTTTGCACGGTCTGATTGGCCCACATAGCAATGCCCCGATTGTTCAGAATTGCACAGTCTGATTGGTTATGATGCAAAGGAGGATATAGCTGTACAGCTCTGGTTGGACGGGGCAGACTTCAGACCATTGGTTGAAATATGATTCCAGGACCTCTTTTACAGGGGTTGGCTCAGTCCACAGGAACACAGTGAAGGAGTCTTGGCAGCCCAGTGTGTGGCTTTTCCCTAAAACACAGCCTGTGGGAGAGGCCGCCTGTAAAAAAAAATGGCTGCTAGACTCTGATTATAAATTTGAGCCCATAACCACAGAAATCCTCTTGACAGGTACATTCCTTCTTAAGTCATGAAGAGAAAGCCTGAGCAATCCTTGGTCCCCACCCTCAACCCCAATAAAAGTAAGTAGAAACTCAGGCCCATGGGAACTGATCTCTCTCTCTCTCTCTCTCTCTCTCTCTCTCTCTCTCTCTCTCCTCATGACCTCATTGTGTGACCCCAGATGTGCTGTGGAACTAATTTCCAGGTCCAATGAGTAATAAGCCATTACTAAGTTCCCCAATGCTCACGGCTGAACGATGTCGTGACAATGTCACGAGAACCACAGGTTCTAGCCATGACACTGGTTATTGATAGGCTGAAACCAGCATAAACCACCACCGACATGCATTTATAGACCTTGTCCTAAAGCTTCCTCCACGCGTACCCAGGCAGCCTGCTGCTTCCATGGCCTGGTCAGCGGCTGAGTCTCAAGTCTTCTTGGCAGAACCACTTCCTCATCTACCGCTCCTCCCGGCCTCTCCCTGAGCCTACAAAGCCGTACCTTATCCCGTGATGTGCTGCTCACCACAGGCGGCCTTGCTACACGCCATTCACAGGTAGTGCGAAGCATGTGGGATTCGGAGTCAGCCAGACCTGAGTTTGAATTCTGGCTTTGTCCCTTACAAGCTGTGTCCCTTACCTGAGCTGGCTTAGGGAATGTTACTCAACCGCTTCGAACCTTAGGTTCCTCACTATAAGGCGGGTGAGTTTACTTCCTTCATGAGGTTGTGATGGAATTCTGCAAGCTGGGAGGGCTGCAGAGGGCTCTTCTGCATCCTGCATCGTGAGCGGGCCCTTTCTGAATGGAAGAGAATGTGCTAAAGAAAAAGCGCCCTCCTTCTGCCCTTCCTTTCCAGCCCACCCCCATGAAGAGAGACGCGAAGGCAGCATGCCTGGGACAGGACGTTCCTCAGCAGTGTGCTCTGAGCCCAAGACGTTTAGTTGGTAAACAGACAAAAAGGCACCAGATGAAAGCCCGGACTCCCAGAATGCCACTAGGGGGTTACCCTGGAGTTGGCATTCTCTGGCCAAGAAGCAAGCAGGCACACAGTACCCCCGCGGCCTGCCTGTGCCATAGCAGCAGGGAGGTGGGGGAGGCTAGGGGCTGCCGAGATGCCTCCATTTTTAGCTCTTAAATGACATTATTCAGCTGAGAAGTGCTATTATTCAGCTCTATTTAATAGCTGGGGTTCCTCCTGCACATGGCAGAAGGGCGAGGGAATGTCCATCCCTACCAATGACTTTTATCAGATGTGCACACGCACTATCTTTCCCCCCAGCTTTTAAATTAAATTCAGGCCGGTGTAAGGCCCATGATGTAGGATTCTGGCGTCTACAGCCAGTGCCTAAGGGTGTGCTGGTTGTGCACCAGACAAGCATGTACCAGTATGCATTTACTACAAAACTCCTGTAGGTGGTGCTAAAGTGTCTTGAGAACAAGGGTCCTAGGGTGCCTTTGCACAAAGGGGCCATCTTGAAACATCTTTTCCCAATGAGAAATAACAGGGAAAGAGGTTAGGAGGAGAACCATTTCAGTCCCTTTAGACTAGGTTGAGGAAGGGAGTGAAGTGCTGGGGAAAAATGAGGGATGGGGCTGACATAGCCCCATTTCTCTGACCCTCCCTTCAGGATAATTTACAACTTGTTAGATTGTTTCCTCACCATGAAAGATACTATGATATTGGCCCCAAGCTTAGGCAGTCGAGCTTTAGTTTATATTGTAATTAGGCTGTAAAGAGAAGGTGGGATGGCACCATCATTACAAATGGGGCTTTCTAGACCAGGGGGCTGGCCAAGTGTGACAAGCTCCTGGCAAAGACATCAGCCACCAGAGGTTGAGTGGGATGGGTTGAGGCCCCTCCCGGCCAGGCCTTCCTCAGGAGCGTCCTGGAGAAAGCGGCATTAGTGCCTCCAAGAAGCAGCAAGGGATGGATGTGGTGCAGAAAGCGAGGCTGCTGTGTGGGGCTGAGGAGTGGCACCTGGTTCCAGCTCCTCACGGCTGTCCCAACTGCAGGTTTAGTTACTGCTGGCTGCCTTTTTGTCAGCTCAGCTGATTTAAAGGACCCTTTGTGGTTATCAGAAGTGTTCCCTATCATGCTCTCCCCACACCTCCCCTGCTGTCTTCCACCAATGGACAGCCAGGGGCTAGAGAGGGACTCAGTGTCTCCTGAGGCCCCCCATCCTCCCTGCTCTTTTCCTGTGTTGGGAATTGAGAGGTGCTACTTCTGACGAGATTGGCACTTCACCCACCAGCTCCTCACTTGCCTCGCTGATTAGGGGAGTTGGACTAATTCTCAGTCTTGTCTGCACATTGGAATTACCTGGGGGAGAGGAGACTTTTTAAAACATGCTGATCGTGGGTCCTTTTCCTAGAAAGTCTGATATGATTGGTTTGGGATGTGAGGGCTTTAAACATCCTCTTGGTGATTCCAACATGCAGGCCAGGTTGAGAACCACTGGGCCGAATCTAATCCCAATTCCTCCCCCTCCAAAACAAGGAAGTGTGTGTGTCATAGTGGCATCAGATGGATTAGGGAGTTCGACAGACCAGCTTCAAGTTCCAGCCAGCCTTGATACCCCCGGGGGAAAATTACTTCAGCTTTCTGAGCCTTGATTCAATTAAGAAATTTAATGGAGGTTAATAAGACCTACTACTTTGCCAAACACAAAGATTAAACAAGATCAGGCCACATGATAGGCATTCAAGCAAAGATAACCTTCATTATTATTCCCTCCGAAAAGCAGTTCCTACCTCCAAATTCCTTATTTCTGTCAATTCTGCCAATGGTGCCATCATTACCCCAGTTCTTAGGCTCAACACATGTTTGATGAGTGAGTAATGGGTGGCAGATCTGACCATCCTGGCCCATGAAAAAGAGGGGAAGGTTACTTTCTTTCTTTCTTTCTTTCTTTCTTTCTTTCTTTCTTTCTTTCTTTCTTTCTTTTTTTTTTTTAAATATATATTTTATTGATTTTTTACAGAGAGGAAGAGAGAGGGATAGAGAGCTAGAAACGTCGATGAGAGAGAAACATCGACCAGCTGCCTCTTGCACACCCCCTACCGGGGTGTGCAAAAGGCAGAACCAAGAGGCCCACAACCAACGTACATGCCCCTGACTGGAATTGAAACTGGGACCTTTCAGTCTGCAGACCGACGCTCTACCACTGAGCCAAACCAGTTTTGGCGGAAGGTTACTTTCATTCACTCCTGCTCACGTTCCTAAGTCATCCCAGTGTGGCCCACAGACCAGCAGCACCGACATCCCTGGGGAGTTGCTCAGACAGGAGGACTTTCTGCCTCACTGGGACCTTCAGAAGCAGAATGTGCATTTTAACCAGATCCCCAGGGGGTCTGCGTGCACTGTAAGGCTTGGACAGAACCGCTCTCAAGCATCCCTGTCCTTGCAACTTAGATAAAAGGGGTGCATTCAAGCCGCTGGAGTGGTGACAGCTTACAGATTCCAGCGCCTTGGTTGGAGACACCATGGTGAGTCCAAGTGAGTCATGGTTATGTCCCGGCTGGCAGCGGGGAGCACGTTGTCACATGCTGGGCCTCCTGGCCAGGGAAGAGCTCTAGGCGCAGCCTCATCACCCCATTTACTCCATCAAGCCATTCTGTCAGGTTCCACCCTCTCCAAATGTGCCAATTGCTTCACATAGGCTCAGTGAGTGCCTTCCCACCCTCAGTCCCTGGGAGAGATTATTTCTGGTCACGAGAGGGCAATGCTTACACGCACAGGGGTGAGCCACTTCCTGCCTAGTGAGGCTGGCGGGGCTCCTCTGGTCCTTCCAGAGGGCACAGGACTGATACGTCCTGCACTACAGGACTGACCCCTGCAACAAGGGTCTTGGGGATCGTCCTTAAGCATTTTCCTGGTTGGCCTCCACCCCTTGGTTCTCCAACTTAGATTCCTTGGTCTTTTTACCCAGGACCCCTGCAATGACCCACCTCCCCCACCCCACGCCCAAAAGGCAAAACACCCCATACTCTGAGCTCCCCCTACCTTGCTTTTACTCACACCTGATTTCCCAACCTACTGTGTATCAGAGTGGGTTCTCAGGCTCTAGGCGATGGTGTGAAGCAGCAACTAGACACAGGGAACATTAGTGTCAGGGTAAAGACTATATGTGATCAATGGGCATGCTATGGGCTTTAGCACAGAGGGACTTGTAAATCATGGGCCTACCAGAGAGCCCGCCATGTAGTCTTCCAGGGAGGGGCGGGATGCCTGTCAAATTTCATCAAGAACCGCCATATTTAAGGCTCTCTTGGGTTGGTGTCTGGAGTAGGCAGAGGGAGGATAAGGCCCTTAACATTTGAGTGGCACCGAGTGAAGGCAGGAAAAGAAGCAATGGTCTTTGAGGAAGAAACTCGAGTGTCAGCTGAGGGAAGCATGGCATGTTTGTGGGCTGTGCACAGCTCCGTGATGGCACTGGAGGGGGGGGAGTTGCTAGGAGTGAAGGCCCAAAATGCTCCTTCATGTTTGCATAAGGCATCTGAATGGACATCCCTCTGGTGTCGCTTCTTTATGATATGATACACTAACCAGGCATTGAGCCCTTATGAAATACTCCGCATCAAAAAAGTGTATGTGCCCTAGCTGGTTTGGCTCAGTGGATAGAACGTCGAACTGAAGGATCCTGGGTTTGATTCTAGTCAAGTTCGATTCTGGGTTGTGGGCTTGATCCCCAGTATAGGACATGCAGAAGACAGTTGACCAATGACTCTCATCATTGATGTTTTTATCTCTCTCTGAAATAAACAAAAAATATTAAAAAAAAAGTTTAGGTAAGAAAAATACTACATGGAAAAAAAAGATGGCCTTATAAACCTCTATGGCTATTTAAAATAGTAAAATTATACTTTAAGCTCCAAATATGGACAATATGGAATAGATGCAACTCACAATGTTAAGTAAAAAAAGCCAGTCATGGAAAAGTACAGAAGACATGATTTATACAAAGTTCAAAAACAGGCTAAATTCAGGATGTTCATCACCATTGGGAGGGGCCAACAATGTTCTGTGTCTTGACCTGGGTTCTGATTTCCTGGGTTGAGTGTTCGTGAAAATTCACCAGGCTATATTTACACTTACATGTGCACTTTAGTGTAAGTCTATTGCACTTTAGTAAAAACTATGAAATGACAATATGAAGCAGAGTAAATATTTCTGCTTTCCTAACAATGCAAATCTCCACTTTATGGTAGAATAAATAGCAGCTAGGAGCTGTTGGAGGAGCTTTCCTGCTATAATCTCACTTAACTGTTATAAGAACTACAAGAACAGGTTTGTATAATTCCCATTTGAGGATGAGAGACTTGGGCTTAGAGGCATTTGACATATTCCCAGTCCTTATAACTAGTAAGTGTTTTTCTTAATAGCTATGCACTGTCATGGGATCCCGTGTCATTTTGAGAATCATGATGTGGGGGACAGATCTGAGTCTGCCTGAGTGGAGAATCTGCGGTGGAAATGGAGAGGAGAGGGACCTGCATGGGTTTTACAGGTACTGTGGCGCCCTCTCGTGGCAATGTGTAAGTAAGTATCATAAAACAACCATCAAAACATGCTCCGTGTGCCTGAGTTCTCTGATCATTCCCATAGGATGTGTCAATGTGCAGAAAGGCACAGAAGTGGGCGGTGAAGGTGGGAAGGGAATGGAAGAAGGTAAATAAGAGCCATCTTGGTACCTGTCAGCCTCTGCTGCTCATCTCTTTATAGACAACTTGGCTCTCTCCCTTAATCCAAGGATGAGCAGCCATTCTCATGGGTGTGCACAAAAACACACAATGGAGTAAAGATAGTCTCTTCAATAAATGGTGCTGGGAAACCTGGTAAGCCACATGGTTTACAGTGGATTACAGTTTTCTCCATGTACAAAAACTAATTAAAAATGGATCAAAGGCAACAAGCAGACTGTCAAATTACAGCGGGGAGGTTAGGGAGATCTGGGGGAGATAAGAGATCAACTGAAGGACTTGTATACATGCATACAAGTACAACCAATGGACACAAAACTCTGGGGAAGGGGGGCATGTATGGGAAGCGGGTAATGGTATATGTACAAAAATAATAATTTAATAAAAAAATAATGAAATGTTTTTTCCAGACCAAATTTCTAATTAATTTATTGACCACCACCTTAAATGATGACTCACTAGCCAGATATCTTAAATGATTTTCTTTTCCCAGTTCAAATTTGTAAATTTTAAACTATTTTACCATCTGTTGACCTATTATAAATTAAATTATTAATGAAGTTTATAGTAAATGGCAAATATATAACCAGATCACCAGGATTTAAGAAAATATATTGACATGAATGACTTTGTTTATTGTCATTACTTTCCATTATCTTCCTGATAGTGTAATACTGATATTAAATTCAGAACTAAGAGTTAGAAACACTTAAAAATCATTGATATAGAAAACAGATTGATGGTTGCTAGAGGGGAGAAGAGTTGGGGGACTGGGCGAAAAAGGTGAAGGAATTGAGAAGTACAGAATGGTAGTTACAAAATAATCAGAGGATGCAAAATATAGCACAGGAAATATAGTCGATAATTTATAAACATTAAAGCCAAGCAACCGAATGGTGGAACTACCAGAATGACTGACCAGTGGCTATGACTTATGTGCACTGCCAAGCAGCCTGATGGGGGTGGGGCCAGTCAACCAACCACCTGTGGCCCCCCCTCCCTCGCCCGCTGGCAGCGTTGGGGGGTGGTTATCACTGAAATGTGACCTTCAGTCATTCTAAGTAAATGCTCTACAGCCTTCATAGACCAGGAACCTGAATGACGAGTGACCAGGAAGAAAACTGCTCACGGTCTGGGCCATCACTCAGGTGTCCAGATGACACTCCAACCAACTTAATGACCTGGCAAGGGCCAAAATATGTGTTCTTAAACAAATGTCACACTGAATATGTTCTTCTCTTGAGTTTTTTCCCCCCATATAATTTCAGACTTACAGGAAAGTTGCAAAAGTAACACCAAGAACTCCTTTTCAGCCTTTGCCCAGATTCCCTACATATTATCATTTGACTATGCTTGTTTTATCTTTCCCTTTTCCTTTCTCTCTCTGAACCTTTTGAGAGTATATTATAAAGCCCCTTACTCATCAATAGTTCATTGTGTATTTCCTAAAAACAAGGAATTCTTTTGTAATAGCCACAGTACAATGACCAAATCAGGAAATTAATATTGATATAATGCTATAGCTAATCGTGCTCATGTTTTTCCAATTTCCCCAACAATGTCCTTTATAACAAAAGAAAATTCTGGGTCAGGCTTTGCTTTTGGTTATGTCTTTTTAATTTTCATTCTTAGCATTTCGTGACATTGACATTTTTTTAATAATAAAGACCAGTTATTTTGTAGAATGTCCCTTAAAAAAAATGGATCAAAGACCTAAAAATAAGACCCAAAATAACAAGTTACATGGAAGAAAATATGGGTACCAAATGTATAGTCCTTGGTCATGGAGAACATTTTATGAACTTGTCTTCAAAGGCAAGGGAAGTAAAGGCAAAAATAAATGAATGGTTCTATATCAAACTAAAAAACTTCTGCACAGCCCAGCAGGTGTTGCTTAGTGGTTAAGTGTTGACCTATGAACCAGGAGGTCACAGTTCAGTTCCTGGTCAGGGCACATGCCTGGGTTGTGGGCTCAATTCCCAGTGTGGAGCGTGCAGCAGGCAGATGATCAATGATTCTCTCTCATCATTGATGTTTCTACAATATCTCTCTCTCCCTTCCTCTCCAAAATCAATAAAAAATATATTTTAAGAAAAGCTTCTGCACAGCTAAAGAAACTGACCACAACATAGAGGGGTAGCCAGCCAGATAGGAGAAGATATTTGTAAACAGTGGCTCTGACAAATGTTTAATTTCCAAAATATATAAAGAACTCATAAAACCCCACACCAAACAAATAACCTAATCAAAAAGATGGCAAAGGACCTGAAAATACACCTCTCCCAAGAAGACAAATGAACAACTAATAGGTATATGAAAAGATGTTCAACCTCACTGGCAATTAGGGAAATGCAAATCAAAACTACAATGAGATACCATCTTACACCTGTTAGAGTGTACATTATCAATAAGACAAGCAAGAATAAGTGTTGGAGAGATTGTGAAATAAAAGGAACCCTCATTCATTGCAGCTCTTGATGGAGCTCCCTGTCTATTTGTCCACCTGCTGTCATCGCTTCCTCATCCCTTTCACTTTCTGTCACCACCCCCGGGCAGCCCATCCCACACCTGCTCACAGCACACCTGCAGCTTCTTACCTGTAGCCATGACTCTCCTCCAGGCTAGCACTGTCCACGGGGCCAAGGAGATGGACCCCAGATTGAAAGCGGCTTGGGCAGAGGTGCCGCTGACAACCTCACTTGCTTTACTCTTCCTTTCTAGGTCAAGGCCGCCCACACAGCCACTTCCGGGAACTTGCCTGTCTGCTCAGCCTACTGAGCCAGATGTTTCCTGTTAGTGGTTTCATTTTCCTTTGTATAGTCTCCTTTGGGGTGCAGGACAAGGGCCCAACAACACTGAGAAAGAGGCACACTTCACATTTGACGATTCTCTGTGCCTCCCTTGCATTTCCCTCCTGCCTCCAGATGCCCAGATCTTCTCACTGCACACGTCAGGCCCACTGCTCCTTATTAAATCCACTGGGGACTAAGGGTGGTGAGAGCAAAACAGTTGGTTGGAATGACTCTGACTGGAGGCAGGTTGAGGCCCAAGAACCAGACACCATCATTGTTTTCAACCTGGGCTGCACAATGGAATCACACTGGAGCTTTAAAAATGCTCGTTCTCAGGCCCACTTCTGACTTAATGGGCCTGGGATAGGGCCTGGGCATCAGAATCAGGTGGTTCTAACCCAGCCAGGACTAGGTGCCACTTTGCAATGAAGTCTGGATCTTGATCCAGCATCATCTACACAACCCAAGAGTTTGTTAGAAGCTCAGATTCTTGGTTCCACCCAGAGCTACCAAGTCAGAATCTTTGTAGTTGAGGCACAGAGGTCTGTGTTTTAATTTAATAAGCACTATCGATGATTCTTACCTGCACACGAGTTGGCAGACCAGTACATTCCTATGTGCAATGAAGGCAGAAGGGATGACCAGAGGCAGCATCCTATTTCTAATCTACTCCAGTGGTTTTCCAAGCGTGGTCTCTGGACCTACAGCATCAGCCTCACCTGGGAACTTCTTAGAAATGCAAATTCTAGGTCCTTCCCCAGACCCATTCAATCAGAAACTCTGGGATGGGGCCCAGCAATCTGTTTAACAGGTGATTCAGATGCCGGTTCAAATTTGAGCACTACTGGTCTACCATTTACCTGCCTCATCTGAGACCATTGACATGATTTGGGTCCTGACTGTATGAGAAAAGGATAGTGGCAAAGGACATTCAGAGAGGCGGGAAGTTATAGTCCATAAAACTGAAATGTTTAGGATTGAATGGTTGTGTCCACTCTGGAGTCCTTTCCCTGAACACGATTCATAGAATGTATGTTGGGAGGAGGCTACAGACAGGAAGTTTGGGAAGTAAGAGTCAGTCAGCTGAGTTCCTAGATCTATTATGTGTATGGTTGGGTCTGTGAAACAAATCTCAAATTTGAGGCAGAATGAGTGAATGGGCTCTGTAGGGGGAGAGAGAATGGAGATGGGAGGTGTTTCAGTCAATTAGTCAATCAGTTATTTCTTGGGCTACTATGTGCTCATCAGTGGGCCAGTTCTATGAAGGAAAAAGACAAAAATAACAACTCTGTACGTGTGTGTGTGTGTGTCCACATGTGTGTATATATACACATATACAGGGTGTGTAGATATACACATATACAGGGTGGAACAAAAGTAGGTCTTAGAGTTGTGAATACAGAAAACACAGAGTTTATTCTTGTATTATTACTTATTAATTACTAGAGGCCCAGTGCACAAAATTAGTGCACCAGTAGGGTCCCTAATGGCTGACTGCTGCTGGCTGGGACCTCCCTTCATTTCACACCCCCCTGGTGGTCAGTGCACATCTTATAGAGTGATTAAACTTGTGATTAGAACTCCTGAGGGCACTTTGCATATTATACTTTATACATATAGACTAGAGGGGGATCAGGCCTAAACTGGCAGTCCGACATCCCTTTTGCAATCCAGGATTGATGGCTCCTAACTGCTGCTTGATTACCCCTAACCACTCTCCTGCCTGCCTGATAGCCCCTAACCACTCTACCTGCCTACCTGATAGTTCCTAACCCCTCTGTCTGCCTGCCTGATTGCCCCTAACTGCCTCTGCCTTGACTCCCTGCTGTGGCTTCATCTGGAATGATGTCCAGAAGGTCATTTGGCTGTCTGATCTAATTAGCATATTATATTTTTATTATTATAGATTGTATTACTTTCCATGCAAACAACTGTAAACCTACCTTTGCCTTATCCTGAATATGGGTATCTATGTATGTGTGAATGAATAAAGCATGTGTATATGCATATGCATGTATGTATATTCCTTTGTGTATATATATGTATGCATGCACACGGGTGTGCATGCGTGTTGTGTTACAACCACTATCCTCACAGGACTTGTGAGCTCAATGGAGAAAAAAGACCCACATATTGGACACAGAACAATTGTGCTAATTGTTAATAAGCTAATGACTTTCAGGGGCTTCTGGTTTGTTTTGAGAAAATTTTCCTAAAACAACCTGAGCTCTGCTCTGATGACATAAGAGAAGGAAGGAAGGGGTGGTTCAAATGCTTAAATGAGGGGCAGCCTTAGTGTACCCCCACTTGAATAGCCAGCCAGTCCTTTTCTTAGCATCACAAAGCTAAAATGGGTCTGATCTGGCCCCTCTGGTCCTGGACACCCACATTTTAAAGAAAACCCATGAGATGATTCCCAGGCTGTGCTGGGTATTTCTGGTCACTAGGACTGCCTGGGAATTGTGGGTAAGAAGGTGGGCTCCTCCATCCCTCCGGAGCCCCAAGGCATGGGCAGGTTACATTACCTGGGTTCCCATTTAGCCTTCACAGCAACGCTGCTCCTAGGCACCCGGATATGCTCCTCATTTTGTAGACGAGAAGCTCCGGCTCTGAGAGATCAGCTTCCCCACTAGTGGAAACAGAGAAGGACTGGATGCCACCCAGGTCCTCTGGTTTCAAAGCTTGGGCCTTTCCACACCACCCTGTTTCACTCGCAGTTAGGTTTGATGACTATAGCAGGCTATGTTAATTTGTTACCTTTATCATAGCTTTGCGCTCTTTCTGAACTCAATCTATATCCTACAAATTTTATGTTCAAGACTCTTTCCCACCTTTCTGTAATCTCAACAACTAACCCCCCCCCCCATTTCTACATTTCACCAAGAGATTTTAAAACATTCTAAAAGCACAAATAAAAACATATGTTCATTCCCATCTTACTCTAAGGCAGTGTTTTCCAAAGTGTGGTATGCGTACCCCCAGGGGTACGGAAAGAGTTTGGTGGGGATATGCACTGCCCCGTGCTTAGCTGCGCCTAATTCTATGTTCTCATGAGTACGAGGGGTACTCAGTGTTATGAAAATTATAGAAGGGGTTCACATATGTCAAAAGTTTGGGAAACACTGCTCTAGGGAATAAAATGCTCATTTGATTTGGAGGTGAGTGCAGCGCCACTAGGGACCCTACCTGTGCACTTTTAAGTATATAAAACACTTTGAAATGTGGTCAGAATGCTTCCAAATTCTGAAGAATTTGTGGAGACAGAACGGGGTGCTAGGGGGCTTTGAAGGTGGTCTCTGCCCCAATTCAGGGGCCATTCTGACACTGACAATCAGAGGCTCCCATGGGGCAGAACACAGCACACACTATGCTCCGCCCATCAAAAACGTTTTGAGCAAGAGTTGAGTTAATCATGTGGCTTCGATCCTGTGTGGTATTTTCATTAGTCTCTGCAAGACTCCTCCCTTGAATGTGTGGAGGTGTGTCTTCATTTTTATACTCTACTCTCTTTCCTCCTCAGCATGTCAATGTGCCTTTCTTGTTTGTGTGCTTGCAAAATAGATATTGTTGTTTTGTGTGCATGCATTTTTAATTTATGCAGATGGTGTTGATTATAAACACCATTTTCTTATTTTTACCCCAGCATTAGGTTTTTAAGATTTATCCTCATTGCTACGTTTATAGTACTGAGGGTCTACCTGTGGAGTAGGACTCCTCAGAGTGTCCCACTCACTTTGTCTCTGTGTCACTACAGGTGCTGTGGTGACCAGCCTTCCTGGTGATCCACCGTGGACACAGGATGCTTTCCCTGGGAATTGCCTGCACTCTGGAGGGGGATTTTCTAGGTCACAAGGAGTGTTTACACCTATCCAGAGGACCTGTTCTCCAACTGGCTACACTGATCAACTTCCCACTAGCATAACATATGGCCTAGTTTATAAGTATTCTGTGGGTGCTTAAAAAGGTGTTCTCTATTTGTTCTTTTGGGGGTGGCAAGATATGGAGTGAGGGTTCAGAACCCTAGATGTATATAGTAGCTCATTCTTTTTTATAAAAAAATATATTTTTATTGATTTCAGAAAGTAAGGGAAAGGGAGAGAGAGATAAAAACATTAATGATAAGAGAGAATCATCATCCATCAGCTGCCTTCTACACGCCCCCCACGGGGATTGAACCTGCAGCCTGGGCATGTGCCCTGACCAGAATCGAATTATGACCCACTGGCTCATAGGTTGATGCTCAACCACTCAGCCATGTCAGCTGGTCTAGCTCACTCTTATTAATTCTATTGTTTAGCTCCCTGATATCTCTGTTCATTTTTTGTTCTCTTGATGTACCATTTTCTAAGGTTTTGGTAAAGTCTTAGCTATAATGATGGAATTGTTTAATATTCTTTGCAGTTTAGTCAATTGTTGCCTGATGTATTTTGAGGCTGATTGTTTCATACATATGCATTTATAATTATAATGTACTCTAGCCCTATTAATTACTTATATCATTTTTTCTACTTTAGCTTTTTTGCCTTAAATTTCACTTTTCAAGCAATTATGGTTGATACCCTAGCTTTCTTTTAGTCCATACTTGTTTAGTATGTCTTATTGCATCTTTGTACTTAGACATTTTGTGTCTTTCTGTGAAAAGTAAATTGTTAGCTCTTTTAAAATAAAAGTACAACTCTTGCATTTCTATTAACATATTTTGTCAATTACTGTCATATTATGACTAAGTTCTGTCTTCTGTTTATATTTTGTACATAACTGTCTTTTTTCAGATGACTTTCTAGAATGATCTTCTTTTTTTGCTTTCCAGTAGAAAGAAAATTTTCTTCTAGTTCAAAACTTATATTTCTAATTTTGTTCTCATGGCGGTTGCCCTTATTCCTCCCTGTGGGCTTCCTAAACTTATCAACTTTGTACAAATTAAGTCCTCTAACCCACCTTCCTGTCTCTTTTATCTCCCTTCCTGCCATCATGTAATATTTCGGTTCTAGGTTGTTACAAATATATTTCTTCTATTTACCTCCTTTGGTCTAGCCGCAGTGTTTCCCAAAGTGTGGTACACATACCCCCAGGGGTATGGGAAGAGTTTGGTGGGGGTACGAGTTGCACTGGAGTTTGGTGGGGATATGCACTGCACCATGCTTAGCTGCGCCTAATTCTACATTCTTATGAGTACGAGGGGTACTCAGTGTTATGAAAATTATAGAAGGGGTACACAAATGTCAAAAGTTTGGGAAACACTGGTCTAGGCATTACCAAGGTATTTGATCACCCTACAGTATTCTTGTGTCTCTTGTGGCATTTCCCAGATTTGTTTTTCTTCTATTTGTAGTGTTGTCAATGTAGGGCTCTGTGGGTAAATCTCTGGAGGTCCTTCTATGCCGGGGGACACTTTTGTTATACTCTTAAATACCTTTAGTATGTGCAATGGCATCTGTGTAGGATTATTAGATTGAATCTTCTGGCTCTGGTCTCTGAAACTCTGGTTAGGAGCCCTGTAATTGTTCTCTTTTCTTCCCACCAAATTGGCTGGCCAGTGTTGTGCTGGTAAGCTGGCTATCTGGGGAAAAGAGCCCAGATCTGTAGTTTGCCAATTACTATGGTGTAAAGACTCCTACCATCGCTGATTTCAAGCTACCCATGTGATGTCACTGATCACAGCCTTGGGAGAGAAGCACTCATGAGCACTATCAGGTCTCAGAAACTGGCACCAACTAGCTCCCCCTCTCTCCTGTTGACACCTAACTGAAGTACTGGAATAAACTCCTGTGGTCATAGTACCTTTTCATAAGTGAATTCTTTTGTCTGTTTTCACCGTGCTTGTTATCCTTGGCCAATTCAATTTGCTTTATAGGTGAGGTTATTGAAATACTTAGAAGAGCTAAGGGGATTTGTTAGTCATCAATAATCAGAAAGGCATGCACACGGAGGTTTTCTGCTCTTAATAAAACCAGATTATAACACTTTGGTGGAAAAATGCAGGAAAGAGGGTGTTTTAATAGTTCTATATCATCACTTAGAGGTTCTGGGGCAGCTAAGTGAGCTGGGAGCATAAACAGCCTTTTGGAGAAATTCCTGGATGCTTAATCCTCAGGGAGCCACACTCCATAGTCATTAAAATGCAGCCTGAGACCTTCTTGGCCTCAAGGTGTGACCACAGACTCAGAAGTAGACTCTGGAGTCTGACTTTCTCCTCTTTCTTAGGTGGGAGATTTATTTCTAGTGAGAAGTGTTCCATTTTCCTGGCAAATCATCACTGGCTAGATGGGATTTGGAAGATAAATAGGAAGCATGGGGCTGTTGGGTTGTCAGACCATGGCTGGGATCTCAGGGCAAGCAGAGAAGAGAAGGGAAGGGAAAGGAAGGGAAGGGAAGGGAAGGGAAGGGAAGGGAAGGGAAGAGAAGAGAAGAGAAGAGGGAAAGGGAAGGAAGGGGAGGGGAGAGAAGAGAAGAGGGAAGGGGAAGGAAGGGGAGGGGAGAGAAGAGAAGAGAGAAATGTGAATATCAGCTTTTTCTATATGATGGATTTTAGTTAAATGTAATATTTTCCTTAAAGCTGCATTTCTAGCATTCTACACTTCTCAGGTGGAAGGGATTATAGAGTCCCTCCCTGTCATGAAACTAATAATTGGGGCTAAGAGAGGGGGTGGACTCACTCAGGGTGGTAGGAGGGTCTGTCCCCTCCTCCTGCCTCTTTTCTACACCCTCATCTAATGTCATCATCCCGTCATGCTAAACTGGAAGTGTGTGCGGTGAGGAAGTCCCACTGGAGGGCTGTGAGAGGCTCATCCACCCTCCTCTGGGGAAGAAGTGGGAGGGCAAGGGGGCCTGTGCTTTAGGTGCTCAATGCTATGACCAGAGCAATGAAATAACACAAGGGTTTGCATTTGTAATTTTGGAGGTGCAAGACTAAAAAACTATGCCCTAAAGTGTAAGCTGGGTTAACAACCTATATTTTAACTCAAGAAGAAAAAATGACCACTGTCATTTTTGTGACTCCCTTTGCAAGCAAATCAAACCCTCCCCTGAGAATTTTTCACTCGTTTTTCATCTCATTTCAGACACATGCTTGATTATGGCAAACCCTTCAAGTGGGCAATGTGTGAACATGCAGGCTAGTGCATTTTAAGAAAACGCTGATCCTAATTTGCAAACTTAACATTTTAATCAGAGTATGTTTATGTCTATTACAAAAAGAAACACATTTGTTTAAAATATGATTCGAATGTTGAAAAAGATCAGTTTTCATCTCATGCCATTTCCAGAAACATTCCTATTTTGTAAAGAAAGGCACGTTGGCACTCCTAACCCCAAGACTAGAGAACCTTTCATGACTCAAGAACAAATCTCCACAGATCTTTGAAATTGTTCTACCTCTTCTCCAGGTAAGCCTCCACTTCCTACTTAACTCAAAGTAATTACTTGTTGGTCATGCTGATTTCATCAGTTTATAAGAGAGAAAGCTGAATCAACACTTCTCAGGTGGAAGGGACCATAGAGTCCCTTCCTGTCATGAAACTAATAAGAAATTGGGGCTGAGAGAGGGGGTGGACTCATCCAGGAGTGCATTAGTGTCAAGCCGGGGCAGAACCAGCCCTTTTGACTTCTACGCTAATGCGTATTTCCTGACACTGCATGAGATGATGAGTTGGGAGACATGTCACCAACCACTGTCCCCTTTTTGGTGAGCTCTCTTTAGGGATGTGGCTTATTTAGCAGAAAAGGGAAAACTCCCCTCAAAGGAGGTGGAGTGAATTGAGCAAAATCTAAACTAATCATGTCTGAGATAAGCATTGAGCTTCTTAGAACAGAGAAGTTCCTGAATGGTGACTACACAATATTTCCCTGTGCTTGGGAATAAGTATGGCTAGGCTTGCTGGGGGAGAATCACAGACGGACAGCAGGGGAGGTGAAGTGGCTTTCAGCTTGGGGACCTGCACAGCCTGCTGAAGGCTGAATTTACAGTGACGTGTTCTGGAAAGGGCAACTTAGGAGACATCATAGGCCTGGTACTTGGTTATGGTTGATGGTCTTCTGTTTTTCTCCTGGGACAGGTAATAGATGCGGTTGGCCTCTGGGTAGGTGACTTTGCTGAGCGGAAGCTTGTAGATGGCGGGGTTGTTGGTTGTCAGGAGCAGGAAGGTTAGCGCCGAGAGGCAGAAGGGCCAGGTGCAGGGCGGTAATCCAAACTGGGGGGAAAGAGAACACAAGAGAAGCCTTAGTGACATCAGATGCTTGTGCCTGTTTCATCAGCCCTCACCGAACACCCTCAGCCCTGGGTAGAGGAGGCGATGCTTCATGTCCTTGATAGGAATAATAATACTTAATTTATGACCAATATAAGTAAAAACATGCAGTGGCATCAGTCTTCAGTGTAAGAGGTGAGTAAACATGCTTCAGAATGCAGCCACTGAGACCCTATTGTAATATGCCTTTATGTAGGAGACATGTTTTGTTTTGGGTTATCGGGCCAGCCTATATCTCAAGGAGTTGTAGCCATTCCTGCCTTCTCCCATAGCCCCTGTGGAAGGAATGGCTTTGGCAGTTATTTTGTAGTTCAAGGCCTTTTTTCTTTAGTCACAGCTCACTCAAGTGCAGCTTGCCATAGGCAGATGTCCTGGGAATAGAACCCCTCTCCTGAGAATTTGAAATAAGAGGCACAGATACTGTCTGTAAGCCTGAGAATTCAGCGAGGAGAAAAGTCAAAGCATACCCCCTCATCCCCAAATTTAATTTTATTATAAGGAATCAAGACCTCAGGTAATACTATGGGGGTAACAATACTATCATATGTGTGTTCAAGATGGCACTGTTGCACTACCCTAGGGTTTCATTCATTCAGCATTCTTGAGCACCTACTCTATGCTGGGCACTGTAATAGGTATTAGAGAGAAAGAGAAGTATGTGACTGGGTCCCTGTTCTGAAGGAGCACACAAGCTGAAGGTGGAACAGGACTGAAGTGTTTTTGTCATCACAGTGCTGAATGTCACATGTAGCAGATGCATGCACAAACTTTGATGGGGCTCAGAGAAGGGACTTAGCCCATTGGGTGACCCAGGATGGTATCAGGGAAGACGAATTTCTATGCTTAGAAAATTTTCTTCCATACTAAGTCCAAACTGCCCAAGTTCACTAAGGAGGGATATAGATAGGTGTGAATAGAACACCCAACCCCCTCTTCACCTGCAGGACCAACAGGACTTTCCTGGTTGCCCATGTGAGATGTGCCCTTGAACCCTTATTCAAAGAGGGGGAGGCATTGGCTTCAGGCTGAGCCCTGAGCACTCTGAGCTGGGGCTTGGGACTCTCCTGTGTGAGGGGATCTGGCGCTGGCTATATGGTGCCTCCTGACCTCATATACCACCCTGCATTGGGGCTCAGAGAAGGGGTTCTCAGGCTGCTGTATGTGCCCACAGCCACCAGCTCTAGCATCTCTCAGGCTTGACTGAGGCTTAGCTCCTGTCTTTCCTGAACCTCCCCTCAGGACCACAACACCATGCTAGTTACTATGACCAAACAATTGGCCTATTAGCTAGTCAGGCAGATGATTTGTAAACATACAAAAATTAAATAATAAATATTTAAAACTAGTTCTAGAGGACGATAGAATCAGAGTTCTATAAGAGTTTGCTTTATAAGATAATGCTCCTGAAATTGTCCTTCTCTAAGGAGCTCAGCTGGCCCGCTGATGATGGGATCAGACTGGCCGACACTTGACATTTAAGCTTGCGAGGCCCAGGTCCTTTGGTCCAGCAGTGTAGTGTGATATGAGACAAGAGGAATGAATTAGGGAAAGCCTCCTGCAGGAGGGGTTTTGTGTGACTTTGGGGAGAAGAGAAAAGACCGGGAAGGGTGTGTGGCACATTCTCAGCTCACACGGACTCACCACAGACAACATGTTGGCCAGGGCAGCACCCAGGTAGGCTGCAAATAGCGCTGGAAAAGAATCAAGAAATAGGTAAGTGACGAATAGTGCCTCAAGCTCCACCCACACATTCTCTCCCCATACAGTGCATGCCACAAATGCTGTCCTGCACATGACAAAAATAAAATTCTGTTTCCATTGCCTGGCAGCTTAGAAAAGTGTTAAATTCCACGCAAATGCTGGCACCCCAAGGCAGCAGGTGAACTTCGTTAAAAAGGTCCAGCCTTGAGCTGTTACAGTTCTCTCGGGCGCCACCACCTTTCATTCCAGCAAAGGAACATTTAGCAGCATAAATCATAAAGGGAAATGTTACTATACAGCCAAGGTGAGTGAATCCCAGAACTCCCTGCAGGCGTATTTCATCACGAGTAATGAACGTAACATGGGCTTCCAGGGAGGAGTGGCATTCTGTAAACTTGAGGAAGTTATGCTAACCGCCTCATTGCCTAGGCCCTGCCTGGGGAGGGCACAGCAGGCTGGCCACTGGGAGGAGCCCGCTGGCCACTGGTGAGGTTCTGTGAAAGTGGCCCACGTAATTGGGCTTTGCTTTGGATCTTTAATTTATCAACTAAATGCAGCCCAGTAGTTCCTAGGATGTTAACCACAGAGTTACTGAGCTCCCAGTTGGCTACAATCCTGACCGCATCCTATAACGTGAGCATGATTTGAAGGTCCTAGGGTCAGTGTTTGGGTGCTTAAGGTTAATCACTGTATCAGATATAAATCGCCCGATTCCAAGTATAAAGATACATTTGCCCAACCGCTGCTCTGTTCATTAGGTTCAATCACTAGCCAGGAAAGTAGCACTCACAGGAGATAGACATGAACAACAACCAAACAAGTACCAGCTACAAAAATCTCTCCCCAAGTGACTGAAAACTGTGTTTATCAGAAAGAAATTTTAATGTATTCATCACCGAACAATCATTCAACAACAATTTTAAATAAAAACCTTCTATAAAGCAAACGATCATCCCATTTGTCTTTGAAGGATTGGCAGAATTTTCCCAGGGCAGTTTTTCCTGGCGGGGATAGGCCCAGCCACCTTTTTTGGTGGAAAGGGGGTTCGGGGCGGTACCTACCGCAGGCGATGGCCAGGAGGTGCGTCTGCCAGGTGATGACATAGAACATGCCCCCTATGGCGATGCAGGCCAGCGTGCTGTTGAAGCCACACAGGCCGAAGTAGATGGAGTCAAAGGGGGTTGCAATGGTGAGAGCTGCGAGAGAAGGCAGGCACCGTATGGGCGTGGCCTCTCCTGAGGCTCACCCCCAGCTCTGAACCCACCATGGTCCTCAAAACCCAGCCTACTGATCCTCTGTGGCATTTATAAGAAAAAACTTAGGACTTTATTCAGCGAAAAAACACCTGGCCAGAGAGCCATGTGAACATCCGTGGTGAAGCTGTTATGGTTAGAAGAGACCCTTTGAGTAAGAACTCTGAAATCTGAAGTCCAGAGATGGTCCTTCCCTGGCCACAGAGAGGATGATGTCTCCTTCTTCATTGATATCTAATGTTCTCTAATGGAGAACACATCCTTCTTATCTTCATTAAATAGAAGACGTAAAATATAAACATGCCTGAAAGAAATCCCTCCCGAACTTTAAATTTATACTAAGGAGTAAAAGACTAACATTTTGCTCTTGAGGGCAGCTTTTGCTCTCAGTACCATAGGGCACTGGCACCAAAATAGAAAAAAAAAAGATATAATAAAAGGAGGGAAAGTTTACAGAAATAAGCAGGTGGAAGCATTGAAGACACGTGTCCCCATTTTCTTTGGAGTTTGTCTCAGGATCCAACTTCTTTATGGCTCCTGAGAAGTGCTGACACTAACCTGCTAACATCCCCATGGTGGATCCAATGGCAGCGTGCAAGCAAATAAGAGGTGACGATATGAACAAGGCTATGAGGAAAATGCCTCCAGTCCAGGGATTATCGCAGCCGTACACTTGGCCAATTCCAACAGGGATGGCTCTCAAAAGCTGTGGGCACCACAGGCAAAGAGATAGCTTTAACCTTAGCTGGAAAAGATTTGGTGCCAAACCCTCCACATTAACATTTTGCAACAGGTTTCCGAGGTATTTTTATTCAAATAGGTTAACTCTAGGAAGAACACGAGCTTTATTGTTTTAATCTTGCATTCTCCGAACATTAGGGGTTAGGATGTAAATACTCCTGTTGGGAGTTTTAAATCCCTCCTCTGACATTGATCACCTGTTTCCCCAAAACTCAAGGCTCTAATGAGATGGTAAAAAAATACACATTTTCATCATGACCATAATCCATTCAATTGTCCAGGAAGTTAAGTTATTTCTAAGGAATAACCACCCGAAATTGAGGTCCCCCCACCCCGGAACTTTGGGGGTTTTAATGTATTTGTATAGAATTTCCTATTTTTTTTTCATTTCTCCAAAATTCCTACATAGTTTTTCCATTGAAAATGTGGCATAGAGCCCTAACAAGTTTGGTTCAGTGAATAGAGTGTCAGCCTGTGGACTAAAGGGTCCCAGGTTTGATTCCGGTCAAGGGCATGTGCCTTGGTTGCAAGCATATCCCCAGTGGGAGGTGTGCGGAGGCAGCTGATCAATGTTTCTCTCTCATCGATGTTTCTAACTCTCTATCCCTCTCCCTTCCTCTATGTAAAAAATCAATAAAATAGATTTTTAAAATGTGGCATGGAGAATGCAAAATATCTTAAATTAACCTTTTATAATATCATCTCCATATAGCATACCAATTAGAGTAATTTTGCCATCCAAAGACATCCGTGGGGTAAATACTATCAAAGAGAAGCCACAGGAGTGAATTGTGGCTCATGAAGGTGCACACATGCACCTGTGGCTCATGAAGGTGCACACACGCACATGCTCATGTACACACGCATGCATGCAGACACACACATCAACAAGGATGGGGCTGACATGAACATTTCTCTTCCCAAATAATGACACTTTTTGTGCACATGCTGTCTGCTATACCCTGCTGTTGCAGACTATGGAACACTAAGAGAAACTAGGCAACATTAGTTCTGAAAGTTCTTTCAACAAGGGCAAGTGGCTTTGTGGTTAGATGATGGATTGCCAGTAACGTAGTTCCTGAGTGAGCCCAGTCCGGGTGGCGGGTGGTGGTGGTGGTGGGAGCTGTTCAGTGTAACAAAAACTGGGGGGTTGTATGGTGGTGGTGGAGTGAGGGGAAACTCAGAGAAAATGTGTCCACTTAGATAAGGAGGCTTATATGCTCATTTCTCCAGGCTGATTTCGCTCTTGGTGTAGCCTCTTATTAATGATCTTGGCAGGCTTCCAGAGGCCAGAGTTATACACGGAATACTTGTCGAAGACGTGAAAAGCGATGCTCTGAGTGCATGTATTAATGGAGGAACACCTGTGCTTTCAAGTGTGAGTGCACCTCGGCCCCAGAGAGCACTTATGAGTGGAGGAGGCTGGGGCAGACCTGCCTGGGCCAGTAGATGGCGATGTGATGTGGACGGCTTCAATGATTCAATGAGACTGGATGAAAAAATGCACAACATGAGCAGGATGGAAACTGGGATACAGCCTCAAAGAGACTCTACAGACAGAAAGAAGAAAAGAGCCAAAACCATTTTGGCTCAGTGGATAGAGCGTCAGCCTGCAGACTGAAGGGTCCCAGGTTCGATTCCGGTCAAGGGCATGTACAGTGGTTGCGGGCACATCCCTGGTAAGGGGGTGTGCAGGAGGCAGCTGGTTGGTGTTTCTCTCTCATCGATGTTTCTAGCTCTCTATCCCTCTCCCTTCCTCTCTGTGGAAGATCAATAAAATATATTAAAAAAAAAAAAAAGAAGGAAAGAGCCTGGGTCCTGCAGACAGGAGGCCACACTTCTAGTTTTGCCTTTGCCCTTCACTAATTTGCAGTGTGACCTTAACCTTAGGCTGTGTCTCCACCTGGCCGCCTCTTCCTCTGTGGAACCAGCAGTGGCCTTCCTGGCTCTTAGTTAGAAAGAGAAAAGCACAGGATGGTGACTCATGACAAACTGTATGTAGAGTGCCTCGTGCTGTAGAATAGCATTTATGACAGGTGGATCTTTCTGATGTGCAAAACAAGTCAATATCACTTTAACATTGAGTTTGCTGTCTTCCACCTTCCACGATACCTACCAAAGGCACTTGGACCTCCGACCAGGTGATGTTGGGTACCGAGGAGGCAGGCTGCAGCAGGGTTGTGGGGAAGAAGAGGTTGTAGGGGCCTGTGGCCGCCAGGTACAGGGTCACCATGATGTTGAAGGGCAGTGTGAACACTGGGAGGTCCCACTTGCTGAAGATGGAGCCCAGGGCGCTGGAGAGGATGGGGCTGGTGGAAGAAGCACAGGAGATGCTGTTCAAGAAGCTCCTGGCCCTGACACTGGACCAAGCAGGAGTGGGTGCTCCCCGGGCCTTCCTGGGGAAAAGCACCAGCTCTGCATCTGACGGGCTCTGAGTGGCAATTTCCCAGCCTCTACCTCCCTGTGCCTGGCACAGCGGCAAGGTGATGCCCAGACTCAACTTGAGAAGGGGGCTTTCTGGGGGAAGTCTGGAGACAGGGAGTCACAGAACTTCCGTGAAAAGTCACACAGTTCTGTGTCCAGGCAGGAGGAGAGAGGGCAGGTTGGGGGAGTGATGGGGTAGGGAATAGGGAATGGCATTCTTTCCTTCAACAAATGCTTATTGAGCAGCTGAGAGCATGAGCCTCATGGGCAGAGTGCCTGTGGTTTTGAGAGGTGGAGGAGGAGCTGGGCCTGGTGCTCTCAGGGCCGGCCCTGGACATTGTGTAGGCCACTGGCCTTCTTCCTACACTGGGAGGTGGTCCCAGTTTGGTCAGGGGTCTCAAGGACAGGGGAAAGCCGGAGAGGCATGGGTGGCAGCAGGAGGAATGAGAAGATTTGCAGAAACTGATGGGACCCGTGTGGTGTGGCTCTTAACCTATGCTGCCTTTATTTAATTTCCCCAGGCTCTGGTAGGCAGGACCAGAAACCCTTTAGATCTTAAAAGAAGAAGAGGAAGGCATGGTAGGTAGGAGATGCCATCTGGAGGTCACCTAGCACAGCGCTGGCACCATATGGCATTAGTAATTATTACCAGTGGACGTTTCTGATGTGTGAGCTAAGGTGATGCCACCTTCAAAGCGAGCGTAGACACCGTCATGGCATTGGCGTAGAGATTGGCAGCCCTTGGTAAGCCCCATCAGCCTCGGAAGTGAACTTACCAAGCCATGGACATGATGATGACCGGGAGCAGGAGCCACCAGTAATAGTCGCCTCTGTCCGAGAACACTGCCATCAGCAGCCCCACCAGCACCCCGTTGTAGCCCTGCAGTCCAGCTGCGATGGCTGACCTGGGGGAGAAAGGGGGACTGGTGATTTGGGAGCTCCCCAAGGCCCATTGTAGGGGTGCTGCCTTCTCCAACTTCCTTCTCACTCAGAGTTTCCTCAACTGGGATTGACGGCACACACCTTCGAATAGATGCCCCTCCTCCCACTCCCCTAGACGGCGTGCAGCAGTTACAAAGTCATCAGGGGACAGCGGCTCCTGGTTACTAGTGTTCTTATTTTGAGGGATTTCCACAGTGAGGGGCCAAGAAGGTGGCAACGGTCCCTGCAGGATTGGCCCCTGGCCTCACGCTGACCCTGGGGCTCCAGGAACTCACTTGTCCTGGCTGAGGATGAGGGCGGTCAGGGTGGACATCACGGTGCCCAGGCAGCCTGAGATGGCCCACCAGGGGTTCTGCACAAAGAGCCCGAGGATGATGAGCATGCCGCTGAGGGGGTTGTTCACGAACATCACCTGGGACGTGCCCCGGAGCACCCAGTCCAGGAACTGGAAGACGGGGGATTTGTCTGGAATGGAAGAAGGCAGGGAGTCGGTCAATGCTCAGGAAGATGGTGACTTGGGAGCTCCCCAAGGCCCATGGCAAGCAGAGGGAGTGAGGGGCGCACCACACCCGAGGTGGGTTTGCAGGGAGCCTGCCCCCCTCCCCCCCCCCCCCCCCGCTGTCACCTGCCACAAAAGAGAGGAAACCAAGAAACCTAGAGCTCATTTGACTGCCCACACATATATAACACATTAATCAATAAAGAAATTTAAAAAAAGAAAATATTGCTAAAAAACAAATAAAAATATTTTTATTGATTTCAGAGAGGAAGGGAGAAGGAGAGAGAGATAGAAACATCAATAATAAGAAGACTCATTGATGGGCTGCCTCCCCCATATCCCACTCTGGGAATCAAGCCCACAATCTAGGCATGTGCCCTGACCGGGAATCGAACCACGACCTCCTGGTTCCTAGGTCAATGCTCAACCACTGAGTCATGCTGGCCCGGCAACAGTGGTGGCCTTTAGGTTGTTTTTCAAGTAGTGGGTACCTGAGCTTTCTGTGCCCTGTGGGAATGGCATGAGCTGGGAGCCAACAGTGAGGGGATGGGAAGGTGGCAACAATCCCTGCAAAGAGTGGCTGCTGACCTCACAATGACCCATCCTTTCAAGAAGATGGATCTGGAAAGAAAACTCCTGCTGCACAGGGGTCATCAAACCCATGGCCTGAGCCCTGGGGAGACTGCTATCGAGAACCTCTGGAAACAGTAGACACAGCTTTCCCAGGAGCCATCCACAGGCAGGCATGCCCTGGACTCCCTGGGCTAACATGCCTGGCTGCACGCATGGATGGGCTATGTGAGAGGTAATGCGTGCTCAGCAACAAAAGCCCGCACACCTACAGGTATTGCATTCACATCCCAAGAGACTGTGTCTGTTCTAACAGCGAAATGCCTGCCCTCGAAAGACAAACAGTTTAGTCTACAGAGAACCACAGCCAAGTGTTTCCTGGGGATGACTGGAGGGGACCTCTGAAAGGCAGGGTCAGGGGTCACTGTCACAGCAGCTTTACCTTTGAGCCCCTCTCCACACTCCTTCATCTCTCCGGTGACGTAACTGAGGGCGCTGCTGATCCTTTTCCCGCCGGCAGCCAGGTAACTCTGCAACCGGGAAGTCCTGGAGATGCTCGTGTCCACCTTGATCTCGGCGCTCTCCTCCATGGTGTCCAGGTCCTGCCCAGGGATGAGAGACAGGCAAAGGGCTCCCGCATCTGTGCTTCTCCCACCGAGAAGTGACATTGTGCTCGCTGGGGCCCAGGCTAAGCGTTTCATTTGGCATTCAGTGAGATTGCTGTCTAATCATCTCCGTGTTTCTGTAGCCTAGCATATCTTTTGTTCATGATGTCACCCCAGTTAATAGGAGCAACAACCTTGGAATCCAACAAGACAATATCTTTGTTCTCATTCTGTGCATGAGGGCTCAGGCATGGAGAGGTCTTCTTATTTGCAGATATCAAGGTCAAACAGCGGAATAGGGATTTAACCACAGATCTTTATATTCTTTAAAAAATAATTACTTCTACTATGCCACATGCTTTCCAGAAGAAATCTCTCTCCCCACTTACAGTGTTTCCCCGAAAATAAGACATCCTCCGAAAATAAGACCTACTTACAGGTTTCCTTCTGGGTGAAATATAAGGCATCCCCCGAAAATAAGGCCCCCCTAGGCTAAACCTGAGAGATTTGGTCCACTGATTCTGAAAGAAATGAAGTCACAAGAAATTCACCAGGAAGTTCAGGAATTGGATTGTTATGATGATGTTCCAGAAGATGATGACATGATTGTCATTGAATAAATGAGTAAATTCTTGATACTGTAGGATTCACAGTTTGTCTGGTTTGTGTCGACAACTACCGTACTACCGTACCATATTCAGGTAATAAATTTCCTTTATTTTCATTTAACAAAAAATGTGTACCGTATTCTTCTTCATGGAAAAATAAGACATCCCCCGAAAATAAGACCTAGCGCATCTTTGGGAGCAAAAATTAATATAAGACACTGTCTTATTTTCAGGGAAACAGGGTAGCATTAAAATGCAATGGCTTGTAAAATTAAGCATGCAGAGATTCTGTTTTTGAAAATGGGCTCTAGCTTGTTTCTGAAATGCTTAAATGCTGGGTTTAGAGGAAGATAGGGGTGGGTGTGGGTGGGGAGAGATCAACCAAAGAACTTGCATTCATAACCCATGGACAGACAATAGTGTGGTGAAGGCCTGGGGGAGGGGAGTGGGTGCTGGGTGGAGGGGGGGCAATGGAAAAAAAAGAAAGAAACATCCAAAATACATTCAACAATAAAGATAAATTAAAAAAATTCAAATAAAAGGAATATGAAACTTTATAAAGTAAACTGTGAAAAATGGACACTTTAATCCCAGGTAATTATGTTTCTAAAAATATGAATTTAAGAAAAGTTTGCCCAAGCAAGAGATGCCTTTCCCAGACCTCGGCTTCCTAACCTGTACAGGTCCTGTGACTGGGGGGCGCTGGCCCTCCTTCTCACCACTCATTACTTACCAGCAACTCGAGCGTGGGCTTCCGGTACTGATAGGGGAAAGGGTCTTTGGTTTGTCTGTCCTGGTGTTCACCTTTCCCAAACACTGCAGTTGGAAGGGAAAACATCATCCATTAGGACACCTCTACCCTGGCACTGAGCAGTGAGTTCTGTGGAGACCTCGCGTTGGAATACGTCTTTCCCATTCCATCAGAGGAAGCCCAGAACCGTGGCATCTTGCAGCTGGAAGCCCCATTCTTTTTATTTTACTGGCTATCAACCCATTTGGGGAAAAATGAATGTCCTCATGTAAACATTTCACAGGAATTAAGAGTCGAGGGATTCAACTGACCTTTAGTTAATTATCTCTGATTTAGCTCACCCCTTATATTTTTTAGGTGACTTGCCCATGATCCCCGAATCCAGGGTTCTTTCTCCTCTACCACATGGAAAACATGTAGGTGTGCAAAGAAAGGAACTCGGACGCTATTGCTCATACAGCATTAAGGCGCCTGAGCCATGCAAGGTCTGTGTGCATTTGCCTGTGACTCTTCCCCACTGGATGACCTTGGGCTGTTGGGTTCTCATTTTAACCAAAAATTCTGTGTATGTCTCAGAATTTTAGGTATTTTAGCAGCAACTGCTGGTTGAAATAAAAGTGATAGCCATGTCATTACATAAATTGACTTTGGCATGTCCTTATAATTCTAGAAAACTCTCGCAAAGTGGCTCTGAACATATTTTTCATTATTACTAGATCATTTACTTTTTAAGATGACCAGTGTGGGTAAGGTTTTATATATCATAAAAGAAGTTATGGCCCTTGGAAGTTTCAGTATTGGTGCTCTGGTTCCCTCTCGTGGTCAAGTGTGAAAATGTCAGGCTGAGCTCTGACCGCCTGGCATTTTCACACTGAATAGGCAGGTCCCAATCAGGATGCATTCATGAGTCCTCAGAGTGCTAATGCTAGAAAGAATGTACCAAGGGCGCTGTGTGCCCGCTCTTAAAGGAGCAGTGTCTGCAGATACCACTGAAGTTGCACTATGCAGCGGAAACAAGTTAATGTTTGGAAGCTTAGAAGGGGAGAGTGGAAAGCAAAGAGGATTCCTAAACTTTGAGGCCAGTGTGTGCGATATCCTGATGGACCCTCAGCTTCTGTCTGAAGCTCCCCTCTGCCTGCTGGCTCTTCAGAAATTGGGACCACGCTCCACCTCCCAGGCTCCTTTGCACTGCTCTTTGCTGGGCCCTCCCCAACCCCAGCCCAACACATCCTAGGAGGATGTTTGGAGGGAGCTTATTAACTTTTTTAAGTGAGCCATGCTCTCTTCCACACATGCCTACGGCCCCTGATAAACACAAACTCCTGAGCTAGAGGGCTCTTGGGGTATCTTGATGCCCTCTACTCCCTGTGCGGTGTTTTTCCGAAACACCCCAGGCCCATGTCTCTGGGTTGGCTACTTTAGGTGTAAAGGGATGAGGCTCACCTGGAGCAAAAAAGGCACTTCTGGGAAGTGTGTGAGGTTGTAAACAGGACAGTAATCTGGGAATGAGTTTTATCCCTTGGCAGCTGGGTACTCAGGGCAAGTCTGCTCTCCTCTCTGGGGTTTGAGGGCAGAATTAGATTGTTTTCCTACCTGGCTCTTCATGAGGCTGCTCCAACCTTGCAGCAGGTTGGGGAGACCCTCCACACCCCCCCCCGCCCCCCAACTCCTTCCTGTTTGCTGCAACATGTCATCAGCTTCTAAAGCCACATTTCTGGCTCCACCCCTGGCTCAGCTCTGGCTGCCGCCTGGACCCTGTCTTGGTCTTGGCCTGTGGGAGCTCCTCCTTCCCTGCCACTCTACCTGTTCCTTGGGCCCTAGCATCTCCACCCCTGCAGTGCTGAGACCAGATCATCCCTGCCTCCTGGGCTAGTGGTTGGGGATGTGGCGGCAACAGAATCTCATGGAGAGCTTTTAAAGGTCCTTCAGCCCACCCAGGTGGCTCCCAGTGAAATTATATTGGAGTTTTCCAGGATGGAATGCAGGTGACTCCAATGTCCAGCCAAGATTGAGACCTCCTGGCCTTGATCTACAGAGCCCACTGTCTGTTGAGTGTCCCACCCAGGGAGAGAGTGGGCACGGGACCCATGGCTGTGGTCAGAGGTCAGTTGTGATAGGCCAGGCCTGACCCTCACGGTTCTCTCCACCCTTCTGTGAGTAGGTCCTGACATCGTCCTCATTTTACAGATGGGTAAATCAGGGCCCAGGAGTGAGGGGAGGAAGTGCACACCTTTGCTCCTCCTCCGAATGGATGACCACTCGATGTGGAACACGCTCCTGGGCTTAGGGAGCACGGCCTCAGAGCCCTCATCGGCCTTGGGGCTCGTGATGACTGGCTGCTCCCCGCTGTTGCCTACCCAGGGGCAAAACAAGACAGGTCAGCATTTCACCTTGGCCAGCACCCAGTGAGAGCCAAGCAGACAGCGTGGGAAAATCACAGGCAGCAGCAGGAAAAGAAAGAGTGATGTGCGTGTGCTCGGAAGCTGCATGGTGGTTGCATCATGTCTGTGAAACATCCAGCTTCCCTACTTTCTCCCAAGAAAACTTCCACTCCTTTCCCCACAGGAACCAGTCCCCAGCCCCCTACCAGTGTCCCAAGACCATGAGCCAGTCTCTCAGTTCCCAACAAGGAATCCTCCATGACTCATTTAATGGGACCTTGGGCTCACTTAGGGGTGGGCCCTCGCTGACAGCCTTTTTCTACCCTTCAGCCAGCGCCCTGGCTGCCATCTGAGGTGGGGAGTCTATGTGGGGCACCCCTCAGTGCTGACTACACATCAGAATAATGTGAGTGCTTCAAAAATGCCTGGTCCTGCCAAACCGGTTTGACTCAGTGAATAGAGCATCGGCCTGCTGACTGAAGGGTCCCAGGTTCAATTCCAGTCAAGGGCATGTACCTTGGTTGCAGATATGTCCCCAGTAGGGGGTGTGCAAGAGGCAGCTGATCAATGTTTCTCTCTCATTGATGTTTCTAACTCTATATCCCTCTCTCTTCCTCTCTGTGAAAAATCAATAAAATATATTAAAAAAATAAAAAATAAATAAAAATGCCTGGTCCTGACCCCAGGCCCTTGCTCCTTGGTCTTCACATGCTAAGTGTCAGCTACCCAGACACACCCTGGGCAGAACAATATCTTGACCCTGCAGCATCACAGACTCAGAACTGCATGGAGCTTCAATATACTACCTCCTAGATCCTGAAAAATCAACTTGCCCATGTCACTGGTTCACCATGGCACAGCCACAAACTGCACCCAGGTCTCCTGACATCCACTGTTCCATAGGGGCTGCAGGAGGCCAGGCTCAGCTTTCATGCTTAGGCTCTGTGGGGCCCATATTAATATGAGTTCCCAGAACTGATGTCCTAGTCATAAAAGACAAAAACCAATGGCATCTCTCTTTGCTTTAAAAACAATTCTGTCCTTGTTTGGGATGAGTTGGAAGATGGCCCCAAGTATGGTCTGACACGGTGCTGGTTCTGGGTCTCAGGGGATGATACTGGACTGCCAGGGAGGGCAGCGGCCCCGCAAGTTGGACTAGCCAAGAGCTGAGAATGGAAGGTGGGAACAGATGCCACGAAGGAGGTGGGAGATAAATTAACAAATTTCCTGGAGCTGTGAAAAAACTTAAGGCCAAGGTGATAGCAACTTATTAGTACTGTTCCTTTTGGGACCATACAGCTGGGCCCAGGGACTGTGGCCACACCATGTCTCACCTGGTTGACTAGAGGGCCAGGGGTTGCTCTTCGGGGCCAGCTATGAGGGTGCCGTGGCATATGGTTTGGGAATCTCTGTCCTTGATGACCTTAGCAGCTGAGTGGCTCCTCGGCATGCCACCTGGTGTTAGAATTACTGCCCTCTCTACTCTAACAAGCCTTTTAGGTGTCCCAGGGCATGTAGCTTCACACTGGGCTGTTCAGGACCATTTCAAGGGCATGGTCCCTGCCCTCGAGGATTTCTGCCACTCATGTTTGAATAGGCAAGAGTCCAATGGTGCTTTCTGCCTATTGACTCTAAGAAGGAAAGAACAGCGATGAGCCACAATAATCTGTTTGTAAGCACTTTTTCTGGAGTCCTGCCCAGTAGGACTCACACCCCTGCCGACTTCTATGGTACAGAAAGTGTCAGCCATTCAAGTAGCAGGGGTAAAAGAGACTGAGGGGTAAAAGGAACTGTCAAATACAATGTGGAAGCTCAATGCAATGTCTTTGAGAGGACCAAACAATCTCAAAGCATCTATGACATCTTTCAGAGGAAGAAGAAATGAGTAGTTGATCCTACTGCAGGTCAATCTTTTACTCAAACAGGTCCATGCCCATCCACTGTCCACAAACTGTCTTTCTCAGGTGGATCGATGCTGTCCTTATATTACCTACAATGTTCCACATATGGAGCATCTGGAACCTACCATAAGGACCCATTTGTTATTCCTTCCCAGCTCCCTGGGTCTGCTATTCCTCCAGCCTACTGTTTGTGAACACACTCATACATCAAAAGGCGATTTCCCTACTATGCCGACATGACTCTTTTAGAAGTGACACATTATATATGATTTGATTTTTTTCTACATCCAATTCTACATGGTTATACTTTGGCCACAAGTTGGGCATGTTTCCCTATGTGGAAATTGAGCATTTCAGGGTGTGTGTGTGTGTGTGTGTGTGTGTGTGTGAGAGAGAGAGAGAGAGAGAGAGAGAGAGAGAGAGAGAGAGAGAGAGAGAGAGAGAGAGAGAGAGAGAGAGAGAGAGAAAGAAAGAAAGAGAGAGAGATGGATGCCTGTGGGTGGTAAATGGGATGATATCTTTTTTCTGTGAAGTTGTGTTTTCTGTGAATTTTCAAAGGTCATTCTATAAGCTAGCAGAGGCCTTGTTTGATAGAACTGGAAAGGTTTTGAGATGATCCATTCCAGCCCTCCCATTTTACAGATGGGGAAACTGAAGCCTAGAGAAGCTGAGTGACTTGCTGGAGTCCACACAGCTATTGTCTCACCTTCCAGTCCAAGGCTTATTTCCCTAGGCTTTCCTTCCTCTGAGGGATTTCTTTTTGGTCTGTCAGTTCAACCCTGGTTTTGGGGGATTCAAGAAAACCCCACAAGACTTCCTGCGCCTTCCTGCCAAATCTGAACTGGGAAGGGGGTTATGAGGGACATGGACAGAGTACAGGCAGAGGTCAGGAACACTTGGAGGTAAGTTATTTGGAAGTCCCAACATTTTAATTGGCCATTTTTTAAGGAGGTGAGGTATGAGTCAATGTAATCCTGAGATAAGCAAGACCTTATCCGCAGAGTAAATGCTTTAAGCTCTTTCTCTTCTTCCCCACACAGCTCACTAGATGCTCACTGGACTTGCCTAGCCTTTGTTTGCTTTTGCTTTGTTTTTGGCTCATGTCATGGAGAAGACATTAATAAGCATAAATGAATTGGTACCACCTTTGACCTCACGATACCTTATGACGATTTCATAAATGAGGTTAAAGAGTGCAACAGTCAGAGCAGGCTATCTGTGATTGGAGTAACACCTGATCTTCCTCCACAATGAGTGTGAACTCTCTCCCTCCTGTTCCCAACCCAGCCCACCCTCAGAACTGTCAGTCTCCCTGACTTTGATCTCTCTCATTTCAATCCATTCTATGCTTCAACTACTGGACCATGTCATTGTCATTCCCTTACTCAATAGTCGACATAGCTCCCTACTGCCAAGAGTATGACACTCACACACCTCTGCCTAGCATTCCAGATACTTCACAACATGACTAACTACATCATCCAGCTCTTCCATTTCCTTCCCCTCACACACCCTGACTTGGTCCTCTGGCCTTATCGTGGGCCCAGTATGTTTCCTTCCTCTTTTTGCCTAATTTATATCGACCCTTCAAGGACTGGTTTATGCTCTACTTCCTCCATGATGCCATTCTTGACTTACTTGGCCATGTGGATCATTCCATTCTTTGGCTTAACACTGCATTTGCAGAAGACTCTAGACTACATCCTTTGAAGCTAGGACCACAGTGAAGATTTATATTGATAGTTACCATGCACACAAAAAGTTAATAAATCCTTTCCAATCCAATTAACTACTTGGAATTATCAATCCTGGAGCAAGTGACCTGTGAGTCTGGGCACTGATAGAAGGAAACAGAGACCCACAGAGAAGTGGCCCCCTGAAGCCACATGTCAGTTAGCGGTGGAGCTAGGTTTTGACCTGGCGCTGATGCTTTACTCCTGCACTGCAGGTGTTTTCCAGATGGCTGAAGCCTTCCCAAATTATATAAACAGACTTACAACATTTTTAATTTTAAAAATATGAATTATTTCATATCCCAGAAGAAGAAACAAATAAAAAACACCACCCAAAACAAAACATTTGTGATACCCAATAAAAGCCCAGGGAAAGTTCTGGGCCATTTTACCCTGGCTTCTTCTTTTGGGGCAACATTTCCACCATCCCTCTCCTCACATCCTCTTCTCTACCACCTCTGCTCCCCATTATCTATGGCAAACACAGCTATTTGATCATAAGCACTTTCTTTATCTGTTTCAGTACAGCCTCAGAATTCTTCTCAACATAGACAATCAACCAATTAGTCAGCATTAGCACTTGATAGTAAACCTATTTCCCCCCCTCTAACCTTAAGAAAGATATGGATGCTGCACAAGTTTGAGAGGAGGGGTATGTCAAGAGTTGACAGCAGGCAGAGGCCTGGCTACGGGCACTTCCAAGCCTCACAGGTAGTCTTCACTCAGCAAGTTCACCAAGGCTTATATCCTTTGGTGCCAGTTTTGGAGGAGATCACATACCTGACAGGTATGAGATCACATATGTCCATTCTCTGATTTGAGAGCTTTAATTTCCTGGAATGTCTTTTCTTAAGGCACTGCTATCTGTCTACCAGAAAGATTGACTCTCTGTAGCTACTCAGAGTATATCTACAGTAACCTAAGATGGCTATGTAAGAGAGAGCCACTAAGAAAACAGGTTGTTAAACTGGGACATTAAGATATTTGTGGATACAGAGGTGGTCTCATTCTATAGGCATGCCTGTGGAAAGCATCAGGACCTGAGGAGAGAGGCTTAGATGCCTGGACCAGGTGCCATTGCCCTGGAAGCAGCAGGTAACAAGCTCTTAGGAGGGAGGTTTTCAAATCTACCCTATCAACACCCCATAGCTCACTCAACATGGTGATTCTCCAAGGACCATCCTGTCAGAGCCACGAGTTACAGAGTAGTGGAAAGGATGACAAATGATCCGAGGCTCACCCAGTGGGCAGGTGTGGTGGTAAGAGGACTCAAGGGCTAATGGATTCACTTAGTTCCACCACCAGGTGAGCAAGAAGAGCTCAGGGTTGTGAGTTAGGACAGCTGGACCTGTGTCCAGGCTCCTTTATGATCTGGACAGTTTCCTGGAGAAGCTGTGGTTTCCTCATCTATAAAATGAGGGGTTTGAATTATTATTATTATTATTATTATTATTATTATTATTATTTTAAAAGAGCTCTTCCACTTTGAAGCTTCCAGAATCTAAATTCAGTTTAGCATTCTTAGTAAAGATTCCTGTCTCAAAACTGGCGCCCCCCCCCCCCCCCAGATGCCAGAGCCCAACTGAAGAAAGGAACAGAAAAGGAATAGAAAAGTCCTGCTGCCTAGGGAGTCTCCCTGGTCCATTTCTCTCCCCCCATGACCTCTTACCTGGGCTCCTTTTGATGTCCTGCACAGGCTGGAGGAATCTAGACCATTGAGGTTAGGAAAGAAGCTTCTTTCTGATTGGGCGGTGTCTCTGGTCCTCAACTCCAGGTGTTGGACTTCTCCCTAAACCCAAACCCCTTTAATCCCTGGAGCCCTCCAGCCCATTCTCTTGATGACTTTCTGTAAATTCTCTTTGCATTTCCTAACCCTATGCCTGGCACATGCCTTCCAGTTGAGGAAGGGTACCATGGAGGACAAGGGAGAGAAAAGACAAATGCTCTCTCTGGCCTTCCTAACAAAGGATTATTTCCTAAACTCCCCAGGGAATCCCAGCTCCTGCTACCATGGTTCCCTGACCTGGTTTGATCAGGCAGGTTTCCTTTAAAGGGGCAGTGCCGGGGACTCGCTAGCAGTAGCTTTCATGTCCTCCTTCAGGCGTTATCATCAGCTACTCCTCTCATTAGAATTCTCGATCCAGTATTTGCCTTTAAAGCAATCATCTAAGAGTTGTCTCCTCAGGGGGCCAATTTGCTTTCTAACCTCAATAAACTCTCTCAGTTCCCCATACAGGCAGGCCACAGGCTGGGGAACAGTGTGCCACCAGCATCTTGATGGAAATTTCTGTTCAGCCCAACACTAGATGCTAACTTTCTGGTTCTGTGGAAAATTTCAGACCTTTCCTCCTTCTGACTTCTACTGACTGGTGTCCTGGGGAGTCACCATGGGACCCTCTCAGAATAAGAAGGGAATGACCTAACCCCACCTCCAGAAAGGATGCCGAGCTCTATATATTAGGGAAGCCAGCCCTCCCAAGTCCCATGAGGCTGTGGGATTTAGAAGGCTGGGGTTTGGGGAGGGGGCCCAATCAAAACATGTTTTGTTTGGCTTTGTGGTATGATAGGTCAAGCATTACCCTCCCTTCCCTTGGGCTTGTGTATCTTTCTCCTCTCCCCCTTCCCCGACTCTGTGACAGTGTGTGAGGTGGCCTACCCAAGCTCAGAAACAGAACCTGGCACTGCAGAAATTAGCTACACCTGAGTAGATAAAAACCCCACTGACGTCAAATCCCCTTAACCACTGTGCCAGGTGTTATGGAACTGCCAAAGAGGGGTCTTGATTTGATCACGGAGGGACCTTCAAAAAAAGCAAAGCAAACAAAGATGGGGGTGAGGTGGGGGAGAGGAACCTGGCAGGCCCCAAATTCCAGGAACAGGTGGGAGCTGACTGCAGACCTGTTTTCTGCACAGAGGTCCCTCCCTTGGTATTGCAAGTTCAGGGCCCATGGCTGTTTGCTGACCAGACTTTTTCCTATTCTCCAGATTTCTGGTCCCTTGGTTCAGCCTTGTATGCCCATCCCTTATCCTTTTGCACTGGCATCTCCTGAAATTCTTGTGGTTCCCTCACTCCAGCCCCCTAGGCATCTGCACCAGAAGCAACAGGGGATGCTACCCATGCACAACATGTAACCAGTTTGAAAATACAGGAAATGTATATTTCTGAAGAACTTCCATGCAGGGAGTTCACATGCCACTCTATGAGCCAAATGGAACTGTAGTGAATATCAGTCAAACACAATAGAAACAGGGTGCGGGCAACCAAATGCCCTCCTAGAAAGCAGAAGACCAAGATGGAATCTTGTTTCTGACAGGTCCTATCAAAGACTGGTGTACAATGGCCCAGAACTTTCCTTGGACTTTTATTGGTGTCACAAATGTAATGATACACAGGTGGGCTTTTGGGTTTTGTTTTGGCAACTTTTGTTCCTTCTTCTGGGATATAAAATAATTCATAATTAAGAAAAATTAACCAACAACTCCCCAAGATATCTGCCTATACCTACAGATTATTCCCTTGAGGCTCAGTTAATCACAATTCCCTTCAGAATGAAGTTTCCAATGCTCATGGCTCCCTTCAACTCTACATTTCCACATCTCAGAGGGAGGAGACTGCGTTGACCACCAGAGGCTAACCTTGGAGAGGTCCGATTCTTCCAGAGGAAGAGGCCAGAGTTTATGAGGAATAAATGCAAGCTGAGCTAAATGTTCTCTAGAGAGCTACTTCCTTTACTTCATCTTTTCCAGCAGCCTGTGCAGCTGTAGGAAAGGCTGAGGGCTCCTAATTATTGATTCACATTCTTTAAGAGGACTTTTCTGGTACTCTCCTCACTTCCCTCTTTGGGACATTGGAAGGACAGAAGGATTCCCTATGGATTTGTCTATCTTCTCAGAATGGCAAGAAGGAGGATAAGGCAGGCAAGTTAAAAAAATCTCACATAAAAAAATGAAGACCTTGCCCAGCTAGTGTGGCTCAGTGGTTGAATGTTGACCTATGAACCAGGAGGTCAGGGTTTGATTCCTGGTCAGGGCATGTGCCCAGGTTGTGGGCTCAACCCTAGCATTGATGTGTCTATCACGCTCTCCCTCACCCTTCCCCTTAGAAATTACTAAAAATATATTTAATAAAACACACACAAAGGCCTTTAAAATTGCCAAATGAGACTGAGGTTTATTGAGTAGAAATCATAGTCACCCTGAAACTACCAACCCCTAACTGGTTTTATGTTATAGCTGTCCCCAGGCCCTTGCAGCCTTATGACCCAAGAAAGCAAAGACTCTTACAGGAAGCACACAAAAAAAGAAAGCACATGGGTTTGATGTAGCACAGATATAGGCCAGGAAGATTGAGTATCTTGATGAGCAGATCTTAGAGGGTTGATCAGAAAAACCACTTGACAGAGGAGGGTGATTAGGAGGAGAAGGTGAAGGAGAGGCATAGCTGAGTGACATTGGTGCTTCACCTTGCATTCACACAAAAAACCACGGTAAGCATTTTGGTAAACTGACCCCATGACTAGGCAGTAAAGCCCTGGGACAAGCTGTAAAGGCAACAATGGTATATTTTGGGTACATTCCATCTCTATGTTCTTAACTTTTTACCACTTTAGTAATATCTCCTTCTCATTTCTCTGTAGGAACTCAGGGCCATGGAATCACTGAAACTTGGAGTTGGAAGAGAAAGTCTACAGTGGTTATCTGGTCTACCCCCACCAAAGAAAGCATCCCCAACAGGCCCCTAGTTCCTGGTCTGCACTACCAGAGCGAGGAACTCAGGGTTTCACAGGACAACTTCCAGTGTTAAAAAGCACCCCTCTCCACTGATTCAAAGTCTGCCTGCTTATCACTCCCTCCTTGTTCCATGTTCCAAAGTAACTTTGAGTAAGTTGACTTATTCTTCCACATGTGTTACCTCATACTGTAGACTCGCCATTTCTTCTTTTCTCTAAACCAAATACAGCACCTTCACTAGCATTCCTGATGAGCCAAAGGGGCTTCAGCAGAGCCTTCCTTGCCAAAGACTTTCATAAAATGTGCTACCCATTTTTTCCTTTGTACTCTCCTCTCCTTTTTCATTCAACCTATTCCCAGAAATCATTCCTTTAACCTAAGATGCAAATGATTGATCATGCTTACTGTGTTACCTTCCCAGAATTGTTTATATTTTAACACATTCAAATATAAAGGATGGCTGGGAATGTTTGGGCACAGGTAATGGCAAGATAGAAGACAGGAGGAGGACAGGCCCAGAAAGTTTCCGGGACCCTTAAAATCCTCCTTGATACTTATTCTGAGAAGAATACCAACCCAACAGATAAATTCACTCAAATAATGAAACTGGTGCTGTTAACTTATATGCCTCAGGCAATCTTTGGTATGATCTACATCTCCACCTCAGGTGAGACTACTCACCTGGCCAGGCAAATCCTCATAAAATGAATTCCTTGAAGGCAGGAACTGGTCTGAGTCTTTCCTGGTTTGTTGTCAAGTGGGGGCCTGAGTAACATATTAATAGTTCCTCATACAATGTCACCTGGGTGAATGAGTGAATGAGATCAGGCCACAAGTCAGAGTTTCTAGGGCCTGGTCTCATGCAAGTTGGCAAGTGTTCTTGAGCTACCAATACAGGGGCCTATTAGTCAGGGAATAAGGGTAACAGCATACATTTGGGGCCACGAGTTACCAGAAGCTGTATCTGATTTACAGAGCAAGAGGAGATAGACAACAACAAAAGAATAATAGAAACACACTTGGAGATTCAATTGTGACTCCCATCCCAAAGATACTGTAAAATGAAAAACATGAATATTGAACTAAAATATTCAACTTATCTGTTGAATTGAAGAAAAGACAGGCTACTGTTGGGGTCTGAGTCAGTGGTCTAGAAGATTAGGTGGAAGAAATATCTCAAAGTAGAGCAAAAATACAAATGGTAAACATTGTGAAGGAGATGAGCAACTTGGAGCAGAGACCAAGGAGAACTGAAAAATGGATAATAGGCATTCCAGAAATAGAAAAGGGAAGAGAGGGAGGAAAAGCACTAACCAGACAAAAGTTAGCTGAAGCTTTCTTGAGTTTGCAGCTTGAAAGGCAGTATTGATAGGAAAAGACTTAGGCTTAATGTCATAAAACCCCTGAACTCCAAAGATAAGGAGAAAATCTTACAACCTTCTAGAAAGAAAGAACAGGTTGTTTATAAAATGAAAGGATGATATTGACATTAGATTTCATATTTGTAACACTTGGCAGCCAGAAAATGAAGACATAACACCTCCAGACAACTGAGGGGAAAGGCTATAGCCCAGACACCCACTCCCAGCTGAAATGCCATTCACTTAGCAGGAGAAAGAAACTGTGGACATGCAAACAGTCAGAGAATGTGACACCTGTATTCTGTGATATATTATTTGAAGAAAATAAAAAAGAAGGGCTCCTAAACAGGTAATTAGTGAATAAGAACCAAGATTACAAAACAGAGGAAGGTGATGAGTAAACAGTGATAAAAGGTAGCATGCCCAATATAAATAGTAAACTCCAAAGGGACAATGAAACAATTCCTTTTTTTTTTTAAAGATAAATATTGCAAGGGGAAAATAAAAATGATCTCAGCAAAATCTAGAGGTGGAAAATACTGGAGAAGTAAGTGTGTTAGGGATGGGGACCTTGGGGAGGAGTGAAAGTAGTGCAAAGGTTTTCATCCCACAGGGTGAGCAAGGAGCATTGGCAAAACGGGGTAGCTTGTGTTTTTATAAAACTATTCATTTTATAAAAAATAAATAGTTTTATTTGGTGTCTTGCTTTTATATAACAACAGAGAAATATAATTTTGCTTATGAGCACTGGGAAAGAAGCAGTGACCACTAGTGGAATGGAAGAAATATAGAAGAGCTTCCAAATAAACAAAGGAAAGAAAAGAAAAAAAGATAGTAACATAATAGAATGTGCAAAAGAAGAAAAGTTAGGGAAACAGAAGCAGTAACAAAAAGTAAATAGTAAAAACAAAGTGGAATAAATAAAAGAAACATATTGATTATCACAATAAATATGAAGGGGTTGAATTATCCTACTAAAGTACAGATACACTTAGATCAGCTTAAATACAAAAAATTGCTCTATGTTATTTTTTAAGATATATAGTTAAAAGAAAATGATAATGCTTAAAACAAAGGTCTAAGAAAATTTTAGAAAGTAGGTGTGGCAACATTAATAAGCTGATAAGAGGTTAAAAGCACTAATGAGCATAAAAATGAGCAGTTGTAATAGTTAAAGATAAAAATCTATGAAGAATAAATGATAGACAATGGGCATCAAACAATATAGCTGCTACATATATGAGGCAAAGGTTTTACAAATACAAAAGAGTTTAGTAAGCTATATAATTATAGTTGAATTTTAATAAACCCATTTCAAAATTAAGATCCCATGGACAAAAAATAAATAAGCACATAGAATAATTGAATGATGCCATTAAAAATTCAATTTAATATGCCTTTCTTTCAAATAAAAATTTGCATTTTATATGTCCATAATTAATCAAGTAATTGGCTACAAAGAAAAATTCATAAAGTTTTAAAATAGAGATTTTACAGGCCATGTTCATTCTCTGTCTTTTTTTAATCCAATAAAACTAGGTATTGAAAGTTTAAAAGTATCAAAAAGATCCTAAATACTGAAAATTAAGAAACACATTCTTAGATAATCCTTGGATCAAAGAGAAATCAAAACTAAAATTACAAACTATTTAAAAACTGATTAAAGTAGAATATTTTATTTCAAATCCTATAGTACATAGCTAAAGGTGCACTCAGGGGAAAATCAATAGCCTTAAATGCCTTTGTCATTAAAGGAAAAATATTTAAAATGAAGAAACTTTATATCAATTTTAAAACACTTGAAAAAAAAGAACATTTAAACAAAACACCAGAAAATAGGGGGGAAAATCAATAAAATAAAGAACAAACCACAACAAGTAGAAATAACAAATTAATTCCAAACTGCTTCTTTGTCAAAGCCAAAATGGGTGAATCTCTCGCAAACTTGATTAAGGAAAAGAGAGAGCAAAATCACATAAAATTAGAAATTACAAAGGAGATAAAGCCACAGATACACAAGAGATTGAATTATTGTAAAAACTTTATGAGTAACTCTATGGTGTCAAAAATTTAAAACTAAAGAAAATAGATTATTTTCCAGCAAACAAACTCTCAAGTTTGACCAAGAAGTTGAAAACTTGACTATGTCAGTTATCATAAAAGTGATTAGAAAGATGATTCAAGATCAAATGATTTAAAAATACAGCAGGACAATGCTGTTCCACGATGACAATAAAACTCCACCATGTAGCAGAGAAGATGAAAATGGGAGGAGGAGATGGTGAGGCTAGAGGGAGAGGAGATGATAAGATCTGGGGAGAGGACAGGGGAAAGGGGTGTGCATGATAGAAAAGGAGATATTTAAGACAGTGTTTCCTTTAAATTCCCCTTCTCCCTAGCCCCACACTTATATTCCTTCTCTCTCTAATGACTGCTTATTAATGTTCAGCCACAAATACTTATGTTCAGTTTTCCAAAAGCTCCTTCTGCTATTTGGGGTGATAGTAGACTATATCAGTGGCCTGCCCCCTTGCAACCTCATGCTGGTGGTGAGAATCTGTAAGTTCAGGGTTCCTGCCTCTACTCATTCAGGGTGTCGGTGAGATAGGGAAGTGTTGGTGAAGGTGGGGCAAGGTCACTCCAGGGAGCTCTCCTGACCCATGAGACTCTTTGGGCTACTTCAGAGGACATCTGGGCATCTGTCCGTGGCCTGTACACAGTGTTACCTGCACTGGGCAGACTTCTCAGAGGCCTGGGGATTTTTACTTCTGCTCAAACTAGCAGATAATGTTTATTTTTATTTTTATTTTTTATTTCTACATAAATATCTTGCCATTTTGGTCACAGTGTATTATAGACTTTCTGGAGCCCTGTGGTTTTTCCAGACTTGCTGGGGATATTTTTTCCCTTTTTCTGACTAACTTAGCTTTTATCCATTTGTCTTCAAATGAGTTTGGCATCTTGTAAAATAGTTAAACTCTTCATTCCTGGGTAGAAGAGGGTTGGGGGTTGTTAAAGTGGAAACTTGGGAGGAAAAAACCCTCACAAGACCTAGATCCCTGTGATCAAAGTGGTACCTCCTAAAAGACAAACTATGAAGTGGGGAGGGAAGAGAAGAGAGGGAAGGAGATAAAGTTACTCTAGTGAGCTGAAAGAATTTTCATATCCAACTAGTTTTCCTCTCCTGGAAATCCAATAAAAGATGTTTCAGTTCTTGGGTGGAGCTTCTCAAGGGCTTAATGGAGAAAAGAGGCAATTTCCTAGGGCAATTAGCGGGGTACCTCTGATTCTGTTATCTCTTGTAAGAATACCTTGGGGTCTCCCTTCCATTTTGGGTAACTGTGCCCTGGCTAGAAGCCTGGCTGGGAATTGAAGCCCGAGCTTCCTATAGAAGCCTCTGCATCACAAGATGAGGGATTATGTGGCCTTCACACTCCCTTCCAACCCTGAGCTTCTATGAGCCTCCCTGCTTTTGCTGCTGGAAGCTCCTGGGCTTCTGAAGGGTCATGTTTTTTTTTTTCTTCCTTATACAGTGGTGAGCTCGCTGGCAGAGGGGGGAACAGGGTGAGGAAGTGGAGGACAGTGAGCCTTAGGAGTGGTTCCCAGACATCTGTGTGGAAGGATGTACGGTTAAACCTGTACCCGTTGGTACCCATCACTGTGTCTGTCATTCTCTGAGAGCCTCAGGTTGCATCTTCCCGAGTCTGGTCATACTAATCTCACTTTCTGTTGTTCATCTCCAACCACTTTTAATCTCTCTACTTCCTAAGAATTTTCACACCATCACCTGGCAGGTACATGCCTGTGGTATAGAACCTGGTGGTTTCCTTTCGGCCTGCTGATTGCCCAACCATGCCTGACCATTGTTATGTTGGCTATGTGTAGCAGGCACTGACATACTACTGTTTGGAGGCCACATCTAGCTTTCTGTCTGTTTGATAAAGTCTTATTTGAACTCAACCACACCCATTCATTTATATACCATCCCAGGCTACTTTTCACTATAATGATAGAGTTGAGTATTTGCAAAAGAGACTATGGCCTTCAGAGCCAAAAATATTTACTATTTGACCCTTTCCAGAAAAAAGTTTGTCAACTCCTGATCTATATACAACTAAAGACTAAACTCAAGCTAGTTACTGTATTAATTGGGCAGCCAAATTATAAAATTCATAAATAACAGTTTATCTAAAGTCAAGGCTAACCATTGAAATATCAGATCTTAAAGAGCCTCCAATACCCATAAGCAAATAAAAAAATGGAATAAACTTTCCCAGCTATTCACAAATGAGCTCAGGTATTTTCCTCAACTGAAATTTCTGCCCAAAGTTGCTAATTTGAGTTACACAGAGAAATGCTTATCCTTCATAAAAAAGTCACATGTAAGATTCTAATTAATTAATTCCTTCCTATGGAATATCACCTTGCCCTTTACTCTGACCACTAAACATTTGAAACTCCATATTTAGACACTTCCAGTGCCCTCATTGTCCCTATTTTGATTTTAAAATGTTATCTGTGTAAGGTTTTATGTAAAGCTGAATGTGCCCATCAGCCACTAGCTCTGTGTACTATGGTGCCTTCAATTCTTTGCATGTGTCTCCTGAATTTTCATTCACTCTGTGTCTGCCTAGGAACCACTCATTAAGATAAATTTCACAGCATCTATTATTTAGTTAAACATGCCAACAAAATTATCTCTTAATCACCTTCCCCAAATACTAAATACAAACAAATAATGTTCTTGTTTTAAGTCAATGACTTTGAAAACATGTGCCTTGCTTCTAACTCTAGTAAGCTTGTTACTAACTTCCTCTAATGTTACATGATGGATAGCTGTGGCAATTTGGTCAGAGAGAAAACCAGCATCAGGAAAGAGAGTTGTTGGTGTGTTTGGTTCTGCACAGGTGCAAGAGAGGCAAAGAAAGCAGGTGCTATCTCGATTGACACAGAATCGAGACCACAGGGAGCAGAACAAGGTTCAGGCAAAAAGCATTTCTGCCTGGAACTTGGCTAGTCACCGCTGGGGGACTTCTCTTCTTCAGTGGTTTTCAAGGTCAGATAATAGATGCGGTTGGCCTCTGGGTAGGTGACCTTGCTGAGGGGCAGCTTGTAGATGGCAGGGTTGTTGGTTGTCAGGAGCATGAAGATGAGGGCGGAGAGGCAGAAGGCCCAGGTGCCTGGTGGTACACCAACCTGGAAGCAAAAGCACTGGTGTCTGAAAATGTTCCTAGATCCTGGGGGAGAAGGGTGTGGTAGGGGTTGAGATTAGGACATCTCCCCTAGTGACAGCATTGGTTTCTGGAGTCATAAGGACAGAGGAGTTGGTTTATGAATTTGAGGTGTTGTCACCTTTGGACACAAACAGAGTCTTTTAATGATGGAGCTGAAAATTGGCCTTGAAATGATGGCCTCCAACATCTAGCCAAACACAAGTACTTTCTGTGCATCCTTGTTCTCCACTGTTGGTTGCATCACATACACACACACACACACACACACACACACACACACACACACACCATGCACATTTCAGAGGCAACTGTACCCAGTTGCCAGCACTTCTCAGGACAAACTCTAGATAAACCTTGACAAAGACATTGTGCAGAGTATTGGCTACTATAACTCACTCAGAATGCTTCCTTAAGAGTCCAAACATCCTGAAGCACTGGTTAGGGAAGAGCACAGTGTTCTGGAGAGTATGAACTTACCACTGCCATTATGTTGGAGAGAGCTGCTCCCATGTATGCACAGAACAGGGCTGCAGAGGAATAAGGATCATCTAGTCAGCTCCCAGGGCCCACCCCTAACCCTCTTCAAGAGCAGGGATCTCAGCCTGTCTCCAGCAGCCTCAGTGTCTACACCACATATTGACATATGGCCCATCTCCCACCAGACTGTGCATTATCTGAGGGCAGAGGGTAAGGTTTACATATCCTTTTATCCCCTCCCATTTCCATCGTGGCCTTGCATAGTGTCAGGGGTCACTAAGCATCTTTTGCTTGTTCACACTGACTTTGAGATGGTCCAGCATAGGCCTGAATGATTACTTGTCTGTGGGGTGAGTGGTCAGACTATATGAGCTCCAGATAAGGCCCCTCCTGTCCAAGACTCTGAGAAACCATGATGTCATTGGACCCTCACCAAGTCCCATCAGAGTTGGACCTTATTGGGTCTCTGAGCTCATCCCTAGGAGCCAGGCATCTGGGTTCTACCATAGGATGTGGCCTCCTAGGATAGTTAAGGGAGATCTTCCATACTCCTGGTGCTTCTGGATAAACTCCTTCTTTCCCTACCCCTTTGATCTCTCTATTTCTCTGTCTAGAATACCTTCTCCCCTCTGCCTGTCCAGATCCCACCCTCTCTCTGAAGCCTCCTCAGAAGGTTCTAGCCACAGGAACCTGCACTTTTTTGAAGGCCAAAGGCAGTTCCAATCTGACCTTCAAAATACCCGGTGCTTTTGACTTAACAAATATTTATGGAGGTCACTGTCTCTATGCCCATCCTTGTGCCACGCTGAGAGGAATACAAGGGACATGGAAGTCATTTAGCATTTCCACACTAAAGTGGGATAAAACAAAAGAAAAACTCTCCTGGATGCTATTCTGCTCTGTCTCTAGTTTTGCTTATTAAAAGCCTGCTGTTTCCAGAGAATGTAAGCAAACCAGGGCAGAAAGGATGATGAAAAGATGGGACTGGGTTTTGAATCCTGTTTTTGCCATTAATAGCTGAGTTCTAGGTTCATTAATCCCTCTGAGTCTCATTTCTTCATCTGTAAAATGGGTTCACAATCTATGCCTGGAAGTGATCCTGGGCGGATTAGGAGGGTTCATATTGTATGTTTATATGGCACAGAGTGTGGTGCTGGATGCAGATATAATGATTGTGCTCAATATCTCCTTGGACATAGCATTCTGTCTTTACTCTTACACATTCAAGCTTCCATAGAGCTATATTATATTTTTTCTTAGGTCTTGATGCTCCCAAGTACACCATCTCATTAGATCTTCCCAACAATCTTTTAGACATCACAACCTTAATAACTGTGCAATGGCTCCTCTTTTGCTAGACCATCTCTTCATGACACTACTGTGTCTTCTATGCCTTGCCTGAGGCCTGGAACTTAGTGGTGCCCTACAAATCATTGTTGAATTAAGAGTCATTGAGAGTAGGAATGCACTATGTGATGGAAGAGGCACCTCAAGTCGCCCAGCTGTGAAAGACCCAAGCCACTGGTCCTTCTATGAATTTGGAGACTTCTGATTAGTGGTCACCATGGGTTTCATCACCAAAGATGGGTTTGGGGTTAGGGGAATAGAGTGACTTGGTTGTCAGCTTTCCCAAATACTCACCGCAGACAAGGGCCAGCAGGTGGGTCTGCCAGGTGAGGGCGTAGAACATGCCCCCGATGGCGATGCAGGCGAGGACACAGTTGTAACTCCAGAGGCCCATGTAGATCATCTCAAAGGGCGTGGCCACTGTCAGGGCTGTGGGACAAGGAATGGTGTTTCTGGCTGGTTCTGAGTCACAGCACAAAGGCATCTTGTGGCTGGTGCTGGGACCCAGGGTGGCCTCATTCCAGCAGTTCCCCCTGACACCTGCTATAGCTACCCATCAACAGAGCCTCTACAGATGGTGTCTGGTCTCTGGAAACTAGTAATAGGAAGAGAGCAGTAGTTTCCAAGCTGTTTTTCAAAGATTTTACACATATGTATGGCTACTTCCAGGGGTAAGGAGAAGGGAGGAGGGCAAGGCCATAGGACTCTAGCCTTCTCTTTGGCCAGAGAAGCTACTTTTTTAGTAAGAAAGATTTCAGTTGAAAACTTTCTGCTTCAAATGGTTGAGAAAAAACATGAATGTGCATACAGACATATGGAGATGGAGAAATGATACAGCAAAATGGGTGAGATGTGTACAATCAGTGAATCTGGGTAAATGATTATGGGTGTTACTTTCATTTTAGATAAGTTTGAAATTTTTTTTTCCAGATAGCTTTATAAAAATTTCTGCTTCTAAGACATTTTTTTTGTGTGCAAAATATTGGAATGAGTCAATAGGTTCCTATTCTCAATGCCCCGAACTCTAATTTCTGACACTTGTCCACACATACACACATACATATATTAAATTATATTTTCAAGTGGCAATACAATTTTTGAGAATATTTTTTCTTTTAGATTATTCAAAATTTCAAAGTGTTGGATCACTGATGCCACTGCCTATCAGGTTCTGCTTCTACCCCTTAGCTCCTAGGGGCTCAGTCTGCAAGCCTACTGGTCTTCGTTCCCCTTGTATCTCTCCATGTGTCCTGCTACTGCAATCTGCTCCCTTAGGAGCGTCAAAAAATGAAGAAGTAACTTGATAGTGTTTACAAACTCCAGTGAGGATAGCAAGTCTAGAATATTTGTTATGTGTGTGTGAGAATGACCGTGGGAAAACGATCTCTGCAGAGAGGGGTGCTGTCCTACCTGCTAGCATCCCCACGATGGAGCCGATGGCTGCATGCAAGCAGATGAGTGGTGAGCAGATGAACAGAGCCACTAGGAACACGCCACCTGTCCAGGGATTGTCGCAGCCGTACACCTGGCCGACCCCGATGGGGATGGCTTGTAGCAGCTGCAAAGTAAATAGAATCCAGGTCATTGGAGTGTGGGTTGGTCATGCAAAGACCGGACTTGGGGCCAGGACTGAGCCATTCCTGTGGGGTGGGTGGGTAATGGGGCTGAACGGGAGTATGGCTGTGTCCTCCAGTGTGTGAGAAAAGATGGGAGGGTGTGACCTGGAACAAATAGCTCCTCACTTCACCACCTTGCAGGCATCTGAGCATTGCTCATGCAAAGCCAAGCAGGAGCTGGGCAGGGTGTTTCTGAGGTACACATGGCTTCCACTTTTAGGAAACCTCTTCTCTAGACTACCATTGGGGATTTCAGTGAACTACGGGAAATCCTAGAAATACTCCAGGAATATTATGACCATTCAAAGCCATTTTGATGGATGATTGGTCCAAAGGTCACTAAGCATATTGGTGGCCAAGGCCAAGGTACAACCTCTGAACTTGACCCCTAGTCTCTTTGGTGGCTGCTGCACATTCAGTGTTAGCCTGAGGACTAGGAGGCCCTAGGGAAGGAGGAGCACTCAGCATTGAAGAAAGTAATGGGCTTTGGACAACAGCACAAAGCCCAACCGTCCCTGAGCTGAGCATCATTTGGCGATGTTGGAATTGAAGATGATTAACTGGCAGTGACGTCAGATGGTCTTTTTCCGCTCAAGCTGAATCACCCATGTTCTGGCTGTGTTTTGAGGGCAACAAGGAAGGGAAGGGATTGGCAGGGTAGGGAGAGCCCTGGCCTGAGGCTTCATGGCTTCAGCTTTCAGGGGGGCTCTGTACAATGTTGTGTGACCATGGGCATGTCACCTCCTCACTTAGACTCTGGTGCCCTCCTCTCTAATGAAGAGGCTGGCCCAGTAGATGATATTCCAGCTTTAAAATCCTGCAATATCTTTTTTTCCACTACCAGGTCATGTGACCCTTTTGAGGACAGTGCTCCCTTGTAGCAGGGTACTTAATAGGTACTTAATAACAATGTATTGAATAGCTTAGTGGTTTTTAAGCTTCGTATAAACAGGAACCACCTAAATATCTTTACAAACAATGTTGATGTCTAGCTCCTCCCAGACTTTCTGATTTAACTGGTATGGAGCACGACCGGGCCTCAGGGGTTTTTGGATATGCAAAGGGGTTTGGGGACCAATGGGTTAGTTATTGACAATCTATTGTAGATGTTGGGAGTTCATTGTCTTTCTTCCATTGGTGAAATTTTGTACTTTTTTTCCCCCACAACTTGATTGTATTCTGAATTTAGTATGATTTTTTTTTTTTCTTGAGGAGTCTTTGAGAGTTTTTAGGAGTTGTCCACCCTTGTCTCCAAAGTGGTGGCCTTTTAATAACCAAGTACTGTCTCGGCTAGACCCTACAGACTTGTGCAAGGAATGACAGGATAAGGGCTCTGTGTTATTTAAAGGAACCTGAAACACTTTGTGCCAGTCCAGGGAACTCAGCTTAAATGGGGGAACAGGCTGGAAAGCTACTCAATAAATATTCCACTACTTCCTGAAGTCTGAGGAATGCTGAGGGGAATTGGGCTCCCACCTTCTATCTGGGAACACAGATTTTAAGCCCAAGCGGCCAAGAATGAGAGGAATGAGGAAACAAGTTGACTTGGAAAGGAGCCTCTATAAGGACCTGATGAACTATGGCCCCAGGAGGCCAGCCCTCCCCTCCCTGCTGCTTTTCAGGCCACAGCTGAAACCCTGGTGTGAGGGAAAGTCAGGTGTGTGGTGGAAATTTACTGAGCGCCAGGCTCCTCATACTCTAGATAATCCTCATGTAACAACAACATGCCTGTTCAACTAAAAGGAAGTCACTCCTCTCATTGTTTTAACGAGAAAGAGGGAAATGGCACTGAGTCTTCAAATCAGCTATGGATGGTGTAGAAGAGAAGCCTGTTGTCAGAGTGATGGTTGGGTAGGAAGCTCAGAGAGTGTGCTTGGGTTTCAGAGTATGTGGGTTTGGGTTCTACCATTTCCTAACTGTTTATTTTGAAGGTGAACAAGAGGCATCTCTTCTCTGTGGCCCTTTCCAATCTGGACCCCTCAATGCTGGATTGTACAGTCACACAATACAGGGTGGGTGGGGCCTTTCTCTCTGGCAATGCCACATGTCACTGCAGCTCATGCTTCATGGATAGGGCACAGATAAGGTCTTCAATAAAGTTTTTTTTTTTGTGTGTGTGTGTGTTCTGTTAATCCTCACCTGAGGATTTTCCACTAATTTTTAGAGAGGATGGAAGCGAGGAGAAGGAGGAGGAGAAAACAGAGAGAAAGAGAGAGAGAGAGAGAGAGAGAGAGAGAGAGAGAGAGAGAGAGAGAGAGAGAGAGAGAGAGAGATATTGATTGGTTGCTTCTCGTAAGTGCCCTGACCAGGGCTGGGGATCAAGCCTGTAACTGAGGTACATGCCCTTGACAGTAATTGAACCTGGGAACTTTCAGTCTGTGGGCTCTCTATCTACTGAGCCAAACCAGCTAGGGCTTCAACAAAGGTTTGTTGAAAGACCCTATGAAGGTGGCAGTGATCTTTTCCCGTCCTTTTCTCCACCAAACCCGTTATGTGAGGGAGGGGCATGTAGAGAAACAGAGAGCCCGGGGAATGCCCGAACCAGTTAGAGAGAAGGTCTACAGTGGAATCAGGGGGTCCAAATTCATCTGCCACAGGGTAACTTACCAAGGGCACTTCGATCTCCGTCCAGGTGATGTTGGGCACCGAAGACACAGGCTCCACTAGTGTCGTGGGGAAGAAGAGGTTGTAGTGGCCTGTGGCCGCCAGGTATAGGGTCACCGCGATGTTGAAGGGCAGTGTAAAAACTGGGAGGTCCCACTTGCTGAAGATGGAGTTCAAGGCACTAGAAAGAACTGGACTGAAGATGGAAGAAGCAAAGAGTTAATCACTGTAGTCATTCTTAGGGCTATACCATCTCCTCAGCTCTGGCCGCTGTGCTGTTTACTGTCCCCTGATACGGTCCTTCCTGCTCTCTTGAGACTCAAGCAGCCCAGTGACTTGTGATTGGGAACAGGTACTCAATTTTAGGCTGCACCTTTAAGACAAACAATTTAAAAGTAATATAAACCTGTCTTGAATAGAAAACTTTATAGAATACTTTAAATATTTCTTTGTTAGTTAAACCAAGAAAGTGAAACAAAATGTAATTCTTACAAAATGTTATGTATTGTCTTTGGCTCATCAAGATGTGCAATTGCAACTCTGCTGAGCTGTGATAATGTTTTAGGAGTCTGGCCTCTGGGAGGAGGCTGTCATGCACATAGATAACACACAGTATTGGATTAAGTTCAAATACTTGGAGCTACTCTGGGGACCACCATGTGAAAATGACACCTTGAGTTTGTGTTTCCTCTCTTCTTGGCGTTTTCCTTGGAAAGAACACAAATTTTGGAGAAAGAAAGAGCTGAGTGCAAATGCTACCTAGAGGCTGAGTGAGCAACATTAGGTAATTCATCTTCTTTAGCTTTAGTTTCCTCTGTAGGGACCGGATACCCTGGACTCCTAACACCCTCCATCTTCCAATCTCTGTGAGTTCAGGACAAAACATGAAATCATAGGAGCCAGATGAATGGTCTACTTTTAATTGATAACTGTGAAGCCCAATGGGCATTTAAAACTGCCTGAAAACCCTGTTCACATCCCTAGCCAATTAATTCTCCAGCTTGCTGAGAGAAGTGTTTCACATCTTATCTTATCACGTCTGATTTCCTTTAGTTTCAGCTAACCACCTTGCTTTACTTCATTAAGAAAATAGAAATGACAAGATGAGAAATGCTTCATTTCCCCACCGAAAGATCCACATTCAACTGCCCTGTGTCCACATTCTCCTCTCTTGCTGCCTTTTTTGTATAATGGACATGTTCCTGTTCCTTTATCAGGCAAATGCTTTCCCCTGTACCTAGGGAACCAATCTATCTAAAAGATGTCTGGGTTGCCATGACACTGTACATCCTCAGTTTTCTTCCTGTTTCTCCAGCAGTTCCTTCACAACTCTCTGTCAGTTGTTCTTCCTCTCTTTTGCCAATTTCTAAATATTAGATCATATGACTCTCTCTCTCTCTCTCTCTCTCTCTCTCTCTCTCTCTCTCTCTCTCTCTCTCATCTTCTCTTTCTGGGTAATATCTTTAGTTCCATGGACAAAAATATCTTCTATCTGCCTCTAAGTTCCAAATCTTGACTATATCACTAAGTTCCAGATTTGCATATCCAGTGACCTACTCAATACCTCTAATTTGGAAGTTTAAAGTTCCATGTCTAAACAGATCCCTCAATTTTCATCCTGTCTCCAACTACCAACCTGTTCTTAGTCTTCTCCTTCAAACCAGGTGCTCAGGAAAGTTATAGGAGTATCTGAGTCAGCCCCCACAAACCCCATACCCCACAGCCTCTCAAGAAGTCCTATTATTGCTTCTACTTTCCTTAAAATATACCCAAGCCCAACCACTTCTCACCATCTCCCATATACCATCCTATTCTAGACTGTCCTCATCTTTTGTGGGTTATTGTAGCAAACAACTCACTATGCCTTCAGTATTCACTCTGTCCAGTTGAAATCCATCCTCCACACTGAAAGAAGAGGTATTTGCTTAAATTTAAACCATATTGCACCACTCTCTGCTTAAACCCTTTGACTGCTTCCCATCACAGTTGTAATGAAAATCCAAAGGCCTATTGATCTATAAGGCATATAGGGTCTGGCCCTCATCTACTTCTGCCTCACCTTCTGATCCCCTCCATTCTGGGTTTCAGCCTGACTGGTTTTGTTTCTTGAATACATCACATGACTCCAGTTGGGGTCTTTGTCCATGTGCTGCTTCTGCCTGCAGCATCGTTCACCCAAATCTGCAGATGTCAGCACCTTCTTGTCATTAAGGTCAAACACCTCTCTGCACAGTGGCATCATGACATCCACATCTGGACTCATTCTCTGTTGCATTTGTCCCATCTTGTTTTCCTAAAGTACTTATCACACATTTAAATGACCTTTTTAATTCACCTGTTCATGTGTTTATTTCTATCTTTACCAAGAAAAATGTAAGGTCTAAGAAGATGGAGACCTTCTCTTGTTCACAATGGTCCCTAACACCTAGAATAGTCCATGCATATAGCAGACACCCAGCAAACATTAGCTGAATAAACCTGGAAAATGACACTGCTAATACCTATGCTGTGGATTGGCTTTTAAGGACTCTGAGATAAGTGAACAACTATAGTAGTTGCACACAGCTCAACCAAATTGCCACCCAGTGTGATGTGGCTGAGGAACTGTGCCAAGGGGCTTAATCTATGTAGTTATAAACCAAATGTATGCAAATAAGGATAAGTCCTCCTACTCCTTACATGGGGGCCCATGGGAAACATTAAGGAAATCCCCAACAGAATTGACTGCTTTAGCTGCTTGTCCTGATAGATTAAGAAAGAAGCCCCAAGAAAAAACGTAAATTGTCTGGAATGCTCAATGTAGTAATTTATTTGCAAGCACTACTAAAAAGTAATGGAACAGTACTTAAACTACATTAAACTAACTGCTTTTAGTAACTCTAGACTTTGAAACCAAAGAAAGACATTTACTTCTTAGAGATGTTAAAAACCAGTCAGCATGTCTGAGAGGAGGTTAAGCCCAGGGCTGGAGGCTACGGGTTCGCTTTGGGCCTCCTGTCTCTGCATTCAGCAGGTGCCCTCGGACCCTGCAGGCCTGCTATGGATGCAAGTGAACTAAGGCCCCACGAGTAAAAAACCTCGCACACACTGTGCCCAGTGGGTAGTTCTTAATATCCTCCCACCTTACTTTACCTTCCTTCTGCAAAATGAGGTGATTTCACAGTAAGATCTCAACTGCTGTTTCTCATCAAAGACTCTATGCTCTAAATACAGATGCACTGGTCCAGGAAGGCTCTATGTATCTATCACCAGTGAATTTTCAGCTTTTGGATCTTGGTTCGGCTGCAGGATAGATGATTATCATAGAGCCTGGGGTTTAGTAGTGAAGACTCTGGGTTAGGAAGGCTAGCAGTGATCGCTTTTTACCAAGTGTGACCTTGGGACAAGCTATATAATCTCTGTGTGCCTTGGTATTTCCTTCTGTACATGGGCACAGCAATAGTCCTACACTGCTTAGCACTGTGCATGTAGGAAATGAATGTCAGCCTTTTTCATGAGGCCTGTAATGCAAGGAGGGATATCAGCACAAGACCAAATGTGCAGTGCTTTGTTGCTTTAAAGGGTTCCTGTCACTCCAGATCAAACATGATCCTCTTGGGTGTGACTGAACTCATGGACTTCCACAATGTCTTTCAGGACAGACCAGCCTGACTGTGAAGATGTGGGGCCTTGTGATGGTGCACGTCCCTGTCTAGTCTGAGACACAGTCATTTTGGGGCTCAGTGGGTCTGGGAGCAGAAACAATGAGGCGTCTCACCAGGCCATGGCGGTGAAGGTCACAGGAAACAGAAGCCACCAGTAATAGTCAAACTTCTTGGAGAACACAGCCATCAGCAGTCCAACCAGCATCCCATTGTATCCGTGGAGTCCAGAGGCGATCGCGGACCTGGGGGGAAGCAGAGTTACTCTGCGTTTGACCTCATTGTCCCTCTCTCCTGCTGCTTCAGAGGAGTCAGTTTATTCAATGGATGTTGGGCAATCACATAGCTGCCAGCACCTTCCAGACACACACACACACACACACACACACACACACAGTGTGTGTGTGTGTGTGTGTGTATGCCTTGATTACCTTTGCTGATCTAGAATTAAATTATGCACTTCTGTCTTTTCTATGTCTACACTCTCCTTCTCAGGGGAGTCTCAGATTGCTACATATAGAGGGAAATCTGAAAGAAATCTAAGGTGTGACACCAGAAAGTTATGTGTGTATGTGTGTGTGTGTGTGTGTGTGTGTGTGGTGGAGAGTGCCCCCTCCCCTTCCAGAACTCTTCTCTGCCGAAAGTCTGGTGGCTTCTGGATTTGGTTGTCAGGAGGAAACCCATTACCTTACACCCCTGCTCTGACCATCAAAACTATAAAACTAGGTTGAACCCCAATGCCAAAGGATCTTCATTAGGATCATGTTCCATTACAATATGGCAGCATCAGTGTTGCTGACTTCGGGTTACTACAATATCTGTAAAGTACAGTCTCAGGACCAGAGGGCTGTGGTGATGGGGGTGGGATAGTAGGGATAGTGGTAGAGGGAAGTGGTGCATTTTCTGACCCGGATATGTGGCTGTGTCAGTGGCTCATTGTGGATAGTGGTGAAGTCATGGCTCTTTGGAAGAATTTGTATGTAAGGTGCCTGGAATTATGTACCTGTGGTGTAGGACATGGTACTGACCTATCAGTAATGAAGCTCAAATCTTTTCTAGGCACTGAGTGGAATATGGAACATTTGGACTGGACTTCTCATTTTGGACATGCTTAGAACATAGTCAGGGAGAGAAGACTCAGAAAGAAATTAGAGAACCATCCTATAGAATAAGAGCCCAGATGGCGTCACACCCTTGTGTGACGTCATCACAAGATGGATGCCACAAGATGGCCAACAGGGGAGGACAGTTGTGGGCAATCAGGCTGGTAGAGGAGGGCAGTTGTGGGCAATCAGGCCCATAGGGGAGGGCAGTTGGGGGGCAAACAGGCTAGCAGGGGAGGGCAGTTGGGGCCACCAGGCCATCAGGAGAGGGCAGTTGAGGGCAACCAGGCCAGCAGGGGAGGAGTTAGGGGGCAATCAGGCTGGCAGGCAGAAGTGGTTAGGGGCAATCAGGCAGGCAGTCAGTCAGGCAGGCAAGCAGTTAGGAGCTAGCAGTCCTGATTATGAGAGGAATGTCCGACTGCCAGTTTAGGCCTGATCCCACAGGGGTACCAGATTGGAGAGGGTGCAGGCTGGGCTGAGGGACACCCCTCCCTTCCTGTGCATGAATTTCATGCACTGGGCCTCTAGTCTAATATAGTAATGGGGTATGGCCTGAGGTTGTTCCGAGAGAAAGGAAGGGTCAGAGTACACTGGGGCAATCAGGGTGGCTCCCTGGAGGAGGAGAGATTGAGGGAATGGTAGGATTAGATACCCAAAAGCAATAGTGCTCAACTGGGAACAAGTGTGATGTTGAGTGGTAGGTAGGGTGGATTCATTAGAGAGGCTTTGGAACCAAGTTGAGGGATTGGATTTTATTCTGATGCATATTTGGCTTAAATTTGCCTTTTCCAAACTCTGCATTATATACTGTCTTGCCTGTTAGTCTTGTCCCCCTCAACTAGATTGCAGGCTCCATGAGGGAAGAACTGCCTTGATGTTCTGCACCTGCCCCAGAGGAAGTGTTTCCAGAAGGCTCTACAGTCAAATGGAGCCTGGCTCTGTCATTTGCTGTGAGCATAGGAGTGGTTTAATTCTGTAAGGACCTCCAATTATCTGTTCAAAGCTGAGACTCAAGAGACCTTGGCCTGGCTGAGAGGATAAAGTAGACTGACCACAAGTAATCACCTCTCCATCTGTCTGCCTCAAGACCCAAGACCAACATGGAAAGGGACCCACCTGTCTTGGCTCAAGGCAAGGGCAGTTAAGGTCGAGACCACTGTCCCCAGACCCCCAGCAATTGTCCACCAGGGATTCTGGATCAGGAGCCCGATGAAGATGATGAACCCACTGAGAGGGTTGTTGACGAACATCACCTGACCAGTCCCCCTTAGGACCCAGTCTGTGAACTGCAGGGCCAGCGGCTTATCTGAAAGAGATGGGCAGAACCAGAGCCATTAGCAGGGTCCAGCCTGTCCTTCCCTGCTGGACCACTGGTTGGCGTGGCAACCAAAGCAGACAGGGATGCATGAGCCAAGACACTTCCCTTCATTCAGCCTGGCACCCAGCCCATGTCTCAGTGGCCGGGCAATCAGTCTGCATGGGTGCTAGTTTTGCATTACACACCGAGGCACCATGCTGAGACCAATTTAACGCCGTTCCAGCTATTGGCTTGGTTGGCAAGGAAGCCCCAGGAGCATTCCAAGGGAAATTTATTGATCCAAGGGAAGGGGTGGAAAGGGAAGGAAGCTCTTTTTATATAGCGCTGTATGACTCAGTTGAGGGCTGGTATCTGAGCAGCAGAAACAGTAGTCTGGAGAAATGAAGCTGGGAAAGAAATGATTTTAGTACAGTTGTGACAATAGTATTGAGTCAGGACCTGGAAGAAGCCAGGTCCAGAAGAGGGAACATACATTTGATCTCATTCTCTGGGTTGGTTTCCAGTACATTTCATACAAGTGGGGGCAGGGAGGTGAGGCATGTTTGTTGAAGCATTTAGTTTAGAGAAATAATTAGAAGAAAGACATTAAAAAGAAAAAACTCTGGAATATTGGTGGGATGATGCTAATACTTGGCACATAATACATAGCCAGCAAAAGTGAAAGAATGACCAATCAACTTGTTTGGGAAATGGCTTATATGCTAAATGTTTGTCCTATAGCTATTCCATTAGTCCTTGAAGGAGTGAAGAATTTTCAAACAACTAAAATGAGTGAAATGCATTTAATTCCAAAACCTTGGGAATTCCAAGTTATTAGGGTATGTTACACCTCCCCAAGTCAACTCAGGGCTGATTCACCCCATCGGTGGGAGCCCTCACCGTGGTTGAGTAAGGGAGCAGCTTCCTCTCTCCAAGCCAGAGGCAGGGCTGTCCCACTGGCCTGGCCCGGCTGCTTCTTCCCTGGGCATTGACTTACCTTTCAGCCAGTTCCTGCACTCCTTCATCTCGCCTGTCAGGTAGCTCACTGCTTGGAAGAGGCTGATTCCTCCCCGGCCTGCCGAGCCCCGGGGGGCTGCCCCGCTTTCTCTCCTTTTACTCCTTTCATTGGGTTTTTCAATTTTCACGATGTGGCTCTCTTCGTTGGATGAACGAAGATCCTTTCAGGAGAAGCCATGACAAAATATCAGATAATTTAGCTTTTTGCCAGCAGGAGCATTTGGGGATAAAGAAGGTTGTCAGGTTTTCCCTTTTCAATATAAAGGATCATAAGACAAATATGCACCGTCTCACGGTGCCCCGACTGCCCCACACAGACCAGCTCTTCACAGGATCTCTACAAATTCTTCACAGATACGTTTCTTAACACTTTGTGCCAGGGATCCCTTTTGGCAACTTGGCAAGACTGTGGACTTCCTTTCAGAATGTAAAAGTTTAGAAATGAATAAAGTAAGTAGCATTACAAAGAAAATCAATGACACTGAAATGCAGTGATCACAATATTAGAAAAGACTGTGATACAGATATAGGCATGGCAGATCCAAGACCTATTATGATTTCAGGGTAGTGAGGAGTGAATGCCTGGGGCCTTTCCACTCTAACTCAGGATTGCTGCAGGGCCATCCCAGCTCCAGCGCTCACCACAGGAGTAGCGAGGCTTCTACTGTGACTGCATCACAGCCCAGCTTCTTCTCTAATCCTGCTGATTTAATTCTCTGTAAGTACTGACCCCAGTGGTATGCCCCTGTAAGCTTCTTCTTCTTCTTCTTAAAAATATATTTTATTGAATTTTTTTTATTATTATTATTATTATTATTTTTTTTTACAGAGGGGAAGGGAGAGGCACAGAGAGTCAGAAACATCAATGAGAGAGAAATATCTATCTGTTACCTCCTGCAACACCCTCTACTGGGGATGTACCTGCAGCCAAGGTACATGTCCTTGACCGGAATCGAACCTTCAGTCCGCAGGCTGATGCTCTATTCACTGAGCCAAACTGGCTAGGGCTCCTGTAAGCTTCTTATATGCAAATATCCCAGTCAGCTTCCTAGGGGAACCCAATCTGTGACAAAAATCTCACATGTGCTAATATGATTGTTGTTCATTTCCTATATTCCTAATTGAAGTAAATGTGAAAGTTTGTTGGCAATTAATAAAAATAAAGGTGACTTACTTAACCCACCTTCCAAGTTCCTACCCCACAATTCTATCTGTGGACCTCTTGGTCAGGACTCCTTGCTCTCAAGTTGTGCTGTCCATATAGTAGCTAACAGGACATGTGGCTATTGAGCACCTGAAATGTGACTAGTCTAAACTGAGATGTGTTCTAAGTGAATTTTAAAGACTTAGTATAAAAAGAATGTGCAAAATATCTCAGTGATACTTTATATTGATTATTTATTGAAATAACATATATATTCATATATATTAGGATTAAGTAAAATATATTATTGAAATTCATTTCACTTGCTTCTTTCTACTTTTTAAATCGTGTTAATAGAAGTTAAATTTACACATGTGGCTTGCATTATATTTTAATTGTATACCTAAAGTTCTCTCCTCTATTAAGGAAATGAGAGCAATGGAAAAAATTATGCCTGAGATGGTAGATAACAATTGGGGAGAGTGATGAGCCAGTCAAAGCTTAAACAGATAAACTGGGGAATGAGATGTCCAAAGGGGATTTTGAAAAGCTTGGGGGTATATCTGTGAATCTAGAAGGTCGCATGTATGTGTAGGTCGCAAGTTCAAAGGAGAACTGAGAGGTCCCTAAGCTCTCACCTGCTGAGTTTGAGTCTCTGTAGAAGCAGAAAGTGCAGGTTGAGGTAGAGTTGAAAACTGCCTGGATGAATGTTGGAGATATACCCCAAAATGCACATAGATCCCTTGGAATATGCCTATCGAGTCATTGGCTGACCAGTAGGCTAATTGAGGAGAGACATCAGTGGTTGGAAATGATAAAAAATTTAGACTATCCAGAATTAGTTCAGAAAAGCATTAGACAGACATGCCAGCAATTGACTTATCTTTAAAATTTCTGGTTCTTTCTTTTGACTGCTCTGATCTGATATTGAGCTTCTCTAGCAAATTTTCACTTCAATTATACTTTTCAACTTCAGAATTTTTACTTGTTTCTTTTTCAAATAATTCCCTCTTTATTGATAGTCTCTATTTGGTGAGATATTATGGTCATACTTCTTATACTTTCCTTTAGCTCTTTAGACATGTTTTGTTGTTGTTATTCCTTAATTGTATTAAGGTGATTTAAAGTCTTTTTCTAGTAACTCATATGTCGGGGCTTCCTCAAAGACAGTTTCTATTGACTGTTTATTTTCCCTGTTCCATACTTTTTTATTTCTTAGCATGTCTCATTATTATTTGTTGAAAACTGGATGTTTTAAATAATATAGTGTGGCAACTCTGGAAATCAGATTCTTCTCTCTCCCCAGGGTTTGTTATTGCTGGCTTGTATCCCTCTCCACTGTATTAGTAGCTAGAGTCAGGCTACCTCTGTGCTACTGTGTTCAAGGAGTGCTAAAAGCTGACATTTTCCTCACCAGTGTAGTTCAGTAGTTGAACCTATGAACCAGAAAGTCATGGTTCGATTCCCAGTCAGGGCACATGCCTGGATTGTGGGCTTGATCCCCAGTAAGGTGTATGCAGAAGTCAGCTGATCAATTATTCTCTCTCATCATTGCTGCTTCTATCTCTCTCTTCCTCTATGAAATCAATAAAAATACATAAAAAATAAAGACTGGCATTTGAATGAAGGCCTTCTTTTTCGAGACAATACGTAATTCAAGGGGGCAAGTCTAAAGGGCAAGATTTTGAAGACTGGTTGGAAGACTGGTGTATGAGTGAGTACATTTATTGTCCTTAAAATCATATTGCACACAAGCTACATTTTCATCTTAGGCCAAGTAGGACTAATCATGGGAGTGACCATGTATTGACTTGGGATAGAATCCCCTTAACAATGGCCCCTCTGTGACATTATATAATACAGGCATTGGGTAGTTGGAGAAATAGCATCTTTCAGTACCCATCCCCAAACCCTACCCCAACCCCACCTGAGAAACATCCTAGGAGAAACTTCCCTCACCTTTTCTTCAGGCATTTCCAGGAGGGGCAGGGCTGGGTGTGTATCCTGAGGGCTGGAGGGCCAGGTAGGGCTGGCTAACTCTGACTCATAGAGTTTGTATCTGCTGGAAAGAGGATCTGCCAGAAGAGGACTGCTGTGAGTTTCAGACATCTCCTTCAGGGGGTGGCCACTCATTGGTCATGCAACTGGTGAGAAAAAAAAAAAAAGAGACAGAACAGGTGGGTCAGGATCGGGCTCACATGGACTTGGCTGAGGCTGAATAGAGGCCTCAGAAAGCATATAGTCTTCCCTGACACACATGGGACCTGCTGTTCCAGAAGTTTGTGCTTCCAGAACAGCCTAGAGTGATTTCTCCATCCATGTCAAGTTTACCTTTCAAAATCCCCCCATTCTTCCACATCCAGAAGAAAGCCCATTCCATTAGGAAGATTTCTCTGACACCCAGAATAGGTGTCTCCTCTTTTTTTTTTTTTATTTATGATTTCTGAACTATTTTTCTCTAACTTTTATATTGGTCATTGTACTATCTGTACATATATTTTCCTTTAATACATACACATAGATCTGATTCTTCCAACCTAGTGGCGATCTAAAAGAAACTTTTAGATCCTCTTTCATTTCCAAATTGCTCCTTCAGAAATCTCAGGAGTCAAACTCAATATTCCCTGCTCCTCCAATCTCCAAATCCAGTATTTCTATCTCTCAGTACACCTTCATGTCCAATGTTACTATTTGACTGTCATCACCCCTTGCCACTTTTCTGGTAAATCCCAATTGGACTCCCCACTTCTCAGATTTCTCCTGCAAGCCATGCTTCTCAGGATAATCAGAGCTGTCTTATTAATACTTAAATCCACATATGTCAGTTCCTTGCTTAAAACCTTTCAATGGCTACCAATGGAAAAATATGCCTTTTACATGACATGCAAGGCTCTGTATCACTGAGTTTCTGTTAGGTGTTAGCCCATCCTGTGCTTCTCTTGCCCTTTGTGGACTCCACACTGGCCTCATTTTAGTGCCTAAAAGGTGTTAAGTAAGTACATTTCCACATCAAATGCTGATCCATGTGCCTAGGTCTCTACCTTGCTCTTTACCTGGGTAACTCCTTCTCTGTCTTTCAGGCTTTATCTCAATGAGCAGTTGTCAGAGAAGCCTTCCCAGACCCACCCCCAACTGTGTTCTCCTATCACATGCTGTCAGAGGACCCAGAATTTTTTCTTATGGCATTTTCTTTGCACCGCTCAATGATAGATTTATTTGTATATTTATTTGCATAGTATCTGCTTCTTTACTGGCACTTGAGATGCATGAGGATAGTGACCTCTGTTCTGTTTGCTGCTGTAACCCCAGCTCCCAGCACAGTGCCTGACACATAGTAGGTACTCAATAAATAAATAGTTAAATGAGGGGAGGTAGGACAGAAAGCTACAGCTGATACTAGAGAGGGAACATTTCCTTGGAGAGCTTTACAAATCATGTGTGTCTCATGAGACCTGAATGGCCTAAGTAGGGTATAGGGCCACCCACCAACCCTGCAATTTCAAGCCAGAACTCTGCTATGTCTAGCACCTGTCCTCATTCCCAGGAAAAACTCATTTAAACAATAGCTGATTTTGAGCGAAGATCTGCCAATATCATTCAGATCCAACCCACTCCCCTTTTTAATACTGCCACCTGCCTGGAAGGGGGTCTTTTCCTCTATCTGACATGAGGTGAGTATCCTGAGTTTCAGATTGCTCTGGGGGGGGAGCATGTGGGGAAGGTTTGAGAGCAAAAGCTAACAAACCTGACAACCTGTTCCTCTCCAATGCTCTTCCTCCCTCTGGTGGCCATGACGTGATAAAGCATCCTGGCTCCTTTGCAGGATTCCTTCCAAACCATCCAGATAAAAAGAGAGGAGCAACTAACTAGATATCTAGACACATGATTTCCATGACACCACACATCTGGGTGAAATAGAAATATTTTGGAACGACCTTCTGTTAAATTCAGTGGCTGTGAAATCCACTAAAAAGTCCAGTTGAAAAATAACATTTTCCCTCAAATGTATTTCATTGAATCTAAGATGTTATCATTTTTAAGATGTATCTTTAGTTTGTGTATCCCCAAGGAAGAAGAAAATTCTGCCAATCAGAATTGTAAGATGCATTTTGATTCCAGAAATATTAAAATATAAAAGCAATGTCTGTCATCTAATCAAGAAACTTTTTTTTTTTTTTTTTAAAGGGATGGGACTCCGGTACACAGGTGGGAGTTGAGAATGGGTAGCTTAGATAACCTTTTATAATAATGAGACTGCAAACATTTTTATGTCTTTTGATGGAAAATGTATGTATACATTATGAGCCCTTTAAGAAGAGGGCCTATTCTCTTTGAGGATTTCTGTATTTGCAAGGCCGGGGAGCCAGCCTGATATATAACAAGCCTTCGATATATGTTTAATAAGGGATGGAAAGAATGAATGATTGCACAGAGGAAAGAATGAATGATGGCACAGGGGTGGAGCCCACAGACAAAGGGCACTAAAATGAGGCCAGAGTAATCTCTAAAAAGGCACTTCCTTTTCCACCTTGGAGTCTTTCTTTGATGCAAACAATCTTCCTAATTACAAATGGAGAAATCAAGGTGCAAGAGAGCAAAGCAGGTGTTGTTTCTCACATGGATGTAAGCCTGAGCACTTTCTGAAGCCAGTTCTCTCCCCCAGGATGGACACACCAAGCAGAGGCCCAGAAACACGGGCAGCTTGCCTTGGAGTCAAGATTAGACCCAGTTCCTCTCCCTGTGCTCCTCTGTTTCTCCAACTGTCTTGTGGGGTACAGCTCAGAGTCAGGGAGGAGTCACCCTCCTGGGCAGGGCACAGCTGGGGGCTGAGGGAAGGGGTCCACCCCGGGCCCAGGTCCAGGCCCTCGGTCCCGTGTACCGTTTCATAAGCCTGCACAGCCTCGGCAGGAGCAACGTGATTGCATCTCCTCTGGGGAACACAGCGTTCCTTTGCCATGGGAATGTTTATCCTGTTCAAACGGGGGAATTTTTGGCTTTGGGGTTGGAGTGAGACGCGCAGCAAAAATGACCTTGTAAAGAGAAGGTCGCTGTGTCTGGAAAGAGCCCAGGCTGCAGCTCTGATGCCCAGCTTCACCCTTTCCCTGCCACCAGGGACTGTGTGGGCCTCTGCCTCTCCCTTTTTATAGGACAATGGAGGGTTCTTAGGGCAGTGAAATTGCTGACTTGGTTCTTGGCACATGGGATGTGTGCGTGGTGTTTAGCTTCCCCTCTTGTGCTCCCAGATGGAAGGGGAAGGTGGCTGGGGCAACCCAGTGAAGTACAAGCTGGCTGGTCCCACACAGAATGGTTTTCAAAAGTTTCAATAAGGCGTTGGCCACTTGTTAGAACTGGACGGCAGAATCCCTGCCCCAGCCACGTCCCGTCTGAAGGCGCAGGCCTCAGAGTCTGTTCCCAGCTCAGCTCGGAGCCAGTCCACTAAACCTGCTTCCAAGAACACATAATTATCTGCCTGGCATGCTCACACTCCCCTTGGCTGCCTGCACCTTCTTCTCCCTCAGAAATGTGGACAGAAAAGGCTGTTTGGCTCAGCCTGACTTCTCTCCAAAAAGCCAGGCTTCAAATGATCTCCAAGAGGCTCCAGAAGCAGAGGCTCCCTCACCCTTCTTGTAAGAACACTCTTGTTGAGTACCTACTGTGTGCCCTTGGGCTACCCCAGGAGCAGAAGCGAGGGGCCCAGGCCCTGCCTGCAGAGTGGCGGGAGAGAAGAGTGGACAGAACAGATGAGATAAACAGTGGCCAAGGAGAGGACAGGGCAGCCCCCTCACCTCCCAGCCCTAGAGAGATGGTGCCAGGCTTTCATGTTGGGGGTGAGGGGCACAGTCAGGCCACGGAAATGCCTGGGAAAGCACAAGGTCTGTGCCAGAAAACCCCAGTGTGGATGCTCCCAGAGTGTAGACAGGGGCATCTGCAGGGAATAAAAGGTGAAACCAGAGTATCAGAGGTCAGACGGTGGGTGAGAGCTCCTGATTCCTATGTTTGGACCCCAATTCTTCTTCCAGTGTTTAGAAAACAGGGCTGGATCCATTGTACTAACTTAGAACCCTTCTCCTGGCACTTTCTCTAAAAGACTATCCATTCCTAGTAGCAAGGAAAAAACATGCCCATGGGACCGGCTGTGGTCTTTCTAGCGCATTCTTGATGTCCTGGGTGGGAAGGGGCTGTGCCTGGAGGGGTTCCCTGAATGGCTGCTGTGAGTGAGTGCCGATTTGAAGTTCTTGCCTTCCCTGTGACCTCATGGGCTTAAGTAGGCCAGCATGAGCCTAACATTGCCTCATGGCCATCATCTTCCAGTCAACCTGTTACCCAGGCCACGGCAGCTGTAGGGAAGGAGAAGCGATCATCAGGTTCTCCAAAATATCTTTTGATTTAATTCACTTTGCCCAGGACTTTGCCCAATTGATACCAAGAGCTTCCAAAAATGTCTGCAACCTAAGGACCAAAAGGGACATTCTTTGTCTTTCCAAAATAATGAAGGAATCCATTGTTCAGTGCCCCTGATTGTTGCCTGGGGTCCGGTGACCCCATGGGGCTGGCTCCATAGGTCCAAGGAGGTCATGGACCTATGGAGCCGACATCAACTCCCGGGGACTTTCACAAACTGGCCGGTCCCAGTTGTGTCCATCAGAGCCCAGGACACCTGGTCTCCCTTCTGCACTTGAGAGCACTTTAGAGATTAATCCTAAGCCTTGTTGTTTCTCTCCAGAGCAGACTTCATTTTCCTTCTGTTTGGCTCATCAGACAAAACCCCTAGACCCTCTTCCATCTTGCCACGAGGACAGAGGTAGAGATATCAGTCTGCCAGGACCTTGCTGAGTCAGGCTGGGTCCCTGGACCAGGGGCTCTGCGGTCCCGAGCCTGGTGGACAGCTGAGGAAAGGGAGAGATCAACTGAGCAGGGCTGAGTGGCTGTTGGAGGGGGGTGTTGGAGGAGGGGGGCTCTTGGGCTGGTGCCTCACACCCCTGAGGTCCAGGGAAGGGATGAAGCCAGGAGAGGCCTGGTGACCAGACATATCGGGCAAGGGAACAGAGGAGAGGGGCCGGGCAGCAGTTGGGCAAAGGTGAGAGGTGCTGGATTGTGCAAGATGTTGGCCAAGTGCTGCCTCTTATTAGGGGTGGCTCAGAGCTTTCTTGGCAATGAGTCTGATGTGGGCTGAGAGGAGCCTGACTCACTGGGGCCAGAGGGTCAGGTCGGGTGGGACCGGAATCAGGAGCTAGCATGACCTCCCCTGGGCCATCTGCAGACTGTCAGGTGAGAGCTGGCTGATGGCCAGAGCAGGGGCTGGACCTTCCTGAATTCCCTGGCTGGGTCAGCTGCGAGTCCAAGCAGGCTTGGCAGGGGAGCTCTGGCCCTCAGTGACCGGCTCAGGGGCCTGGGGAATGGGATGGGGTTAGAGGCCGACCTCCTATGGTCTCCTTTTAAGACATTAGATTGTGTTTGCAAGGACATTAGGAGGGGTGTGGCTCTCCCTTCTCAGCTGATGCTTTGAAAGTGGGATGAGCCTTTGGTGCCTATATATTAGCCCCTGCCTCACCCTCTCCCAGCAACAGCAACCCTAGGCTGCTGGACTTTCCTCCAGAACCTCTGATCATCAGTCTGTTTTCTTCATCTGGACCAGCCCTGTCCTGTCCAGGTCGGCCCCTGGCCTCCCTGACTCCAGGCTGCCTAGTCCCTCTCTCCTCACACTGCTGATGGGCGGATGATTCTAAAACACCCCTAGATCATGCCATGGTCAGAAAGCTTCTGAGGTGCCACATCTGAGTGGCATGCTGCTGGGACTGGGCACGTTCTCCTTGGACATGGCCCAGGCCCAGAGGCGGGTGACGCCAAGTGTTCTGGAAGTCTAATTGTACCCGATGGGGACCTATTCAGGGTACAGGGCTTATAAAAGAGTAGAATGCAAGCCTTTTTGTTTTTAAAGCAGACATTTCTGGGAAGACATGTTGAGTCTGCGGGCAGCTGCTCCAGGGGTGTCCCCACACTAGCTGGGGGTGACGTGGTCAATCTATGAAGGAGGGAGGGCACTTGAGGGAGAAGTTAAGCAGCTCAGAAGGCAGCCTCCTAACACTTACACTAGGGCTCTTCCCCAGCAGTGTAGGTCCTGGTTTCTTCCCTGAGGGTGTCCCTCCTCTGCGGGGACCAGGGGTTTGTGGTGTTTGATTCTCCTGTGGCCTGGCTTGACATAGCTTAGGTTTTTGATCTTTGGGTTTGATGTGTACAAGCATGTGCCTCCTTTCAGAAACCAGACTGTGGTGCAAGGTGGGGAATTCTCGTGTGCCACCTGGCGTGGCGGGGGCACCATCCCTCCTTGACAGGGGTGTAGTTCTTCTGCACTTGACTTCTGCAAGAACTTTGTGTGGCATGCCCTCTAGGCTCTTGAGCTACCTTCATTTTTTTTTTTTTCAACAAAATCCTGGTAACATTTTTCCTTGCACAGATGTTGATGCCCTAAACCAAACTGATTAGAGTGGAGAGGCTGGCTATCCCTGGGAGGCTGTGGAAATTGGGACACATCCCATCAGGCACTGTCCCTAGAGCCTTCATTCAGGTACAGCCCTGGTAAAGTCCTCCGTAGATAGAGTGGGGCGTTTAAAGAGGATGAGGGGTGGTGTTGGGGGGAGTATAAGGGGAAGTGGTTAATGGGCTGGTGTTAAGCCACAGGTCTCTCTTAAGCACCACCCCAAGGACCCAACCACGGATACCAGCCTGAGGACATGGGGGCTGGGGGCTCCTCAGCAGTCTCCACATGTTGCCTCCTCTAATTCTACAGCAGGGCTCCTCCATTTGCTTCACATGCTCAGGGGTCAACACAGACACTGGCTTTCCCCAGTCCCTGGTCTTCACACTGGCCTCACATAACCCCGTTCTGCACATGACAAACCCAGCCACCCCTTCCTGGTCCTGTGGAGGACCCATACCTGACCTGGTGGAGGATGCTGGTGGGAAGGCTGCTTTCAGAGCACATCCTCTTTCCCCTACAGCAGATGTGTATGCTCTGTCCTTTGAACTCAAGAGTGGAAATCCACAACCTTGACAGCTTATGGTCATTGATGTCTGGGGGGCTTTAAACAATGCTGCAGCCTGGGCCCCAATGAATGAATGCTGAGGTCTAGGCCAGTGCTTTCCAGCCTGGGCTCCTTCTCCAAAGATCCTGAAGGAAGTGGTCTGGGGTGCACCCTGGGTACGGAATTGTTAAAAGTATCCCAGGTAAGGCCACTGGGGGACCTAGGCTGGGAAGCACTGGCCTAGACCTCAGCATTCATTCATCTGGGCCCATTTTGTCCCCTTGCAACTCCAGGTGAGGGCTAAGGACCAGCTGCATTTCTCAGTGCAGGATTCCAGCCCCACCCCCAGGCACAGACATGCATTTGGACAAGACCGCATGGTCCCTCTGCTCACTCAGGCCTAAGAGGCCCAGGGAAGGGTCTCATGGGGCAGGGCTGTTTCGAGAGGTGGGCAGTGGGCACACAGAGCCAGAATAAGGGAGGGGCATGCTGGGAGCAAGCCTGGAAACAATCTGTATTCATTTCAAAACTTTTGCTTCGTGGACAAAGTATTCAGTAAACAAGCAAGACCAGACTAGAGCTAGGAACAGCAAGCCCAAAACTCAACAAAAGCTAGGTTTATGGCTTTAATGACATACTTTTACATCTTCTATCTCCAGGTGAAAGGAGGTGGCGAACGCCCTAGCCTTTTCCAGCATGTGTCTCAGCCTGTGGAAATGAAATCCCTGCTTCCCACACACCCTGTTCAGTGTTGTAGCAATGCACACTCCTAAGGAAGCTGGTTTTAGGGTGTGCACAATTGCATAAAAAAGTATGTACCATCTATGGAAATAGAGGCTCATTTTAATTGCTGAAATCTGAATTGAATATTCACTTTTGCCCTGTATGCTCATACAAGACCATAAAGAGGAGACAGAGGGGCCGTCGATAAGGAGAGATGCAGGACTCATATTGGGGCTAAGTAAAACCAGGGAGCTTTGGTGGTGGGCCCTATGGCAGCCTGGCTATGAACTTGCATAGGAAGTGCTGGGTAGGAGCGATGCAGGATGGAACCCACTGGCAACCAAATGGTAAGTCTGTGTGATATCAGAAGAGAGAGCAGGGAAGGCTCCACTAAGAGTAGAAAGGGGCATTTTATGGGATGGCGAGAAGATAAATCTAGTTGGGATTGGCAGAAAGGAAGTATAAAGCGGAAAGTTAGGAAATCATAGCTAGACACAGAGAAGAAGAAAGAGGAGGAGGAAGAAAAGTAAAAGAAGAGAAGGGAAAGGGAGAGTCCTAGCAGAGAAGAGGCAGTGCTGGTGGTGAGGCTGTGCTGAGTTGGGAGCAATAACCGCCGAAGGGGAGATGGGGCCTGAGGGGCAAGAGAGATGCTCCTACGCATGTCCCTGCGCCTCCAGCTGTCAGACTCTTGGTGGCTTCCCATTCTCCTCCCCACCTCCACGGATCCTGTGAAAGATGGAGCCACACTCTCTCCTAAGAAGAGGACCTGGGGTGCTCCTTTTTCTTCACCCTGTGGCTCCTGCATGTCATCTGCACTTAGAAATCGGTCCTGGACCAGCCACGTGAGAGAAAGACTGGAGCCAATGTGACGTGGAGATGGGAACGTAACAATTCCAGCTCTACTCCACCCTTTCCCCTCCACGCAAAGCCAGACTGACAAAATGAGCTTTCTTCAGGTCCCCAAGAGGCCACTTGGGGTTGCATCAGGCGAGGATTAAGGAATGTATTCACTTTGGAAGTGGCTGAGGCATTTGCCAAGATGCTTGTCCTCTGACCCCTGCGGCTGGACTGAGGTAATGGGAGAGACAAGTTGGCTCTATTTATACAACCAGGACTCTGAAGGGATGGAATTTGTCTGGACATCCTGGAAAATAAATCAAGCTGTTGCAAAATCTCTGAAGATGTGTTTTCTCGAGAGCATCTGAAAGGAGGGGGAGTGTCCATGAGCAAACCCCACTGACAGGGTCCCAGGGGGTGGGACACAAAAGCCTGGACTGCAGAATCTAGCCAGATCCCAGCTCTGCCATTTACCACGGTGCCATATCAGGCAAAGATGTGATCACTACCTCCTAAAGCACATGTGTCAAACACAAGGCCCGCGGGCCAAATCCAGCCCGCCAGGCCTTGCAATGTGGCCCGCACCGCGCTGTCATCACTGCACTCCGCTGTCAGTTTATGACATTGTCAGTTTATGACTGTTCAGTAAACCATTCAGCCCGCGATTTAGGCTGGATTTTAGATTTTGGCCCCTTCTCTGATTGAGTTCGACACCCCTATCCTAAAGCCACATGCAGAGGACCTAGTGCTTTGTTGGGCATGCAGTAGGTGTCATCAAGTGTTAGTTTCTGCCTCTATTTTCCTATCTTTTCTGGGGTTGTTGATAAGCTCTAAAGGCTCCAACTACCAGGGATTTAATGAGAGTGAATTTTTATGATGTAAATTTTTAAAATTTGTAATCTGCCTAAAACACCAACATCTTTATCTCCATAGCACATCCTATATTGGGTATTGTTTATTCAATCAAAAGTGTTTGTTGAGTACCTACTATGTGCCAGTCACTGGAGATTCAACAAAGAGCAAGAAAAAGCTTTATGTTCTAATGGAAAACAGGTGAACTATAAGTGCTGAGGGATGGAACTTCCCTGGTCCCCCCTGTGGGAAGGGGTTTGTGGAATGGAGGTAGAAATGAGGGGAGTATCTTATGACTGAAGTATTTATTGGGTGAAGGCCAGAGAAGCTAGGAAAGCCTTTAAGTCAATGGGTTGTTCACTCAAAATGCTCAGTGAGAAACCTTGGGAGACCAAGAATGAAAAAGTCATGGAAATCAAAAACTTCCCTCTTGATAGAAAAAAATTTAAGATCAACTTATAAGAGATCTTTGACTTGGGTGTTAAGGGATTCCATGTCCTGTTTCTTTCTGTTTTTCAGATTTTGCAGTGCATCCCTCTTCTTCTGGAGCCTTTCCTTCCACATAGCAATTGTGCTGCTTTTTGGGGGGCTGTGTTCCTAATTTCTTCATGCACAAGACTGATGCTCTGACTGTGAACTAAGGAGTGGGATTTGATCAGAATTCCAGGAGTGGATTTGATCAGAATTCCAGGAGTGAATCCTTATCAGGAACTTGCCTCTCTAAGAGGTTCAGCCCTGGTAAGGAGTGTACATGGGGCCATAGATTTGGGAGAAGACAAATGGTTTATTTGGGAATCTGAACCCATTGTCTTTGGCTGCAGTAAATCTACACTCTAACTCAGTGGTCGGCAAACTGCGGCTCGCGAACCACATGCGGCTCACAAACTGCGGTTTGCCACTCTTTTGACTAATGAGTTAGCCGACCACTGCTCAACCAGTAGGACAAGAAAGAGGTAAATTTGCACCTCTTCAAACTGATGGCCCATCTACAACATCTTCAAGGGCTTCTGAGTTTTCAGCATTTTTGGGGTTGAGCATTACAATGAGATGACCATACATTCCACCAAATAATATTCTTTTCAAGTCCCTCATTATCATATTCATAAATCTGTGCATATTTATTGTGAAAACTTCAGGTACTAAAGAATACAGGAGAGAGTAGAAATTTATTGCCATTTCCAAATCAGAAATGGCCCCCATAAACATTGGGTACTATCCTTTCATACGTGTCTTTGTTCACATTCATAAGCAGCAGAGAAACAGGATTTTGCCTTATGAGCTCTTCTGTAAAATTAAAAGTATTATATTTAATTTTATGTGACTTTAACAACAGAAAAATGAATTTAAGTGAAACTAAAGAAACTGCTACGTTTCAGCTAAATGTTTATTCATCATGGAAAGTATTTTTAGTTCTTATAATCCTTTAAGGTTAAGAAAACAGAAAAACTATTTGGAAAAAAATTAAGAACTTAGACTCTTTCAGAGATTCCAGGTTTCATATTTAGACAGTATTGATTGCCTTCTCACTAAGAAAAATAACAAAATTGTTTTTCTTATACTTTTATCAATTTTAATAATTATATTACTATTATTATTTTTGCTCTGTTAAGGTTTATATAATTTCATTGTAATTCACAGTTTTCATATATTTTTATCTCCATTGAGAGAAGAAAGAATACTTACATGTAGAAAATGTATTATATATTTTATATAATATATATATATTTATTATACATATATATGTATAATATATATATATAATATGTATATATATATTTTGTATATAGGAATTCAATGAACATCACTACTTTTTTATTATAGCTTACATATTCCTATGTTTTTTATTATATTTAATTTTGTGGATAACACTTTATCACACACATGAACACATAATTCATGTACATGCATATTTAAGAGAAAGAGTCCATACATGCATTATCCCCTGAGTTGCTCTTTGTTTGAGAATGCCTACATATTGTTTAAAGGACAAATTAGTTCATTCTTCACATATTTCCTGAGTGTCTAATAAATGTACTCTAGAGCTAAAATGTAGATAAAGTCTAAGTCATCTATAAGAATATCACACTTTTAAAACCTCTCCCAAATCCCAATTACAGTCTCTGGTAGAGCTAATACATTAGGCTGTTAATAGGTGTGGCAGCCAGCCTCTGAGGCAGTGCTCAATGATCCTTGCCTCCTGGGACCCACAGAACTGACATGTGTTACCAGTAAGGCATTATAGAAATGATGGTCGGGGGCTCCTGAGGCTAGGTTATCAAAGACATTGCCACTTCAACCTAGCACTTGCTTAGAGGAAAACATGGTGACACTCAAGCCACCTTAGGAGGTCCTCATGGAGAGGAACCGACCCTTCTTGTCAATAACCAGCATCAACTCCCAGCTGTGTGAGTGAGCGGCCTTGAGAATGAATCCTGCAGCCACAGTCAAGCCTTCATATAACAGCAGTCCCAGCTGGCATCCTGACTGCTTTCTCAGAGATCCTGAGCTAGAACAACCTGGCTATGCTGCTCCCAAATTTTTGGCCAAAGACACTGTGAGAACAATAAATGGTTATTGTTATTTTATGCTGCCATTAAAGCATCTTCAAAGATCTGATTAGTCAGTCTCCTAGCAGGAACCCAGAAAGGCATATATATATTAAAGAAGAGGGTTTTTTGTTGTTTTTTTGAAAAAAGAAACCAATATTTTTTTGTAGTAGGTACTGTTACTTATGTTATCTTATTTAATTCTCATAGAGCTATGTAGAATAGTGTAGAGAGTGCTTGCTTACCAATTTGGAGGTAGTCTCCTGCCAAAAAGGAGCGATAGGTCATAGAAGAAAGATCTGTTGGCCTTACACTTTTTCAGGAAAAAGTGAATTTCCTGTTGATTGAGCTTCATGAGGCAGAAATGTCTCTTGGGGTATGAACTTGGCCTGAGAATCAGTTTTGAAATACAACCCACTAACTGAGGAATGTATGTACCTAGTCCTTTGGTTTACTCTGTGGAGACATACCTGAGAAATACTAACCAACATCACCAAGTGGCTTTAATGCAGAGAGAACACTTAAATGCAGCAAGAGAATTAGAGAGCAAAGTAAGAAAACACTGAAAGTTAAAGTGTTCCATCATTCAATTATTTGACTGTCCTTAGCAAGGCCCTCTTATTTGCTATGGTTGTAGCCTGATGGATGTGACATATATGACCCCTGTTCTCAATATAAAAACAATGTCGGATAGATTATTTGGAAAATTCCCATAGTTTTGAAGCTTTAGTTTGGCTTGCTCAATCCTCCTTCTAGGGTATTTTATTAATATATCCAAGAGTCTGAAAAATTAAAAGTGAATTTTCTCAGTATCATTTGCAGCTAAGATATGAGGAGAAAATCAGACTTTGCCACTTAGAGACATTTAGGCAAAAGTTAGAAGGTGGAAGTGAAGCAGATGTCTTGTTCTTTAAGCTGTTTTCTCATAAAAGTGAGGTCATGAACACATGACATTTTTTGTCACTCAATGCTCAGCCACTAGCTTTGTGGGTTTTGAGAGGCAGGAGCTACAGAAATTTCTTGATTCTGGCTTCTGAATACAGTGGTGGGTTCTTGAACTCAAGAGTTTCAGTGGTGTCCTTGGAGGCAATAGCTCCTGTGGCGGATCAGTTTTGTAGGATTCCAGGAGTAATTTCTGCCCTAACCTAGAGAGCTCCCTCCTACAACTCTGCCCCAAAGTCTATAAATCCTTAAATCCCTGTATTAAATTCCCTTTTGCTTAATGCCTGTAGTAGTTTCTGTTTCCTGCACTAGATGCCCTAAGTAAGGAACCCAGACGCCCTAGCTGGTTTGGCTCAGTGGTTAGAACGTTGGCCTATGGACTAAAGGGTCCCAGTTTGATTCCAGCCAAGGGCATCTGCCCAGGTTGCAGGCTTGATCCCCAGTATGGGGTATACAGAAGGCAGCTGATCAATGATTCTCATCATTGATTTATCTCCCTTTCTCTTCCTCTCTGAAATCAATAAATAAGAAAAAAGGAAAAATAAAGGAACCAGCCTTAGAAGATAAAAACAGGGGATGAGAGGGAAGGGGCAATTAGAAAGGAGTTTATGGAGGAGGTAACTTTTTAGCATAAGGAAAGAAGGATTTCAAATAGTCCAGTAGGAGAGATGAGGGCTCCGTGTGGGAGTGATTACAAAAGCTTGTTTCTCTTCCCCCAGGTTGGTACCTCCCTATCCACGTCCACACTTCAGCTGGGTAGATTATGGTTTTTATTAAAGTCTGGACTGGAATGAATAGTTACTTGGAGTGTCTGTTTGTTGTCACTAGGAAGTGTGTTATTTCAATATGGGATTCAATACCCAGAAAATAGATTGTCATGGAGTCCCTCACGGTTCCTGCAAAGATAAATACATCTGGAGAGGGCAGTGCTTTTCCTTTCCCATGGCCTCCCTTCATCACCCAGCTGGCAACTGCAGGCTGCTGTCTGGGCTCAGCTCCTGATCACCTATCTCCCCAGGGGAGCATAAAACAGAGGGACCAGGTGTTCTCTGACATGGCAAATCAGAAGAAAAATTACTAGATTGGGAGTAAGGAGACCTGGGGTCTAAATTTAGCTCAGCTGCCTACCAGCTGTTTAACCTTGGACAAGTTTAATTAATAACCCAATCTTGACTATCTTGTGAATCTGCCCACTTCCGTCCATTATAAAGGCTGCCACCTTAACTCCAACCATGATAATTTCTCCTGTTACAACTCCTGCTTTCTGTGCATGCCGCAGAGTCCATTCTTCCTGGGGCATCCAGAATAATCATGTAAGAGCACAATGTTGCCTCTTCTTTAATGCTTCCCAATGGCTCCGGGATGTCAAAACTTCCGGGGCAAGACATTGATTTTGGTGTCAGTGGGCCTCGCTACCCTCTTCTTCAGAAAAACCTATTTTTAAAGGTGAACTAGTAGCAATGGTTCCAAAAGTGGGATATTCAACCCAACATAAGACAGTCCACTGGGGTGTGGGTTGAAAGTATTAGAACCTTTGCATATATTTTTCTTAAAAATTCATGCGATTAAGCTTCGCCACCATTTAACATCAGGTGTCCTGGCTCAGATCATCTTTCAAGTTGTCACACGTCACAGATGGACTTGTGTGCCATGTATTAAAGGTCAGTAGCTCAAGGTTAAGAGGTTGGTGACTGCCTTTGTAGTGTGGAGCCAGACTTCCTGGATAAGCTTTTTAATTGGTTATTATTATTGTTATTATTATTTATTATTTTTACTATTATCATTTGGACAAAGAGTGGTGCTCCCATGGTGCAAAAGGAGTTGCACAAAATTGACAAGTGGATTAATAAGATTCCTATAAAGAGGCTTCAGCTGATAAAGAACAATTGACTAACATAAGCCCAAATGAACCCCAAGAATGTGATGGAGCTATTGCTTGCTCAGTTCTGATTATGAACTCACTGCCACCACATTAGGAAGTAAAGGTAATGGCAATCTAACTGACCATAATGAGAATTAGGCCAAAAAAAACAAAGTCAAAATTATGAAGTCTAATTTAAAAAGTATTTATATTCACTATCATTAAAGATGACCCACACCTGTTGTGTATTGTGCTTTGACATATTGACTGTTGTAAGTACATGTACATAACTTATAATTAAACAAACATTTGGGAGTAACTGCTCACAAACATTTTCATGGAAGAATTGTGCACTAAAGAAATTTAGAGATCAATGAGCTAGGCGTAGTAGACTTGGTTTTAAACTGTGAAGGAACTTGCCCTAAAACCAGCATGGTTTTTTGGCCTCATACAAGAAAGTATTCTTGTTGGTCATTGATACTTTTTTTTTTTTTAAAAAAATATATATATTTTATTGATTTTTTTACAGAGAGGAAGAGAGGGGGATCGAGAGTTAGAAACATTGATGAGAGAGAATCATCGATCAGCTGCCTCTTGCACACCCCCTACTGAGGATGTGCCTGCAACCAAGTACATGCCCTTGACCGGAATCGAACCCGGGACCTTTCAGTCCACAGGCCGATGCTCTATCCACTGAGCCAAACTGGTTTCGGCGGTCATTGATACTTCTAATGCATTTAAAAGAAGAGTCATTACTCTGCAGTATACTTTCAGTGGGCTATAAAGAAGTAGTCTTTAAAATTTAGAGTATCTGATCTGCAAAATAATTTGATTTGAATATTGTCCTCCAATATTTACCCAAAATGAAAGAAAAAAGGGAAATATTACATACCATACAAAATGATGTCACCGATAGGATGTGTTATGGTGAACCTGCACCCTATGATGGTGAATTGTCTCCTGACATTAGAACCAATTGGATCACACACCAGTTCCATCATTTAGAACCCAGTAAGCAATGCCCTTTGTGCACTGCAGTCATTCCCAAAGTAATTTGTTTACCCCAGCCATCAGAACACAGTCAATAAATGGCAGGGATTGACAAAGTGGCACTGTAGAGGCAACAGAGGGAAATTGGAAAAGTGAATTGTAGGTGGTGAGAGACTAGCAATAAATAATCAGCTTATTCCTATTGCAGAAATGTCTGTGACCAGGAGAAAATATGACCAGTGGAAAATTTGAATCAGATAAAAGTAGGCCATTTAATTCTGTGTGAATACATTCAAGAGTGAATATATTCTGATTCTCTAATCACAGTGGCTCTTCACAATACCTGGTTTTGCTAAAACCATATCTGTTGACTATTGGACACTATCTAGTTACCTGGCATCTAAAATTATACCATTGCTGATTTACTGCTTGGAAATAAACACAGGCCTCTTCATGTACTCTCTTTTGAAAAACAAGCACCCCTAAAAAGAGTTAGAACTTTAACGCAAAGACCCTTTAGTGTGACTTGGTTTATTAAGTGATTCCAACCCATGGGAGAGCTCTGGGACAGTATTAGGGCTCTGGGCATCCTAGGATGGGGGTGCACCAGGAGGGACTTGGGGAAAGAATAAAGGCGAAGAAGGAGAGTGCTAATGGCCAACTTTAATGATTTTAGTTTTAACAAAGAAAGAACTTGATTGGAACCCTTTAGTTCAGGTCAAAAATAGACTTTGTCAACCACTGAATTTATCAAGATCTTCTAGATTTAGGTAGAAATCACATCTTTCAGAATTAGTCCAGTATAACACAACATTCAAGGGACCTCAATAAATATAGTCAACCCTCAGTTTTCAGTGACCCTGCCATTAGGTTTCTGATTGTTGATGGGCAATCCGGGATATAAATCACAGCACTCTGGGCAATCACACCCATTTTCTTATCAGTTATGAACAAACTAGAGATAGGAAGGCGAATTTCTGGGGGAAAAAATTGCTCTTCGATACACAAAATTGTTGAGAGTAGGGATTACCTGTCATACATTTTGCAAGATTCCATTTCTCATTGTTATTGTAGATGATTGAGCAGTGGCCATTCTGATGAAATCATTTTGATGATTTTATTTCTGCAAGTTACCTCTGCTTGTTCAGCAAGCTGATACATCTGTTCAACAATCTCCTTCCCTCCCCCACATAATTGGTTGAGTTAGTAGATTCAATGAAAAAAAATCAGTCATTTGACACAGATGAACTTTTTTGATGGAGGAGGGTATTTGTCAGTTTCTATCTAAATTGATAGGTTATTTTTATCTTATTTTTATTTTTATTTCTGGAAATAACAAGTCTAGCTAACTAAAAAGACCAGGTGTCTAAACGGTGCTGACAGATACTTGATGTGACATCAATTGACTAAACTGACGGGAACATCAACGAGTTCAGTCAAAATGTTTGAATCCATCAGTGGGGAATGTCAACCATTTTTACTCTGGAGAAAGCATTCAAGTGTCTGCATTTTACAGCAGGGAAGTACAAGGTGCTTGGCTTCAAGAAACAAAAAGCTGATCCAAAAGGAGGATTTGGAAGAACCTGAGTAATTATTATGTCTTTTGATCTTTTGCAGGGACCTGAGCTTTTCAAGGAAAGACCACATTGTACTGTGCAGCCACAGAGCAGTTATTTACAGAGCATGGACACTGTCCCCCACGGACTCTTGGGGCCGAGATCAGTTGCCTAAGGAGGAATGGGGAAAGCCTGGGGAAGGAGGAGATGGCACTTCCACTTGTCCTCTATACCAGCTGGTAGCCAAGTCAGCAGGATGGGGCAGGTTTGGTGCCACTCCCTTTTGTCTTTGCCACCAGACCACGTGGTATTGTGCTGGTCCTTCCCTCAGAGGGGAGGAGTCAGGTTTGGTGGAATAAGGAACGCACAGGGAAGTGATAAAAAAAATGTAAGCTCTGTGTCCAGGTGACTGAGTTTGAGTCTTAGTGTCCCCCACCCCATCATCATGACTTTGGGCAAATTATAGGGACTATGTCCTCCCATCTACAAAATGAGGATGGTGGTAATATCTGTCCAGGATCAGCTTCATGGGCAATTGGCCAGTGTAATTGCATATGGTACATGCTTAAAAGGGCCCCAGGCCTGGGGTTTGATGCGCTACAATTGCCTTCTTAACAATTCAAATGTCTTTAATTATTCAGGGAAGGGGGGCAGGCTTGGATCCTTGGTTCATATTCACCTCTGCCTCCTGCTGCCTCTCCCTGTTCTTGACTATCTACTCCCTCCGTCTCTCCTAGCCTTCCCCTGGGCACTGCTGCTACCTTCTGTGCACAAATGTGCCCAGGTGCCAGTGCACAGTTATGGGGAGGGTCTTAGTTGGACTATGCATCCGCAGCTTCTTGGTCCATTCTGGAACTAAGCACATCCTGGCTCAGAAGTTGCAATCCCTCAGGGTTGCCCACTCTTGGCAGATTGGGGCAGAGAGCCTGTGAGAAGGGGAGGTTCCTAGCTCAACTCCTCCACTCTATTTGGGGTATCAGTCTGATAGCTGGTGGGAGAAGAACCTGGCATCCAGTGCACTTTTGTGGGTTCACTGAGTTGTAGGATAGAGCCCCTGGGTGCCTGTGAGAAAATACACTCACCTAACAGGTAGCCTGGTGCCCCAGGAAGTGAAACATTAAATAGAAGATAAAAACACCATGACAAAGAGAGAAAAAGGAAGAGAGAGAGAGAGAGAGAGAGAGAGAGAGAGAGAGAGAGAGAGAGAGAGAGAGAGAGAGAGAGAAACCACCCAAGGAAGAATGAAAAACTAATAATTTTAGTACTTTTAACCGTTTTTTGAACAAGGTCCCCAATTTCCATTTTACACTGGGTCCTCCAAACTCTGTAGTTCGCCCTGCCTCTTTAGGACTGTCATGGGGATCAGGTGAGTAAACATATAATGCTGAAAGCGCTCAGAGCAGGGCTGGTGTTAAGCAGTGCTCACTACTCTTATCCATTTGGGCTTTGTCCCTTTGGAGAGGGTAGGCCACAGTCATGCTCCATGGGGGGCTTTTCTCAGCCCTTCGAGCCCGTAACAAAACAGAGACTCATCTGCTCTCTTCCTACCTCCTAACATGCTTCTTTACTTCGGGCCAGGTACTGTGTGGTAACTCATTTTGCAATAGTCAGAGCAGGTCAGGACCAGGGCCATGGCCAGGGAGCAGGGGGCTGCCATGTGGTCATGCCCACTGCGATTCAGCTCATTTCCAGCATGATAATGAAGTCAAGAATGAGCTTCTGAAATGAACTCTCGATCAGGAGGGAGGCAGTAATTGTGCTGGTTATTAGCAAGTGCTCCTGGATGGGGGTTAGGGGCATGAGCAATAGTATTTAATGAATTTCCTTTGCAAGTTCTGCTGTGCAAAGTAAGAGATATAAATGCTACATTATGCATTTAAAATACCTCCAGGGTTTGGTTTATAGACTTGTTTATATTTATATATTTATTTGAGTGTTTATGGCTTTCTCTCTGTCATTTTCATGTGGGTGTCTCTATAGTCATTATGGTTTTATGGCCACTTTTTGGAAATCAGTCGCTGCATACACCAGCACATGATTTGATGAGTGAAGGAGATTCAGAAAAGTTTAATATTGTAGTTGGGGGAAGAGCCTTCCCTTGGGGTAAGAAAGTTAAAAATGAAGCTTGAGGTCTGTATGTATTATTTAGAATCTTGGGGAGTTATTGCGAGAAGGCAGCGAGACATGGCCTGGAAAGAGGAGGGGGCAGAGGCCTTGAGCAGTGGAGGGACTGACCATAGGTCTCATAGCTTATTGTTGGGAAGGCAGGGCGAGGTCCCAGTCTCCTAATGGCCATTGCTACTCCAGACCCTTCTTTTCCTTCCTATATATGCAGAGTGACTTTTAAGGGCCCACAAAAATGCTTTAATTTATTTTAAAATAAGAAGGAAAAATTGCCTATAATCCAGACTGCATTATATTCATCTTGATACCAATGCAGTCATAAAATATAATTTTTTAATATTTTTTTTATGGAGGAAGGGACCCATGAAAGCCAAGTGCCCAAGGCCCCCACAAGTCATAATGTGGCCCTGCCAATACAGACCACCCGAGAGAGTTACGGGAGAAATATAGAGATAGGGGCATCCCCCTGAGTCACCCCTACTCCACAATAATGCTGAGGCTCCACTCCCTCCCCACCCCCATCCCTTTTTAAGCTCCAACGTCTCAGATGTCTTTTTGTCTATCTCTGCAGAGAGATCATTTCAAAACAGGGAAGGGGAGGTTCTGAGCAATTCATCATGATGGGTAAGGAGTGACAGGGTACCAACACTGAAGTAAGCCCCTGCAGACTCATTTTGATTAGAAGGCACTTGAGGATGCTCCAGGCTTCAAGGTCTCCATGGTGAGTGAGTCAGAGCTGCTGGGTAAATGGATGGATGTCCCATCCACAGAAGGTTCCATTCGGTAAAATGAAAGATGTTGGGTACCTGCTGTTGGGTGTGTATTGCTTGGCCTGACTAGCCTGTGAGGTTCTCCAATGTCAATGTCACTGATGAAGGTCTGTGTCCCCACCCTCCAAATTCATATGCTGAAATCCTAACCTCAGAGGGATGCTCTCTGGAGGTGGAGACTGTGGGAGGTGAGCACACCATGAACTTGGAGCCCTCATGCTGGGGTTAATGTTTTTATAATAGAGATCCCAGAAAGTTCCATTTGCCCTTCCGCCCTGTGAGGACACCGCATGAGGATGGCTGCCTATGAATCAGGAGGTGGACTCTCACCAGACACTGCATCTGATGGTACCTTGACCTTGGACTTCTAGTCTCCAAAACTGTGAGAAATAAATGTTTGTTGCTTAACAGCCACTCAGTCAATGGTATTTTGTTACAGCATGTCAAACAGACCAGGACATTCACCCCATATGCAGGCCCCTCTCTCTCACTCACAATGCAGCAGCGATTCCTGTTAGCTCCCCCTGCCTGTCCTCTAAATTATACCTGGAGCTGCTTTTCTCATTGTCTTCACTGCTACATGACCAAGCCAAAGGCACCACTGTTTCTCCTGGGTTATGTGAGTGAGACCAGGCTCTACTTCCTGCTGTGCCTGCCTTCAGTTCAGCCTGAGGAGGCTGAGTGGTCCTTTGGATAGTGGTCCTTCCTGTGCTCTGGACCCTCCAGTGACTGCCCAGCGCACTCAAACACAAGCCAAGTCCTTCTGCCACCCCACTGGCCTCCATAATCTGGCCTCTGGCTACTTCTCTGATGCAGTCTCCTCGCCCAGGATTCCTCCCCTGCCTTGAGCATGCCAAACGCACGCCTGCTCTACGATCTTTGCACGTGTCATTCCCTCTGCTGAGAACACCCTGCCCTGTTTCGTCAAGGCTCCTTCTCAGAAAGGCATTCCCCATCTTACCTTTTCGCAACGAAATCACTACCACCTCGTGAGAAATGGTCACCTGTTTGAATTCAAACAATGGACTCAGAGACATGAAGTATGGTGAAAATGAGAGCTTTAATGCAGTCTTGCAATAGTGGGTGTCAGGTTGAACAGTCACACTCAGAGCAGCAATTATAGGCTATTTATCCCTAGGGTGCGAGAGTCCCACCTCTAGTTCCTCATTGGCTGAGTTCTATGGAGCTATGGAGGTAGCATACATCATCTAGGTCTTAGTGTCTCTCACTGGGCCATTTAAGAAAATGGGCTGAGGCCTTTTCTAGTTGTCTCCATCTCTCCCTGTCCAGTTGAGGCAGGTGTGAGGTGTTTTGTCCTGGGCGCCTCTGGGGTTTCTACCATGATGCTGGTTCATGTACACAGTTCTTTGTTCTTATACCCTCTCCTCTCTGCCCTACATCCTGTTTGCCCTGGGAAAAATTCAGTAACCGCCTGGCCACCTGCTGTTCGTTTTCTCTAAAAGTTGACTATGCTGAAGATGCATCACAGAGGCCTATTTCCTACACCTGACACTAACATACCCCATTTGCTCTCTGCCTATCTCTCCACTGAGGATGTACACCTACCTCTCTGAAGACAGAGACCACATCTTACTCACTGTCACATCCCTAAGCTTCTCACAAATCACAAGCTCAAATGGTATTTGTTGCATAAATGGATAAAAAGCAGGGGCTGTAAAGTAATTTATTCTTTAAAAATGTCAGAACATCTGCCTGTATGGGCAGGTTTTATTTTTGTCCCAGATTTGGATCCTCAAATCCTGTTGATCCCTCTTCTTCTCACAGGGGTCCTTGCCGAGTTCTACCCCTCATCTCTTTTCAAACTGCTTTCCGGAAATAGCCCAGGAAAGATCTGGTCCCCCTGGCTGTCCTCATCTTGCTAAAGGAGAGTATTTCTACCGTATAACTTGAGCCTGCCCCTCCCGGCAGCTGTCAGGGTGGGTGATGCTGCTCAGCCCTGTGTCCAGCCTCTCTTCTCACCTGCCTTCCTTGCCCTCGTGGCTGCAGGGTCTGTGCTTTGTCAGTTCCTGAAACTGTCCCACTGCCTCAGGCCATAACTCCTGTGTTCCATAAATTATCTTGACACCATTATTGCTTAAAACAGTCCTCAAATTGACAGGGAACGGAGAGGCAAAAGGGAAAAAAAAATCACTTCTCACCTCAATAAATTTCAGGTGGAACCATGGGTGGAGGAAGAAAGTGAGGAGCACAGCAGAAGGAGCCAGAGATGCAGCGGAGGGGCCGGGATAATGTTCTTGGCAAACATTTTGTCCATTAATTCAGCCAACATCCGCAGAACCCATATTGGGAGCCAGATGGATGTGGGGACCGGTGCTGGCAGGAGGGGTGTGGAGGTGCCATGTACATCAGTTTGTGGGGCAGACAGGAGGCAGGTAGTTAGGCCCAGAGTGATGAGTGTCCAATGGAAGGAAGCAGGGGTGCTGATGGAGCCCAGAAAGGGAGCTTCCCATGCCTGGAGAGCTGTGTGCTCTGAGCAGCCTTTAATGGAGAGTGGGAGGGGTGGGGTAGGATGCAGGAAGGCCAAAGGAGAGCAGAGTGTGGGCCTTGATGCCCAGAATTGAGTCCGTGCAGCCAGTTCTAGGATTTTGCTGCTAAGAGGGTAAGGTGACAGGTGAGAGGGTAAGATGGGCAGAGGAGTCCAGAGGCAGAGCTTAGAAATACACCCCTTTGGCAGTATGGACTTAGAGGCAGGCAGAGCATCCAGGAGGCCATTGTAGGAACTCACTTGAGAAGTGATGATAGTGAGAAGGTGTGTAGGCAACCTGTCCTGGGGTCTTGCTGCAAGCAGGGCTGCGAGTTTGACATGCTTGTGCTAGAGGTTATGGTTGGAAGACAGCTCAAAGGCCACTCCTGGGGACAGGGATACTAGAGAAGGAAGACTTCAGGAGGGGGTAGATGGTCTGAGAGTAAAGAAAGTAGGGGCAGATTGGCAGAAAGGACAGAGCAGCTGTGACAATCAGTTTAATGCATGGACTGACTGACTACAGCCCCCAATTATCCAAGCCAGCACTTATATAGGTGTGGGGTGAAGGCACTTTGTAGATGTGATTAAAGTCCATGATCAGTTGACTTTAAAAAAGGAAGATTATCCTAGATATTCTAGGGTGGACCTAATTCAATAAGTTGAAAGACCTTTTACAAACAGAAGTGAAGCTTTCCTGAACAAAGAAAACAAATAAACAAATAAATAAAATTCTACCTGTGGACAGTCGCTTCAGCCCATAGCCAAGAGTTCCATACAGATTTTGAACTTGCCACCCAGTCCCACAATTGTAAGCCAGTTCCTTGCAATAAATCCATCTACATATCTATATCTATATCTATATCTATATCTATATCTATATCTATATCTATATCTATCTATATCTACATCTACATCTACATCTATATCTATATCTACCTATTATCTATCTATCTATCTATCTATCTATCATCTATCATCTATTATCTATCATCCATCTATTATCTATCTTTTCTGGGAGACCCCTGCCCGATTTACCCCAGCTAGAAAAGGAGCCTAAATACAGCCCCTCACCTGAGGCAGGCCTCCCCAGGTGAAGGTGCCTTTCACCTGCCTCCTTTATCAGGACTCCTGGGAATAACAGGCAGCAAAGACAAATCCGTCTGGGAAAGGGAAGCACCTTTGTGGGTAAATACATGTGCCTGCAATGGTAGTACTGATTCCTGACTCTCAGAGAGACCCAAACCAATCTACTCAATGTGCCTCCCTATATAAGTTACCCTTTCCCTTATCCAACCAACGCCAGGGCAATTCCCTTGGGGGTTAGCACATCACAGGAGAATGCCCTTTCTGGCATCTTTCTTTCCCTTTTACTTCTAATATTTCCCAGCTCCCCATTCAGGGTTTGAAACATGTCACTGTGTTTTTAATGAAGATCCTGCTCTATCTGCATTTGCTTCCATTAACCAAAATCAATCCCAGGAGTCTGGGGGTGAGATCAGTTTTGGTTCAGGTAGCCGTGCCAATTTCCACCGCTTCCAATAGTATTTCAGACTTATCAGGGGCATTTGGCAAGCCAGACATTTCCACATGGTTTACCCATTCATTAATTTAGCCTCCTGCAATTATGGTGAGACAGAGAGTGCGGTGAGGGTGCACAGGGAGAGTGAAAAGGGGTACTGGAGGGGAGAGGGTCCTGGTGAACAAGGAGGGAGTCCTCCCAGAGCAGATGCCTTCCTCCATCCACAATGGATCCCTTTCTTTTCTTGGATGAGCTCTGCACCACTCAGCAGGAGGCCTCCATGAAGCAGGAGCAGCACAGGCCCGAGATGAGATCTGCCCTGTCCTCATGACTGGTGAAGAGCAAAGTCCTCCTTCATGTATACCCTGTTCAGCCTGACACCAGCTCCCAAGGCCTGAGTCAGGTGACCTGAACAAGGATGCTGCCTGCGAGACTGCAGAGTGTGGGCTGAGGAGGCTGGGAGGAAGGGAAGGGAAGGGCAGGAGGTTGCTCCTGACTCTCAGATGTGTGAGTCTCTCTGTGTCCTCCTTATCCTCACAGCAACCCTGCTAGGAAATTATTACCATTCTCTTTTTGCAGAAGAAACCGAGACTCTGCCTGGTTGTAAAGTCCTGGCCGTCCCTTGTATATGTCATGTCCCTGTGGTGAAGGCAGAATCCCATGGCAACGCTTGAAAGAGGCAATGAGGCTCTGTGGAGAGACCTGATTTCTGGCTCAACCATGAGACTTTGGGAGACTCACTTAATGCGCCAGTGCCTCAGTTCAGTTAATGGTTAAACAGAAAGATAGTTCAATGCAGTAGCAAAGTGAAGGATTTCAAATCATACTGCCACATTGGTAAGTGCTCAGTAAATGTTAATTATTAGAATTCCACATAGAAACATCATGAGGATCATTTCTTCAGCTCATTTTTTAAACAAACAAGCTCTGCTTTCTGCATAACATTGTGATTGCACTATGCTAGCTATACAAACACATTGAAAGGGTGTGAAGCATAAATAAATTATTATTTTTATAATGCCAGGACATAATTTTTATTTCCTATTTTTTATTGATTCCACAGAGGAAGGGAGAAGGAGAGAGAAATAGAAACATAAATGATGACAGAGAGTCATTGATAGCTGCCTCCTGCATGCCCCCTACCAGGGATTGAACCCACAACCCAGGTATATGCCCTGACTGGGGATTGAACTGGGATTTCCTGGTTCATAGGTCAACTGAGCCACCACAGCAAGGCCAAGGAGATACTTATATTTATTTATTTATTTACTTACTTACTTACTTATTTTTATTGATTTTTTACAGAGAAGAAGGTAGAGGGATAGAGAGTTAGAAACATCGATGAGAAAGAGACATCGATCAGCTGTCTCCTGCACACCCTCTACTGGGGATGTGCCCGCAACCAAGGCATATGCCCTTGACCGGAATCAAACCTGGGACCTTTCAGTCCGCAGGCCAATGCTCTATCCACTGAGCCAAACCAGTTTCAGCAAGGAGATACTTTTTAAAAGGTGATTGCTCAAGTAGGTAAAACTGTTGAGGAGATGGTTGAATAAATGAGGTGGTCATAATTGGGAGTGATTAATGCAGAAAGATTTCACAGAAGATTAAGTCTGGGCAGGGCTTGGAAAGAGGTAAGGGCTGTGTTTTGGAAAAAGAAGCATTAATTCTGGAGGGGGGCGTTGAAGTCTCACAGAGGGGGGATAAAGTTTTTTTGTGTATTTATGTGTGTGCGTGCTGTGTGTACGTTTATGTATGTCTCCATATGTGTCTATATCTATATGTATGACTGTGTGTATGTCTGAGTGTATCTGTGCCTATGCATGTTTACATGTGTCTGTGTAATGTCCATGTGTGTATCTGTGTGTGCCTGTGTGTCTGGTATAGAGAGAGAAGATGGTCAGTTGCCTGGAAGAAGGTTGCTCTGATAGGTGTGGCTGCTGCTGAGAGCAGTAGGGCAGGGTGGTGGTGAACCATGAAGTCCAGTGGTAGTCTGACTTGGTAGCAAGACTTAGACTGTAGAGTTCCTGGCTTGTTTCCTAGAATTCCAGAATTGAGAGCTAGAAAACATCTGGTTCAGCCCCCAGTCTATCAGGCTAGTAAATATTATCAATTTTTTACAAGAAAGCAACTTGTAAGGTTTGATGGGCCTGCTGTCATGTACACCACTCCCCTTTGGGCTGTCCCTGTGTCCCAATGCCTTCTGTTAACAGAGGTGTAATGAATCCAGGAGTGGGGTGGGAGAAGGTGTCAGGGAGGAAGGTGGAACAAGCAGGACCTTGCAATTCTAAACGTAAATAAAGCAAGTCATGAAGCTAGTGGGAAAATCCTTCAAAGCCATTCTCTGGAGGAGGGGTGAATTGTTCAAACACTGCTTTCCCTTCACCCCATGCCCTGGATCCCTTGAACCTCTTTTCTGATGTCCCATATTCTATGACAAGTTCTACACTGAACTCCCCCATTGCCATAGTGTGGCTCCAAATGCCCTGCATTCTTGCATCCTCTCCCCTGTGCCCTGTGCTAACTCATCTGCATTGTTTATACACAGCCCTTCTCATACCTCTCCTTTACCAGCAAATATTCCACACTATGTACATTAACCCTCCATCTGCCCCAAACTCTCCAATTTGATGTTCTAGACCCCATGCCCACACTGTCTATTTTCCCAGCACCCTCTGCTCTGGTAGTCAGGGTCATCATTTAAATCACCTTTAGAATAGACAGCACTGAATACTTCATTTGTTCAGGGACTCCTCCACAGGTGGTTTTGTGCTGCTCAATGACTGCTCCACTGGTCAGTGACAATTAAAACATTTTTTCATCAGCCCTCAATGGTTGGCATTGCTCAATGGTTGAATGCTGACCTCTGAGCCAAGAGGTCATGGTTCGATTTCCGGTCGGGCCACATGCCCGTGTTGAGGGCTCAATCCCTAGAGTGAGGCATACAGGAGGTAGCTGAGTAATGATCCTCTCTCATCATTGATGTTTCTCTCTCTCTCTCTCCCTCTCCCTTCCTCTCTGAAATCAATCCTATACAATAAAAGATTAATATGCAAATTGACCCTAATGGTGGAACAACTGAGAACAACCAATTGCTATGACGTACACTGACCACCAGGAGCAGATGCTCAATGCAGGAGCTGCCTCCTGGTCAATGCATTCCCACAGGGGGAGCTCCACTCAGCCACAAGTTTGGCTGACAGCTGTGATCACAGCAGCAGTGGTGGGAGCCTCTCCCGCCTCCTTAGCAGCACTATGGATGTCCAACTGCTCCAGGGAGTGGGCCTCAGCCACAGTTGGACATCCCTTGAGGGCTCCTGGACTGCTAGTGGGATGTCTGACTGCCAGCTTTAGCCTGACCCCTGGGGAGTGGGCTTAAGCTAGCAGGTGGACATCCCCCGAGGGGTCCCAGACTGCGAGAGGGCACGGACCGAGCTGAGGTATGTCCCCCCCTCCCCCCGCACACACAGTGCACAAATCTTTGTGCACCAGGCCTCTAGTAAAAATATATTTAAAAAACATTTTCTTTTTTTTTCATCAAAGAAGCTTGGGGGCAACAATCTGGCTGAAATAGAGTGGTCTTAATTTCTTAAAGTTGCATGTACATGGCAAGGCAGGACATTGTTTTTACTTAGCTTTTATACTAAAGGTCAGCAAAAATAGCAAAGTTTCCTAAAAGTCCTTCTGTTCACCCTTTGTACAAGATTGAGGAAATGCCTAGTCACCACATCTAAGAACATTATTCTTAGAATTTTATTGTTATTAATATTATTATTACTTGGGATGACTGGGGTGTTGGTGTTGGTGATGACACAGAGACTAAACCTTCCCCACCAACAGGCAGCTTTTGTTGCTGCTGCTGGCATGATGCCCACCACTGTCTTCTGTTCTCTGCACATTTTGGTACAGTAGTCACTAGCCACATGTAGCTATTGGAGCACTGAAACAGGGCTGGTCCAAACTGTGATGTGCTCTAAATGTCAAAAACCACTGGTTTTCAAAGACTGAGTACAAAAAAATAATGCAAAGTATATCATTAATAATTTTTAATGTCGATTTCATGTTGAAATGATACTATTTTGGATATATTAGAATTAAAGGATTGTAATTAACTAGAGGCCTGGTGCATGAAATTCAGCCTGGCCTGTACCCTCTCACAATCCAGGACCTCTGGCCTGCCTGTCTGCCTGCTCACCCCTAACCACTCTCCTGCCTGCCTGATCAGCTCTAACCACTCTCCTGCCTTCCTGATCACCCCTAACCATTCTGTCTGGCTGCCTGATCACTTCTAACTGCTTCTGTCTGCCTGCCTGATCACTCCTAACCACTCTGCCTGCCTGCCTTATTGAGCCTAATGACTTCTGTCCTGGCCCCCACCACCAAGGCTTCATCTGGAAGGATATCCAGAAGGTCATTTGGCTGTCCGGTCTAATTAGCATATTACACTTTTATTATTATAGATTATTATAATAGATGGGTCTGTGACTTTTAATTTTTAAAATTAATACACTCAAAAATTTAAAAATGTTTGCTAAAAGCATCACACGTGACACATGATGCCTTGCATTTTATTTCTATTGGACAGTGCTGGTCTAGACCCCTGGATCTTTAGTTGTTTGGCAACGCAGGTTCTAAGGGTCCCCTTGGTCTCTGTCAGATTGGGGAACAGGTCTGGGGCGTGTCTTATTAATACTAACAGTCATGGAGAGGAGCAGTTCACCCTATTGCCCACCTGCTCTGCGCCTCGCCCTTCCAAGGAATGAAGCTCACAGTAATGCTAAAGACCACAGAGGTTGAGAGTATGTAGCCAAGGTCTGGGGGAGCTGGGTTTCAAGCCCAAATCTGTTAGACCAGCTGTCTTCTGGGCATCCCTGGCACAATGATCTTCCTTCCCTGCCAGAGAGAGCCAGACGGAAGAGGCCAGGGGTCAAGTGCTGCCCCTTCCTACTTGCAAATACCTGTTTCTCTTGGCTGTACCAGGCCTTCGGAGCTGGGAGGGACGGTATGTTTTGGCTGTGAGTAGAGCAACAGAGCTGTGGGGCTGAGGTTCCCACCTTCCAGTCTCGGCTCTTGGGCAGCGTGCTTGGCGATGGCAGGGAATCCACCTCCCGTGTCTGCTTCCCAAGATACAGACGAGGAATGGGGTGGGGGGTGGGAGAATACCCAGGTTCAGGTGAGAGCTGTTTACAGGCTCAGCCTCCAGCTGGATTAGGAAACTGCTTCTATCTCACATCCTGATGTGTGGTGTTTGACTATAGGACATCTGACTATTTAGACATGCAGACAATGGGCTGACTTTTCATGTACTATACAGGCATTTATAGACCCTTGATTGCGATGGGAAGGAGAGAGGGACCGAAAGATTATTTAGTGCAATCCTCTCATTTTACAGGCCAAATAAATGGGACCAGAAAGGTTCAATGTCTCCCCAACTTGCCAGCGAGAGGTGGAAACTGCCTCCCTGGCCAGTTCCTCTTGGTCAGCAGCCTTCCTGCCAGGATGGGAGAGAGGATTGGTGCTGACTGTTCCAGTCTCAGACCCAACTATTACCGCACACTCATTACCGTCTCTGCCACGGAAGCAGAGGCTTGCACACTCTGCTCCCAGGGCACCTGGCTGTTGCCAGCAGTTGCCAAGATTTTAGTGAGAGGGCTTCTTGTGGCCTCCAAGACTCCATACCTCCCCCAGGTCTCCTAGTCTTGGGCATGGACACTAGTGGTTCTACTGATGGGTGGCAGGGCCACTGCTGTGAAATGGATAATATGTCTTGGGCCCTCCCAGCTGCCTTTTTGTATAGGTACCTTCCTGTGGGTACTTCTTTGATGAAGGATAACAAACAGGTCAAGAGCTGAGAGCTTGCTGTCCAAGGTGTGCTCTGTAGCCCAGCACTATCTGCAGCTCATTGGAAATGCTGGGTCTCAGGCTCCTCCAGTCCCACTGAATGAACCCAAATTCCAATGAGATTGCTGGGGAAACTGTATGCCAATTACAGCTCCAGAAACCCTGGCTTAGAGTATTAGTGACTTAATGTATTACCACACTCAGGGGGATTTGCATATTAAAAGGGTGAGGAGCCAGTGTGAAAAGTTCAATTCAAACATTACACCTCCCAGAAGGGTGAGAGCGGGGAGGGAGAGGGAGCGGGGGAGTTAAACCTCAGTGGCTGCCCCTGGTATTTGGATCTGGGTGTAATGTTGGGGTGAAGGTGGGCAGGGAGGTGAACAGGCTGGTGGGAATTTTGAGAGCTCAGGCTCCGGGGTCTGACTACGGAGGTTTGAATACAGGCTCAGTCACTTATGTCAGTTATGGTTATAAGTTGGTTATAAGACCTTGAACAACTTGCCTCAGTTTTCTCATCTGAAAAAGGGAATAATAGTTTCATTACATCATAGGGTTGTTAGGATGAAATGATTTAATTCATGCCAAAGCCTTAGAACAGTGCCATGGGGCACAGGAAGCACTAAATCAAAGGCAGCTGTGATTACGATGATTTTCCACACACAGCTGCCCCTGCCGAGGTGTTGCTGCTGTTAAAGTGCCATTCCCATTTCAGGGACCACTGCATGGGTGGCAGGTGAGTCACTATGTTCTGTGTGCCCTTCCGGTCCAGGAGTCTGGACTTTGAATCTCTAGGGTACCAGGACATATGGGGAAGGAGGGCCCCACTTGGCTTCCTGAGGTAAACTCTGCACACACACCTGCAATTGCCCAGGTCCCATGGCTGCTTCCAGAGAACAAAACCAAGTCACCTCCGGGGAGCCTTCACCCCGTTCTGTTTGAAAATAAACATGCAATCATTTTATGATGCGAATTATAGTCCAAGAGGAAATGAACTCAGAGTGTCCAGCTTCTTCAGAATGGGCCATTTCATAGCCGGGGGGCATCTGGGCTATGAGTTCGTGCAGAAAACAATGTTGTCAGCAGCTCTGATCCCAGACGGGGTGAACGCAGGGCCCCATGAAGGCTGGGCCTCGGGGATCCAGAGACATGGTGTGCTTTGGTGGCATGAACTGACTTGGGATTCAGGAGCTCTGTGTTTTCAATATGCTGGCCTTTGTGCTAGCCCTTCTCTCTCTCCCTCTGCCCTTGGCCCCCCTGCTATAATAGCATGAGGGGTGGACCCTGTGTATATCCTTCGAGATTCTGGGGTCTCTGAAATGCATCTCCCAGTGGCTAACTGGTCACCGTTGAATCCTCAGTGATTGACAAGGAGAGGGATCGTGGTGGTCACCCCCTTTTCTAAGAAGGGTCAAGCTTTTGGAAGCCTGCAGAGGCTGGGTCTGCCGGAGCCCTCATACCCAGACAAAGACGTTTACAGCCTCTTACGAATTCCCAGCACTTCTCTCCTCTGTAGCGCCCCCGCCTCCCTCCTGCCCCCGCCATGCCACTTCCCTTCTCCGGCGAGCTAACCAAATTCTCTCTTCATGGACAGTTCAATGGAAAGTTAGTCCGAAACGACAGTATATCATATTTCACGAATTTAATAGGGTTTTCATGATTTTACAAAGTGCCTCCACCAGACACTCGCAGCTGGAGGCGGCTCAGCGGGAGGCTGAAGCCTGCATCTGGGTTTTTCAACTCTTGCCAAAATCCATTGAATTTGATCCGGAATGACTATGAATCTTTGGAATGTACAGTCCCTTTTCTCTTGCCTTATCCAAATAAAAAGAAGGGGCGGGGGGTGGGGGGGAGGGAGGGCGGTGCGGGAGAAATGTCCTATGAGATTTCCATATGGAAACACTAAACGTGCATTATAAAGGATTTCCTATAAACAAAGTCACAGTCGGAGATGTTGGACCCTCACCACATTGCGAACAAAGGGCCCTTGTGTGGGTGTTTGTGTGCACTTTAAAACATACACAGGTATTCATGCAGGGTACCCTTGCAGCCCCCCCTTTCTTTCTCTAGCTAACTCTCCCTCTTTCCATCTCCCCTCCCCCAGACGAGCCCCAAACTCCTAACACAGCGATCTTTAATCGTTCTGCGCAGTAAATCCCCACAAATAAATATCCCGGGCGACTTCAAACGCACTTAATTGGAAGCACATGGGAAGAACGCCACAGTCCTGGCCGAGGCTGTGGAGTTGTAATTTCATGTTATGATCGGCCATAAATATGCACTGTAATGAGCAGAGTTTGGGTTTCCCTTCTGTGTATCAGAAAGCTTCAGGTTTGAGTTCTTTCACATTCTCTTTTCTCCTTTGCTTTGCTTTTGTTCAGTCGTCAAACTTCACATTTAACATCCTCCCCATTGACCCCAATCTGAACAAACCTGCCTCTCCCTTTAACCTCTCCCCTCAACTCCCTCACTCCAACCCGTGCATGACTGTCTCGTCTTTTCCACTGCTGTAAAAGAATTATGGTTTAGGGTTTATAGGATTTAAAAGAATGTGTTCAATCATCAGAAAGGGAGAAATGAGGCTAAATCACCTCTGGGCCTTCTCATGGTTTTATCATAGAACTAGTGGCCCGGTGCACAAAATTTGTGCACATGGTCTGGCGGGAGGGGAGGGGGAGAGGGGGACGACGACAATGGGGAGTTCTCTCAGCTCAGCCTGCACCCTTTCCAACTGGGGACCTCTTGGGGGATGTCCAACTGCCAGTTTAGACAATTGGACATCCGGCAGTTGGACATCCCTCTCACAATCTGGGACCATTGGCTCCTAACGGCTCACCTGCCTGGCTGTCTGATTGCCCCTAACTGCCCTCCCCTGCCAGCCTGATTGCCTCTAACTGCCTCCACCTCAGCCCCTACCACCGTGGCTTTATCCAGAGGGAAATCAGACATTTGGAAGATGGCCTGTTGACCCAGTCTAATTAACATATTACCCTTTTATTAGTATAGATAGATTATATAGGTTAGGATTGCTTAAATGGAGGGGGAAATTTTTTCAGCAGGAGATGCTCTTGGCAGACAAAAATACATAATCCTTATATCTGGACTGAACCAGTCATTAAAAAATTGAACTGCTTTCTTACACCTTACACCAAACAGCTGTTGCCCTTAAAACCCCTCCTCAGCCCCCACCTTTGGTTCTGCCTTCACAGTTCTCCCAGATTAGGTTCTGATTGGTCAGTTTCTATGCCAGTCAGCATCAGAAGCTCCACCTCCTAGGCAGCTATTGGCTCCTTGCAGTTCATCCAGATTTAATTCTGATTGGTCAGTTTCTTTGCCAATCAGCATCTCTGGGCCTATCTCAGAGCGGCAGTGCTGATCAACAGTCATCCCAGGCTGCTGGCAAGTGGGCCGAACTGCTGATCTCTTGGACAGAGAAACAAGAGGCTACTAGTGAGGCCCTGAGAGAGAGAGAGAGAAAGAAGCAGGGTCTGATCTGCATCCTCAAGATCAGAAGATCAGACCCTGCTCTCTCTCTCTCTCTCTCTCTCTCTCTCTCTCTCTCTCTCTCTCTCTCTCCTCTCTTTCCCTCTCCAGCAGCCCTGATCAGCCCTGCTTCTTTCTCTCCCCTAGAGGTCAGTAGTTAAGCCACTCGCCAGTCCCCACCCACCAGAGCCTGCTATGCTCACAGCCTGGCGTTTGGTCAAGCCTTCTGTCTTTATAGACCCTGGGTTTTTATATATTAGAATTAGAGGTAGAACCAGCTGGTGGAAATTGGAGGAGTCATGCAGTCCATCCCTACACCCACACTCTTTTATCTACAGTGCAAAGGTTCAGGGTATCCACCTTCTCAGAGATCACCCAGAGAGAGGTTACCGGAGCGTCTTCTGGCAACTGAACCCCACCTACAAGCTCACATTATAGGAAGTCTTTCATGGGTCCCATGGAGTTCCATGATTTAAGGCCATTTCTCCTGATTTCATCCTTGGAGAATGGAAGACTTTTAGATGTCACCCCACATAGAATATGCCTCCAGCCAAGTAGGTGGGAGAAACTCTGCTTTCAAAGGGAGGGAACCCAATGCCAAGTCCCCCCTGCTAAAATTGTGAACATCAGGCTTAGAATGCACTGAAGAGCTGGTATTCCCCAATAGTCCCCCTGACTGGTTGACTTCTAACCTGGCCCAAGGTCCTTCTTGGAGGAGCCTACCATATATATTATGCTGGGAGATGGGAATTACTATGAAGAAAGTAAAAGACAGGTGAGGTTACAGGTTAAGTAGTATGGTCAGGGAGCACCTCAGGGAAAGGTCAGCTGAGTGAGAAGTAAGGGTCAAGGGAACGACAAGAAGGTATAAATGGCTGAAGTCTAGAGCAAGTGGAAGGGGAAAAGGAGATGGTGTCAGGGAGTGGGGTAGGGAGTTTGACTTCAGGGCAGATGGGAAACTATGGGGGGGTATGAATAGAGGATGGCATGGCTAGTTTTACACTTGTCACCTAGAGGGATTCTTTCATTTCAGTGACGAGGAAAAGGCACAGAGAAATTAATGACTTGTCCACAGCTTATTTCTGACACAGCCAGGAAAAAAACCCCCAGTTTTTCCTATTTCTAGTCCACGCATCTCCCACCAAGGTCTACTGTTTTTGGCTAATAACAGGTGCATTTCTGAGTACCTCTTTCATATCTAACTTCTGCAAAATCATGCCTCCTTATCTGTGTTCCCACACACTTTCCAGCAGGCACGTGATGGCAGGAGTAGTCCGGGGAAGAGGGTAATATCTAAGGCTAAATTGGGATGTGGGTAGAGGGAGAAGTGTAGCTGGTGTGCATTAGCTGCTTTTAATCTGACTTACTGAGAGCGGGAAAGAATGTGTGGTGATTAATAAGTGCTCAGGTCTGAGGGAGCAGGCATATGGGTGGGAGGAGGCATGGGATCTAAGTAAGGTTCAACAGATCTGGCTTCTTCTTCAATTAATCTAGCCCAGGGACAAGCACTATTTTGTTCCCCAAGTTATAAAAAGACAACACTATTTTAAAAATTGTCATCATTGACAAATTCTTAAAAATGGTAGGATGGCCATGTCACTGTCTCTGCGCAGCCCTGACTCTGATTCCAGACCTGTGTTGCCCCACCCCAGCAGCCACAATATTCAAACCTGGTCTCTGACTCAGAGGCCTTGAACCACTATTACTTTTGAAAGAGGCCTCTGCTCTCTTGGTCTTGGTTTCCTCAGTCCCAAGGCTCCACCCTCAAACCTCTGCCTCTGTGTGGTCCCAGATGGCACTGCCCATGCATGGCCTGACCACAGGCCTATGGTCAGCTCCTATTCCCACTGGCCATGTCCCTCTTCATTATGGGAGATCACACAGCAGTGTAGAGAGCATGGCCTCTCTTAAAAGACTCAGTCTGAATTCTGACTTTGCCTCTTACTAGTTTTGTGACCTTGAGCTAGATAAACAACCTCTTGATCCTCAGTTGTCTCATCTATAAATGGGGTTCATAATATAAGGCTGTTGGGAGAATTAAAGGAGTTGACACATGCAAAACAAATAGAATGAGGCTGGCTCATAAGAATTAGCTGTAATGACCCCCCTTCTTTCTCCCTCCGACTGTTTGTTCTTGGGGTGCCTAAAAATCATTTTTTTCCCCCCAGGCTTCCCTGTCCTCTGGGGCAGAGCCTTCTAGGCTTCTCTACAATCCTGGCCACCTTCCCAGACCCTCCTTAGAGGTTGGTCTCTCTCAGCCTTCCTCATTCTTTTGTTGCATATACTTCCTCAGTGAGCTCATCTACTCTTGTGACTAACTGAGATAGATCTGCTGATAATGCCCATATTTCTTTTTTTCAAATTCTGGCACTTTTATTACATAAGCAATTTATGTTCATTATAAAAAATTGCATAGTATAGATAAGAAAAGGGAAAAATAAATGTGAATCATTCATAACCCTACCACCAAGAGACACCAACTATTTATACTTTTGGTAACTTCCTCTTAGTCTTCTCTCTGTGTGTGTTTATATGATACTGGAGGCCCAATGCACGAAATTCATGCAAGGGGCTTGGCTCTTGCATCCCTAACTTCATCTTGTCTAATTAGCATATTATGCTTCTATTATTATAGATGTAATATATATGTTTATATGTACTTATAACAATACATGCAAATCTCTGTCACAATCTTAAAAGCTGTGGTCCCATTATATGCTCTACCATGATCTATTCAACCAGTTCCTTGTGGGCCATCTAGGCTGTTGCCAGTATGTTGTTATGGTGACCTTCTTTGTACTCCTAGCCCCATGGGCTTAGTTGTTACTTCCCTGGAGAAAGCCCTGAGAGATCTAGACTGCCTAGATATCTCCACTAAAGCTGTTTTACATCAACAAACCTCAAATGGAACTTCTGTCTCCTCCTCTTGTTCTCCCAGCCTCAGCAAATGGTGGCTTTCTAGACATTGTCTCCCCAAATAGAAATTGGACAGATTCTCTACAAATTTGAGCCACCATGTTTATTCCATTCCCCTAGTAACTGTCTCCTGCACACGGTCCTTTCTTTGCATCCCCACTGGCCCTGCTATGGTGTTGGCTCATGTTGTCTCATTTCTTGCATGATTGCAAGTCTCCCTTTGCAGCAGACATCTTCCAGATCTGATCTCATGGCTCTGCCCAAGACTTAAATATTGTGGGCTCTTTACATAATCTGACCCAATCTATTCCTCCAACAGCAAGATTCTAACACTCCCTCCTACTCATCACCTACTACAGTTTCAAGGCACACCTTATCTGCCCCCATTCACTCCCACAACTCCATGCTTTTGCATCTGCTGTTTCCTCCATCTAGTATACCTTTCTCTTGGCTTTCTGCATGGTCCGCACTCTCTCTCTTTTTCTAGCACTCAGTTTACTCTTGCTGTGAGACTTTTCTGATTTCCCCAAGTAAAACCAGATGCTCCTCTTCATGTTTCCTACAGATTTCAGTTAATACATCCATACTTTGCACTGTTTCCCCCACTGATCCATGAACCTCTTGAAGGCAGGGATAGATCTTATTTGTCATTGCATCCCTAGTGACTGTTGCAGACCTGGTGAAGAGCTAGTGCCTGGCCCATCCCTAGTAAATGAATGAGTAGACTACCTGATCCCATGCTGCTGACATGGAAGCTTAAGGCATGGCAATGCCACATACCTAATAGTGATAGGGCACCAAACCATGGAAACAGATTTCTTTCCTTTCTTTTAGAAGGAAACATAGTCTAAAAACATTTGAGAATAACTATAACTTACAAAACCATTGAGGAGAAGGGAACAAGTTACCTGTTCTCTATATAGACCTGAATGTGTCTTAGAGAATCACTACCATCCAATCTTATTGATGAAAAAAGGAAAGCTACTGTGATAATAGACATTCCTTGCATTACATTATATGCTTTTTTTCAATGACCTCTACGTATATGATTTAATTTGATCTTCATGACCTCCCTGGGACAGGTTATTGCAAAAATGGCCCTGATTTTCCAGCTCTCCTTTCTTCCATGACCTTTACAAAGAGCATTTGCACAGTTTCCACCAAGCGATGGATTGTTTTCCTTGGATCTGGGCTGCCTCATGACCTGCTTTGACCAGTAGAACATGAGACATTGTGTTAGCTATAGTTTGGGCCACCAAAGATTTTGCAGCTTCTGCTCTCTTTGCTGGACCCTTGTGACTACTTGTGAGTAAGTCTAAGCATATAACAGCTACTGCATGTATATTTGTATACTGGAGGATGTAAGATTATATGGTACACAGCTCAGTCAGCTGATTCATCCCAGCCAGGACCTCTGACATGTGAGCAAGCTAAGCAAAACCAACCATAGTTGCCCTTTAAGATGCCAGAAGACACAGGAACAAGGCCATTCTAGACAAGCCAACCCCCAGCCAATGTTCAGTTCATGAGTCAGATAAATTGTTTCTTAAGCTTCTAAATTTGGGTGGTTTATTATGCAACACTAGCTCACTGATACACTCTCTGTGAGAAAAGTAGGACAGAAATGGAAGTTATTCCCATTTTTCAACTGAGGAATCAGAGGCTTGAAACACCAAATCTTTTGTTCCTAATTTATGGGTTGTTTCCATAACAATAATGGTTTTCAATAATTGATTGGTTACAGAGTCTTTTCTTCAAGCAAACTTGTATGGAATCTCAATATAGAAAACCAGTCAAAAGAAGTTTATGTGGGGTCATAGAATCTGCTGAAATTGTTCAAACTAGCCAGTCCTCAGGCTGCATACTCAGCTTCACAGGTTCCTTCCCAAAGCAATACAATGAAAGCTCTTGTGTACATTCCACCCCTCCCTGCCCCCTGGCTAACCCTGGTGCTTCTTCATGTGGCTTCCCATTGCATGGTATATCTCCTCCTCTTGGAATCTGTGAGTTTAATAAACCATCCTTTCAGTGACAATTGTCTCCTGATCCATTGGCCTCACTATACCCACACAATAATAAACCCTACATTTAAAGCACCATGTAAGACATTTGGGGATTCTGAAATCATCATGTCATCCTGCTGGAGGCACCCCATGGAGAGATGACATAGTGAGGAAGGCAGATACCCAAGGAGCTCTGGCTATTGCAGCCACAGATGTTGCAATCTTTGCAGCCCAGGTTCTAGATATGAGAGCAAACCTTGCAGAAGACCTGTGCTCCAGCCACCTTCTCACTGCAACCTCATGGAAGAGCCCAAGTAAGAACTGTTAGTCAGCCTCAGGGACCATGAGAGATAATCATATAAAATGACTTGTTTTGTAACAATAAGCTTGGATGTTTTGTTACAGAGTCATAGGTATCAGAACCAGGAGGGATGATCAAAGTTATATTTCTGCTGATTTCATTTCTACTCCCTTTGACTGCCAAATCACTTTTTATGCCTTTTGGGGATCATGTAATTTCCAAAATTTGAGATCCCTTTAGTTCTAGCAAAATGCTGCAGACTGCCCCTACCCCATACCTTAGCTCACCAGTAATATCTCTCATATCACTTGGTGCAGTGCCTCAAAGAAAACAACTAAAACTACTTAGAAATCTTCCTAGGGGCACAGGATAAAACTCAGAGCTCAGCATGACCAACCAGAAAAAAAATGGAGAGGAAGAAAAGAAAACAAGACAAACTAGGCTTTCGAAGAAAATTGAAGATCTGGAGAGCCTTCAACTATTTTGATTTATATTTAAACATTTCTCGAGATTGAAGTTGTGATTAGCCCAGTCCTCTCAAATTCTGCCTGGGCCCTGATTTATGGGAAGGCCAGGCCAGAGCAAAATGAAAGCAAAATGAGGTATTCTCTAAAATTACCTTGGAGCACTTGAAGGAGGGCACAAGTGCTAAAGTGGAGATTAAAAAGGAAGTGATGAGATGTGCTTCTGAAGCCCTGGATTGCAGCTGCCTGGCAGTGCAGTGGGGGAGGCGGGCTATTATGAATGGGTCACACTCTGCAGGTGAGACCCCTGTAGGATGCTTTGCTTGGCTTGTCTCCCCATGGACTGAGCTCTCCTTCAAAGGGTGGATCTGAGCCCAGGCTGGCATTTTGATTTAGTGACCCTTCCATCACCAGCTGGAAGGGAGAAATTTCTGAAGAGGATATGACAGGAGTGTGGAGGGAGGGACTGGCTGGCAGTGGGTTGTGTTAGTGGCTCAGGAGAGGGGAGACCCAGATCCAGGTGCCCTACTCTGATTCTGCTCCAGCCACGCCTCCCACACTGGCAAGAGACACACGGGACCAAGAAGACGTGCTCACTTGGAATCCACTGTCCTCTTCTGGACTTCAACCTAGGTATCTGGGAGCTGTAACTCCCTGACCAATGCCTCCAAGCCCACTTTCAATGGCTGCATGAGCCTCCTTCTTGGTTTATCTTTTTGAGGACAGATTACCTGGGTGCTGTGCATATCTCAAAAGTTGAAGGGTGGCCATGTTTTATAGGAGACTGTGAAAAGCTAGGGCACATAGGCTATGATGTTCACATATACATATACAAGACCCTTAAAAGTAAGGTGGGGCCAAGGATGAGGAACAAAAAGAGGTATAGACCAGAGGCTGGAACCTACACGTCTCAGACCTCAGCTTTGGTACAGAACGCTGAGAATTCCAAGTGTTCTAAATTCAAATTTGGTTTTCCAGGTTGACATAAAGGTATTTCTGTCAATGCAAGAGGAGGGAACATATTGTATTGAAATTTGTTAACTTGATTTGTAACTCTTGCATAGGTACACACATGGCACATGTGGGCCTCCATATGTACTAGAGTACTCTTGCCCCAGGCCTGCAAGTGTTAGGAGTGGGTCTGTGCACAGGGCAGGGGCAGAATGTGTCTTTGGTCTACTGTGTCAGCTATGGGGAGCTCAGCCTTTCTCCAGCCTTCTCCCCTGAGGGTGGGGTGATATTTGTGGGATGATATTATTCTCAACTTTAACATGTCTCACAAACCTTTTCAGCTCAAGAGTTAGCAATGGTTGCTTTCATTTACAGGAAAAGCCTGAAGACCAATGGGACATTCTGGACCCAATCTACTATTCCAAAACCACTTCTCTCCACTATCCTCTCCACCTTATGAACCTTTGTGAGTGAGCATAAACCTCATCACTGCTCATCCCTACTCCACCCCGCTCCCCCCCCCCACTTTACTCATGACACTTATCTATCTCGAACACCGTTCCTCATCCTCTCCATCCATCCAAATCTTACTAACTTAAAAATATCTAGTTCAAGCTGAACTCCTGAAACTTTTTGTTCATTGGTTCATTCATTCAATGACTCATTACTGAAATCCTGGCATGTACCAATTTCTGGGTTACAGCCATGAAGACATATTTTTTACTTCTCCAACTCACACTGATCTTAATTTTCCTAACTCCTACTTTATATAATGTCATTACTACTAAATTTTAACAAATTACAACATTGCTCTCCAGATTTTATTAGTTGTAGATTTTGTATCTGAAACTAGACAGTTGGGCCACTTTTATATCTCATTCTTTGGCCCGCAGAGTTGTATGGTATAAAGTTGATATGCAGCAAAGGCCCATTGATTAAGTACTAGGCAGAAGGATGAAGGAATCAATGGATTTGCTACCAACCCCTCTCCTGCATAAAGTAATGTGAAAAGAGCTCGGTGGTCTAGCTTCCATGATCTTCTTGCCATTTTTTTTTTATCATTCTATTGGATTATTTCTGATCCATTATGCATCTATCATGCCTGACTTTATTTCAATTGCTTTGTACATATTGATATTTTGGCTTGAAGTCTCAACAAGAATGATTTCTTTATTACATATTTGAGTTTTTATTTGTAATTTATAACAAATTACTCTTATAGATAGGCATATGTTGAAATAAATGAGGTTAGTCATTTATTATTTCCATATGACTTTGGTTTGCTTTTCTAATATCTCTTCCAATAGCCCTGAAATCTCTGTTTCTCTCATTTTTCTTTTAGGAAACAACTTGTATTAGAATAGTGCTCCTTAAAAGTGTGGTTCCTGGGCCAGTACCATCAGTGCCACCAGGAAACTTGCTAGAAAATCAATTTTCAGAACCTGGCCCAGATCTACTATTTAAACAAGTCCTCTAGATCAGTCATCGCCAACTTTTCAGACCTCATGGATCACCAGTGGTCCATGGACCACTGGTTGGAAATCGCTCCTCTAGGTGATCTTGATGCATGCTAAAGTTTGAGAATGATTCTATGGGTTGAAAGAACATGAGACTGAATTTTAGAGTCTTAGTTTCCTCATGCCAGTTTTTCTGTCTATCTTGGCATTTTGGGGGGTAAAGATGGACTCTTCTTTTAGTTTTTGTAACTGGAGACATGGTGAAAATAATGCTACTTTACAAGGTGGTTCTAAAGATTAATAATGAATTGCATGCACAGCCTTGCATGATTTTCAAGGGAACCCAGGTTCTTATTATTTTATGTTGGATCACACAATCAAGAAATCTTGGCTTCTATCATAGGTGTTACAGCCCATTGGGGAATTCCTACACTGTGTACTAGAAGTGTCCAAATGCATGGTTCCTGTGATGGACAATAAATTCAGAAGATGAAGCATATAAAATTTTGATGAATGAATGAATGCACATTGTGTATGAATCGTTAAGCTAAAACTTGAGACTTTGGGAAAATGACATCATCCAAGGCATATCACTTTAAACTCTAATCCTAGACTCCTTTAAGTTTATAGATTGACTTACCTGTACCTTTGGGGCATTTCCTGAAGATGGAAAGAGTATCTGATGTGCCCCACTTCATGAAGAAGGAAGCAGAACTCTAGATAAATAAAGAACACACTCAAGGATACACAGCCTAGTAGTATCCAGGAGGCCGGGACTAGAACACATATCAATTTGAGAATCCTTTATCTAATAAATGCTGTGAGTTGGTGTTGAGTTAGTTGCACTTTTAAACACAGTGGAGACATAAGGGACCTCTGCTTTCAACTGGCTGTCTTTTCTTTGGCCTTACCCAGGCCTCTGGGCATTCCTTGTTTTTCAAGATACAATGCCTCAGAGCCCTCCATTCTCCTTTAGGCCCTGACAACAACCTTGCCATTCTTTTTCAATTGCAAAAACTTACTGACAGTTTCTATGGGGGCTACAGAGAGGAGTAAAAAGAAATAAGCATGACGAATAATAAAATCTAAGAAGTTGGACAGTGTTTTACTGTTATGGTCCTGGTCCATAGTTCCTGACTCCTTACTGGACAGTATCTACAAGTCTTCAGATGCCTGCCCTCAGAGTCCTTTCCACTGCTCCACCACACCTTATGTTTTCTTTCCTGGGCCCATGTTTTTTAATATGCCAGCCAAGATGACTTGTATCTTCCACCATTCCACTGTTCCACCATTCCACTATTCCACTGGTAGCTATGATGTGCATGGACCACTAGGGGGTAGATGCTCATTGCACAGGCATGGAAACATGGAACGGACTGATGAATATCGGAGGAAAGGGGGGAGGGTGGGGAATGATTGACCAAAGATATTATATGCATAGATTCATGCACCAGTGGGTTCCCTCAGCCTGGCCTGTGGAGATTGGGCTAAAACCAGCAGACTGACATCCCCTGAGGGGTCCCGGATTGTGAGAGGCTGCAGGCCAGGCCAAGGGACCCCATCCTTGCACAAATCCATGAACTGAGTCTCAAGTATAAACAAAGGATGGCTACAATTTTTCAGAATTTTGTAATTCCAAGTTACTTATGTCTGTAGGGCAGAATACTATGAATTCAGCGGCTACAAGTGATTAATTCTCTAGACTGCTGTCTAACTCTCAGGTTGCTCTCAGATCCCAGTGTTTGGGTACATGTAGGCATGGGTGGTCTTAGAGAAGGATGTTGCCCAGGCAGTCTGCCATGGGAGATGTTAGAAAGGACCTCTGCTTTAAAATCTACCATTTGGGTCCAGTGCCAACCATATGATACAAGAAAAGCATCATTTCAAGATGGGGTGAGAGTTAGGGGAGACCGCACACTGGGTCTTCAAGACCATGTAAGATGTCATGGAATTTTAGAACCAAAAGATAGCCCAGAGTAGTTAAGTGACAGGCTCAAGGTCATACAGCTAATACTGAGTGTTGCTGGGGTAAGAACAGAGGACTGTGCTCCTTCTCAGCGCCCTCTCCATTAAGAGATGCTAACCACACACAAGCCCATAGCAATTCCTCAACAGCTGGTCCCCCACCATAGCATACACTTGCTTCAGGATGAAAGATACACTTTCCCTGCTTATCAGGAACAAATTGATACAGTTCCAATTCTTTCTTCATTCTTGACAACACTATAATTTTGAACAGAAAAGAATGATGAGAGAGAATTGAATAATATTGGAGTTTTAAAGGCCATTGCAAGGCCTTTAGTCAAACTCTCTCGATTAAGGGTGGAGGTGGGTAGGCTGCAAACTGAAGCCTGGCTCACGGTCACACAGCTAATTAGGTGACAGCTGGGACAGGGACCCAGGACTCCTGATTTCCATCACAGGACTCTGTTTCCCACTGTCAAGGAGAGTAGGTGTTGGTATGGACCAGCACTCCTGGCAGGCAGATTACTTAATGAGCCAAATTACTTTACCATAACGGCATGAGCATTTCATAGTAAATCAGGTCCATTGTCACTATAGCACACTTAATTGCCCACATGTAGCCAGCCATGGCGAACTTTCCTCTTGAAATTGCTATTTCATAGAATATTGATTTCCTAGATATTATATTGTGAGATGGCTAACACTGGCCAGGGATGAGCTATGAAGTTGGAATTAAATATACCTTGAAGTTCCTTTTAATAGCATCTGATCCCTAAATCTTGAATTTTATTTTGTAAGGAGGAAGCTCACAGTGAATGCTAAAGTGATAAGGAAGTATAGAATTGATATATTAATGAATCATTTGGACTAGAGTAGAGGGTTGGTTCAAGGTTAAGAGATGATTTTTATTTCAAATAAGAAGGCATTTGTGAGCATTTGTAGGCTGCTGATAAGGAACTAATGGAGAGGGAAGAGAGAGGGAAGAATAGTGAACCACTGAGGGAGTGAAGTCCCTGAGGATTGGTGGAGTGGATTGGATTTAGACAGGAGGAGGGCACCATATTTTCTCAGACTGGAGGTAAGGGTGAGTGAAGATAGAAATAAATAGAAGGTTGAAGGTGTATGTTGAGAGGCATGAGAGGAAGGAGTCATGAGAGGTGCAATTGAAGCCTAATGCCCTCCTAACTAATTTTGGAAGTACAATTTGGGCTGGAATAAGTACCTAATGTTTAGGGAGAAGTGGGAGAGGTGGACAGTTCTTCCTACTCTCACCAATCTAAATCCTACTCATATTCCTAGAAGTGTTCTCAGCTCATGCTGACTTGCAATACATTCCTCTTTGTTTGCAGCCAGAGTTTACCACCAGTTCTATAACATTCAGAATATGACTGTCCATAGCCCTCTATTACTCTCCTTTTGTCTAAGACCTATATGCTTCGTGTCTCTGTATCAGTCAGGATAGGTTAGTCTGTGCTGCAGTAACAACCTAAATCTTTGTGGATTAAAACCTTGTGGAAGTCCCTAGCATTGGGGACCAAACCACTCACAATATCAGCATCAGTGTCATAGGTTTATTTCTTGCTTATACTAAACTGTCTGTCATGGTCAGTGGGGGATGGGATTGGGCTCTGATCAACATTATCCTTCAGGGACTCAGGCTGGCAAAGGAGTTGCCTTCTTGAAGCAGTTGGTCCTCATGTCAAAGATAAAATACTTCTTTGTGATATCTTGACTCAGCCATTAGATAATCTGGCTTGGAAGTGACGTGACACTTTTGCTCACAACTCATGAGCCAGAACTATTCTTGTGAACTAACCACCACAATTTACAGGAAGTGTAATCCTACCATGTGCCTTAAATGGGGAACCACTATAAATATTTAGTGCATAGTACAAATGACTACCATACTCTTCCAGTCAGACAGCATGGTCTCTGAAGGCAAGGCCAGACAGGGCCTCCTGTTTCTCTGGCAGAGATGCCATATTGGGTAGTTACAGCACCAGATACAAGATGGCAATGTACTGGCTACACCCATAGAGCTCACTGATTAGCCCAGTTTCATAGTCACCCAGGGAGTGAGTGAGGCAAAGCCTGCTGGGGGTGGCAGGGAGGGATCACAGGGAAGTGAGGAATAGGTAGTAAGACACAGAAAGGAAGCTGTTGGTAATGATCAAGACACTGATACTGACAATGTGAGTGGTTTCATTTCCCAATGCTGGGCATTTCCACAAGTGTGTGGACAGCTCAACACTCATGAAAGTTCCCTGGCAGTGAATGGAGCATAATCACATTGGAAAGATCAGCCTATGTGACATTGAGGAGCATGTTCCAAGCGACCTTGGCTGCCCTTCTCCACATCATCATGGTCATCTCCTGAAGACCCTGGGATGGATCTGTTATGCATGAAATTATTTGCATTTGCCTGCCTTTCTTAATTATTTTCCCCAGACCTTTTCTTAGGTAACTGATGACTGTGACTTTGATCCCAACAGCTCGCCAATGAAATGGTCAGCAAAGGTGAAGGCTCAGGGAGGTGGGAGGCTTGCTCAAGGCAGACTAGCTGATGACCAGGAGTCATACCTTCCCATATCCCCATGTGCCCACACTCATAGGGCTATTCCCCAGAGAGAGGTGAGCTTTTCCAGAAGAAGAGTGAAATAACCTCAGGCTTCTGAATTTAAGGGATAGTCTCATTCCTTTTCAAATTGTAAGGCATACTGAAGCTTCCCTCTGTTCAAGGACAACAGCTCAAATGGGCAGAGAGATCTGGGCTGTCCAGCCAGCTTGCTTTCTCTTAGCCAGCCAGGGTCCCTTTAAGATGCAAGAACTTGGAGGTAGGGAGGTCAACCACGGGCCAGTGGAAATTTCCACACTTTGTGTGTCTCTGCTGGGGAAGGGTGGGCCTTGTTCCCACAAGCCTGAGATTTATGACTTCAGTCTGGGAGGGGGTGTTGCCCTTTACTTTTTGGCACGAACAGTGATAAACAGAGCTAAGAAGAAAACTTGGAACTGGTACCCTTCAGCCTGTGTCAGGCTAACTCTTTAGTCCTTTTTTTCCTTGTGAGTCACACACACACACACACACACACACACACACACACACACACACACACACTATGTGCACACACTCAGTTAAATAATGAGACAGGATGATAGAATGGTTTGCTCTTAGATCTCCTCAAATACTCAACTCAAAGAAATTACCAGACTCCCATTGACCAAATAAGGCTGCCACTTTAGTTGTCACTTGAAAATACCTTACACACACACACACACACACACACACACACACACACACACAATATCTGCCTTATCTGCCAGGTTCCGCAGTTGGTCAGTGGCAGAATGCAAACCTGGAAGCATTTCCAGGTTGCACCGCCCTGCCAGCAGTTATCGGTTAATGGAAATATCATCTCCCACCCCTGAGAGCATGCCTGTAATACACTGAAATATCCACAGGCAAAAGCTATGAGTCTTGAAGGTCCATGTGGGGATTAAACAGAAGTCAAAGATCAGCAAGTAACTGGCTGGAGCCTTAATTATTGGTGGGGGGACAGTTATAGGAAGGAATTCTGGCCCAGGTCAGAGAGCAGCAATGTGGATAGGTGTGTGAGTTTGGGGTGATAGCATAGACAGGGTTGCCATCAGATTTGTATTTAGAGGGTTTTTAAATGGTCCTATGATATAGGGGATCTGGTCAAGGGTTCAGTGCTTATAGGAAAATGATCCCACTTACTTCCATTAAAGGCAGTAGTATATAGGGGTTAAGACACAGGCCCTGAAATCAGACTATCTGAATCTAAATTCCGGTTTTGCTACTTTTACCTGTGTGACTTGGGTAAACTCCTCAACTTCTTTAAACCTGTTTCCTTGTCTGTAAAATGGACATGATCAGAAATTTGCTCTTATAAAGTTGAGATGGCACAGTGCAGGACACAAGGCTGGAAATTCGAAGTTACTATTATCCCTTGATTTTCTTCCTGAACTGATGTTTGACTATGATGTAATTCACATTCTTAGTCATCAGAGGAGGCAGAAGGACAGCAATAGGTTCATTTGCATTCCTTCCTGTATCTATAAGGGTGCTCCACTAATGGAGAAGCAGGTCAGGGTGATGCAACCCCAAGAGGAATCTGAGGTTGTGTGCTGGTGCTGGACAACACCTTGGATGTAGTGTCAGGAGGCCTGGGGATGGTTCTGTGTTCTACTGCTGACGAACTGCGGAACCTGGCAAATTGCCTCAACTTTCTGAGCCTCAGTGTCCTCCTCATTTGTCATCTGATGTCCATCATATGCCAGAAGGAGAGCATTTCTTCTGCAGACTTTATGTTAATCCTTTTATTTCTTCCCTACACATACTTTCACATGCACATGTGCACATACATGTACTCACATGCATACACAGTGCACCACAGTCCCATGCACATATGTGTACAAACACACACCCATGAACACAGGTGTGCTTCTCTTCAGCCATCTGAATTATACCCAGTTGAAGCTCTACCTCTGGCCTCCCTGGGCCTTCCCATCTCACCCCAATTGCATGCTTGTCTGAACCTCAATGGCAGTCACACACAAGACTTTCTTCCATTTCCTTGTCATGTTTGGGTTGTGTGTAGTTCTGTGTTCTATGTCTCCACATTCAGTTAATTACCTGTCACTTCAGGCTCAAGGTCCTCTCTAAGATCTTCTGGAGCGTTCTGAAGTGAATACTCTGTGACACTTAAGCTTCATGGCCCTTCATCAGTATAGTCATGTTCACATATAGTTGGTGAACCCAAATATTTTATTATAACTATAAGCTGCTTATATCACTGGTTTTTCACCTCTCATTTTGATGGCTTCAGAGTGGCCACTTTGGAAACTAGCTATGGGAAGTTGAGTTGGGAGTGTTTGGTTTAGGTTGAGTAGGATATGTTCCCATGATGTTTAGTCACTTCTATGTGTAATTCACTTATCACCAGCTGTCACTGTATGGAAAGGCTTCCAGGAACAGCCTGCTGTACCATGTGCAGGTGCATGCTCTGTCAGGCCATGAGGGTCCACCCCAAGTGTATGGACACCCAAGCAAACATGTCCTATGGCACCCAGCCTGGAAGTTCAAGGAGAGTGGAAGAGAAATATGGGTTACAACACAGAAGCTAGCTGGTGGGGAATTTCTCCATCATCAGGTATGTGAAATTCTAACCAGAGGATTCTGTTCTCATCACTGCCTCATCAAAAATGAAAGCCCTCTCTCGTCAGGAATACACTCAATCATGCAAAGTAATGCAATTATAAATGCACCATTCATTTTGTTTCCTTTTTGATGGGAATTACCGACAGAGAATTGATCAGAATCCCCTTGTTTAAGTGTCTTGCTGATTTGACAGGCAATACTGACATTGACAGAGATAACGTAAAACTCATTATGTGGCACTGCATTGAGGACGTCGATGACAATTTGGTTAGTAAGTTTCATAAATTCAAAGAGTATTTTAGATTTGTCACTGTAAAGGAGAAGTTGAAATGCCCTGAAATCTCATAGCTCATAATGAAAGATACTTGACAGAGGTTTTCCCAAGGTTGATAACAATCCTGAAAATTCACATGGCATTACCAGTGACGAATTGAAGATAAAAAGAAACCTTTTTAAAGTGTGAATAATGAAATACAAAGTTGGGCCAACTTGTTAGAGGGGAGACTGAATCATCTTTGCATTCTCTTTATAAAAATGACATTGAAAAAAGGATAGCCACTTAAAGAAATGATCAAAGTGTTGATAGCCAGAGAAAGAGAGAGAAAGAGAGAGAGAAAGAGAGAGAGAGAGAGAGAGAGAGAGAGAGAGAGAGAGAGAGAGAGAGAGAGAGAATACTATGGATGAGTGTCAGGTAGTTATTCTACATTTTGCCTGTGGAATTAGATTTTAAAAATTTATAATTTGCTTTGATTTTTTTCTCTTTCTAAATACAATCTATTTCATGTTCAAACATAATTTTGTATTTAGAATTCTTTTTCTTCAAGAAGGCCCGCTAAATTGTGAAAGTCACAGACTCTCACAAGCTGGGTCTGTCCTTGAACCCCTTGTACTCCTCCTCCCTGCACAGAGCTCCCTTGGCTGTGGCTGCCTGAGAGGGTTTGGATGTGGGCACAGAGTCTGGATGCCCTGTGCCAGTGGGGACTATGGGCCTGGCTGACATCACACATCCGTGGGGCCCACCTGACTCTAATTCCAAAAGGGGCAAAACTTTTGTCACTCTGCCTGTGAGGGCCCAAACCTTTCCACCAACAGTCTCGTCAGGACCTGGCTGGGCCCTGCCAGCCCCCCTGCATTTCCTTTTAATAAAATTTAATGTTTTCATTTTCAAAGTCCTAGAAAATCCAAACACTTTTTAAAAGCCCCGAGGAACTATAAAAATTAATAGCACAGGGATAATTTCTTTTTCAGTGGCGACTCAATTAAACCTGCCAAAGTCAGACAGTGTGATTTAAACGCACCACTTGCAGAGGGACCTGAGCAGAGCAGGCAAACACGGAACGAAACAATAATATTTACCAGTTACTCTCTTGGATGTTTCCCACCCGGCTCCTTCCCCCTGGGGAGAATTTTTTCCTTCTCTCCCTCCTGTCAGGGGCCAGAGGTCAGCATCCCTAATTGTTTTCTCCTTGAATGGTCACATTGCTATCAACAAGTGACTGAACTTCTCCTCTGCTCAGAGTAATGGAAAAATACCACTGGGCTGTCTGCCCAGGGCGACAGGCCACGTGGACATCATCCTGAATGTGGGCCTGAGCTCGAATTTGAAAATGGAAGAATGGCTCCCAGCCCATCTCAGCCGGGCACTCCAGCTAGATTAGACATCACATTCCATGCTTAGTCCTGCCCAAGGGCACTTGATCCTCCTGCTCCCCACTGCCAAGAATGCCCTCTCTGCTGCTGATTGAACATGTACCACTAAGCACTTCGATCTTATTTTTTCTTTGAAGTCCCTATCAAGACCAAGTTCTCTTCAGAAAGGTTTCTTTTTAAAAAAATATATATTTTGTTGTTTTTTACAGAGAGGAAGGGAGAGGGAGAGAGCGTTAGAAACATCGATGAGAGAGAAACTTCAATCGGGTGCCTCCTGAACATTCCCCACTGAATGAGCCCGCAACCAAGGTACATGCCCTTGTCTGGAATTGAACCTGGGACCCTTGAGTCTGCAGGCCGACTCTCTATCCACTGAGCAAAACCAGTTAGGGCAAGAAAGGTTCTTGATAAGATCCATATCCGTGTCAATTTTCTGCTTAACCTCACTGCCTCCAACTCCTCTGTGTTAGTCATGGGCTGTCTGGGCACTGTTCTAGAGCGTTTAACATGCAGGCTTCTCCCTCCTTCTGGACTGGAATGCTCCTCCAAGGTAGGACCTCCTCTGGATGCATTGCTGTGCATTATTGATTGCATTTAGTTTGGTGTCCTGCATGTGCTAGAGACTTACTTGGTGTATTTGGACTGGAATTGAGAGTCTCAACATTATCGCCATAACAGGAGAATGTGGGCTGTAGGAAATAGGTATAAGGATTTCAATGCAGTGTGGTTCACACAGAAGAAATAAAAAATAAATTAATGAATAATTGAAAAAAAGACTTGAGCTACATGTCAATCACTGGAGACTGGATAAAGAGAATATGGTACACGATTACAGGTGTGAGAGCAGTTAAATAGATGAAATGGAGGAGAATTACCAATAGGTATAGAATCCTCAAACAGAACTGTTGTTTGTTAAGATACAATTTATGAAGGTTCAATGCCATATAAACCAATACTACATAGTGTTTTATGGATCCACATGGGTATATCCATGTGTGAACACAGGATGAGAAAGAAATGCATGCAGTTCTTGCCAGGGTTGCTTCTGGAAAGAAGATATAGGGAATAGGGAGTGGGGCATAGACTCTTAATTCTCTCTCTATATATATTTCTCATAATAAAGATCAGAAGCAAATAAGAGGATGTTAATGTTTGCTAATTCTGCTGGTGGTTACATGGATGTCTTTGAGGAAGACACTAGCAGGGTGCCCACCTGATGAGTTGTTCCTCCTCCTGGTCCAGGCCTGGACCCCATTTCTCAACCTCATCAGCAGTGAGGTGCAGTCACGTGGCCTCAATCTGGCCAGCGAAGTGGGCAGGTAAGTAGGAGTGACAGATATGACCTGTAGGCCTGGCCAGAAGCTCGAGGGCCAGAAGCCCTAGCAGTAGGCAAATCAGCCATTGATTTGCTCCCCAGGGAGCATCCACAGACTAAGCTGGACTATAAGGAACAGGATAAAGGAAGCACGAGCACTATGCAAAGCCCAGGATGCCTACAGGATGAAGGTGAAGTCTTCGATGGCTGCCCTAATCCCCAGGCACTTTGCCCTTTGATTCATCTTGGCCAGCCTCCCCCATGTCCCCATAACACATTTTGTTGATTCCTTGCCTGCTCCCCACCTGGAGTGTACCCCTAAATCTCTGCTTTCACAGTATATACTCTACTGTAAAACCTTCTGCCTGGCCCAGGCACCATCCCCATGACTCTTCACCCTCTCACCTCACTTCCTACTCCCTCTCCAGTCCTCAGACCTTTTATCTGCACTGCTTGTTTTGGCTTTCACCCCACAATGTGGCTTACATCTTGGTTACGGGGACAATGCCTTATTTTTGTATCTGCCCAGGAGGGACCTAAGTTGACTTTTTCTGTGATAAGCAGGAGGACAAGAATAACAATCTATCTGGTGTCCTCTGTGAGTCTCATGGGTTTACAGCACATTGTTCAGAACTTCCAGAGTTGAGGTAAAAAAGAACCTTCCTGGAGAGGGGTAGGGGCAAGCAGGAATGCACCCCTAGGACTGAAAGAGAGCATAGTATGGAGGCCCCCTACAAGGAACTACTGCAGAGAAGGCCTCCCAACTCAAGGCTGAGATTCAATCTTCAGAGAAGATCAAGGTTAACTCCAGCCAGGTTTTCATAACATTGCTTGTTTCACTTCTGGCTCTTCTGTAGGTTCTCCAGATAAAATCCCATAGAATTCAAGGGTGTTATTTGTTTCAGAAGATAGAGAGACATTAGGAATCAGTACCTAATGATGATCACATGCGATCCTTCTGTCTGCTGCATGGAGCTGAGCATACCAACCCATTTTAATGTGCCACCTTGTTCTCTTTTTAGCCCGCTCTGTGCCATCCTCAGGGCCCCACTTAAATCCTGTATTCTTCCCACTGGACCCAGGGGTTAAACTTCAACTAGACCTTTTCACTGCTCTTTTCTTCCCAATATCCTAATGCCCAATGCTTCTATCCACTACTCACCCCCATCTGACTTAGCATTCCCTGTTTGGCATTGTGATTATTTAAATGCTTCCTTTTTTTTTTTTGCACTCTCTGACAGCACTGATTACATTCCTTGTGTCCCTAATCCACTGAGCACAGTGCCAGACACATAAGAAACTCCCTAAATTTGATGACTGGTTGGGAAGATAGAGTTCTTAGTGACCAAATAATACTTCCTCTGTTAATATCTGTGGCCACATGGACACTTGTGGGGAATTAGACCTTCTCATTCTCTCCAAGGTGACCACAATGTGGCTTCAGCTCCCACCTCCATATTCCCACCAGCCCACTCCAGTGAGGCTACACACATTACTGGTCTCTACAGAACCTGTAGGATCCTGCGAGATGCTGCTCTGTGGTTTCTTTTTCGCACTATACCTCAATTTCTAACCACTTCCCTCCTGCTCCTGAGACACAAATTCACAGCCCAGTGTGGTCTCCCATCTTACTCAGAGTTATTCCTATGTCATATCCACCTTCTCTGCACTGTGCATAGTATTCAAGCTCCCATGGTTCCACTGGAGAGAGGTATTACCTATCTTTTCCTGAACACTTATCAGGAGGGTCTGATGCTATATTGCATTGTAGCAGCAAGCTGGCTGTATGCAGGTTTGCAGATATGGATGGAATTTGAGTGGAACATGTGAGAAATGCTCTCTTTTGGTAAGAGTATTCTAAAAAATTCTCATATGCAGAAACTTTTTATTCTTAATGTTGGCAATAACATGTGGGAATGTGCTCTCTGGAGAGGGAAAGTGACTCAAACAAATCATCTATGGGCGCTTCATGTGAGGGCTCAACTCTCAGCAGAAACATCATTTTTGGCATGCATGCCAAGCCCACCCTGAATGTGGCTATACATAGATTACACTTAAGGTTGTATATAAATGGTGTTGCATAAATAGAAATTTAGAATTCCAAGCATCAGGGAAATTACAGCAACATACATTATCTTATTTCATCCTCCCATGAAGTGGATACTATTATCTTTATTTTGCAGAAAAGGACACCAAGACTTAGAATAATTACATGAACAATGTGTTGTAAACCCATGGTCATTTAGTGGGTAGATGGCTAAGGCAGGACTTGAACTCAGCTCTATTTGAAGGGCTTAGTGTCTGTGCTGTGTGGAAGGTATCTAAACAGAGGATGAAGGGTGCCTTGCCTCAGGGGTGGGGATGAATAAGGTTCCTTTCACCTATACAGGTCTATGTTCTTTGGAATTTTCAGGTAAACACTAAAACTTGGTGGGCCATGCCCTCCAAACTCCTAAGCAATGCCAAAGATGCAATGTTGGGCAGGCAGAGAACCTTGCACAGAGCAAGGAGGGGATATTTGGTTACACCTCCCTGACTCCCTGTTTCCTTTGCAATTTGTCCTTGCTGTCCCTTTAAGGGTACCTACACCTTGGGAACCTGAGCAGCTGTGCTGTCTTGATAAAGGAACATTAAAGTGCCAAATGGAGAACATGAGCTGGAGTCCTCCAATCTGTCTCCTCGGAGCTTCTCAACCTTTTCTGACCCACAATTAAACAAGCCCCCTCTTTCCCTGAGATCTAGAGTTGCTTTGAATTTTGGTGGGAGAGGAAGTACACATTCTGAATTCTAAGGCCAGTTTATGAGTCCTCACCAGCCAGAAAGGTGAAATTGAGCATTTCTTTCTGTAGTTCATGTTAGGCAAGGTTTTTTGTTTGTTTGTTTGTTTGTTTGATTTAGGGGGCAGATTCTTTGGTTTTCCAAATGTAAAACTATATTATACTGCTAGAGGCCCAGTGCATGGATTCATGCACTGGTGGAGTTCCTCAATGTGGTCCACTGGGATCTGGCTTAAACCTTCTCTCTGACATCTCCTAAGGGGTCCCAGATTGTGAGAGGGTGGTTCTTGGGTGACACCCCCCGAAATTGGGCTCCCTCCTCTCTGATTATGAGTTGTTACTTGAGAACTGCCACTGCCAAGAGATCGCAGCTCGGCATCTCTTGCATTGAGTGTCTGTTCCCTGGTGGTCAGTGTGAATCTTAGCTACTGGCCAATCGGCTGGTTGTTTAGGCATATATATATATATATATATATATATATATATATATATATATATATATATATATATATATTGGATATTCTTTCTCAAACTGCCAATGCTACCTTTCCGCTCCCCATGGAATTTGATGTGTCCCCCTCTCCCTCTGGCCTCACAGTTGAGCATCACTGGTCTAGCATCATCCTTATAGCTAAGAGATCAGAGATAGGAATTAATGTGGTCATAGTCACACAATGACTTATCCAGCTCCTTCACTTCAGTTCTAGCCAACAAAAATTTATGGGACAACTACTAGATGGGTGGTAACCTAAAGGCAGCAGGTGCATCTACATTTTTAAACCCATCTCAGAGAAGAAACCCCATGACCAAAGGACCGAATGGTAGAATTTAGGTAGAATTTAGGTACTGGTGGAATATGTTCTGTTAGTTGGGAATCTTCCAGATATCACTAAAATCCCACAGTACAGACAAATGTCTGCTCCGTCATTACAAAGAGGGCCTGTCTTGTATGGGCGCCCCGCTTTGAAGATGGCAAAGGGGAGGAGACTTAGAGACCTCTCCTAAAGGAACAGCATAGCTCTGTCGCCTCTCTCTTGTCAACACCCTCTTCTCCCTGGATTTGGTCTTATACCCTGCCGGCTGTTTTCTTTGTTGTCTTTTCATCCCCACCAAGTTGGGCAGGAGGGTGCCCCCCTCTTATTTCCTTCCATCACCCCCCTTCCCCCAACCCCGTCCTTGCCAGCACAAGGTTCCATTCTTCATTAATACCATTTTAAAGCCAGCACGGAGCTGTTTTCCAGATGTGGCCATGCGCAGACAGTAATTGTGCTCTGTGATCCCTTCCAGCTGCTCCCGCCGCTTGCCAACGAACTCCCCCCACCCCCACCTTGCAGTCCCAGGAGTCCATGTTTGGGGGCTGCAAATTAGGGCAAACGTTGTAAAATGATCATGTGCTACACACGGCTTGCCCCACAAGAATTATGGACTTTATAACTGAGCTAATTGGCATTAGGTCTTGCCTGAAAGGTCAACAGAGTGGCGGAGAAACAGGATCTTTGTAAATTGATCGGCTGGTTCCCCCCCTCCTTCGTTCCCCCAGCTCCCTTTCCCATTTTGAAATATGGCCTACCTGCCCTGTGGAATTGCTGACTCTTGTAAATTACTGCTTTGACTGTTCGGGACTGTGACACATTGTTTCACATCGCGTGGAAGGCGGTGGGATGTTGAAGGGGTGCATAATTACACCCTGCAAATTCTTCTACCAGACCACAAGCCTCAGCCTTCATGCCCCTTGGTGAAGTGGAGCATTGTAACACTCTTGACCCTCCCATCAAGTGTGATTGACCCAAAGGTAGCAGAGAGGCTTCGGATTATTTGTTTATTTATTGCTCCCAATATGTGTGTTCCTTTGCAATGACCTTGCCCTTCTGTTGTTTCTCAGACGGGAACACCTGTTTAGATTTTTCTTTTTCATTCTACAAATGTTTAATGAGCCCATCCAAGTCAGGGTCCAAGACTGATGTTAGGAGGGAAGGAAAGTTGTCTTTCTAGACTCAAAGAAGTTATGTTTTTACCTATAAATTGCATGAGTCTTTCAACGTGGGGTGAAATGAATCCTGATGGATTCAAAATGTCTGTGCTTCCCTTCTTCCCCCATCTGGTGCTCACTGTTTGGGGTCAAGCTTTAAAAGTCCTTGTTAAAACATATATAGTATCTGGGAAAAATAACTTATTAAACTTTTGGGCTTTACCCCTCGCCTTCTTTTTCTTAGTAAGGGCCCTTTGAGAATCTAATGAAAGTTGACCTCATACTGCAGATACGCATACGTATTTTGCCTACAATTTTTGGCTATTCTTGGACCTTTTGAATCCCAAGTAGGGATCGATTCCAAGTTATGAGTCCTTGCTTAGTTATCATTATTGACACCCTAGCCCACATGAGATTATTAGACCCTTCTAGCTGAGAGGCCTGAGGAAACAGGACTGAGGCTGGTCAATGCAATGGGAAAGGTGACAGAAGCAAAGTTTCAGTGGCCTATTTTTTGGATCAACAACAGGGGAAAAGGGGGCTGAAAATCACCGCATTGAACATGCATTTGAAGACCTCATAAACAATGCAATGAGCATGCATCCATGTACAACTGTATTTTCAAAGGCATGTAAATACTGTTGCAACACAAACACTGGACTTATTTAGCAATATGGACCTTAAGAGTTTGTCCAATCAAAAGATTAAAATGGTAACTGTTATACTGGGAGGTTATTTAATGCAAACCAGGTCTTTGAGCTGGGAAGTTTAGGGTCCCTTGGTCTATTGATCATTACTTCTAACCTGGATTACTCCTTTAGCCTGAGCATGCTTCTCCCTGCTTCATGTCCCTCTCCCAACACTGTATGGTCCTCTTAGGAGGTCAGGTCCTCTTAAGCTTACATCCTCTCATGGCTGCCATCTTGCTCTGAGTCAGAGCCAACTCCTGCCATCGCCTCCTGCATTTTCCTTGTCTGCTACTATTCTCCCCTTTGCTCATTTTACCCCAGCCCCTAGCTACTTCTCAAAATGCTAGAAAAATTGCCCCCTCACATCTTCTGTACTTGCTGCTCTCTTCTGCCGGTAATGCACATGTCCCAGTTGTTCTGATAGCTGGTCTCCTTCCCCCTTCCAAATCACTGCCCACTCGTCCCCTCATCTGAGCTGCCATCCCTTCCCACCTCATCTAACACATTGCCTCCAGCACTCCTGATCCTTCTTCTAAGCTTTACTTTCTCACCCAAGGCCGCCTGACTTCTTGTTGATTTGTGTTTGTGTCTCCTCACTAGAATATCAGCTCCTTGAGAATAGAACACTTGTATTGAGTTCAGAGTGTGTGATGGGCACTGGGGGACTAAGAAAGATTGAGGGAGGAAGGAAAACCACACACATGCAGGGAGGGGAGGAACAACTCTTCTATAACTTGGAGAGGGTACCAAATGCCTTTATGACCTAACAGAATCACATAGAGCATTTGCTTGGGTCCATTTCACTCTCCTCTGTCCTCAATAATCCCCTTATCTGTCTTCTGGGGTCAGAAGGCTCTGCCTCCTCTTGGTGGCTGATCCTGACTTAAGGGGAAAATCAAGGAGAGAAGGCATCATTGGGAAAGTATCTGTAGTTTCCATGGGGACAGAATGAAGTATCATCGACAAGAGACAGAGAGGGTCATAAGATCTCTCAAAGGAGTTAGGTCTACCTGGACATGACAGGCAAGCATGATGAGGGTAGGGTAAGAAGAGTAGAATGGAGGTGGTTGATAAGATGTGGTGGATACAGACCCTGGCTAGATGGGAGCTGACTTGGTGTGTAGTAAACCTCACTTCAGGTCCCCACCATCCTTTCTCTCACCACATGTAAACACGAGGCATTTGAATCTCTTTCTGAACCATAAATCAAAAGTATCCATTACCAATGTTTCTATGCCTTGCCCTGAATGGTCTAACATGTGTATCAAGTCCCACTTTAATTTTTCTTGTGCTAGAATTGGGCTCTGAGCCCCAGTCCAGACGATGGGCCAGATTGTAAACTAGATTCTGTCACTTGCTTCTCCTTGGGGTTCGTCATGACACTGAGGTCTCTTGAATTCATTTGGAGAGACTTCCTGTTGTGTTTGCCACTGAGAATTATTGTGGTATATAAACCCTCTTCATCCTGCCACCTTAAAATAGGGGGACCAATTGGATGGGACACAAGTAAATGATTTCCTTTAAGAACTCAGTTTCCCCTGATGTCACAGAGTTCTTCATCCTTTTTGCTGTGTTGCTGTGACTTATGTCCTCCTCTAGCTAAGGTATACTCAGCATGTTGCTCAACCAAATCCATCCTGCCCAGGAAACCACAGTGACATCATGAATGAATGTGGTCCCTAGATGCCAAGATCTATTGGATAAGGCAGAAAGCATCGCCTCTATTTAGAGTCAGAGTTCACTCAGTGTCTCCAGCCTGCTCCTTTGACCTCTGGACCTTGAACCAGAGACTAACTAGCTACCAGCTCCTGTTAACCACTCCTGTTCTAGACCATTCCTCTGGAATTTAATTTCCTAGCAGATATTGACACATGTCCCTCTTAGTCCTTGCCTACTTATCTCTGCTCTCTGGCACCAGACCTTTTGAATGCCTGATCCATCATGCTGCCAGGGGCCTGGTTGGCTCCTTCATTCCTGTGGTCACTTCATGCTGGTAGCCCCTATAATGGAGTGTGGCAAAATATCCATGCTCCACAAGGTGGCAGTCAGCTGGAAAAGTGAGCTTCCATCTCCGGGGTGTAGTGTAAATGATGGTAAATGTGGGAAAACCCAGCCTAATACAGTAAAGCCAATCTGGCAACATCTGCAGACATCAGACACCCCAAAAGTGTCATCTTTCACAGTATCACCCTGCCCCCTTGGAGCACCTTTCCTCTCATGCGCATATACACACCACTATCTCCTTCTGGATATTTTATGCCCCCCAATGTCTTCAACTCACAGCCCCACACATAGTCCTCAAATGGACTCATCTCCCTTTCCCTGCCTCTCCATGTAGGAGAAGAAATGCCAGAGAACTTTCCCCAGCTGGGCTAAAATTGAGACTCAGTCCTGGTAGCATCTGCTAAGAAGGGGCCTCCTCCAAGTGGCCTGGGCACTGTTGTTCCAACAGTGGTAGCTATGTTCTCAGTGGTGAGCTCCCAGCCCTCGGGCCCCATCTGCAGCAGCTCTGTGCTCTGTGCTTTGAGCATCACACTGCAGCTTTTCCTTCAGAGGTTTTTCACAAGTTCAGAGCAGTCTTGGGTATTGGGGAGTTGAAATTATTTTTACCCACGTGCAGCTGAAATAGCCATCTGCCATCACAGCGCCCAATTCCTCAATGTGTTGAAAAATCCATCTGGAGTTCTTCTTTCTTAATTCTCCAGATTAAAAAAAAATTAGTATCTTGGTGCAATGGAAGGTGTCATTTCTCCATGTGTTTTCTGCCTACGGTGGAGCCTGTCCTAGGGTGTAGGGTACATTTATGGCTACTTGTTGCTTGGTGTAAGCCATAGTGATTAGCTATTGGTTCTAGACCCATGATTGTCCTTACTCTAGGAATGTGTATCTTTCTAAACCTAAATCTAAATCTAAATCTAATCCAAATCCCAGCTCACGTCTCCTCTTCCACGAAGCCTTCCTAATTACTATAGCCCCATTTTTCTGACATCTCCATTGTGGAAACAAACACCTCCTTAGCTCATAGTACTTCATTTTCTTCTATTTGCCTCTGCTGTGTTGGCTTTGTACCTCTCAGTTCATGACAACTGGGACTGTGCCTCATGTTCATCTTGCAGCTGCCATAGAACCCAGTCTGTAGGGCTCTCAATAAAGTTTTGGAATGTCCTTTAATTCATTTTATTCTTTCATGGATCTTCATATCCTTCATAAAACAGCTCAGATTTTCAGCACACTCAACTCCTATAACGTCAATTAAATTGTCTAGATTCAATATAGTGCAACATTCTTTCTGGTTTCCAAAGGTCTCGATGAGTACTAGAGTGAGGGAGTAGTAGCTCACACCCCACTGCCTACATGATGACCAGCTCAAGGCGATACTCAATGAATGGTTTGTTTTCAATTAAGATGCTTCTGATGGTGGAACCATTCAATTAATAAATATCTACTAGGATCCTAATAAATGGCAAGCCCTTTGGCAGGCATTGGGGATTGAGTGATGAGTATAAATCATGGATCCTACCTTCAAAAAGTTCATAGTTGAATGGAGGCAATAGATTGGGGGACACATCTGCATTTGAATATGATTTCAGAGGAGGAAGAGGTAAACTCATTATGGGATTTTAAAACTTTGAGATTTGAACTTGAAGTTTCAGGAAGAGAATGCATAGGGGAATGGAAGTGGGAACAGTCTGGTGGGTCATGGTTCTGCATGGCTGAGGCATAAGAGATATGGGCAGTGCTAAGAGGTCGACCTGGAAAGCAATATAAGTGAGGGTGTGAGCCCTACCCTGCTCAGCTGGATACTCCATTCGAGGTTTCCTGGGTCATTTGTTATAATTGCAATGCATGCATTTATCTAAGCTTCTCTTTGATAATGAAGTCTGTGGGTTGTCTTCCTTTAAGTCAATTCATCTTACATTGTCCATTTCCATCTTTCAATATAGGGTTTGGTGTCGTTGATATCCCCCAAATGTCCTCAGTCCCCTTTAAAAAACAAGACACGTGTGGGAAAATATTTGGAAACTAGGAATCTGGAGATATATCCATCTCCTATCTCCAGCACTTTGGACAATTCCTTTAACTCCTCTGAGCTTCAGTCCTTTCACTGGAAGAATAGGAAAAATAGCACCAGACCCACCCACTACATTGGTTGGCCATAAAACTCAACTATAATAATAAATGTAACAGAGCCTGGAAACACAGAAAGCTCAGTCCAAATGCAAGGGCAGATTACCCTGGTGGAAGGAGACAGCCGCTCCTTCCTCCCACGAAGATTCCCTTGCCAGGCTGTACAAACTTCAGGAGGGCCCCATGGTCTCCCATAGCAACTTGCCTTCTCATCCCACTGGCATTTTTGCCTTCACATAAGGCAGCTCTTGCTCATTAGGCATAACAAATTACCCACGCTCCACGGGGGTATAGATGGAAATCTGCGAGGTAGAATAGATTTCTTCCCTTCTGCCTCCCTCCCTCTCCCTTTTCATGTTCACAAGTGTCTCCAGAACAAGCTGTCTCCTGTCTGGGGAGGGCAGAGGTGAGGCCCCACAGAGGCGTGTGTAGGATTGGTCGAGGCAGCTGCTCCAGCCTTTTCCACAAATGCTTCCTGCAGCTCGGCTGGCTCTGGCCCTGTCATGCTAGTAGCACATCTGAATCTCTGTTGTTTGCATAAATTGTGAGCTGAACACATCTTAGCCCTTCATTGGGGCCATCCTAGTTTATTGGCTCCAGGTATCCATTGAGGGCAGAGCGTGGGTGGACCAGAAGACAAGCTCCCATTTGTTGAAGTACTCCAATCTAGAAAAGGTGAAGAAGCCCCTTGCAGTTATATTTCCAGCCCTTGGAACTTCACTTTCACTCCCACCCCATTATTGACATAATGCATAGCCCAAATTCTGACATGAAGCAGAGGTAATTGGTAGCCTGGGAAATGAAAACAGAGCGGAAGCCAACCTATGAGATGATCAAGAGTGCTGCTCTCTCCATTTTTTGGGGTCCCTTTTCACCTTTGTGTAGGTACATGGGGCCTTTACAATACCCACTGAGATGTCCAGCATGCTCTCCAGGCCTGTGTCCACAGTCTAGGGTCCTATGCTTTGGCTTCATTGAAGTCACCATCAAGGAGTGAGACGATCACCAAATGATGAGCTGGAGACCTGCTTTTCATTTGTAGGCTAAGTGCCATAACCCTTCCACACCTCAGTTTGGGTACAATGAGGGCTCTGAATTGGGGTGAACTGACACAATCTAGCTCTAAAATTTATAATTTTTTGACCTACTTTCTCTGCTATTCTTTTCAAAAATTATGTTTCCATTGGTCATTTCCCTTGGGATCTTGGCCTTCACTGAAGGAAATCTTGATCAGATGCTGTTGGGAAAGCTAATGTGGTGGTGGTGAGGGCACAAAGGCTTCTTCAGGCAGCCACAGGCCCACCCTTTCATCCCCATCCTCAGCCCTGAGCCCAAGATGACATCAAAGGCCTGCTTCCTCCTTTTCTCAAGCTCCCACTGGACACCTGCCCCTGAATTCACTGCTCTTGGCTCATTCTCTCATTTTGATTTTGGTGATCCTGCCTCCCAGGAACAGATTAGAGAGTTCCCTGACACCTGAAATCAAGTTGACTCCAGACAGCCCTTAGAAGGTTCTTCTTAATAATCTTTTGAATAATTGATTAGTTAAAAAAAAAAGACTCCAATTTTTGGGTTAAAAGTCTTATTTGAATCCTACCTACCCTGCCCATCATTCAGTCTTCCCCTCTTATATCTGCTCTGGGATAGCCCTTTTTTTCTTACACCTAATCCAGACCTTCCTGGCCCTCCTAGACTTTGTATGTTGGGCAGCTATCTGTCTTGGGGATTCCCAAGTGAAGCCAAATAAATCCAGAAATAGTTTTCCTAATCTTAAAAGTTTGGTTTGGTTAATCTTTAATTCAGCAATTCTTCTAGGAACTTATTCTAAGAACATGATCTTGAATGCCTGGTATGAAGAGCTCCTCTTTGTTTTTTAAGCAGTAAAAGGCAATCTAAGTGTCTCAGGGCTAAGGGAAGGCATTGAATGTGTCTTGTACAGATGGTGACAACTGTAAGGACACAGTGGCCATGTAGGTTGAGACTAGTCTAGCAAGAGTGAAACCAGTCAGTACAGTATCTTTAGTTCCACAAGGACCATGCCAAAGGTTGCCAAACTTTGCCTCAGTTGTATTTTTACAGCCAAACTAAATGTCTCATGTAAGTATATAGGTTCAAACCAACCAAAAAGTATTTGTGTCCAAACAATTTAGTAGTTGTGTGAAAAAATATTACACATAAATTGAAAGAAAAATAATATTTATATTTAATTCTCCAATAATAATAATTAATTACTAATGAGATGTGAGTATCTGGTGGGTATTGTACTCTTACTCAAACTTTGGAATCAATTGGACACCCTCACTCTCATTTCCTGTCTCACATTGATTTTTGCATGATAATTTATTTTTAACACAGCAACTAATAAAAACCCAGTTTTGCCAATATCATATGTGTCTTAGTCTAATATTGAAACTTTGAACTATATTAAGCTGGTAGTTTGGGCAATATTTGACAGTATTGAGTATCAGAGTGTGTTCCTGGATCACTAAAAACATCCTGCAATGCTCTTGTGGGTTCCCTGTGGTGCACTGGGGTTTCTTGGCACATAGTTTGAGGACTGCAGAAATATGATCTTCCACTTTGCTGAAACAAACTGCCTTCTTTGTCTCTTTTGGTCTATCTTTTGATGGACATGTGAGTATAAGAAATGCTTCACTTCTCATGATTATAACAAAAGAAAATCAGCCCAAGATCATGATAAGTAGCAACTGATCCTCAGCCTCCATTTCAAGGAGGCCGTAGGGCATGATGGGGACTGAGGCATATAGAGAGCTCAAATTCCATCTACCTATCAACATGCCTAGCCACCCATCATCGTAGTAAAACCTGACACCATAGGTATTACTAGGATAAGGCTAATTTTTTAAAAATGTGGGTCAACTTAAAGACAACTAGCAAAGAATAAATACATATAAAACAATTAAAATTAAACAAAAATATGAAATAATATTAAATGTTAAATAAATACCAGCCACAGGGTCCAAGGCCACGTCCAGCTGCAGAGAGTAAAATGGTGAGCAAATGGCTGATGCTATTAGTCCGCCCCTTCTCACTATAGAAAACTCACTATCACATTCTTGCTTTCATTATGAACTCTACTAGTTTCATATTTTTCACCTATAAAGTAAGGGATTTAATCTAAACCTGTAGGGTACCTTCCAGGGGTCTTCAAACTACGGCCCGCGGGCCACATGCAGCCCCCAGGGGAGTCTGATCCTGCCCGCCAGGTTTTTTGGGCAGTGAGCGCAGCCAAGGTGTTACAGTAGGAATTAGTAGTTCATATAGTCCGGCCCTCCAGCTCTCTGAGGGACCATGATCTGGCCCCCACTTTAAAAAGTTTGAGGACCCCTGGACAGTACCCACTGATGCTATGAGATCTAGCAATGTAGGTCAGTGGGTAAAGAGCACAAAACACCCCTGCCTCCAGCATGGCCTTGGATCCCAATGCTCTTTGATTCCCATTTGCACTATCCTATGAGAAGACCCCACTGTGCTGTAAGAATCCTGAGCTCATGTCACTCCCAATCCACAAGGCTGCGATGAGACATTTCTCCTTCTCTCCCAGACCCAACCCTTTCTCTCGTCACCCTCTTTCACATTCAATTTCTTGCCTCCCTGTACTGCAACCCAACTGAATCCCTGATTCTTAGCTTCTTAGCCACAAGGGCCTCGTGGAGTTTCTGCTGTGTGCTCAGCTGTGTGCTCAGCTCCAGGTGCCAGGATGGAAAAGAAAGGAAGACACCCAGCCCTGACTGTCAGGGAGCTTCCATTCTGGTAGGATAGATAAGGCCTCTGAGTACCACTGGGCTTACTAATTCCCCAAGTCAGCCTCTGACCCACCCTGAATGTGATTTGTTTGTGGCAAACACTGTATGAGGTCAAAAGAGGCCTCTGGGTTATGGGAGGAAGGGTGGGTCAGAGGATATGGTTGGAAGGAAAGGAGCAGGGAGGTTGTCCCAGTTATGGAGACCAGAGTGAGCAAAAGTCTGATACAAGGCTGGCCAAGGGGAACAGGAGGAGAGGCCAGGTGGGGAGTGGGGTGGGAGGGCGGGCACAGGGGTTGCTTCACCCTGCAGTCTTTACCCTGCTATTAAATTTGAGGAAGCAAAATGGGTGTAACAACCAACCTGCCCCTTCAGTCACCTCATCAGACACGAAATACCCAGGATTAAAAAAGAAAAAGAAAAGGGAAAGTCCTCATTATATGGTTGGAAATCCTCATACCGGAGATAAAATTTTATGAGTTGCCTATTGCTCAACACCCCGTATTTTTGACATCCCCTGTTTCACATACAGTATTTTAAACACATGAGACACAGACATTACTGTTTTCTTTTTATTTTTTTACCCTTTCATTTTTTTTTTTCTTTCTGTCATGGCTTAGTGGGTAGCTCTGAAGTTTTTAATACTGAAGGGCCCATTTCATGTTATTTATTACCCTGCTTGCGTGAAAGCTGAGGCCTATAAATCGTCAACACAGGCCGTCTAATTCCAGCAACAGCAAAGCTTCGTCACATGTAATTAAAAGATCCCAAAACCATTGGAATGTAATGGATTTGGAAATGACACCGTGGGGGCACAGGGAGCAGGCCCAGGAAGAGGCAGCCGTATTTCAAAGGCTCTCCTGCATGGTCTGCGATCAATGGGGCTGCCGGGCTGGGCTCCAGCAGGGCGGGCTGCCTGGGGATAGAGGCAGGGTCTGGATTTGATCTGATAATCAGCTCTGAGGCCACACCATTACAGTTCCCACCTGCGGGAGGTGCACCCAGCCCTCGGCCTAACAAGCTTCTTCCACCTGGCCTGCTGAGGTGCCACCTCTAATGGCAGTGAGCACCCATGCCCTCGAGGGAGGGTTTCTAGAAGCCCACCCCACAAACAGAGCCCAAAGCCAGGAGGAAGACAGGAGGGGGTCTTCACAGTAAAATGGTTCTCTTATTCTTGGTCCCCAACTTTCTCCCTGAAGCTGTTTCTGAATGTTCTAAACCCCCAAGGCATCTTTTAAATGGCTTCATGTTTTGCTATGAGGATTTCTGGAATTCCCATATCCACCCAGAGTTCACTGCTTCCCTCTTTGAGCTCCCAAGGCACCTGGTCTGTCCAGTTTGGGAACATGAGATGGCGCTCGGTATGGTTATTTACTTACTTGGCTGCCTCACCATCCCTGAGAACTCCTTAGGGACAAGCACTGTGTTTAAGTTGTCTCTGACCCCAGTGACCTTACACAGGCCTGTTACATAGTAGGTAGTCAGCAGCTATGTAACAGGAAGGAGGAGTTAGAAGATAAAAAAAAAAAAAAGAGAGAGAGAAAAGAAACAAACAAGCAAAAGAAGACAAAGGAAAAGAAGAAAGGTAAGAAAGAAGGAAGGAAGGAAGAAGGGAGGGAGAAAGGGGTCTCTGGTGAACCTAATTATATTTCATGGTTTAAATAATGTAAAAACCAAATTCCAAGATGAACCCCAATGATCTCCACATCCTGGTATTCGTATTGTGTACCTGCCACATTGTGCCAGCGTTGGTATTTGTGACTAACAGCATATGGCAGAAATACAGCATGTCATTTTTGAGATTAGGTTATAAAAAAGACTGTGGCCTCTGTCATTCTTTCCTCTCTCCTTCTCTTTTTAATTATTTGCCCTGGGGAAGCAAGCTGCCATGCTGTGTGAGCAGCCCTGTAGGGAGGTCCACAGGTCAGAGAACTGAAGCCTTTGGCCAACAGCCAGCCAGGAAGTGAGGCCTGGCAATCAGGTGATGGGCTTGGAAGTGGATTCTCTAGCTCCAAGTGAGCCTATCAATGACTACACTTACTGAGCTGCTCCCAGATTCCTGCCCTTTGAAACTGTGTGAATAAATGGATGTTATTTTAGGTTGCTATATTTTGGAATAATGTACTCCACAGTTATATCAATAGATAACAAATGCCATCTATATGCTGATGGACACCAAATTTTTATTTCTAACTCAGAACTCTCTGTTGAACTCCCCAATTGTATATCCAACTGCCTCCTTTCAATCTCTGTCCTACATCCCAAAGTGAACTCCTAATTATTCTCTCATTTCAGTTGGTTTCAACACTTACCTGGATGCCAGCTATAGACTCCTATCTACTTTCTGTCCCCTCTTCTGGCTACTGCAGTCTATTTTCTATCCAGTGACGGGCCCTGCTAAGGCCAGGACTCAGGGAATGCATTTGCTGCTATGACTTTGCCCACCTAGGAATCTCTTAGCTTCACTGTTTTAACAATCCCTTAGCTTCTTACTTATGTGGGGTTGTTGTTATTGTTTTTTTTTGTGTGTGTTGCTGCTATTCACATACAGTCACTCTGCTTTTTACACTTTGTCATTTGCTGAATTGTGTCTCCTCAAAAGATCTGTTGAAATCTCAACTACTCAGTATCTTAGAATGTGACCTTATTTGGAAATAGGATTGTAGCAAACCTAATTAACTAAGTTTAAGATGAGGTCATACTGGAGAAGGATGGGCCCTTAATCCAATTAGACTGTCCTCTCATGAAGACAGAGACACACAGAGAAAAATAATGAATAAGGAGAGAGGCAGAGATTGAAGATATATATCTACAAGTCAAGGAATGACAATGATTGCTAGCCATCACCAGAAGCTAGGAGAAAGGCACAGGTTGAATTCTCTCAGTGCTCTGAGGAGGAACCAACCCTGCCAACACCTTAAACGCTTAGCTTCCAAACTATGAAAGAATACATTCCTGTAGTTTGCAACCACTAAGTTGGTGGTACTTTGTTATAACAGCTCCAGGAAACTAACACGCTTTGTGCATTCAACTTCAAGACCATCCCACTTGTGCCTCAGAGCCTTCTTTCAGCATTAACGGACTATTAAGGCACACCATCTTTGGCTCTTTCAAAGGTGTTTTCCTTCTTACACACAATAAAATGAATCTCATGTCCTCGAAGAAACCCTCTGGGACAGCTTGAAAAGTAGGAAATCAATGATCTTAGCAGCCCTGTATTTTGAAAGCCAAAGTCTGGAACACTTAGCTTCTTTACTTACATTTTGTGTGTGATCTATTGGCTTAAGAAAATGTAAAAAGTCTATTTTATTAATTTGTTCTTTACTTGCTCATTCATGGCTACACTGTCACTCTGATTAAATCACCTCAGATGACAAAAAGCAGGTCTGTCTCTTTCAATGCCTATAGCTCCAAGTTCAACTATGCTAAAGAAAACAGACTCATGCTGCTGGATAAGGATGGTTTAGCAAGTAGGGGGCTGGTTCACTTCTTTTCTTATTTTATAGATGAAGAAACTGAAGCCAAGACAGGAAGAGTGACCTCCCAAAAGATAAAAAAACTACCAAACATTTTTATTTTGCCTCCATATAGAATTGTTAACACTGAGGCTTTCATTCAAAGTCAAATAGTTGGAAATATATCCCCAGTCCTTGCATAGTCATTGCTGACTACGGACTCAGAGCTAGGTTAAAATGCAAGCCCCATCACTATTTTTATGATCAGGGGCAAGTTATTTAACCTCCCCTAGCCTCAGATTCCTTATCTGAAAAGCAAGGATGGAAGTACAGATCTCAAAGAATGTCACTGAGGAACTGAGCCTGTGTACTGTGGCATCTCAAGAAACCTAATATCTTAACTTTTATTCCCATCACATACTCCAGACTAGAAAAAGGTAGAAACAAATTATATTTTCAACAAAATCTTTGTCTATTTGTCACATTCAGCTCAAGTTGGAAAAGTTGTCAGAAATAATAGAAGTGTGAAAAGTAATCTATCTCAACCTTGTCATTAATAGCAAGCGTTACACAGTGCTAGCGAGATCCTTCATCAGCAAACAAAGGCCCCGTGATGTTCACTAGACTAGACTGAGAATAAAAAGAAAATGGAAATCTGACATTTTGGAACAGTTTCCAAAAAAATAAAAACGATCATAAACAGGAGGTGCTTTCTGGTTACCTCTTTGTGAGGATCAGATATCATAGCAGATGAGAGAATGGACTAGAAATTATAGACACAAAGCAAACCTTGGTTCTCACTAACTGGCTAATTCATTTAACCAGAATGTTTATTTCCTGAGAGCATTCAGGAACTCAGATTTTACAGAATGCTAATATTTGAAGGGTAGTTTTTTCTTTCCATCAATGGTTGCCAGGATGTCCTGTAATGCAGTGAATAGCATATTAAGATGAAAAATGGTAGTAGGATTTAGGACCCAACTCTACTGATAACTGACCAGGAACTGGCCAGTTCCCCTGTGTAATCTCAGGGTTACCCTTCATCTAATGCAAGGTAGGAGTAATGACCTCTGAGTTTTCTACATCTATTATTTTATATATTCCTGCTTCATTTTTAACCCTTTGCAAAAGTCCCACAGCCACCATGAAAGTCCAACTTATCCCTTGTTTGACACTGAACAAGTAGCTATAAAATGTGAGAGTCAGACTAGATAAATTCTAAAGTTCCTTTGAGACTTAACATACTATTGTTTTAGGAGTGCACTTCTTTACTATTATTATTTTAGTACCTCATTTATTCAGAGGCCAGACTAGTAGCAACTTGGACCATGGACCCCATGTGCAAAAATCTTCCAAACAACTAACATAGCTCCCCACAGAATTTATTGTAAGTAAAGCCCCTGTTCTTTCCTCTCCTTAGGCTCTCATGCAGCACTTTATTGACTCTCATTCAACAAATAATTCCAACATGTTTAATCATAGATAATTGTCAAGGCTTAGAGAAGGTTAGATATGGAGACTTAGAACTGAGAATGGGTAGGACAGCCATTAGTATTAAGAAAAATTGAAGCTGATAAGGTGAAATGAAAAAGAAAAACTCTTTAGGGCCAATAGAATGACATTATGTTAGGGCAGGTCCCAAGGAACTTGGTAGAAAATACACTGATATATATATTTCTCTCTTTTTTTCTTGCAAAAATTAAATAAATTAATTGGGTAATTTATGTAATTTTGTTGCTGCTGCTAGTGTTAGGTGGGAGCGTGTCCTCTTGTTTTTCTCTTAAGCTATTTCAACAACATTATCTATAACAAGGAATACATCGAAGGGGATATGCTGTTAAGATTTTAAAAGATGAAAAATGAGACCATCAAGGTGACTTTTCCCCTCATCATCTCGTCTTGTGTTTGCCTGTGTGGTCTCTTCAACACTGAGAGGTGCCGTGTAAGAACTCAGAATCTTATTGTTCATCAGAATATGGCCAAAGCTGCCATTCCGGAACAGAGGCAAGAATCTTGGAGGATTCTTGGGAACAGATACTAGCTGATCTCAGCTCTGCCATTCACCAACTGCATGAGCTTGGGCAAGACATGCCCCTTTCTGGGCCTTACTTTTCTGATCTATAAAATGAAGGCTTTGGTAGATTATCACTCAGAATCTTGCATTTCTGACATTTTATGTTTATAACTTTCCACTGTTATCCACCCTGCATCTATTATTCTGATTTCAAGAATCTTCTTCCTGTCCAGTACCTCCTCCTTTAATTACATTTCCTCTGTTTGTGTTCTGTGTGGGGTCATGGCGAACTTTATAGCAATTCCCTCCTTGCCTGTAAAGTTCCTGTTCCAGATAATCATAAAAGATAGGGAAAGTTAAAACCCACCCCTTTAGCCTGGCCTATAAGGCCTGTGCAATCTCGCCCAATTCTGCCTGTCCACAGTGCATTTATTTCCCCTCCTTTTTCTGAATGAATTTTCTGTTACATCTAAGTCAGATATTCTACCCACCTCCTCCTCTTCATGGATCAGTTCTCTAATATTATCCACTTGTGACTCTTTGCTGACCTCTCATCTTTACTTCAATATTGCTTCTTATCTGAAGTACTAGTTTGGCCCTAGTTTTTTTTTCATTTACTGGATTTTCTGGTTAGTTTCTTTATCTTCCCAAGCAAATCACAAGCTACTATCAGGTGATACTTTCCTCTACACCCCCACAGTGCTGAGCACAGTTAGCCTTGGAAGGAATGTCTGATAGTGTCAACCTATTGGTTAGAAGAACCCACCTCCCAATTAAGCACCAGAATTAGAAATTGACATTTTGTTGCAATGTCAAAGCATCCTGACAACTGCTAGAGTTGTCACACATGATACCTTCAGATTACACCAGCAAAGAAGATTTAGAAAAAAATATTTTTATTGATTTTAGAGATGAAGGGAGAGGGAAAGAGAAACATCAATGATGAGAGGGAATCATCCATCGGCTGCCTCCTGCACAGCCACTACTGGGGATTGAGCCTGCAACCTGGGCATGAGCCCTCACTGGGAATCAAACTGTGACCTCCTGGTTCATGTGAGTTGACCCTCAACCACTGAGTTATGCTGGCTGGACAAGATGATTTTTTTAAAAAAATTTTCTTCAGCTGGATAGGAAATCCCAGTGACTGTAAACCATGAGGGGTCACTGTTGGGAAAAGAATGGTTGTACAGGCTAAAATTTGCTACACCGAAGACCCTCCCTGCATAAACCAAGTACATACATGTGCAATATCAGTTTTATTTTCTCTGAAACTGTCTCGCAGATAGGCAAGAACATCTCAATGTTGTATGCATATTTTCTTCATTTAACCAAATAAAATGATGCTGTTGTTGACCATTTATCATTTTTTATTTCCCCTTTACAAATATCCTTTGAACTAGTGGGTTGATTCCGATGAGACTTGTGTGATATTAAAGGGACCCAAGATGCACCAGCAAACACTTAGAAACAAATGGCTGCCACCAACTGTGTCAAAAAAGGCGTGCCTATCATCAATTGGAACTTGTATAATTGGAAATTTAGAGTTGTCAGTGCATTGGGTGTGGTCATGGGCCACAGTTCATCTAGGACACTATCCAAATATATATCCCTGATCTTACAAGTCTTATAAAAATATGAAAATAATTCTTGAGTAGATTTATAAAACGCTAATTGGAATGCACAGCCAGTTAAGTTTGTGAGCATTTAAAATTATCATGAGTGATATAAGCATCTTTTCATCACTAGTGTTTAATGAAAGTGATTCCTGTGTCCATGCCAAGGGCTTTGGCACATTCAGTGCAAGTCAAAGGAGTTAATGGCTAGTAATAGAGGGAAATGGAGCCAAGGAATATCCCTAGGGGGCCTGGAAGTGGTCGGAGAAGGCACATTTCTCAAGACATCCAAGGTAGACTGTACCAGAGGCACTATAATCAATCATTTATGGCAAGCACAATCCACCTGACTCTTCCTGGGAGAGAGAGATGGGCAAATGGGACACCAGGGCTGACCAATGAAGTCAATCCTTATTTCATTTGCTTATTTCTAAGATTAACTGCAACTTACTTTCCTTGCTTCATCATCAATAGAAACCACATTTAAAGAACCCCCAGGTATGTGTAAAGGAGAGTTAAAAGGATGGGCAGGGAAAGAAGAAAGGATATTTTATGCCATTTCATCTAATAATAAGGAAGTACTCTCTCTCTCTTTCTCTTTTTCCAGTTTTCAAAGTGGAGATCCCTGAGTTTCTATTACCTAGTGATGGGTGAGACTCCAGCCTGCTGCAGTCTATGGGTTCTGATAAAGACACTTGGACTGCTCTTGACTTGAACCCTAAATAAACCAGTTTTTCTGATTATACATATACAAAACTGTGATATGCTGTGCATAGCAATTTAGAAGTAATGGGAACTCCAAGCAATCCAGATTGTCTAAACTAGGTGTCCTTAAAAATGTCCTCTGACTTTCATTGCCCAAGGTAATGGGATGTCGCTGTTGGGTAATATGATTTTCCAATGGCCCACATGTTGGTGAGAACTGAGATATCAGACAAGAGCCCAAGGAAAGCAAGCAAACGACATCTTCACACAGCAAATGACAACAGCAGCAGCAACAGCAAGTGCAATGAAAAAAAAAATCAATAAATATTTGTTGACTAGAATGAATGAATGAATGAATGCATGAATGGCATTTCCTGAAGAAAGCCCTATTACTAAAACCATCAGCTTCTTTCAGAAGACGATGGAGAACTAGGCTTGTTTCCCAAGAAATGTCAGCACAGAATTAAGTGTGCTTGGTGGCCTTTCCATTCTGGGCAGTGAGTTATGTAGGGCTGTTCCTGCCCTGAGCTGGGGCCATCTGAAGCAGAAGGAGAAATGGGGGCTGAGAGATGCATCTGGGAAGCTGCTGGGCCTCAGAGGGCAGGGTTGAAACTCCCTGTGACCTAAAATGTTAAGGGTAAGCCTGCCAGGGCAGACTGCTCGAGTTTATCACTGCAAGCTAGATGTTTCCTCATGGGCTCTTAGTGGTCATGCTTCTATGGTTTAGCTGCTTTGGGTGAACACTAAGAAATGCTTCCTTTTCAGAGTGCAGCTTGCCCATAACACTTTATATTTCTGAAGGTGCATTAGCATTCATGCTCTCATTTGAAATCCACAATAACCCAGTGAGGGAGATTGTTACTCTGGTTATAAGCTGTGCAAACAGAGGACGAGAAAAAGTGCATGACTACTTTAACATTACTCAGATGCAAATAGTCAAGGCAGGATTAGAACCCATGTCTCCTGACTCCCAGCAGAGCACTCTTTCCCTCCATGACAAGTTGCACCCAAATAAGACTTTTGCTCAGTGAGTGAACTTGAGGCCTATTTCCCCATGGCTCTGGGTAAATGTTCTTGCCTTCTAGTGATGTTGCCCAACCCTTATCATCAGCATGCTCACACCCCTTCCTGTCTCCCTCAACTCGAATCTTCAGAATCAGGCTGTTTGGTATAAATGCAGATTTGGGGTCTAACCCCAGAGATTCTGATTCTGTAGGAATCTACAGTTTTCTCACACACACACACACACACACACACACACACACACACACACACAAACACACACCCATTGGTTCTGGTGCATGTTTGACTTTGCAACTTAATGGTTCAGGGAATACAATGAATTCTGAAGATCCCTGGAGCCAGACATAAATTCAGATATAAATAAATCAGTTAGGCATCGATCAGGCTGGCAAAGGAGTGATTAGGGGGTAATCAGGCTGGCAGGCAGAAGTGCTTAGGGGCAATCAGGCAGAGGCAGGTGAGCAGTTGGGAGCCAGCAGTCCTGGATTGTTAGAGGGATGTCCAACTGCCCTTTTAAGCCTGATCCCACTAAACAGATGGTTGGACATCCCTCAAGGGGTCCAAGATTGGAGAGGGTGCAGGCTGGGTTGGGGGAAACCACCCCTGTGCAAGAATTTTGTGCACCGGGCCTCTAGCATATTAATAAAAAATATATGAGTTCAAAAATATGGGCGAATTAAAAAAGGCAGATAACGGATCACCTGATCAAGAACTGGAGTTATGGGAGGGGCAGAGTATGGGTCCCTCCACACTTGGGCCTGTTGGTTAGTCCTAGACATCACTGTCTTCTGAACTAGCAGTTCAGATCCCAGAGGATCTCAGAGCAGGAGGGAAGAAGGTGTGCACACCATCCCAGCTGCTGGAAGAAGCACTCAAAGTCCCTATTCCTGCCAGCATGGGGAAAATCATCCTTGTCATTCAAAAGAATGGAATGTAGGTTCCTACAATAGTAATAATCATGATAATAACAGTTTATATTTGCTTAGGGCTTTGCCAATTGCTAAGCCTTTTTTCCTGATCTTTGCACAATCACTTACAAATTAGGCAAATTGTTACCTCTGGGCTCAGGGAGGAGGAAATGACAGTCCCAGAGGTTAAGTAAACTGCCCCAGGTCATACAGCTAGAGGTAGCAGCACCAGGTTTCCTGATGCTGAAATTTCACATTCTCCCAGGGCACCACATTGCTTCTAGCCCCATGGTTGTCAACTCCCAGAGAAACACTTTTCATAAAGATCTAACTAACTCCCTTTACATGCTGAGTTTATTTCATAAATTTTAATTAAAATCCAGAAAGAAATGCAATTTTAAATACATTTAATCAATCATTCAAAAGGTGTTAATGTTGTCCTTGGTGCTATGAGAAAGCACTGTGCCAGGCTCTGTAGGGGACACAGGGTAAGTTCAAGGTATTCACACTGACCCATGACCTGCACCATCTGTCACCTTAGCTCTCCATCGTGTACTCTGTCAACACTGATGAGAAGGAATCATTGATAGGCTGCCTCCTGCACACCACTTACTGGGGATTGAGTCAGTAATCAGGGTATGTAACCTGACCAGGAATCTAATCATGACCTTGTGGTTCCTGGATCAATGCTCAACCACTGAGCCACAACGGCCAGGCAATATATTCATATATTTGAAGGGAATTTAGTTTAGTTTGAGCTTTACACCTGATAGGGACTCAATGCTTCTCTGGTGATGGGCTTTGCTTCTGCAACAACCATGTCTCCATTATCCACACTCACAGATGGAGGAAGTGGTGCTAGGCAGAGTCCAGCAGGTAGAATGGCACATTCCAAGATTATGGCTAAAGCATCATTTTAGTCTCCATGGACATATCAAATATGATTCCCACCTTTGGGGAATTTAAATCAAGTAGTATGTACAAAGCATGCTCATTGGCCCTTAGACCCTTGAGCATGCCACAGGTGTGGTTTCCAGTGTTTGCAGGTAGAAGGAGCAGCCACCTCCTATCCATGTATGCAAAGTCTGGTAATGTCCAGAGGAGTTAATACCCAGGATGATATCACTGCCAAGTGCCTGGTAGCAGCAGCCTGTTAGTTCCTAACTCAAGACTGCACCTGACTCTGGTTTTACTCGGAGACCAAAGTTTAAAATAGAATCAAAGTGTTCTCAGAGCCACAGGGCCCGGAGCCAGGGCACAGTGAGTTTCTCTGAACCTTCAATTAATTCTTAGTCATTAGCCAGAAGATATTTGGCTTGGCACCTTCCTGAATGCCAAGAACTCAGGTTGTGGCTTATGAACTTTCTTCATCTTCTTTGTCCCCTTACCCCAGTTAGTCCCTTCTAGGGACTGTCCCCCAGCTAGCAGCTGACAGTGAATGATGTGTCTGGGATTCCCCCAGGTGCGTGAGCCAGTGAAATGTGTGTGCTCGCACGTGCTCATGCGTGGGCAGGGGGGTGTGCAAATGGGAGAGGAGGATCCAGGTTTAGAACTAACACTGGGGACTCTGTGAATGAGCACATAATTTCCCCTGAGGGTTGTGGCCAGCCTCCGAGCATCCCAGCTCCTACAGGAAGCGATCACATGGAACTATGTCTGGTTTAGGGGCAGCTTATCTGCAAGGGAGATTATTCTAGTCCGTGCCCCACCGCGCCTCTCCTTGCCTTCGTGGACTTCAGCTCATTTATACATGGATTCAGTTGCTTGTTAGTGTGTTCTGTGGTGCCTCCCTGAGGATGTAACTCTGCAGATGGACAACATTTTTTATTTTCTTAATATTATGCTTGTCTTTTTGGAAAAGAGTTTTTTTTTTTTAAACAATAATTCCTCCTGGTATTATTTTAGTTTCCAATTACAATGTGGGTATACTGTAGCACACTGCTATTTTGTAAATGGATGTAAATGCTTATTGTTAATTGATTCCCCAATCAGGCCTTAAATGTTTGCATTTAGATTGTGTATTATGCTGCTTGCATGCCACTGGGCTGGCCCCTTGCCAGTGGGGGCTCTTGGCTCTCAGCTTGCCAGAAGCACGGTGGACACATCTCATTTTCCTGACACCTGTGCAAACCAGCTTGCCTGCCTTTGGCTTTACTCTCCAGGGAGAAGGAACTAAGGTGGCACTATTGAAGAGATGTCCAAAACTTTGAGATCTGCCTGTTCTTTTGTTCTTTTTTGGTAAGAAAAGGACTAGAAATTTTTTTTTAACTCTAGTCCTCAAAACCAGTGGTTGCCAACTGGTGATCCCTGGACTGCCGGTGGTCCGTGAGGTCCAAAAGGTTGTCTACCGCTGTCCTAGACCACCCATCTTTTTGTGAAAACACACAGGAAGGTGGGCTCTGGTCACAACATCTTTTTAAAAAAATATATATTTTATTGATTTTTTACAGAGAGGAAGGAAGAGATATAGAGAGTCAGAAATGTCGATGACAAAGAAACATCAACCAGCTGCCTTTTGCACAACCCCCACTGGGGATGTGCCCGCAACCCAGGTATATGCCCTTGACCGGAATTGAACCCCGGACCTTTCAATCCGCAGACCAACGCTCTACCAGTGAGCCAAACCGGCTTCGGCTGGTCACAACATCTTAATCCCTGGCTAGCAGGGGCTGAGTTCAGAAAGCATCAATGATGACCACTCATCTGTGAAGTTTTCCTGGGGCCCCAGAAAGTTAGAATCCTTTCCCCCAGGTTCTGTCTGTCACTACACGATCACAGCAGTTACAGTGCTGTTTTCCTGACTAATGTCTATTTCACCTCCAGACTGCAAATGTGGGTTTTCCACCAGTAATTCCAAGGGCTAGAATTGTATTTAACAGTTGCTAAACAGATCAAATGAATGATCAGATACAATGCTATTTTAGAGGAGTTATGCTGGAGTTTAACACTGAGTACATGCAAAAAACAGATGTATATTTTTTAAAAGGAATTATTTATTTTTTTAAAATTACAGTATTTGATAAAGTGTAAATACTAAAGTGTGTAGCCCACAGTGAATAGGATCTAATTTGTATCAGCTATGAAATGAGATGGCATCTCTCAAAGATGTTTCAGAAATGCTGTAGTAAGCCAGAGCTGTGATCTGTGCTTTGGCAGCTAAAAGCTCTTTAAAGTATGGGATTGTGACTGGGAAAATACATTATGCATATTATTCCTTATTCTATATGATAGGCATAAAGCAGATTGAATCTAGATATTGTGTCTATTATTATTATTATTATTATTATTATTATTATTAGCTTAGAGTTAACACATCTCATTGAAGATATCAAAGACAGTACTAATTTGGACACTCCAGTTCAACCATAAAGCATAAAACTCTTATAGCAGCTGTCCTGTTGAGTAAGATGCTTACTCTCTAACTGTTCTCTGTAACCAGGAACTTGCAATTTTGCACTCTATAAACATACCTAAGACTCCCTTCCAGGGAGAAGAGTTCTAAGTCTTCAGTAGAACAATCCAAATCTCAAAGGTAGAATGTCTGATATCATTCAAAAGTCAAGAACGCTCTGGGAGAGAAGGTCAGGGCATGAAGTTCCTCGAGTTCTAGGACCAACAACTCCTGGCCAAGAACCAGTGGCTGCCTTCTCCAGGTCAGACTGGGCCTGGTCGTGATGAAGCCTATTACTGGACAAGTTGGACAGCAGCATGGATGTTCATGTAATGCTAGCCTGAGGTTTAATGCCACAATTAAAAATAATAAACTCTCCAGCTGAGAAGCCTTTTGGCTACTTCAGCTCCTTTAATCCCCATCAGAAAACAGCATGTCACTTCCAACGGTTACCCATATGGGGGCTGCTTTGGAAAACCTGAGGTGTAATTATCTATTAGAGAGGCAGGCTGAGGCCAGTCTGGCTGGGGAGAGGGCCTGCCCTTCGGGCAGATACTGGAATGTCTCAGAATCACAGCCAAGCTGAACCAGCCAGGGCCGTGTCTCATGGGAAGTTACTTTGAGAGGTCATTTTGTCTGCCCTCCTTCTGACTCAGGTGGCCTGCTCCAAGCTCACTGGAGTCAGAACTTGTGGGAAAAGCTCTGCTGTCACCATTAAGCCCACCAAATGGAACTGGTCCCTGAGACCTCTGTGACCTCTGGTGAGGTGTCCATCTTGCTTGTCTCTCTTACCTCTGGGTCCCTGTACCAGCTCATAGATAGCATGCCTGAGGACAGTGGAGAGAGGACAGGCCTCCTATTCTGCGATATGTTCTCCCTTCTTTTCTAGACATCCCTGTCTTTCAAAACTTGACTCCAGTCCATCTCTTTGTGATGCTTTCTCTGCTTACTACAGTTCTTCCCAATCTCCTCCTTCTCAGAGCACCATATTTCCTGTGCCCCCAACACTAATTTAACTTTCATGGTTCATCTAGGACCTTTGTCCTTTTTTTACTTTGAGCATCGAGCATAAGGTATTTCATAAGACAGAAGCTCGATAAACAGTAGAAACCTACAACCCTAGCGTGGGAAAGGACCTTTGAGATCAACTAGCCCAGTGGGTTTATGTTATTTTGTGTTTAAAAGCAAAGAGCAGCCCAGCTGTCATGACTCAGTGGTTGAGTGTTGAACCAGGAGGACATGGTTTGATTCCCAGTCAAGACATGCCAAGGTTGAGGGCTCAATTCCCAGTGTGGGAATGCAGAAGGCAGCTGACCAGTGATTCTCTCTTATCCTTGATGTTTCTATCCCTTTCTCCCTCTCCATTCCTCTCTGAAATAAATAAAAACATATTAAAAAAAAAAAGCAAAGGGCACATTTTGTTCTTTTCAAATGAACTATGATGGAGTCCCCTCCTTTATGTAAAGGAGATAAATAACGAGTCTCCTTACTGAGGAACATACAGAAAGCTGGAACTTAACTCTGATCTTTCTCCCCTTTCTCTGCTCCCTGGGGCAGCATTTGAAAATTACTGATCTGTGCAGACCTTCATTTACAAATGAGGATACTGAGGGCTAGAGAAATAAAGTGATGTCTCCAGGTTGATATTTAGTGGCAATTTTGGGAGTAGAACCATTTCCAAAGTATTACCCTAGTAACCTTCCATTTTATAATATTGCCGGATTCTTGGCTGAAAGAAAGAGGGAGGAAGAAAGGAAGGAAGAAAGTAGTAGAGGAGGGAAAGGAAATAAAGAAGAAAAAAGGAAAATTCAATTTCATGTTCTCTCTGACCCCACACTTGGTACAGGAGATTCCACGTGTCCCCCAAAGTCCAAATATTATGTTTTGTAAAGAAAATCTTCAGAAAGAGGACTTAGGGGAGAATACCAATGATTAGTTCAATGACTTAAAAACATTAAGGCTGCACACTGCCCATCACCTTTGGAATTGAGATGAGGAGCTCCTGCAGTCACCAGGGTGGTCTCTGAGGCTGCGTGCCAGGCTGTGCATCCTTAGATCCTCTTAAAGGAGAGGAATGCAGAATGTGCCCTGCTTCATTTCTGAGAACAGTCTGTCTTAATGTCCGTACTGCTTTCTCTGGATCCTGTGAAGTGCAGTTTTTCAATCCCCATGACCTCCCAGGCCCCATGTGTGAGCAGCCATCCATGAGGGTGAGCTGTGGAGGGTTGTCCAAGTGTTGGGTGGGTTGCTTCTGTGTCTCTTCCTTTGTAACCCCTCTGGGTTCTGCTTGTACCCCATCTCCCAATCTATTTCATAAGGAAACAAGTTCAGAAAGATTAAAGTATCTTCCCAAGGCCAACCAGGCTGGTTAGTACCAATCAAGCTTAGTACCCATGTCTTTAAATACCAAATTTACATTCTGTCCACACTCTCTATAATCACTCCTTAAAACTGATTTAACTCAGTGATGTGAGTTAGTATAACAAGGTTACTTTTAAATCATAACATCTAGAATCGGTAGATGTATTAAGAGTGCTTGAAAACTCTTCCATTTTCAATCAATCATTGATTCATTGAACAAATATTAATTGACAGTTACTGAGTGGCAGACACTTGCGGTGCCAGGCACACATCACAGGGTACTTTAACATATCTGAACAGAGTCCTGCCAATGAGCCCCCCTCAGACTATCCTGGGAGAAAGCTGCCATGATGCTCAATGGGGTTCTTACAGGGTTTTTTAAAAAAAATTAATTTTCTCTTTTAAAAAAATATATTTTATTGATTTTTTTACAGAGAGGAAGAGAGATGGATAGAGAGTTAGAAATGTCAATGAGAGAGAGAATTGTTGATCAGCTGCCTCTTGCACACCCCCTACTGGGGATATGCCTGCAACCAAGGTATACATGCCCTTGACCGGAATTGAACCCAGGACCTTTCAGCCCACAGGCTGACGCTCTATCCATTGAGCCAAACTGGTTTCAGCTGGGTTCTTACAGTTTTTTATTGGGTTTCAAGAGAATCACTGAATCTGGTGCTTGAATTTCTATTTTTGATACATTGGTGAATAGGAAAAGAAGGTAGACAGAATGGGCAGGAATAAATCCATTTATTAACATACCAATTAACAATTTAATGGGTATTAGTTGATATATTAATAGCCACTTCAGTGCCCTATAAGCATAGGGAGTTTGCAGTAATTACTTCATGTGTGAGTTTCCACTAAAATCTTTAGTGCCTGGGTTGGAGCTTTATTCATCTTTGTATCCCTCATAGAATATAGTCTTGTTCATCATAGATGTGCAATAACATTTACTGATTGATTGGTATGCTTTCCAATATCACTATTTGCTCAGCAAGTAATATAGGTGAGGCCCATCTTAGGACTCTCCCGTAAGGCATCTACACTTTTCTAACAAGGCAAGTTCATCTACGAGGCCAGATTTACATTTTATCAAGTAAATGCTTACCTCCATGGTGTTATCCTTGAGGAAAATTCCCACCCCCATCTGTTGCTGGTGCTACTAGTCTATTTAGGGCCACCTTTTTAATTATAGACATGAAATTAGGAGCTGCAGTGTAGAGGGGTAGAATCTTACCCAAGTGGGGGAATGAAGGTTGCCAGTTTTCACCATTCCAGGCACACCACTGTATGTGGGTAGAAAAGGGGTGGAGATGCTCTCTTAGTCTGCGGGGGCCCTGTGGAACTTGGGTCTAGCTGGTCAAGGGAGAAACTTCTTCCCTTGTGGGTTTTAGTAAGTAGAGTGAGAATGGTACAGACCAGAGTATCTCATTCTTTTTTTTATTGTTTAATATATTTTATTGATTTTTTTACAGAGAGGAAGAGAGAGGGATAGAGAGTTAGAAACATCAACGAGAGAGAATCATCGACCAGCTGCCTCTTGCACACCCCCTGCTGGAGATGTGCCCATAACCAAGATACATGCCCTTGACCAAATCGAACCTGGGACCTTTCAGTCCCCAGTCTGACGCTCTATCCACTGAGCCAAACTGTTTTTGGTCAGAGTATCTCATTCTTTTAGACCTTCTCAGAGATGTGCCTTTGGGCCCCCCTGTGGAGATACATTCTTGACTGAGCTGCCCTGACTCTTATTGAGGATGCTCAAACATCTGGGGCACAGTAATGTAGGCTCAGGTCATCCATCAATTCTTAACATGCATGTAGATAAAAGCTAAACACTTTTACCCTTCAACCTTTGCATTTAGGGTTAAATTAAAAATGCTGTTATTATAATTAATGTATCATATTTGACTTTGTATTTGAATACAAAGGCCCTAACTATAGGCCTTAACTAATTTAGAGGATGGTTTGTGACCCAATGAAAGGAAGTAGCATTATACGAAAACATTACAAAATGTGCTTCGTCTGGGGTATACATGTCCCCCCACCCAATACCCCTCCATCTTATCAATACAATGGTGCTAGAAATTGCCTTACCGGAGTGTTAGTGGTAAACCTTAAAGTGAATATTCCTCTGGGAAAGAGAACACATGATTTATATGAACATTGTGTGTCTCTGTGTGTGGGGGGGTGTAAATGGCAGGTCTGAGTTTTTCCTAGAGCAGGTTTTGACCCAGAGACACACACAGAGTTAGATGTAAAGTTGGGGGCTATATGATAGGACATACCTCAGATGTTTGTGATAGAGACCATGTGTTTGCTAAGAGCTGGGCCATTAACTTCTACTATGGTCTCATGATTTACAGCAGGTCTTTGAATAACATTGGTTTGTTCAATGTCATTTTGTTCTAACATTGATGAGGTGCTGTAGGAACTTAATTCTTGTTTATATCAATTAGCAATTTGTTGTCATTAAATGTCATTTCCTTTAAAGTCAGAGAACCTATTGATGATGTTAAGTGAGGACTTACTGTGCATTCCTAGGATATCACTTCATTTAGGCTGTGGGGAAGCCATAGGCTTGTGCAGCCATGACTGGGCACCACACCAGCCTGTAGTAAGTTTTCAGGGCTCATCTATACTGAGGCTTGGTCAGCAGAGACCCCCAAAGAAGCACATGCTCTGATCATAGCCCAGAGCATACAGATCCTTGGTAATGGATTTACCTAAAAGTTACTGACAGAAAAGCACTTGAAAGCATTTTGAACTAGACACAGGCTTCCTTGCTGAGAAATGATGTCTGGGAATTCCACTCTGCCTCCCCACCCTTCCAGCCCACCACCCACTCCAGTAATGGCCTTGTGATCTCATCCTCTGAGACACATTTTGAAGGCAGAGTGAGCCTGATGTATGTAAATCTCGTGCCCTAGCCAGCCTCTCCCAGGGAGGCTGCCCTGAAGAAAATCTATTGCCCTAATCAATTACCAAACTTCCAAATAAAATAGATCATCCTCTCTTGCTGGAAGACTATCAAGCCGTCATTTTTCTTGGTAATGAGCAATATCGCAGAGGGGGAATTGCATTTTCTCCATGGAACTAGACGCAGGGTTCCAGTAAGCAGGCCTGGCAAGGAACGCTAGAAGTTACCTGCCAAAATGATGGAAAGGTGTCTGGAAACCTCTCTCACTCCTAAACTGTACAGCAGCAAATTTCTCTTGACTATTTGGTATGGATCAGACAGTTTGCTGGATGTGGGGAATGTAAAATAAGAAAGGACCCTTCCCCCTGATTGGGGAACCATCCCATCTGTCTTTGGTTCCTCTCCCCCCCCCCGCCCCCCCCCCCCCCCCCCCCGCCCCGCCACTCCCTCCTTGCCAGCCTAGTTCACCCGAACTCCTGAGCCACACCTGACCAGGACAATAATTCGTATGGAAGCCCCACTTCCATTATCTGGTGGGGGTGCCCAGGGATACTCTCTGGGCCTGTTACATAATCTCCAACCATCTATTTTTCTTGAAATGTGATCTCTGCATGCATCTGGGCTTCTGCCTTGGTTTACCTGCTCAGTCCCCTTATTCCTCTTTGGCCTAGAATGAGGGTTTCAAACATCAGCCTGCTTGGCTGGGTTCTTGCTAAGCTCCTCCCCCAAGAGCTAGAGCCTGTTTCTCTACCTCCCTCTTCTTTTGAAGGCCCTGGTATGAGTAGGCTGATGACTTAATACCTTGATGCCACAGCCTAGCTGTCTTCAAACACTGTGTGTTTCCCGGATATCTGCCTATAAACCCGATCTTCTGACATACAGCCAGAGGCCTGACTCCAGTGTGAAACATAACGCGCCTTGGGCTCTCTATCTTCCAAGGCCAGGCTTTTCCTGAGAGATCCTTCCAGGGAAGCACTGGACATGGGTGAGAGAATTCTGGACACTTGGATTGGTCTCCACTTCCTTTCCTGCTTAGTTTCAACTTCCTTCTCTTCCAGCATATATTTCTAAGATTCCCCCTTGTCCTGCAAGCTCTTCCTGGTTTTGGCACTTCCCACCAAGTTCTTACTTCTGGATTGAGAGATGTTTCTCACCCCGGCCTGGTGCCATGCAGCCTCAGGTCCCTGGTGTTTAGTTGTGATGTTATGGTATCTTAGCTAATTTGCATATTCCTCTATTATATAGATAGCTATTTTTTTTTTATTGATTTCAGAGAGGAATGGAGAGGGAGAGAGAGATAGAAACATCAACGATGAGAGAGAATCATTGATTGGCTGCCTCCTGCATGTCCCCTACTGGGTATTGAGCCCCCAACCAGGCATGTGCCCTTGACCAGAATCTAGCGTGGGACCCTTCAGTCCAAAGGCCAACACTCTATCCACTGAACAAAACCAGCTAGGGCCCAGGAAGGTGATTTTCTGTTCTCGGCATGGCCCACCTCATCCTCAGTTCTGTGGGGAGAAACCCAGCAGTGAACAGGCTGGGGAGAAAGTGAGTGGCCCCATCACATGTCCCAGTCGGCTCCTTGAGAAGAAGATGAGAGGGAGGCAAAGCCAGGCTTTGCACTGCCTCCCATGAAACATGTAGGCGGGTCTGTAAACAAACATCAGCTCATACAAATAAACCAAACATGGCCAAAAATAACAGAGAAGGCAACAGATGCTTCCAATTAAAATGTCAGCATCTCCTGAGACTCTGTGCTCTTATGTGCTTTGGGTGCTCGGGGCTGAGGGCTACAGTAAGGGACTGCATATGGAAATCTGTGTGCATTACACCATGTTGCAGATGCCACCTAAGACACTATCCTGCTCTCACAATTAACACATTGGCTATTTCTGGGGTGTGGATTATGGATGCAGGAAAAATCAAGAAGTTGGGAGACAGAGAAATTGCTCCCACTGTGTCTTGAAGGAAGCAAGGGACCCAGGAGAAGGCTCAGGGAGTAGTATTATTCCATGGGTACCTCACCTCAGTTTTCTGTCTTCTTTGCCTCCATTTCTTTGTATTTAACATTGTATAAAAAGATATCAGTTTAGATTAATAACAGGAAATTTTAGAGGGAAAAGGCTGTCAGAAGGGTGTGTTTAGGGAACAAAGGGCCAATCCCCTCTTTGTGCCTTAGTGGTGATATTCAAGGGGACTTAAGACACTGGACACACCCTGGATGATGTAAGCAGAACACAGGGTCCTAGCTTCCCCCTCTCTGTTGTTCTCCGAAATCCTTAATAAAATTATTCCTTTCAAATTGGCTTCACTGTTTATTGGTAATGGGTCATCATCTCCTTGTCCTCCCAGAGTAGCTCTGCTTTGTTGCGCTTTTCTGCAAACTCTCTTTCCAGCTTCAATTGTGTAACAGCTAGACTGGTGTAGCTCAGTGGTTGGGCATCGACCTATGAATCATGAGGTCATTGTTTGATTCCCAGTCAGGACACATGTCCGGGTTGTGGGCTCAATTCTCAGTGTGGGGCGTGCAGGAGGCAGTTAATCAATGATTTTCTCTCATCATTGATGTTTTTATCTCTCTCCCTCTCCCTTTCTCTCTGAAATCAATAAAAATATATTTAAAAAAATAGATAACCAATGAAAGAGGCAAAGAAACAACAGAGGAGCAGAAAAAAAACCCCAACATTGTTTTCCCCAAAATTTCCCCATCCCCTTGAGCCAACAGGAATAATTCTGATAAATAAAATCTCCTTCCAATTATCTTTATTATCATCATCACCATTCTAATAAAATCCACATTTTATAGCTCAAGATCCAACTAGAGTAATGTCCACAGACAGAAAGAACAATGGAGAAATTAATGAACTGAGTCCTTATTTGTGTGTCTGTATGGAGAAATGATAATTTGTTGGGTTTAATAAGCTCCGGGATGGAGTTGCTACCATAGGCCAGTGCTGCTAGGCCTGGGTACCTACTGGGTAATGCAAGATGTACAACTCAAATATTTTTATGTAAATTCCCATTTTCATTTCTTAATGGTCACTATTACTAACCTGTTAAGGGAAAGATCTTGCCACGAAAGCAAACAAACAAATGATTCGTTTTGACAACAGCAGCTTAAATAGGACGTTAATTAGCAGCTACAGAGATGGAAGGTCCTGGATGGGAACAATTACACAGACAAGCCCACCAGTGAGGCTACAGTGTGCCAGAGTCCCTTCCCTCACCATATGGCTGCAGTCTGGTGAATGGCTCCTTGGCAATTCATTATCATATTGGTTGGAACTGGGGAGTGAATGGTGTATGATTAGCCAGTTCATCAGATCTTATCCTTGGTACCTCAAGGGAACCCTGAGGGCTTGCCTCTCCCATCGTGTTATTTTAAGGACATATGACAGAGAAGAAACAGCCCTTCCTTCCCCAGCTGCCTCAAAGCACTGTTTGCTGGAAAGTTTGCTGGAATCGAGATAGGATCTTTCAAAAGAAAATAAACAAGCAAAAAGTCCCCGCTGTCATGAACTGTAGCCACAGCTGGAACCATTGGAACATTCCCGGACATAAAAACAGAGATTTTTTTCCTCTATTCCTTCCATTCTACTGAGGACACACCAGCCAATCTGTGAGCACATTTTAGCTACAGCAAGAATGTGATTGGGGAGAAATAAATACCCTTATAGACAAGGACATAGGAAGCATTGGTTCTCGAAGGGGCTCTCTTACTAACTTGGGTAAGTCAGCTTGACCCTCCACCCTTAGCTTCGGAATCCTGAACAATGGACACAATCCTCTCTTACCCACTTCCCAGTGGTGTGGGGGGCATCACAAGAGAAGGTTCTTTGATTGGGAAAATCATGAGACTGCTTATGCTATATCAGATCAGCAGATGATCTGTATCAGAGAAATTTATTTTCAAACATTAGCACAGATAGATAAAGAAGAAAGGGCCCAGCCTCACTCATTGGATCGACTATCAATGGGGGTCTGCCCTCCTCTGTAATTTTAGTGTATGGGACTTTGGGTAAGGGAGAGAAAGGGGAGACCAGGCCCGGGAACTAACAGGAATGCACATCACAGGGGACCTGCCATAGTAGCAGGAATACCTGAAAAGTCATAAGAAAATTAAGACAGGAGCGCGACATTGACAAACAACCAAAAATAGAAGGAATAGGAAAGAGAAGGAGTATACCTAAGAACCAGACATTGAGTTAGTTCCATGAATTAGTTCCTTGATTTGCTAGGCATTTGGCTGGGAAGGGATGTGGTTCTCAATGAGAGCAGAGCATTAACAGTTCTGTACTGGTTAACATGTGGAGCATGGAGACACCCTTGTATAGCTTGTTCTGTGATGTCCCCTGAAGCCCATCCCCCAGTCCTATAAAACCTTTCTCTAGGTTATAATCTCAGGGTTGAGAAAAGGGGCCAGCATCCTAAAAGTACACACAATACCATTATGTGTCATAAACACTATCATGCCTCTGCATTGTAATCTGACCTGTAAGAAACATGCTTGCCACAATCAATAGGAATCACACATTCAATTAACTCTCATTTTGTTTCTCTCTGAGAATTTGGAGGAGCTCAGAAGAAGACTTTCCATGGCCCAGGGCCCTGTTAAGAGCTGTACAGGGAACTTTAAAATGAAGCCTTCTTCCTGTGATAAATGTCCCTGTATTAAGCAGTGGAGGCATTAAAAAAAGAAGAAAAAATTGCTGATAACTTTTAAAGAAAATACAAAACCCAAATATGGATCCTTCTTTGAATCTGTGGTCTTAAGGAAGCACCATCCAGAAAATCCAGACCTGGGTCTAAGGTCTGAGTGTGACACTGATTCGTGGTGCAACCTTGAATGTGTCTCTAGGCCTCAGTTCCCTCGGCTACAAAGTGACTGTAAGTTACACTGGATTCCATTGATCAGACAATCTCTAGTAAAGCATTGGATGGAGCATAATCTGACAGATCAGAGTGACTACAGAGGTCTAGAGTGGTGCCCTTGCTTTATGGATATTGCAGAATGAATTTGGGTACTTCTCAGCCCTATTACTCTAGTATCCATGGGTCAATATTATTGCCCATATTTATGATATTTGGGGATGTAGTGACCCTTGTCAACAACATAAACCCTTTATATGAAGCTGTTCCTATGGGAATGAGATGTGTTTTATGGTTCACCCTCCACATCTGGTGACCCCAAGCAAACACATGCCGGGTACTCTGTTAGACTCTGGGTTACAAGGATGAGAAGGTACAGTCCCTGCCCCGGAGAAGCTTATAATCCAGTGTGGGGAGTTAAACCTAAGAGTCTATAGTACAAGATGGCATATGAAACAATAGACTATCAGAGAGTTGGTTTTTCAGTTTTTCTTCCAGGCTCATCTGCTTTGGAAAAAAATGGGAATTTTGCTCAAGGCACATTTCTACTCCACTCCTGCCTCGTGAATCTGAATCTCTAGGAGTGGAACTTGGGATATACCTGTTTAATATGCCCTGTGAACGTTCGTATTGTAGGCACTTCGACAGTAACACTACTATAAGATGGAAGAGAAAAGCCAGTTTTGAGTACTGATGCTGAAAGAACTGTCTGCAGGATCTATGTGCTGGGCTTGAAGTTGATGGTTGCTCTATAATAGATGATTCTGAATTATCCTCTTCCTTGTGAAGCACCTGATACTGGCTAGTCCCTGGCTGGTGATGATCCATCCTGCCCTGTTCAGAATCTGGCTATGGAGCTGGTGAGTCCCCTGGGTGCTCAGCCCCCTTGGCAACCTCTCACTCTCCAGTCTATGACATTTCTGCACGTCACCAGGAATGTTCACTTCACTTCCTGTCACTTCTACAGCTCAGTGAAGCTCTCAAGCTTTAGCCTGACTTTAAGGTTCATTGTTGGTAAGATGGAAAATACATCTGTGTCAGGGGTATTAGGTAGATTGAAGAAGTAATGTAAGTAATATCCTTGGCTTGATAAATGTTAACCTCCCTTCCATTTCCTCATCCTCCTGCACATAGAGCCCCAGATACTTGGTCTTTCTCACTTCTTCAAGGAAGGGTCCGGTTCATCCCTCCCAGGTTCTAGAGACGGTTAAGAAGTTCATGTATTATCTGATTTTTTAAAAAATTAATTTTTATTTATTTTTCACAGATATGAAGGGAGAGGGACAGAAAGTTAGAAACATCAATCAGCTGCCTCCTGCACAGCCTCCACTTGGGATGTGCCCACAACCAAGGTATATGTGGAATCAAACCTGGGACCTTTCAGTCCACAGGCCAACGCTCTATCCACTGAGCCAAACCAGTTTCGGCTTGTGTTATCTGATTTTGACAGCGACTTGGCTTGTCCTCTCCAGATAGTTGTTAATCCTTCTTTTTGTACAGCAGCATGGAAATCCTACCTCTTTATGAAACTAGGTAAAACCTGGTGCAAAGGAAGAGATGGATCAACTTTAAGCTTGCCAGTTTGTCTGCATCAGTCCCGAACCCTTACCACCCTGGATGTCAGCTTAGCACAGTGGAGCACAGAAGAAGGTGCTTGGAACACGAAGGCATAATGAGTCTAGATGCCAAGGTCATTTTTGGGGAGCTGGAAACCTGTGCACACTACTAAAGGTCTGAACACACATATCAGGTTAAAGCCATGACTTTAGGCAGGAAGTATTTTATGAAACCCAGAATACCAGAGAAACAACAGTGTTCCTGGGGTGGGTTCAAATATGGGCCAAGTGACCAGGAGGAGTGATTATTTCTATAAAAGATAATCTTTCTCACACATTATATTCTTCCTCTCTATATTCATCTTTAAAAAAGAATAAGTATCCAATTATTATAAATTTATTTGCTGCTTCTTATAATTACATTACCCATGATTAACTCATTGGAGTCTAATTTGACTCAAATTACTTTGTAGGAATGCTCTAATTTTGGGCATGGTGGGACTTCTGAGAGTGCATCATCATTCTATTGAGCTCACAAAGCTCAATTAATGCACATGGAGAGGGACAGAGAAGAGGATAGGAAATGGCAGGCGCCTGTCTTGTTGGGTTGCAAGGTCCCTCCACATTCATTATTTCATTTGATATTCCCACCAGCTCTACGATGTAGCTAGAGTAGATATCATCATCTCCAGTTTACAGACTGGGAAATGAACCCATGTCATGTAATAACATACTGTCAAAGATAGGAATCAAACCCATGTTGACACCTGCTGGTGGGTGCATCTCTAAAGATGTTAATCAATGATTTTAATGGTAATCAACTCTACAGTACTCTGAAGTTTCCAAAATCTTTTCAAATTCCCAATTTCCTGTGTGATAGGGAAGAAATTATAATGCTTATTTTTATAAAAGAACCAATTTCACAATCTTTAAGGTGTGAAACCTGGGCTGACAACCCTGGGCTCCTGCCTTCTGATAAATGGCTTTACTTCATTAGAGCACCCCATGGAAGCCAAGAACTTCCTAGGAATATGTGGTTTAAAAGCAACAGGGAACAGCCACATGAATTCCATTTTATACAAAGGCTATTCTCTGGGACAGAGGCTCTTAATTTAGGGAGTTCGTCATTTTCCTCTGAAATAATATTTATTTATATATGCATATGCATGTATATGTATATGTATAGATAAACAATATTTGGGGGAGATTCTTTAAAACTTCTATCAGATTTTCTAAAAAACTATGTGACTCCATCTAGTGATTTAGATGATTCCTGTCTCTTCTCCCCAGCTGATGACTAAAGTGGTGGTGGTGGTGGTGGTGGGTGGGTGGGTCTTGGGACTGGGAAAGAGGTGAGAGGTTTCAGGAGTGACCAGTGGAATAGGGTCATGTAGGCTGAAGGAGGCGAATGTTTTAAGATCTTGGGTTCATGCAATGGTTATACAGTGACAAATGCCACTGAGACCAAAGGCTTGGATAGGTTGCTGTATCTTGCAGTTAGAGAAATTTCTGTGGAATTTTGGGAGCAGAAAGCAGACTATGAGGTGTTAAAGAAGGTGAATGTGAGGAAGGGAAGACAGTGAGTATGAAAGGACTTCTTTAGTCTGGCACTTATGTGGAAGGATGGAATGCAAACTTGTGGGGAAAGCAGGGCCAAAGAAAGTTCTTTCCTTTTCTTTTTTTATTCCCCTCAAAAAATGAAGATGGCATGTTTGTCAGGAAAGAATCTAATTGAAAGGGAGAGACTAGGAGAGAATGAAGGAGCCTAATTGGGGGACAGTCGGGGATGAATCCTCAGCTGAGATGGAGGGTTAACTTTAGAATAGATTTGAGACTTTCCTGAAGCAGGAGTGGTGATGGGGAGAGAGAGAGGTGAGGATATAGAGTAAGTGTTAACTTTTCACACATTTCCTGCCAACTTCATCTACAACATTACTTATGGCACTTGGACCAGGCAGCAAGCTACGCCATCCAGGCAGGCTGTTCCTGTCACCTCCAGGCTCACAGCCCCTTAGCTCTGGGTGCTGCCCTTCCTAGCCTTCTTTGAGCCTCTCCATTTCCCAGACTGGCAAGGACCCTGTCCTGAGGCTTCTCCATCTGTTCCTTATGGCCTCTCCTTGAACCTCCAGCTTCACAGAATTCTCCTGGGGGCAATTTCAATAGTAAAATACAGAAATGTATTTGGACCATGGTTTTCTCTGTTGTTAATTGATTTGATTGCTAAGCCTTTTAGAAAACTTGTTTTACAAAATCAATGTTCAGATATAACACTTTATGGGTTTAAAATAAATGACATGTGGCAATTTTTGCATAAAACCTTTTCTCTGGGTCTTGGACAGGAATAAATTTCCATATTGTTTCTAAGGTGCAATCAGAGTCTTCTTACTATTTTACTTTTAGAGATATAACCTCTTAAGTCTATGAAGGAAACCTTTTCAATAAGATCCTGAAGCATGTCTGAAGGCTTCTTTCCTACCGCTGAAATTCTCCAGGTATTCATCTCCAATTTCCCTTTCTCATAAAGCGTGTTCAGAGGCTTTCAAAGGCTGTCTACTACCAGATTGTGAGGATATCTTCCTTAAGATCCTAACTCATGGGGCCATTTCCATTGAGATTATGCTAAATGGCGGCCATCTACCCTACTGAAGATTGTCCCCTGGACAGACTATGGCAGTCCTGGGCTTCCTTTTGAATCCTCCTTCTTCCTTGGGGATCCCATGCCTTCTGTTTTGTGTCTAACTTGCTCATTGTCGGCCCAACACCACACTGTGGGTACAAGGAAGTGGTAGGTAAAGTTGGAAAGGATTTTGCTGGGGAAACTCATAGCCAGGTATTATTCTTGGCCATCCTTTAAAAAAGAATATCCTTTCTTTTGCCCCTCTCACTCTGCTTTATTACTCTCATCTGATGAACTGTTTTGTAAATATTTATTTTTTCAGTTGAATGTGAGTTCCATGAGAACAGAGATGCTTCTGTGTCCCCAGTGCCTAGACCTTGGTAAGAGCTCAATACATAGTTGTTAAATCAATTTTTGAATGAATGCGGTGGTCAGGTCATTACTTGCTAGAGTCTGGGACACAGTGAGTCATAGTGAGGAAAGAGTTGAACTGAGAGCCAAGAAATTGAGGTTCACCTTCATCTCTGTCATCAGCCTCCATGTGCCTCACTCCTACCACCTCTAAGGTGAGCTAGCCCATGAAGCCTGTTATACACTGAAATTCTTTAGATTTTTGAAAGGAAGAAAAGTGTAGGGTAGGATATGGGGTTTGCTGATATTTGGGGTGGGTTTATGTTCTGGTTTTGATACCAACTTGGTGATCTTGGGAATGTCGCTTAACTTTTTTGAGTTCCCAACCTTTTTGAAAAATAAGCGTGATATTTCTTTCAGAGAGGGTTGTGTGCAATGAATAAATTGTGTGTGTGTGAAGAATTGGGTGCTACTACCGGTATTAGGTTGATCTCAGGGATGGGAATTATTATACCTCTGCTCATTCATTTTCCCACTTTAACTGTCTGGTATGGCAACAGATCACCACATTAAAGGGCATGAAGTACAGCCCTTTAGGAAACTTGTGTTCCCACAGGAATCTCACCCAGCCTTTGCTTATATCCACAGCTAACATCCCTGTGGTGGCCTTCAAGATCACAGCAAGATGGCGAGACTTGTGGGCTGGAGCGTCTCAGGTTCTGGAGAGTAGGCTTGGTGTCACATCAGAGACATTGATGCCCTTTCCTCTTTTTTCTCTGGACTCTTGGCTGCCACACTGATGCTATTTGATTGGCATCTCTTGTGATTCATCATACATAAGTGATCAAATTCCCTCAAGAGCCAGAGACGGGTTATTCATGAGTGTGTCTTTCCCTGGATGTCATGGCAAGAACCAGGGAAGAAGTGGAAATGGCAAGGTGACTCCTATCCTTGCAGAAATGCCCAAGGTTGAAGCTGAGACTCAGCCTTGACTTTGGTCACTGCTCCTATGACCTGTCCTCAAGTCTGTTCTGTAGGTCACCAAGTGACTGCATGGCATTTTGATTTCATCATTTTGCCATACCCCTTCCCCTCCTTCCTGCTTCATGCTTGGATGGTGACCATCTCAGAAAATGACGTGACCTTGGAGTTGGAACTCAAACACTTAAGAATGACACAGCAGAAAGATGAAAAGATCCTGAGTCCTGGATATTGTGCCGCCACCATATTAGTCCCTTAAATCTGAACTGCCTACCTCTGAAATCCTCTCCTATTGTATTTAAGCCATGGTTATTCCTGGGCCCTAGTCCTAGCCAGAAGATGCTGTGTTTGATTCCCTGACTGGGCCCCCTGTGTGCCTTGACTATCATGCTTGGCAATGCTTCTTCCTTGACCCCACCGCTCCCATGTGTGGAACTGTCTCAGTGTTTGTATATGAGCTGAAATCCAAAGCCACAATAATTTCAAAGTTGTCAGCTTGTGTCCTGCACACTTATGCTCCCCACTGCCTTCTCATTTCCACCAGAGGACAAAGAGGTGGCTGGTGAATAACTTTCTTTCCTCAATTGTTTACTCTATTGAACACAATAGCCACAGCACAGTGTTATAACGTTAACATCTTGCTAAATTTGTTTTAGTTTATTTGTAATTAAAGAAGTAACACATTATAACATTATAGGTTCAGCTCAATCCTCTAGGAATGGTCCTTGAGCCTTTTTCCTTCTTCCTCTGAGAAGCCACATACATGTTTGACTCCATAAGTGAGAGAAAATATGTTTAAACAAGAAAGTGAATGGGATATTAATTTGATTTGATTCTTTTCACTTAGCTTGGGTTTTTCAAAATTATCCTCTTGACACATCCTCCAGCTCACTGCTCTGGAATGTACACTGCCTCTCCATTGTCCTATCAATGGGCATTGAGATTGTTCCCTACTTTTCAATCTTGCAAAGAATGAAATAACAAACATTCTCTTATGTGTCCTGTTCCACATAGGAGTGAGTTTTTCTAGGGCATTTATTTAGATATAAAACTAGTTGTCATAGAGATACATTTTTTTTCACGCTTACAAGGTATTTCCAAATTGCTCTCTGAGGAGGTTAACACAATTTGCACCCCCTTCAGAACAACAGTACCCATTTCCCACAAAAAACTTGGTATTATTAAACCATTTTGGTTTTGAAAGTTGGTGGGTGCTAAATGGCATTTCTTAGGTTTAATTGGCAGCTCCTTGATTATTAAAAAGGTAGGACATCTTTTCATATTTTTATAGACCATTTTGGTTTACATTTCTGTGGATTGTCCATTTTTATGTTTTGTCTTTGTTCTATTGTACCCCCTAATATTGTAAATATTAATCCTGTGTTGATCAAATGCATTGATTTGCAAGAGATCTTGAAAATCTCTCACATGTCTTTTGGCTTTGTTCTGGGTGTCTTTGGTCATATAGAAGTCTTCAGTTTTAATGAAATCTAATTTATCCATTTTTCCTTTTGCCATTTTTTTTCAAATCTTGAGAAATCTTTTCCTGATTAGATATAAAAATGTCTTACTAAATTTTCTTCTAATAGTTTAAGTATTTTTTGGTTAATCCATACCTGAGAATATCTTTTCCATTGATTTTCAGAAAGAGTTGAAGGGAGAAGATAGGGGTGGGGGAGAGAAACATCAATCTGAGAGAGAACCATCTATTCGTTGCTTTACACATGTGCCCAACCAGGGCTGGGGATAAACCTATAACCCAGCTATGTGACCCTGACCAGGAATCAAACCTGCAATTCTTCGGTCCAAGGGCTAATGTTCCAACTACTGAGCCATGTCAGCTAGGGCTAAACATTTTAAAATGACTTTTAACCTTAAATCAATTTGGAGTTTATTTGCATTACTTTGTGTATGAAATATAGCTCTAATATTGATTTTCCAGTAAGGAGAGATAATTATTGTGATATTATATATCAAATAGTTTATACTTTGCTGATTTATTTGTAATCATTCTTGTCATGTACCAAATTTCCAAAAATGCATCAGCTTCTTTCTGGACTTTTGAATATATTCCATTGGTCTCTGTATTTCTATGCCTCAATCATGCTGTTTTGCCATTTGTTTTGATATCTGTGGTATAAGTCCTTTTTCTTTGTATTCTATCTCAAAATTCTTTTGGCTATTCTCATACCTTTTTATTTTTATATGATTTTTAAATATATTTTTACCAGTTTTATTGATATATAATTGACATACATCATTGTATAAATTTAAGGCATACTGCATAATGGTTTAACTTACATCTGTTGTGAAATGTAAATGAATTTTGAATAATCTGCTAATGAAATGTTTCCTTCTGCCGAAACCGGTTTGGCTCAGTGGATAGAGTGTCAGCCTGTGGACTGAAAGGTTCCAGGTTCAATTCCGGTCAAGGACATATACCTTGGTTGCAGGCACATCCCCAGTAGGGGGTGTGTAAGAGGCAGCTGATCGATGATTCTCTCTCATTGATGTTTCTAACTCTCTATCTTTTTCTTTTTCTCTCTGTAAAAAGCAAAATATATTAAAAAAAAAAGAGAAAGAAATGTTTCCTTCCTACCTCTTTCAGTGGGTACTTTTCTCCTACCCCATTCTATCTCAAAGATTTGGGTTCTAGGTCTAACTCTGCCACCCAGTGGCCATCTATTCTTGGGTGAGAATCTAACTTCTCTTTGGTCTCCTCATCTGTCAGATCTGCTCTGCCTATCTCACAGTGTTGCTGAGCTGACCAAATGAGATAAGGATATGAGAATTCTTTGTAGAGTTAAAAACACTGAGGAAAAGTAAGAAAGACTTAAAAACCAGTAATCTCAGGACTGACCTGAGACAAAATGTGAAATTCAGATTATTTTTCCCTCAGCTTTCTGTTTTCTTTACCCTTTCTGGTTCTCTTTTGTTTTCAAACTTCCAAGGTTGTGGGACATAAAGGTCTTTTATCAGGGTAGACTTTTTGGGATAATGTAATAGAGACAACTTGTGTTCAAAAGGCTTGGGTCCAATTTCAGACTCTAGCTTTGTGGCTTAAGGTAAGTCACTCAAACTCTTTGAATCTCCATTTATTCATCTTTACATAATTTTCTCCCCAAGAAATGTTGTGAAATTCATAAGAAGTAACATAAATGGGAGTGCTTGGTAAAATGTGAAGCCTTACATGAATCAGAAGGCATTATTATTATGGTCTTGCTGAAAGGACTTAATGGGAAGGCAATGATGTTTACTGTGTTGAAGTGCTTTGTTCTTAACACTTGAATCAAGGCACAGAGGAAAATCAAACCCATTTTTTTCTACAACTATGGCTGACCCAATCCAGTGTCTACACAGTCTTCTATGAGATATAGGAAGTCCCTTTGTTAAATGCCATTTCTTTTAGACATTGCAGCTGGACATGTGGAGAAATGAAGGTGGTGTGGCGTTCCTGATGTCTGTTTGGACAATCAGAGCTATTCTAGTACAGAGGCTGGGCTCAACAGTGACTCAAGAGAGAGAACCTTTGGGAGGGTGGGAGGAAGGAGAGTTCAAAGATGGAAACAAATGAGTCATTGTACCCTCCTTGCAGATACCTTTCCATTAAGATGAATATTAAGGTCAGCCCTGATGTTCTGTGACAGGACTTCCCTAGGAGTGAACATATGGCAATGCCTCACCATCTTTTTCTTCCTTGCTATTCAGATGACTAGAACATCTTTTGCTCCTGTGCCAAAATCAGACTTGGGCTTAGGCCAAATAACATTTATTTAATTTATTGTTTTTTAAAGATATATTTTTAATTGATTTCAGAGAAGAAGGGAGAGGGAGAGAGAGATAGAAACATCAATGAGAGAATCATTGATTGGCTGCCTCCTGAATTCCCCCTATTGGTGATAGGTGTCATCTTAATACATGCTCATCTGTATGACCTTGGATATTCCAACGTAAGCCTTAGTTTTCTTATCTGTAAAATGGTTACTTTGGGCTTTAAGTTTGCAAAACCCCTTCCAACTTCCCTACTTTGTAATATTTATTTTATCCTTTGAATGAGGTAGGTGTTCACCTCCTGAGGCAAGTGTATGTGAGATGCTGCAGGAAGCAACAGAATGGCTATGTACCAGGGCTAGAGGTGACACATATTCTTTCTTTTTGTATAGCTCTCCCAGTATGCCAATATTGATTTTTAAATTTTCTATTTCCATAACTCCTTATGGCCATAGGAAAAAATATATTTCAACTAATGGACAATTCATGAACCAAAGCCTGATGACTAATAGATTTTGTCATTTTCTCTCTATTAGTGGACTTGCAGGTACAATTATAATTGTTTACATTTGTTAAATAATTCATTCAAAATTATAGGTACCAAGTTTAAAGGTGAGATCAAAGGTAGTAGTATTCTGGTTGCTGATGAAAGTTAACTCAGCCTTTAGGGAAATATACCATTTAAGAATTTTTTTTACTTAGCCGATTTTTTGTTAGGGTTAAATATAATGAAATGCCACTGTAATTAAAGTACTTATGAACTGTTTAGACATAGCTGTTTTGAAAAAGAAAACACAACTGGACATTAAAATGGGATAAAAATTAAGCCTTATTTGGCCCCTTCTCCTTCCTGCTGGGAAACCAATACAGTTGCCACTTCTTTAACTTCTCTGTGTTAAGAAAAGCTGAGCTGACCACAAAATAATAATGGCAATAGCACAGTGATAATGATGACTCTCTGATGCATTTATCTAGCATGCTACGCTTCTCCAAGCACTTTCTATTTCCTTGTTTGAACCCAGGATTTCCACCAGAAAGTGGGGGAGGTGACTAGGGTGTACATCATCCACCTGATTTGACAGATTTGTGGCCTATAGAATCTAAAGGACCCTCATGATAACACAACAGTCGGCAGCAGGTCTGGGCCTGAGGGCTGCTCTCTACATTAAGACCCATGTCCATTATAGCACATTGCAACTGGCAGTTGGAATCACCTGACACAGGGTCAAATATGGTCTCCAAAGACCTTATATTGCAAACACAAGGATACCAGAAATTGTTTTTTCTCTCAATGGAAATAATAAAGTCATTAAAGAATTAGTCATTAAAGTTATCAGGAAAAGGCCAACAAGTTGAATGTAAGACAAAAAACAACAACAACAACAAAAACCCCTAAAAAATCTAGATGTGGATTCCTGTCACTTGCCTCCCTAAGGTTGGTGATGCTGACCAGAGATGTCTCCAATATGCCAGAGTAGAGAAAAAGTGCCCACCTTTCCTCCTTCTGGGGCCCCAAGAAACTCATGCTTTCTGGAGTAATGTCCACGAGCCCTGCACATTTTATGGCTTATGTAACATGACATTACCAATACCACCACTACTTGCCCTTCCTCCCCACCCCTGACCGAGGTGCAATTAGACTGACTAATCTTAAAGGAGATAAGACAGCCTGAGAGGAGTGGTATAAAACAGAAAAATCCTCCAAAGGCATCTCCAGTTCATCTGAACAATGAGGGGGTTGAGACTATGCCTCCTCAATGATTCAATTTTTCCCCAAGGTCTCAGTTTAAATTTGGTGTGGTAGTATCATCTTGACTTAAAAGACATAGGTTTAAGAGTCAAATGGCAACTATGACTGAACTATAATGGGATCTTGCTCATTAACACTGATCCTCCACGACGCTCAGTTCTCTGACATATGAAATGGGTATGATAATGTGAGTCTGTTTCCTACTTGATGATGGTGTCATGAGATAAGAGTCAAATATTTAAATATAAATCAATGTAGAGAAGTGATTTTTATTATTTGAGGCAGTGCTAATGATCATAATTATAGCTTAATAGTAAAAATGATATTATAAGAACCAGCAATTGTTACAGTGTTGGTAGGGCAGGCATTTCTGAGAATATTCGTCATATGAGGATACCTGCTGGAGAAGTCTCTCATGTTTTGAGTTAATGCATACTGTGATTATTTATTTGGGGCTTCACATCAACCCTGTGAGGTAGATCCTATTCTTGTCATTCTGTATAACAAGAAACTAAGGCTTAGAGAGAGAGAGACACACACATTTGAAGGCTGATATCTTGAGATTCCATTGACAGTGGTGGATTTTCAGAATTGGAAGACATACCTGGCTCTTTCAATGTAAAACAACCTTGAGTCTTTAAAGCCCTATTATCAGTAGCTTATTGCCTTAGGCATGAGAGATTGGTATTAGAAATCCCTTCATGTGGGGCAGAAAGATTCATTATTCAGAGTAATTGATAAGTCAATAATCCCTGTTCTGTGATTAATGTATGAATCTCACCAAGAATTTTCTCAGCAAGAACTTTTTAACACTATGACTTTTCCTGACAGAGCCCATGATGTATTTTCCCCAGCCACAGAGGGGAGTTGTTGGGAAATTACTGCCAGCCCATGACTAACCCAAGGCCTCTTTCATCAAAGTGAGGCCCATGTGACTAGTTCTCTCCAATGAAATGTGATGTGTGTTGGCTGTAGACCAGGTTGATAGGAAGTGGGCGTGGCATCTTTACTCTCCTTTCTTGTAAACCAAGCGGATGCAGAATATCCGGAATAAAACTCAGAGGCTTTAGAAGACAGCGAAGCCACAAGATAGGAGGCACCTGGATTGCTGATCACCACTTAGACAAACACCCATTTGGGACTTATGTGAGGGAAATGTGCTCTATTTTTAGTGAAACCAGCAGCTAACAGTAAGCATGTTTAGGTATTAGATCAAGAATCCAGAGATATAGGCATAGGCTTTAACTAAATGTTTCAGTTGCTTTGATTGTCATGTAGTTTACAGTCAAAGGTTAAGAAAGTATTTTAGTCATAGGCCTGTTGTGAACAAGTCCCAGAAAAAATGTTTTAACATACACTTTGCTTGCAATAATAATAATAATAATAATAATAATAATACATAGTAGTTAAGCACAAAACAATAACTTAAAGCAATAACAAAGGTCACTAGATGTCTAGTTGCTGCCTTTTGCTTTAGACAGAGCATCGCTATCACACAATTATGAGTTATTCTGCAATCTCTTGGTTCCTCAACTTGGTGAGATCATCTGATCACAGCAATAAAGGCATCAGACAAGATGACATCAGGAACTGAATTAATCAGACCAAAGAAAACGAATGAAGCTTACACAAGAGTTAACTAATCAGCTTTGCCCTTGACTCCTAAGCCCTAACCCTCAAACTCTGCTTTTAAAACCAATGATTACAAACCATTGAGGAATTCGGATCGTGATCACTAGCTCACCTTCAACCTTGGCACTGCAAATGAATTTCTTTAATTTCACCTCTGAAATACGCAGTGTTCTGTGTTTGGCTCTGCCTTCTGTCCAGTAGACAGACACTGTTTGGTTTGGTAATATTAAACCACCAAGTGTTAGCTTTCAGACCAGCTATTGTACCATAGATCACAATGGAAAAAAGATCCACCAGTATTTCAGACCTGATTTTAATTCCCTGCCATCTTGGAAACCACTGCCTTCTCCACCATTAATACCAGCTCACCTATCCTAACCAGCTTTTGTTGTGTTCTATATTGGCATAAATCAGCTGTCTACTTATCAAACAACCAAAAATCTATGTTTGAAAAAACAGTAGTTTCATAAGTAAGCAACCTTAAAATATCATTTACATTGCTAGAGAAGTTATTCCCACCCCGAACCAGTGGCATCCCAACTCAGGCCCTCCTGGTGGCATTGCACAGAAAAGTAATGAAGTGTGGGGATTATAAATGAATTTATCTTCTCACGCACCCATCCCTTCTTCTTTTTCAAATTTATAAATATGTTCAGCAGTGCCAGATCTGTTCATCTATTTTTGACACGCAAATAGAAACTATCCTTTTGAAATTCTACAGGGAAGGTGGCCATGTGGTGATGCTAGCTTGTGGTCTGGAAGTAACCAGAATTGAGTTGGGATGACACTGGCTCAAGGGGAGGACTCAGTTCTCTCATGTCAAGCATAGTTGTGGTTCTAGTGACCTCAGAGGGAAAAATAATGTTTTCCATGGTAGTATTTTTGGTGATAATAATTGTTTTAGAAGACACAAACACAGCAGTAAGTTCTAGAATGTACTCACAATGTCCTTGGTCACGGTGTGATCAATGGATTCTATGAAGGGTCCTGTGAACTTCTATTTGGTTGACTTCAGGTAGTAAGCAAGAAGTAGTGCTATAAAGATAGATATGGATGGAGGTCAGAAACATGAAGTATAGAGTAATTGCTTTGTTTTTTAATTTAATAACATTTAATATTTTTTAAAATTGTAAACAATACATGCTTGTTTTAGAAAACATCAGAAAATATAGTTTAGGAAATAGAACTTAAAACTTATCTGTCATACTATCACCCAGAAATAACCACCATTAACCCATGAAACTCTTACAGACTATTTCATGAACATTTATGTATATAGATATATGTTTTCCTACTGCTTTTAATTTACAAAACTGGGACCATACTGCACATACTACTTTGTTATCTGCTTTTCTTTCATTGAATAAGACATTATGAAAATATTTTGTCATAAATAAACTTCAGCTTGTGGTAGATGATTTCTAAGATGTCCCCAATGATCCCTGCTTGCTCATATCCTCACATTCTATAATCTACTCCCCTGGAGTATGAGCTGGACTTCTGATTTATTCCAAACCAATAGAACATAACAAGAGTGATGGGATGTCAGCTCTAGTCTGATTTCTGTAATGAAGCCAACTGCTACATCATGAGCTGCTCTCTAGAAAATAAGACAGTGAAACCAAGGCAAGGAACTGAGGGAGACCTTCAACCGACAGGCCAGGGGAACTGAATCCTACCAACAACCAATCCACTTGAGTGAAACTGAAAGTGGATCCTCTCCAAAGTTAAGCCTAGAGATGATTAAAACACCTTGACTGTAGCTTCTGAGAGGCCGTGAGTCATGGGATCCAGCTCAGCCATGGTTATAGATCCCTGACCCACAGAAACTGTGAGAAGATATGTTTACTGTTTTAATCTGCTAAGTTTTAGAGTTATGTAGCCATTGATACCTAATACAAACCACTTAGTTTTTAATAGCTGTTTATTATTCTAATGTAAGGTTGTACTATAATTTACTCAATCCATTTTATTGCTGCTTATTTTGGTATTTTATTTTACTTATTTTATTTGTTAATAAACAGGGCTGCCATGAATGTAATTGTTAGCTAAACCTTGGTATAGTATTCATTCTTTTCTAAATTCTTGAAGTGGAATAGCTGAACTTAAAAGGGTTTGCATCTTTTAAGGTTTTTGACATGCTATTTCCCAGTTGCTTTCTGGTAAAACCATACCCATTTATACCCCTGCTGGGTGTTGTTTCCCATGGCTGCTGACCCACACTAAAGGATTTGTGTTTCTGAAGCATATTTTTGGTTAGTTTCCACCACTGTGTCTTGAGCTCTGTCTCCATGCAAACCAGTTAGAAACAAAACCAAATACAAATACAAAAACCCAAGAATAAAAACCAAGGTTGAATCTTCAAAAGTTCGAGATAATTTGAAGCTAAATAGTTTATTCAAAATACTATTGTTTTGAAACAGTTAGATGTCTTCAACCACCCTCATATTGTAATTGTTATCTTTCAGTGAACATTGAATTTCTGAAAACATGGGGATGCTCATATCCTCAAGGACTTACAAAGAAAACAACAATACTGGTTAAGGTCAACATAACACAGGATTTTTTGAAAATATTAGCTTATTTTAGTTACACAAAGAATGGCAATAAATTCAACTTTTAAAATTACCAAGATGGATGGTTTGAATTCAATAGATATATATTTTGGGAGAAGAATTTCACATACAAAGATATCACTACCATTTCCAAATTACAAGTTCACTGTTGGAGAAGAATAAATATTTTAATGAATGCTATATATTTTAATAGGCTCTGAACCCTGTGGTTGGTTTAAGCTAAGGATACAATTTCAGGCATTTAAATAAGTAAATAAACGAGGAAGAAAATCCATGTTAATTGCAGTAATTTGCGGCACTTTCAATTTCTTAATTAAGAAATAAAATAGGATTCATTATCCATGCCTGCTGTAGATGGCATACATAGATCACTATTATGACCACATACAAGACCTGAAGTTATTGCCATAAATGAAATAAAGAGAAATCACTGGCCAAATGTTCAGGAGCAAAGAGAGAGGAAATAGGGCCATGTAAATTGCTCCTCCTTAAAAAATTCTCTTCTTTCTACCTTGGGATTGTATTACCCCAAAATATCTCCCTTGAGTCTGAAGACCTGACCCTCCCCCCTAATCTTTGGGATAGATTTTTCTCTCAAGATTCTTGCAAAACTTTTTGGAGCCTGTCTGGCCATCCTGGTGGTGTCAACTTTTCCCTGATCACCTGCCTGTGCCTGGACTTCAGGTCCCTGCCTGTCTCATTGTTTTGGTGAGTCCTAATCTTCTACAAAGGTAGGAATTAAAACATTCCTTAGAACCATAGGCAATCTGGCTCATGCTGCTTTTTGAAAATTAAGCATTAAATTAAACTAAGAAGAACATATAATTTATCATACAAAAAGCACTTTTGACAGGGACAAATGCTTAACTGGACAAGACACTAGGCAAACTGGGACTGTTCTGGACAGACAAGGATGCTAGGTGCCCCCAATGGAAAACCCACATAGGGCTAGAGTGGGAATGAACACAGATTTTCAGGCACATAAAAGGGAGTTCTGTTTTGGTGATATGGGCTGTAGGGTAATATCAATGAATGTCCAGATGAAAAAGCATTGATATCCCTGGCTATGGGCAGAGACGTCTAGTTATTGTGATTTTGTAAGGAATACTAATATGGATTGTAGTTTGCCTCTTTTTACTGTCCTACCTTCTAAATCTTGCCGGCCAGCATGGGCACTCCATGGGCTATTGACTTGTCTGTGGACTTCATGTCTGTTGACATGTGCAACATAACAATGAGAAGGGTACATAGCCTGAATAAGTTGGAGGAGTTTGAGAGACTCAAGACAAAGAGAAAAAAGAAAGGAAACTATCCTTGAAGATCTCTAAAAGAATTGAGGAATCTTGTCTGGTGTTAGACTCTGAAGTATTTTGAGTGAGTAGGACAGGTTTTTTTTTTTTTGTTTGTTTGTTTATTTTAATCTAAGGAAAATAAGAAATTAACACATTAATTCTCGAGTGCCTATTACGTTCCATATGGAAGGCAAATAGTCTGTGACATATTGCTGGTTCTCACTGAAGGGACTTAGGAGTATATTCCTGAGTCAAAGGCTCTGAAAGAAACCTGGACTCAACAGCTGATCTTTACTTGGGTCACAAGCATGGTGAAGACTCTTGTGGAATTCACAAGGACTGAAATGAGTGTTTATATCTTTGTTGTTCTCCTTCTCAAAGGTTCCTTCTTCCTGGCTGCATCTGGACCGAGCCCTGACCCTTGTGGGACCCTGTTGCTGAGGGAAATGCAAACAATTATCTACATTCCTTATCAAAACGGGTGCAGATTGGAATCATTCTGCCTTTATCTTTCTGATGATTCATGATAAAGAAGATACACAAGTTTTCCAATGTTAGAAGGAAGCCAAGGAGAAACAAATTTAAAATGCATCCATAAAAACTAAAGCCAAATACCAGACAAGAAAGAAAAATAAAACTCTCTATATAAAGTTTTCTCACAGAATTCACTGTTTCACATGTACCAGGTGCTCTGACTTGGCTCAGATAGTGAGTGACAGCAGGATTCTAAGAAAATATAATGAAAGATGGGAGAAAAGTGAGCAGGAGATCTTTGAACCATGGGAAATCTACCTCGTGCTGTTGCAAGGCAAAACCAGAAGTATTAGTTGTTAAAGCTCTTTTGAAAAGAGGCCTTAAATGTAGTTATGTCTCAGCTATTACATTTGAGAATTGTTCATTCTTTCACTCATCATTCCATTGAATAAGTATTTATTGAGTATCTTCTTTTCCCCAGGTATAGTATTAGGTGCAGAAGATTCAGAGGGAGGAAAACAGGGCTTTGCAACCTTTTAAGGGACTTCTGCTTTTAAGATGGCAGTGTTAAGACTCTGAATTCATTCCAAAATGACAAGGAAAATGAGAAGCAGAAATGCAAACTTTATGTTTGTTGAGGAAGGGCTTTTAAATACAATGACATTTCAACCAGGGACAGATAGATGTTGAAAGATGTCTGCTGCTGAGGACCTCAAACAAGGCTGGCAGAGAAGATTTTATCAAAGGGGCAGAACCAACATCATTTTTGGGGGAACTACTGGTCTATGGAGAATGGACTGACTGTGAGAATCCCTGGATCGTCGTGGGCTCCATCTAGAAGCAGGGGAGAGCCATCTCTGCAGGAAGAAGCCTGATGGGAAGGCAGATTGTAACAGATAGGTTCAATACTAATCAGTCTTGCAACTTTCAATCTCTTCTTTCTTCTGGGAAGAAGTCAGGATTAAATAAAGATATACACATATACATGTGAATCATAAGGTGCACCCTGTAAGTGAAAGAGACTCTCTGCTAGATGGCATCATGGCCTGGTCCCAGCACCATAAACATTTTGCAAAATAGCTGGTTAAGAATAAGCTTGTCACAAATATGAGTCAGAATAAAAAAGAAACCGTCAGAAGAGTTCTACAAAGATACTGCAAGAAAAGGGGGTAATGATTAGAGAAAACAAATAGACAAAGAACATATAACCAGATTGTGTTGCCATAGAGCTCAAGGAAACTGCCAAGCAAATGAGAAAAGACAAATAATAATAACAACAAAACTTAATGAAAAAGATCACTTATATAAAAGAAGAGCTCAAGGAAGAAATGTCAAGACAACTGAAAGAGCTCAGGAATGAAGTGGGGGAGAAACATACTGTCATCACAGAAATTAGGGGGCCATTAGAGGCAACATAAAGTTAAACAAACTTTACTCAAAATGAAAAAAAAAGTGGGCTTAAGAACACGATAAAGTTAACAAAACAAAATGGGAATTAACACTTTAACAGAATTAGAAAGAAAACATGATAGCTATAGAAATGAAATAGATTTGATAGACATATGTATATGCATGAATAGACCAAGCCATATTTGACAAAGAGTAATGAAAAAAATAGAAGATGTATTTGGAGAAATATAATTACAAAGCATTTTCCAGAAATAAGATATTTAAGTCTACATACAAAGCAAAACCAAAACATAAACTGTCTTAGAAAAAGTTGATGCAGAACTATCAATCCAAAAGGTAGAGAAAGATTCTTTTACCATTTAAACAAACAAAAAACCAAAATAAACAATACAAATCAAAATCAAAGTTTCTTTTCTAAGGGGAAAATTAGGTTGGTTTCAGAGTTTTCCATAGGAACATGTTATGCCAGAAGACAGTGAAAGCATGCTTACAAAACCTCATTGATATTTAAACATTTTGTGCTCAAACTTTTGTTTATGCACTAATGCTGCACTAAACATTGAATAATCCAGAAAATGCGGTTACTAGGATCTGGTCTGGAATAAAGTGAAGGCTGAATTTTAACCAGCCTGTGGAGAACATAGAAACTATGGCAGAAGGAGAGATGCTGAGTTTTTAATCATTTGTTTTAGGATTAAGAAAAAAAACCCTATTGCAATTATGGTTAGAGAAAATAATGTAAATTGTAATAAACTATTAAAACATTAAAAACACTGAAACTAACAGAATTCAGAAATGAGAGAGAGAAGGTGGGAGGTAGCCAAGAGTCAAAAGTTACACTTAGGGATAATGAAATGAAAAAAGAAAAAAAGAAAAGTGTATTAAAAATTATTAAGATTAGCACAAGTATTATCATTCTATCATCCTCCCCTTCCTCATCATTACCACCACCATCATCTTCATGACCATCAATTAAAATTGAGTAAAATAAGAAAATGAGAGTTAGAAGAAGTATATACAATTTATCATTGCAGATTTGATGGTCAACAGCTATTAATAATATAGAGGATTAAGTACATTATATTTAGTATTATGAAGGTAACCACTTCAAGAATGAAAAATATTAAAACTTTCTATACTCTTCCAAAGAACCCCCCTATGCCAAATTTAGAAACAAAAGAAAGCACAGACCATAAAGTGAAATAAAAACAGAAATCATATGATGTTAAAACTAAGTCCAAGCATATCTGTCAGATCAAAAACTATAAAAAGCAAAAATAAATTACTCAAAAGAAATAGAATCTCTGTTTAAATTATAAAGCAAAACAAGAAAACAACCCCACAATTACGTGCTGTGTGCAGAGACACAAAACAAAGTAACAGAAAAATTGAAAATAAAAGGATGGGCAAAGGCTGAAGAAAACAAAACAAGCAAACAAAACAAAAAAAAAGAGATCAAGCCCAATTTTAATGGTAGACATGTATCAGACAAGGTTGAATTCAGGGCACAAAACAATAAATGACACAAAGATGAGAACTCAATTGAAATCTACAATGATACTATAATTATGATGAGCATTTATGCACCAAAAATAGAGCAATAACATTTATTAAGCTGAAAGGCAGTACATATAAAAATAAAGGCAGAGTCATATGAATAGTAAGAGACTAATACATCTTCCTCAGTTTAAAGCAATCAGAGAATGCTTCCAGACTCATATTACACCTCATTTTGGGATTATCAATACTTTTCAACTCCCTGTATTGTACAGAAAGCTACAAGGAAATCTGACAGTGTCTCACCCTTGCTGTAGAGCCTTCTATACTCCGCATATCTGCACTTAAAGTTCAAGTTCCTGGGTGATCTGGCCCTTGCCTAGTCCTCCAGCCTTCTCCCATTCCACATGTTTTCAGTCATCCCACCACTGGGGAGTTCTCTTTCTACAGCTCCTTTGCCTTGTCTGAGGCTGTTTCCTCTCTCTGTATGCTCTTTACTCCCTCTGACACCAGGTGGATGTCACTTTTCAGAGAGAAAGGGAGAGGGAGAGATAGAAATACCAATGAGGAGAGGGAATCATTGATCAGCTGCCTCCTGCAGGCCCCACACTGGGGATCGAGCCTGCATGTGCCCTGACTGGGAATTGAACCGTGACCTCCTGGTTCATAAGTCAACACTCAACCACTGACCCGTGCCAGCTGGGCCACATATAAAATTTTAAAAATACAGAATGCTTTGCTTTCATTTGTGTCATTTAGCAGGACACCAGCTCACCTGAGTCCTGAGTCTTAAACAGTCTCTTTCACTGCATCCTCCCTCCCAGGGTTATAATGACCCACTTTCTGTAATTTTCTAATTATTCACCTAACCTAATTAATTACCAGAGTGTGGGTTTGTATTTTAAAAACTTCGTTTCTATTCATCTTCTCAGTGGACCTTCACCTGATACTGCATTGTGTGCAAGGTGGGGATTGTCAGCTCATTTTACAAATGGGGAAATAAAGTCAGTGTGTCACTGATATAAGTGAGGTCAGACCTGCATTTCTAGCCCAATGTTCTTCACACCAGAGCAGGCTGCCCCTTCCCCAAGTTTCTAGAACTCTCTGGAAGCATGGAGGTGTGTTTTTAAAACATTGATTTTTTTTTTTTTTTTTTTTTTTGGTTAAAATTTCTCTGTGTTTTGCCTTTGATTTCTCATTCTCAGGGAAGATCCTGCTCTCTCCCCTGGTGGTCAGCATCCTTTTTCTTTCCTGAATGATGGCCCCACTCGGTCTCCCTTGGGTTCTCTTCGCTTGAGCTTCCACTTAGCCCTCCACCCGCTGGAGAACCATTCTGGCTGAATGCCTCCTGCCTCCTTTCAAATTGTTCCTGTTCTCCACTCAGGATTTCCTGCAGGGCCGGCCTTCCCAGCTAATGAAGAGCCTCTAGCTGGAAGCACTGTTCCTGACCAAGTTTCCAGCCCTGCTGGGAGATGGGGGTGGTGGCTGGGAGAGGAAGTGACAGTCTTGCCTCTGTTGAGCCCTGGAACTTGCTGGTACCTGTTTTGTTTCAAATGGCCCAGCTCTCCTCCACACCAACACTGTATCTTTAAAAAAATCCACTTACCTGCCTCCAGGAGAGCTCATTCATAGTGTGTGTTTTCTTCCTCTAAATGGTTCAGTGGTATCACTTTACAATGTGTGGGGTGGGCTGCAGAGAGTAATATCTAGGCCCCAGACATCATTGAGCAGGAGTGACCTTTTATTATGTATTTTGGAGGAATGCTGGGGCACCACTCAGCATAATTTTCCATTAAGTGGAGTTTAAATTGTCACAATCCTAACTGCACATGTCTATTAGTTTTGTCCCTCTCTGTCTCCACTAGCCATAAAGGGAAATAGGTAACTCAGCCTGGGTGCATCCCGGAAACTCATGTCCTGGGCTGTCAGATTGCCCCAAGGGGTGGGCTGGTGTAGACCAGCCAGTGTCTTTCCTAAGAGTTTCCAAAAGCAGCTGGACAGGAGAGGCCACCTGTCCCATCTGGCCTATGAACTGTCAGGATATGAAGCTGTGGGGGCAGATGGGGAATCCTCAGCAGCAGCGCATCTGAGGAAATGACACAGCATCTGAGAGAAACATCATTGAAGATTGAGGGAGGAATAGCATGAAAATCCCCAATTCTGGTTATTTCTGAGGCCAGATCCATTCCTGTTTTTCAGAAGTTTGGCTACATATGCCTGTACATCACCTTTTAGTGTTTCAGCCAGTTTAATTTGCTAATTGCAACCAAGAGAGTCCTCTCTAATATGACCCTTCTGTCTGTGACGTCTCCCATCACACGTCCCAGAGGCCTCTGTACTTGTCCCTCAGCTGCCCCAAACCAGATGTTTTTACACAGCAGCCCTGGGGGCTCCCAGGGAGATGATTTCTGCTTGCTCTTGAGCCCTAAAAGTTCCATTCATATGGATAGTACCTCATCAATGGTAGACAACGCATAAAATGCACCTGTCCCTGTAAGAATTAGAGCTCCATGAGGCAGGGAACTCTGCCTGCTTTGTTCATTGTTGTGCCCATCTGTCTGCACAGGGCTAGGCACCCAGTGGGTGCATGATGGATATTTGTTGAATGAAAGAATCCGTGAATATAGTCATTCATTCATTCATAATGCCATGCAGAGGGCTGAGATGCCTATCTCTTTTTGCTTGGACTTCTTTAGTCACTGCGCATTACATTTTGAATTTAACCCTCTCCTCAGTCCAACCTCAACCTACCTGTCTAACCTCGTCCCTTCCTGCTCCTTATGTGCACAAAGAACCTCCTAGTGTGCAGTAGCAGATAATGTTAGCCTGACCATGGTCTACTTCTGCAGCCTCCATGCCTTTGCATGGGCGATTCTGTATATATGGAAGGCACCTTCTCTCTGCGCTTCAGTTGTACATGTTGAACTCATATCATGTGGCTGGCCTGTCTCTCCAATTCAGAATGACTCTCCAGCTCTGGTGGACCCTCACAGCACTTTCAGCCTCCACCTTCTGCCATTGCATTAGTAAAAGCTTCTGCAGCACATCACATTCTCTCCCGGGTGACTCCAGGCTCCTGGCATACAAGCATCCTGTCTCTCTTTATCTTTGTCCATCATCTTTTACTTCTGCCTCCCTCTTCTCCACCCTCACCACACTTGCCACTAATTAGGCACTAGCACAGTATCACACAAAGTGGATGTCCGCCGAATATCATTACATGTGAGTGCATCTGCACATGGGTACCAAACAGTAAACTCTGGCCTGACTAGACAAGCTGTGGAATCAGCTTGCGTGGCTTTCCTGCAAAGTGGGGCTAATATATTATAGGCTTTATTGGATTGTGGCTGATAAAACACATGGCTCATGCAAAGGGCTTGGCCCAAATCCTGGCACAAAAGTAGGTGCTCAGTAAATGGTGGTGGTGCTTGTTAGTGATGGATCTTAGGTGCCTAGACAGCCAAGAGGACATTGTTCTTTCTGTTTCTCTCCAGTGAGACTTCTGATATTTACAACCTCATAATCACCTTCATTTCATACCTTGGGTGGCTTCCCACACATCTACTCCCTTCAAGGGTCCTCCCTGTATAGCCATCTCCCCCACCAGCCAGCCCAGGGGCCGTTGGGGTCCGCCCCTCCCCAGGGTTGTCCCACCTCCTGGGCCAGTGGAGGAGGGAAGGACTCAGCCTCTCTCTCACTGCCCTGCCAGAGACTGATGAAGACGGGACAAACCAAGGAGGGAGGCAAGCCTGGCCACATTCATTGAACATCCTTTGCGACCAGAGCAGCCAACAATGAGGCTTGTGAAAAAATGGAGCTTGTTTGGGGCTTTCTTCTATTTCCCCTTCTGCATATACATTCAGTGGGATCTGGAGGGGCTGCCTCTCTTGCTGAACCAAATCCCAAAATAGCTCCAGAGGTTAATGCTGGACCAAAGCTCTAAGACAGCAAATCTCTTCCTTCCCCATTGTGTCCCCATTTCTCCCTGTGTCTCTTACTCCCCTCCATCTGTCTCATTCCACAAATCTGTCTTTCTCTTTAATTGATAGCCAGCTCTGTGATCCCCATCCCTTTCTTTCCTGTCATTTCTCTAGCTACTTCTTCATTGTCCATGTCTGTCTGTCTATCCTATTCTGACTCTCCCTTCCCTCTCCTGCCCTCTGCCTTCACCCCGCCTCCCTCTGCACTGTGGCTCCCAGCATTCCCCTCCTGGCCATGATGCTGTAGAGACTGTCTATCTGGCAGTGACAGGCTCTGCCAACCTCGACCACTTCTCTCCCGCTGCTGGCAATTATCTGGAGGTTGGCACGGGGCCCGGAAACTGCTGCTTGCACCGCCCCATGGCTCAGGGCCTGCTCCTTCACGCCAGCCCCCTTGGAGGACTGCTTGGTGCTGTGCCCAGGATGTGACAACCTGCAAAGGTCGCACACACTCCAAAGAAGACGGACTGCTCTGTGAGTGGAATTGACATTGGGCAGACTTGCCATCATCCCTCCAGACTTTCTAGCATTTCACAGAGTGAAGAAGGAGCAGTGGAAAACAGAAATTGTGAACTACACCAGCACCCCAACACGCACACATACACACACGCACACACTTTAATATTGCATACCATTTTTAATTTATTATCTTTAAAGGTAGCATTTGTATATACCTTATTTGAAATATAACTAATTCATCCACACACCTTTGTTGCAAATTGACAGTGCGCTCCCTCTCTCTCTCTCTCTCTCTCTCTCTCTCTCTCTCTCTCTCTCTCTCTCTCTCTCTCTCCCTCTCTCTCTCCCTTTCTCTCAAGCTGATGGGGTTTCAGAGCTGAAAGGGACTTGAGAGGCTATTTAGTATACCAAGGCCATCATTTTGCAGTTGGGAACTCTGAGGCCCCGAGAGGCTGAGAAAGTTACCCAAAGTCAGCTAGTTAGTTGGTAGGAAAGGCCTGACATGGACTCAGGTTTCCAGGCCCCAGATGAAGGGTACTGCAGAGCCCCTGCTGGCAGGCAGAGTGGAGTCCTTTTCCTTTAATAGGGGAGGACACCAGTTTCCCTGGAGGAGACACCACTTTCTGCCCAGGTCACTTGGTTATTCATTGTAAGAGTTCCAATGTCTTCTCAAATTTCATTCATTTAAGAATATGTCTCTTCAGCCGATCAACTAACCTGCTGAAGCATCCTGGTAATCAGAGATATTGAGAAAAGGGTGGGAAGGGCTAATCCCTTCGGGCCAATTTGAGCCTTTTCCACTAGTTCTGAGCTTGGAGTCTCTTACCTTGTCACATGTGCTTACTCATGTTCAATCAGCCTTTGGCTAAGAGCTGCCTGTGTGACATGGGTCCATTACATGCCAGGGCACTCCTGACCTGCTGAGCGCATGCTTCTACATCCCACATTCTCTCCCTCAGAAACCTTCCTGACCCAAGGATTGTTGACTCGCTGGCCACCAGCCTCATAATAGGAATTTGCCTGTATGCACTGTGGGGCCATCTCATCTAACATGAAGAAAACCACAGAGGAAATGGAAGTAGGCAGAAAGGATGACTGAAGTAGGTAGAAAGGAAAGACTCCCTAAAAACCTGACTATGACCAAATCATGCCTCACCATTGGGTCAAGTGTAAAGTTTCAGATTGAATGGCCTTGGTTGTTTCCTATGGTCTTTAATAATAAAATCCCCATATAATAATAAAAGCTGTGCCCTAGCTTTTATTATCTGGAGGGGCTGCCATCTTTTATAAAATGATGAAGATGACTAATTGCTACCACCTGACATAGCTGGTTTGGCTCAATAGATAGAGTGCGTCAGCCTGCGGACTGGAGGGTTCTGGGTTTGATTCTGTTTAAGGGCATATGACTGGATTATGGGCTCAATCCCCAGTAGAGGGCATGCAGGAGGCAGCCAATCAATGGTCTCTCTCATCATTGATGCTTCTATCTCTCTTTCCCTCTCTGAAATCAATAAAAAAAATATGTTTTAAAAATAATAAAAGCTGTAATTTGTTGAGCACCTACCCTACACAAGATACTGTTGGCATCTTTGCGTGTCTTGTCCCCTTTAGTCCTCACAGACACTGCAAAGTCAGGACTATCATTGCCTCCTGTTTCCCTGACTGAGGCTCAGGGAGTCCACATGGCTGCCGGGTGAGGAGGCAGGTGTTGAATTCAGGCTTATTCACATTTTAAGTGTAGGACTGGGATTCAAATGTTAAGCCACCTGCTTCTAACGCTTCTCCACCACATTGCTCTCAAGAAAGTACACACTACCATTTCCAAAGCTTTCCTACTAAATAATTAAAATTTCAGTTCTTAAAGGGATACACTTCAAGTGGCTGGGACAGCCACAGAGGCAGAACCACTGCCCTGACTATCCTCTTCCTTGGCTCTGTTTCAAAACCTCTAACTCCAACACTCAGGGTCTAGTAGATGATACACACCTCCTGCCTGGAGCTTCACAAGAGGGCCCTAAAACTGGGGGTTTTACTGCCCCACTAGACAGCCTGCGAACCCTCGGCTGCTCAGGATGCAGGCCACAGCCTGCCGAGGACTCCATGGAAACCAGGACCTATTCCAGCAAGTCTGTGGGCTCTAAAAGCCTATTCCTTTGGTACTGAGGTTTTATTTTCCCTCTTGATGTCATTATGAGGGACAGTTGAAGAGGAAATTCCCTACAGTTCAACAGACTCCAGATTTATAGAGTAGTGTGAAAATATTTGCCCTGTGTTTGAAACTGCTGAAGAGGGAAAAGGAAATGTTGTTTTCTACAGATTTATGAAAACAGAAACATTGATTTGTTTTGCTTGGGGTTTGTCACTCTTTTAATGATAACTTGATGTTTTTTAGTGCTTTGAGAGGGCCACAAGTCTTACAGGTAAGCTTGGTGTCTGGGGAAATTGGGAAGTTCATTTCTCGCACTTCCTCCTTCCCATTCTGCACCCCTCACATCCAATGGCCCCTTTTTAATTCTCAGTATTCCATGCCCCTACAGACTGTCCCAGGGAGGGAAGCTCTCTAGCATTCATTCATATCCATTATAGAAATTAGTGGATCACAATTCCTTTTGGATTTTTGTCTTTTATAAAATGCTAAAGATGACTAATTGTTACCTGACCAAATATATCCTTACTCTCAAGTAATGTAATTTTAGGCAAATGTAAGCAAGTTTGGGTAGAATTTGAAGGTCTTTCAGTTGCCCTTCATGTTGTAACACAGGCATTGTTAGGTTCTGCCTAAACACAAGGCTGGCTCTGACTACAAACTGGGTTTTGCTTCATAACTACCTCTTTACAGAGCCAACATTATTTGGGACCCTTTGATCTCAAATATCTGTGTGAGGCTTCCTAGCAAAGTTGAGGAATAGCACTCAGGGTCAAAAATACATTAGAGTAAGTTCTAAAAAAAAAAAAAAAAAAAAAAAAAAAAGAAAGAAAGAAAGAAAAAGATTACTCTGGTGCTACTGAAGGATGGCTGAGATGCTGCTCCTAGCAGGGGAGGAAGAAGGAGAAAGGCAATTCTCATTATAAATTGCTCCATTACACCCAAGCTAGGTGGCTCCTAGAGATGACCCTATTACTCAGATTCACTCTCACATTCGCCAATGTCCCTTAATTAATGCAAAGAAGCACCTCTCAGAAGTGACCACAGTAATCCCCTCCCCCGGGAAAGTTCCCCAATTCAATAAAAACTTCTAACAAACTACGATTTACCTCTGCATGTCTGCTCTGCAACCAAGAGCCATTGGGACCAGCAGGTTGTCAGTGTCAGGAATAATAAGAACCACAAGAACTTGGGAAGGGTGGAGTAGGAAATAGAAAATAAGGGCAAAGTGGGTAGAAGAGAGGAGTGAGCTTTGGGGGCAGGAAAGATGAGTTGGGGAAAATAATGTCGGCCTCATATGGCCTTTGTGAGGAAAGTGGGAGGTGAAATCTAGCAGGAAGGATTGCAACAGGTGCCCAGGGCCTATAACACTAGGTATTGGGAAAGGGTTTGAAAATATTCATTTGGCTTCCAAATAAATTCAATAAAAGCGAGTTGAAGTCTTTCCTCTCTCCAGTTTCCAAATCACACAGCAAGACCCAGGAGGCAGGAGCCAATAAAATTTTAAAGACACCCAAGGATCAAGCCCACACATTCCAAATGCTTCTTAGGATGAGTATATTCTGTAACAAAGCAACATGAATTTACAAGTACCTCATTAAAGCTGCAGGGGAGGGAGACTGTGGAAAGTTTCTAGGGAGGGAGGGATGGTAAATGGAATTAATAGCACAGAACTCATTAGTAACCACTATTACTAATTTAAGATATGTGAAATTCTATTAATATTTTCTTTATTCAGTGCATAGTCTTGGTTGTTATCTTGAGTCAACTTCCTTAGAGTTGTCTTAACTTTTTTATAGCCTGGATTTTCCAATTCTATTTCCCCTTATTCTCATATCATGGAGGGGTTTCAGGAAGAGTCAGGAAGGTTTCCTAAATTACAAATTCTGGGCTGGCCCTACTCCAAGGTAAAGTGGTCAAATCTGGTTTGTACAGGTGGGGACAGCATCTCAACAGGGAAACTTCAGTAGGAGGGTACAGCATGGAGGCGACACACTCAATGTCACACTGCTTTTTTGAGGCAGAGAAGACACGGCGGGTATCACAAGACAGCCCCCAGTATGGCCAAGTGGGAAGCTCTCTAAATGGGAAACAAAATTTATCTGAACAAGAAAGAAGAGGACACCAGGAGGACAGTATTTATCCCTCTTTAGAGCCCCTGGAAGTCAAATCCACTGAAGTCTTGTGAATGTGTAGATGGAGTGGAGCTCAGAGAATGCCAGTCATAGGTGGCATCTCCAGAGCTGACAACATGGCCCTCTTACAACATGACCCAGTGCCAAAAACACTCATTTGCTTGGAGCTTGAGAGAGGGGCACCCAAGGGAGGTGAATGGCAGGCTAGCTTTTCCTACATGAGATGGAAGCTCTTTTCATTGCTGGACATAGTTTGGATTTGATAATTACTTCTATAGAATCACTTAGCTGACATGCTGCACTGACAAAGTGAGGGATTTCTAAAAGCCAATCCCTGCCCAGAACCAGTGTCCATACACGATCCTCCTATCTTGGATTCCCCACTGTATAAAGAGCACTTCATTATAATCCTCTTATTTTTCAGTCAGATGTAGCCTAAAGTAGAGTATTCTGTACATTAGTTTATTCACTTGCACTGAACATTTTGTAGGTTTTCTAACTTTACCAGATAAAGGTCATGAGACAGTGTCACTTCACATACCACCCATGCATCAGGTGACACCTCATTCTGCCATCACAGCTCCACAAACCTATGATGATGCAGGCTCAGAGACTGTCCCAATGTGCTCTTGAGTAAGTCACACATCTTTGAGATGAAGCTTATTATTCTGAATAAAAAGGAGGCTGGACTAGAGATATTCTAAGTGTACTTCTAGTTTTAACCAATGTGGGACCAGTGAAGGGCCAGCAGGTGTTGTTAAATTCAATACATGGCCAGTAGGTCATTTCAAACACAATGTCAGGAAGAAAAAAGGATTATTTTGCTGGGGAGGAGGATGAAGACATTTTGGGGTGTGGGGCTCCCATAGTGCTTCCTGTGTCACCCCTGAAGGGTGATTGCCTTCCCAGAAGCTGCAGGGACAGTCTGGGTTTTGCTAGGATGCCAATTCCCCGTTCTTAATATTCTGGGAAGAACATTTCATGGAACAGAAATCACTGGTCCTTCTTCCTATGACAGCAAATGGAGATGAATGATAGAAACGGGGACTTAAGAGATGCCTTTGCATTAGTGCCCATGGCCAAATATTTGTTCCAGAAAGCTCCTTTGGGGGACTCAGTTTCTGGTTCAAGGGCCTCACTTGGAGGCTGCAGGAGGGCAGATGGTTGGCAGCAGGCATTTCTTTTATATCTTTCTCCCTTCGTGGCTGAAACCCTAAGTTCCCAGAGTAGACTCTTTCTAGCTCTCTCACATCCAGAGCAAACCCCCAATGTCATACCAGCTCTTTGGCCCTTCTCTCCACACTCCTTTCTCAGAAGAGCTTGTCCATGCATGTCTTCACTTCCCTGCCACATCTCTTGGTGACTTCCAATTCTTAGTACTCACTTCCACATTGGAGAACACTCTGTCTCCTCCCACCTCTAGAGCATAGCTACTTTCATCATCTCCATGTAGCAGATGGGGAAATGGAAATGTACTTCACGGTGAAGTACAATGACTTGGCCAATATCATGCAGACAGTAAGTGTCAAAGCCAGAGTTGGAACCCAGGTGGTCCAGCTCCTTGGACTGTGCTCTTGACCATGTGGCTCTTCTCTCAATCACAATCTCCTGATCCCCAGCAGCAAACCACTACCCAAAGACTCTCTCCAGCCTGCTGCTTTCACACAATGCTTCTAGGATTCTAGAAGTTTCCCAACAGGGAGATGGGAAGCAAACCAGGCCAGTTTCATTACACTCTATTTGCCACGAGAGCGGCCAATGGTGAAGTCCCAGGAGGAAATAGAGCTGGCTGGGGTTCTTTCTCTTTGTTTCCACTCTGCACATATATGCAGTTGACATTGGTTAGGGAAGGAGGAGGCATAGGCTGTTCCCTTCTAAACCCACCATCAGGGAGGCTGCACCTCTCTGATGGCACAGGGAGGCGTTTGGGTACCACTGTTCAATAAATCCATTGAAAAGAGACTGTTGCTCTTTATTGTATTCTACTGATCCAGTTTTAAACAACATCCAATCTTATTTGATAGTTGAATCTGAGATTTGAAGAGATTACATATGTGGAGGAAAACCTTTTTGGTTATTACAAAGTACTGTGCAAGATGTGCTTTGTTATGACTTATTAATATTCAACTTTCACCCAATGTAGAATTGATTTTTTAAAAATGTGTATTCATGTGCATTCTCTAATTGGGGGGAGCACCTGGCAGCCCTGTCTCCAGTCCCTGCATCTCATTGGCCCTGCAGGCTCATGCTCCACAAAGGCTCCATCCCTTCAGGCACATCTTGGCTGAAATAATAAGGCATTTCCTCACTTCCCCCCACCCCACTGCCCACCTTGCATTTATTCCAAGGCTGTCTTTACCTCAGCTTTGAAAATCTGCAACAGCCCTGCAGCTGGGAAGAGAGTGTATCATTTGGCTTTATGCCCAGAAAATAAGATGCTTCAAAAGGTCATAAAAAAAAAAGTCTCTTGGGAAAGAAAAGAAAAAAAAACAACAACAACTCTTCTCTCTCAAGGTTAATTGAGTGGAAGGTGAACTTTCATCACATGCTGTCCCTTTGTGAAAGCTGCACACCTTTAAATATGTGGAGAGGGCAACTTGCGGGAGAATGGGCTGACTGCGGCTCAGAGACAGTGTGTGGGGACAGCGTCCCCACCAGGGACGAGCAGATGGAGTGTACACCCACCATGTACAGGGCCCAGGCCTTTGTGGGATACAGAGGAGTGAAGGCTGGACACATGCTCTCAGAGAGCTTTTGGTCTTTGTGGGTTAAAGGAAGCCAGTGGCCAGGGTGAAATGAATAAAAAACAAGCAGTGTGTCTGAGGATGCTGACTCTGCAGTTGATGTGTGCTCAGGGCTGGCTGGAGCTGATGGGCTGGAGATGGCACTGCTCTGAGCTGTGCGAAGTCTGACTTACTCACAGCCTTGGCACCTGCCTCTGACTGTGCCTAGAGCCAAGGTCTCAACTGGGGACAATTTTATCTGCCATGGGATAATTGGTAATGTCTGGGATGTTTTTGGTTGTTACAACTAGGAAGGGGTACTGCTGGTATCAAGTAGGCAGAGACCAAGGATGCTGCTAAACATCTTACAATGCATAGGTTAAATCCTCCCCCCTTCCCCTGCCCCAAATAAAAGAATTTTCCAGTATCAAATGTCAATAGTTTCAAAGTGGGGAAACCCTGCCTAGGACTAGCTCCCATCACCCGCGTTTCCTCCACATAGCTTCCTCTTTCCTTCATTTATTAGGTGTTTGCTCAGAGCCACCTTTTCAGAAATCCCTGTCTTATATACAATAAAGCCCCATATCTCACCCAATAATTCTTTTTCCCATCACTGTGATTTCTTTCTTTTTCATAGCTCTTACTCTTATCTATATATGTACATGTGTATCTATGTTTGTTTATTAATTGCCTTCCCCCACTAGAATGTAAGTTTGATGACAGCAGGGATATTGTCTCTTTTGTTCCCTATTCTAGTCCCAATGTGTACAACAGAGGCAAAAGTAGATGCTCAATAAACATTTGGTGAGTTGATGAATAGATGCTAGTCCCAAGCAGCTGTGTAACCCTGGACCAGCTGTATAACTTATATGCATTAGGATATCTATATCTATATATATATATATATATATATATATATAGATATAGATATAGATATAGATATAGATATATAGATATATAGATATATAGATATATAGATATATAGATATATAGATATATAGATATATAGATATATAGATATATAGATATATAGATATATAGATATATAGATATATAGATATATAGATATATAGATATATAGATATATATAATATATATAGCCAGCAACCAGAACACCATAACAACCAGAACAACCAGTTGCTATGGCACCCATTGTGGCCAGCGAACCATCTCTATCAAGGGGTGGGGCTGGTTGGCCAACCTCCTACAGCCCCACCCCCCAGTTGGCCCTACCCCCAATGGGCCCCAACCATCCTGAGGATGGGCCCACAGCCTCTCCCCCCACCTGACTCTACCCCTGATTGCCCCCCCACACTTTGATCAGGGGCAGGGCTGGCAGGCTAACCACCCATGGCCCCTCCCCTAGGTAGCTGGACCCCAATTGGCTCCCCCCACCCTATTCAGGGGTAGGGCAGCCTGTCCATTGCCCACAGTCCCTCCCCACAGCTGGCCCTACCCCCGATTAACCCCCACCATCCTGATCTGCCTATGGCCCCTCTCTCCAGTTAGCTCTGCCCCTGATCAGCCTCCCCACCCCATTCAGGGTCAGGGCAGGTCAGCCCAATCCCCCACAGCCCCGCCCCATGGCATGCCTGGCCCTGATTGGGCCTGATTGAGGTGGGCAGGCTGGCCAATCTCTCGCTGTCTCCTCCTCCTGACAGGCCTAGCCTTGATCTACCTATTGGGGCCGGGCTGGCAGGATTTCACCCATGCACAAATTCATGCACTGGGCCTCTAGTTCTTACATAAAAAAAAAAAAAAAATCTGAGGATTAGAATGTTTCCATGGGTCTTTTTAATTTTAGGCTTTTTTTAGTCTATAAGAAAGTGAAGCTTGGGAATTGTGAATGACTAAGAGGAGGCTTAAGTGAGGGAGCATGGTGAAGGAAGAGTGTCTAGGATGGAGTATTTACTTATTGTGGATAGTGTATGCATTAAACAAGAAAACACTTAGTCTAAGGCCATGTTCCCACCAACTACCCAGTGAGCGATAGCTTTTATTATTTATGTAGAGTCAGGGACAGGATTAGGGTGAGGCAAATGAGGTACTAGCCTTAGGCACAAAATTGAGGGAGGAGGTGCCCAAAACCTCAGTCATTAAGATACATAGCATTTTAATGCAATATATATACTTGAATAAAGATTAGGGCAAAAACCCATAATGAGTGAAACATCAGGATCTTGACTAAAGGTGTCATTCCTGCTACTAGTTTTCCTGTACTTCAGGCTTCCATAGAGCTTAGCATAGCACTGCACAGTCTTCATTTACAGTTTAAATATTTTGCTCATGTTAATTTTTTGGCATGAATTTTGATTTTAAAAACTTATTAAAATATAATTTGTCTTGCTTTCTGAACTTTTAGTCACCTCCTTTAATGCTGGGCTTGAGGCAATGCCTCACTCCCCTCACCATAGGCCCAGCCTGAAAAGGGGACCTGTTACAGAGCAAGGGGCATGTCTGGTACAGATGATGTGTTGTGGAATTGTGCACCTGAAACCTGTGCAACTTTGTTAACCAATGTCTCCTCAATAAATTCAATAAACAGGAGAAAATCATAACAATTCCTCTACTTGCTCTTTGAGCTGTCCAGATTGGCTGTGAGTATATATGGTCTATATGGTCAGGTAGCCCTCCAAGTAATTGCTGCAAAGCTTTTATTGACCACTACAAAGGAGAGAGATGCTGCCCTTCATTCAAGACCTGGTCTCTGGTGATGTCTAATGCTGCTGGAAGAATTCTTCAGACCCATCTTGGACCTTAGCTAGCTTCATAGCTCTTATCTCTTGACCTATAGGCATTTTTCACATGTCTGACTTTGCCCTTGTCTTGCCAGAGTTAGCCCCTCATGGTCTTGACTTGTGACCCGGCTGTTAGCACCACAGAGCAGCTGTCCCAGAAACAACCTTCAAAGGAAGCATAGCATTTTTCTAGTTTGTGGTGTTGAAGAGAAAAATGTAAATGATAAGAAAAATGGTCAATACATGATATTTATGTCAATTAAAAAAACCTTATTTCTATATTATTAACCTAAACTTTGATCCATTTTCTGTCACATTGTTTTGTCTTAACTTAAAATGTATGTATGGATTAAAATACAAGGTGCCTGGACAGAAATACCAAATTCCAATCTAACTCACACTTGGTGTGAACTAATACAATAGTTTCAGTATGTAGTATACAAAATCAAATGAAAAAAAAAGTGTTAAAACTAGAAGAAGAGTATTATCTCCTTAATGACAGTAAAAATGCACTTGATGTATTTTTTAATTCATTTCATTTTCATCATCATTAAACGGTGGATTGTTAGTGTGTCAGGACCTTGGGCTACATACTTTACAGGCACTGTCCCTTTTAACTTTATCCCGACAACTCTAGCAGTAGATGATATTACCTGCAATTCAGAGATAAACCAACTGAGGCCTACAGGGGTCAAATTGCCAAAAGTCACAAAGTTGGTAAAATGACAGGGTTGGAATTCAAACCAGGTTTCCCTGAGTCTAAACTCTCAGCTAGACCTAAGCACTAAGATGCCACAGAGGATACAGTCAACATTGACTTGTTGATTGGATGACTGACTGTCAGAGTGTTGCCTTGTGACATAGGGATTGTGTATTTTGTTTTCTTTCTTTTTTTAAAAAAAATATTTTATTGATTTTATACAGAGAGGAAGGGAGAGAGATAGAGAGCTAGAAACAACAATGAGAGAGAGTCATTGATCAGCTGCCTCTTGCACACCCCCTACCGGGGATATGCCCGCAACCAAGGTACATGCCCTTGACCAGAATCGAACCCGGGTCCCTTCAGTCCCCAAGCCGATGCTCTATCCATTGAGCCAAACCGGTTTTGGCCGGATTGTGTATTTTCTATTAGAGGGCATGATGCCCTCCTTCCAGTGGTAGTAATTCAATCCTGGTTGAATGGAACAATAATGATGGGCAAGGGTTCAACCTTTGGTTCACCTGATGATGTTCACTTCTCTGTATTTCTGATCCATTATTGACTTTGGTAAATAGTGAAGAGATAAGCAAAATTATGTCAGATATCTATTATCCCTCTGCCGCCCCTGCTGCTACCAGCTGCATATAATCCTCAAGTTGTATTATCTTCACACTGATTACCTCTTGACAAGGACAAGCAAAGATGTTGACCCTGGGTTACGACTAAAGTAGAGGCCCCTTTCCTTTGAAAACGAAAAAAGGATGGGAAAATACACAATAGTAAGATGTTTCCTAACAGGGCCATGTCAAGTTTATAGATAAATAAAACATCAAAGATCACATGAGGCTAGATCAGCAATTTGGACCTCTTCCCCAACCAAGCAGAGCATGTGCTGTCTGACTCTGTCTTGGAGTGATTTCCAACTTTGTGATTCACAGCTGCAGCCATGCAGAGCACATCCAATAATACTATTTGTTTTCCACTAAAAAAAAAAAAAAAAAAAAAAAAAAGGCTGGGGAAATATATAAATGGCTCATCAGAGAAGGGGGCATTAGCAGACAGTCAGTCTGACCATAGTGAGACAGGCAGATGGTTTGTGGGAATGACGCCAGCTGGGTGTTTCAGTAAGTGATCGCATATCTCCTCTCTGTGCCCCAGCACTCTGCTTGATTAAGAGGTCAGGAGCAGGCTGCCACAGCACGAGGCCGGAGCACACATGATATACGGCCAACCTGTCGGTCGCTTAGAAACAGCTTTGTAAAGGGGTTTGAAGACAAATCAATTTATAAGCCCACAAGTTTGGGCCCTGTTGTGTTAGCTATTACTAAACATGAGATTTGATTCATTGGGTTTGCTTTCTCAAATGCCACTCAACCCCTTTACCTTTGACTTCACATCACCTCTTTTCCTTTTTAATATGGTCATATTTTTTGATAAGTGACGTTGTCTTTCCGGTGGGATTCTCAGAAGTGAGTGAGGGTGCAGACAAGCAGATAGAAGAGGGAAGGATTTAGGGGAAACTGAGTGAGATCTGGTTCTCCTTTCTCCACTTGCTGAGCACTTCCGGTATGCCTAACACTATGAGGTAGTGGAGGAAAAGGAGACTGCAACAACTCTTCCTGGAGAGCCATAGGTTAATGTGTATGAAACAGTGCAACCCAAGGATATAAAGGTTAAAAAATGAGTGGTATGGACAACATGGATTTTTAAATGGTTAGAGAAGTGGTCAGAGAAGAGGTGAAATGTGAGGTAGGTGGGATTCATATAGATCAAGATACAGGATTCACAGAGACCCTCCAGTTACCTGGGAAACCTTAGTTGTCTCTTAACCTGTATACACTTTGTTAGGTCTTATCCTTGTTGTACAGAAAGCATAGGATGGAGAACATTGCAGATTAAGAATTTAGAGGACAAAGGCTGAGCATGATACTAAAGGGTCAATAAAGCTCTGCTCAAACAAGAATGGACCTTGAGACTTTGCTCATTGGTTTGTGAGTTATCCCACTCTCAAGTGATTTCCATGGTAGACCTGAATGTCCCTTGGAATAATCATTTGCTGACCATTTTTCCTCTGCTATGGTCACTCCACAGGTCCATCTGTTTAGTTATGGTCAGTGATCCTGGACTAAAAATTTACCCTCTCTGCTGATTAGAAAGACAAGCAATGGGGCTCCCCAATTATAAAATCTACTTATTAAATGTTTATTACATGCCACCTATGAGTGAGGTGCCAAAGTAGGAATTTTGGGAGAACCAAAAATCTGTAAGTACGGTCTCTCTCTTTCCTCAGAGTTTGCATTCTCTTCATGGAGTGGATTTAAAAATAAGTACACAAATGAAGATGCTGCAAGCCAGTGAGATATGATCCAACAGAGGTATAAGTGGTATGGTAGGAGTTAGAGGAGGGTGTGACCATTTGTGATTGGAGGAAGTAGGCAAGCTTTTCTGAGGAAAACTATGGACAGCCCAATATTGCCTGAAATTGAGGGAAGTCAAAGGGCAAGGGTTTTGTCTGAGATCTTATGCGGTGAGTGGCAGTCAGGAGAAGAAGCTGATTCTCATATTCACAGCCAGATAAAAGCAACCCAGCTAGGTGGATACACCCTTGTTAATTTTCAGAGGTTCTGTCCTACTTTGCCTAGAACCATCTCAATTTACACATTATTTTTAATAACATCCTCTTTTGTTTTCAACATTGTCTTAGTTTGGACAATGAATTGCATCTTGATTATAGGCAATACTTTCAGCAGCCCTTCAGGAAATTCCAAAATGGCAATATTGGATCAGCCATATTGAGCCACAAGCAATATGACAGACAGGGGGTATTAGCTTGAACCAATAAATCCCCTTTCTATTGTTTCCAAATCAACAAAAACAATGCAAATCAACAAAGAGAAAAAGCCAAGGCACTCAAGCAGTGGGAGCAGCTGGGCACCTCAAAACCATACCCATTGTCGAGGTAGCTGCTAACACTCATTTGATCATGAATAATCTATTAACACACTTGAGCCACACTCAGTCTTGCTTTGCAGATAAACACGGGTCTGATTATTTTACAACACTGTTAAGGTGCTGGGGATTGTCCCTCATTTATTACTTGACTAATAAATACTTTAATTACACTTAATAAATAATGTAAGCAGAGCTCACTGAAGTGGTAATTCTTTAAATTAATTATTAACTGCATGCAAAAGGCTGCACTGCCAGTATCAGTAAAAGAAAATTCAGCCTTTAATCTAAAGTGATTATTCATTATCTGGTATAAAGGCCCCATTTGCATATTATTAGGGAAATAAACTTTGGCCTCCTTGGCAATACAGATAGATATCCAAGTCCCTGCATTACGAAGCTCCAAATACTAAAGTAGTGATAAACAATATGCAATAAAGTTTCCAGTTTATAACTTCCTAACAGCTGGTTTTTGATTTTCCAAATATATTACAAAGATAAAGTGACCAGTTAATGTATAAGCTCTTTGTGAAAGGTGGTGCCTACAGATGGTCGACTGATAGGAAATGGTAAATGTGCAAACTGCTCGTTTTCCCTTGAGATCAGAGCCATAAAATGATCTCAATAAGATAAGAGGAGGAAATCTCTGTTTAACCCTTTTCTTTGCTGCAACCCAACTATGGTACTACCTTGAGTTGTTTTGTGTGTTTCCTTCCCTGCTCCTCTCTGACCTCTACTTTCCCCTGGAAGATTGAAGGTAGAATAGTGGGATATGCAGACCTTGTGAAATCTTCAATTCTATCTCATGGCAAAGAGGCAAGGCAAGGTTCCAGCCAAAAGAGAAAGATGATCTCTACAATGAGCAAAAGACTAGAATTCCTGCTCCCTTTCATTTTCTACAATAGCTTGGTATTTCCTCCTTGAGTCTGGGCAATTCCCTGGGGGAGTGACTGACTCTGGGTGTGACAGCTGGTGAACAAGTCCTGTAGAGCAACCTCCCAGCTTCCTGAGCTACAAAATGCTGGGGGAAAGGAATAAGGTGAAAACAGAGGTTTTGGAAGGAGGGGGAGAAATCTTTCTCCTTGGTCCATTTGGCACAAGGTGAGGGTGGGGAATGGGAGAAAGGAAGGGAGCCAGAAAAAGGGGCATCAGGAAGCAGGGGCTCATGAAAATAGTGACAATTTCAGGAAGCAAGAATGATCTCTCTCTCCAATTCCCAGCACTCTAAACTCTTTTATTTTATTTTATTTTATTTTATTTTATTTTTTATTTTATTTTATTTTATTTTATTTTTTATTGTCTAAAGCTTTACATATGTCTCTTCCCCCCTCACCCTCCCTGCCCAGCCATTCCCACCTGGGGCAAGCCCCCACTGGGTCCATTGGTTATGCTAATATGTGCATACAAGTCTTTTGGTTGCTCTCCCCTTCCCATCCTTTGTTTCTGGATCTATTCTTGTTCATCAAATTATGTATTCATCAAATTCTTGTTCATCAAATTATAATATGACCATTATATCCTACATATGAGTGAGCTCATGTGATATTTATCTTTCTCTGAGTGGCTTATTTTGCTTAGCATAATGCTCTCCAGTTCCATCCATGCTGTTGCAAATGGTAAACTCTTTTTAGAGACTACCTCTTTTTTTTTTTTTTAAATCCTCACCTGAGGATGTTTATTGATTTTAGAGAGAGAGGAAGGGAGAAAGAGAGAAAGAAACATTTACGTGAGAGAGAAACATCAAGTGGTTGCCTCTCGTATGCGCCCCAACTGGAGATGGAACCCACAACCTAGATATGTGCTCTGACTGGGAATCAAAACTGCAACACTTTTGTGTACGGACATTCCAAACAACTGACCCACCCGGTCAGGCACTAACTCTTTCACTTGACCTTCCCTAGTCCTCTGTGCATTCCAGCAGTGTTGGCTTTTAGAATGGACTGGTCTGTGGTACACTGATTGAATAACGTGAGAAGGGCGTTGCTTTCAAAGTGGTCACTTTGGGAGCTGAAACTTGATTCAATAATACTGCTGTGGCTCCAAATATTGTTGAAAATCTTTGAGAATTGCCTTTCATTGTATTAGTTTGGGCTGCTATAACAAATTATCGTAGGCTGGGTGGCATAAATAACAGACATTTATTTCCCATAGTTTCGGGAGATCAAAACCTGAGATGTGGGTGCCAGCATGATGGGTTCTTAGTGAGGGGTGTCTTCCTGGCTTATAAATGACCATCTTCTGACTATGTCCATACACGATGAAGAGAGAGAGTGCTCTGGTTTCTTCCTCTTTTTATAAAGACTTTTTAGCATTGTGATCTTATCTATACCCGATTACCTCCCAGTGTCCCTGCCTCCTCATACTATCCCATTGGGGATTAGTGCTTCAACATACAAATTTAGGGGGACAATATATAATTTTGGGGAGAGGAAACATTCAGTCCATAACAATGTTCTTATGAACATCTTCAATGAGAGAAAATTTGTATGAATGATAATCATTCCCTTTAACTGTGCATGTATACAGTGTTTTATGTGCATTATCTAGTATTATTTCCATAGTATCACTAACAAGTACATATCATTAGCCATTTGCAATCAAGAACTCTAGGATTCAGAGAAGTTATTTGCCTAAGGTCAAACAGCTAGTAAACAGCATAGCCCAGATTTGATCTGAGTGACTCTAAAGCCCAGGCTTTGATGACTATGCATACTGTCCTGTCTTTGAAGATAGTTTAAGTTTGGAAAACAACAAGTGGTTAATAGTTGAATGTCTTCACCTTCTCACATAACTTACGTCACTAATGGGACTTCTCTGGGCATTTCTTTAGCCTATAGAGAATTCTAAGACTAGGAATGTTAGGCACAGCACAGGCCAGTGGAATGATATTCAGAAGAGAAGGGCCTCATCAGCCTTTTGAAATCATGCCTTTATAAAAGCAACTGCCTTGTGCATCTGTGGTGCCCACATTGGGCTGACTCCATTCCCATCTAACCTAATGTGTAGCTTGTTGGGCCAAAATAGTGTTCACACGTATTATCTCATTCTGTCTTCCCATCATGTCTTTGAACTAGGTTGGTACTGTTGCTATCCTCATTTTAGAGATGAGAAAACTGAAGCACACGTAGGTTGAACAGCTTCGCTGAGCTTTACCCAGTAAGTGAAGGAGAAACTTAGGGCTCAAAAGTAGGCATCTTTGTTTTTATCGCGAAGGAACAAATCACACACGTCTCTTATATGCTGTCATAGTCTATGTCAATTCAACACAAAGAGCCAAAAAGTCATCTGTGCATGTTTTATCTCACCCATGTGGTTCCCATCTATTATTCACAGTTCCATCTCCTTATGGCTCTATTCTCTCATTGATTAATTCATTTAATAAATATGTTTGAAGCCTACCACTTGGTGCCAGCCATTGCACTAGGTACTGACGATCTCATTTAAATCTACAAAAGGAAGTTGTAGCAAGACCCTGTAACTGCACTGACAAAGGGATCCGGTTGTTTTGCTGTTGGTTGGGACTTTCTTCGAGGCACCCCCTCCCCCCCATGTTCTCAATCTCTTGGAGGCTCCAGGGGAGACGTGGGGTCTTCAAAAGAGCTGCAGACACACAATTACCTGTGAGTGTCGCCACACCACTGGCTCCCTCTTTTCAAAGATGATGGTGTGATTTCTGATTACAGCCATTAGGTAAAATAAAATACAGAGAACGCTGGCTCGCCAGTTTCATCCTGCTTAGTCAAATAGCCTCATTCATCATATTCACTCACACTATTCAGGGAAAGTGCCTTTTCATGCTTCAGAGGTGGGAATGAGCAAGCTTGATCCACGTTTCCCATCACATGGCACTTTGCTCTCTCTCCTTTTTAAACACAGGCAGGTTATTTTTCCTTCTTTTCTCTCCCTTCCGAAAGCCTGCTCCCGGGGCACAGCCGAAGCACAGCAGCAGTCCAGCCAGAAAGAAACCAAAGCTGAGAACAGCTTTATCCCTCACACTCAGGTGTCGCAGGATTTCTTCCTAAAGTGACTTTGGGGTTGGGCCTGAGCCAGGATCAGAATATCAAAGAATGTAGCAGTGTTCGTGGAGAGAAGGTGGTCCAGCTACTCATTTTACAGATGAGGCCACTGAGGCCTGGAGAGGAAAAGAATCTTGTCCAAGGTCACATGGTAAGGTTGTTACAGAGCAAGCTGTGTCTCCTCAGCCCCTGGATTCCCAGATACTGTTCTCAATTTGTCTAGCACCACAGAAAACACTGGAATAGGGGTTAGGGTCACCCAGCCCATGCACAGAAGTCTGCCTTCAGGTAAATGGCTGACAGCTTCACAGAGGTGCCAAACCCTCTTTGTTTATAATAGAAGCAAATTTGCAGACTTGGTGATGGTCACTCTATTGTGCTTTCAGTTCCTCCTGTGGATCCCTTTGACTTTGCAGGAGGCCTCCTCCCCAGGCATGCTCCCAGGAATTTCCCATGGTTAACCAGACCTGTTTTGTCTTCACAGGGCTCAGGCTTTGGGATGATCTTGTCTTCCTCCTTCCCTAGTCCTACGTTTCAAGCAAAGAGGAGGAATGCCATCTACCATCTTTCAAAATGAGGTCTATGAGTGGCAGCTAAGCCAGGATGAATCTCATGGTTGCATTTCAGGGTTTAGATTTTGAAGCAAAGAGATTTTCCCTTAGTAAAATTTTCAAAACACACATGTACTTAACCAGACATCTGCCAGTATGCCTGTCCATATATTGACATAGTGTAGGCATAACCTCAAAGTTTCTAAAGTCTAGCATCCCACTTCCCCTGCACTATGTGGCCTGGGTAAACTGAGATGACACAGTTGATGCACAGGGGAGGTGATTTTTGTTCTATTCATCTGGCTCAGCTAAAGATAAATCTCTAGTAAATGAAGGTTTAGTAAAACAAACAAACAAAAAAAACAAAACAAACAAAAAAAGAACAATAGCAATAGCGTCCTTTACTGAACGCTTTGTAATGGGGTCTCTATAAAGAACTTTATGTACATGCCACACTTTTTACTTTTTTCAATAATTTTCTTATGGGTTGAATTGTGTGTCTCCTCCTCCTGCGCCCCCATGCCCCCCGCCGAAAAAAAAATCACATGCTGAAGTCCTAACCTTTACTACCTCAGAATGTGTTGCTGCCAATGTAACTAGTTAAGATGAGGTCATACTAGAATAAGGTAAACTCCTAGTCCAATATGACTGTTATTCTTAAAAAAGGGGTAAATTTGGGCACAGACACACACACACATAGAGAACACCATGTGAAGCTGAGGTAGAGATCTGGGCTATGTGTCTACATGCAAAGGCCTTCCTAAGATTATCAGCAGACCACCAGACATGAGAGGAGAGGCACTAAACAGATGCTTCTTCATAGACTCAAAGGAACCAAACCTACTAACTCTTTGATATCAGACTTCTAGCCTCCAGAACTATAAGAAAATCAACATCTGTTTAAACTGCTAAATTTGTAGTACTTTGTTACGAAGCCCTAGCAAGCCAATACAAAGATGTTGAGCATGGTTCCTCATTTCACAAAGAAGCGGGGGCTCAGAGAGGTTAAACAACTTGCCTATGGCTACACAGCTGGAAAGGAGCAGAAAGAGGATTTAAACTGAGCTCTGCATGCTCTGCTGCTTTTTTTTTTTTTTTTTTTTTTTTTGAGGGTCTGTGTAGGTGGAATATAGAAAAGACCAATTTTCTCTCTATTACAAGCCAGCTGTGACATGCCTTCTTTCTCAGCCTGGGACAGGGCAGCCAGATCTCCTTTTCTACACCCTCCACCCCCACTAACTCATAACCCTGAGGTGTACCCTTCTTCCCCACATCTCCTTTTTTTTTTAAAGCAATTAATATCACCCCAAATCAAATGCCTAGAACTAGCATTAGAAAGTAAACTTTCTCACTTCAATCTTCTTATTTTATTTTATTTTATTTAGCCATGGGAATGCATTGGAGATCCACAAATACAGTGCATACTTTTATACAATCTCTGAGAGCGTTAATTCCTAAATTCACCAGGAGTAAGAAGGAAAGGTACATTTAAAACAAAATGCTTTCTTATTCCTAGTCTCTGTGATCAGAGGGCCCTCTCATCACCTGGTATCCATCCATGCAGCTTTCAAATACACATACCTAAGTAAAAGTTAACTTGGATCTTTTACTGAGGCCAAACAGACTAGATTCCTCTGGGGCCTCATCATCTTACTATCCATCCAGCACTAAGCACTAGTGGTTCCACCCTCAGAAGGCTCCTACCACATGTCCTGAAGCCAAAATTCACAGTGGTCCAGCCTTCACAGTGATGGGAACCCTTGCATCAGGGTTTTAACTGACTGGAGAAAAGGAGAGCCCCAGGGCAGCACAATGGCTGCTTGCTTGTATTTGATTCCATTTCCAAATCCCTGGAATCTAGTACCCCTCAGCAGGAGGGTACTTCCAGACTTATCCTTGGAATCTCTGCAAGAAAGGGCTTCTGCTCAGCATGTCCCAAGCTGAGAAACTATGCAAAATTATATTAGAAAAGAGGACTCTGTTATTTTTCCAACCAATTGGGCTGGAACATTGGCCTGACTAGGATGCAGACAGAGACAGCCAACTTGAAGAGGAGAAGGCACCACTGCCTATCAGAGACAGACCAGGAGCAGCAAAAGTAGGGCAGACAGTTGCAAACCAAGAGTCCAACCTTGAGGTCAGGCCAAGCAAGAGACCAAAAGAAAGGAAGTAGGTAGATACCAGATGAAAACAATGCAGCACCAACAAAACAGCCTTGGTACTCCTCACACAGGAAGCTGTTTCTTCTCCCAGAGAGAGGCGACCCAGGCAAAGCCAGCTGGGGGCCCAAGGACTCAAGGTGTCTATAGTTCTCCACTGGAGGCAGATTCTCATCTAGGACTCAAAGTAACAATAACAAACAGCTGCTTGATTTTTGCTTGCTTGTTTGTTTTTGTTTTAATTGCACAATGTCTCTGTGTCCTGGGTTGAGTCAAGAGCTTTATCTTTGATGCAGTTTCCATTACTCTTCTCATTTACAGATGCCAAAGCAAAGGATTCCACAGTCAAATCAGCCAAATATTCCACAACTCATAAGTGATAGTGCCTGGAGTCCATTTAGGCATGTCTTGCTCTTAGAATTCTGTCCACCACATAGAGAAATCACTTTCTAGGCTGTGGTCTCAGACCCTGTCCTCTTGTAGGTTCACCTCCCACTTAACTAGGATTACGAGGCTCACTGCCCACTTAACTACTGATGTGACCATGTGGTCTGGCACCCAGCGAACCATTTTCATTTTCATTTTCAAGAAGCTGGAATAGTTATTCTGGTGAGGAGTGAGAGGAAACCAAGTCCAGACCGGATGCTGGAATCTCAGGCTACTCAACTCTGCTGTTATGGTCTTGAAATGAGTGCCCGTTGACGGACCTGGCTGGGGTGGATAGAGTGTCAGAGGACAGCCATGAGAGCAGTGTATGTATGTGTCAGCAAAAGCTATAGAGAAACACTTCTGGATTTAGTTCAGGCTGGCATAAATTAATGGCTCAGAGAAAGAAAATAAAGGCTTTGAAAAAAAATTCTTTAGAGCTGTGCTTGCATGGAGGAGCTTGGGCAAAGCTGCCTAGAGGAGGCCTATATTCATGCCCCTGGAAGCCCTCGCCATCCATTTTCATTAGTTTTATGATTTGATCAATGTACAAAGGTCACTCTTTAGCTTCCTGTGAACCACAATATTATGACTGGGCTTAAATAATGCCAACAGCAATTCATCGAGAAGAAAAACACTCAGTTAAACTAGTTGCTGAGCATTGAAACCAGCTTTCCAAAGCTGAATTGCTCCCTTGTAAGGGAGTGGCCTTGCCTATGAGAAGAAAAGCACAGTTTCAGGGCAGAGTCTGGGAGGAGACTCTTTGGGTAGGAAGGGTGAGTTGGCACCACTTCTGTCCCTGGAGTGATCTCTTCTCTTCTGGGTTCCTCCACACTGTGATTCCTATGATCTGATTAACTCACAAAGGTCTCTCTCTAGCTTCCTGTGAACCCAACACTCACTAGTGTGGACATGGTGCCATCTTCTTTAAAACTAGACAGCTCTTGTCTGTGTTTTTCCTTAGCACAATAGAACAGAGATCAGTCTGTAATGATTTTGCTGATTACATGTCTGAGGTCATTTTACATGTCCTTGGCATCTCTTCATTGTTAGACTCTAAGCATCATAAGAACAAGAACCAGGTTGACCCTGTTCATCCCTGCATCCCAGAACTGACCACTGGACCAACCACACTGTAGATGCTCCAGGAATAGCTGCTCATTGACAATTTTCAAGAGAAAAACAAGGAGAAAATATCCCAGAAAATACAGACAGCATGAGAATCAGTAGTTTCTTTACTTCAGTTTTTTTTTAATTTAAAATTTATTTATTAATTTGAAAGAGACAGAGAAAGAAACATTGATTTGTTGTTCACTTATTTATGCATTCATTGGTTGATTCCTTTATGTGCGTGCCCTGGCTGGGGATGAAACCTGCAGCCTCGGTGTATTGGGAGGGTGTTCTAACCAACTGAACTATCCAGCCAGGGCTCTTCAGTTTTTTGTTTTTTTTTTTTACTGAACATTTTGATGAATACCAAATCCCTTATTCTAACTCAACTTAATGACACGCTGGAATCTGACAAGAAAACCAGGCACCTTTACCCAATCTTGAAAATTGGGTTATACAGGGTCATCAGAAAAGATTAAGGAAGACATTGTACAGAAAGTACCCAGTGTCTGGTATGGGCAATAATGAACTACAGGTATGTCCCTCATAGCTCCATGCTGAATTCTTAGTCAGATAAACTTTGTTGTCATTGGATTACCTTCCAGGCATCAGAAGCTGGTCTTCCAGGCCATTTTCCTATTATAGGACAGACATAAACCTTTAACTTTATTGCTAGATCATTAAGATATTTTTACTCTTGGCTTGTAATCTGAGGGATGCTATGCATAGCTAGTTTGAACAAAAGTGGTTTGGCTTCCAGCGGGATGATTTGCTTTAAAGAATTGCCTTGGCTATTATAAATCAACTTAAATAATCAGAGTTTTATACCAAAACTCTCTTACACACACACACACACACACACACACACACACACACACATGCATGAATACACATATGTGCTCACACACAGAGCCTTTCTTTAAACTTGCACCTGAATTCTGTCAAACCAGTTTATATTTGTAGCTACAGATAACAGAAAGTGAGTTCTCTTAGCTGTGGGGTCATATATATTTCTTTGTGTTTTTTCAGGCACCCTTCTGATTTCAGTAGCAATAGACCCCCCTTCACCTCAGTCAGCCATGCAGAGAAATACTGATTTGCTTACTAATTTCAGAGAAGTAAATTTGGAAGGTTTAATTCAAGTGATTTTATTTAATCAAACTAGAGGCCTGGTGCATGACATTTGTGCACTGGGTGGGGGGGGGGGGTCCCCTCAGCCCAGCCTATACCCTCTCACAGTTTGGGACCCCTCAGGGGATGTCTGCCTGCTGGCTTAGGCCTGCTCCCTGATTGCCTGCCAGCTTAGACCCGTTCTCCGCAGGGCAAAGCAGAGGAACGTGTGTGTGTGTGTGTGTGTGTGTGTGTGTGTGTGTGTGCATGCTTGTGCCCTGAACATGGCTGGGGAGAGAGGGTCTGATAGTGGAAAGCACTTACTTGGAGGAGGACTCCACCCCCTGCTGTCTCTTCCCAGGCCCAATCTGGAATCCTGAGAAAGGGATCAACATGCTTAGGTAGAAAACATGCAAAGAAGCTCAAGTGTCTCTTTCCTTCCCATTTTTATTTAAATTCAATTCAAGCACCCTCCTTCCCTGAGGCCATTTTTGCTGTGAATATGTACCTTCTGGTTTTACCTCATCTACTACTCCAGTTATGGGTCCTAACTTTTCCAAAAGAAAATCTCCAGGCACCCTGGTTTTCTCAGTGCCTGGCCTCCTGGCATCTCCGTTTTGCTGTAATTATCCAATTATGGAAGCCATCCAACCTATTTATCCAGGCAGTCAAGGCTTTAAATGCATAGATCTATCATCAACTCAAATCACCTGTCACTACGATTGAACAAACATAGAAAGGTAATCAGGATGTTGCAAGAGGTTTGAATCACACACTTCTCCTGGTCAGTTCATTATGTTTGAGCTTCTCACATGTGAAGAAAAAGATTTTAGGGGTAAGCTCTGAGGGAAGGGAAGAAGAGAAAAGAGTGATGGAGAGAACAGAATGAAGACTTTTGGAAGGGCTTGTCTCTGTTCCTATAAAGATTGTCTTGCAACGTTTGCCTAATATTCCCATACATGTGCCTCCTTCCCAGCTCTCTCCTGTCTGCAGAGGGAGCATCATCATTGCTGCCCTCACCATTTCCTCTATAGAGATGCTCTGAGGATGCATAGATTTACAAAGTGCTTGAGGGTAAATTTTTGTCAATTATACACGAATAAACCTAAAAAAACAATAACAAAGGGCTTGGGCATAATCGTGAGAAGAAGATGGTCTGTAGATCCAGCTGTTTCAGGAACCACATCTGCTTTCTGCAGTCACTTGGAATAAGCCCATTTTCACATTCACCTGATTGCCCCAAACGTATTTGAAAGCAGACTTTTTTTTCAACATTAAAGGCCTTATTTTTTTTCAACCATTCCTTATTCACCAATCTGGGCATTTACCCTTATTTATTAAATTTTTTTTAAAGAGGTAAAATCCTCAAATTTAACACAAAATTCCAAGTGTGCTATATTTAGTGAGGAGTAATCACCTCCCTCTTTCTGGGTATGCTATTGCTATTAATGGAGCCCAAATGCTTTTTTATTTTTTTGGCATATAATATGCTGCTGCTTAGCTACCTTTCCTCATAATGTGATTCATTAGTTGTGACTTTTTAAGAAACCTACAGGCAGAAACTTATATTTAGTCTTGTAAATTTTAACAGGTTAAATTTGGCCCATCTTATTAGCCACGGAGACCAATTACATTGCAATATACCTCCCAATATATTTACCACTTTACTGTAGCTTTCTGTAAGCTCATCCTAGCTAAGGAGGCTATAAACCTGAGCAGGGTTGATGCAGGACCCAGGGACAAGCCACCAGACCCTATCCAATGGGTTGCTCTTATTTCATTATTCAGTATTTTCACAGTCAAAGGCAAACTCCTCCCTGGGAAGTTCTAGTGGCTCCACCACTGTTAATACTTTCAGTATAAAAGTGAGAACAACCATCCAACCTTGTGCAAATTGTCTTAGTATGATGCCAAGTTAAAAGAGGACTCAGCCAAGTGCAAAAACCATCTACAACTTTGCAATTTGCATTTTCTGGTGTGAATGATGTGGTTATACTAGCTGCTAGAGTATTTTTCATGTACAAATTTCTCTATGATAACACACCGTGAATAACACATGTAAATAACCCATTCTATTTTCTCCAAAGTAATTTTAAACACTCTCTTATTTCCTTTGCTTCTGAGTTTGAATATTGTCACACTAGCGTGTTTACCTCTGTGAGCTTGGTCAACACAAGTTTATCTGCAAAATTTTGAAGAATGAGCTTCATCTCCCATTGGCAGCATGTGTTAAGTGAAGATATTCCTGGTAAGATTTATTGTATCACCTTCAGGAAATGCTAACTCTAGAGAGGACCCAGTTGAAGAAAACTATATATTAAAGTTCCTCTTCCTATCTCCAGGCCCAGGTGGAGGGGAGAAATAGATTCTTATCTGTCTGCAAAATATGATACATTATTATAAACAGAGTCTCAAATTATAGAAAATACTAGTTAGCATAATTACATTACCATATTTTTATATGGAGATTATTATTCAAATACCAAACAGGCAATCTTCCATTGGAAAAAAACACACCAATACACACTCTCAACCCAGATTTCCACTGTTACATATGTCATAATACAAAACAATTTTAAAGTTTAAAAGCCATCACATTACAAGAGCTATTCACTTCAAGTAGGTAGCAATTTGCTTCTTTTTTTCATTCCACGTTTTGATAGCTATTCACCTCTATCAATTCTTATCTTGCCCATTCTTTAGAAACCAATTGCAGTCTAAAGAGTGCCCATCTATTTCTGATGGAAATCTTCACATGCTATTTTTTAAAAACTATTTTTCAATCTCTTAATAAAATAGATTGCTTCCCGGCTGCAGTTAGCAAACCCACTCACAATGCAGTGATTCTGAGGACTGCCCTGGCTTGTGGCTTTTCCCTGCTCTTGATTCTGTCCAAGAAAAACCCAGATTTCCATCAGTTAATGGACTAAACTTATTTAAACTCATACAAACAACAACAATAACACTTTTCTGATTAAACTGAATTACACTTTCAGCCTTTTTAGGGCATGAAATAAAAAATAGGTCTTACAACATTTTCCTTTACTTGGTAACAGGTAACATCTAAGAGTCTTGGCAGACTAAAAAGCCTCTCCACACCACTGAGGACAGACAACCTCCATTTGTAAGCAGGGCTTAAGGATCCACACTGGCTGGCTATGGATCAAGTAAAGGTAGCGAAGGCATGGTGTCTGTCCCTGAGGGCTCACACTTTAGAGAGAAAACAGTTGAGACAATCTATAAAGATAAGTGGGGGAGTTTCAGACTATGAAATCACCTGTGGTTCAGAGATGGAAAAAATAAATGGAAAAGAGTGGTCACCAAAACCCAGGAAAGCCCCTCAGAGATAGAGATAAAGAACTGTAAGGTAGAGAGGACCATCTGATGTTGAGAAATAAATGTTATGAGCATGGAGTAAACCAAAGGCAGTGAGAAGTTGGCCAGACTGACTCTGATCCCCTCCACCATTTCCCTCCCAGAGGAGGAAAGCCACACTTTTTAAAAAACTATGGTCACTGATGCCCACTCAGTATCTCCATTTCCATTCCATATCCTTGCTCTCGTTATTCCTTAGAATTTGAATGTCCTGTGACCTTGAACAGCACGTACATCCTCAAATACAGATATCAGGATACTTCAAGATAATGCAGCTCAACAAATATTTATTGATCTCATATCAGGGGCTGGCTGTTGCATATTCCTAGATTTCCAGATCCTTTTAACCTAGTGGCAGGTTCAATATAGGGGAAAATGATAGAATAAGGTATGTGCAATAAGAATACTATAAAGTTAAGAAACAAAATGAGCATGTCTATTTAGAGAATCAGAGGGAGTTATATGCATTTCAGATAACTTTTAAAAATGACTGAGGCTTTTGTATTCATCAGAGAAGAATGTCTAGGAAGATAAGGGAATAGTGAAGACAAAGGCATGAACATAGGTAGGCTGAGGAAAAGCAAATGTTTCTGTTTGGCTAACTATATTAGCAATATAATCCTATCTAATAAAAAAGTAATATGCAAATTAACCTCACTCCATGACAAAATTGCAGCCTGTGGCAGCACCGATAGTCACAAGATGGTGATGCCTAGTCCTCTCAGCCCTGCCTGAGTCCCCCAGTCTCAGGGAGGGCTACGGCTGAGAGCCAGTAGAGTAAGCGGACTGGCAGAATGCTGCCCAGAGGCTCTCCTGACCCTTTATAAAAAACAAAAACAAATTCACTCCCCAAGGAGTGATCCCAGCGACAGCCTGGGCTGGGTCTCAGCCTGGGAAGGGCACGCACTCCCACAGTGCAATCCTCCTTCCCAGCGATGGCAGCCTGGGATCTCAACCACCAAGTCACACTAGCCAGGCAGATATGGAGGAATCTTAAATGTTTCTTTTTTAAAACTGTATATATTTTATTGATTTTTTTTTTTTTTTTTTTTTTTTTTACAGAGAGGAAGGGAAAGGGATAGAGAGCTAGAAACATCTATGAAAGAGAAACATCAATCAACTGCATGGAGTCATTCACTGGTGGTGTCCCTCAGCCTGGCCTGCACCCTCTTGCAATCTGAGATTCCTCGGGGAATATTGGAATGCTGGTTTTGGCCCAATCCCCACAGGCCAGGCTGAGGGACTCCACTGGTGCATGAACACATGTACTGGGCCTCTAATATGCATATAAGATCTTTGGTTAATCTCTTCCCAGCCTCCTCCCCACCTCCCTTCCCCGTGAGATTCATCAGTCTGTTCTATGTTTCCATGCCTGTCATTGAGTGTCCTTCCCCTGTGATCAGTGCGTATTATAGCTACTGGTTGAATGGTCGAATGGTCACTTAGGCTTTTATATATATGCTCTCTATTCTAGAACCCACATATTCACTTTACAGGCATTATTTCATTTAACCCTCACATCAGTACTGAGAGGGGAATATACACTGAGTGGCCAGATTATTATGATCTCTGAACACATAATAATCTGGCCACTCAGTGTATACTATATAATAAAAGGCTAATATGCAAATTGTCCCCTCGACCAGTTCAACCAGCAGGCAGGCCAACCAACTGTCCATGTCCTCTCCCCCTGGCCAGGCTGGCTGGACCCCACCAATGCATGATTCATGCACTGGGCCTCTAATATATATACATACTGAGTGGCCAGATTATTATGCGTTCAGAGATCATTATAATCTGGCTACTCAGTGTATGCTGGGGGAACAGAGGCTTGATTAGGTTAATGATCCTGCTTGTGGTCCTTCGGTTGATAAATGTTGAAGTCAGGATTCAGGCCCATGTTTATCTCAGCTCTATTGAGAAGGATACAATACATGGGAGGTAAATCTTTATTCTTAGGAGGTAAAAGAGAAAAGTTGATGGAGCACATACCCAGAGAAAGAAAAAAGAGGATGAGGAGGGGTTAGGAGAAGAGGAAGAAGAGAGATTGTTTAGAAAATTCACTGTGATGATAAAAAAAAAGGTCTTTGAGAAATGTGCAAAAAAGATTGATTTGCTGATATAAGGGAATCAAAATCCTAGTCAAACTCTTACGCCTAAGGCTGGACTTGATGGGTCAAGGTCAACCCAGCAGACACTTGGTGATTGAGGCTTTGTCATCAAATCCCATTTTAGGATTATACACCTCCACAGGCTGTACTGAGGACCTAAAAGACCCTGTACTATGAAGATTAAAATGCTGGGTAGATGCAATCCATTGCAAAGAGCAGTGTAAGAATCATGAACACATCACAGTTAACTCAGCCAAATTCAGGATTGAGGGTCAGGGCCAGGGTGTTAGGGTGCAGCACAGAAGCAGGAGTTGGTGACTTCTCTTGGATCTTGTTGGCTATTTTCCAGCATGGAAGTCAGCCCCCTGGGTTAGGATGTATGTACCCTGCTAATGCCTTGGGTTACAAAAATTTATGTATTTTGAGTGAGGGTCTGATCAGTGACTGAATATTCTGGGTCACTTATTAATTAATCACCCCTTCATTCATGTAGCTACTTTCATTGGAGGAGGGTTTCACAATGGTAACTTCCTAAAAGCAACCAGAGAAGCTTCATTCAAATAGTTGCCTGGGTCTCGCTGGCCTCTGTGATCTCACCGTTTGGCACAGGAGTGCCTGTCATTTTCATTCTTCCCGTTGCCACGCAGAACACTGCATGGGGAGGGTGTCATGCTGGGAGTGTTGTTATCTTTTCTAACATTGCTATTTTTATTATAAAAGATGGAGACATAGTAGGAGGTTAATGGCTGCTCAGAATAAAAACAAATAGTGACTAGGAATAAATAGTCAAATGAAGCATTGTCTTGCTGGGGGAATGATATTCTACAGCGAAGCTTTGTGCTCAGTTTTTATCTCCCTCTTTGCACTAATCAGGGGTTGTGTGGACTCATTTATTAGATGTACTGTCTTGCATTGTCAAGCAACCTAACAAAAGAGACTCTGTTAGAATGACAAGAACCCTCCAAGGGCTTAGGGCCCTACCCAGGGCAGTGTGTTTCTTCCTCTCCCTACTGTCCTACTTTCCTTCATCTTATTGAAGGACTCTTCACCTCACCTGGTTACCTGGGCCCCTTGCAAAGCCCAGTCCTGGGCACTGAGGATTGACTGATAAAGGCAGGTCATCAGCTCTAAATCATAGTCACTGATTCATGGGTACTGCTTCTTTTTATCTCCCTAAAGCACATGGCACACACATTATTCCTCCCTTGCTTGTCAATGACTTCCAGTTTCTAATAGTTTCTAACTGTGCCAACGAAGCATCCTACTCCCCAACCTTCTGGCTCCCAAGCCCAATTCCCCTCAAGTGCTACTCTTTGTCAGGTTATTGTAGCCAGGAAAGTGGAAAAAGAGAACTTTAATTTGGGTGTATAATATATAGTAGGCATTCTGTCTTCCTTTATCTCTGGCTTTTTTTCAGACTAGGTTCTCTTTGTGAAGCTGAAATATATGAGTTAATTCTAGTCCAAGATTAGCCATGGCCGTCCTGCTGTCACAGGCAGGGTAGGGTCTTGCTAGAAACACGAGCTCCCCAGACTCCTCCTGTCTTGATGAATTTAGCCTTTTGTGCTTATTCATCTAATAAGTGTTTTTTTTCTAAAAAGTAAAAACATAGTGTATACATTATTTTATAAGGGACTTTTAAATTTAATGATACATGGTGAACATCTCTTCATGACAATAAGTTCAGAACTCTAATATCTTTGTCCTTGTCCTCCATTAAATAACTGCATTCATGGTCAGGGCAATTGTTTCTCCAAATATATAAAAGAGTAAATTTTGCCTTTGGCTCCTAGATTCTCTCATCTGTGTTCAGTAAGCACCTGCTACTCACTCAGTCCTTTTATCCATCAGGCCCTGTGAGAGAATAGTGTTGGTGCTTGCGGGAAAAGGATGTGGATTCCTCCCATGAGAGCAACAGATGCCCATCTCATCTCAGAAATCTAGAACCAACAGGAAGGGACAAGTTGGGAAGCTCATCAGGAACCACCGGTCATCACCAGTTCATTGCCAAAGATGAACCCTATTCATCAAGCACCACCAGTCACCATCCTAAGTGAACTTCTATGTGTCTTTTATTATTAAACAGAACCCAATGGAAGTTTTATTTAGTTTTTCTTCTTTTGACTTGAGGTGATGAGGGAGGGCAGGGTTTTTGGCAAGTGTAGTCTGAGGGATTGGCCCATTCTGCCATTAAACCTGCTATTCTCTTCTGCTCACCTCCCTACCTAGACCTCCCCTACCCCATGTCACCTCGGCATCTTTACCTTCCACTCTGCTTTTTCCATTATAACCCATGTTTCAGGACCAGCTTAGGTACCATGTGCCCTGGAGGCTCCCATGACCTTCAGCTCATAGGGTTGGCTACCTGCCAAGCCCTTAGGAATCTCCCTCTCCTGTGATTCTGTGGCACACACACACAGTGCGGTTTTCTGCTTTATATTCATGTTAGCATCATCTCTCCTCCACACATCCAATATTGTGTACAATTTCTGCAGTTACAGTTCTGCAAAGCGGGTTTTTTATGTTAAAGTTATGGTCTGTGGTTGCCATTTTATAGCTTCTTAAACATGGATCATTTCTATCCAACAATCTGAAGAAGTTACACTGTGCCCTTGAAAGGTGTTGTTTTATTAGAGTTGGATATAATACTGCTAAGATATATGCTATCCCAAGGGACTGGCTGTGTTGTGAGTTTTCCTCATAAATGTCTATCTTGTATCTTTAATTCCCAGGCTGGTGCTTCTATTGAATGACACATCTTCCAGAAGTAATGCAAGTATAGTAACTGGGTAATTTACATATCTCTTCCTCTGGGACTCCCTCTTAGGAGGATGGGTTTCTTACACTGAATAATGGACTTCAATCCAGATAGACTTGCTAAAAACGGAACTGTTTTTTAATTGAAAACACTGTTATATACTTGTCAATGCTCTTTCATACACATTATTTCAGATCTTCTCTGTACCCTTGTTTGAAAGATAAGGCAGTTAGCTTCATCCCCATTTGACAGATGAGAAAAGTAAGGCCAGATAGATCTTATGGTTTGCCTAAGGTCACTTAGTTCTTGGCCAAGCTAGAACCAGATGCTATTTCTCCTGTCTGGACTGCCCTCTTGACTGCACACATGATGATTGTCTGACAAACATTTGTTTCTCCACATTGTTTTGCTTCCAAAATATGGTCATATTTCTAATCCCATTTAATTCTCACAAGAGTCCCAGAGGAAACCTTGGGGTTATCATTATTATCATTTCCAACCTACAGACAGAGAAATAAGCCCAGAGACTTAAGAAGTTTTCCTTGTCACATGTGGATTAGTGACTGAGATTGGAGAGAACTTGGTTCCCAGGCTCTCTAGATGGAACTTTGACACCTTTCTTCACACAGACTGTGTACCTCAGAGGTTGGTCTCCCTGCTGCCACTAATGTTAAGTAGAAAGCATGCATGTCAGCAGGAACTTCTGGGTGGTCTTTAAGGAAACATGCTACCCAAATGAACCCATCACTTGGTACTCAGTGACAGGCAGGTGTGCAAGTGGTGTGATTTCATGCAAAGAATCAGGGGAAGGAGGTCTTGGGCATGAGCCAGGGTGAGAAGTCAGGCCTCCTGATTTCCAGGCCAGTGCTTCTTTTTCTAATCCCACTAATAGGAGAAGTCAATAGCTTTTACCATGAAGAAAAATGAAGTGAATGTCAGCTCAGGGGGTTGGTTTTCCCCATGACAAATGTAAAGAATCCCTCTCACACTCTTCCAGTGACAGGGGTTGGGTATCCATTTCCATGCTACTTATGTCCCTCAGTAGGTATTTTGAAATAACTGGGTCACTCTTAGCTGGGTAAAATGACCCACAGTCTCAACTCAGCCAATACTAATATTTCTTCAACTCTGTGTTGAAGAATGAATACATTTGGCATCTTACTAGGTGAAGGAGATGGTTGCAATGCAGTCATTCCCTGAGGGAGGAGAGCAGATGGATAGATTTCCTGCTGTTATGATGGGTGGTCCAGAATGAGCAAAGAAAGGGCTTCCTCACACAGGCATGTGTGACCAATGCTAGTTCCCAGTGACCGAGCCAGGACCCTGGAACAGCACAATGCTTTCCTTAGAAGATGTTCAATCTTGTTCAAGGGCTATTATTCCACTGAGTATATATACGCTCATTCAGTCAGCTCTGGTCTGTGTTGTTAGGGCTAAATTAGTGTGTGTTCCAGTTGGAAGTCATTTTTAAATCAACTAACATATTCCATGCGACTAGCTAGTGCAGAGGTTAAAAGTATGTCATCTGCCTTCAGGGAGCCTAAACTCCAGTTGAAAAGTCATGCTTACAAGTCAGTGAGAAATTTGAGGATAATTATATAAGTGGCTCTCACAGAAGGATAGGAAGATTGGCTGTGGTAGCACAAGAAAGGGAGAGGTCCAAGAGGAATGGGATGGTCTACAAAGGATCAGAAGGGGTGGGACTTGAATGCTGGATTGTTGTGGGATAGAAAGGGTCATCAGGGAGGTGGTACCAAAGGCATGAAGAGAGGTGAAGGAGGAGGAAGAAGGAGAGTTTACTTGGTTCACTTTCCTAGACACAGACTACTCTTATGTTCCCAGAGATGTGCCCTCTTGTAATCACAAATCTTGTATGCAAGGGAGTGTGAGTGCCTCAGGATGAACTTGACTCCACTTCTAGAAGCTCAAAGTGCATCCTGATAATAGACAAGAAGCACCATTTATAAAGTACAGGGGTAGCACACAGTTTTTTAGACGAATAAAATCTTTTTTTCCCAATTAAAAAAAAAAACCCACAAACAAACAAACAAAAAACACAATGGTTGTGTTACCTACCTACAGAAAAAAATTTGAAGGGAAATGTGGAAATTGCTTTGAGGATTGGTTGAAAGTTAATGCTTGTAAACTGGAAAGTTCTGAACAACTTAATATTTTGAGGGTCTGACCGAAGAACCATATTCAAGGAGAAGCCACATAATTAGAAGGTAATTATAATATCTTCCAGTGAGTATATTTTGTATGTCCTTAAAGATGGATAGAATCTCAGTGGCCTCTCCCTGGGCAGATATCTCTTCTCCAGCCATCTCTACAAGTTGGCCATCTAGCCTCTATTTTTCTATAGCTTATTCCATTGATGCACTGGTAATCCAACAGTGAGAATTAGCAGGGACTAAACCAAGGATACAGATCTAGGATGGAGGAGACAATGGTATCATGGTGTTGAGAAGGTAGAGAAGAGATAGCATTGAGAGGTTGGAAAACATTGGTACATGCTTTGACTATTTCAACAAATAAAGCCCAGGCACTGAGATTCAATCCTGGAATAAGAAGTCACTAATTTGATTCCCAGTTGGGGCACATATCTAAGTTGTGAGTTTGATCCCCAACAGAGGGGCATGCAGGAGGCAGCCTATAGATGATGCTCCTTTTTATCAATATTTCTATCTCTCTATCCCTCTTTCTTCTCCTCTCTCTAAAAATAATGATAATAACATCAAATAAATAAATCAAAAGAAAAAAGGAAAACACAGGGAAAAAATAACTTAATTTCTCTGGGTCTGTTTTTCTCATCTCTAAAACAAGGAAAATAGCCCCTAGGACCTCCAATTGACGGGCTCATGGTAGGATAAAAGTGAGGTAATCATTTTTTTTTGACACACTTTAAGAGATTCTACAAAAATACAAGTGGTTGCTATAACAAACTGAGTTGGAAAAGGAAAGTGAGTAGGGCCTAGAAAACTTTGGGTCTTATCCAAGTCAGCCCATAAACAATAAATCTTGAGCAGTCTCCTACCTTCCTGGAGTTTCAGTTATCTCATATGTAAACTCAGGATAATAGAGTATGTTTGCTTCAAAGGGGTGTTTTGAAAGTCAACAGAGATGATTATGAATTGCTCTTCTCTGATGAGCAATGAAAAAGTAAATTATGGGTGTTCAACTCGTCATGCCTGTGCTCAGCTATGAGTTTGGAAACAGTCTACCCCTGGAGAAGTAAAGCCTTTATGGGAGCCCCTGGACCTGCTGATCCTACCCCATAGCTTCCTGCTCTAGTCATCCACACCATGTGTTTTCCATTAGTCTTTGCTTTGCATTCCCCTTCCGGCCCATGCTCCTTACAATCACTGCTCACCATCGCCCGGATGCAAAGTCTCCATAGAATCCTGGAATGTTAAGAGCTGGTTGGGCTCTCTGCATCTACAAAACCATCTCCCTTATCATATACGTGAGAACACGGAGACTCAGAAAGGTGATGCAGCTGTTTGGTTGCAAAGTAAGAACCAGAACCTGTGTACATGTCCAGTATTCTTGTTATTGCATGTCATCTCAGGCCTTTTAAGCAGTGTACTTCTCAAACCCATTTTATTACAGGAAATCCCATCTGCCCAGGGTGCAGCTTGGACTCCTGCGAAATCTGTAAGTCTGTACTCTTACTCCCTCTACCCATCTCAGGCATATCTCTGAAAGCCAGCCCCAAGAATGGCCTTGGTTAGCATGTTCCCAAAATAACTGGGAGAAACTATCCCACTCAGCTCCAGTTATTTCTCTCTCTTGTAGAAAAGCAAAAGGGAGTTGAATAAGGAATACAAAAAATTCCATCTCAGCTCCATAAATCTTGAGTGAAATGATGCAGTCTGACAAGGTAAATCAAAAGTGTATCACTTGAGCCTCAGCTCTGGGGATGAGACGAAGCAGGCCAATTGATAGGCCTTATGCTCACTTTGTTTTCTCAACATAAAACAGCAAGTTCAAATTACTGCATGTCCTCACCTGTGGGTTTTTGTTTCTACTGAGGAAAGTTAAACAAACCTGCTGGATATTATATTTGTGATGTATTTAGCAAACCAATTTGTTTAATAAGATTTTTTTTTTTATTGTCAGAGCTTGGTTTCCAGTCTGAGCTTGTCACTGTATGTGTGTTCTGATCCTCATTCCCCAGTTTCCAGTTTATTCATCCATGAAATACATGGGAAAGCCTAGATGCTAAGGAATTCTGCAGTGAGAATGCTCCAAGTTAGCATCTCAGCTTATGCACACTGTTATTGAATTTGAGAGCCTTTTCTTTATTTATTTTTAAATCATCACCTGAGGATATTTTTTATATTGATTTTTAGAGAGAGTGGAAGGGAGGGAGGGAGGAGAAAAAAAACAGAGAGAGAGAGAGAGAGAGAGAGAGAGAGAGAGAGAGAGAGAGAGAGAGAGAGAGAGAGAGAGATGTGAGAGAGACACATTGATTTGTTGCCTGTTCACATGCCCAACAAGGGCCAGGGATTGAGCCTGGGACCCTTTAGTCTGTGAGTCCATGCCTTAACCACGGTGCCAAAGCAGCCTGGGTTGAAAGCATTTTAGACAGGAGTGGTCACCCTGCCCCACTGCAGAGGCCCCTCCAAACAGCACTCCAGAGCAAAGGGCTCTCACCAGGGCAAGCTGCAAAGCAACAGTCAAGCAGGGGCAGATTACCCTGTCTTTCAGCTCCTGTTTGCTGACAATTCACATAACCATCTTTCAGAAGGACATGATAATACAGTGTCTGGATTGTAAAACTGCTCATAAAACATTATGGGATAGTGGGAAGTCTGGGTCCCTATAACGATGGTGCTGGAATTCAACTTGAGCTTGGTGAAAAATAAATAATGAGCTATTTGAAACCCTCATCTTTTCCCCAGATGGAGCATAGAAAGTGAAGATAAATGGAAATACCATCAATTATTGCTTTTCCCAGTGGGAAAATGATAAAGAAATTTAAATGATGTGTGACATAATGGAGTGTGGGTCCTAATGGAGGGCTTCCCATCCTTAACAAGGGAGAAATTTAAGGTAATAGAATCAGTAGAAAAGTTAGGAGGGGAGAGGAAAGAAAGGACAGAAATGAGAGGCTGGGGGGCGGGGGACAGGATCAGTGTACACATAACAGTAAAATAAAATTGGATTGAACCTATGCACATGCTTTTACAAAGTGTAACTGCCTATTGTCTAAATGGAGATCCAGAAAGGAAAGACAGAGGACAAAACTCCCAAAGGGGGAGAATGAAGAATGAAAAGCAGGAAGCTTTGGCTGTGAGATCACGGAGAGCAGCACCTATAGCCCCTGATTCTGTCATGAAAAGCTCTGGCTCAGTGGATGGAGCAAGGGTTTTGGCTAATGCTCAGTTTTGACATTAGTTTTCCCTCTCTCTGCAGGACCCTCCCTGGAGGTTTGGTCTGCCCACGTTTGGGGTCTCTGACAGGCTTCTATGTGGATAATTCCTGAATCTACTCCTTGGTTTCTATTTCTCCTCCCTGAGTCCAGACCTCCTGTGTCTTCTACCTTCCACCATCCCTCTTCCCACTGCAACTGTCATTTCCGATTCAGCCCTAAATCTTCATTCATCATTTCTTTACTCACACTGGCTCCTCTTTGCAAAATTTCATAGTATATCAATGGTACCAACTAGCACCAATGATTTTTCATATCTCCATAGACTCAAACTTTAATTTCTTCTACTTATCACCCCACTTGTAGGGTTCACGAATTCACTTATTTTTTTTTCCTAGTGAAATCTCTGTACCCCCAAAACTACAATTGTTAGGACCTTCTACGCATTATTCCTAATTGACTCTAATAACCCCTGCAAACTGGCCTGGTTCCAGCTTCTTCCCACTTCAATCTACCCAATGTCTTCTTGCCAGTCTGCTAGTCCTCAACTACTCCATTAATCATGCTATTCCCTTGCTCAGAAACTTGCCATGACTATTTCCAACAGTGAATCAAAACTCCTAAGTTTCTTTGGCCCCTTCTGCACCCCTCCCCACCCCTGAGAGATCACATTTTCAGGTTTCTTCATGTTTTCCTGCTGTTTCCATGAACACTTTTATCGTCCTCACTCATTCTCACTCTTTTGGTATAATCTCTTATCTGAATGGATGTTTCATATCCTATTTAAGACTCTCTCCTCCACGAAGCCTGCCCTGACTATTGAGCCTGGTGTTGATGCACTTATTGCCTAGGTATTACCATTTATCACTGAATTAAAAGCTGATCTGCAGTGTCACCTTAAGGTTTGGGGTCAAACATAATAAATTTTTAAGTATTCATCTTTCCCATTCTTTTTTTTCTTTTTCTTTTTTTCATCAGCTTTCTCCTACATGCTTTGTGAGGAGAGCATTGGGGGTTAGTTGACATCTATGACTATGATCAGATGTATGGGAAGTTAAATTATTTGCACAGATTTGATTTTTGAGGAAGGAGCACAAAGATCCATCATTCCAAAACACACTTCTAAGGAAATTCAAGTAAATTAAAATATTAACTACAAACATTGTATTAGTCCATGACCACTTAACTGATGCCGTTCACTCTATGTTCAAGGCATCCCGATGAACCTTCACTACACTCCTCTCTAGGAGTCCAGTGTATGCCACTCCTACTTGTTATGCTGTATGCTTCCCAATAATCAATTGTGTGTGTTCCTAAACCTTTTAATGCTAGTTTTAATTAAAATTATGTTATAATTTATTTAAATATTATGCAAAACTGTTAAATATGAATGCAAAGAGAGTTGTTGTTTTGATAAAAACCAAGTTGATTGTTTTGGAACAAGTCAATATGAGACGTTGAAAAAAAGAACCGGTGATGAATTGAGTGTAGGTGAGACAACTCTAAGAAATTAGCCAAGATCATAAAGGTCTTGATGAACTCTGCATTCAGGTTGCTTAAAAATATATTTCAGGCTCTTGTTTTACTTTAAAAAACCCAAACTAGATGATGTGAATTATGTATTCTGGAAATAGTTTGGGGGGAAAAGATGATGTAAAACTTTAATTAGAAGACCCTTGTTCAAAGAAAAATTAATGGTTCTATTATATATGAAAGAATTGGTACATAAACATGTGTTTATGTTTCAGGTAAAATAAAAAAGTTTACTATTTCTATGTGTATGCTTATGATAATTTGGTCCACTATCAACCATTATTCCAGACTGTCAGATTAAAGCAGTGTTCTAGTGAACACCGCTCAACTTCAGGACAGGAGTAAAAATTTCCCCAGAATTTTTGAGCAGAAACAAGGCAGTTTATCTTTCGAATACTAGGCTAGAACTTCACCCTCCACTAATGAGGTACAAAATACAGCACTTCTGTGGTAGGTAGCCTCCAAGAAACCTCCTAATGGTCTTTACCTCTTGGAGTAACATCCTGTCTAAACTCACTGTTCTATGAGATCCATAGAGTAGATCGGAAGCCATGGTGTGTGACTTCCAAGACTGGGCCATAAGAGCTCCCAGCTCGGTACCTCCCTCACACGGGGGGAAGTCAACCACCATGCTGTGAGGACACTCAAGCAGCCCTGTGGAGAGACCCTTGTGGTGAAGAAATGAAGATGCTCAACAGCAGCTAACACCACTTTGCCAGCCATGCAAGTGAGTCACCTCACTTGTGTGCCTTCTAGCCCTAGGCAAATCTTCAGCTGATAGTAGCCCTCCTGGACATTTGACTGAAAATTCATGAAAGACCCCAAGCCAGAACAGCCTAGCCATGCTGCTCCTGAATTTATGACCTTCTGAAACTGAGCGATATTAAGTTATTATTATTGCTGTAGGCCATTATGTTTGGACCACTTTGCTATGCAGCTTCAGATAACACACCATTGCTCACACAGAGCTGCTGTTTTGCACCAGGAAGAACCCAATGCTGAGCATTAATAGCAGGAAGAATGCCCATTCTTCTGAGAATACAAAAGACTTCGTGTTTTTGTCCTCATGGAGCTTATAAATGGTAAAGGAGAAAGGAAAAAAATCATTTTGAACAGTTTCTAGGATAGAGCTACAACACAAAACAAATCTGCTCAATTGTTCCATGGTCAAGAGCAAGGCAGGGTAAAGGGGAACCACAGAGGGACTCATTTTCCATTTTATTCACACTTTAAACCTGTACTGCTAGTACACATATCATACCCTTTAACAGAGTCAGAAGAAGCCACTAGGAACCAAGGTCAAGGTGTGCTTCTTGAGCCCTGTGCTTCAGACACAATTCTGTGAAGGTTTTCTGCCACACAGTGTGAATGTGATTTTCTTGTTAGTATCGAACCCCAGCACTCATGGGCTGTAAGCAATGCTCATTGGCAGATTGGTCATAGCTTACTGAGCACTGGACAACAATATTGACCACTTCTTCCCTCTTCACAAAACTCCTGTTAAAACTTAAGAAATCAAATTGGCTATGTCTTTGATGCTTCAGCCTGAATAGTCTAAATATTACCAGTTGCATTTTTCTAATGATTCTCCTATCCATGGATCTGATGTTTTCACCAGTAGTGTGTGTGTGTGTGGGGGCTGTCTGCCAAATGCTAACAGCACCTCAAAACGACCATCAAAAAAGAAATGCCTCTTCTCTATCCCCAGACATAAAATAAGACGAAAAGCTTCATTCAACAGAGACTTAACGTAAATACATTCTCCAAGTGATGAAAACTTCTAAAATATCTTCTTCTTACTCCTCACCCAGACTCATTAAATTTCCCTGCAGCTTGAATCTGATCAATATCTTTCTACTTAAGAATCTGAAATGATTCTCTAATGCCATCCAAACAAATGTCCAAGCATCGTGGGATGACACTTAAGTGACTCTTGCTTCGAATCTAGCCTTAAGGTACTTTCCAGTTTTATCTCTACATACAACTCATGCAAGTGAACCAGGAGCCCAACAACTGCTGATCATTCTCAGGACACATCAAGCACTTCTGTGCCTTTAGCTTTCACTCTGGCCATCCTCTCGCCCTGGAATGCTCACTTCCTAGCCACCAGCCTTCCATGCATCACCGGAGCACAGCAGTTCCAATACCACACACAACAGGACCCCTCCCATGATAATCCAGTTGCCATCTCCAGACTTTTATGCCACTCACAAGAGGTTGCTTTCTCATTCAATTGTGCAATTTTCATAGAGGTCCTATAACTATGTTATTTCACCTCCGAGCTGGTAAGTGCCTAGAGAATAGGAAGCGTCTCCTTTGTTGCTGTTTCCTCACAGTACCTAGTAGTGACCTTGGCATTCATAAGGCTTAATATATAGTTGGTGAATTAATGAATTACTGTGTTCCCACTACTGTGTTCTTGCTTTTCCAAAGCCCAGCTTACTGCCTATCTCATATATACATTTATTTCTAAATGAGAACCTAAAAAAGACAAGGATGTGACTTAGGATGGACAGTGTCATTTGCCTGGAGAGCTTTATCCAACAACTGCCCATGTAGCTACTTTTCATTTCCAAATCCAATCATTTAACTTCATTTAATTGGACTGACTGCATCTTTCTTGTAGAAGGTGGTGAAGTTCGTGGCTACCCAGGAGGTATAATTTAATGGGAATTTTAAAAAATGTCCTTTTCTCCTTAAATTCATCTTTTTAAAAAACTATTTTTTTTACATCTTTTAAAAATTCTTCCATTTGAGATTCAATGCTTAATTTTTAATGTAACTATCCTTGGGAGAGGCCACACTTAAGGTGTAAAGATTATTAACAATAATGATGACAAAAGACCAGTAAGATATGAGATTTTGGGACTAGGGCAGTGCAAACAAGAAGGTGTAGAAAAGAGGGTCACTAAAAACAGGAAGTGTTCAAGGAAACTACAATTTGGTGAATTTTCTGAAGTTTGGCCCTATCTTTAGCAGAATTTTAAGTGATAACTCTTCATGGACCAGAAAACCTCTTTGCTGATGAGTAATCACAAGCTGACATTTTTTAAACCTACCCACTACCAGATCTAACATAATTGCCTATGACAGAAAGCCAGATGTATTCTGTGATGTAATTATTTTCTTTCTGGGGTCCATCTTGTGGGTTTGTGTACATGCACATACGTACCACGTGTCTGTATGCACACAGTCACATCCTGCGTAGGCATGGAGACAGCTCGCTGATCCTTGACACCCCATTAATTTCCCTCCTAATATGATACATCAGAAGCACATTGAAATTTCTGGGTGTGTAGTAAAACATGAATCTATGGAAAATAATTTAACATAGTAAAATCCACTCTAATGATGAAATGTCCTGTAAAGTTAATTTGAGAGAGTAAAAAAGACTACTGGTTTTGATGGCCATTTCATCATAAATACTTTACTTCTCATAAATAATAGGCTAGTTAAGATGCCCATTTTACTTATATCATGTTCATGAGTTCTATATACCATTTCTAAATTCTCATCCTCTCCTTAAGCCTTCCCAATAATAATAATGACAACAACAATAATAACAGTGGTTAGATACAACAAAGAGCAAAGACCAGTGGAAAGTTTTCTTCCTCCAAAGATGAATTTTTGAATGGCTGCACTCTACGCCTTGAATCCATTATGGTTAATTTCAGATTCCGAGGATGATTAACTCTGACTGGTGGAATAAAAGGCCACGACCAATTATTATTCAGAAAAATCCTGCTGTTTAGCCAAAGAGCGTACAGTGCAATCCAGTCCTTGATGTTCCTGTGATAAACGCTCACATGACAAGGTTATTTGGTGTAGAGCAGCCAGAGTGGTTGCTATGGCAACCTGTTCACAATGCTCATAAATCTGAGGTGTAGTTATCCTTGCTGTGTATGCAAAAAAAGAAAGAAAAAAAAAAAAGAAAAAAGAAAAAAAAAAGAAGGGGAAAGAAAAAAGAGACCTACAAAGCCAACTCAAGCAGTTTAATTTACAGCACTGCCTCAGGGGGGGAAAAAAAAAAGAGGAAAAGAAAAGAAATGGGCAAATGAATTCTAAGATAATAGACCTCTCCATATTATATTCTTTCAAAATACGGGCACTTAGCACTCAAGCACTCTCTTCAAAGCCAAAAAGACTTTTAAGATAATCATTATGGTAGAGAATATAGGTCATCATTAGCACCAGGAGTGACAAAAATAAAAGAGGTGGTTAGAAATTCAAGTTTGTCGGCATCAAATGTTTTCCCTTGGCACAGTTAGCAATGCAAACAGCTGTTGACAGCACATCAGGACAGGTACATTTGATGGTGAACAAATGGCTTGTTTAGTCCCTGCTTCCTAGAAATTATGGGTTGTAAGTCTAAGGGGCCAAAGGTCAAGCAGACAATGATGAAATATCCCCCACAGATCCAATGTCAGGTGGTACAATGTTAAGATCGCTCTGATATGCTCTCTCGGCCTGGATTTCAGCTCACTCAAGTCCCATTAGAAATAAGGCAGCCTATTAAACCAGCAGGCAGCAAAGCTTTTCTCATCTGAGTATAAGCTCTCTGGCCACCTGGCTCTTTGACCCCCTGTGGTGTATTTCAACCATTATCAGTTTTCTAAATAAAAATTGGGGAAGAGTTGAACCCTTTGAAGTGGCAATTTTTTTAACACTTTGGAATGTGAGAGCGATTGGCTCTGAAGTTGTCTAGAATGACAGAGAAGTCTGATATGTTAATGGTCTAGTTCAAATTAAGACTAATATTTGACTTCTTGCCATCTAACACTGGAGAAAGCTCAATTAGAGAACTTTGATGAGTAAATTTGGTATGTGGTCAAGTCTCAGAGTATACAAACATTTGGGGCATTCTGGACAACGGTAGAAGTGCTCAGTTGTATAAAATTAGAGAAAATCAGCCTCTGCCCCTGGGCCTCAATTCTGACTCAAAACTTAAGTTTCTTCACTCTTCTGGGATAGGGTACCTACAAGGTATGTAGCTTCCTGACTAAGCCCATGCAAAGACCAAGGTGGATCCTGATCAAAATATACTCATTAGCCAAATAGCTAGCTCATTTCAGAGTAAGCAAGCATATACCAATATGTAAATGTTTACTCCACATACCTTCCCAAGAATGCTTAAAATTCTGTCATTTGAGGTAACTTTTTTGGTTTAAGACATATCTTATCCAAAGCAAACCCCCTTGTGATTTGAAGCGGTTGAATATGTAGACTTTAGTGTGGTGTAGCCAAGCAGGCTTTGATACAAAGAAGTTTATCAGACTCTTTGCTGAAAGCAAGTGAACTTAGGATGGGAGGAACACTAAAAGAGAAAAGGGAAGTCTGGGGCTTTGCAAAGAGAATCTTATCTCCAAGGCTATGAGATCTTTGAGGATATGGACTATATTTCTCAATTATTATATCTTAAATGCCTAGCACAGTGCTTGGAACATGAAAAGGCCCATTTTATTCTAGAGGATTTGATGCAATTATATAATTTTGCAGAAGACGCACTTTCCTCTAAAAAAGTTAATTGCATATGTGCCCAAATGTTCCAATTCATTTCCTACTGGATATATGAATAGATAGGTAGAATGAAGAGAGTGATGAGAGAAAGAAAGAAGAAATTTCCTTCCTCTTATATTGTTGGGTTCTCCCAGAAGACTTAGTACCCGACCATTATCCTAGAATTCCAAATAACTTGAAAACTTCTGAGTGTTTCATTGCTTATTATTTAACAAGGGCCAGTTTCTAACTGAGCATTCCCCATTGTGGGATCTGGGGTTGGACTCCATGCATGGTACAGAAACTCAGACCTGCAATGCTGAGTGCTAGGCCTAAACCAATGGCCTGAATGCAAACTTTTCCATTGGCCAGGCCAAACCCATACACTACTCATATGATACTAAATGTGGGTTTGCCTAGACTAACTCACTCCACTTGCACTTAGTTTGAGAATTATGCAGATGTATCCTTATTCTCACAATATTCCATAGCAAAGAGGTATTCATGCCTTATTTGATAATGATATTAACTCTTTTTAATTGAGTACTTCTTTGTGCCAGGCACATATAGACCTACACATGACCTTCTTTTTTCCATACTCTTAGATTACTTGTAGGGTTTTTCACTCACATAAAGTTACATGTATGATCTCATTTAACCCTCACAAAACATTCTACAAATAGGCACTATCATTAGCTTATTTATATACTAGAGTCTTGGTGGACAAAATTAGTCCCCTCAGCCCAACCTGCACCCTCTCCAATCCAGGATCTCTCTCACAATCCAGGACTGCTGGCTCCTAACAACTTGCCTGCCTGCCTGCCTGATTGCCCTCAACTGCCCCCCTCTGCCATCCTGATCACCCTTTACTGCTCTCCTGCCAGCCTGGTTGTCCCTCAAGCCCCTCCCCCTGCCGGCCTGGTCTCCCATCACTGCCCTCCCCTCCTCCCGCTGGCCTGGTTGCCCCTAACTGCCTCCCCTGCCATCCTGGTTACCTCACACAGCCTGCTGTTCAGTTGTTAGGTTGTCCCTCACTAACCTCCCCCCCCCTCCCCCCACACACACACCAGCCATGTTGCTCCGTGCAGCCTGTGTTCAGTCATCTGTCTGGTTGTTTTGGTCATGATGGCCCCTGGCTTTTTATATATTAGGATTAGACAACTGTGGCTTGGGACCAAGTTAAGCACCTTGTCTAAAAATACACAGCTAGTATGAGAAATTAATGGGATCCAGAACTATTACCCTGGGATCCCACATATTAACTGCTATGGACGAGCACTGGCAGAAACAATGAATCTCTGATCAATTTGCCAAATGACAATGTTGGTGAAAAAAGTAGTCACATGTTGCAAATACTTTCAAATTTTAAAACAAAAATGCTGCTATTACCTTAAAATTATGATTACTCTTTCTTAAGCAAGGAGAGGAAAGAATGCCTTTTGGAAGTCAGGGACTTGGGCCTCAGTCCAGATGAGACAAAAAAAAAAAAGAAAAAAAAGAAAGGAAGCTAAAGAATGCTAGAACAGTGCTGTTGTTTAAGCATTTTAACTCAGGCATGTATGTGACTTCTTACCATATTGCAACACAACTCTACAAGCAAGTCTGCATCTCTACAAGCTCACCCAAGAGGCCCTATTGGCAGAAGCTTCCTTTTCTGGGGGAAGAAACAGTTGAGTTTCTTGTTACTAAAGGATAGGAATTCTTCACAAAATTGCCTCATAGACTTTCCAACACTCACTCTCTGTAGATAACATTAGATAAGCTACTGTGTATAATGAGCTTTATATGGGGGAAAACCCCTATAAACAATACTTAATACATTTGTTATTTCATTTCCACCTACGAAAAATCCTGAAAGCACTCTTGTGGAAAAGGAGTGGATAGAAGGAAAACTTGCCTCGAAGCTCAGTGGGCTGAGTTTACTTTGGAAGAGTTAATGCCTCCATGTGGAACTTCAAATTTTCTTTCTGTTTCATTTTCATTACCATAGTCATAAAGGGTTTGATAACTGTTTATTGAAGTATGGCTACCAAAAGCTTGATAGTTTGCTCTATATTTAAAAAAAATAGAAAATTGAGAATGAACATTAAGTTAGGGGAAGAAGAAGGGAAGGGAAGTAGGAAGATGAAGGAGCAGCCGTAGGCACTTACATGACTCCCAGAACCAGCTCTCAGTGGGTGATGATAATAAAAAATAGTAGCTCACATATGCATTATACTTTTTGGTTCACACATATAGTACTTCATATGATCTTTGTAGTAGATTATTATATCTGCATTTTTAAAATGAGAAGTGGAGAACTGGGGGCATTTAGTGACTTCTAAAACATCACTTGGAGCAGCAGAATGGAAAGTGGGACTTAGGACTCCAACTCCAGTACTGCTCCACTTGCCTCGAGTGAGCTGTAACTGGAAGGGCTGGAGCTCTGAGCCAAATGTTTGATGGACAGGAGTCAATAGCTGAGCAAGTGGATCTACTCTCAGATTTCATTTGGTTAAATTCACAGACTCAGGTTTGGTTAAATCAGTGGTCACAGACTCATTAGTCAACAGAGCCAAATATCAACAGTAGAATGATTGAAATTTCTTTTGAGAACCGAAAACTGACTTCTGTGCATGGGCCAGGAAGCCCGCATGTGCTATTTTGTGGAAGAGCCACACTCAAGGGGCCAAAGAGCCTCATGTGGCTTGAGAGCTGCAGTTTGCAGACCACTGGGTTAAATGAAAGAAATCTTAGGGACATTGTTGTACATTCCTCATTTTTCAGTGAAGAAAACCAAGTCCTAGAAAGCTAAAGTATTTTACACAGTCATACAGCTGCTTAGCAGTAGAGCTTGGTCTTGTCTCTAAATTCGGAGTCTCCTTCCTGCTGGCCCTATGCTATTTCTATCAACATTGCACTCTTTTTTCATCACTCCCAACAGCTTCCCAATTTTGAATTTTCGTGATAAAGTTTCAAATACATGGTGTGGGGAAATCTCCTCTGTGGTCCACAGATAAGAATTACAGACTTCCCTGCTATATTAATTAATGGCCTCATTAATCCACATTTAACTGTTCAATTAAATGTTTAATGTAACGCTTAGAGGTGCCATCAATTACCATGTGCGAAGCAACTCTTGGAGATCCTAGCTTGGAAGCTACTACTATGTACATGTGCAAAATCGCTGTCATTTGGGCACACCATGTTATCGCATGGAGCTCTATTCAGAGAAGCGCAGTACAGCTCCGGTTTAACTCAGGGTGGATTAAATCAGCACATAGGAGAAGAATGGAATTAAATGCTTTGCTGTAATGACTCACATCCTCACAAGTACCACTCATTAATTGTAGGTGCTACATGACATGAATGTGCAAAGGGATGGCAAATATAATATTTTGCATGCTTTCCTCCCCCCCCCAGAATTACCCCAGAGAGAGAAAAATGATCTCAGTGGTGGTTCCTGAAAACATTTGCCAGCTTGACTCCCCTAACAATGACATTACAGTGAAGAGTGAAGCCTTTGTGCCTCAGCTCAAAGCAAGGCAGCTCGGCTTCCACCAAGTGCATTTCAACCTGACCTAGGTAATAATTAGGCAAGCACGTGGGGAGGTTCATAATTGCAGTGGCTTATTATGTGAGCTGAAATGCTGAGATCTGGCTCTGTGGCTGGATTCCTCTAAGCAGCCCATGGATTAGAGCTGCAGCTGCCCCATTGGAAGGCCACCAGATGCACGTGATGTGTTGTTTGAGACATCAGTGGAGAGTGCCACCCGACATCAGGGTCAGGGCTATGTCTTGCACCAGCTACAGAACTCAGGATTTTGAATGTTGAAAACAGGCAAGTATTGCTAGTGTCCCAGATGAGAGCAACTGTCTTGCTTAGTGGTTGTGACACTGTGGAGACAGTCTTTTTGAGAGTCTGTGGAGTGACAGGTAGGGATCACCTGGCTCCTCAGGGTCTGCCCCTCTTAAGCCTAATTGATCAGGAATTCTCTTCCAGCCTGGGTGCATCTTTTTAGTGTCAGAACAGGAGACAAGGTGAAAAGGTGGATGGAGATGGGAGAGTCAAACCAAGCAGAGTGCAATAGTGAAGCTCAGTATTAAGAAAGATATCTGTGCCAGAGATAGTGTTAAAAAACATCTCTTTCAAATGAGTAACTGGGTTAAAATTACTGGGTGGGTTCAACGGAAAGGAAAGAAATTCAGGAATGAGCCTGAGTTAGGCACAAGCATGGAGTCATGAGGTGGAGATACACATGTTTAAAAACTGCTCAGGATCCTTGCCACACAAGGAAGTTTTCATCTGAGTGCTGGGTGAAGTCAGTAGAGCAGAAAATGCGGAACATCCAGAATGGAACGATTCTAACAGTGGAGATGGAAAAGAATTGGAGAGGTGAGAAGAGGGGTTTTTAGAAAAGTATTGTGTTACGGTTTGGACTTCAAAGATACCAATAAGACTAGATTTTTAGTCATTAAATTTTATTTATTTGATATGACACTGTCCTAAAACAGAATCATATGGGTCCTAAGAACGTATTAAGATTATATGTGTCTCCGTGTAGAAGAATTAGTTGAGATAAACCCTGATATTGACCTCTGTTTCAGTAATAGGCACAACCTGATTTCTTACTATGATTTATAAGCATTCTTCTAGGAAGCTTTGGATTCTTCTACTTTAGCCCTTTGGCTTTGGATCTCACTGACATGTTCTGCTCACCCATGTTTTTCTCCAGGTACTTTTGCATCTCAGAGCTCCAGAGCTGGTCCCAGGTGTCCCTCTGTACTTTTTGTTTGTTTGCTTGCTTGCTTACTTAGAGACATTCCCTGTACATTGTCAGGCTGCTCTTCTGCCCTGGGGATGTTCTGCAACTTCCCAGGCTGTCTAGAAAGTCACCTGAGAGCTTGTCTGCAAGTAAGCACACTGTTACCATGAAGTCACAAAATGCTGCTATTGGCAGAGACATAGATCTACTGGTCTAGGATTTATCAGTTTATATGCTAGGTAGGGATGTCGAACTCAATCAGAGAAGGGGCCAAAATCTAAAATCCAGCCTAAATCGCGGGCCGAATGGTTTACTGAACAGTCATAAACTGACAATGTCATAAACTGACAGCGGAGTGCAGTGATGACAGCGCGGTGCGGGCCACATTGCAAGGCCTGGCGGGCTGGATTTGGCCTGCGGGCCGTGTGTTTGACACATGTGTTAGAGTGTCCTGGGGTCCACATGGAAGCCCCTTGTGGACTTTTCAGGACAATGTTAGAGGAACTAAGAATAAGACTAAGTGGGAATTCATCTTCAATCATTACAACCTGCTTTATTTTCAGTCTTACGTTTTGTGCAAGATTTTTCCATTGCTAAAAATAAAATAAAATTGACAAATAATAATCCAATCTCGCCCTTTTCATGCATAGACAGCAAGGTTAAAATCTAAAGAGATGAATGACTTTACCAAGGAGACTCAGCTCATCGGTGGCCAGACCAGTTAGAAACTCCAACTTCAGTTTTCTTTCCATTTTCCAGTGGTTACCACTTGGCTGACCATAGAGACACCTGAGGTCTTCCTCCAGAGATTAATTCACCAGACATGGGGACCATGGCCTGGGGATATGCATTCATGTTTCCCAGGAGATTCTGATAGGTTTGGGAATTGCTACATCAAGCCCATTGCATTCAAGTTTCCCCTTCCAACAGGAATGAAGAAACATAAGGGATACACCTCCCCAGTGATGGGAAGAAAGGAGGGAAGGAGAGAAATCAGGAGTCAGCCAAATTCCCTGCACTCCTGAGATCATAAACTTTTTACATAAGTGTACTGTACTGGTTTTTGATTAATGAATTAGAAACCTAGTCTTCTTATTACATAATGCAAAAGTTAATATCATAATTCATTAGGCTAATTGATCCCTGGTGTATCGGGCATTGTGCTAAACATTAAAAACAACAACACATAGATTAAAGAGTTACCTTATACCTAAAAGAGGGAGACAGACAAGTTAAAGGACACACATAAGATGCAAGTAAGGGTTCAGATGGAAAGCAATGGGAGCCCAGAGAATGGGAGAACCTCCCAAATTGGAGAGAAGCGAGGGAGTTCTGAAGGTGATCTCAGCCAGCCAGACAAAGGAGGGATCCTTGCAGGCAGCAGGAGCAAAGGCATAGATGTGTAGAAGAGCTTCAGCAATTCTGAAAACTTCAGGAAACTTGTCTAGATGGAGATACAGGGAGAAAGGGGCCGGTGCCAAAGTGAGAAGTGCTGAGGCTGGAGGGTAGTATGGTCCAGCCATGGAGGTCCACATGGCTTCACATTCCAGATGGGAGGAGCCACTGCAGCATTTTAAGTGGAGGAGTTTAGTGACCAAATTCAACTCATAGAGAGAATCCCTCATTCATTCCTTCATTCATGCAAGCATGCATTAATTCTTCCCTGACTGAGTGGTTACTCTGTGCCAGAACCCGTTTTTGATATTAGGATACAAAGAACAGATAAAGCATGGTCTCTAGCTAGAGAGTGGGACGAGTAAGGCCAAGGCTGTGAACTAAGCTGTGGAGTGTTCCGTGAGAACCTGCCTGCTTCATGCCTAGTCTGCACACATTTCACAGGCCCTTCAGCCTGTGAACAAGAGGAGTGTACAGGAATGCAGAGGGCTCAGGGGTAACCCCTCTCAAGGGTTTGGGAAACCTTTTGTCTATGGCCTACAGCTATAGAGCACCATTGTTGCCTCTAAGCAATTATTATAGTTTCTAGCTTAAAAGAAAGAGGAGGGGGGGGGGGGAGAGAGAGAGAGAGAGAGAGAGAGAGAGAGAGAGAGAGAGAGAGAGAGAGGTTTTCTGTGATAGAATTAAATTATTATCTGTGTTTTGGACTGAATTGTTTGCTCTTTTCCCCTTCCTTACCCAGCCCAAACTTATATACTAAAGCCTTAATCCCAGTGATTATATTTGGAGATAGGGTCTTAAAGGAGTTAACTAAAGTTAAATAAGGCCATAAGGGTGGGGCTCTAATTTAATAGGAAGAGGAAGAAACACCAGAGATAATACAGTGCTGTCTTTCTTTCTCCCTTTCTCATTCCCACCCTCCCTCTCCACACACAGAAATACGGTCATGTGAAGACACACAGAGAGAAGGTGACCATCTTTAAATTGAGGAGATAGGCCTCACAGAAACCAAACCTTGACCTTGACCTTGGACTTCCAACATCCAGAACTGTGAGAAAATACATTCCTGTTGTTTAATACACCTAATCCATGGTATTTTGCTATGGAAGCCCTAGCAGACTAATATATCCTGTTAGGTGATACTCAATTGTCTTATTCATAACAAACATTTATTTTTAGGAAATCAGCATTGAGGGTTAAGAAGCTTGTAAACATTGTGCACATGGGTGGTGAAGCTCACACACCATCCTCTGAAGTGCCTCAGAGGATGAAAGTGAGGTGAGGCTGGTTAAATCCTGATAGAGCTCTTCAGTGTTCTAGAGTCACCCCATAGACTTGGGTTTGAGGCTCAGCACTGCCAGCAGCAAGCTGTGCAAACTTTTCTCAATGATTCCAATTCCTTGTTTATGAAAAGAAGATGCTTGGTGGGAGTGACGGGATGGGAGTGGCTAAATTCTTGCAAAGTCCTGTATCCTACCATGACACAATGATTTTGTGATTGTTTTGTTTCTAGCTTTCTAGATAGATATTTTAATATTGACAAGACCTATTGGGACATTCACCAGATACACACACCAATGGCACAGCTATCTAGAAGTGGCCCACTTGCAATAAACCTGATTGGGAAAAGAAATGGACAATTAATTTCAGGCAAACAATAAAAATGTAGGAAAATTAAAGATGTAGAGAACCTAATAATGACAGCGAGGAGGGCTGGCTCTGCCTTTTATTAGCGTCCTTTGTGTTCTTTCATGAAACATCTATTATTGGCAAACTGGCTGATTATTCTCTCATAATTACTTCATACGGAATAATTAAATAAAATGCAGACAATAATCTTTTATAGACAATTACAAAGAGAAACATTTCTGTGGGAGGAAAGGAAGGGAGGGGTGTTGAGTGAGAAGGCTGGAATGTGATTCCTGGTTCCTGGGTTTTCCTGCGGTCTCCTTTGCCAGCTCCTGGGTCTCTGTAAAGACCTCAAAAGCCTCTACCATAGTTGTAAAGGGCTGACATCATCATTTCTGTAACCAGAAGAGGATTTGTCTCCCTGGCAAGAAAGGAAGTGAGGAAAGCAACTCTTGCTCCAGATATTCACCTGTGAAGCTTTATCCTCTGTCTCTAGCCATCTGGGGATGCCAAGGTAGTTATGATGGCAGGCCTTGAAGCCAGGCAGGTCCAGATTCAGTTCCCTCCTCTTGAAACTATAACTGAAGGATCATTACTGACACTTTCTTCTTCCTCACCCATCACACCTAATTCACCACCTGTAGCCTTAGGGAGATGGTCTCCAAAATAGTCCCTATATCTTCTACCATTATATCTACTTCCATCACCCTACACCATCATCTCTCTTGGGCCACTACAACAAACCTCCCTCTAAGTATCTCTGCTAAAAATCTTGTCCCCATGTGACGCTTCCTCCATAAGTAACTGGTGACTCTTTGAAGATATAAGGTAGATTAGGACATTTCTATATTTAAAACCCTATAGGGATTTCCTGCTGCATGTAGGAAATACACCAAATTATTTTGCTGAACCACATAGCCCTGGCTGGTGGAGCTCAGCTGGCCACTCTGCAGCAAGTTACCCTATTCTTCCTTCCTTGACTAACAGTCCAAGCTTCCTGCCATTTCCTGTATGGTGTGGCTGGCTCTCCTGAGCTTAAGGCCATTGTATATACTCTGCCTTGACTTTTTGTCCCTGGGTAATTTCTCTATATCTTTCATATTTATTAATGAAAACAAGGATTTCCCCCACCCCCTGTTTTGGTTACCTAGAATAGTGCTTACCTTCATGGATCCAATGTTTTATTGAGGGGCATAATAAAGTAAATATGTAAAATCACATAGTATTAAATGATAAAAAACGGTAGGGAGAAATGAAGTCAGGGGAGAGTGTTGAACTGTGGCTAGGAATAGGGTCAGGGGTTGCAATTTTAAATAGGGTAGACAGGGAAGGCCCATGAAAATGATATTTGAGTAAAGACCTGAGTGAGGTGGAAAGTGAGCTCTGTCTACTGAAAGGTCTTCAGATAAGAGAAAACCCAGTAAGTCTGAGCACACCTAGGATGCAGACCTAAGCTCTGAGCCCATTCATCACTAAAAATAACTAGGCATCCTTTGAGAAATCTTTGACTCCAGAGCTGAACAGGGAAAGTACAATTCAAATTAATTTCTCAGAGAATGACCCATTGAATAAAATAGAAATCCATGAGTCAACATGATATAAATAAATAAGTGAATAAAAATACGGGAAAAATAAAGCTTTTCATTACTGGAGAATTCCAACTAATAAATGTAGAATGAATTATGGAATTAGAAAATTTCCATTTGGTAAGCATCATAGTAACAATGAACTAAGTCAAGAAACATGATGTTAAAACTAGTGGTTGAGAGTGGGCTAATGTAAGAGATCTTTACATTGTCTCAAAGTCTTTCCACATGAAATACTTATTAAGTACAAAAGGGATAAAGTAACTTTATAGTAGAGAAAGATGGACAACATTATCTAGTCAAGTGATTATACCATAACATGAATGGGATAAGCTAACACTGCACACTACCTGAAAGAATGCCAATGAGAAATATACAATGTTGATTTTGGAAATTCCTACCAAATATTGAGTAACCTGGATCTTACCATGAGGAAGGATTTGACCAACACAAGTTAAAGGGCATCCTGGAAAATGACTGTCCTGTATTCTTCAAAAAGTTCAAGAGCATGAGACACAAGAAAAGACTGAAGGACTGTTCCAGGTCAAGGAAACTAGAAAGATAAAATAACCGAGTATAAACTCAACATCCTGGATGGGTCCCCTTTGCTATAGAAGACATCACTGGAGCATTTGATGTAAGTTGATTGGGGAAGCAATAAGGACGATAGTATTACATGAATATGTATCTGAGTAAATAGTTGATCTCAACGGTATTGGATAATGGACCAACATAGAGATGGAGATAAGTTTCTAGTAGAGTTATTCAGAACTCTGCCTTGACATGTCAGCAGTTTTAATTTATCAATGGCTTGTATAAAGGATAGAAAGAAGGATCATAAAATTACATGGTTCTGGGAAAGAGAACTACTAGATGATTAAAAGTTCTCTGCATATGATATAGATGAAGAATAAAGAACACAAATTGTAGTAAAGATAAATATAAAGATATAAACTCAGGTTAAAAAAAATAAACAATTACACAATTGGAATGTAGATGAACTGACTTGCCAGGAGTTAAGTGAAAAAAGATTAAGAATGATTTATTTGGCCAGAAACACTTCATGGTCCAGTTGTGGGATATGCTTCACAAACATCAAATGTTCCCTTAGGCCCTGCAATTTGTGGAATACTCAGATGAATATGGGGACCACTGCATAGGTTTGATCACATCTAAAACAATGTGTTCAGTGCTGGGAGCACTATTTAAAAAAAGGACCTAAACAAACTAGCATTTGTATGAAAGGATGATCAGAATGGTTAGGGTAAGAGACCTGGAAATAACATCACACATGACCAGTTGGCTGAGGGACATATTCTAATTTGGGGAGAAGACTTATAGGGACATAATGTAGTTGTCTCCAAATATTTGAAAGGCTCCCATATGGAGCCTTTCCATAAAGTAAGACTGGGATACATGAATGGGAGAAGGGTCAGATTGCAATTTCATATAAGTTATAATGTCCTAAAAATGATCACAATTCAACATAGAATGAGTTCCTTGCCAATGCTGAGCAGCTCATCCTTTTATAAAGGCAGAAGTTGTGGACTAGCTGTCAGAGATGTTTTAGGTGTCATTTCTCTGTCAGGCAATGGATTGGATTCAAATGGCTGTGGCTACGTGTCCTTATCAACTCCAGATTTGATGCATCTTGTGTTTCTCCCTGGGGGCCTTGCAGTGAAGGAGGCAGAAATCTTGGCAAATGCAGGAGTAGATCTCTGCGTGTGTGGGTTCAGGTCTGGTTCTTTCTCTAACTAATTTGGTGATTTGAGAAAACTACCCATTCTTTCTAAGCCTCAATTTTTTTCATTGGCAAAAGAAGAAGCTGGATTAGATCTCTCTCTCTCTCTCTCTCTCTCTCTCTCTCTCTCTCTCTCTCTCTCTCTCTCTCTCTCATTCTCTCATGCTAAAAAAAACCCATAATATAAAATCTACTTTTTAATAAAATGTAAGTGTACATGACAGTATTGTTAACTGTATATACATTGTCTTATAGGTTTTTAGAACTTTCTCATCTTGCATGACTAAAACTCTATACCCCATTGAAGAGCAATTCCCCATATCCCCCTGTCTCCAGCTCTGGGAACTACCATTTGACTCTGTTTCTATGAGTTTGACTACTTTTTAAAAAGTAGCAATCATCCAGTTTTTGTCCTTCTGTGACTGGCTTATTTCACCTAGCATAACATCCTCAAGTCTCATCCATTTTGTAGCATATAACAAGATTCCTTTTCTTTTTTTAAAGGCTGAATGATGTTTAATTGTATGTGCATATCACATTTGTTAAATCTATTCATCCATTGATGAACATCAAGATTGTCCCCATATCATGGCTGCAATAAACATGGAAGTACAAATATATCTTGAAGATCTTTATTTCCATTTTTTAAAATTTAAATACATGGAAGTGACAGTGCTAGGCCATGTAGTAGTGTTATTCTTAATTCTTTGTGGAACCTCCATAATGCTTTCCAGAATGGTGGCAGCATTTTAGATTTCCAACAGTGCACAAGGGTTCCAATTTCAACAAACAAAATAATAGAGTAAAAAGGCAGCCTATGGAATGGGAGAGAAATTTGAAAGTCATATAACTAATAAGGAGTTTATATCCAAAATATATAAGGAACTCCTGCAACTCAACAACAACAACAACAACAACAACAACAACAAAACACACACACCAAAAAAATAACCCCCAAAATGGGCAAAGGACTTTAACAGACATTTTCCCAAAGAAACATATAATGGCCATTGGTATATGAAAACATGCTCAACATCACTAGTAGTTAGAGAAATGCAAATCAAAGCCATAATGAGACATATATCATATATATAGGATGACCATTATAAAAAAAATAATGTCTTAAAAGTAATTTCTATTTTGACAATCTGTGATTCTAAATTTAAAATAACCCAAACACTGTGAGTTGCAAAGGATGCTACAAATCTCATATATATTTTATTTGTAGTGAAGCCAGAGGACTTGATTCAGTGTGTCTTTACTTTCTATTTAAACACAGTTTTACAGTCTGATTCTTTGATTTCCAGCACCCTAATATATTTCTAGTATATTAATCAATGAAGGGGAGTGGGGATGTCCAAAGCAGCAAACTGATGACAGTACAAAATGACTCCTGACATCCTGGTACACAACAGAACAATGAGAAGAAGTAGACAAAGCATTTTTAATTAATGTAATTGGCCCCATAATCTTGAACTAGTGAAAGTATCATTGTATCACAATATAGTATTTAATGTGCATAATGTTTACGGCTTCTTTTAGGAGGCAAATCATAAACGGCTGAGTTGCTCTAAACTAGGCAAGCTTGAATGAATTAAGAGCATCTGAGAGATAGGGTGAGGAGGAGCTAAGAGTTTGGAGCCATTTACACCTGCATCTGGATCCCACCCCTATCACTTGCTATGGTGAGACCTTGGTCTCTATTCTCTCTTCTGTCAAGTTGGAATGATGATACCATAGAGAGTTTTGGGAGGATTCAATGGGATCATAATGCTTATAAGGTGCATGTCTTACAGTGTAAACTCAGTGAGTGTTGGCTGCTGCTCTGATAAGGAAAACTGGTAGAAAAATGATGGGTATTGTCCACCCGGCCTTCAAAGCAGAGCTATGCAAAACAGGGTGGGGAAGAGAGCAAGTTGGGTGTTTCCTCAGACAACTTGGAAGAGGCCAAGTGAGAGTGGATGAATTGGGTCTACTCCTAGGGCTTGCGTTATTGCTCTCAAGAGTATCAAGTTTTGCCGAAACCGGTTTGGCTCAGTGGATAGAGCGTTGGCCTGCGGACTGAAAGGTCCCGGGTTCGATTCTGGTCAAGGGCATGTACCTTGGTTGTGGGCACATCCCTAGTGGGGGGTGTGCAGGAGGCAGCTGATCAATGTTTCTCTCTCATTGATGTTTCTAACTCTCTATCCCTCTCTCTTCCTCTCTGTAAAAAAATCAATAAAAATATAATTAAAAAAAAAAAAAGAGTATCAAGTTTTCTCCCACCCTCTAGGGCTAGCAGACCTTCAAAGTTTTCTGAGTTGCTTGTTCCAGACCTTGAATTTCCATGACGCACAAAGACAATTTTTTCTGTGGACAAAAATGAACTGGCACTTGATTTTCCATTAAAGCAACTTATGTGCCACATCTTTGAAGGATGAGTACCTTTTATGACTCAAAAGAACTGTTAGCCCAGAAAGGAACACACTACAGACTGATTCATTTGCCTCTCAGCATAACTATTATGGCTTGTCTCAATTTCGGTTCTTACAACGGTATTTCTTGGATCACATGATCTCACACATCTAGAGGAAATAATGAACAACATAAACTGATGAACAAAAACAGACCCAGAGCTGAAACCGGTTTGGCTCAGCGGTAGAGCGTCGGTCTGCGGACTGAAAGGTCCCGGGTTCGATTCCAGTCAAGGGCATGTATGTTGGTTGCAGGCACATCCCCGGTCGGGGGTGTGCAAGAGGCAGCTGGTCGATGTTTCTCTCTCATCGACGTTTCTAGCTCTCTATCTCTCTCCCTTCCTCTCTGTAAAAAATCAATAAAATATATAAAAAACAAACAAAAAAACAACAACAAACAAATAAACAAACAAACAAAAAAAACAGACCCAGAGAAAGAGAAACAGCGATCATACTCTCAAACGTCAGAGGCAAAGTAGGGGAAGGTGGGGGTAAGGAGGAGAGATCAACCAAAGGACTTGTGTGAATGCATATGGGCCAGTGGCCATGGAAAACAGAGGGGTGGGGGAATATGTGGGGAGGAGTTTGGGATGGGAATGGGGGGATGAGGACAATTATGTGATACCATACTCAATAAAATTAAAATAGTAATTATAATAAAATAATAAGTGTATGCTGCCAGAGGAAAAGGCTTCCATCAAGGAAGTCATCAACTACGGGCAAAATTTCAGGCATGGATAGACAGAAGGGGGCAAGGCATGTTTAGGTTTTGGGGGTCTTCGTAGACCTTTTTATGTTATTTCAAATATAGGTTAAGATAATACGAACATCAAATAGCTTTAAAATGTTATCAACATATCAAATTAATATTTAATAATGTGATCACATAGGTATAGGGGAGACACTGAGAGAGGAGAGGATTTCCAGTCAAGTGTTTTTATAGAGAGAATGCTGAAGGAGCCGATGAAGAAAACTCTCTCATTCCTCATCTTCATTTACTAAGAACTTACTGCTTAAGAAAGAAAATAAATTGATGCACATTATTAGAAAGCAAATATACTTAAAATATATATATATTTGATTTTTTACAGAGAGAAAGAGAGAGGGATAAAGAGTTGGAAACATCAACGTAAGAGAATCATCAATTAACTGCCTCCTGCACACCCCCCACTGGGGATGTGCCCGAAACCAAGGTACATGCCCTTGACAGGCCCATGCTCTATCCATTGAGCCAAACTGGTTTCGGCAGAAAGCAAATATACTCTTAAAAAAAAACAAGTTTAATCTCAATTTAAATAAAAATGGAACTTTCTATTTGTCTGTGTATTTTTATTTCAACATGAGATAGAAAAATATATGCACACATATTTGCATATAGATCCATGGACATATGTTCAAAGATTCAGATATAATGTGTATAGTCACACAAAATGATACCCTACTTCAGCATTTTAGGTAAGCGAATTCTTTATGTAAGCATGGTATGTGCCAATTAAAGCAAATACTGTATACAATAACCATTTCAATGGAATTCTTTAAAAATATGTTATTCTACTCTGGTCCACCTTAAACAGAGCTATTAAATGCACTCTGACATTTTATGGTGAATTCTGGTCCTCATTGGGCACATTGATACCATGCTGTGCTATGAAGCACCGAGGCTTTCATTGGTCCACCAGCCTTTATCTGGGACCAGTCAACTGTGTTTTTTTGTGTTTTTTTTTGTTTTGTTTTTTCAATTCTCCTCCTTCTAAACAGTAATAAGAATTCACATAAGTCAAATATAATTAAACCCTCAGATAAAAAGTACAAAACCAGAAAGGATAGGTGAAAAGTGTGTGTGCTGAGGGCAGGGAGGTTGTTGGTAAGAGCGTGTCCTGAGGTTCCCGAGGGGCCCAGGTGTCCTTGAGTGACCTTGCCTATTCCCAGTTGGTAATGCAGCACAGTGGTTCAGATTCTCGATTTGGATCCTGCTTTTGCTCCTTTCTGTGTGTCCCAGGATAGTGTATTTAACCTCTCTGAATGTTGCTTCCCTCATCTGTGAAATGGACCTTAGCAATATTGAGTGTCATCAGGGGTTATTGTGAAAGTTCAAAGGTGCTCAGCACAATGCCTAGCCCCAGTAGCCATTCATGACAGGTAGCAATTGACATTACTTACCTGATCACCCCAACTAAAATCATGGCCCTCATACACACTCATTTCCTAACCCCTTTCCTCAACATTCTATATATAGCCCATTCTATTTGTGCACCCCTTTTCTTAACTCTGTCAGATAATATAATGCAAGCTCCATTAGAGTAAGATTTTTATCTCTGTTCATTACTAGAAAAGTCCCTAGCATTTGTTAGGTGTTCAGAGAACTTTCATTTAATGATTAATTGGCCTAGGAGGGATGGATGAATTGACCCATAAGGATGTGGACAGAGAGCAAAATGGAGCACCATTCCTAGGTATATTGACATATGGCTAGATAGTCCCATTCTTGAAGGCCTACAAGCACATGAGGCAATGATGAAATACTGCCTGAGATGACTCACTACTTGCCTCATGAAGTCCATTGAAATGATGGCAGGAAGGAACAGAGGAAGCAGGACAAACAGAGCAATGTTCCATGGTTCAAGAAATGATAAAGATGGAATTGGTAGGCCACGTTTATGAGAAAAAAAATTATAAAGCATCAAACCAATAGGAAAATTTAGTCGAGAAAATAAATTGCAAGCCTGCGCTGGAGTTGGCACACATTCTGTTTCACCCCCCAAGCTATAAGTTTCCACAGCCAGCTGATAATTGCTCAGAAAGAAGATCTTTAGCACCAGGAAATAGTTTCAGGATGGTCAGTTACTTCTGTATCCCAGAGCTCACAGTTGTGCCCCATGATTTAGAAAGGTTTCTATCCAAACTGTTTTAAATCAAAAGGTTTTATATCTCAAAGGATTAACTCTTATTCTCAACCATGCCAGATTACTGTGTGTCTATATGCACATAATTATATATATGAATATTTTACTTCTGTCTTCACTTATTTATTCAATATTTTTTAAATCCTCAGTTGATGCTTTCAGCACACCAGAATGCCTCTGTGAAGGGGGGAACCCACATTTAGATGTGTAAGGATCCCTTGGCTTCATAGTCCTATGTGACATAAATACATGTGGGTGTGCACCCGTGGCCTTTATGCACCCTCTATATTCATAGATTGTGATGGAGAAATTTGCAATTTGTACCTCTTTTCCATGCAAGTGCCAAGATGCTCTTCTTTCTAGCTAGCATCTGGAATGAGAAACATGGGTGGAATTTCTATTTTTTCATGTTCTCTTAGGGAATATGAGAGAAGATGATAGAGACAAAGAGTTTAGGATTCTGTACCTCAATCCATAAACATTTTCAACCCCGGGTGCTCCTAGCCTTGGGGCATTGAAGAAAATTGACCAGAGTGGCCACAGATGTTAAGAGGGATTAGAAGAAGCTCTCAAATAATTATAACTTCTCTTGTTAAGAACTAAAGACTAAAATTGTTCCCCCTCTGTGATAGAGTAAGGCCTCATCTCAGATTCATAGTTTCTTTCAGATACAGGATTTTTTTCCTCCTCCAAACTTTTCCAAGCTACATACTACCTTAAAAATCAGGTCAAGAATTACCTCTTTCTCATAGAACCTGACCTCAAGAATTGATCCATTTTTCAGTTTCTCCTGTGGACACTGGACACACTATGTACCAATTTTCATGCATTTTCTACAAGTAGCTGCAGATTGTTTTCCAGCTACCTCATGTGTAAATGTTATCTCATGTGTGAATCAGTTTCCTTAGGGCAATGCATCCTTCTCATTTATTGACTGTCACAATAATTCATATACCTTTTTACATTTAAAAACACGTGGTGTGAATAACAGATGGTATTTGTGTCCTGTACCCAAATACCATCCCTTCTGACTTGTCCTGAAAATACCTGAGATTTTTATCACCATGCACTAAGAGATTTTTTTATCTAAGTTTATTATTGGGAGAGACAAAACAATCTTACACTGATATAGTCACTCAGTTTTTAACTCAAAGATTTCTCCTGTGCCCTTACTCTGTATAAGGCACACTGCTGGGTAAAGGTGTATGGGTGAATGTGTGGGCAAAGTGGAATTGGAGATTGCCTTTGCTTTTCAGGAGTGCGGTAGTCATCCACTCACTCTCACCACTTACTCGTTCTGCTCACCTTGGGAGTGAGGAGGTACCGGTAGGGTTGCATTGGCTGCCTCCTTGTGCTAGAAGCAGGGCAGATGACTAGTTTGCTAATGGGATGTGTAAAGAAGTTGTGTGTGTTACTTCCAGGCTGGAGCATATGCATGCTGGTATGAGAGTCTCCAGAGTTCTCTCTTTTTATGCGTGGTGACCAGAAGAGAATGAGATGGTGACTGTTGCATTAGCCTGGCCCCTGAGTGACTGCCATGAGCAGTCCATCATCTGATGGACAAGGGGAATGCAGGAGGCAGTCAATCAATGTTCTCTTCCATCATTGATGTTTCTCTCTCTCCTTCTCCCTTCCTCTCTCTCTAAAATCAATTAAAACATTAAATATCTTAGGCAAGTGCTTTAAAGTGTTTGCACCTAAGATCTCTCATCTGAAAAGTGGGAAAATAGTGATAACCATGTAGTTTAATATGACATTAATGATATATAAAGCATCTAGCACCTGGCACATATTAGATACTCTATGGGTTTTTAATTTCCCTCTCTCCCTCTACTCCATTTTTAAGCCGCACTGGAAATAATCTGGTTCTTTATCATATACTCAGTCTACCTCCCTGTGATCTGTGCAAATTTATTTTTGGTGTGTGTATGTGATTTTCTTTTTGGTTGTTTTTGCATGTTTAAACCCAGTGTCTCTGCACCCTGTGAGGAGGACTGGGATGTATTTCTTAGGAAGATTATGACCCAAAGGCAAACAGCTTGCCTTGGAGCCAGCAGCCCAGCTCCAGCGGTTCAGCCCCATCATTCCTGCACACTTGGAAGCCTTATCAAGTTGCAGGGAATTTGGTAGCACTAATCAAACATTTGCTGTGCACCACCTGGAACTGGTGTGTACTTTAAGATAATGTCTGGCTTCAGATTGGATGCTGGTGATTAGAGCAGTAAATTAGCCCCATGTCGTGGTTGCAGGTTTTCTTGGCCCACTTAGCACATCGGAGCAGATTTCAGCATGCAGATGTTTTTCAGCTTCCCTTTTCATCTCCAAGGAGAACAATTACAATACCCTGATGTTCCCTTGCTGTCCAATTATTCCCATTTTGCTTCTGTATTTTGGCTTATCAATAACAAAAGGCAGGTGAACCTCGAAAGCCCCCTGGTCACTTTTGCTTGAAGGTGCCACCATGCTGGTAGCATGTGGTTTTCAGCTGAATGAGAGAGCTGTTAAGATCTCAGTCATAGGGGAGCTTTCACATAATTGAGGGCTACTGGCTATTTGGGTTTATACTCACATGTCCATATCCCCCAAATACAGACAAGTGCATACCCTCTGGGTCATCAGTTTCCTTGTGGTTTTCCACTTGAACATGAAATGCAAGACAGAGGCAGTGGTTGGGCAGCTGGGAGGTGGACAGAGCACCTTATGGGGGCAGTTGGCTACATACCACCCAGCAGAGGGCAGCAATGCCTAACAGTCAATCCTAAATCCATCCCTTTATTTACAGACAGGCCAAGGCAGGTTGGGGGTGTCTTTGGGGCATCCTCTGTGGCCCCAAGCAAGTGGGGGATGTTACCTTTATGAAGTCTGTGGGTTGATTTTCACTGAGGAACATAGAAAATTCTAGAGCCATGAAGCCCTTTAGAGAGCAAAGGTATGATCCAAATTCTGCACAGCAAGAGAATTTGTTCATGGATCCTCAGGCTGGTCCTGGGAAGGTCCACGGTACTCTTCACCTTGAAGGTGAAATCAACTGCTGGAGGCAGAGCCGGCATATCATAGTTAGTCAGTGCATCTCCTCAAGTTCTTACTCCTCCTTTTAGTGCAGTGGGGTTAGGTCCCAATGGTTTTAAGAAAAAGTACAAAGGCTTCTTGTGTCAGCGCTCCCATTTTCAGTCAAGTGTAATTTATGTCCAATCTTTACTGTCTTGTGTAGTGCCTATGCTAGCATAAACTTGTGTATAAGAGTGATTGTCTTCCCCCTCTACTCAACCAAGAGACACTCCTTGGCTCTCTAAATTTTTGTTCATTTTCTGGGGATTTACCTTTGGTATTGTTTCTTCTTCTCCAATCACCCTGCAAATGAATCTCACATTAACCTCACTCATTCTTCTCACCTCACCTCACTGTTAGGTGCTCTTTGGGGCAGAAAAAATGGGTCCAGAAGTGGAGAAAATAAAGAAGCTAGGAAAGCAGAGATTGGGGCAGCCACCTAAGGGTAGTTTTCAGATTGTTCTTCTATAACATCCAGGATAGATAAGATTTAGGTATTTTAACTTATGGAACAAGATGGAGCAAGATTAAACCTAAGTTGAAGGTGAAATTGGATCAAGAACATCATAAATGTTTGAATACCTGAAGGCCCATGAAAGGAGCCCCAGGAAGTTGGGGAGGAGAGAATGAAAAGGGAGGTGGGGTGTAACAAATATAAATCTTGCCTATATTGATATTTTGTTTAATATGCTCAGGAAAACTATAGAAAAGACTCTTGCACTGGCTGGACAGTTCCTCTGGGTGAAACCCTAAGTCATTTCAACTCAGCCTCTGGGATTTGATGAGCTGGATGGAATTTTGTTAAAGTTGCTTCTATATGGTCACTGTGTGAGATTCATTCCACCTGGAGCTGAGCAGTTTCATATTTAGTGGGTCAGTTTCCTCTGTTTTTCACAGAGAGTCTGCATAGAACTTCCAGCTGCTTCTGGGAGCTGCATGGAATTGTGGGAAAAAAGCAGTCTATGAAATTGGGAGACCTGGTTCTCTAGTCCCTGCTTTTTTCACTAACCCATTGTGATCTTGGACAAGTAACTTTCCCTCTCTAGTTTTTCATTTGATTTTTATGTCAAATATAGGCACTGGAATGCATCAGAGGAGGTACACGTGTAGCACAAATTAAGCCAGGCAGTCTGTGCCAAGAGTATATAGTGCTAATAGGTCACAGTGCTTTTTCCTACTGAACTAGACTCAGAATCCTTCTCAACACAATTTGAAACAGTCACTATCAACCAAATAAAACTTTTGCTTGAGATTAAAATTGTTTTCCATCACTGAACTAGAGAATTTAAAAGTTTTTTTTTTATTTTTTTATTTTTATTTTTTATTTTTTTGCAGTTCTAAACTCTTTCTATACCATATATTATGCAAGACAGCCATGTTCAGAGAGCAAAGGATATCTAGCAGCAATTTTCAAAAGAACTACATTAGGTATAAAAAGAGACATCTAAAAATACTAGTGTCATGCAATCAATTAGAAGTATTTAAGAAGTGGCTATCAAGTGTCTAGAACTTTCTTATGCTTTTTTTATACAGAGATTACGCCTAACATACAAATATTTCAGGGACTAATGAATCTGGTTTAAGCTCATTTTGACACATATGGTTCTTTCTAATAAGGCAGGGTAGGTAATCATTTAGAGTCCACTTATGGTTTTTTCTAATAAGGCAGGGTAGGTAATCATTTAGTGTCCTGGTAGCAAAAATGGTGTGGAGAGAGTTAAGTATGTATGTGGGGAATCTGGGAAGACATAATATGGTAGCTAAGTATACTGCAGACTAAGGCATAGAAAGGAACTAAAGTGTAAATGCCCACTTTGCATGCAGTCATCCTTATACCGTCAGGTAGAATGAAACCCCACTGTCCTTGAGACCCATTATACTAATCAATACATCTGCCATATACTACCTTTATCGCGGAAGTAAAAGCTCTTTAAAAGTAGAGATTGTGTTTCATTTTTTTCTACATCACCAGCATCTAACACAAATGTTACTCCCAAATGTAACTTGAATTGAGTTGAAACCACAATTTTGTCTCCAGATAGTCTGTCCCTTAAGGCATTTGTAGTCCATATTATTAGATCCATAAGAACTATGCATAAGATACACTAAGAAAAATAAAATAAAATATTGATTCAAGTGTTAAAGTTCTCAATTGGCTCAGATCAGGATCTAGAAGCAAAGGGAATATATCAAATCCAGTCTTATGTCTTTGTGGCTTATGCAGTTTGGGATGACTGTGGTCAAGAGACCACAGGAAACTAAACTCAGGAGGTCTTTCCTTTCCTCATCCTTAATTTCCTCAACTATAAAATAAGAGGTTTGGTCAAAAAATGTGTCTAGAGTCTTCCAAATCTAACATCCAATGATGTTTTGATTTGAAAATTACAATTATTTTTTAACCAAATGTGTTCCAAGCTTTGCTATCCACTTGAATTACATGGAAGAGGTATTCAGGCCTGCTCAGTTCTGCTCAAAAAAGAGAGCTCTGATCCAGCTGTGGAAGGAGATAATTAAGTGTCTAACAAGTGCAGAAAGTTGGTTGGCTTTGTCTGTGGAGAGAGGTTTATCAGAAGAGTTCAAGAGTAGCTTCCTCGGAGGACTCAAGCTACAAAGCTAAAGGTAAGATTTTTCTTCTGAGAGGTGATGATCTAATTGGGCCCCAGAAAACTCAAGAACATCTACAGGTCATAGATCCTGGAGGCCAGAGCTGAGCAAGGCAGTTTTATATTTATCAAACAACTATAGCATTGACAAGGCATTTTTTATAAATGTTACCAGTTTTGATCCCTGACCCCAGTACTAAGAGTTGTTATTTCTGTTTTCTAGATGAGATTCAAGGATGTTTACAATAGCTAAATTAATTTTAAGAAATAAAAAATAGCAGTCCCTGACATCTGAAAGCTGGCCTAACACTCACAGTTAGGTCATGTTATTCTCATGTTGAACATAAAAAAAAATAAATACTAGCCTCAGACGAAGTTACCCCGAGACCAGGATAAATGAGACAAAGCAAGGCTAGTTCATAATTTGTCTAATCATAGACAAAAACCAGTCTACCATATCACCCATAAATACAAAACCATCTCCCCACTTGGGTAACATGAGTGACTTCTTTATCAGTTATAGATTTATTCTCATTCTCACTACAGAGAAAATTTATTAAGATACCCAATCATAGATTTTTCTTCACTTTCTGATAGTATCCAAACTAGAGCACACTTTATTTCCTTAACTCTGTTGTAAATCACCCAACCAAGGCCCCAATTCTATAATAGGTTCCTTCTAATATCCTATTACTGAGATGACCATGGTTACTCATGGTGTGCATTCTTCCTTGCTGCAAAGAGTAATAAACCCAATATGTTCAACTATAGATATGTTCCTGGTGGGTTTTGCAGGACACTGACAATTTCTATAAGGTTAAATGGGTTGCTATGGCCAGAGAGTTAGCAAGGGCTGATATTGTAGCATGTAACAACCCCTTGTTCTTTCCAGGGCACTACAGTCTGAACAAGGCTAACCCTCATTACCATCATAGGAGAGAGGCTCAGAGTGTAGAGGCATGTTGAATTATCTTAATAATTTCTATTTGAATATTTCTCATTTGAGCTTTATATTACTCTAGTTAGGAAGGTGGAATGGGCATTACTGTGCCATTTGACAGGTGAGATGGAAAATGACTTACATATGGTCTTTAGTTAGTTTGTGGAGAGCTCCTTTCCTACAAATCTACGCATAAAATGGAGTACATGCATAACCATCTTTTTGGCTATAGTCAAGTCCTGTGATAACTGCAAAATTTGAAAATGGGAACCTTGATGGGGAGGAATTTACTTAAAAGGGGCATAAAGTTTACATAATTATGCATTTAGTGTGAGCAAATGGTAAAGCTTTGATAAAAATTGGTGTGCCCTTAGGCCTCTTTATAAGGTAGATGAGGCTTGCATTGTAGAAGGGAACAGTTCAGATAGAACAAGTTTGGAAATCACATTTTAGAGTATCACTGGGTACTTATGACACATTTGGAGGAAGGTAATGATTTTGAAGAGAGGCTTTGGTACCAGGTCATAGGAAGACTGGTCTAAGGAATGGGGACAAGGCAGTGAGCCTGGAGAATAGGTCACATGTTGGACACATAGTAGCTGTCATCAAACATAGAAAAGGCCATCACATAGAAGAGAAAATAGACTTTCACTATGTTACTTTGGAGGCAGAAGTAGGACCAGTGGGTGGAATTTATAAGAAGCCAGCTTTTGGCTCAATATAGAAATTGTCTTTTTAACACAGAGAACTGTCCAACAATGTAGATGTCAGTGAGTTTACTATTCCTGAGGTAATTTAAATAGAGTCTGGAGGACATTTGTTAAAGACTCTTGAGAGCATTTCCTGTACAAGGTGGGAGTTTGTTTTCTGTGACATCTATGGTTGTCCCATCTCTAACATGCCCATCTGGGTTGTTCCAGACACTGTGCTAGATTTGAGGTAGGAGTGCGGGTAGGGAAGGAAATTCAAGGATTAATAACATCCAGTCACCTGTCTTTCTTGTTTTTTGTTTTTTTTTAAAAAAATCATTTACTACCTTGGGTTTTAATTTAATTATCTCTCTGGTCAAGTATCATCTTCTCATTAGATTCATTCAGTAAAAATCTACATACACTTTTGTTTTCCAGGTTCTGTGGATAACCTTGGTAAATAAAACAAACATGGACCCTCTTCTCATAGAGTTCCATTTAGGTCTTAAACTTTCAAACAGGAACCATACCTTCCAAAGAGCACGTTGGTCCCAAAGTGTGTTTGCATATGAGGAATAAATTAATTCAAAAACACTTTCTGCTAAATCACCTGCCTATAACATGTTATCTGAGTTTGAAAGGAAAAATATTTCCAGAAGCCTTTGAAATCAGTTTCTACTAGAAATAGGAGATAGGAGCCCAAGTTCAATTCTAAATCTTAACTGTACTATAGCTCACAGATTTGTGTCAAGAAGTAGTTCTCCAAAGATTCTACTCTGGAGATAAGGAATAAAGGGAGCAGTCTTCTTTACCAGTAATTCAATTAAGTTCAGTTCAATCCAATTCAATTCATTTTATAATGGGGGCCTGTAAGGCACTATGCTAAATACTCAGAGACTTCAAAACAAGTAAGATCTAGCTCCTAGCCTTAGGAGCTCAATTTTTAGTTTGGAGCCACAGAAAACAGAGATAGATATTACACTAACTTCTGGGTACAAGAAAAAAAAAGGCAATTTCACAGGAATTTTAAAGGACATGTAATTTTTTATGGTAACTGTGGGGGGTGGGATCTTCTAGAAAGGCAGATGAGCTTGAGAAAGCCACTGAGATTAGAATTTATGGGATACCCTTGCAAAACAGTCAAGATCCCTATAACTGGAGGTTGAGTAGGTACTGGTAGGAGGTAAAGCTGGAAAATGGGGCCAAAGAAGAAAAAGGCTAGGATGCCCAGACCAAGGGTTTATTTTAAATTGAGATCACTTGAACCATAGCACAGAGCAGGTGCACCTGGCAGTTTCATATGGAAAGTGGGAGTGACAAGGCAGGTGTCTAAGACTAGAGATTATCCATACAAACAGGTGGGCATGTGAAATGAACAGAAGATGAATTTGAGGTGCCAAGGAGAGATAATTTACAAGGTGTAAGTTTTGGAATAAATGTGGCTGGGAAAGAGACAGGGAAGGGAGGAATAGAGGTGAGGCAAAGAGCTAGGTTAAGAGCAAATATGAAAGGCTGGTTTTAGACACTGGTTTTGAGATGTTGCTACCCTGTTTCCCCGAAAATAAGACAGTGTCTTATATTAATTTTTGCTTCCAAAGATGCGCTAGGTCTTATTTTCAGGGGATGTCTTATTTTTCCATGAAGAAGAATATGGTACACGTTTATTGCTAAATGAAAATAAAGGAAATTTATTACCTGTATACGGTACAGTAGTACGGCAGTTGTCAACACAAACCAGACAAACTGTGAATCCTACAGTATCAAGAATTTATTCATTTATTCAATGACAATCGTCATCATCTTCTGGAACATCATCATAACAATCCAATTCCTGAATTTCCTGGTGAATTTCTTGTGACTTCATTTCTTTCAGAATCAGTGGACCAAATTTCTCATGTTTAGCCTAGGGGGGCCTTATTTTTGGGGGGATGCCTTATATTTCACTCAGAATGAAACCTGTAAGTAGGTCTTATTTTTGGAGGATGTCTTATTTTCGAGGAAACTCGGTAGGATTCCAGGCTGAGGAGTTTCGCTGGTAGTTGGAAGCCAGTGTCCAAAGCTTGGGATAGGTGTTACGTTTAGTATTAGGAAGTCACAAGCCATCTGGATGGAAGCCAATGTTATAAAAAGATGTAACCCTCAAGGGATGGAGGGTAGATATCCTCAGGTTTGAGGGGGGATATCTGTGTTTAGGGAGAAAGAGAGGCAATAAAAAAAAGACAGAAAGTGAGGTCTGTGGTAAAAAAGTCACTGTTGTGTGGACCTCAGAAACCAGAGAAGACACTTCCAGAGAGGTAGACTTGTGGTTAATAGAGCTAATAGTGCCAGATGTTGAGGGGGTCAGGAATAAGAATTAGCTTTGGAGTTTGGCAATTACAGATGTTTGGAAGTCTTCACAAATGGTCTCAGCACATGGTAGAAGAAGTGGTGTGGGGCTATTAGAGCAGTGGAGGCAGGAATGTAAGTCACATTTCAAAGGAGTTAGGAAGTGAAGGAACATTTGAGAGGATAACATGGGTGAAAAAAAAGTTTTATTAAGATAGAAATACAAGGACCTATTTTTAGGAAGAAGTGGGTATAAAGTGAGAGGCTAAAGAAAGAGCAAGAGAAAAGAACCAACATCTACTTGTAAATCTCTCTTATTGAATTGATGGCCAGAAATCAGGGTCCTGAGCTCCTGAAGTTGCCATTTTCCTTTTGCAGATAAGGGCTTAAATGCCAGCTCCTAAAGTCATGCCAAGGCTCATGTAGTCATCTCCTCTTGGATTTACCGCATGCCATTGAGAATGTCTTTAAATGCTACACCTGGCAGTAATCTGTATTTTCCCTGAACCTTTACTGTGTAAACTAAAACCAATCAGTTTAGCCTGAAATGATTATCCTTACTGAATGTTTGTCTTTCCAACTAGACTCAGGAGGGCCAGGAGCAGGTTTCATACTTCTCTTCATTCTCAGCAACCCTTAGCAGGATTTGAGCACACAGCAGGTGCTCAATAATATCTTAGAGTCATAGAATTAAATTGAGAAAGTCCAAGTACCTCATTTTCCTGATGTGGAAATTAAAGTCTGGAGAGGTTTTTATGACTTAATTTACTCATCTGTCATTTGTCAAACACTTGCTGAGTGTTTATTAGTGGCATACATTGTGCAAGGTGCTCAGGACTTTAGGAGACAATGAGATTCACAATTCAGCCTAGAGAAGAGATATGAACAACTCAGCAAAATATAAATTGTGTAAAGTAAAATGGTGCTCTGTAGAAGCTGTAGCAGGAGGAGGGGCTGTTAATTAAACTGAAGAAGTGAGATCAAGTCTAGTGAAAGGATCAGAGAAGGGGAAATATTTGCCCTGTGCCTTAAAGAAAGATCAAGAACTTATGACTTAGTAGTATTCATGCCAGGATGTAGCCCAAACCTCCAGGCCCACACTGTTCCTCTTCCAACATGGTCAATGGTTCATTGTCCCCAATCACAGTGTTTTACCCTTCCTTGGCCAGCAGGAATGTGGACAAGCACTGCTGCTTGTTAGCTATTTGGGTGACAGAAGAAGCCACTTGCCTCTAGGGAAGGGGAAGAGCATAATGGAAATGGTGGGGCTGCTGAAGATTGGCTAGAGAGCATGGGATAAAAGGAAGAGGTTAAAGAAATATGGCCATTTGCTCACAGAGACTGTCCTGCTCACATCGCTGGTGGTTCAGTAATATTACCTATGCACATCTGAGGGTTTATTTATTTGTGTGTGTGTGTGTGTGTGTGTGTGTGTGTGTGTGTGTGTGTGTGTGTATTTAAGAGTCTCTCTACAACAAGAGAGGGGCTCAGCCCAACCCAGGGGTTGTATCTTCCGGTTAACACCAACGACCACCTTATTTGGGACCAGACACTTTTGTCTGACTGTCCTACAATCCTAGAAGCTGGTTCTCTAGGTTAGAAGTCCAGATCAGCAAGATTTTAATACATGGAGCGGAGAGGCAGGTGATAGAGAGCTAGAGACAATTCCAAGTGGAAAGCTGTATTTTATAGCAGCAGACACCTGATCAGCAGGAGAGATATTTATTGGCATATCAGGGAGGGCTGAGGATGGGCGGCTGCCACTGGGTCTGTCATAAAGACCATGGGAACCCAAGAGTCTTCATACCTCTCTGGACTTGACTCCTCATCCTTAATGTAAGGGGTGGGTGGGTGGAGGGACTAAAAAGGTTCTGAGATCCCTTCCAACTCAAGTGGCCTCCAGATTTCTAATTGGAACCCCAAGAAGACAACAGCTTGTCAATCTCTCTTCTCACCTCAAGAGGAGTCAGAAAATATTTGGCTCTGACTCTTTAGCAGGGGAAGTGGTTGCCCACAGACATCAGAGTGGAGATATTAATAGATTATTCCAAATGTTATATTTGCATAGATGCACTACTCATTATGCAGATTGCCAATTATGAACTATTTGTTCTTTCTTCCAGGGGGAGAAGTTGTTTATTTGCAAACTGCATGAAGGTGTCTTTGAGCAGCATGGAGACAAGGCCCTGGCTCAGGAGCTCTCTGAGATACCAGCAATTTACAAGGGTCTTAAAGAGCCAGTTGAAAGTCATTAACGAATACTGGGTAGTGAGATGATGAGGAGACCAGCAACAACATTTTAAGATAAGGACTGAAATTAGGTTTTGAGATTAGAATGATTAAATATCTAATGTGAAAGAAAAATAGTTTTGCTCTAAGTTAGGCCCAATTCAAATAGTGCTCAGTTCGTTTCAGCCCACAGCGATTCTGGCTGAGTTATGCAAGGAAGATCAGGTCCTTTCTTAGCAATTCAAAAACGTACCAACTTTAATAGCCACCTGCCACTTATTGAGCACTATTATGTAGGGGCACTGTCTTAAGTCCTTTACTTAAGTTAACCTCATAGCTACAGGACACACTGAAGTTTAGAGACTTTCCACATGCTCTCTTGCTGAGCGGGTATTTGATCACAGGCTGTCTGATCCCAGTGCCTGTGCACTTAACCCTGCACTCTACTCTTCCTCAGGCACTTAATGCTTTAACCATGGGCCATTTTTCTCAGGGCTGTATATAAACACAAGGCTGGATTCTGAGGGCATGTAGAAACAGGAGCATCTGATATAGTGCCCCCAATTGTCCTCTATTAGACTCCAGTGTTCCACTTAAGCCTCTAAATCTGAGAATTGCCTGAAGTTGGCTCCAGAGGGAGCATGAAGGTGATTAATGAGTTTTTAAGAGAGGAAATGAGGGAGGGATGTAAGAACTGTTTGTAATGAAGGAAAAGAGGAGACTGAGACAGTAGTGGGACAATGACTGCAGCTAGTGTTAGAATGGATAAAATCATAGACTCTTGATAAAATCATAGACTTCTTTCTTCAGAAAGAAGCTTGGAAGTCAGCTCATTTAATGTCATACCCAATGTGGAACTAGAGAGCCTTGAGCTGAATAATCTAAATGTGTGAAGATAATGGGAAAGGCTGTTTTCTCTCCATATCAGGTCAAGGCAAAAGGAAATCAATTAATAAGTCTTCGTGGACTGTCTGTATATGTGCCTAGGCTTGGGCAGGACATCATAGAGACATGCAAAGAATAGAGCCTTCTTCTGAGGGAGGAGCTGATCTAGTTGTGTTTTAGGACTACACAATGAGTTACATATGATAGCAGTGTGGTCTGTGCTGCCCATTTGCTAGCCACTAGCCATGCATGTCTGAAGTGTGTTTAATCTCAGTTGTGTTATCAATTTAAACTACATAATGAATTTCAAAACTCAGTATGAAAAAAGGATATTAAATACAGGGTGGGGAAAAGTAAGCTTACAATTGTGAATATGCAAACCAGAGTTTATTTTTGTATTATTATTTATTAATTATTGTATTATTTTCCATATTTAATGGAAAACCTACTGAACAACTGAATACCTACTTTTACCCCACCCTGTATATATTTCTATTTTATATTGATTATATGCTGAAATACTATTACATATATATGAGTCAATAAATGACAATATTAAAATTAATAAGTTTACCTTTTTCTGTGTTTTAAAATGTGGCTACTAGAATACTAGAAGATTTAAATGATAGGGGGCTCCCATTATATTTATCTCAGGTAGTGCTATTGTAAGTTAGATCCTGGCTGCCTAATGTGCCATCCTTGGACAATTAGCAATGCATCACCTGGGCGCTTGGTAGATATGGAAGTCCCTCTGAATCAGAATTTGCACATTACTATGATCCCCCATCAATTTGTATCCACACTAAAGTTTGAGAAGTACTAGGTTACCAGTGTTCCATGTCTCCTATATGAGCTTTTTTTTTCAGTCTTCAATCTTGATGTCAGCTCTGACACTAACTATCTGAATAACCTCTGACACTAACTACCTGAATGATCAAGAACACAGTCAGTCCTCAGTCTACACCTTAGGTTTCCCATCTATAACAAAAAGGCATTTAACTAGATTGCCCTTCAAGTCATCTTTAGCCTTATTTTGCAGGCTATGCTGCTATAATTATAATGTAGAAATTCTATTACCTGGTAGAAGAAGTAATCATTATAAGATTTAATTTCACTATCATATTATTCAAACCATTATAACATTTAATTTAGAATCTCCAGTTCCCGATCCAGGTCTTCCCTAAGAAGGTAATACCTTTCCATTTCTTTTCAAGAACATTTGCATTTGTTAATTTTGTACCAGATAGCCCTGTCCCATATCATTTTGAAAACTTTATTCCAGCATTTATACTCATCAATGAATTCACTTGGGAGCAAGCTGTGGAGAGTTTACTATTTGGGAAATATACACTGAGTAAAGGAAATGGTCAGAGACAAAGCCATTGATAATTGACAACAAGCTTTTTGAACATCTCTGGGCAAGATCTGCAACATGGGCATTCATCAATTCTTCCCCAAATAGATAGATAGTTAGCAAACATTAAAGGAAGCAGGAAAGCAGGGCATTTCAAATCATAAGGACTACGATTTGTATCCAGGCTCCATAATTTATGTAATTACAGATAAGTAATTTTACCTAGCTAAGCTTCAGTTTATTTCTCTGCAAAAAGCATTAAGTAAATGTCATTGTTCATTTAGTCAATGGATTATATGAGGATTAAATTAGTGTAGCATGGTGATAGGGAACAATAAATATGAGCTTTATTTTATTATTAATGTTATTATTTGAGACCAATCTATTGTGGAACTAGGTATTATGAGGGTGAACAGAATTGGAGGGAAGAGTCTACTAATTGTAGCTAAATTCCACATGAAGGATGGTTTTTAAAGTATAATAGGTTTCATGAAAAGTGGTTGGACCCTAGGTAGAAGAAACTCCTGACCTAAGGAGTAAGAAAGGCCCAGGCATATTGGAGAATGGCAGTTAGTCCAGTTTGGTGAACAGAAAGGGAAAGTGAGAATTATGGTTGAAAAGGCAGTTTCTTTGGCTGTGGAAACTGGGGCAGAAGAAATACTTCAGGACTACAGGTTTAAACATTTTTTTGTTGCTGTTAATCATCACCTGAGGATATTTTTACATTGACTTTTAGAGAAAGTGGAAGGGAGGGGAAGAGGCACAGAGAGAAACATCAATGTGAGAGAGACACATCAATTGGTTGTCTCCCGTATGCACCCTGACCAAGGCCTGGGATCAAGTCTCCAACCAAGGTATGGGCCCTTGACTGGAATCAAACCTGGGACCCTTCAATCCATAGGCTGATGCTCTATCTACTGAGCAAAACTGGCTAGAACAACATTTTTTATTAACATTAAGAAAATGGGTGTCTACACTGCCACACCAGGGTGAAGAGTCCCTATACCTTTGTTGTTTTGCTTAAGGAACAAGATACTATTCTATCAGCCCCATCCCATCCCTTTGGCCTGTCTTTCCCCAACCAAGCCACTGGCAATTGGATATCACTCCCACGCTAACACGTCCCTGAGACTCATTTCATGCTATTTCTTCATGGGGGCATCTGGGCTGACAATGCAAAGAGACTTTTCCCACATAATTGAAAGGAATTTCTGATTATGTGCAGGATGTCAGCCACGATGAGGTCTTGGACTGTTTCCAATCCCAGCCACTCCTGATGGCAGAGTCCCAGTCTCCCTCTCTTTCCCCTCCTGGCATTCTCCCTGTGAACTTTCTGCTCCCTTCTGGGAGTGATTTCTCAAGATAATATGCTGTTTTCAAACTTCCCCCTCTCCAGCCAGATTGATGGGTCCCACATGAAGTGCACTCTTTTGGGGGCCCTGCTCATAAGCACTGCTATTGCACAGACCTGCACACATTTTATCGGTGGTTACCCTGTCATTTCCATATCTGGAACCCCGCGCCTAACAGGAAAAGGTTGAGTGAACACACATATATTTTGGGAGTTTCTTTAGAGAAGTTCTTTTGAATATGCAGAACAAAGTGAGGGCTGCATTTATCTCTGACCTTTTCTGGCATCTGTTAAGGGAAAAACAGGCCTCTGCGCTCGCCCGCCTCCTCTCCCATGGAGCAAAGGATGGGGTTGCCTGGATTCACTTCCTTGCCAGTTCTGTCCTCTGGCTTGTCTGCATCTTTCCCTCTGACTGATTCCCCTTGGTGTTTCCAGGGGATTCCAGGAAAAACAAAACAGGGTCCTTGGGTAGAGGCTAAAAATTTAGAACCTTGGGTTCCTCCTGTGTTTTCAGCCTTTAAATCCCCTTTTCATGAAGTAGTTCATCCCATGTGTTCCTTACCAGCATTCCCTCTGATATGGGAAAAGACTTGATCCCAGGAATGGGGAAGGGAAAGATGGTGAAAGCATCAATTCACTCCCTTAATGCTGACCGGAGAAGATAGCTTTGCCTAGAGCCTCAACAGTACCCAGCCCATAGATGATGGGAATTCACCACTTCTTAAGGCCTGGCATTCTACTGTTGAATGGCCAAACACTTTACAAAAGATTAAATTTAGTTGGATGATGAATGTCTTTGGTATTTATTGGCTATTAACATTATTTGTAACCTTTCAATATCTAATAGTATTAATTTCTCATCAGAGTGAGAGGAGCAAGAAATTAATCCAAATCAAGGCAAAATTATGAGATATCTAAGATTTGTCTTAAGCCCCTTTCACTCTTTATATCTCTCCTTAATCACATGGTCTTTCCTCTCTGACCTCAACCATGGAGGCACCAAATCTTTCTGAGTTTGACATTTGCATAGTTTTATGGATTATTGAATGGAGATAATAAACCCGACTTCCCAAATGCTTAACAAGGAAAATGACATTTTAAAGCCATATGCTTTATGTGATGTGAAATATTCTATGGGTCCTTCCTTAAATCTTGCCATGAATGCCATCATCAACCCCACTCACATCTTTGTCTCTAACTTCTAGTGTGGCTTATACCCAGGGAAAAGTTAACAATGACTCTAAGGAACCAAAGTTTCTTAGCTCTTGTATGCAAGCTACCAATGTGAAGTTACTGAAATGGAATTGGGGGAAGATGGCCAGCTCCCTTTACTTTTAGTCACATGTCACTAAAAGATCAAACTACAGGTAGACATGATGTTTCAACCTGTTTGCTCCCTGATTGGTCAATTTGTCATTTGAAATAGAAAGATGGTAATTCTTTCCTTTTTTTATTTCAAAAACATTTTTTATTAATTTTTTTAAGACAGACTGACACATGAAGCATCTCATTTGGATCTGTCTGGAGTCTTAGAAGCTTGACTACCCCATGTTTTTCTACAAATGGACCTCAAGAGCTTGCTTGGAGGTTCTAGCAGGGGAGCAAAGCTACTCCTATACCCCTGATCGAACAACAGTCCTCTCTTCTATCAGGGAAGGTTTTCCCCTTTGACCAAGCACACATCTTTGGGAGGATGCACATGGAACAGTGAGGGAGGAAAGGAACTCTCATTTGGCCACCCAGATCAGCTAAATCAATCCTGGTGATCAATGGAATGATAGATGTCACCAAAGATGGTAATTCCTTACATGCAGATTTCATTTGTTCTTGAGGATTCCACATTCAGCTGGCTTCTGAAAAACCCCAAATAAAAGAGAAAGATATATTGTGGCAAGAGACCTCATTCTTCCCATTACCTAAAGGAAAACTTTGTGAAATCTTGGTAATTTTTTCTAAACACATAGGCTACCATGTAACCATGAAACCTTGGTCAGGCCATTAATTCTTCCTGGGTGTTGTTTTCATATCTATAAAAAGAAGGATGGTAGATAATAACCTCTCTCAAATCCCTGATAGTTCTAACATTCCTCTCATTTCCAACTAGAAATACAAAAGCTACAAATCCAAAATATTAAAAAAACAAAACAAACAAACAAACAAAAGACATCACACACACAACTGAAACTATCCAGTTGAGAAAATACCTTTCTTTTTGACATGCTGCTGGATCACTGGTTCCTGCCCCTCAGCCAAATGGAATTGTGATTCTGACAATTTTACTCCACTCCTCATGCAGGGGCTCAGCATGCTATGTGATTTGAAAGAATACCAGCAAGTCCCAGTCTTTGTCCTTAAACTGCTCTCCCACTGGCCAGGTACTTGGCATGACATTCTACCTTTGCATATAAACTCTGTTCCATTCCGAAGTACACAGACCACTCAGTTGAAGCAGATGGAATCTATCAGCAGCCACACATGCTTTTGTATCAATAAATGCTCCGGCAGATACAGCTGAGTCCTCTCTCTCCACAATGACTGACACACACCAGGTACATGGGAGGTGAGGAAGCAGAGACAGAGATTCTATCGCAGGTCCTGGTGGGTGGAAGTATGTCCCTGGCAGCAGGCTGCAGCTAGTTACCCTGGACAGCTAGTGGACAGCCAGAGGACAGCTAATGGTCAGCTTCTGGGTGGCAAGAGACAGGAAAGCACCTAAGAAATAAGGGGGATCAAGGGGAGGAAGGTAGAAAAATGATAGACCACTTTCTAACTCACAGATTGCTGTGATCCACTTTGTATATTTCAGACTGTCTTTGCTGGGAGTGGTGACAGAGGAGTCCTCAACATGAGCTACATTAGTCCCTTTGTTCCTATGATTGTCATAAGTGGCTTCTCCATCTGATAGCAACTGGCTGGACAGAGCTCACAGTCTGGCCCCATCACAAACCTTTTCTGTGGCTGATTCTGCCAGCATATGCTGGGAAGGAGATAGGAGACCAAAGTGTGGAGGGAGGCTAGGAAGGAGGCCCCTGGGGGAAGCACAGGACAAAGCCCAGACAGGATGGTGCGAAAGTGGTGACTGCTGTGGTTAGTGAATGCAAGAAGCCAAAGGAACTTGGCTGCAGAAGCGAGGGGTTGGTTCAGACTCTTGATGGGGGAGGCAGATGTGCTCTGTTCTTTCCTCCAGGCACACTCTGATCTTTGGAAAGAAAACACTAAAACATATAGTTATGCTCACTCTATTCCTGCTGGGGGAGTTTTCTGGTTACAATATTAAGTTTTCTGTTGGTTTACTTATTTTGATAAGTAGCCATAGGGAAGAGCCTTTAAACACAGTACAGTAGAAATTTGAGTCTAAGAGTTAGAAGACCTGAATTCTAGGATCAGCTTGGGTTATCCAGGTGCCTATTCAAACAATGTTTATTGAAGTTGGATTTATTTTTTGATCCTTTGCTTTGCTTGGGTATATGCATTTTGTCTGCTTATGGCAGCAATTTTCAACCCTTTTCATCTCCTGGCACACATAAACTAATTACCAAAATTCTGAGACACATAAAAAAATATTTTTTTTTTTTTGCAAAGCTGACAAAAAATTGGTATAATTTTGGGTCATTCACTTCAGACAGCTATTGTTGTGTTGGCTGTTGTCATTTTTTTTTATTTGACAACCTAAGGGAAAAGAGGTCAGTGCCCCTGACTAAACAGACAGGTATTTTATGTTTTAAAAATTCTTTGGCACAGCAGCGTGCCTGCTGCAGCACACAAGTTGAAAATCGCTGACTTACGGGATAATCTTGCTCCAGTTGCAACCCTAATTGTACAATTTATATGTGCTGAGTGTACAAAAGAGTGACCATTCATGGTCCTGAAAAACAATCAAAAGTAACAATAATAAAGATAATAACAATAGTAAAGATAATAACAATAGTAAAGATAACACATATAATGTTTATTGCAAGCCAGGTGTACAGTTGTGATTGGAGCCCATCTTCTGGCTCTAGAGTCTGTGATCATAACCAAGAGTGTCACCCAAACGAGGCAGGGGGAAGGACACTGAGGTAAGTGCTAGAGGTGACCTGGGACTTCTGTGACACTGGGCACAAGACTAAATGTCTCTAATCCTTTGTTCCTTCTCTATATAATTAGAGTAGCAAAGAAGACTGTCAAGCCCAAGAATTCATATTATGTGAACGATTTATGTTTGGGGTTCCCCAAGCCCCACAGGAGCAGGGATGTATACTGTTTTGTACATACAGTGAGAGGTACCTCTAATGACTATTTTCAAGACAGGATTACTAAGGTTACTCCAGGAGAATAAGTTCACAAGGCCGCACAGCTACAAAGAGGCAGCATTGGGGCCTGCACCCAGAATTTCTAATTCTAACTCTGTAAAGCTGGGACATTGAAGGAAAGCATAGTGTCCCTCTGATCTGGGGACTCAGTAAGTCCATGAGCCCCACTGGGGCTGCAGGGTTTTGAGGCGTGGAGAGGAGAGAGGAAGGGGAGAGGAGGAAGAAGAGAGAGCCTCTACACTCCTCATTTATCAGAAAGTGTCCTCTTGACTTATTTGCCCATCTGTGATTTCATTCCAAGAGGCCTTTATGGCCTGAAATTAGCTTGTGATTCACTCTGTCCCTGGTCTGTGACTCTTTACATGTGGGGGCCACAGCTGGGCTCAGATCCCTGTCACCAAGAGCAAAGATGTGACCAGAGAAGGTGTGTAGTTCTTTCCAATAAGAGCTCGCTGGTGAGGTCCTGTGAGTGAATTGCTATTCATAAACGACAACCCATTCCCACTCCTGGAATAAGGACTGGAGACAACAATGATAATAAAAATGAACAAAGCAACTCGTGCTTGCTAGATGCCAACCGCTATTCTAAAACTGTACATTGGCCAATCTATGCTCATTTAAAAACCTTTTTCTTTATAATAAGAGACCATTGACTGCTTTTTCTCTTTCACTTTCATTGTGCTATTATAAATGCATACACTATCATGCCATACATATATATATGTATATATATATATGCCTCTGTATACACACACCATATATAACATAGGTACATGTTCATGTGAATTCTCATTATAATGTGTCCACCTTCAACATACCATAACTACACAACAGCAAGTCCCTTGTTCTTCTTGTAAGAGTTAGCAAAACTCAATTCCAGGCTCAGGTCGGCAATGTGTCTATATTCAAACAATATATATTAATGACCTCGTAAACATAAGGAATTCTGGGGAATACCAGATGCATAGGATGCAGTCCCAGACAGTCAGAATCCGCCACGTAGAGCAGGAAGTAAAATCTCCAAACCCTGTGCTAGGAGGCCAGGGCTGACCATTACAAGAGTGGCTCAGAGAGCTGGAGCAGCACAGAGGAGAGAAGGAGGCCGAGGTGAGGGCTCAGAAGGCTTTAAGGAAGTACTGGGATTTGAAAGGCTCTGGAAGAACGGAGTATTTATTTATACATAGCTTCTCTTGGCAAAGTGAGGGGAATGCATTGCTGTGGTGTATGGGGGTAGTGGGATTGGGGTGGGGGAAGGGGGAGGTATCATGGAAAAACAGCAAGAGGGACACAGGGAGCCTGGGCAGAGGGGAGCACACTGAACCATCTGTTAAAAAAGCCGTGAAGACTGGGCAGGTGACTTCCCAAGGGCCCCATCCCCATCATGACGCTCCGGGAAGCTCCCAGCCCCAATAGTTCCCCAAGGGGCAGGGCTCCCTCTGTCTGGGCCACCTGGCAAAGACCCAATGTGCCCCTTTTGTCTTAATCCAGGGCATTCAGGAATAAACCTCTGAATTCTCCTTCTTCCCTTCGAAGCGCAGCCTCATTGATATTCCGCAAACTTTCCTGGCCCTCCTCCTTTCTCATTCTGTGAGAAGACATTTCAATGTGTCTGAGCCGGGACAATTTAGAGCTGAGACTCGGATCTCTATTCACAGCCAGGGTGCGTTCTCACGAGATGTGAGTCAGGAGGCTAAGCTTTTTAGATCCCCCGGTGGCATTGTCTCCAAGTTCCTGGGAGCCGGGCTGCCAAGTTCATGTGAGGTGCTGATCTCCCTCCTTTCACAGACCTACTTATTAGCAGCTTTCTTTCTTCCTTTTTCTTTCCTCCCCCCGTCCAGGCCCATAGATACAATTATTAGACATTCCTGGTTTCGTGCCCATATTGAAAGAAGTCCTGAATGGGTATGCTAAGGACCCGAAAGTGAGCCACTCTCCCCTCCGCCAGCTTATGCGGTTAATTAGATTTGGATGGTTTCAGAGGAGCAGCTGGAGTTTTCAGAAAATGGGAGCGATAAAAAAGGACTATTCAAGGTATTTTGGAGGGAGTGTATAAAACAATGGAGCTGTGAACCGGGGGTGGGAAATACAACGCTCTGGATTGGGGAGGCGGGCTCAGGGGGAAGGGGACAGGCGGGGGAGGCAGGGACGGGTCTTCAGGGCAGAAGAGTGCCAGCCTAGGCGGATTCCGTTCACATGGACGCTGTCAGGCTGGTGCCATACAGAGAGCTCTGGTCCCCATAGCAGCTGTGTCCCTCGGGATGGGGTCAAAAGAGGGAGGAGGGGGAGAGGCAGCTCCAGCACAGCCCACCTAAGCACATGCTCCAGCCAGGGAAACTGAGGAAGGTGGGATTTCAATATTAATTTGGGAGTTCGAGGCCACTCTTGTTTGGATAAAACTATTACCAGTTTTTAGGGAAGAAAATGTTTCTGCAGGGCAAGCTTTATTCATGGGCAGAGTGGATGATGATGGTCCAGCAGCCCCGAGTGACTTGAGGCGAACCCTGGTCTCTCTGCTTTGGACAGAATACAGCCCCACCTGGAAGTGGCTGATGCCCCAATCTCTATTTCTCTGGTTCGTTCTCTCTCTCTCTCTCTCTCTCTCTCTCTCTCTCTCTCTCTCTCTCTCTCTCTGATATTTTAAACATGTTAAATACAAAGACCCTAAGAGAATGAGTCTTGCCAGCCACCATCTAACTGTGTGACTGTGGGCAAGTCAGTGTGTCTGTAATTCATGTGCATTTCTTCATCACTAAGATCAGGGAATTGGTCTGGATGCTCTCCCTGCGCACTCCCAAATTCAGATGCACTCCTGATAATGAAGAGCATTATGAGAAGGTTTGTGAGGGCACCGGAGGATCCTGAATGGGAGCAGGGAGGAAGGTCCACCTTCCACTGTTCAACTGGTCAGTGGAGTCACTCTCCCAAACTCTCCCAGAGGTCAGCGGTCTAATGCAGTTCTGGGGACAGTGGTCAAGGGGTATTGCGAGAAGAAGGTGGGCATGAACATGGGGCATTTTGTTCCATGGAGCAGCCATTAGGAGACTTTGTTGTAATTTTGTGTTGTTTTGTATTTTTATTTATTTATTTATTTTTAGTTACTGGAAGACTTTTTTCAGACAGAATCTTTCAAAGAACTTCACACTGTGAAACCAGGAGAGGCAGGCAGCCCTGGTGAAGGGTACAGAGGGCTGCCGTTATTGAGGCCTGGTCAGAATCATGGTTTCATATAAGAGTTCGCTCACTCCTTAAGCAAAATGCCACCTGCTTATACCAAACACACTGCACTGTGGCCTGTGGCTATTGGGTGAAGGAGCAGTCTCTTCTATTAGGAGATTTATACTCTATAAGGATGGAAATTACACACACAATGACACAGCCAAGGACAACTTCATCAGAGCTGCATCAGGACACAAAGTGCCTCCGGAGGACAGAGTGAGGACTTTCACCTGAGTAGATGCGAGGGGCCACCCAGTGAAGGCAAAGAGAACAAGCAGCCAGTTTCTGTTTTGAATTCTTTGAGTTTAAATGTTGAAGAGAAGAAGTGAATAGAGAAATAAAATAAAGAAGTCCAGGGTGGCAGGAAATGAGAGAGAATGAGAGAGGAAGAAAGGAAGAGAGATCTGCTTTGGACAAACTTTCAACATTAACTATAAAACTTCCCTTTTCTGCACAGAACTCTGATATTTTTAGATGCTGTCTGGTCTTAGTTGTGTTTTCCCTTTCTTTCTGTGGCACATGTTTAGATTGTTGGCTTCTAAAAGACAAGAATGGTAGATATGTATTTTAATAAATCCATTTACCATGCAAGTGTTTCCCTTTCTTGGAAATCACTTTCTATGTTAGCGGCAGGTTGGGGGCAGGGGGTGCAATATGAGGTATGAGAAAGTGCACATAAGACATGGCCCCTGTACTCAGACATAGACTGTTTGGACACCCAAGACAAACCTTTCAGAAGCTTTTAGAAAACAGTCAATTCCTAAACTCTGAGATGTTACCTATGAATATAATCAGCATCGATAATTTGAGTGGCTAGAGGAAATTTTGAGAGGCAAAGAGAGATGAGCTAGGCTCTGCAGAAGATGTACAAATTAGGAGAGATGAGAATTGAATTGGTAAGTATTTAGTGCCCAGACCTTAGTCTTAGATAGTGGTAGTGGGGAAGGGGGGGGGAGTAGAAGATCCTTGAGCCACTCTCTGTTTCATTCGGGGGGGAGGTGTGTATAATAGACCCAGGAAGCCACCATTTCCAACAAAAGAGTGGGCAGAGATGCACCACTGGGTTTTGTGGTCCCAACAGGGCAGAAAAAGAGAGATCTCTGTGGGGCTGGGGTGGCTGTCTGAAGAGGAAGAACACTTTGGAGAATGGAGACATGGAGAATCAAGAAGAGGAGCATTAACTGTGAAGGGAGGAGGTGGAAACTAGCTTGGACAGAAGTCCAGAGACAAGTTCAATGTACCTAGGATAAAATGCAGACATTTCCTAATGGGTGTGGGTTGGCAAAGAGCACGAGAGGAAGCTGGGCAAAGATGTTGAGTAGAGTTTACGTGTGAATTTGGAGACCGGGAGTCTTGAATCCCAAGCATAGAGATGTGAACTTTATATGGAGATGAGAGAAGTTCTTTTTGAGGCCAGCTTATCATCAGTTGGAGAGAAGCCCTCACCAGGAATCGGGCAGCAGAAATCCATGCCAGGACACTCAGCTGCACTTAGCACCCATAGACATAAGGAGCTGGAAACAGCTCGCCATAATTGGCTCTCTCTAGGCTGCTGCCTTCTTGAGAGGAGAGGCGATGCTCCCTCCTCTGCACACAGTGATTGCTGGCCCAAAAATAGCCCTGCACCTGCTCTGAGATGCCTGCGAGATAATTTCAGCTTCCAAGGAAACTGCCCTGATTGGTGTTGATTTTTCATAATCTCCCTTCAGGCGAACACCTGGAAATAAACACCTGATCACAGAGGTGCACCCTGGAGAGCTGAGGGCACCAAGGTATGCAGCCCAGGCCTGTCCAGAGAGATCTGCTCCTTATCTCCTCCCAGGGAAGGTAGGCTCTGGGGCCTCCTTCTCTGCAGGTACCTGTACCAAAGGATTAGACATTAACTGGCTGGAGCAGCTGGGTAGGAAAAGAGGAGGGGGTAGGAGCCAGAGCCATTGCCCCTGGGAGCTGCTTTGGCATACTAGAAGTGGGCGCCTACTGCCTGTTATCGCTAATTCACAAGAGACCTCTCTTCCCAGCTTATCTTTCACCTCTGCTCACTCTTCCATTTCAGCTCCAAATGGCCTTATTCAAAGGCCTTCCTTAGCTTATGTCCCGAAATCCTGGTCTGCTTCTCTACTTTCAGCTCAAATATCACTTTTCCATAGATCCAACTGTGGTCATCCATGTGCAGAAAGACCCAGTGGACTCCAGAGTAATAGACAACTGGCTGAGAAGTTGGGAGGGATCATAGACAGATCATCATATTTAAATACATAGTGTGAATGCCTGCTGGATTTAAGACACTGTAAAAAAGTGACATCAGCACATTACCTCATCTGAGTCTCTCCAAACTGTAGGTGGCAGGTGTCGGTATCTTTGTGTCCATTTTTCAAATGCTTATTGACTTACACAAGGCCATTTAACTAGAAGTGTTAGAGGTTTGGGTCCAGTGTTCAAAATATATCATCCTTCCTCTCTGTTGTGTCATCTTGGTTACACATCACACATGTATTTATAGGGAAGGAGGTTACTTGAACCAAATCACAATTTATGACGATATTTTATTATGTCCTGCTGGTAGGTCTTTGGGACTCTGAAGATCCTTCCCATTTCCCCACTTAATAGAGCTTCCTCTGGAGCCAGTCAGGCATGGCCTCCAGGAGGAACAGCCCTGCAGGAGTGGCCTGTAGGAGCAGCAAGGCCATAGCCAGAAGACAAAGCTCAGTGGTAGTGATTCCTCCATTTCTGAAGCATCCTGTTTACTGCAACTCAGTTCTTATGCCAAATTTTTGGAGAATTTATTGTGGAATCTCCATTTTGGAACTTTATTAAGACAAAAGATAGAAAAGGTGTGCTCTTTCTCTTTCAGAGTTTATTTGTAATTTTTTAAAAACTGAAGATATGTTCAATCAATTACCTTGATTGGCAAATTACATGTCTCTGCTCATCTGTGCTGATTCACAAACTTTACTGAGTCTCCAAGGAGATGTACGTGTGTGTGTGTGTGTGTGTGTGTGTGTGTGTGTGTGTGTGTATGAGAGAGAGAGAGAGAGAGAGAGAGAGAGAGAGAGAGAGAGAGAGAGAGAGAGAGAGAGTTATGGTTACCAAAAGTCTCATGTCTGAGAGCTGGAGGCTTTCTAGAAGTCTCCTGAGATGAGGCAGGGTCCAAGCCTTCCATAAGCCACTGTCTGCTGCTCTAATGAGTTTGCCAACCACTGCATAAGGCATTACCCTAACCCAGAAGTTCTGACTTCAGGTTAAAGACATTAGTAGATTATTAAAATATTTTTAAGTGTTTTTCCTTAAGGCAGTGGTCAGCAAACTCATTAGTCAACAGAGCAGCAAACCGCGGCGTGGCTCACGAGCCACAGTTTGCTGACCACTAAGCTAGGAAAATAGCTTTCTCTCCAGGAATCCTGTCAGGCCACCAAGCCTGTCTCTTCCTCATGTTCCTGAGAATGCGAGCCCTGAGAACATTACTCTCCTCTGGACACCTCACTTCCTATGATTATAGCTGGGGAGGAAGGATAGGGTGAAGGAGAGGACAGCCAGGTCCATAAACTTTTTTTTTTCTATCCTTTTCTTGTAATTTCATCATATGTCTCCCTTAAGCTATGTTTTCTTGCCCTGTCCTGATAGCAGTGGGAGAAAATCATGTCCCAAACCCACTGCCTTGGGAGAAAAGGTCTAAGAGTAGAGAAAAGAAAACCTACTTAGCTTTGACCATTGGCTGCTCCTTCAGGTCCCCTTCCTAACCAGTGCTCCTCCTGTTCATGCTATAGATCCAGCTTTTCCAACATCCTGAACTGTAGCCCTTACATTTCTAGATTTAAGCAAATAAACAAAATCCACAGGCTAGTCCCGTCATTCTGCTGCATTTCAGTTTGTGGTGTTCCTGTTGTGGTCCAGATAACTTTCAGGCCCCAGGCTCCCAGTTGATTGATCCTGTAAGACTGATGGCTTCTTGTACCTGCCCCAAGACTGGTACACACCTCTCCGTTATCCAAACCTGTTCAGTTGATCCTTTCAATCACTTAGGAAACTTTCAAAAGCATTTGCCCAAACACCATCCAGAAATTGTGATTCAGGAGATCTGTATTTTTGTTACAGGATTTGTTAATTCTAGTAACAGTCAGCCAAGTTTGAGGACCACTGATCAAGACCATGCTTAATTCATTTCTTAATCCAGGGGTCCTCAAACTTTTTAAAGTGGGGGCCAGATCACGGTCCCTCAGAGAGTTGGAGGGCCGGACTATATGAACTACTAATTCCTACTGTAACACCTCAGCTGCGCTCACTGCCCAAAAAACCTGGCGGGCCGCATGTGGCCCGCGGGCCGTAGTTTGAAGACCCCTGTTTAATCTCTTTGCACCTAGACTTCAGCCTACATTTTATTTCCTCCAGCTATGACCTTAAGAGAAGGTCTGGTCTCAGATTCAAACACTTTCCAGATCATTTCTGATTCTGACCCACATCTCATAGTCCAATCTGTCCCTGCCTATGCTAATGTGACAAGTTTCTTCCAAGACATCTATAAGTGGGATACTATCACACACTAAAGGAATTCTATAAGTAGGATACAAGTCTGTTGAGTAGGCTCTGCCATTTAATCATAACCCCTAAAGAGTGATGTTTGTTGAAAATATAATATAAACAGTCATAATAATAGTCGCCTGTGATAGGAAACCAAACTGTTCCACATCCATTATCTATTTATTGCCAGTAAAAGCTCTAAAACCCTCCAGTGTCAGTCTCAGAAGTTCTGGCCCAGTATCCACCTCCTATGCCAGCTACGTCTCAGCCTTCATCTCTGGACCATTCTGGCTCCTAAAGTCAGCTCCTCCCTAGCACCTATTGGGAATTACCCCCTTTAGTTCTTGCTTCTGTGGTTGATCAGCCTGCCCTGACTATTTCTCAGCAGACCAACCTGGCAAGCTCACTGGCCAGCCAACCTGGCAAGCTCACTGGCCAGCTCTGAGATGGAGTGAGAGCATCCAGACAATAATGCTTAGAAATTTGGTACCCAGGTATTCCTCCTCTTATGGAGGTCCTGACTATGAACAGAGTTCAGGGATCTTTGTGTTCCCTATGCAAAAATACCTCCCCTCTCCAGTCTACACTGGCACCCAGAAAAAAAGATGGTCTGTCATTTCTGTGGGATTAGAGTGGTTATCAGCATCACACAAATTGTCCTTCATTGAGCACCTATTATGTTCTAGAACCTGTGCTTTTTGTATATTGTCTCCCTGTAAGGGAGAGGTATGATCATCCTCATTTTATAGTCTAGGGCAGTGGTCGGCAAACCGAGGCTCGAGAGCCACATGTGGCTCTTTGGCCCCTTGAATGTGGCTCTTCCACAAAATACCACGTGCGGGCACACATGTACAATGTGATTGAAACTTCATGGCCCATGCACAGAAGCTGGTTCTCAGCCTGGGTGATTCTATTTTGAAGAAGTGGCCTTAGAACACTCAAGGAGCCAAAGAGCCGCATGTGGCTCGTGAGCCACAGTTTGCTGACCACTGGTCTAGGGTATTTAAACTCAAAGAGATTAATGTAGAAATCTAAGATCATTTTTTTTTAACCAGACCATAGAACCAGGAAGTGAAGGACATCTCCTTGTCTCAAGGGACATCTCCGCGTCTTCAAATGTTTCTTCCATGATGTTATCTTTCTTCATTTCCATCAATAAATGATCAATTGAAGTTACACATATTTTTAAAAATCCTATGGAAGTGATCAGTTACTGATATCCATAAGTGAGTTTTCTTAGTTGATTCTTCTCAGTATACACAGCAGAAATTCCTTTGGAATTTTGGGTTGGGTAAACTAGAGATAACTTATAGGCTGAGTCACTTTGTGGAAAAGCAGAGCCAGTAGGGCACAGGGGGAGGGAGGGTGTAGGTGAAATTATGAAAACTTCATATTTTTCCTAATTTCACCTCATCTGGACAATTCTATGGAAATCATCTTTCAATAAAGCAGTGAAAGGCACTGACAACCTGTCCCGGCTAGATAATCAAGTACCACCAATTCTAGGACAAACTTTCTGACTGCACCAGATAGGGCTAGGGAATCCCTCTGAGAGCCAAGGATGTGTGTATATGCTGCTCCACTGAACCAAAAACCTCAAGTCACCACTCTCCTTGACATGGCTTCTCTCTAGCATTGGCCACACAATAGATATTATTCGAGAAGGATTGAAGTGGTGAGAGGAAGGATGAATTTGCTACCAGTGATAGTTCGAGGCCTTGACTATTTCCAAAGATTCTTCAGAAATCAGCCTGCTCCCAATGTCTAAAAGCATGGCTGATGGATTCACTGGGGATTCTTGAAGCCTATTAATTAGGTAAATAGAATACTAACAAGATGGCTTGGTGAGCCAGAAAACATCAATAGCTTAGATAAGCTTGAATCAGCAATCTCAACTAGTTATAGCATAGGTAATTTGTCTTTATATTTACTTAGTATTGATGTTAAAGAGAACAATTATTCATTCACTCTATAGCTTATCTCAACCTTACCCTTTCAAAACAATTTATCTCAAGGACCTTCAATATTTTAGAGATAAAGCCAAGAGTTTTGCCTTTTCTCAAAATGAAAGACCAATTGAGCACAAATAATTCCCATCATCTCCACACACTATGCCTTTCTTAGAAGAGTCCCCATTCACCTTATTAAAAATATTTTAATTGTATAAAGGAATTAACACTCTTTAATTTGTCCATTTATCATACATCTCTAAGAAATCAGAATAAAGCCAGCCTAAGTAGTCATAGGTTGACTAATTCCAAAGAATAGGTAAATTAGGGGGCCTATATTTATTGGTAGTCTTATAAGGTAGTAAGAAGAAAACCACTAGTCACAGCCTTCATGCCTGCCTTCCACACTTAAACTCTAAAATATGTCCATCTTCTTGGTTCCCAAAATTCCTCCACACTAAGTATGTACTTTTATTCCTGTCCTGTTATGGCTTAATAATGTGGTAGAAAGGAAACCATTTATGGGTCTAGGTCACTAGGAATAATATATGTGTGGATAATTATGAGATGATTGTAATTTTAATCTGTAAATCTGCCTGGATCTCAGGAGAAACTGTGCTAAAACAGGTCTCATAAACCCCAATCATAAGTATTTTCTGTAACACAATTGACCTATAAAATGAATGCCATCCTTCCCATATTTCCAAAGAACTACATGAAATCAGGACTACACTATTTACAGATATTTAAGGTTGCTACATTTTATCAGTTTATTCCCATTCCCTCCCTGTATTATCTAATCTCATGATTAGGTTTACTAATCATGAATACAATTCAACTATTTTCTGCCATTGCAGATGCATACTATGTTGATGTTTCCTAGAATTAGTTCCTTACATATGTAGCCATTCCAACTGGTTTTATGTTATTTCCTCTTTCTGGTATAAATTATTCCTCTTCTCCCCACCTCTTGACCCTCTTTACTGCCATCACCTTTTCCTTGTTACCATCCCTCAATCTTGTATCTCAGCTCAACTATCCCTCTCCTTAGGAATCCTTGCTCTGTCTCAAATGAAACCTAAAATAGGGCTCTCCCCTATCTGCTCTCATTATTCCATGTATGTTCCTTCAGTATCATTTGTAAATATATATATGAGACATTAGTTGGCTAATGTCCTCTCCCTTTATAGACTATAAACTCAATCTGTTTGCATATCACTGTGTCTGTAGCACTTAGCCTCAGTACCTAGATCTTCAGTAAGCTATTTTGGAAGATGGAAAATAAAAATAATGAAAAAGAGAAAGTAAGAAAAAATAAACTCATCAACTAAAATTTGATCTGCACCTCTTCCTTCTCTTTGTGGGATGGATGAAGATGTCATAAACTATTTCTGAGAGAGAGAGAGAGAGAGAGAGAGAGAGAGAGAGAGAGAGAGAGAGAGAGAGAGAATTATAAGATATAATGGGTGTGTGGGTGCAAGTTGAATGTGTGTTTTGCTCCTTCTCTAGAAATAAGTATCTTCTCTATGTCTTCACAGCCAGTTCAGCTTTTAAACAAGGTCTAATTTAGTGTTTACCTTTTCTTTGAAGTCTTTCCTTGTGACTAAAACCCTCACAAATGTGTACCTTCCAGAGTCTTAAGACATATATTTGTCATATATTTGGTGCCTGAATGGGCCAGTCTCATGCCCTATCCAGTGCAGCAGCTCCCCCACCACAGCCCCATCCATGAGCTTCTCCTTTCTTTGGCCAGATAACTCTGTTTAATGGATTGAGAAGGTTTGCTTCTGTTGACCTAACATCTGTCTGCCTGATGATGCCATGCTTTGATTCTATCCATGTTCCCCAGAGCCCCCACTTCCTCCTTCCCTATCATAGTCCTTCTGTTATCTGGATACAGTTGTTATACCTGCTCCCTTTCTCACATCTGCAGCCCTATTCTACTCCCACAGTGTCCTTCATTGTCCTGTGTTCCATGCATGTCTCATCTCCTCATATAAAGCATAAAAACCTGCAGCAAACAATTTCACTTCTCCCTCTTTATCTATTTCTCAAACCCCAAACATAGTGAGAACATTCTTTACTGAATGAAAAGTACATAAGTGGAGAAATGCTACTATGGAAAAAAAATGGAAGTTATTTGGGTGGAAAACCCAGGAGAATAAGATTTCCTCCTTTTCCTATGGCTGGCAAAGTTAAATTGATCAATGTCAAGATTTTTCTACCATCCCATATTAGGCTTTTTTCTTCCAATAGACAAATACAAAACATTCATTTGGTAGGTAAAGATATTATTTTTTCCAGTGGTTGGGGTCAGAATAAAAGACTAAATACAACTCTCATCAGAAAGCCATAGGAATTGAGAAGACAAAGACAATTAAAGACATAAAGGAAAAGATCAAGAAGGAAAGAGAATAAAGGATGAGACTTGTGGGATTTAGAATGTGGCCAGGCCAAGAGTGCTATTTCTCTGGTATTGTCTGCCCCAGTCCCTGAGGATGCATTAAGCTTAATGCAGAAAATGACTGACAAATTACTAGGTCACTGAGTGTGAAATTTATATTTTTTGCTTCTTGCTTTCTCCCATCCTATAATTGTATCGACCTAAACAGTAAAAATATTGCTATTGTCTCCTTTATTATGGCACCTCTGAAAAGGGAACTGCTGTTTCTCAGTAGATTTTTTTTTTTCTGTATAAATCTCTTCCTTGTGATAAATAAATCTCCTAATAGGGTCTTATTTAAATAACACAGTGCTGAAAGTGAGGCAGAAATCAAGATGAACCATTAAGCCTAGTAATAGGAAAGCGGTGTGCGACCGCGGCATTGCCACATCCCAAGAAGCCACATCAATTAGATACCTAATGGGTGACCCATCACATAAACCAGTCCAGCCCTATACCCCTCATGCTCCTACTATCGATTATGGTCCATATATTTAGAAATAAACTGAGCCTCCTAATTATCAAGCACACAGATCTGTGCAGGTTCCCCCATTAGGAGGCTGAACTTTGGCCTCTTCCTGAGGAATTTCCCTCACAGTGATGAACATACTCTCCCTGTGACCTTGAGCTATGAGTGTGTTCGTTTTATAATCAACCCTATTTGAGTCATGGGGGTGTTCATAGGAATCCAACAAATCAGAAATAGCAACATCGTGATTCTGGGGTTTGTTCCAGGTTGGTTTTAGCAACACGTATTTGCTTTGGAGAAAATACTCTTAAGTCCATTCTTACATTTCTCTATTTGGCCTTCTCAGGTAATAGGGCTTTCTCTCTGCCTCAAAACTTGAACTCTTTTAGCAGATTGTCCACTAGCTGGACTAAATTCCATGGTATGTGTTTTGTCTTTTTAGGAGTGCTATAATTTGTTTTGCTTTTGTCTTCAATCTTTTTTAGATGCCAAGCATAGAGGTGGACACATAGTAGATGCTTAATAAACAGTTGATAATATTGCTTCTCTTGACTACTTCTGACTTCTTATATTACATTAAGCAGCCATTGTGTCCTGTCACTGATGGATTTTATATGTTGCCTTTTGTAAAGTTACCTGAACACATAAAAATCCTCAGAGACGGCTTTGAGGTCCCCTGGCATTTTCATTTAGGTAAGTTATGCCTAGTTACTTCTCTTAATTTTCCTCTAAGTTCCATTTCTTGCCTTTTAATTTTTTACAATCTAGGGATGACAGCACCTTGGATAATTCAAGGGAAACATTTGGGGAAAATGCCCAGGAGAAGAAAGTGCTGTAACCAAGGGAGGTCATTTTTGCACAGTCTCCCCATCCTCACTACATTCATGACACAATGTGTCAGAATCAAAATACCCAGTGCAATCCTCAGACGACTGTTGCTGCCTGTTTCTGCTTGACCTCTATGGTGCTCTGGAACGGATGTGCTAGTCTACCGCCCAGGAGGCCCATTGAAATATTTCCATCCATCCCTAGGAGAGGGTTGGAACATGGCCAGCCAATCAAAACACAGAACAGGGAAAAGGGGAATTGTTAATAACTTCTTCAAACAACAGAATTAGTTCCTAATCCCACAACATGGTCAATGGGCCCAATATGCCATTTTTGCTATTCTGCAAAGTTCTCATGTGGCAGCAAAGGAAAACAGATTGTCTTTGGAACCTATCTATCTATGCACTCCCGACTATGTGGCCTTTTTCCCATTTGATATCATTCCTAGTCTGAATCATGTGTTTTTGATCAAGCAAAACTTCGCAGTGAACTGATAGTCCTAAATATGATCTATGTTCAAATGGACAGGGAACATGCAGCACCTTTTAAAAACAAGAAAGCATAGAGAAACTGGGCAGAACATAGTAAAAACCCATTATAAACTATCTCAATCTGGCATGGATCACATTGTAAGTCTGACCTTTTCTTTTGAGTCAACAATAGGTTCATCACCAATACTGGAAGCCAGCAGGAACCTGATGCAAATCAAAATCTCAGACACTAGCATTTCAGTCAATTCTGCTGAATTCAGTCAAGAGCTAATCCTATCCTGGAACTAGCCACATAAAAGGAAGATAGCACCACACAACCATCTGAATGCAAAGGAACAGAAGATGTGAGCTACTAAACACCTTCCAATGAATGCATAAGGCATAGAATGGTTTTTAATAATGTATTTTAAGTGAATGAATAAATGCAAGAACCAATTCTATTCTTCTTTGTAGGAATAAACAAAGACCAGACACACCATGTTTCTTTGGGGTTATTTTCATGACATTCACTTCCTGTCCAGACAACTTTCTCTATTTCTCAGTTTCTCTGGGTTTTCACAAACAGAAAGCACTTACTGGACTCATCCTTCAGACAGCATTTCTGGGGTTTGTTTTCCTCCCCTCACACTCAAAATATCTGCTGTCAGGGCTCTTCTGGATCTCACCTTATTATCTCTTCATCTGACTGTTCATGTATATTTTTTATAAAAAAAAGTTGTGATTGTAAATACAAAGCTTTCCTGAGTTTTGTAAGTTGTTCTAGTGAATTATAAAGACTGAGGGGGTTGTGGTAAGCCTCAGATTTGCAACCTGCCAGATGTGCTTGGGGATGCCCAGGACTTGGGGCTGACATCTGAAGTGGGGACACTCTTGTGGGACTGAGCCCTTAACTTGTGAAGTCTATGCTAACTCTGGGTAGTTAGTGTCAGAATCAAATTAAATTGAATTGTTGGACAGCTGGTTGGTGTCAGAGAGTTGATGCTGGAGTGCACAGGGGTTAAGTAATATTTCAATGAATTGATCAGTGCACATTTATTTAGTAAAGAATAGCTGAGGAGACTCTGCCAGGCACAATGGATCATAGTATTAGTGACAATAATAATAGTAATAGTGACAACAATAATAACAAAGGCAGTGACAAATTTTGACCAGAGAATTACACAGAGGGTTTTCGCATAGACCCTTTCCATACTAAGAACAAAATTGGAAAATTACAGCTTATGAAACTTACTGGGGCCAGCACACTGTAGCTGCTTCCACATGCAAGTTTTATTATGAATGTTTTGTTTTCTTAGGAGAACAGAGCCTTATAGAGCACCCATTTGCCCATCCCGCTGACTAAAGTTTCAATGTGCCTCAGGTCTCATATAATCAGATATTGCTGTCACACACACATCTAGTCTTGCCATCGCCTCACAAATTGTCCCTTCCCAATCATCCATGCAGTTGTTACAGACAGTGATTTTACAATTTTGTGATCTCATGGTACCTGGAATTTCTAAGTCCCTTTGAATACCCAGAAGGAATTACAGGGCCACAATTTGACTGAGTCGGGGAGTTGAGAACCCTTTCAAAAGCATCATAAAGGGTAGAGAGAATCCTTTCAGCAGAAATTAAATCATAGCATTTTATTTTTTATCAGATACTTGCTATCATTTCCCCCCTCCCTTTGCTGCTATGAAAATTGCAAAACTGGGAATCCAATTACAAAGGAGAGATAAAAAGGAAAGATAGTAAAACATTTTAATTGGATGGAGGCAACCCTGAATGGTGTTCTCCCGCTCGGCACTGCAAACACTCCATGTGTCACAGCAGCAGAGCGAGGGTCACTGGAGATAGACCAGAAAGGTGACATGACAGATACAGGAGCTGTTGTGGGAGTGTTTGGATCAAAACAGGAACATAATCACAGCACCCTGACCCCCTGGGATTATTGATTCTCTTTGGACCAACTGAGCCAACATAACCACATAACTGGAACGAAGTCCAAATGAAAAAAAAAAAAAAAAACCCACCTGCTCCGTGGGGCTCATTTCAAATGTTGATTCTCAGAGCAGGAAGAGAGACTGTTATGAAACAAACTGCGATAAATGATAGCTCTTAGGGGAGGGGGGAGCTTTATTTGGAGTTGGGTTAGGACTTTGCTTTTGAGAAAAAGCAACAGAATCAAAGACAGATAGAGGTTTTCAGCAGCACAAAAGCAAAAACCAATAGGATGGCTTGGGTAGGAGTAGTAAAGTTGTTTTACAGTTTGGTTCCTATCTATCTACCCAGGTCCCATGCTCAGTTTTCTGGGACCCAGCTACCACCAGACTTGGAAGTCAGGGTCTATGGTGTAAGGTTTGCAACTCAGATCTCTAAGAAAGGCTGATGAAGTGGTGATTGAATGACCTTCAGCTGCTCAGGAAGGTTGATAGATTGAGAGGTTCCTGCTCTAGGACTGGTTCTATATCCAGAAGTAGGCCTAGAAGTTCTCTATTTCTCCCCAGGACAAAGCTTCAGTGTCAGGCAATCACCTGTCACTGGAATGCCTTTGAAACTGAGATCAATTCTTCATTGCCTTTCCATATTCCATTTATCACCAGGTCCTGCCCAGTTTGCCTCTGAAGCATGTCTTGAATAATTACTTTTCTCCATCCCAATCACCACACCATGGTACAAATAAACACCGTCTTTCAAAGGACATTAGTAATCATCTCCTCTCCGGCTTCCTGCATTCACTCTGATTGCTCTAAAGTGTCCTTCACATCTCAGCCAAAGTGATCTCAAAATATGAATTGGACATGCCCCTTTGTTCTCAAATGAAAACTCTCCTCTCAGGGGGTCTCCTTGATGTGCCTGTTGCCTCCTTCCTCTGGCTTCCTCCTTCTTATCATGCAGATTTCAGCTTAAGCCTCCTTCACCCAGCAAAATTTCCTCTGGTCATCCTAACCTCATAGCACCAGCAACTGTTCAGTGCATTCATTAAAAAATTGGTTAACACAGTCAGTTTTAGTTCTTCATAGTTTTATAAAGTTGCCCTGAACATGAAGAACAAATAGCAGAAATGCTGCTCTGAGAAGGTAGGGCATCACACTGGCTGCAGATGAACACATCTGAGATCATGAATCAGTGAGAGGAAGTTTCCTTCCCAGATGGTCCCTAGCAGGGGTCCTCAAACTTTTTAAAGTGGGGGCCAGATCATGGTCCCTCAGAGAGCTGGAGGGCCGGACTATATGAACTACTAATTCCTACTGTAACACCTCGGCTGCGCTCACTGCCCAAAAAACCTGGCGGGCCGGATCAGACTCCTCCGCGGGCCGTAGTTTGAAGACCCCTGCATCAGCTCACCCAAAGGAAACTGCTGTGCCCAGGTGAGCCAGAGCAGAGGTGTCTGGTGGTCGAGTCTCCATAGAATGTAACTTTCATCATGTCTTCTCCATGCTTTACTTCAAAGACCATAGCTAGGTTGACCATATGTCTTAGTTTTCCTGGGACAGAACCAGTTTATATCTATTATTCTGTTGTTATTACTACTGGTGCCCTATTTTACTCTCCAAAGTGCCCCCTTTGGATGATAAATTATACAGTCATCCTATGCATAGACCATCTTATCAAACCTGCTCTGCCTAGACTCCAACCCACAACAAATCTGCTAAAATCCTGCTTGCACAACCTATCTTTTTTTTCTTCTTGATGTCTATGGTTCAAGTGATGGTCCTTCCCTGTCAGCAATCCATGCCATGTTCTTTTTCATCCATTTATATTACCTGTAATTTGCTTCAAAATGCATTAGCAGAGACAGAAAAGGTGTATATGTGTGTGTGTGTGTGTGTGTGTGTGTGTGTGTGTGTGTGTGTGTATGTGTTTTAATTTTAATCTGCACCCTAGAGGTGATTGATTAACATTTGTAGTTCCTTCATCAGGAGTACACACTCCAGAGGTGGTTAGTTAGCATCTGAAAGACTCTAATCAGAAACCCTAAATCCAGAGGTACCTACTACAGTCTTTTTCTTTATTTCTGGTTATGACCAGTGGTCTTGTTAATTAAAACAATAGATGTTAGAAACTACTTTTTTTTTTTTCATTGATGGCTAGAAATGTGGAATATTTTGCATTGTTTTACAGGAAATTTTGCCCTTGCACAAATAAGGTATAAGAATCTAGCAAGAGCAATTTTCTCTTCACTTTGGAATGGTGTCCCTGGGGTTAGAAATCTAAACAGGTCTTTGCTTACCAGCTGAGAAGGTCACTGGAAGCCTGCCATGGAGACGGTGCCACATCTGTTTCAGTGCATGTTTTCATACAAGGACAGAGGAAAAGAACTTGTGTTGTTTATAGCACAGCTTGTGTAATTGTTTTCAAACCCTTCTGCAAATGGACTTGTATATGTGTGGCAGAGTTGAGTAGTATGTGCAAGTCTGATTATCTGGTAAATTATAATCTGGAAGCAAGTTAGGGAAACAGACCCATAGCCCTCTCCTACTTTGCACTTTAAAGGCTACCAGTACCTACAAAAATAACAATAACTGGCGTGGGTCTGATTGCAAAGAGTTCTGTGCCCCATTGCATGTGGATCTTTACTGGATTGCCCCTTTTATCCGTGCCCTAACCCAATGTGTTCACATTTGTTCAAGATCACTTCAACTGCCCCTCATAGCCAAAGGGTCACCTGACTATTCCAGTCCTTCTTCATTCCTGTTTTGAACTCTTATATTGTTGGACACACAACCTAACACATTAGAAAAAAATGTCTTTCTCTAAAAATTTCTGTATGCATACTTTTTATAAACACCCTGGGTGTGGAGATAGATATATCCTGTTCTTCTTTCAGCCTCCTTAATGCCTGACCTGAAGGTAAGCACTTATAATATGCTCAGTAAATAATTCCTGGCCAGTCAACTTACTTAAGGACCTGAACCAATCAGCTGTGAGCCTCCATGTCTTTGGACCGTGAGGCAAGGTGGAGGCCAGTTGGTAATGGTTGCTGAATTCCGAGCCGTAGGTTTAGTTTTGGTGGTGGAGGAACCTGGGAGCCATTATAGGTGGTTATTGTTACATTTCCATGTGAAGTATGGGCTCAAGGAACAGTCCCAGAACATCTGTTCAGGGCTGGAGGCCAACGCATATCCTCCAGATGTTACACAGAGATCTATGAATGCATTCTTCCTGCTCTATTGGCAAGGAGGTAAGAGAGGGAAGGAGGCAAGATCCAGGGGGGAAACTGATGAAATAAAAGAGACATTATAAGGTCCACCTTCCCTGAGCAGTCAATTTATGGGTTCTGAATATTGTGCTATAAATATCAGCATCTTAGATTCTCAGAGTGAGAAAGGGCCCTTAGAGATCATTTGGCCCAAACCCCTGCCCAGTGTGGAATTATTAGCCATGGCAGGCTGATGTTTATAAAGGTCCCCTGCTGCTTCCATTGGAAAGCTCCATTTTTCAAGGGTCTCTCCCTCACCTTTCACATCTGGGCAGGCTATTGCCTAGAGGACATTTTTCACAGTTCAAATGCCTTTTTGTTTTCTATTGGATTTGTTTCTTTTAAATCTGTTTTCCTTACCAATAAGGCAACACAAAAACAGGCCATCCAGGTGGTGGTGTATGTTGTATCTCCTTTGCTACTCCTCACATTTTAAATTAATTGGTTCGTTTTCAAAGCTGAAACAGGTGGGCACTTGATCCTTTAGGCTCTTTATCCCTGCCAAAAACAGCCATGTTAGAAAAACCCAGGTTTTCCAAAGTTACAGCCTCTTTCATTCCAACCAGCTTGGCAAGAAGGACGCCAAAAACACAGATGAAGCCATTTTCTCCTCGTTATCGCCCTATTAAGCTTGCAAAGATACTGTGGAAGCCCTTTCTTCATCTACCTGTCTGGTCAGGGAGCCCTTTAGCACCTTCCCTTGAAAGGACAAGTTTATTCAATGAGTAAGGAAGAGGTTCCTCCTCTCTGGCTGGAGGAGGGAGCTGCAAGGCAAGTGTAGTTAAACCTTGGCTGCTCAGAACCCTTGGGGAATTCTGGTGAGGCAAATCTTCCAGGTCACTAATGATGGCTTACTTACACTTCAAAATTCAACATAATTCTAGCTCTTTTGGAAGAAATTTCTACCAAATATAGTCTGCATTTTCATGTCTTCCTAAATCCAGAATCCTACCCAAAGCACAATCATTTCTTGATGGCTAAGGGTCATCTTTATTTAGTTATTTATTTTTTGTAAATCCTTACCCAAGGATGTTTTTTCTATTGAATTTTCTTTTTTCTTTTTAGAGGGAGTGGAAGAGAGAGGGAGAAGGAGAGAGAGAGAGAAGAGAGAATGATTGATATGAAAGAGACACATTGATTGGTTGCCTCCCGCACGCACCCTGACCAGGACTGGATATTGACCCTGCAACCAAGGTACTTGCCCTAGACCAGGAACCAAATCTTGAGACCCTTCAGTACGAGGGCCAATGCTCTGAATGAGCCAAACCGGCTAGGGCAGGGTCATGTTTATTGACACCAATTCTACTTGGCTTCAGAGAATGACATGAGTTGTGCAACACTGGTGGTTGTAGCCAGGATGCTTTGCATTATTCTACCTGGTTGTAACAGTATTTGACTCTTTCTTCTGCTGTAATCAAATGTAACTTCTATATGATGTCCTCAAAAGGATACCTAATTTATACACACAACGCAGATGAATCTCAAAATAATTATGCTGAGTGCAAGAAGCTAGTCAAAAACACACCAAAAAGGGTCACATTGTATAATTCTATTTATGTAAAATGCAAAGTAATATATAGTCACAGAAAATTAATGGTTGACTGGAGAAGGGGGAAGGGAGAGAGATTTAAAAAGGGCATAAGGTACTTTAAGAGGTGGTAAGTATATTCCTAATCTTGATTGTGGCGATGGCTTTAAGGGTATATGTATTTGTCAAAACTTACCAAATTGTATACTTTAATGTCATTTATTTTATATGAATTGTGCTTCAATAAAGCTAGTTAAATAAGTAAGTAAATACATACATGTATACATAAAAGTAAGCTGTATTCTCATTCATTCAAATTCGGGTGCCAGTGTGGTATGTCAGGGCAGAAAGCGAGCATTATTAGGAAGTAAGAGGCAGAGGGAGGCAGGTGGAAGGCAGAGCTGAGAAGCACCTATCTGTGGTGTGTGGAGCTCACTATTTCCAGAATGCTAATGCTGTTGTCACATGTTCACAGCCCTTTACAGGTATTAACTTGTTATTCCTCACAACAGCTCCATGAGGTGGAGGAGCAAATTTTTTAAACCTATTTTATGGATAGAAGAAAAGAGAGATCAAGGTATAGTGGATTCTCAGTGAGAGAGGTCATCTAAAATGATCATTCAAAAGATGGCTTCTAAAGTTCAATGAGTTTTCAGACCAAGTACATTTATGTGATATTGTGATCAAACTATTTATTTTTTAAAATATATTTTTTATTGATTTTTTACAGAGAAGAAGGGTGAGGGATAGAGAGTTGGAAACATCGATGAGAGAGAAACCTCGATCAGCTGACTCTTGCACACCTCCCTACTGGGGATGTGCCCGCAACCAATGTACATGCCCTTGACCGGAATCGAACCTGGGACCTTTCAGTCCACAGACTGACGCTCTATCCACTGAGCCAAACCAGTTAGGGCTGTGACCAAACTATTTAAAGACTTCACTTCATATTCTTCAGTAAGTGTAATTTGATAGCTGCTCCTATAATAAAATAAGTTGCAAGATGTTTTTTTGTTTTGTTTTGTTTTGTTTTTTAAAGAGAGAATATATAAAGGAGTCCTAAAAGACATGGAATATGTGGCTACCATGCGCCATTCCCCAAACATCCCCCCTGAACCCAAATTCTACTGGCTGGTGTTTGAACTATCTTTAATAATAGATTAACAAACAAAAAAAATCTCATTCAATAAGAGAAACAAAATGCAATTGCTTTCTGGAGACCTAATATGCAGACTTACATTTACCATAAAGGTCAATAACTGTGTTTCCATTTTTTATATTAGCTCTTCTATTGTATCACTGATTACATACAAAACCTGGAGCAAACAATGCAGCGCTGACCAGGCCTCAAGGGACAGAAGCAAGAGAAGAGGCTGTAGAACAAACCAGAACTATTCTCTTTACCTTGCACTGTTAGCTTTTGTAAGAAAAAACTGGGACTGATGTCAGAATCTGGTATGCATCTTTGTAGTGTATCACAAACCTCTAGGTGCAATAATCTATATATAGTTCTTAATATAAAATTGGACCCAGTCAATCTCCACAGACACTTTTGTTAAGTTAAAGAACCATTCAAATATTATTAATAAGTGTAGTGTTGGGTGGGCTAATATGTAGCTCGGTGCCTGTACCCAATAAACAATACCTTTGCCCAGATTAAGCACAATGAGCCAAGCATTACTCTTTCATTTGTTAACAAGGGGTAGTAAGGACTGATGGTCTATAGTTTTCATAAGTTCCTTTATACATGGAACAGCTTACAGCCCTTTGAACTTTCCAGTGTCCTAGGACAATGTGTGGTTCCTTGAGAGCCTTCAATAAAGATTCATGGCTTAACTGATTGCAATTTACTAACTCCAGGATCGCTTTTAAGACCAGTGCTGGGATAGATCCTTTGCTATTTTCTATGTATATTGTATAACATAAATTACACTATCAGTACAAAAAATGGCTTAAACTTGCCTTGGATTTTAAGAAAACACCCTAACAGATGCCCTTCATATAGCCCTCCCTGCATTACGCCTCATTCCCAACTTCCTCTTTGCTACTTAGAGACTCCTATGCAGTCATTCTTGGAGACCTTTAATCACTGGTGTCTATTGCAAGTTGTAGCCACTAGCACAAATAGGATTTTTTTTTTCTGTGTCTCTATCTAAATATTTTCATCTCTCAGTTCCAGACCACTCCACTTGATTCTCTGAAAAGGCAAATAAGTTATTCTGTCAATGGATATGATTCCCCTGAAGATATTGATGCATTTGGGAGTATAATTTGGCCAGGGAAGGAGATAACCTGAAACCACAAACTACCCCAAACACTCTATTATTAACAAAGAGGAAAAAAAAAAAGAAGCCAAATTGCGTTAGAGAACAGTCTGGCTGAATGATAAATTGTCAATCCCTGTGTAGTTTCAGCCTGTTCACCCCAGCTGGGATTTTGAGTTCTTGAGGAAAGAACTTTGAAGTGGAAAGTCTAAGATTTAGGATGTGAACAGCCACATTTGCTCCCTAAGGTGGCCTGGTTCTCAGATACACGGCTGGGTAATTCACCCTGCACATCTCCCCACTCCTGATACTTAATGCTGTTCTCTTCATGTAAAATGAAGAGAACAGCATTAAGTACTGGCAGCGATTTGCATCACCCAAATCGCTGCCAGTACTTCTATTCCAGACCAAGCTGTGGATTTCACAGAAGAGCTATCACTCCAGAAACTTCTCTGCAGACCAGGATAGCACTTATCAATCTGAGTGAGGTTTTGAATCAATCTTGCAATGGTTAATACCTCTGAGTTTTCATTCTCCTTGACTTAGGGTTAGATATTTGCCTTATTTCCTCCTTTCTACCATCTTGAAGTCCCTTGAGAGAAATTTCCACAGCATTTGTCCAGGTCATTGATCATGGTGGACACTCATTATATGTTTGAAACATGGAATTGACTGCCAAGGAGTAGCTTACCAGGGTGAATGTTATGACTGCCCTGAACTTCAGAGGAGAAATTTTAAAAGAGAAGAGATAATAGGCATGAATTTTCAAGGGCCAAGGATTTCTCTTTACAAATAGCTAAGTTTTTCAGATCACCCATTGGCAGAGATGATATGTTGTCAATATTAACCCCACCCACCAGAGAGGAAGGTCCAAATATGGGCTGAACACCAATGATTATTAGAGATCACTTCACATTTACAGATACAGGGTATGATTGTGTGCTCATTCATAAAGCCCATAGCTATGTTCCTGTGTCCTACTCAGGGTGGATGGGCAATCTGCCTTACCCAGTAAATCTCTCATCACTCAAAGACAGAGATCATGGCTAACATTCCATGTCCATTCTTCTTTGGACCCTGACAGCCATGCACCATCATCACTCATGCATGGAAATGTTTTCCCAGACTCCCATTAGTAGACCATGTGCTCTGAAATGCATCTTCAAGCCTAGTGATAAATTTTCCCCAAACCACCCACGCTCTTTTGCCTATGACCGATTGCACAATTTCAAATCCAGCTGGCTTGGGCTAAGGGTGTGGTGAGAAGCCAAAAAAGAGTTTGTCTTGATGCAACACAAACACAGAGTTACAGTCATAGCTTTGGGCTCCCTAGTCCCTTGCTTGACCCCAGTGAGTGAGCTGAGTATGACATCAGCTCTATTTATTTTCAAGTTCCCAGTTCATACCCAAAGACTCATTAATGATCTGACCCAACTTCCAGATTAAATCCAAAGGTATTTAATTCTTTGAGCCTCACTTTCCTCATTTGTCAAATGAGATAGTCATTTCCTCTTGATAATATTATTATGAAGATTAAGGGAGATGATATATGTAAAGCACTTGTCATTGTGCCTAGCACATAGTATAACCTCAACAAATAGTGACAATGATAATAATAATGATATTAAAAATAAGTTATAAGTATTACTTAATATATTGCAAACCATGATGGCTTGAAATCTGAACTGGCTACCTGCTTAGCTGAGTTTACCTAAGTTTTATTTGCTTCCATGCAAAGTTAATGAGCTAAAGTGTGCTACAATGTCTCATTCTATCTACTTTTCTCCTAAATGGACATCTCTTATTGATTAAGTACTGTGCTGTGCATTGTGGGAATTACAAAGAGGAGGAAGACACACTTCCAGACTGGTAGGAACTGAGAGTGTTACAATTGAGACAAAGCATACTAGTACACACATTAAACTATTGGATGACAATGTGGTCTGGTGACAGTCTAGCAAGATGAAAAAATCACACTAAAATTTCTTCCTCTTTAGAAGTTTCTCCAGTTGTCAGTCAGCTTCGGATCCCAGTTCCCAAATGTTTCTACATTGGGACACAGTCTTTTCTATTAATAGAAGGATTTGTCATCTGCAAATTTATAGTTATCTAAAGATCTGTTAGATAGAAGGAAGGGGGTTCATTATAGAGGCTTGGATGTCACCAGTGTATGTTATACACCCATCACCCCCAAGGGTCCCCAAGCTCAGTCTCTTTGAAATGAGCTTGCTCACCATCTTGCAAGAAATGTATGATTGTATGAACGATTTCTCCATCATAATCGTCTCCATAACACAGAAGAAATGCTACCTTGCCAAAAGAAATAAGGCATTGGCAATCAACATGCCTCCGCAGACATTGTCAAAGAGCCATAACTGTAACAAAATAAACAAATAGATCATCAAAACATTCCTTTTCCCTTTCCCTTTACTTCCCCCCCCCCCTTCTCTCTTTTTCCACTTTGAATGCTCCGTTAGAGTGTAGAAGATTTTACAGTTTTCTCCAGCTCTGGAAAAATCGTTAAACCCTTCTGCTGGTCGGCTTCGGAAACATTTGGAACAAATTATCCCCACTTTTGGAATCTGAATAAAGGAATGTGAGCTTCACTGGAGAAATGTGAAATCTAGGGTGGGATTCACAAAATGGTTTAAGGTTTGCTTTTGCACACATACTTTTTTTTATCAAGTTTGTTTGGGTTTGGAACCTAGTATAAGAAAAATAACAGGACTTGCAATGTGCTTTTCATAATTCTTTTGCTTTTCATAAAGCCAATCCGCCCCTCCCCCAAGGTTCCACATCACCCCTCAGGAGTTTCCCATCTTTAGTGTTAAGCATGTGCTTCTTATATAACGTGAGTCCACCAGCTAGGGTGAAGCAAGAGGAGGGAGATTTTTCTGGGGATGTATTTCTTGTCCACACTCCTGGAAACCTTTTGTTATGCTACTAACTCCATGATGTCTAACTACCCCTCCAAGAAGCTGACACAGGCCCTGGGGGAGGTAAGGATACTTCATGAATCTCAATTCTGAATTGTCTTATCTGAGCCCAAAGCAGCTATATTAAAGCACAACCTCACCATGCCCTTAAAAGTCTCTGAGAGGGCTGATTTCAGTCTTATGCTGCTTTTTGAGGCTTTGCACATCTTTCTGTCCCTGGACTTACATTTGATGTTTAGTGATAACAGGATAGAGGGCCTAAGAAGCTGAGGATGACACAGACATACCCCTGGGCCACATTTCCTGGGGTCTTTTGGCCACACTCTCTCCTCTGCTATGCAGACACAAGCGCCTTCTGGAGGAGAAGATACTCTCACAGAATAAGTCAAAACGAGGAGGGTAGTGACAAAGAGTTCTAGAAGCTCTGCTTAAGAAGGGGAAAAGCCCTAGCCGGTTTGGCTCAGTGGATAGAGTGTCAGCCTGTGGACTGGAGGGTCCTGGTTTCGATTCTAGCCAGGGGCATGTGTCTTGGTTTCAGGCGCATCCCCAGTGGGAGGTGTGCAGGAGGCAGATGATCAATGTTTCTCTGTCATCGATGTTTCTAGCTCTCTATCCTTCTCCCTTCCTCTCTGTAAAAAATCAATAAAATAAAAAAAGAAGGGGATAAGTCCTTAGGGAGGAACTTTCCCTCCCACACACTTCGTTTCTTTCGGTTGCTAAGGAAGCTATGGTGACCACACCTGCTTACTTTTTTAGAAAGTCTGTTTTTAATATTATTTTTGGTTATCCCTGTACAAACTTATTTGTCAAATCAGGTTCTCCTTTTTAGTTCAGAAAAGATATGGACACCATAATATTCTGGTGTCATAATAGTCTATGAAGCCTCATTAAGAAGTTCCCTAGGAACTCACCAATCTTCACAGTTTCTTTCTCTCATCCCTACCCCCACAGTTCAGTTAGGTAAGTATGCCTCATGCCCACCCAATGACATGATAAAGTGCCTGGTTAGTTCACCACTGATGAATGGACATTCACAATGTGATGTGTCACAATGTGCATGCAATGGAATATTATTCAGCCTTCAAAAAGAATGACATTCTGACTCTTGCTACAACATGGATGAACCTTGAAAACTTTATGTAAGTGAAATAAGCCAGTCACAAAAGGAAAAATATTGTACATTTTCCCTTATCTGAGGAAAATTCAGAAAGACAGAAAGTAGAATAAAGTTTATCAGAGGCTGAGGAAGGGAAGAAAGAGGGAATGGGAAGTTAATTCTTTCATGAGTACAGAATTCCTGTTTGGATTAACAAAAAACATCTGAAAAAGGACAGTGGTGATGGTTTTGCAACATTGGGAATGTACTTAATGCCACTGAATTGTACACCCAAAATGGTTAAAATAGTAAATTTTATGGTACATAGATTTTACTAGAACAAATTCTATTGCTATTGGTTTGCACACCTTCACAACTAGAAAAAAAAAGTGTATTATTCGGAGGTAAACAAAAACATTACTTATACATTGGTGGCTACCAAGTATGTGGAATCATGCATAATAGAAAACTGACACTTAGAACCTTATTCAAATCAGGGACATTTTGGACAAACCATCTTTCATTCAGAGTGGGACTGGGCAAACCTTCATTCCTTTCTCCATCAGGAATTTCCTAATGAGGCTTCTGCATTTGGGACAGGAACTGAAAGCAGGAAGTTTGTAGACCCTGCCTTATGTCTGCTTATCCAAATGGCAATACAAAGGAGGCATGCCTGGAGGAATCGTCTGTCTTCTTTCTTAGCACTTGGACTTGGGACACACCTGAACTCCACTTTACCCTTTCCTGTAGTAACCCTGCTCACTAGTAAAATGGGACAAATAAAGGTCCTTGGCTTGGAGCAATCCAGTGAGCTCCTCCTTCTGGGAGCTTCCGGGGATCTGGTGAGATGACTAGGCAGGGGTTTGACGGAATGGCAGAGAACTGGGGGTAGGGAGGACACTTGTGAATCTCTCCCCAACATAACTAATTTGCCACCAAAAGTCCTTCCTCTTCTTTGTCAGTGCTTTCCCATGCATTTCAGGTTATTGTTATGTTCCCAAAATTCAATGGAATGTTGCTGTGGTTAGGGGAAGGGGCAGAGATTTAAATGTGTCATCAATTGAAACAAGGGTCATCATTACTCCTGAGGGTCAGAGTCAAGACTTGGGATCGAGAAGCAACACCCGAGATGACCATGCATTCAGGTGGTCCTTGGAACTTGACTCACATCAGGTATACTTTGAACAGAGCATTGTTTATCATTTTTTCCTTCTGGCTAGCAAGAGGCAGGAAATGGTTTAAAACAAAAAGCACCATCCTACATGACTGTTATAGGGATAAAATGAGAAAGTAAAAATATGGATGCCCTAAAGCAGTGATTTTTAATCAGCGTTCTGTGGCCCACTGATGTGCCACAAGGATTGTTAAAATATGCAATACCTGGCTATTTAATCAGGGGCACTGACTTCTTTTTTCTAAGATTGACAAATTAAAAAAAAAATGACAACAGCCAACACAACAGTAGCCATCTGGTGTGAATGAATCAAAATTATACCTATTTTTTTTTTGTCAGATTGACAAAACATATATATTTTTTGGTGTACCACACAGAATTTTAGTAATTAGTTTATGTGTGCCAGGAGATGAAAAAGGTTGAAAATTGCTGTCCTAGAACACAGTGCTATCCACATGTAAGCAATCAGTATAGCTCCTATAATTCTGTGCATTACCCCAGTGATTCATCAAATATTAACCAAACCCTTTTAGATTGTAAATTATGTAATGATAAGTCTAAAGAATAGGACCCACACTTGGCACTTTTGCTTGTGTTTCTCCTCAGGAGAGCATTTGCCAGTGTAATCATATCTTTGCTTATTTTCTGATAATGTGAATTTATGTAAGTCAAGAAGGCAGCCCTGAACATGTGCCCATTTCCCAGAAAAGGTGAGCCACAGAAATCCTGGATCTATCTAAAATATACCCATTTGTCTCAGGTCAGATGCTGTGTCCTGAGAGTTCCTGGTCTTGCTGAAGACATGTTATTCTTTTTTGTCAGCACCGTGTCCCTAGAAGCTGATACCCACCCCCCTGCCTTGGCTTCTTGGAATGAGCTTGAGGTAGAGTTGCTTACTGTGTTACAAAGGAGGAAAGCCTTTGCCTAGAAACCTTCATTTCCATGGAGCTAATGAGAGCACTGTCACCTAAATTTGCATTGTTTTAAGAGCAAGTGGAGGCTGACAGTTTCCTTTCAAGCTTGAATGATGAAGAGAAAACATCCCACAGCCTCGTCTGGCTGGCTTGCTGCGAGGTAATGAGCCCTTGCAAGCACCCATCTCTGCTAGACTGGGATGACCTTATGTCTGGTAATGCATCAGGGAAGAGTGAAAACGCACCATGTCCCCCCTCCCCCCAGCAATTCCCCCAGGACGCGCTGAATGTGCCAAACAGTTTAGTAAATAGATCTCAAGTTACCATGTTGAAACATATTCCACCGTATTGCAACAGAGAATGTTTCAATCTAAAGGTCATGTGTTGCTGTGCGAAGACCCTGTGTGAAGAAGTTTGGTGGGAGGTGGTGGTGGTGGTGGGGTGTTTAGAAGGGGAATGTCACCAAGGTGAGGGTCAGGAGATAAAATATTCGTAGTGTTTAAAAACAAATTTCACAACCTTCCCTGGCTAATTACATTCTATTCTCAGTCCAGACAGGGAATTTCATTTGCTGCCAGTCTTTGTTCCAAGACTTGCTGGAGTTTCTTGGAACAGGGGAACAGCATTGAGGGGGGAGGAGAGGGAGCTGGGCCGTGTCCTGCAAAAGCTGGGAGAGGCTGACATGTGGGGTGAGGCCAGGATGAGTTCAAAAGGCTCCTGCTTTCCTGACTTCTTTTTGCTTTCCTGTCCTTTCCTTTTCTTTCTTTCTTTCTTTCTTTCTTTCTTTCTTTCTTTCTTTCTTTCTTTCTTTCTTTCTTTCTTTTTTTAATGTTGGTTGCTTACTTCAACAATCCTGACTTCTTGTTTTCTTTGCTTTTAAATTCCTTGGGAAAGGAATGTGAATCTTGCTTTATAGAATTGCTGGAGGTTGCTTGGGTATAGAGAAGAGGGAAAAGTTTAGAAAAATTTGGATCAAATCTGGCTTTGCAAGCAAAGGAAGGGAATCAGTAGCTGCCTCCAGATTATGGTTCTAAAAATGCCTGGAGAAGGGATCTCCTGCCACCAGTATTGGTTTCACCACTGAGGATCCTAATAAAAGTGTTTTATTTTGATTCGATAGATACTTGTGAACAGCTAGTGTGTTCCTGGGGATATGTGGTATGGAAGGATCAATACCAACCTCAAGGGAGCTTCCTCCTACTTGAATGGTGGGTATATACCCCACTACCCTCACTCAACACAGTGTCTTTTTGTGGTTTTATATTATAAAGTCTTTTTCACATTTTCTCTTTTGCCCTTCTCCCCATTGCCATTGAACTTGAAATCTCCAGAGCATCTATCGATATTTTATATAGAGTGCTTAGGTATAGTTCAACAGACATCTCTGAGAACAACACTGAAAATGAAAAGGAAAACCTGGCCCTTCCCAGTGTCTATTAATACAAAAGCCCAAGAACCACAATGTGTTTTTGGTGATGGGAGGGGGTGGAGTGGGGAGGGCCACGCTACATGCTGGTGCTTGGAACCTGTCTTGGCAAGCAAGCCCTTTGAGATGAGAACCTTAATGTTTTGGGGCTGCTGCATAGCAACCTCTCTCTGAAGAAGGAAGTAGCTGGATGCTGGAGTGGGGGGATCCTCAGTCCCCAGGACACAGTGATTCAATGATATTCAGTTTAATCTAATTATATAGTTGTTATTGGACTGTTTTTGACCAACAACAATAGCAATGCTCCAGAGTTCAATCTAATACAAAGCAGAATTTGAAAGAGCCATAAATGGAAGCAAACACAGTCAGGAGAGATAAAAATATGGTCAGACTCAGGAATTTGTACTTCTTAAACCTCTGTTTCCTTCCAGCTATTGACTGAATGTTTATGTCTCCCCACATTCATTTGTTGAAACCTAATCCGTAATGTGATAGTTTTAGGAAGTAGGGTCTTGGGGAAATATGAGGTCATGAGGGCGGAGCCTTCATGAATGGGATCTACACCCTTACTAAAGAGAGCTCCTTCTACCAGGTGAAGCCACAGTGAAAAAACAGCCCTTTATGTACCAGGAAGCAGGCTCTGACCAGACATTGAATCTGCCAGTACCTTGATCTTGGACTTCCCAGCCTCCAGAACTGTGAGATATGAATTTTTGTTATTTACAACCTATGGAGTCTGTAGTATCTCAAATGGACTAAGACACCTCTCTTATTTCTTTTGCCCTTTCCAAACTTCTTACATGTTTGTGGGCAAATATTTTAAGGGGGATATGGCAGCTGGCTAAGCAAGTCAAGAATGGACGATATTTAACACAAGGGTGACTTCTAGGGAGAAGCCTGACCCAAGTTCAGGGAGATCCTTGGGAAGTTGAATGGACATTGGAAAATATTAAATTTGTTATTTTGCAGTTCCATTAATAATAAGTTTACTCAGGTTATTGTTCCAACGGTTTCAAAATGTTCGCATTAATTAGAATGAGTTAAGGAATATATATATAATATCTATGCAGCAAAATCGCAGCTTCTTTCCCATCAATTTGTTTACCCTGTAAAAAATAGTCTTGTGAGGATCTTGGGAGGTCCTTAAGACCAGTATGTGTTCAGATGCAGCCAGGTGGCATTATATTTGTTTGTTTTGTGTTTTATTAAGCAGAACCAAAAGAAAGTTGTCTCAACCTGGCATTCATCTCTGTTATCCAATTGTGTTTCAAAACAATTACTAGAAAAATGTCTGTGTGATCCCTTCAAACATTGAAGATAACTAGTCATGTTAGGTGACTTTTAAGGTCCTTCCAACTCTAGGAGCCTCAGGTTTTCTGATATAGTAGAAGAAGCAATAGACTGAGAGTCAGGAATCAGAGTTCCAAGTCAAATTTGCAAACAAATAACCTGTGTGAGCTTGAAAAGGAGACTTGAGGCAGAATCTTGCTTATCCATCATAGGAGAGGATTGGACCAGATATCTCATTATAGTTCAACCCAAATTCCTTGAGAGGCTCAGAAAGGAAAAGGAGAATTTTCTCATTGCAAGTGGGAGAAAAGGGGGAGGTAGATCAGAAAAATGACATTTTCTGGTCCAAAGTGTTATGAGTCTACCCGAAAGGTCAAACAAATGCGTAACATTTATCAGATCGATTGTGTTCACTTTGAAGGGAAATCCCAGGTCTGGACATATTATGGAAGCCCCATTCTACCTTTCTGTGTGGAGTTGATGTCTTTAGCCAATTGTCAATGGGCCTGCCCTTGAAAATGATTTTTAAGCCCTCAATTAGTGTTTACTGTTATTTCTTTTTTTAAATGTATTTATTGATTTGAGAGAGAGAGAGAGAGAGAGAGAGAGAGAGAGAGAGAGAGAGAGAGAAACAGAGAGATAGAAATATCAGTGGTCTGCTTCCTACAAGCTCCCTACTGAAGATCAAGCCTGCAACTAAAGCAGGTCCTCTGACTGGAATCAAAGGATGACCTCTTGGTTTATGGGTCAATGCTCAACCACTAAGTCACACCCACCTGGCTGCTATTATTTATTTGGAAATAGGAGTTGATGTTCTGAATTAATAGTCTCTCCAAATGGCCATTATATCCACACTCTAGGTTCTAGCAACCTAACCTAACTAATATATGTTCAACACTAAAATAAGTAGTTTATTCTACCTATGAATGTAAGGTATGACAATCCCAATGAGGAGGAGATTTTTTTTCAGCTGGATGAAATGAATGAGATCAAAGTATTTTCCATTTATTTGCTACTTAGAGCTGCTGCAGAGTAATCCCTGGAGAACAAACAGCCTGTTCTTCTCTTTTCTGAAATTAAAATCATCTGAACTTTTAAATATGCGTGCTGCCATCAAAAACATGACCAGTGGATCAGAATGGCATTGCTTATCCTATATTATTCCTTCACCCCCATGTTCCCACTTCATCCTCAACCACCAAAAAAACACAAGTCAGCCTGGACAAGTTTTCAATGTCTCAATTGACAGGGCTTTACAGGATCAGCCAGAGGGATATGCAGAAACCTCTCCACCTTCTTCCTGCCTTTGGGACTCTCTCCAAATGTCCCTCTGCTTTTCTGCAGCTGCTCTAAAAATAGCAGATGACTGTACAGGTGCTGTTTGTGAAAATGTTCTCTTTGCACTTAGCCCGCCTGCCTCAGTGATTAGGGCTCTGCAGACATTCAGATTCTCCCAGACTCTGCTGTGTCAGCTTTTCTTTATGATAGCATGGGGTCTAGAGGATAATTCCGGGATTGCTGTTTATAGGGACTCTCTCTCCTTCAGGGCAGGCTTTCTTTTCCTCTCACCTCTATTACTGACTCCCTCCTCCAGAACAGTCCAGAGGGAAGCATAGGATATGTCTGAGACTACAATGGCTCCAGCCCCGCACAAGTACTAGCTTTTTCAAATACAACCACTTTCCAGATAGGACTGGCACTCGTGGGTGGGGAATAAAAAAGCAGGAGGCTAAAAGTACAGTTGGGTTCCTAGTGGATCTTGCAATAATTATATTCATAAAATCCTAAGATGATATCTCTGGATGGAAGCTCAGAGATCATCCTGTCCTGGGGCTATTGAATCCTAGTATACTTCACAATTTTACCTGGTAAGTTTGCTGTGAGTGCCAATTTCCACAATATTCCTTAATTTCCTTAATATTCTGTTCCCATAGATCTTGAGAAGAGCCGAGGAATTTGCCCTTATACACATGAACCCAGATTATTTGGATGTGATTGATCCTCCAACTAAATGATCAGAATCACTTCTCTGAACTAATTCTGTTATGTAAGATGAGAATGCTGAGGTATAGAACATAGAAGCAATTCTAAGTAGGGCTAAAAATTAGAACCCTGGTTCACTGCTTTCTTGTCCAGAATTCTTTCCATATGAAATCACATGGTTTCCACTCAGTTCAAACTCATGAGCACTGGTAATGTAACAGTCATGCAGATGCTTTTGAGTCAAAGTTCAAAAGGCACTTTTGGACAAGAAGGCAGCTTTCTCTCCTGACAAAGACTGAAGGGCATAGCCACATGCCCTGACTACTACAGTTTGATGGTTCCGTGGGCATCTCTCTAAGCCTTATATTTCAAATAGTATAACAAACCAGCCTTCCTTTCTTATGATGGCAATTGATGTAACAGGGCTGAAAGTACTTGAACTGGGCCCTTAACTAAGGCTCAAGTAAGAGTTCAGAACATCTCAGCATTAATTCCTTCCATGAGTCCTGCCAGGCTCAAAAGGGTCAGGGTCACTGAACCATAAGTCAAGGTCAGACCCATGCACTAGAAAGAATTAGCAGCCCTGGCCTGAGACTGATAGGGAAGTAGGAATAAAACACTTATGCAAAAAACACAAACCATCGTGGGAAATTTCTCCACCAGGGTGTCCTGTCTTTGGAGATTAAGCCCCTTTGAGTTTTCTTTCTTAATCTCCCACATAAATGAGTTTGTATTCTGTGACTCATCTGATGTGGGGTGTTTGATGCCACCTTGGAGAAGGTAACCTATACAAAGGTCAAAGAACACAAATCTTTGAATGCAAACCTTCAGGTCACTGAGAGCTATGCCAAATATTAGAGATCATCTAGTCCAAACTCCTATTAAGAATAATTATACTACCCTACACACCCAGAGTATGAGATAAAGCACATAAATAAGTTTAATAAATGTTTAAAAGGTGGTACCTATGGAAGCAATTTTTAATATTTTTGCAACAATTATTAAACAGATTAGAAAATCAGTCTAGAAAGAAGTAAAATAGAAAAAGGGGGCAGTGAGTGGAAATCAGCACTAGAAACTAGGAAACTAGGCCACTCTGGTGAATTTGCCCCAGGCCTCATAGCAATTTAATATTGGAGTCTGGTCTCCCAGCTCTTGGGAAGAAAGCTTTTTCCAAAATATCACTCACAAATTTCCTAAGTATCAAACTTATCACAGGATAAAGTATGTTTTTCTTCACTCTTTGTGCATAATATCAGTCAGTTGTTAATGTTATATTTGTACTAGAGCAAAGGAGAAAACCCAGAGCTTCGGCAAAAAAAAAAAATGATATATTCTACGATATTATTCATCTATAACTGCTACCCGAGCACAATGAGCTTGATTATTTTGGAATTGGGGGCAATTTTGCAGATCCAGTGAGCCTTGCAGAGAGCCTGGACTGAGAGAACAAAATGTTTGCTGGCATAAGGCATATTACTCTGGAAAAGTCTACAATCAAATTGGTCTTCTGAGCCCAGATTGACTTATTCATAGCATATATTTATTGAGTAACTCCTAGGTGTCAGACATTAGATGCTGGGCGGTAGTAATTGTTTGATGGACAAGATGTTCACAGACCCAGTCCATGACTTATGGATGGTGCACACAAATAAACAGACATTCCTTATCATGCCACATTTGTGAATGTGGTGGTACAGAGAATACATAACAAACCAAAACTGAGAGGTGGAGAAGAAGTCAGGGAAGTCTTCTCACAAGAATTTATATGTCTGTATTAGAGGCCAGGAATGTAATAGACACTGTCTCCTATTGAGAGGGATGACCTATATGCATAACAGGGTGACCAACACTGTCACAGGAATGGGATGACACTCTTATTTTGTACAGCACAAAAGAGGGAGGTGTAGGGTAATACATCATCAAGAAGACCATCTTCAAGCTGAACCTCAGAGCATGGGAAGGAATTTGCCATGCACAAAGAGATGACTAGAGCAAGTTGTCATAAAATGAAAAGACTGGAGGTCAGGGTCAAAGGTGGGTGGAATTGTATGGGTGAGACATCTCCCACATGGAACCCAGCATAGGGCACCCCTGTAGGATTGAAGAGTTTTCACAGAGACAGCAATAAGGAATTCACACACTTCAACTTGGAGTCAGGTTCTCCAGTCCCTTTGTTGCTCAATCTGATGGGCTCACACGTGGCTCAGAATCTAGTTGTACATTTGGGCTTTCCAGGAACTCCAAGGCACCTTCTAGGAAGCCAGCTTACTGACAGGTACTAAGTGATACCTATACCATAGGGAGGACCTTCCCTGGACCAGGAGTACAGGCATGGGGTTACAATGCAAGACATGGACTATAGGTTGACTAGAGCCAAATCTGGGACATTCCTGACTTGTACTGTCCTCCCTCCACCCTAGAGGCCTGGATACTCAAAGAAACTCTCTCAGAGGTTCTCCAGGGCTGCCATTTCCCCCAAACAGTCTCATTTTCACAGCAGTTCATTCATATAGAGGCAGCTGGAATATTGGGATGGATATAGTGGTTGTCCTATTCACACCTAGGTTCAAATCCTGAAGACATACATGAAGGATCCAGTGCTCTCCTGGGCATATAATAGGCTCTGCAGATTGTGTCTAAAGGGTAGTCACCAACTATTCTATAACCAAATAAGGCACTAATGACAGAAATTAGATTAATGTGTTTCCTATCTTAAAGATGTTTTAACTGGGGATTCTTGAAGTCACCATGACTTAACTCCAAGGAACAACTTTTTAGCGGTAGATGTGTAACCAGCAAGGAAACCCAATTTTACACTGAGAACCTATTTAGCTGCCTTAAATTGTAGCATTCTCTAGACTGCCACCTCCCCTGTCTTCAGAGTAGTGAATCTCAAGTCTAGTACTTGGGTGGGTTTGTATCGGAATCACTTAGAGTCTCACATGTCATTTCTCCACACTTTGAAATTGCCCCTTGCTACAGAGCATCACGGGGGTTGGGACCAGAGCTTGTCAGAGCTTTCATTGGGACAGGACCACTTTGAGGCTGTGGAGGTGGCCAGCAGTGTCTCTTGGGTTAAGGAAGGGCAGAGAATCCTAGCTTAGATTCCACACTTAAATTTAGAAAGTAATGAAGAGATGCTTGGACCAAAGACTTGTGAATGCATTTCATGCACGAATGTCTGCATCCCCTGCACATATGAGATGTTGTGTAGGACCTAAAGGCCTTTGTTAAAAACGATACCTGTCATGTGGAGAACTTTTCTATGGACCAGCCGGCTTAGGTAGAACAATCACCAGCTACCCTGAGCCTGAGCCCTTTCCTCCTAGCTGAAGCTTCTCTCTTAGGTGTGCAGTGGGCAAAGACAGATGTCCCAAGCTTGGGAATAAAACACAAACCTCTTAGGGGCAGGGAAAGAGCAAATTGCTTTCCCTAAATGTTTTGGGCCAGTCCTCTCTAGGGCCAGGCAGGATCCAAAGCCTGCCCACAACGTGTCTGTCCCTCTGGCCTTTGTTGCCACCTCCTCTCTGCTCACAGCCAGCTGCCTCTCACTCTTGGAAGCCTGCCAGCATCACCCTCCAAAGAGGCGCATCTCAATCAAGTTATTTATTCACCTAATCAAAAAGGAACTAATGTATACAATTTACAGTCTTCCCAGTCCTAGCTCCCGCAGAGGCTGGGGTGGGGGAGGTAAACAAAAGCAAAGCTCTCCAGGTGGGGGCTCTGATAGCTCAGGGATCCTTGTTTAGGAAGATGAATCACAAGTCGTGTTGTCCATATGGTTTAGAAGCCCCTACCATGATCCAAAAGAGGAAATGAACAAAGCAAGAGGCCAAGCTCACACTGAAGCTGTGGATAATGTCATAGACATGAACCAGGCAATCCTACAGAAGTGAAGTCACCCACTGAGCCCCCTTCTTACCACCAACATACCAGTTTTCAGGGAACCCGCAAGCTCCAAGCTAGGAGTAATCATAGAAAACAGGGCCACAGAATGTTTCTAAGTTAGAAAGATATTATTAGGGAGGAGGACTTCTCAGGTCTCACCAAACCTGGGAAATTCAGTTTGCTGTTCAACTTGTCAAATAAGATGCAACCTGCAGTTCTTGGCTAATCTGAGTGCTGGCCATCCAAGGGGAGTCATGGGGAAAAGTCCCTCCTCAGTGAATTCATTCTAAGCTCTCCTTCCATTCTCCCCCTGCTTCTGCTGCACAAAGACCTTAACAACCATCTTCTCCATCTTTGAATGTCAAAATCTGTTTGTCATTAGAGCCAGAAGATCTTTCCAATTACACTGTAACTAGGGACAGATTTGATGTGGTCCTACCTTTTCCAGTACCTTTGATATTGACATTCCTTCTGTCTAGAATTCCTGGTCTCACTCCTCCAGCAATTCAAATTCTTCCTCCTTGAGGCCCCAGTGGGTTCCCCTGCTTCCATAAACTTTCCCTGGAGCAGATCCACTTTCTTATTGTCAGGCAGCTAGTGATGTGCTTCCTGGGTTTGTCTCTTAACTGCTTCTCTTTTTGCATGCTTAAATTCAGTCCTGCATTTATAGACTCTCACCTCCTCTCAGATTCTAAGCCCCACACGGTCCATACAACTCAGTTAGGAGCTACCACATATTAATATGAAGTTTCCTTCTGTGGATACTCATTTACCTTCTCCTGGAGTTTGTGATGCTCCAGAAGGCAGGGCAGCCCTCTACTCATCACCATGTCTTCTCCCATACCTCTAGCCCAATGTTTTGCATGCAGTAAGTGCTCCATCATTACCAGCTACTTTATTGATAGGCCACAATTGCTACATTGTGGAAACATTTTTATTCTTTTATTTTTAGACTACACAGTTCCATCTTGTACAATAACATTTTCCCTTTTTGGCCACTTTCAACAGTCAGTAGGGCAAGTTTCTCAGGCCAAATACCCCTTATTTAATGGAGGGGTAGATCAGTGCAGTCGTGAGAAGAGAGGACCTCAAGTTCAATGACCTGAGATAACATCCCAGCTCTGTGGCCTTGAGCAAATCCCTCAATCCTTCATTATCCTAGAGTCCTTACCTGTAGGGTAGGAATGGTCAATACAGTGCCTTACAAACTACAGGATGTTGTTTCATAGTCAAGTTTCATTATATGGTTATGATTCTACTTATGGGGATCATGGCCTCCTTGAGGTTTGGCTCAATGGTTAAAGTAAGACTGATCTTGCTTCCCCCCCCCCCCCCCCAAATGAAATACCAGGTATCCCCAGGCTCAAGGAAGTTCTCAAGGGTAAGGAAGTCTTTCCCCTCACTTGGCTCTTTGGTCTCCGTAGCTTTGAAAAGCCTATCTTATTCCTCCCATTGGACTCCCTGGAGGTTTAACGCACATTTAAGATGAACTATGTGTCAGGCCTGTGCTGGTCTCAGGAAAGGCAGAGATAAGGCAAAATTCCTGCCATTACAGTGATTTGTGATTTGTGTCAATGACTTAACCTCTTCTGCTTTTCTCTCAATTAAAATTGGACCTCAGACATTTCTAAATACTGAAATTCCCATTTAGATTTTTAATAATAATATCAGGATTGATAAAAAAGTAAAGACAAGGAGACAGAATTTCTGGGTATATATGGAATATCTGATCACACACACACACACACACACAAATAATCTTACAATAAAAACAGGTTGGAAGTTTAGAGTATCCCAAATAATAACACTAATAATAGCCAATGTTCACTGAGCACTTACATTCTTCTAGGCACTGTTCAAAGCACTTTACAAGTATGAACTAGTTTGATATTCATAATAAGCTTCTGAAGTGTGTGCTATTGTACAAGTAGCTAATATTACCTAACTAGAACTAGGATTTGAATCCAGGCAGCCTGACTCAAGGGTTCTTGCTCACAAGAACCTGATAAAAAATGGTATGTCCGAGAGCATACTGGAAGGACAAAGGGGTCATTGAGTTCTAACCCAGTCAAGATACTAAAGCCTCTTTGATGGTGAGAAGTCACTTCTCTTGGGCCTCATGGAGGGAAGAGCTGTTTGTCCTTGGTCAGCATCAGTGCCAAGGCTTCAGTTCTGACCCTCTGATTCCTGGAATGGAGCAGGGAGGGAGGCAGGTGGATGGAAGACCATCCCAGTCTCCCTCAGGCACCATCCTTTCCTTCTTCTTAAAGCTTCCTCTGCTGCCCTCAACAGAAAAGAATCCCCTTAGTTCATCACATTAGTCCATTTAGTGTGGGTACATCCAGTTAGGTAGCTCTGCTTGTCCCAGTTAGAGCCACTCTACAGGAGGCCAAGGGCATCCTGGAACCTCAGAGCATAAAGCCAGCTAGCTGCCTATCACCAGCAGATGCCCATTGGTCTTGGAAGAAAGACCTTAGCACCAGACCTGAGTATGGAGTGAAAGTGGAGGGAGCTCCAGTGTGTCCTTGGTCAGCATCCCTGCCGGGGCCACCTGGCTTTCCTGAGCTTTGGTCTTGAAATAAGACCCCCACACCTGTATTCAGTGTATATCCCACCCTCTGTGGTCTGCAGGTTCTAGGATGGGAAGCTGGGAGGGGTTTGGGTGAGTCCTGGGAGGAGCCTAAGCTTTCTCTTTGACTAAGTAGACTGGAAAACGTGAAATTAGCACACATTGTTTATTTCACGCTCTTAGCCTTGCCTGCACAATAGCACAAATTAAATTCTGCACTAACCAGACGAGCAATTAGCCCACAGCAAAGAAGATCGTGCTTTCAGCTGATTGCGGAGGCATTCCATTCACACTATTTATGAAGGGAACAAACTTACTGAAAATATTTTTGTAGCAATAATTTTTTCTGATACACATTTTCTCCCAATTTGCCGCATTACCCCACACTTCCTGGTATTTAAGATGATTTGGCTAGGTTTTCTGACGAGCAGTATATAGTTCATCAAAGAGAAATTCATTTTGGGTCAATACCCAGTAATTAGCATCATTTTCATTGAAGACAGAAGCTGCTGTCATTTTGAAAAAAGCAGGATTGTGGTGGTTGTTGTTGGTGGTGGTGTGTGTGTGTGTGTGTATATGTGTGTCTGTGTGTGTGTTTGTGTGTGTGTGTTTAAATTTTTAGTCTGAAGGTAGCCTATATAAGATCAGCAAGCCTGCTGCCTCTAAGACCCAAATCTCTAAATCTTGGTTTATTATCTCTCACCTTGCTCACATACCAAATTTCCCTTCCTACCAAATAAAATTGTAAGAACTAGCATTTATTGAGCACATATTGTGAGCAAAACACTGCTCTAAGCACCATCTGTGTATTAATCACCAATTGAGAGGAGGTGTGTCATTATTTTCATTTTTATAAAAAATGAAATCAAGCCAAGTAGAGAAGAGTTAAGTAACTTGCCCATAGTCACATGGTTTGTAAGTGATGGTGCAGGGATGGGAACAAGAGCCCACATGTTAACAACTGTGATGAACTCAGTGGCATGAGAACTGTCATGCTGTAAGCCTTCCCAACTTAAAGGCCCTCACCATTCTTTTTAGTCCTAGTTCTGTTCCCTTCTTCCAATCCAGGCCCTTCTCTCTCAACACTTGGCTTCTGATCAGTCTGCTCCTCTCTCCTCACCTCAACTCCGTGGACTTTCTTAGTTCCTGCCAAGCCCAACTGCCAGGCCAGTCCTCCTAAAATACTGCTTTGCTTGCAACCTTCCTTGATCAAACCTTCAACTTTGGGTGTGCTGTCAGGCTTATCATAAATGCATGTGAATCCCCCGGCTCACAGGAGTGATTGTCAGCCAAGTAGGTGTATGTGCATCAGAATTACCCAGGGAACTATTCAGTATCTCAATGTGTGGAATCTGAATGCCCAGTGATGGGGCCAGACACTTGGGATTTTTAGAAACCATGAGTCTTTAACCTTACTTAGGTGCTCCCAGAACCTTTAATGGGAATATAGCCTAGTGGTTAGGATCCCAGACCCTATAGCCACCTTGCCAAGGTCCAAAGCTTGGCTCTGTCACTTAGTTGCTGGAAGATTTTGGGCAAGTCTCCTAACATCTCTGTGCCCAGTTCTCTCACTTATAAATTGTATATAGAAGTATCCCTACCAGCCCCAGCTGGCTTGGTTCAGTGGTAAGAGCATCGGCCTGGAGACTGAAGTGTCCTGGGTTCGATTCCGGTCAAGGGCCTGATCAATGATTCTCTCTCATCATTGATGTTTCTATCTCTCCCTCTCTCTTCCTCTCTGAAATCAATACAAATATATTTTTTAAAAATATCCCTACCTAATGAGGTAATTGAGAGGATTGAATAAGATAAAAATATTTAGAGTGTTTGATGTCTAAAATACAAGTGCTGTAAAGCATGCTGACCCTATAACTGGATGATATTTCAGTTCTTTTGCTCGGCATTCAAGGCCCCTACCCCTGGTTCTGATTCTTGGCTTTACCTTTTGCTGCTGCTGCTACCCCCCACCTTATAGCTGAATTGCCTGAGACTTTTACTACTTGGCCCTTCCCAGAAAAAAAGTTTGCAGACATCTGCACTAATGCACCTGCCCATGAGGAAATGGATTAGAGATGAAAAGAGGAAATAAAGTCCCTTTAATGCCCATAGTTTTAAAAGTTCCTTCACGTGCTTTGGGCTGACTTGTTCAGAAAATCTATGCTGAGCCTCTCGCATATCCAGTGGCAGGACACGCCTTGCTCACTCCAGTGGAAAAGCTAATAATGAGAGTGTTAATTGTTCCTGACCAATACCTCGTAATGGACTCTACTGGGCAAGGGGAGGCTGAGAGGATGATATGGTTACCCCATTTGTTAATGAGAACCAAGGACCTTGAGTGCCCCAATCCCTTCCTCTCTAGAAGAATTCTGATAAACTGTTATTAGATATTAAATATGCATTACTGTGGGCATTAATTGAGGATTTAATATGCTCTCTAATTAAAATTTGGTAGTGAGAAGTTCATCATATGTAGATACACAGTATTAAAAATCCTCAGAAACTTAATAAAATTATAAATCAGAATATCTTCTCTGAAATTAATGAGCCAAAATATTATAGCTAAAGCAGAAGTTAGCTGTGTCTGAAATTCTGAAGGTCATTTGGAGTCATAAAAATGCAGTTTTCAGTTTTATGGTTTCCGAACAATAATAAGACTGAGGAGAAATCTGGCCGAGAAAAAAAATATCATCTTTGCTTCCTTCACAGAGCAATTAATATAATAAGCCCTAAGCTAGCGACTTAGGCAAAGAAGCAGGTCTAATTTAGAGTACTAAATTTCAAATATGGCTGGAAGTGTGATAGGTGGTGGGGTCAGGTAGGACTGGAGTAACACATGTGGGTTGGGGGAAAAGATTGTGATGGAGGGTGGGGGGAGAACATGAGAAGACAGAGTATCAGAATATCATCAGGAGAGTGTTTCAATAATGATACCCATCAAGAAAAAAACAAGAGCCCGCAGAAGCTGTGAGCTCCTGGTCACTAGAAGATTTTGAGCAGAGCCTGTTTAGAATCCAGGGGTAGAGACTGCTACCACAAGTGAAGGGCAGACTAGCTGACATCCAGGTGCAGCTCAAGATTAAGATTTTGAAATTCTGCGACCTCTGAAGGGCACATTCATCTGGGAAGTGGTAATGACATTAAACAGTTTACTAGCGCGACTCACCCTTGGGTGGCCCAAACATTGTTGTGGATCTTCAACTTCTTCTTTAACACATATGTTCACTGAGCTCTGTATCCTGTCTCCCCAGCAACTGTGCTCTTTCCTACCATTCACCTAGATTTTGCTGCTGCTTTTGAAATGCTCTGGCATTCCATCTCTATTAGCTCTCTCTATCTGAATAAGTCCCATCTTTTCCTAGGACCACTTCCATGGCCAAGCACATCAGTCCCTTTCTCAATGTTGATCACAGGTCAGATTGGAAGCATTCATTTTGTATTTGACCAAGAATACTACTTATGGAATGAGTCCCATACTATATTGTCCTTAATTTAAGATTAAATGGGAAACATGTGGTTTCTTATTACTTCATTTTGGAAGGGTTCAGTAGACCAGCATACTTGGTTAGTTATATGGAGCTGGGAACAGATATGGCAGGATATCCTCTACCATAGAATTTGGTGTGTAAACTTGAGAAAGTACTTAACCTCTCTGTGTTTCAGTGCCCTCAACTGTAAAATGAAGACAACAGTCTGTAACTCACTATTTAGATTGAAAAATAGAAGAAGGTACACCTATAATATACAGGAGGCTGTAAATCCTCAGGAAGGGCCCACTGAATACTGACAACAAGGATAACAATGGAAGATGTTATGCCCAGACTTCGTGATCCCCAAGGACCACCAGGGAGCCAGGTCCGATGCAATAAACAAAAGAGCCTTTTCCATGCTAGCATGGGCTCTGTCCCACTCACACTGGCAGCATGGTGGAAGAGAGAGCGAATTTTGCCCAGTCCAGGGGTTTTACTCCGGTCGGTGGTGATGTCACTGCCTCGGCTAACCCTGATTGGTTGGGTGAGGGCTAGGGTTCAGTTACAGAATGGAGGATAACTCCACCCTGCCCTCTCAGAAGAAACAAAAGGATCCAGATGGAATGGCCAATTCTTTCTTTTCATTCCAAAGCCCTCTCTTCTGAAGTGTGCCCAGGTCAAACTTAGGCCTGATGTCAGGGTCTGGCCTCCAAAGGGACACTAATTAGGGCAGAGTACTTACTTTCCTTCCTGCCAAAATGTTTAAGTCAAAACCACAAACCCAGTTATCAGCCAAATAACTAATAATAATTAGAAACACAGGAAACCATCCCCTGCACATCTTTATGCCAGCTTTAGCACCCACTGGGACAGCCACCAAAGACAGTTCAAAGATACAATTATCAGGAATCAACTATATTAGGCCAGGACTTGAGACAAAACAAGAAGAAGAAGAAGAAGAAGAAGAAGAAGAAGAAGAAGAAGAAGAAGAAGAAGAAGAAGAAGAAGAAGAAGAAGAAAAGAGATTAACTGAAGAACTTACATGCATAATTGCATATCCCACAGGCACAGACATAGTGCAGTGAAGGCCAAAGGTGGGGTGGGGGTTGGGTGGAGGAGGCAAAGTGGGGAGGAATGGGTGACATCTGTAATGTTTTCAACAATAAAAAAGACACCCCCAGAAAAGAAAGGGACAGTAGACAGGACCTTTGTGCTACTTTTTCGTCAGCCATATTTTGAAGTAGGATGTGTGCATCTGCATGCATGCTTGTGTGTGTGCTTGAAATCTAATGGATTTTTCCTGGAATCTAACCACATCGCAATAATAGCTGAGACCCCAAGAAGACAATAGGCATCATGCCATGCAGAGCATCGCTCCCCAGGTCCCTGATTTAACATAGAACACTTGCGCAGAATGCTGGAGACCCTCTAAAGAGAAAGGGATTCTCATTTACTGATGGCAGTTTGACATCATCAGTAATGCCAGTAGCACTCCAATGGACCCCATGGGGTTCTGTATTAGAAGCTGAGCTATATCCCAGGAACATTTTCTATTCTAAACCCAGGCCCAATGCCATACCTCTTACAGAATTTCTAATGTGTTAAAGAATCTAATTTGCAAAACAAAACTACCTTTTAGCCAGAGGGCTAGTGATAAGCTTTATTAGTTATTCTGCATTTTTTCATGGCTAAACAATGGCTCTTCAACCAATGAATGGGCCAAGCAACTCAGCTCCAGATTTCGAATCTTTGAAACCACACAAAAAAAAAAAAACCCCAAAAAAACTTGAAGAATTGTTTCTTAGTGAAGAATGAGAAAGATATCATTGTCATACTGAGAAGCAAGGAAACTTGTCTTTGGGGGCAAAGGATCTCTGATTTTTCCCATTGAATTAGGTCACAGAATTCCTTCTCTCCCAAAGAACCACACAGGAGACTGACTTTGGAGAGATTAAAATTTTTTTTTCACTTAAATTTCAGTTTTCATAATTAAAAAGATGTTAATATGCAATCACACATTAATCATATTCTGACATGCACTAACCTCCATTGAAAGCCAGCAAACAGATGATCTTTGATCAGATTTCCTATCTAAACTCAATGAAGAAAAAGGAAGATACAGGGGATAAGGGCTGGGAATAGAAAGTAGTTGGAGGGACATCAGGAAAAGGAGGTTCTATTTTGAAATGATTTGAGCACCACACTCGCTCTTCTTGATGTTGTCCTTGGATAGGAGTGACCTGGGCCTGCAGTAGTCTTTGCATGCTCTACATACACTGTCATATTTGCATCAAGGGGAAAACAAAACAAACAAACCACTTTAAATAAATGGATGTTTGATTAGCTTTTCCTCTAAGTAACAGCAGTGAGCATGGCCTGAGTGACCTGCTTTGTCAAAGCTGTTCCACTAATTACAGGGATGTCTCCTTGGACAAATGGGTCTAGAACACATTTTCCTAAATCTGAAATGATCTCTCCTGCTACTTTATAGAGAACGATGTGAGGAATAAAAGAAATGATGCATACGTCTGGCAAAAAGTAATAAATATTCAGAAGATATTATATTATGATTATAGGTTTTTCATGGCTCCAACTGTGGCTTGATTAAGTAAATTCATCTTTGAAGGATTTTCCCACTTCCTTTTCAAATGGAGACATAGGCCTGGAGTGTAAAATGCCTCTTTGTCTCTAAAGTGAACTTATTTTGACCTTTTGAATGAGTGGCTTGTCACATTTTATCTGTGTCCTAAATGGGATTGTAAACTCTCTCCTTCAGGGCTATGCCCAGGCTGGGTAACCAGGCAGCTGGGTCATTCGGTCAGTTGCATGGACAGAGTAGCATCTGTTCATAGAAGCACCTAAACTGGACCTTAAAGATGACTAGCCAAGAAGAAACTACAGTATTTGTCCAGCAGGGTGTGGTGTGTCTCTCATTCAAGTACTGACACACAACAGTTTAATTTACAAAATGTATTGTACTTTCATGTACATTATTGCATTGGCTCCTCCCCATTATCGTGACTGATCAACAGAGTTGCTATCTTTGCTCTCATTTTGTGGATTAAGCAACAATAACTCGAAGAAGTTCAGTGACCTTCACAAATCCATGGTCAGCAGGTAATTAAAACTAAGTCTTCCTTGAGCCCAGCTGTCTCTTCTACTGTAGGTAATTTTCACGTGGAACATACTGGCCTAATGTACCATCTTGCTCACAATTACCAACAAAACCTCTCATCCACATTCGTCCTCAGAGAATGAGAGATTCCAAATGCCATCCCGCATAAGAACCCTGTCAAAGAATGCTAATCAAATCTGGCCCAATTTGATGTCAGCTCTTCCATTCATCTCAATTGCAAAGCTAAGCTATAATTAATACATAAGAGATGGTGATTACACTGAATTAGACAACATATCGAGAGAAACCACAGTTTTAGACCATCTTTCAATAGTTGCTGCACCTTTATGAAGTACAGTCTTTAAACAAGGCGATTATTATTGAGTTAATAGACTATCTAACTGTCACTCATGATCTCTCGCATTGATTGTCATGCCCAATAGCCTTCCTTTTTTTTTTCTCCAAGGAAACAGGTTTCTATTCATCTTTCCACAGTCTTCCCTTTTTCCAGCGCTGTATTTTTTATGATTTCCTTCCATAGGGAGCTTGTAACTTTAAATCAAAATAACAGGCAGAATAATAGAGGGCCTTACATCTGCCTTTCTTACTCAGTATCAAAATATCTTACAAGGCCTCAAAAAGAAGCTATCAAAGGGGCATAAAGGAAGCAATAAACATGAAAAGAACAATAGAATATTTGAAAAAGAGAAAAATATCTCAGCCAACAGAGACGAACACTTTTATGATGGATACCCTGGGAAAATACGTTCAGAGAAGACGCTGCCTTACATTTCTCCTTAAACTGGGGAGATGGGGACCACGACTTTCAGAAACAGTGCTCCCTCTACTCCCCTGAAAACAGAGACTGGGGACATCGGCTCCTGTCAATGGGCCTAGAGAGCTGGTTTGAGGTGCCCAGTGGGGAATATGGTTGCTTGTAATTGATGGACCAACAGCAAAATTCTAGAGGGCAGGCTGACTCCCTGATCCAGTGTGCAGTTTGGGGTGGCCATCTGGAAGGGTGAGAGGACCAAAACACTGGCTTAGTTGATCCTGATATACCAAATTAAACTGGGTAACAGATGTTATCTTCACCTCTCATTTTGGAACTTAGTGTCACAGAAATACTTTTGTCAGTTAGGCATCTAGTTTTATCCCAGCTTAACTTATTACCTCTATACAACAGCAAAGTTATAGGCAAGGACTGGTTTTCCTACATTTTGTCTCTATCCTTCCCCATTCTAGGACCTGGCACAGGACTGAACACATAGTGAATTCTTGTCCTTTCTCTATGGTGCTTCCATTTTGAGGCAGGATTCTATCTTATTTACTTTTATTTCCCCAGAGCCCTGTCTAAAGCCTTGCACATCATGGGTAGTTAACAAATATTTGCTGAATTATATGTCTAGTGCTCACCAAAGCCTTATTTAATTCAAGTAGGAAGTAAGACTTCAAAAATTAATTCCAAATCTGCCTCTGATAAGGAGTGCTACGACATAATAGGAATGAAAAAATAGCTTTCACTTATTTAGCCATCCACCACTTCACACAAGTCTTCAGTTATCTTATTCAATGCTCACAACAGCCCCTTGAGGTCAGTATTAGTTCCTAGTCCCATTCTGCAGATTGGCATAGAGATTAACTCAGTAGCCCATATTGTATAGCGGAAACCAGGATCTAACAAGGTGTATCTGTGATAAAAGACTCCAGAGAGGAAACACATAAACCTGGCGTTTCGCCCACTTCTGTGGTCCTTCAGTTAGTTCCCATAGCCAACGCGATTGATGGTGCAGAAATCAGTTATCAAGGCAAAAAGGCAAGCGGCACAGAGATAAGGCCTGTAAAAATGGACAGAACATGACATGCCTCGCTGGGAGGACTGATGGAAAGAATTGGGATTGCTTCCGAGAAATGTGCTGATTCTTATCCAGCAGCGACTGACCTTTATACGAAAACACATCGAGGAAAATGTTTCTCATGGGCTCTTTGCCTGTTCCTCTTTTCAGATGTAGAAAGCTATGGGCCATGAAGAGGATGGACAGCTTCTTGCTGGTCTTCTTGGGCAGCCCTTTGATAACCCATAATCATGCCTATCATGGTCACAGTCACCACTGCTACTATAGGTGGCATGGAGGGCTGTAAGCAGCTGCACTTTTCAGGGCTAGTCCCCTACTCTAAAAAAATATGCTTTAAAAGTGTATATTGGGGACACTGAAAGGGGATGCCGAGTGAATGGATAATGTGGAATCAAGTTGAAAAATTACTATCATTGGCATATACCACAATCTTTCATTGGGTCAAAATGGAATGGGAGGGGCTAGTACCTCTGTGCTAAGACTGGCCTTAGGACAAGGTCCTTCACCACTTACCACGTTGCTCTACAAGAGCAGGATTTCTTAACAGGTGCTTCCCTTGAACTACGTGTTACTGGCACACTACCCTCCATTACAGGTAGTCAATGTATGTTTGACCAATAAGTTACGGAATGAATGGATAAGTTTTAGTTCATTAAGAATTCACTTAAGCTAAAGAATACTGTATGCTTTCAAAAACTTTTTAAAAATGTATATTTCAAATGTTTTGTAAAAGCCTTAAAATGAACTAGGTTTCTCAAATTGCATTTCAAGGACACTGAGGTATCTTTGGCCAAAAATGAAATGGGGTTGGAAGGAGCTTCATCCAAGATCAACTGAACTTGGGAATTTTGACAAAGTCACACATGGTCTTTAAAGCAGGATTTCAGGCTTGCTAAAGACTCCTATAGGCACTGTGTGTCTTCACAAATGTGCTATATTTAGTACCCAAATCTATTTGCCCATGGAAATCATTTTCAAGTTGCTCCCATTAACATTTCAAAATTCTTCTGCAGAAAACAGCTTAGCTTAGTAGGCCCTTAGGAATTTTAGAGGGCTAACGCATGCCATGATGGATATTAGTTATCCTTTATACATTCCTTCCAGAAACTTCTACAATACCTATGGGATATAAAGGGGATGCCAAAACAAGTAAGAGTTTGTTCCTGTCCTTAGACATCTTACAACTGGATAGGTACAGTGCCAAAAGGTATACTAACATTAATAGTACTAATATTACTATACAGCTCATATTGACAAAGGATATGCTAAGAACAGGGTAATTTCATTAGAAATAACTGCATTTAGTAGTCAAGGGAAGACAAATAAATTAGAGCAGACACAATGGCAAAGCCTGGAAGTTACTTCCTTGAGTAAATTTCTAATACCTGCTCTGTGACTCAGTATACACAAGGGAAATGCAGGAGTTACAATGTGTAGCTATCTGAGCTTTTAAGAAACAGTTACATTTCTGAAAAATGTAATTGAAGATGCCAATCCCCTGTGGATGGCATTCTTTGATAAATCACCATGCAGCTAGGTATGGTAAACACAATGGCCCTCTTCAGATGACATATTTTTCCCACCAAAGATGAGGTCTAGGGTGACTCTCCCTTGATCACTCCCTTTATTTAAGTCCTTTCATCCCAGCAAACTCCTCTGGCCTCAGTGTCTCCTCTGTATTGTCTCCTTCTATGTGAAAGTTAGTTCCTCTTACTCTTCCCTCACTTATCCTCCTCCCTTCAGTGTCAAGTTAAATAACACTTCTCCAAAGAGCCCTATTTAAGAATATGTCTTCCCAGTTAGATTATGCCTCATAAAGACAGGGGCTGTGTCTGTTATGTTTACCACCATATCCCCACACCTAGAGCACTTCCTAGTGTACTTTATAGATACTCAATAAATATTTGATGAATGAATATTTGGACGGATGAAAAAATCAGAATACTGAACTAAAAATTGAGATGTAGCTATAAATCCATACACCTAAACTCACACATCTTAGTGTTTTGCATGTCAAAAAAAGTTCCCTGTGGGAAGCTGTCTGTTTACTCTAATAATGTGATCACTGCTTAAAATATGCTTAGAATTCTCCTTCTGGAAGAGTGTTCAGAGCCAGATTCAGGGTAATCTAATTTGGTGAAACAGCCCAAAATTATTCAGAATCGACTCTGGAGAGCTGAGAAGAAGTTGAGTCATATTTTGGGGGACAAACAACAGAGCTGATAAGGTGACCTAGATTTTTCAAGCTGGAAATCCACTAACATCACACATTGCATTGGATTATAAAGGGCTCACTGGGAATGTACACGAAAGGGGGTGACAGTTACTTTGATATTAGTTAAAAAATAAATATCAACTTTCAAGTTTTACTTCCTAATTTATAGGGTTAATAAAACATCAGAACAATAATAACTGATGCATCTGAACAGAAACCATCCCAATGACTTCAGTGGTTTCTAGGGTAATCTAGCCAGCCTGTCCCAGCACCAACAGGGTTTCTCAAAGTCATTGTTCTGGGGGAGTTATCAATTTCTTCCAAGACTTATTTGGGGGGCTCTGTTTCAGGAGCTAGAATAACAATTGAATAGTATAATGGAGATTCATTTGGTCTGGGTACAATTGCCCCCACAACCCACTTCTTTCTTGCACCATAATGAGATCATGTGTGAAAGCCTAAATTATGTAAATGAAAAGGCTCCACTAATACCATTGAAATATTCCTGGAGTGTTACACTTGACAACCTCAAAGTACATTTCACACTGCTAATGACTTCATCACTAACACAACTGCCATGAGTCAAGCAGTTTCCATGGCAACGCTCTAGTACAGCTGTTTACCCATATAAAGCATTGCACCTACTTAGTTACATATACAGACAGATCACTAGATTCCTAGGTACTGAAATTGAAATAATTCAATTTTCAATGTCTCTCTTTATGAAGTGATTCTGCCAGCTATAGGGATTAGCATATCAATGTGACTTTGACAGGGGTTGCTGCAAAAGACATATTTTGCAGGCACTTCATGTCAATTAGAGCCCTAACTGTTTCATGGAATAATCATTCCTGCCAGATTAAGGTCGGGCTACAAGGTAATTTAATTGGTGCCATTATATGTAGAAAAAATGCTCTAATAGAGTGCATACACTGTCTCTGCCAGGAAAAGGGAGGGCTGCACAAAGCAAATGACTGAAAAAAATTGCCTTCTTAGCCATTTAGAAAGGATTTAAAAACACCACACACACCAAGATAGGAGCCTCTGAGATGTTATTTCCTGAATTAGCTGGGAGGATAACTTTGAAGGAGAGAGAGGACATTGGCCAGCTCGTGGTTTCCTCCAAAGGTTTTCTTTTTTTATTTTTCCCCTAAAGGAACCCAGAATAGCATGACATTTCAATTGATTCATCACCACAGCTCCTACGTAAGCTTTATGAAATGCTACAGTCACATTTGCTGAGGGGGCATTTGTCCCTGGTGGTGGTGGGTGAAGGTCACAAAGCAAACTGGTAAGTGACTCAATGTGTCATGAAGTGGTATTCAACCACGACTTTCTCCCTCTGCTTAAAGAGTGAGAGATGCCTCCTACCTTTATTGTCCTTTGCTGCCAGAATCCTCTCACATAATCCCCCATTTGCCTCAGGGAGGCTCACATCATCCCTAGGTTCCCATGCTCCGAAGTGTGGAGAAAATGGCTGAGATCCTGAGCCACTGCACTGTCAAGTAGAAGGGAGGCAGAAAAATATTCTTATAGAGAAAGGTAATGACAAAGGCACTTTCTGTTATTGCAAACATGTTTAACTCACCCATGCTCACTCATCATAATTCTCCATTATTATCACATTATGGGAGATGAGACATAATAGTCTTTCCTATGTTTGGTCCTCACTGTACTCCCCATTAGAAATAGCATTCCAATTCGAAGTGCTCTTGACTTATTACAGCCTTACACATCCTGTATTGTGAGAAAAAGCGATTTGGCAGTTAGTCACATCTGACTTTATCATTAGTGATTGCTTTTGTGTTTCATGTCTTATATCTTCATCCCCAGCATTTGGGTATTTTTTTAAAATAATTTTTTAGTGCCTAGATGCCCCAATGTGACCCACAAGACAGATGTTCTGTATGCAAAATTCCTTAACATTTATTGATGATAACAGGGAATCATTTTTAAAAGATTTTTAAAAGTTATTTTAAAAAATGTTTTTATTTTCTTAACCAAAGAACTTATTTGCATATATGCATGACCCATGGATACAGACAATAATATGGTGAAGGCCTGGGGGTGCCAGGAGTGGAGTGGAGGGAGTTAATGGAGCAAACATGGGGTCATCTATAAAACTTTCAACAATAAAGATACATTTTAAAAATATATGTTTTTATTGATTTCAGAAAGAAGAAGGGAGAGGGAAAGATAGAAATATGGATGAGAGAGAAACATCAATCGCTCAACCAACTGAGCCACACCAATCAGGCAACACAGAATCATATAAAAATTATCAAAAATGACAGGGAACCTTGAAGGATAGTAGCATATCAGAAAACACTGATGGTCAGAGGTGGCTTCTAATGCACCTAATTTTACCACTTAGGAAAGCTGTACCAGTTTGTCTAGGCAGTGCTGTCCTATAGATATATAATGCAAGCCATTTGTGAAATTAAAATTTTCCTAATAGCCATCCACATTTAAAAAGTAAAAATATACAGATGAAATTAATATTTTACTTAACTTGATATACCCAAAGTAGTATCATTTCAATATGTAGCCAATAAAATTTTATCAAGTTTTTTTATATTCTTCTTTTTTCCTTGCCAAGACTTTGAAGCCAGTGTGTAATTTACACTCCCAACAGATCTTGATTCAGACTGGCCACCCTGTGAGTGCTTAGTAGCTACATAGAGCTGGTGGCTGCTGTGTTGGACAGAGCAGCTCCAGAACCCATCTCCCAACCTTCCCACCAATATTCTTTCCACTGCACTGGGGAGAGCTGGTTCCCCTTCTCCCTGTCTCCTGCAGTATAGCCTGGCCTCAGCCATGAACAGAAGATCAGCAAATGTTTCTGAGAAGCTCATAGCCACACAAAGCCCAGAAAACTCAGGATAAGTTTAGTTTGCCTTTCTTTGAACAATGTGAACTTAAAATAGTACAGTGCAAACTTTGAAAGGTTGATGGGAGGAAGGAAGATCAGCCACAGGTGGAATTTTGGCAGTTGAAGACCTGTCAAAGTGATTACCAAGAACCCATTGCAGGAGGAGTGTTTCATTGGAGGATGTAGATTATATTCCAGAGCAGAAGCCCTAGATGGTCTGGCCAGGGGACAGGGAGAAGGTAACTCTCTTATACTGATGGGGGAGGACTGTAACCCTTTTATATTGACAGATAGGTTTTTGTGCAAAAGGAATCACTAGGCTATTTAATTCGGGAATTTTCTTAAATCCCAGCTTCCAGAGAACTTAAAGGACTATTATGGAGGTGAATGGAGGAAGGTAAAGAATCCTTTGCTTATATCTTCTAGTAGCATCCTTGCTGCCTCCTCCCGTGGGCTGGTGGGGCTCAACTAACAGGGGAGGGGAGAGTAAAATGTGATAAGAAATTAAGCACGAAAATGTCATAAAATGGAGGTGGACGCAATGATTAAGCAAATGATGAGTGTGTACCAGTTCCCTGCCAATACTTCTCCACAGAACAGAGCTTGGGATCTTGTTGATGTGGCTGATAATGACCCGCAAGTGTCCTGACTGCTTGCTTGCTCTGGGCTGAGATCCACCTTGACGGTCTTTCAGGTCTGCACAGGCCAGTGAGTGCCTGCATTAGTGAGTCTTGGACTCTTTTAGCCTGAATTGGTGCAATATGTCAGGGAGAGAGAGAGTAAATTTGAGGTATTTGAGAGCATCTCAAAGCAGGAGGCATTGCCCAAATGGCTGATCAGAGCAAGGAGAGCTCCAGGGGGTGCAGGAAGCCCCGACAGGAGCCAAAGGATCAGGGAAAGAAAGTGCAAGTCTGGAACAGTGTGAAGTGGAGGACAGAAGGACACATGGGGCAGAATGAGGAACCATCATTTGATTCTTAAAGCCATTTCCCTCTGAAATGTACAGTGTCTGAATTAAGAGAGTAAAGTTGTAGACAGTGAAGTCCAGGACATAATCCTTTCTCCCTGTCCCATGGACTTTTCCATGGTCTAACAATGAGCAACCTTACTATGGACCATTAGTCATTGCTTTCCAGCTCTCTGTGAGGAAGCTCACCTGCAGGGCCTTGACCTGCATGCTACTTTCACAGGAATCAGTCCTTTGAGGTGATATGGGTGACAATCAGTATGCTGCTTAAGCAAGTTGCAGTAATTTCTCCCCAAAATATTTACCAGGTTCTACGTCTTTCTAATTAATGCTGACAAGTAATCCCTCCTCCCACAGGAAACCATTCCTTCTTGTGAGCAGGTGTGCAGTGATCCTTCATCCGCGACAGCTCAGACGCAGGCAGACAGAAGTCCCATGCACCACCTTCCAGAGGCTATAAAGGAAAAGGTCTTTCTGGTTGCCTTTCAATCTCTGTGGGGTTGGTTTGTTTGTTTTAAATGAGACAGCGTGTAAATGGCTCTCCTTAGGAGAGGGAGTTCTAATGAACAAGCCTGGCCCATTTTCCACTGGGTAATGAGTGCACCCAGGTAGCTGCCGGGAACAGTGATGTATTCAGTTGTCACCCTGATTTTACACCAGGGCTGGGTGGCCTGTTTAATACAGGAACATAAATCTATCAGCTGTTTTTACAGGTTCCCATTTGGAAAGCCAAAGTCTTAGAATAATGCATGCTCTGTGTGTGTGAGATTGGCACAGCCCTTCCATCATTTCCATCACATCTATGAGCATTTACAGGTACTGTTTATTATAGACCATAACATGTGCACACACGTGCAGGCATGTGCACGCACACACACACACACACACACACACACACAAGGATAAATAGTCATGCATACATTAGAACCATGAATGCCAATAAAAGGAAATGAATTTATGAACACTGGAAACCCTTTCAACTTCTGAGAAGGAAAACAGTTACGAGTTGAGCAAAGCCAACACTCAGCCTAAAATTAGAGCACCCTCCTTCACTTTTCTATAAAATAAGAGCAAATATAGTTTTTTAGGTTTTGCTGTCACCAAGTTCTTTGTGTCTACAATTTGAAACTTAGCATAAATGAGAAATTACAAATTAAGTTTTATTAAAGGAGAGGAGAGAGGATACAGTGTGATGGGGAGCTTTGGTCATGTGTGGATCTGGGGCATAAGTAGCACCAAATGAAGAGACTGGAGGTGGCAAAGACAACACTGAAAATGTTGACACATTTCTGAATCCTAACATCTCTGAGCATCCAATCAAGGGCATGCTTGATTGGTCTTCCATCTTGTGTTGGAAAAAGATGGACCATGGAAAAGAGTTGGTACTCACTTGTACCAATAGTGATAAAGCCAAATGGGAAGTTCCCATCTGCGAACTTCAATGTTTCTGAGGAAATTAAGAAGACCAATCTTGGAAGAGCTCCTGACTAAACACAGTGCATATGGAAATGTACCACTGGGATCAGCTGTCAGCACTTCAACCCCTGGGAGAATTGTTAAGCCACAACGTGTCAACTTCTACAGCTATGGGCAGCATTCTAGGCCTGATTCTCTACCCTGGTCACGTGTTAGAAATACCTGGGGAGCTTTTAACAAAGAGAATGGTAGGTGAAGGGAAAAAGTGAAAGAAAAACAGGGGCCTAACAACAGCATTTTTCAGACTCCTGGGTGATTCCAACGGGCAGTCAAGGTTGAGATCTGCTGCTTTGAGGAAAGGTGGGGCAGTGGCCCATTCTCTCAGTTGGGGTTTAACATATCCCCAAAGAAGAGACCTGCACAGACCCAGGTCTTGAGAAATGTCAATCAGAACAATCTGAGATTCCCTGTTGTCAGTAGATAAGTCCATCGGCCTTTAGAACAACATAGTGGCTGATGGAATAATCTCTGGATTTCAAGGGAGATGTCTTTAGCTCTATTATCAATTCAGAAAATAAGCTGAGTGACCCTTGCTCACCACTTCAGTCCAGTACCTGGATTGTAATTCATGTTTCCTGAATGAATGAAAGACATGGAGCTCTCCCAGGCTTGGGTTTCTTCTTTCATGAAATGTAAAGACTAGATTACAGATTTCCAAAACCTCTTCACATTCTAAAATTTTAAAATGAATATAGATCCTCTGTAATCTGCTTCTATTAATAGAACTTATCAACCACATTGAAAATAAACCTTCCAAGGAACCACAGTTATGTAAGGTGTTAATATTAGATGAAGCTGGGTGAAGGGGTCTATAAGAAATCTCTAATATCTTGACAACGTTTTTTGTAAACCTTGCATGCCCCAAATATCCCAGAATGGAAAGTTTATTTTAAAAAAACAAACAAAAGTTTATTTTTTTAAAAAATCAGACTTTTTCTGAACAGACCCCACAAACTCCTACTTTTGGGCCTTTCCCCGGGCTAACACCCTTCCTTGAACTTTTCTTTTCCTTTCCAATTTCCCCTTCCCTACCATTTTCATTAAGTCCCTCATTTCTAGTCTAAAAGATTCATTGATCACTTGTGAGTTTCTTCCAGCTGTCAGACCCTCATTTTGTATTTACATGTCCTCCTGCCCGGATTTATTTCTTTCTTCCTTCATTTAGGCTTATTATCAGTCAGTGTCCAACCAGGAGAGGAGAAACAGGGAATTTGTGACACAAGTGATGCAAAAGATGAAAATCCAAGTGTGGGAGAGTGAGGCTCAGCTAGTGTTCCCAGACCACAGGGTCCAGGTAATCATCTACCTGGTGGGGAATTGGAGCCATGAAGGGTCTAGTAGTACCTGGGGCATGACAGTGAGGCAGCACCTGCCAAAGGCAGAGAGAGAGGAATACTGGTTTCTCCTTTTCTCCCACCCTTCATCCTACTAACAGTGCTTTCTATTGGCCAAATCCAGGCAGAGGCCAGATGTTATAGAAACTTAGGAAACAGAATCATGCATAAAATAGCCCCCCTGTGACACAGAGCAAAATGGGAACAGGACAAGGAAGGGGTTTGAGGGCAAAAGGCCAAGAACCTACACTTGTACCTATAGGTTGTATAATACAATCTAATGTTTGATTATATCCTGTCTTGTCTGATACTCTAACACAGAGTGTGCAATAGAAATATAATGCAAACCATGAAATGTGGACCACATATGCTCTTTTAAATTCTCTAGTAGCTGTATTTAAAAAATGGATTTTATTTCACCCAATATATCCAAAATATTTATCATTTCAACATGTAGTCAATATTACCATGTCGAATAAGATAATTTACATGGTTTTTTTTCATACTAAGTCTTTGAAATCCAGTGTGGCTCTTATGCTTACAACATATCTCAATTTGGACATTTCAAATGCTTAATAGTCCTATGTGGCTAGTGGCTCCTTTACATAAATTTTGAGTGATTTTATATGGTTTCTAAGTTTTGAATAAGCATAGGACAAGAATCCACCATGGACATCTCCAACTCTAAGAGAAACCTCCTGAGTGAAAGTTGTAACAAACTCCTATTGAATTTAAATTTAAAGAGTAAGAAGAAAACATAACAGAAACCTGTTGAACATAGATCTCAGAAGTTGGAGAAAGGCAGTGCTATATAGACCAGATCCCGTAACATTTAAAACTATTTCACACGTATTAAATAGCTTTATAATCATGAGCTGTCATTGATGTGTAGATTTCTTTTGGATGGTATTGGATGATGATATATTAGTTTTCAATAGCTTCCACTGTTCTTAAGAAGAAGAAGACTAGAAGTGTTCAGAAACTTCCCTCATATGATCTTCTCAAAGTTGGAGGGAAATTTTCCTTACATGACTCAGTGTCTGGGGAACTTCAGGCTTATGATAGTTTCAATGGGCCATGAGTATCACAGGTCAGATACACCCAATGTGGGGGTAATTATTAGTTCTATGTGGGAGGGAGAAAAATGGACAGACGTTTAAAGTTGTGACCATATCCTATTTCTTTTACTCAGTGATGAATGCATAAGTGTTTGTTGTATTGCTAGTTTTTATAGCCTACATGCATTTTATAGATTTTTTAAAATAATATTTTGGTATTTAATAAGATTACAAATGATACTCACAAAAATGTGTACAAAGTAAATAATGAAGACAAAAGGAATGGAAGGAAGGGAGGAAAAAAGTAAGAAAGAAAGGAAGAGAGAGAATAAATGAGTACAAACCAAAAAAAGGCAGAAAATACAACTAGTGTGAATTGACCCTGCCCAGAGCAGGATAACCAGGCAGATGCCTTGTTCTGTTTTGAAATCCCATCATTGCGGTTTGCTCTACTGGGTCTACACAACTAGAGCAGGTGTCTCATAGATATGGAGATGCCCCCGGGTAGATGAGCCTGGGCCTTGGCATTTCCCTCTGGCAAAGTCCATTATCATTGACAGTCTTATGTCCTCACTGAGATGAGTCTTCTAAGGCAGACCATTTGGTTGGCTTTCATGAGAAGAAAGGAAAAGCACACAATTTGTAAAAATTAAGACAGTGTTGGTGTGATGGAAGGGTACATCTTAGGCTCTAACACCAGCTAAGCCCACAATCAATCAGGGACCGTCCCTGGTTCTTGGAATAACTTCAGACCTGAAGAAAACACACTAGGTGCTTACACCGGGATCCAAGTAACCCTCAAGCACCTCATGTCTTGTCACAGAAGCATCCCAGCTGATGGGACTTCTCTCTCACAGTGGACACTCCACGGGCCATTCCCAGCCAGGCAGGATGGACTTCTCTTCTAAAGCTGGTACTAGCTCTCCAGCTGTCTCTTACATCAGGCCCCTGGTTGGAAATGGTATAGCATAGCATTCTGTCTAAATCCTTGACTTAAAGACCCTCACTGCCACCAGTGCAGTGAGCTGCACCAACATGAAGCTGACTAGGACTCAGCATTTCACGCATAGATTCGAGGGGTTAGGAAGGCTTAAATCTCAAAGGATAGCAACTACCTGGGAGGGAAGGGAGATGAGGAGCAGGAAGCAAGCAGGGGCTAAGCCAGGGATGCTGGAGAGGGAGGCGGGGCTTGACCTGGTCAGAGGCCAAGCCACTCACCGGAGCTCTGGTAAACAAAGTCCACTTCTGATTCTGGACCTAAGACTGTTTGCCCTCCTCTTTTTATACTCTGGGTTGCAGGTCAGTATCACTGAACCTAGAAGTGTTTAACATTACCAGGAAGGTGTCAGGGAGGCATGTGCCTGAAAGGGGCAGGGTTACTTCCTCCTTCCTGCCATCAAGTAACCTTTTTCTACTCCTAAGCAGGGAAAGTGATGACTGTGCTTTATTTACCAAGAAATACTTCTCAATCCCTCCCTCCCCCCCCCCGCCCCAGCATCTAAGAGAAGCGAGAGAGAATGATGACAGGCTTTCTTGACATATTTCAACTGACAGATTCACATAATTAAATTTTGATTGGAAAGGGCCTGAAGAAACAAACAAAACATATCTAAACTATTCCATATTTCCTTTTCCCAAAAAATAATTCAAATGGTCTTTGAGAAGATTTAGTTGCTCATGTAACAGACAAACAGATGCTAACCCAGCCTGATGCTCATGGCAGTGACTGTGTGGGCAGGATGCTATTCGTGTGTCTGCATCTGCACATGCATGTGTACGAGTGCACATTTGTGTGTGTGCAAGTGTATGTATATACGCATCTAGGAGCATACAAATAAGGTGGCTGAGTTGGAGATGTAGTGAGTAAACTCCGAGAATAGCTGGGACACTGTTAACCCCCAGAAAAAATGATTTGGAATTTAAATAGCAAGTGTTCAGAAGTGATAGGCAAAATAAACCTGGGAGACTGTTTGCGGTGCAGATGGGATCCGATGCTCTGGGAGCCAGGAGAAGCGCTGTCAGTGTTTTGACAGACACAGGCTGATGTTCAGGACAGAGCCAAGGAGGTGCTGGGGGAAGGGCTGGGGGGCTGGAGACCTCTGTGACAGGTTGACAAGCCTATGCAGGATTTCTCTAGGCAGAGGGAGGAGAGGGAGAGAGGATGTGATGATAAAGGCACTGGGAGCCTGGGATGCTGGTGGCAGGGTGAGGTGAGAGGGCAGAATTACATTTACCATGTCTGCCTCTTTGGGATTATTAAGGAGGAAAAGGCAGGGGCCAAAAGCCAGACCTCAATGGAGATAAGCATCACTTCCCAGCGCTTTATTTCTCTTCGCCCTTTGCGGAGCTGGCAGGCCTGCTTAGTGCTCCAGGAAGGGAAACCCTGTGACAAATGCCTCCCAGGAGGGCTGAGGGGCAGAGAGCAGAGCTCAACCAGAGGCAACCAGACAGAGGCAGCTCCTCCGCAGGCCTCACAGAAATGTTACCCAGAGGGAATCTGTAGCTGGATGGGTAGAAGAGCGCAATAACTGTGCCCTGCGAGAGACTGAAATGCTTGGTGGTAGAGAAGTCCTTTTGAATTGTGTAGTCACAACTAACTTGAACCCAACCATCCCCTGCTCCTCCACCCTGCCACATCCTTTCCTGGAACCCATCTACACCCATGGACCTGAGCCTCCTGCCCTCCTCTCTAATTCCACCCTTCCCACTGAGGCCCCTGCTCCCATATGCCCAGCCTCTCAGGCGGATGCAGGGTCCTTGTTCTGGTCCTCCCAGAGCATCCTGGGCTTCAGCATCCCTCAGGCAGTGTGGTGCTGTAGCTACCACACCACTTAAAATCAGGAGGGCTCCACCCAAATCCTGCCTCCACCCCTCAGTCCTGTGTACCTGTATAACTTAGACATTCTCTTGCAGCCTCAGTTTCCTGGTTTGGAATAAAAAAATATGCAGCATGAATAGCAGGCTTGAAGCATCAAGTTTAGGGGTTCTAACCTAGAGGCGACTTTGTCTCCTAGGGGACATTTGACAATGTCTGCAGACATTCTTGGTTGTCCCAGTGCGGGAGAGGAGGTTAATTCTGGCATCTAGTAAGTAGTATCCAGGGATGCTGCGAAATATCCTAAATGCGCAGGACAGCTCTCCATAGCAGAGACACAGAGAACCATCCAGCCTCACATGTCAATAGTGCTGAGATTTCGCACAAAATGTCTCTCAATGTCTCATGGGTTCTCAATCAATGGCAGCTACTATTATCATATATATATGCTAGAAGATACGTTCTCTGAGGAGGCAGAGGCTATGTGTCTAAACCCTCTTTGTCATACATTCAGAGCCTTGCACAGTGAACAGCCTCAAAGGTCTTCAACTGCATGGTAAAATAATCATGGCAGAGACTAACTCTCCTGACAAAAGATTAAATCCTAATTTGTGCTGCCAGGTTCATCTGTTCATGGCACAAGGTGGAAGCAAAGCCACTCTACATTTGTCCCTCCCCAATACTCTCAGTTAGAAGACCTCATTAAAACAATAACCCAGATCCCCTTAAACAGTTCAAATGCAAAAGATACAACCAAGTGACCACCTTCCAACAGGTTGACAACTGGCTGTTTGACTAAATTCATCCCTATTTTACTAAAAGCCATCACAATGACATGGGAGGGGCCTGGCCAGTGGGAGGAAATTCACCTTCACATAGAAATTCATCAGAAAGGTTTCAAGTGGACTATTTCTGCTGGAAAGCATTGTAGGTAAATTTCAAGGTCTTCCTATTGCTTCCTCATAATTATCCTAAAATATCCCAGATATCTGCTGCTGCTGTCATCATGTTCTCTCTCTCTCTCTTTTTTAAAACACATTTTTATTGACTTCAGAGAGGAAGAGAGAGGGAGAGAGGGTTGCTCCCACATCCCCCTACTGGGGATCGAGCCTGCAACACAGGCATGTACCCTGACTGGAATCAAACCCAGGACCCTTCAGTCTGCATGCCAATGCTCCATCCACTGAGTCAAACTGGCCAGCACATCATCATGCTCTTCTTTATCATCGGATGCTCAGCCCACACCTGTCCCGCTGCAAGGTCAGTAGATGTTTGCTGAAGAAGAGGTGAGACTTCCACATGACCTGCGAATGGATCAGAATCAGGTTCTGGGGCCAGAATGAGTGCTGCAAACTCAGCTCTAACACTCCCGTGCAGGTAGCCTTGGTCAAGTTACTTATCATCTCTATATTTCTGTTTCTCATCTATGAAATGTGTATAGATGTGGCCTTTGTTTTGGAATTGTTGCGAAATAATACACACCAAGCATTTTACATCAGATCTCACCTACAGTAAATGTACACTGTAAGCATCAGTCAGCAACAATGCTATTTAGAAAAGCAAATCAAACAATGAGAGCTTCCCAGTTTGGGAAGGAGCACTTCATGATCTCCACCCCTTTTGTCCATCACAGAGGCCCTCTGAGGTGTGTGAACCAAAGTTATTATTTCCTATCTAAGCCAGGTATCCAGTAAGAGTTGGATTTTCTGCCTCCAATTCTCTAACATAGCAGTTTTTCACTAGGGCAATTTTGCCTCCCCCCAAGGCATATTTGAGAACATTTGGAGATAATTGGGGATATTATTGGCATTAAATGAGCAGAGGACAGGGATGCTGCTAGCATCATACTGTATGATGTTCTTCCCAGTAAACACAGAAAGAACACTGCATTAATAACAGAAAATCCCCAACTCTACAAGGAAGACATTAACTCATCTCATAGGTGGTGGTTTCAATGGGAAGCTCCTAGAGAAAACTCTTTGTAAGTTACCATATGTTTACTAAACATAGAGTTACAATGGTGATCACAGAATTTAGGCATGTTTGTGGAAAGCCTTACCATCTCAGTTTGACCTTCTAGTATCTAGATAAAAGAAAATTTATATCCCTGACCAGTTTGGCTCAGGGATAGAGCATTGGCCTGTGGTCCCAGGTTTGATTCTGGTCAAGGGCATGTACCTTGGTTGCGTGTACATCCCCAGTGGGAGTGTTCTATCTATGTTTCTCTCTCATCAATGTTTCTGGCTCTCTGTCCCTCTCCCTTCCTCTCTGTAAAAGGTAGACAAAATATATTTAAAAGTAGAAGACAATTTAGAAGTATTTGTTTCTTCTTTCTAGTATTTACACATACTCTCATTTTTACTCAATAATAAAGTCACTAAAAATGTGGAACAATTTCCACATATTCTGTGAAATCTGGAAAATAGTGCTATACTTGTCTCCAGGGACTACCATCCCTTTCCAAGCCCTAATTTCTGTACTGTTTGAGTTTAAATAAGGTATTATAGAGAAACATAGTCTTCACTTGAAAAAATGAAAGATCATAACCAAGGAAGGAGCTTAAAAGAGAATTTAGTTAATGCATCCCTACAGCTTTTCCCTGGAAGAGACCTTCAAATGCATTCATCAGGCAGATAATCAAATCTAGAAAAAACTATTCTTGGAGAAGCTGTGCTTGAGAAATATACCAAGAATAAAATTCTCAAGGGATCCTGGGATGTTTTCAACAAGGAGTAAATGATGTTCAAAAGGACAAGAGAGTTGAGTTATCAAGGAAGTCACAGAAAAATAAGTGAGCTAGACTCCCATGGGCAAGGTCTGAAATACTATTACAGATCTTGCTGTACATTTGGATCTGAGAACATTTACCTCTTTGGGGCTCTGGTGGTCCCACCCTAGACATCTGTTGAATGGCAACATCCTGCCATGAAAAAATATGATTTCCTACTCTGTGGACGACTTAAAGAAAAAAGGCAGCTTAACAAAATGCTGTGTTCACAATTATGGAGAAATCAAACATTTGGAAAACCTGGATCTCATAAAAGTTTGGACTACAACTATGAAGAAATTTAATAAAACATCTATAGCTGGCTCTTAGCCCTGGGAAAGAATGGCTAAGGCATCATTTAACCCCTGATAAAGACTAACTGGAACTTTAAGAAAGCATAATCAGCTGGGAGGGTCAACGAGAGGAGCAAGGGCTTATGGAAGTTCTTGTACTCTACATAATCGCAAGAACCCTGCACACAAGAACCCTACAGGAAGAACTCTATGTTTATAATAAAGCTCCATGGTTCTAACTTTCCCTTTCCTTAACTCCCTTTTCCTTTATATAAATACTCATCTATCTTGACAGACCAGAGTGTGCCCATGGCTTGTCATGTTTGCATGCACTAGGTTGCATCCCTTTCTTTTTCCCAAATAAATCTTTTTTGGTGACAAAACACCTACTCAATATTATTCTTCAGTTGACACCCCAATGACTTCCAATACTCTAAGGGAAAAAAAGAACTTTAGTTTATTAAATTGTTTAAGTTCTGCTATTTAAGCAAGTACTAGACTTAAATTTTCTCTTTAAGCCAGATGTATAATTTTATTAATGAGAATAATACACAAGATTGCCTGAATTGACCCAGAAGGTCATTATGGGTAAAAAAGTATCCAGTCAAATCACAATTAATTAACTTTGGCCTTGATCCCAAGCACTATGCAGAAAATCTAGTGTTGGTCAGTTTGGTTGTGCTATCACTAATATGAGAGACTCCTGGTAAGTCCATTATTATATAACTGGGGGAGAGAGGGACAATGGGGATTCCTTCAGCCTGGCCAGCACCCTCTCCAATCCAGGACCCCTCAGGGGATATACAACTGCCTCTTGTAATCCGGGACTGCTGGCTACTAACCACTCACCTGCCTGCCTACCTGCCTGCCCGATTACCCCTAACCACCTCTGCCTGCCTGCCTAATTGGCCCTAACTGCTCCCCTACTGGCCTGATTGCTCTAATTGCTCCCCTGCTGGCCTGATCACCCCTAATGGCCTCTATCTTGCCCCACACCAGGGACCCAGGATTCCCTTCTCTGGCTGGTTTCAGGCTCCCAGGACCCTGGCTTCTCTCCCACTGGCTGGCCATAGGCACTCAGGACCTGGGTCAGCTTCACCTGGGCTGGCTGCAGCCGCAGGGAACTATGGGCAGGCGACTTCGACCGGGCCTCAGCGCAGGTGCCCAGGACCAAGGGCAGGTGGCTTTTCCTTCTCCTGGGCCAGACCACAGGTGCAGGCACAGCTCTGGCACCTGCCTGGGACTGCAGCCTGGCTGGTCCCCATTCCTCTCTTGCAAACTCATTTGTGTCTTGCTGGTTCCCATTCTTCTCTCCCCAGTGTTGAGGGTCTGAGCAGTTACAGCGTGATTGCGTGAGGGTGTGACAACGTGAGGGCAGGATGACCATTTGCTTATTAGCTCTTTATTATATAGGATGGAATCCAAAATTATAAGAAAGTAGTGGTGAGTTGTACTACCGTGTTTCCCCAAAAATAAGAAATCCTCCGAAAATAAGACCTATTTACAGGTTTCCTTCTGAGTAAAATATAAGGCATCCCCCCGAAAATAAGGCCCCCCTAGGCTCTGTCTCAGAATGTTATTGCTAAACATGAGATATTTGGCCCACTGATTCTGAAAGAAATGGAGTCACAAGAAATTCAGGAATTGGATTGTTATGATGATGTTCCAGAAGATGATGACATGATTATCATTGAATAAATGAGTAAATTCTTGATACTGTAGGATTCACAGTTTGTCTGGTTTGTGTTGACAACTACCATACTACCGTACCGTATACAGGTAATAAATTTCCTTTATTTTCATTTAACAATAAATGTGTACTGTATTCTTCTTCATGCAAAAATAAGACATCCCCTGAAAATAAGACCTAGTGCATCTTTGGGAGCAAAAATTAATATAAGACACTGTCTTATTTTTGGGGAAACAGGGTGTATTTTCTTAAATCAGGTACTTCTTGTATTAGGTAATGCTCATTAGTCCTGTCTTGGAATTATAATTTAAATTAAAGTTTATTAAATATTAAATATGATATAAATTTGTAGCAATAATGGAACCTTAATGTTCAGTTGCTCTAAATCCTCTTTATTCTCCCATGTCATTTTCTAGATGATTACACCAAGCCCAGAGAGGAAAAGTGTCTTGTAGAAAGTCACCTTAATTTTCAAATGATAAGAGAATTTTGTTTCACTCAAAGGAGAATCTGGTTTGTTCTACTTGGCCTGCATCTTGCCTCCAGCTCCTTGTTAATGCTTTCTTTATAGACTCATCAGACATTTCTTTGGAGACTTACTTTGCTCACCTATTTGTACCTTCTCTCTTTCTCTTTGCCACCCTCCCCCTGCTTTGCCCACAATATTAGAGAAAAATAAATCTAGAGTATAGTGTGTTTGATGGTTTTTATGGCAACACACCACCCATTCCCTCTTGATCTGGTAGGGAAAACTCTATCTTCCTCCTGGAAAATACTCTCTCTACCCATTTCAGTCTCTAAGGTTTGTGTAGTAAAGTAGTCTCTCCCTTGAATTTAGTCTTAGCTTCATGGAGAGGGATGTGAATCAGATCTGACCCATCACAGAATCCCATTGTGCTGGCCACAGACATTGGTTCAGAAATGAGACTGTGACCCAAATATATCCAGTGAGGCAGTCACAGGCTTCTGTTGGGACTACTGTAATAGAGGCTTTCTCTCTTTCCTGTTGAACTTACAGCCACTGAAATGTAAGCATGGAACTGCTGGATGATCATTTTACTTCTGCAAGAATGGAACCACTAAGAATGAAATCAATGCATAGCAGAGCAGTGTGAAGAAATTGAGGAAAAACCTGTTTTGATGTTATTGTTAGAATTCCTTGATCCATCTGAGCTTGAAACTCTTAGATAATTCAGTTAATGAACCAAACAAATCACCTTTTTATTTGAGCTAGTTGGGTCCATTATTCTAACACTTGTAATTGCAAGATATCTGACAGATTCTGCAGTATTAAGTTTCTCTAATGTCTAAGATCACCTACAAGGGCTTTGGTTGCTGACATAGGTAGCTTTTTGATACCGTATGTTTTGTAGATACTTTAAAAGTCACTTTTCAGTCAGTTGGTGCATGCTTTTTCATAATAACATGAATTGCAATTAACCACCAGCTTGGATTTTCATTCAAAGTGTGAGTTTTCTGGTTTTTTTGTTTTTTTTTTGTTTGTTTGTTTGGTTTTTTTTTTTTTTTTTTTTTTTTTTTTGTGTGTGTGTGTGTGTGTGTGTGTGTTTTGTTTTGTTTTAGGATCCAGGTTAGAATGGTCTTTTAGGATGAGAATCACCTCTCAAGGGAAAAGGGAAAAAGGAAACAGAGCCTTTGGTAGAGAGAGCTAAAACTAAACTAACCCAACCACTAACTATCTACACAACAGAGGGGATTTCCCTTGGGAAGTGCTTTATATGAAAATCACCAATTTTCCCTTTGCTCTTATGATTTGGGTAAGACCTGAAAATGTAGCTTGATCTTCAAACAAAGGTATCACTAACCTTCGTTACCTGTTATATGGGGTCCCCCTAAATGGGGGGAGTGTGTGGATAGTGAAGCTAGAGAGCCATGGGCACTGGCACAATCACTTACCTATGCCTGCTATCTACTTTTGGTGCCACATGGATGACTTTGAAGAACACCCTCACTGATCTACTAGAACAGGTAAAAGCTTACTGTGTTGTCTTACATGGCATATCACTATTTTAAAACAAAGTCTTATACCAAAAAAAGACCATTAGGCATCAGCCATAAATGAAAAAGAAGAATGTTCCCAGCACATCTACTAATAAAATCCCATCTCAATTGTATCCATCCCTTTTGCTTTTGGGTAAGAAGGTCCCTGTTATGAAAATAAAAGGCAGAACCTTGGGAATCAGTTTCAGGTAATTCTCAAAGTCTTATCTTGATTTTGCACAAAGCATGGTCATTCAGGTCTCTTTCTGGAAGCAGTACTTACCCTCAGGGCCCTGATTCCTTCTGTCAGTAATCATTACTAGTGACCTTGGCCTCTTCACATTCTCTTTTGTGCACACACACACACACACACACACACACACACACACAAGCATAAAGCAAGGCAAAGTGATGATGAAGAGCCTCTCCTGCAGACCAGAACTCCCATTTGGTGCCTCCACTTTGGTCATGCTCCTCTGCTGCTCTAATCTGCTGTACTCTCTACCTTTCCAATTGCTTACATGGTCTCTGCTTGGCCATCCAGTCTCACCTGTCATGTGGAGCTTGATCTTTGGGCACCCTGACCCATGGTGGTTTTTACAATAATGTACTTGAGATGGTAGAACACAAAACAGGCCCACTCTTCTGTCCATGCCAAACTGCTCCTTACAATTGATCTCTTTTGAGTTCTGTTTAGTCTAGACTTGAATGCTCCTAGGAATCCAGTTTCCCTAGCAGCATCAGAAACCCAGCTGTAGAAACATAACCATTGAGAAACACCTTTACAATCTAAGGATTCCCCATTTCAGGAAGTTTTCCCCTACGCTCACTTTTTATTGCCTTTCACAGTTTACTTTCCTCATTTCTCCAGCTATGTCTTCTAGTAACTTTGTTTTCCATCTCCGTAATGTGGTATGCACAGTGTTCCAGACATTTCACCTCTCCTGTCCCTCACCCATCCTTTGATTTCTTTATTTTATATCTCGCCTAATAATGATGATATATTCCAGCCCAGAAATGCCCTCTATATTAAATGTTTACAGTGTGACTTGCAGAATGCAGAGCACTTTATAAATAACAGCTATTTTGGTCTTTGATATGTAGACAGTTCTAGTTCATGATTATATTTCAGTGCCTAATGCTAGCATGTAGTAGGTACATAGAATAGCTCACCCTCCTAAATGTACCTAGTTCTCCAACAATGGCTGCCATGAATCTAGGAGGGATGATAGCACAGTGGAGAGGTGCACATTATCTTCATGTTCATGGGATCAGGAAGAATGTAGTGAGGACAAGAGAAGGGTGGCAGCCCACACACATTATAGAGTTATCAAATGAGATGGTATAATATTAAGATTAAGAAGTCTGAAGAGCCAGAGTCAGGTTCTCTGCTCTGTCCACTGCCAGCCGGATGAGGAGGATTAAATCCCAGTAGACCCATTATTATATACCATGTATCACATGTTTGAAAAAGTGACCCTATGGGGCAAGTCTGTGTCTGTACATCGCTGAAGTTTTTAGACAGAATTGAATAGTTGAAAATATTGGCAGAACACTAAATAGTAAATGTTCCTAAACAAGTTGTCAATGAGGGAAAGATAATTGCCAATACCCATAAAGACATCCCAGTCCCCAAAATTAGAGAATCACCCAATGCCCCATATAAATATCCACATAAATGTAGACATTGCTTGCCTGGTTACCCTTTAAATTTGTATCCTGTTTGAGGAGACCTGGTCACTGTCCAGACTCTAACCTCATTAATTCACAATGCAGTGTTCTCACATGATATAGAAAACACAGTATGTTCTTCTGGTATTTGTTTGATCACACACCACATTCCTTGCCCCTGACCTATAACAAGAATTATTCAAATCACTCAGTTCAGCATCCATATCCATAAAATTATGTGTCCTCAGTTGTAATAAATGTAGTTTCCACATAGCTTATATGCTGAGCAGTATATCTGTGGTGTTTGGTACTCAGGAATAACCACATAGTAACAGATAACCTCTACTTTATAGTAAGCTTTTCAAAGTATTATGGTCATGAAAGGACATATGAAAAGTATGAACAACCTGATATTCAAACTATTCTTTTGCTTAAGTATGTTTTACATGTAATATAATGTTTTTTAAAAGCAGTTTTGGTTAAACTCTCCATAAAAATACTCCATAAAAATACTTAGTTAATAGCTATGAAGAGGCCCCACACTCAGTGAATTTTAGATGATTCAGCTAGACAAAATATTAAATAACACAAATGAAAGGAGTGATGACATGTGAACAAGGACAATGACTAGAAAGAACCCTGCAATTACCATTGCATAGCCAAGACCTCAGGCACTAGTGTGAGGTGATTGGGAAATTAATCTGTCAAAATGTATACTCTAATTCTTTAAATTCAATCCTATTATATTTTCCAGCCCAAATAGGATGTGGTTAATTCCTCTCTTAGCTCATTGGTCAGGATTGGTCACATGGCCTCACTGAAGCAGAAAGGGTCCTGGAGCCAGCAGTAATGACTTCCTATAAGTCTATGGTCAAAGTCACCTTCTTACAGAGACCCACACTGACTTCTGTCCCTGGTTATCAGATTCCTCTTGCTTAAAAATTTTTTCCCACATATTTCTTTTAACCTACTATATACTTTACTTACTGTATTCATTGTCTCATCCCTGTGGTGGGGAAAAGTTTGAAGAAAACAAGATATTTGTATAACCTTAAGGTATATCTATAATATATTTATACATTTCAAAGAGAAAAAAATAGAACTTCACAGTAGAGCAAATAATCAAATATCAACTTACCCAAGGAATAAAGATTAATACCACCAATAAATATGTACATTTGCATCATGTAGCACTTGAGTGATACACTGAGAAGAACACATTGCATCCTTGGTAAATGTTTTACCAAAAATGCACAACCACAATTTAATCATGAGAAAACGTAAGATAATCACAAATTGAGGGACATTCTACTAAATTAATTACCAGTATTCTTAAAACTTTCCAAAATCATAAAAGATGAAGAAAACCTGAGGAACTGTCACAGATTGGGGGAGATTTGGGAGTGATGAGAACTAAATTTAATGTAGGATTAGAAAAAGGACATTAGTGGAAGAACTGGTGAAATCCAAATCAATTCTATAGTAATTAATAGCATTGGATTCATGTTACTCACTTAGCATTGGTATGATTATATAAGATGTTAGCATCAGGGGAAGCTGGGTGGAGCATATAGGACAATCCTCTGTATCAGTTTAGCAACTTTTCTATAAGTCTAAAATTATTTCAAAATAAAAAGTTTAAAGAAAACATAAATATTTCAGGGGTTGATTATGCTTTTTGGCTCATGATGACATTCTCTTGGTTCTCTCAACTCCTGGATGTCCAGCATGTGGCAACAGGCTCATTCAATATTGAAGCAGGAAAAATGGGGGTGAGATAGAAAATACCAGTTCTGGGCCTTGTGCTTAGACTACACAGCGGTACTGCTCCCCCTGAGCTGGAGCTCTGACGACCAGTAAGTTGACTTTAATTCTAATTCTGGCTTCATCACATTGTTGTTTTGGTGATATGACCTTGAAAAGTGGTTCAATCATTCCTGCTGTAGAAATGAGCATAAACAGTGACATTTCCTCCCTCCCACATAGGGCTATTTTTGGTTAGGCTCAAAGGGCTTAGTTAGAGACTGGACCAAAGTAAAGACAGAGGCATCACCTTATTCAGAATGAGCATGGCATTTATTGCCTGTCGAATTCGCTTACTTTTCATCATACGTAGTCATATTTTATGAGGGGCAACATGTGGAGTGGCTAAAGCCCCAGGTTCTGGGTTTATAGTGCCTGCTTCCCATCCTAATGCCACTGCTTACTAGCTGTGTTGTAATTTCCTTAGCTATAAAATGAGGGTAGTGACAGAACCTACATCATGGGGCTGTTGTAAGGATTAAGGAAGGTAATATTTATAAAGCCTGTAAAAGTTGCCTTGCAACTTGGTGAATGCCATATAGTGTTTGGTCTTAACATTACTTTAAGATCATTTCCCCTGATGGTTCATGACATTATTCAGAATATTATTCAACTCCTCTGGGTGTAGCAACTTGTGCCTTCCTAACTACACAGTAGTAGATTGTCTGAGGACAGGAATGTGAATGCCTTGTGCTTCAGCCTTCCCAGTGTGATGCCTTATACAGAGGAGGTGCTCAATAAATATCTGATGATTGATTGATTAATAAGGCACTAGAGCCAATATCCTTTTACATCACAATTTTGCTCCAGGCCAACTATTTCATATGTGTAAACTTAAACAAACTTGGAAAATAGCAATTTCTCTAAGGATAGGGCTGGTCTCCCCTCAACTCTGTCAGGGTTTGCAATGGGAGTTGTTCATTTTTTGATACCTCTTCCTCCCATCCTGTCCACCCAAAATCTTTCTGTCAGTGTCACATCTGAAAAGACAACTCAGGAATAGAACCTGACACTTAGTCTTTGACTGAGCTCTTCCCTTCTTTTTCCTCTTGTCTGGGAGGGAAAAGAGTCCTGCCATCTACTTTCTAAAATGAACGCTTTATGTGCTTTTGTTCTGTTTCCAAGAATACATCTCAGAGTCAACTTGAGCTTCAAGGCTTGGCAATTACTAGAGAAATGAAATATTGTCCTCCTCGTTAAGCACTTTGGCCACATTCTCTGTGGTGTTTCCATTTTCGATATCTAAAGTGCAGTGCTCCTTCAGCGCCCTTGAAGCTGAACTCGTTTCCTTACTGAATGCATTATTTCATAGAAGAAAAAAATATCATCTTTCAATTTATGAATCACTCTTATCTTTACTCTTCACCTTTCCTTCTTTTTGTGTTCCTTCCACTTACATACTTCTACATTATTTCTGGCCAAACATGAGGCAGCCAAGTTGGAATCCTGGGTCTGTTGCTATCATCATGATCATTTCTTTGTGCTATTTTTATGAAATAAAGTCCCATAGATTCAGGGCACATTTCAGGTTTCATTTTTTGCAGACAGCAAGACACCAAATGCTGCCACCCCCTTCCCCCACCCCTGGTCATTTCTCCCCAACGTATTATTTCCTCTTGTGTTGCCTCTGTGACTCAATAGTGTAAATATTTCATGATTCCAAGGAGCTTTGTTGTTCTCCTGACACTAAAACGTGCCCCAGAATGATAGGAGTTCTTCATCCTCTGAGAGGAGAAAGGAGAGGATAAAACATTAGCACCAAAATCCTCCAAGTCTCCCCTTCTTTCTTTCTTTGCCTGACTTCTGCTGGGCCCAAACTACTGCCTTTTATTTCAAGAAGTGAAAGTGTGGGAGTTTAGAAGGCAATGTAGTGTGAGATGCATGTGTGGAGGAACACACTTCAAGGAGAATGGCAACTCCTAAATGAGACACTCCTATTTGTGGTGACATGGAGACCAAGGCAAAGCGGGAAGTCCAAGGTCTGGATTTGAAGAACGTACATCATGTCCCAGTTCTAAAACCTTCAAACTTTTCTCCTTGACCTTAATCAAATCACACACCTTATCATCTTTGGAAAAGAGAGATACAACTCACATCTCTCTCACTGGACTGTTGTGGTGACCAAGAAACTCAGCACTTGTCTAAGCATTTATGAACTACAAAGTGCCATGTGGAGACTATTATTCAAAAATAGATTTTATAACAATGAACAAAAGTAGTTATTAATATGGCCATTCAAGTCAATTGATCAATATGATTTATACTTACTACACCAGCAAGAAGTATTAGACAAGGTCCTTGTCCACAGTAGCTTCAAGACCAATGGAGAAGGCAAAACTTACAAACTTGTCCAGACTTGCCCAGCTGAATCCATGAGAAGGCCAATAAAATCTGGTGCTAAATGTATGTTGTAATGTATTATGCAATGGTGCTAAGAAGTCAGAGGTTTAAGTACCTCAGCAAATAATAATAATGACATACAATCCTGTATCAAAGTCCTGGTAATGGTTAAATAGACTGCAACAAGGGGTGATACATAAATGCAAGCCCCTCTTAGGCATTCCAGCTCCTAGTTCAGTGGACTCAGGGTCTTGGCCACTGTGTTCTCCTGCCATGATCTATCTCCTATTACAGAAAAGAGTGATAGGAGAGGTGTAAGAGGGAAGAGTATAAGCTTCAGGGTCAGTCAACCTGGTTCAAATCACACCTCCCAAATGTAATAGCTGGTGACCTTGGATAAATTATTGCCTTGGTCTTATAATTATACCTATCATAAATGGGTTAATAAGGATAATGGATTAATACATGTCAAGTACTGAGAACAGTGCTTGGCATATGGTACATGCTCAGCAAATGCTAGTTATAGTTGTGGTTATTGTCACCACTGCTATTATTATTGCAATTATTGTCAAGGCGATGGAATCTGAACATTAAGGTTATTACAGCCTCTGTACACATTTACCCTAAAATTTCCCTACAAAATATCAATTTTGATTTATGAAATTAATTATTCAAGGCATGATTAAAGTTGAAGACTTATAGATAAGTTCACACATCCTACGCTGAGTCAAGTTTTCCAGGAAGCTATACCTAGAAGTATTTTCTAAAGAAGTTCAAAGGACACTAATCCTATAAGATAGTCCTCATAGAGGGAATTTCGTGGTTCAAATATGTTGTAATTGCTGCATTTGTATATAGGAATGTACATAGGTATTGAAACATAAAGGGACATTTGTAATATTTTCAACAATAAGAATAAATTTTTTTAAAAAATCTTTTAACTTTAACCTAGATTGTCTAAACTTACTTAGCCATGGGCTCTTGGCTCCTACATAATGCCAGTGATCTTAGGCTTCCTCCACAGAGTGCATTTCAAGAAACTTATTCCAAAGGGATAAGAAAATAATTATACCTAATGTATAAATATTTTATGCTCAGTCAAGAACTGCACAGTAAGAGAAAATAAATGAAAAATATTAACTGTATTGTGAATGATTTTTTAAAAAATTGTCAAATAAATGGTTTGCATGTGTTTTTTTTAATAATTATTACCTCTTTATTTGATAGATTAAAATCGACTGAAGTATTGACTTTTCTCTCTGGCCAACAGTTAACCTGTAATTTTATTAATGAGAGAGGGAGGGAGAGTTTAAAATCAGGTCATTCTGAGTATCACAAAAGAGAAAAGGCCACGAGGAATGTGAAGAATACACGTACCTCACCAACCAGGAAACACAAAAGTTAGGGATAGCTTCCTGGAAAATTTGGCTGAGCCTAGGATATGTGATTTCATCTAAAAGTCTTCAACTTTAATCATGCCTTGAATAATTAATTTCCTAAGTCAAATTGACACTTTGTAGGGCAATTTCAAGGTCAATGTGTACAGATGCTGTAATGAGCTCAATGTTCAGATTCAATCTCCTTGACAATGTGTCATCATTGCCTGTCTCTGTACAGACCCACCTTGACCACATCATGCCACCTTCTTAGAAGTTATGTCCTTCAGCAGAACATTGGCAGAGGTTCTAGGAAAGAGGGTTAGGAATAGAAGGATCTGGAAAAATTTAATTTCTGATATTGTCTCTAGGTGTACAAGTAAATATAACTTTTCCATTTTGGAGCATATAACCTAAAACCACGTCAACACTGGTTCCTGTAAAAGGATATATGGCCCTTCCATGGGATTGACAAATTGATATAGTTCCAGGCTTTGGATGGTCTTTCACTTAGGGCCTTTCCAGTGCTGATGTCTGAAAGCCCTAATTCATACCATACCTGTGAATTCTCCCTTTCCTCTTTCTTTCCTAGATAGCAAAGTGAAGTAGTTTGCCAAGTAAAGGCTGCTTTTAGGTTCTTATTTTAGTAATCATCTGGTGATAGAAAGCTTCCCGTTGGACTTGAACTTTCCTCAATCTGTCTTAATGGCAGTTCCATCATTGGTAATTTGGTCTTTGTTAAAATGAAAGTATTTCACCAAAAGAGTAACACAGAAGCATGATCACTTAGGATGCCTTCAGTCACTGCAGTTTATTGGTTCCCTAGCGAAGAGGGAATGAGTCCATAGACTTGAAAGAATCACAAAGAAGAAGAAGCAGGCAGCAGGAAGCCATTCTTGACTTCAGCAGAACACATCTCTAGGGAGCTATCTAGGCAGCTAGAAGATAATAAAAAGATGCCAAGTTCTAGTGGAGCTCAAAGAGCTGGAAAGGATGGTTGAAATGGTGGTAATGTAGTGAAATCTTGATTTTTTTTCCCCATGACGTGTCTTTGGCTGGCCCTGTCTTTGACACCTCATTCCTTAGCAGCCACAATTTACCTAACTATTTATGTTCCTTTATTTTAACTCTCAGTGAGAGATCAACAATCTAAATCCTCCGATAAGAATGCAGTCTTTTGTTCTCTACTATCTGAAATGGAATTTTAAATAGAAGGTATCACTAGTCTTGAGCCCTGGGGGTAGAGTGGGCATCTATCTGTTCAGGCTCCCTTCAGCACAGTGAGTCATGAAACTCAGGAAAGCACAGTCCCCAGCTCTCCAGTGGGTGAGACTAACTAACTTAGCAAGAATCAAAAGTGAAATGAATGCATAAGTGTGGAAGGTTGAAGTCCATTGCAAGTGTGTCTTGTAAGATCTCTGAATAATAGATGTTTGGATCTTCCTACCCTCTCAGTGTCTGCAATGAACTGAGAGCTTAAGGGCAGAGGAGCTGCCCAGGAGACTGCTAGAGACACCACTGAATGGTGTTGGTGGCATATGTGTTTCTCTTTTAAATATATGTATTTTTCATCTTGGTTAAAACCACAAGAATTTGAAATTCTTCCAAAGGAATGAAATCTCAGACCTGTGGAATGTCAGTTGTGGAAATTAAATGGCCACCACGTGACCTAGCAAATGCCACTGTGGAAAATAAACACACGATGCTGAGCAGGCCTGCTGTTTACTCTAACATTTTGAAATGACAGGCAATCACTTTCCAAAACCATGGCCAGAGGTAGAGCTCTCCGAAGGCTTAAATCAAGAGTCTTTTAAAGCAGATTGACTATTCAGCTGTGATTCTCCAGCAAATTAAGAATCTGCTCTTGAATGCTGGACAATGAAAGCCCAGACAAAGCTACTAAACACGCCCAAGCACCCTCTTCCTTTTTGGCCACAAAGACCATGCTATTAAGTACCATCTTACTCAATCCTGCTGGTAGCTGAGCAAACCAAGATCTCTTATTTTTAATGAGAGAGCACTATAGCTAAACGCTGGTGTGATTCTAGAGATAATGTAAGCCAGAGATGTGAAGGAAAAAAAATCAGAGTGATAAAAGGTGCCAAGGGAGAGGGAGAAAGGGTGGGTGGATGGAAAGAGAGTAAAAAAAAAAAAAAAAGAAAGAAAAAAAGATGCAGAGGAAAAGAGGAAGGGTGATACAGTATGAGGAGAAAATATAAAGGAGGAAGTGGAGCCATAAAGATGCAAAGAGAAATGGGAATGAGAAAAAAGAGAAGAAAAGAAATGGGGAATGGAAGTGAGTGCAGGGAGAAAATTAGAAAAATGGGCTAAAATGGCAAAGAGGATAAGCAGAAGTGAGTGTACCCCCTTTCTTTTTTAAAATATAATTTTATTGATTTTAGAGAGGAAGTGAGAAATAGAAAGATCGATGATGAGAGAGAATCCTTGACAGCTGCCTCCTGTATGCCCCACACTGGGGAACAGAGCTTGCAATCCAGGCATGTGCCCTGACCTGGAATCAAACCATGATCTCCTGGTTCACATGTTGCTAGAAGCATACCCCCTTTCTAGGAAGCCCCCTTTCCCTTCACTAATGTAGGAAACTTGGCCAGCATGGCATCACAGCTAGAATCAATGGATGAGAATGTGGGCGGCTGCCCAGACCTGCCCAGGGGAAGCAGTAGGAAGCCCTTCCCTCTGGCTTGGCAAGGTCTGACTCCTGCCTGCCAGAATCATCAGCCTCCTTGAGAAGGCCATGGAGAGCAGTAACTTGGCTCAACTGCACATGGGCCTTTAGAAGAACTAAAACCCAGGCTCCTGCAGACAGCTCAGGCTCTGCCCATATTTTCACCTGGCTTGAAGCCTCAAATAGGGCTATTTCTTTCTTCAAAGGGAGTGGTAAAGGGGTGTGCATTATTTCCAGAGAAAAAGCAAAACCCAGTCAGCTGCCTTTAGGCCTTCAAAACATACAAATTGAATTCTAGGGTTTCACAGTATAAGGAAACAAAATCTTGGCCAAACTGTATAGTTGGGATGGTTTGTATTTGTACCTCTCTCCTACTCTCAGGGCCTCTTTCCAAATGTTAAGCATCTCTACTCATTTGATTATAGTATGTGTGTAGCCACTGGTTCTGTGCAGAAAGTGCTGGGTGGCTGACACATGCCTGGAGACTGTCTTCAGGTTGCTTACAATCTCCTCCATGTTCCTATGTCTCTCTCTAAAATCTCAGGACATTAAGTTGATACCAGAAGAGCAAGGACATGACAATGTACCCAGCAAACAACAACAGATTCTACATGAGACAACCTGGGTTATAGTCTCAGGAAATACACTGCCTGGCTGAGTGACTTTGGGTGCATGGATTCTGCCCAGGACCTTGGATTTCCCATGTGTGGAGTGAAACTGTGGGACCACATGACCTATAGGGTCCCTACCAATGTTCTAGTTTTATAATTTTGCTACAAAATCCCCTTACTTTCCCCTAGTGCCACTTCCACAAACTTTAAACAAGTCTTGGAATAAAAATAAGATATGTTTTCCCCAGATTTCTTTAAAGGCATGGAATAAGATTTCCTTACCCATTCAGTCAATGAGAACTCTGATAAAAAACGATTCATTATGGGAAAATTTAATTTAGAAAATAGAAATTAAATTAAATATTTCTTAAATCACTTTAATGAGTTTACAAAATTAAAGTAAATCTATTTGTTCTCTAAAGATAAGACCTGGAGCTAGAGGTTCAGTCCAATTTTTCAAATGGCTTGGGGTGGGGGTGAGGGAGAAAGTATATTCATATCTGAAAATGATTAAATGAAAATTTAATCCTTAATTATCCTTCTAACAGCTGCTGATGGAAAATCATGCGTGCGCACTAAAATTTAAAGTGCCTGGGTTCTGTGCTTTCAAATTAAGATTTTTTTTTGCAGTCATTCGACTTTTAAAATTATAATGAATGTCTGTTTTCCACATAATTCAGACAGCAAACACTTTAAGAAGTATTATGTAAAAGTAATCTGCTCATTTCTCCAAATCCATGGATCTCTCTGAAATTGCTTGGAGCTGCACCCTCTTTTTCTTTTATCAGTCTTGGAGCTGACTCTGTCTTTCTCTCAATACTGGGCCATGGGGATGTTCCCCTTATCAGACTGTGGTTGAGCAGAGGTTCTCAAAATGTGGCCCTCCAGCTAAAGCCAACACCTGAGAATTCATTACCAATACAAATTATTGGGTCCTGTGGAATCAAAAACTCTTGGTGGGTGGGTGGCCCAATAATCTGGATTTAACAAGTCCTCTATGTGATTCTGATGCTCATCCCTGACAATTTGGGGTGATAGGAAGTGATTAGGAACTGAAGCAGAAGTTTTAGCGTGATAGAACCCAGCTTTTCCTATTTCATCTGTCAGAGATTTGCTTCCTGACCACTTCAACTCCCAACCTTTTTGAATGACTCTCCTTATTTTAACCTAACTGAAAAAAGTGTTCAAATCTTATATTTCAATATGCACTGCAAGAAAAAAATGCACCCAGTCCTACTTTCTAATTCCTTTTGCCCTCTGCCCTCTCTCCATTGAACTTCCTTGTCTGTAAAAAGAATTGCATGTGGAGGGACAGTATCTCATTTTGGTTTTTAATGGGGGTTAGGGCTTCAATACATGAACATTTATGTTCTATAAGCTAATACTTCTCTGTTTCTTTAGGCTTCAGGCCAGGAAAAACTCCACCATCATAGTTATGTGGAATATGTCATTTACATATTTTCACTCCCTGTTAGATATTTAATTGTTTTCTCTCCACATTTATATGTTGAGGACCTAAACCACAAGTACCTCAGAATGTGATTGCATTTGAATATAGGGTCTTTAAGAATGTGATTAAGTTAAAGATGATGTCATTGGAGTTGGCCCTCATTCAATATGACTGATATCCTTATAAGAAAACAGAATTAGGCCATGAATGCACACAGAAGGAAGACAAGGTTAAGACACGGGGAGAAGGTGGCCATCTATAACCAAGGAGAAAGGCCTCAGAAGAAAACAAACCTGCTGACACCTTAATCTTAGTCTCCTAGCTTCCAGAATCCTGAGAATATAAATTTCTGTTTATCTTCTGGGCCTGTGTTTCTTTTTCATGATGTCCTAGAAAACTAACACCCTACCCAGCCTGTGAATTGGAATGCATTGCCAAGGGAATAGTCCCCTCCTGACAGGGAGGAAAGACTGAGTTCCTTGAGTATAGCAGCTCACTTTCTGGTAATTTCTGCAACTTAATCTACCTCTCCTCTCTCTCCCTCTCCTCTCTCTCTCTCTCTCTCTCTCTCTCTCTCTCTCTCTCTCTCTCTCTCTCTCTCTCTCTCCCCTCCATATTTATTTAGTTATTTTCCATCTCTTCCCATAACTACTCGATCCCCAACTGATTTGTCTTTCTGAAGGAAAAACCAGAAAGTTCAATTTCTCCAGTATCTCCAGCTCTAACAGGCACATGACACGACACCTCTTGAGAGTTACTACCTTTAATATAGATCAGTCACTGCAGAGATGTGTTTTGAAGATCAGGTGGGAGTTTAAGAGCATATAGCCAGGGTAAGAGAAGATGCAGAAAGGGTGCCCCAACATCGCTGAAATCCCAAACAATTGACCATGTGGTTCCCCCCAATTGACCAAAATGACAATGTGTTGTAAGAAATGGTGAGTATAGTGACAATGACATCCCTTTTAAAAAAGAAGCCTAGTTATTTTTAGGATTTCTCACTCACATTGATCTTCCTTTCTGTGAATGACTAGTGCTCTACAAACATGTAAACTGTGCAGGATTATTAAAATAGGTTTTCAATAATATAAGCAAAGCACCTAAAACAGTGTGTGGCATGTAGCAAACGCTCTCTCTAAGGTATGCTCTCTCTTGAATACTGGGACATGACCTGATTGTAGTCATGACTAGCTTCAGATTAGCACACTAGTGCAAGAACAATGCCCACCTACAATATAAAAGAGGGTATATCTGGAGAGGGAGATGCAAAGATCTGGATGTTACCTTAGTTACTCTGACTTTGTTGTATGAAAGACCACATAGCGTCTGTCTGCACATACCTTTGGTTTGACAACATCAAGGCAAGAAAAGGTTATTCCTTCATACCAGCTCACCTATGGGCCTGACCTGAAGATACCAAACAATCCACAGAGTTGAAATTCAAGGTCAGTGTGTACAGCCTGTCTGCATTTTAGGAAATAGAGGCGATTGTGTTACCAAGACACAGAAGCTGACTCATAGCTACATAAATGGGAAGGGTGCTTGTATGTGTGAGAGAGACTAAAACAGAGAGATAGGGCAGAGAGAAGAATGGGAAGCTCAGCTCCAAAGGAGATGAAAACTTGTTTCTCTTAATCTCCTAGGGCTCCCCGATGAAACCTCTCTCTGCATGTAGCCTTCCTTGGAAGAGCTGAGCTATTGTTTCTGGTGGGGCCCACACATTTTCTTAGTTAACTTGCCTTAGGCATCTCATCTTCAAAGTGTCCAAAAAATGTCCACAACTGACTTTCAGTTCGGGGAAACAGACCTATAAAGATAACAGTTTTTCTCCCTGCCAAGATGTCTCAGAGCCAAAAAAGCAACCAGCCAGAGGATTCAATTGTAGGACAAGGTTTTTGTGATAAGTACAAGAGCATCAGCCCCTTTAACCTCCCCACCCATTTATCAATCCCAGACCAGCACCACCCAGTGGGTTTCCCATGCACAGAAAGTCCTGACCTAATCCTGTCCATCTCCAAAGTGTTTTGGAGACAAGAGAAACTGAAAAGGACCTTGACAGAATAGGCAGAAGGAAAATGAGTACAGCCAGAGGATGGAGAAGAAAATGACAACAAACTCAAGATAGAGATGAAACAAGAGTAATTGATAAAATTAGGGCAAAGATAGGAGAGAAAAAAAAAGGCAGAGTAGAACAGAACAAGAAGAAATAATAAAGCTGGAAGGGAATAGGCTACATGTAATAACACACTTGAAAGTAGCTATGGAAGTAAAGCAAGATTAAAAATCAAACAAGGACTGCCGAAACTGGTTTGGCTCAGTGGTAGAGCATCTGTCTGCAGACTGAAGGGTCCCAGGTTTGATTCCAGCCAAGGGCATGTACATTGGTTGCGGGCACATCCCCCGTAAGGGATGTGCAAGAGGCAGCTGGTCCATGTTTCTCTCTCATCGCCATTTCTAGCTCTCTATTTCTCTCCCTTCCTCTCTGTAAAAAAATCAATAAAAGATATTTAATAAAAAAAAATTTAAAAAAATCAAAGAAGGACTAATTAAAATGCCCCTTAAATATGTGTATGCATATGTGGGTGACTGTCAATGATGTCCTTGATCTAAAACTCAAAGACCAAACGGGGCTAATGCCCTGAACAAAAAACATTCATATAGCTGCTCATGAGGATTCTCCTTTAAATGCCTATTGTTGATTTTAATCACTTGTTTCTTAAGGAGATCACACCATCAGTAGAGTTGACAGGGCTTGTTATAAATCATGTTGTTTGAATTCCTGCATGTGGGTTCCCATTCCATTTTCTTCTATTTTGAATCCAGAATTTGGCCTCCTTCAAGATACTTCCTTTTTTTTAGGTGATTATTAGGCCTATTTGATATTTAGTCAATATCTCTGATTTGTGGAATAAACTCAACATTTTCTGAACTAGCTGTGAAAGTCACTGTTGTGGAATGTTGTAGCTGGGAGGAAGGAGAGAGACCCTTCATTGGATCTAAGAGAAGACAAAGACCAAAGAGGCCAGGTGGTTTTTCAGAAGGCCACCCATTTCAGCTCTACCTCTTTCTTAAACTCTAGCAAGTCATTCAACTTCTCTGAGCCCAGTTAGATTTTTCTCTCAAATGAGTGTTATAATATTTGCTTCAAGGATTTTTTTTTAGAAGATTTTTAAAAAGTCATGCTTAAAAGGCAGATAGCAAAAAACCAAAGTAGATTCTTAATAAATGTTGAGCACACATGCACAAACATACAAATAGCTGACAATACTCCTTGCACATGCATGCAGAGCAGAGGAGAACTAAGACTGAGGCATCCACTATGACCTGGTATTCCCAAGTAAAGGATCCATCCATATACCTATGGACACTTACTTATATATTCAGTCCTGTGCTGTCTGTCTTGAAGAGAGCTCCCCAAAGGATGCTAGGTCCTTTCTTCTATTTCCCTGAAAACATACTAAAGGGAATTTAAAAGAGAAAAATTATGGAAAGTAGACAGCAATGAAAATATCATTTCACTCGGGTTCATAAATCATGTAAAAAAATTCTTCTTTCATTTCCCGACACCCAGCAGATTTATTGAAAATTTATCACCAGACCTTTCAGGGAAGCTTCCCCTTACTCAGAAATGAGAGAATTTTGACCTAAATTGCCTAAGAGCTAAGCCAGAATACCATTGTAGCTCTGCGGCTCCATTTCAAAACTAGCCTGTATTTTACAGAATTTCAAACATCCAAGTCACTTCCAGTCACAGGAGCTAAAATTGGCCAGGGTGGAACGTGTGGCTGTCAGAACTGATAAACATTTCCTGAATGCCAATTGGTTGGAGAACCATGTCTCTGAATGCCTTTAAAAATGTCTGAAGTCTACCTCAACACATAACCCCAAGTTCCAATTACTTGTTGGGAAACTGAGACTTTGTTTGAACAAGCTCAACCAATTTCATAGTCTCTCATTCTGTGGTAAAAGGGTCTTATGTGCTGAGATCTCTGAAGGGAACAGGCCAAGTCTTCTGTTTCACACTGGGATGAGAATAATGAAGTTCAAATCCCATGATCTGGGGGATCAGGGTCTTTCTGCATGGATTAGTGCCTCCATAGGCCTCAGAAAGCCTCAAGGAACAAAAAACCAAACCTTTGGTGGGACAAAGTAGGTTTGAGGATAGTGAAGACCTATTTTCTGTGTTGGAGGAGTTTTCTTCTCTAAGGTAAAGTGTGTCCTTGGCAAACCTGGAGGAGAATGCTTCCTATTTGCTTTTCCCCTATCTTCCCCCTTCCTGTTCTATGCAGTGACCCCTGCCTGCTAAGAATTTACAGCACAAATTCAGACCACCTGCGACTATCTTTAAAGGTAGTATTTGATTTATATCCCTACCTCCACTCCCTGAGTCTCATTGTTAGAAGAGGTCTCTAGTGTGTTCTTCCAAACACCACCAAGCAATGAACTAAGTTCTGCCACTATCTACCTGGAGAGAGTGTCTGAAGTGAAGGGCTTAGTCCTGTAAGACTGCCTCCCAGCCCACCTTAGACAAATTCCTCTGTGTCCTCACATGCCCATTGCTTTGTGTGCACTCCTGATGTTTGTATTTTTATAAGGACACCACTCTCATTGTTTCCTTTAACCTCTATTATCTTCTTAAAAGCCTTGTCTCCAGACACAGTCACATGGCAGGTTCAGGCTTTAACATATGCATTTGGGGGACCCAAATCAGTTCCTAACACCGTACCATAATAATATAGGCAGAAATGTTATAACTTACTTTGAAAAATAAGTAACTTTTACAGAAGAAAAAAGAAATACATACCAGTAACTATCTTTTAAAAGAGCTAAACAAGAGTATATGTTTTTGGATAAAATATAAGAAGTCTGAGAGCTTGAAAATCCCACCGGCTTATAGCTGGATAAGAAGAGGTGTTCAATAGAATGTATTAGGCAAAGAAAATGAATGAATAATTAGGAATGGATGATAATGAATAAATAAGTGAGAAGCATATTAAATAATGATGAATTAAATTGTGTAGAAATGACCTCTTTTGTGTAGAAATGACCATATTAAGACTATTTTCCCAGAGCAAACTGCCACTGTTTACTGAGAACTCCTCTTCATCGGCACTCAGTTGTGACCACCATGTAAAGGCCAAGTCAGAGTGTCAAGAAATCCAGAAGCATGAAGGCAAGATAATTTTAAAGCTTTCTGAATTCCCAAATGTCCATCAGGTTCAGTTTTTTTGGTGTTTTTTTTTAAAGAGTATCCTTGATGAAGTTATCCTGCCCAAAGCTCTGATAAATTAAAGAGATGAGATATTTATGGGGCCAGAGGAAGAAAAGGTAAAGCAAAAATCATGGAGATAATGACAAGAGACAAAGAATACACAGTTACTGCAGCACAGAGGAGACCTGAGCCTCCAGCTGTCATGAGGGCCTGGGAAGTATATGCATCTGCATTCTTAGAGCTGGTCACACCCACAGGCAATGAGGCGCTATGAAATAATTTGAGCATCTCCAAGAATCCCCAGGTCCTGAATCTCAAAAACTTGTCCTACCAAGCTTGGAACTTCACTGAGATGTTTATTCCTCTGCCTGTTGTAGTCCTCCTGGTCCTCTGCAGAGAGAGAATACGGGAAGGACTAGGATGGAAGAAGGCACAGGAGTGTAGATGTGCAGGACCTAAAATACTCTTCATGTAATTGTGGGATGAGTACATCTGACTATGGCACCTACCATCAAAGATTCGGCAAGAAAATAGTTCAATTGCCTTGTTAATAGTACCACTAACTGTTGTCTATGTTCCCAGGCTCAACAGTTTTGGGCACATGACTGATTCTTAGTATTAGGTGGCAGGAATGAATGAATGGATGAGTAGGTAGATGGATGAATGATTAGATGTAGGACAATTGAGTCTTCCTTTGGCAAATTTTTAGAGAGAGTATTTGACACTGCCCTTCTTATTTTTTTTCTACTTTGTTTTTCCCCATGGTAACCTCTCTGTACATATTCCTTTAGGACCCTGATCACAGCAGGGTACTATGTAATCCCTGTATCCTAACAATGGGCTTGCTGATTCAAGCTTTTCTCATATAGGCATATCTAAATATTCATGTTTATTTAAAAGCTACTTGACTTTAAAACAAAAAGCATCTGAAATAACTTATTTATAAAGCACATCTAAAGCCAAACAAATAAGACATAATCAAGGGCCCCATAGCAATGTTTCAGTCAATGACAGACCATGATGGTGGTCCTATAGAATATAACAGAGGTGGTGACATTGTGGCCGTTGTAATGTCATAGGACAAAACATTACTCCCATGTTTGGGTGAAGCTGGTATAAACAAACCTACGGTACTGCCAGTCATATAAAAGTATAGTACATGCCATCATGTACAGTACACAATACTTGATAATGACAATAAACTGTTTACTGGTTTATGTATTTACTATACTATCCTTTTTATCACTATTGCAGAATGCACTCTTTCTACCTAGAATAAAAAGTTTGCTGTAAAACAGTCTGCGGTGTTATGCTGGCAGCAGCCTCATACATCATGTGCTCGCTGCATCTCTTGATTGCCTCGTTTTCTCTTGTGCTTGATTTAATCTCATGTTGTTTTGTACAGTAACATGCTGAGCAGGCTTGTAGCCCAGGAGCAGTAGGTTGTACCATATAGCCTAGGTGTGTAGTGGGCTATACCATCTACATTTGTGTAAGAACACTCTGTTATATTTGCACAATGACAAGATTGCCTAATGGTACATTTTTTAGAACATATTCCTGTCGTTAAGTGGTACATGACTGTAGTAACCAGAAGATTCGTAGTCATTACAAAAGAAAGCAGAGAGACTAACTTGTAAAAATTTGAATGAAGGTGAAGCCAGGTGTTGAGGAGCGGACCTCCAGGCCTATCTTTTTAACCTTGGTGAACTTTACCACCTAGGATTGGACCTTCAGGCTTGCAGACTCAGAAACCTGGTTTGGTCAGCACTCAAGAATGAAAGGGCCAGTCAGGAACAGACTCCAATTAACCTCAGAGACATTGTATAAATCAGACAGCTCATTAATTATTTTACCCCCAAACACCATCATTCCTGTGCCAATCAGATTGGGTGCAGCCAGCACATTCCTAACTGTAGTCCATTCCTACCGGGCATGCCAAAACCAAGCTTGAGAGCTGCTTGATGAGGTTCCTGGGCTCTGGGACCAGAACAAGGAAATTTTGACAGTGGCTTTAGATTCTGTTGCCAATAAAAGTGTGATAAAGCCAGGTTCAAAGCTCAGGCTATAGTCCCCAGTCTCTTAGATACTGCTGGATGGGCACTACCCACAGCACCCCCTTGATTCTCATTTGTTAGTGCTTCTACTGCTGAACAACACTTCTTCTGCCCAATTTATTTGTCTCAAAGATGTCTTGGAATTCTCAATTCACTTACAATCAAGATCTTGGGAAACTTTCCTCTCTATGAGGATACACCTAATACCTGTTGTGATGTACTCTCAGAGTTATCCTATTTCCCTTAATTTCCTGTGAGCATTCTACCTTTGTTCCCCCTGTGATCAGGTAGTGGCTAAGAGCGCTGGTTCTGAGGTCATAGAGACCTAGTTTCAATCCAAGCTGGGTGTCAATGGTAAGTCCTGTAAACTCCATGTGCCTACTTCCTTATCTGTAAAATGGCCATGGAAATAGCCAAGAAGACCATTGTTAAGATGAATTATGGTCATATTTGGAAGCACTTAGCACACCTGAACACTCTCACTCACAGGAAGCAATAAAAATGTCACCATTAGTCATTATCTCTCATTGCTCCCACTCAGCCATCCTTCACTGAGCACCCACTAAATGTGCCTGGCCCCACACGAGGCCAGGAATCCAGCACAAGGTAATTACTACAACTGAATATTAAATTTAGCTCTTAGCTTCCTGGCTTCCAAGGCCCAAAGGGCCATATTAATTATTGCTAAGGTTTTTCTCTGTGCTCCAGCTTATTCATTCCTATGATACTTCTACAAGCTTAAGTTCTAAAGATGGCTATCCAATTATGAACTTTCAGATACTGAGACAATCAGATGAAGATGACATCTCAGCACTTACTAGGCCAGACCTGGTGGCAGCCCAACACAAATCAGCCCATGTTGACAATACCCCAGAATTCCCAGGGTAGCCTAAAAAACCATAAATTAGACATGCACGTGACTGTTACAGCCTCTCTTTGAAAATAGGATGGTCCTGATGAAAAGAATATGCAGCTTTAGTCTGATAGAAATGTTACCCTAGTTATAAATTATCTATACTGATAAAAGCGTAATATGCTAATTAAACCAGATGGCCTAACAGCAGAATGACCATCCGGACAACCATCTGGACAACCTTCCAGATGAAGTTGGGTGCCACAGATGTGAGGGCCATGGCTCTTGCACAAATTTCATGCATCAGGCCTCTAGTTTCTTTATAATTTTAAATGGAGAGCTTAAGAAATAAACTCACATGGCTGTGATGCACCTATACATTCATGTAGCCTGATCTTTAGTAATTCGCATTAATAAGAGAGACACAAGGCCCCATCTCGCCATACGCCGGCAGTCACTTTACTGGACTCGAGATAGAATCAAAGTAATTGCTCCATAAAGTAAAGCAGTTAGTAATAACCTAAACTCCAAAAGCCCTTTAATTTTCTGATTCATATCTTTAATCAATTTGCAACATGGAGCAATTGAGTTTTCCCTCTGGTTTCCCAATTGTTTGCTCAAAAGGGCTGCTCTGCTGCCTTTGACTGACGTGACATTATTGCATTTATATTGACTTTTACAGCAGTTTTTACAACATTCAAGGTGCATAAGTTACACAAAAATGTAGCACGGGAACATTTCAGGATGAAAGTAAGCCATAAAGAGAGTGCCTTGCTATAATGTCTACAATTTATAGTGTGAGGACATTACAAATTGAGCAGAGCAAACTGGGCCTGGGCTGGGTGTCATCTGTTTCCAAAACCACCCAGCAAATTGTCCCAGTTGCATCCCCTCAGAAGCTGCACCAGGTGCTCGGACGTGGTTTCTTAGACATACAGAACACAGAACAAATGTCTAGCTTCAACATTGGATAAAGGGAAGGTGCCGATGAGGCAGGATGGTTTTGAGAATCAAATAAGTTGACTGAGGTCTAAAGTAGGCCAGGGAACTGCTTGAAGATGAGGCTACTATTGACTTATTGTCATCTGTTCACAGGCTGGCATCTCAGTCTTCACCACTCACTTCCTACCAGGAGCCCAGCAGTGAGGTGGAAACAAATGAAAGGCCATTTCTCATCTACAAAGGACCCTCATTTCGATCATCCTCTCTAATGGAAATGACTCTAAATCAGACCCTCAGCATTTCCTACCAAACTGGCCTCTAAATCTTCACTCCCCTACCTCTCCTGTCCTTAATAGAAAGATTTTTCTAAGATATCAGTCAGAGCATATTGATTCCCTCCCAAAAACATGTCCAATGGCTTCCAGCTCCTACAGAGGAAGTTCTCCACCCTTTCCTCAGCATCCAAGAATAGCCTCATCACAGCAGCATCTTACTTGTTAAGGGTACTGCCTCTGTTCCAGCCAAGCCAGGGGGAACCTGTTTGTGCACCAGCACATTTGCATGTTGTTTCCTATCACTTTCCTCTACCTGGACTCTATTAACTAAAAGCTTCTGAAAGGCCAAGACTTATATCTTAGCACCAAATTCCTTCAGTTGAATCCCAAAGGGAGTAAATTGTACCACTTACTACTTTTGAGAATCTAGAAAAATTGCTTAACTGTTCTGTACCTCAATTCTGCAAAAAAATGATATAATTTCAGGACTTATCTCACTGGTTTGTTTTGGAGCTTGATTCATTCAACATATGTGAAGAGCTTAGGACAGGATCTGTCAGAGTAAGAGCTATTGAAGCGTTAGCGCTATTTGGATGTTGAATTCTTCAGCCTTTCTTCTAGGTCCTTTTCTTCTTCCAATCCTTTAATAATGAGTGTCTTTCCTCCCCCTTGAAGCAATCCTATATTTTCCTGTCAGTATAAGTTACCCTTTTGTGCTCTACTCCCCACATGTTTTTCACTTACAACTTTTCCTAAGATGACATGTGTCTCTGCCCAGGGGGCAGTATTTCCATTAGCAGCAGTAGCCACTGCATGAGATTACAGAAGGCAAGCCCCACCAAGGGTCAGCCCAGCATGCCTTCCTCACCCTGCAGGCTCACCACCTTTAGGGTCCAGTCAGAGCATGCATGCACATGTGGCAAAAACTTAATTTCTATCACATTACCTGTGATTTGGTCATGACTCATGTCAGGAAATGCTCAAGTTCTAGGGTGAATTTAAATCAGTCAAGCTCTCCAAATCTTCCCCACTCAACTGTAGGCCTCCTTCCAGACAGATGGGCAATAGTAGTAGGTTTATAACAGGAGCCTGGAAGGTTGAGGCCAACAGTTGCCTACATAAGTGGCATCCATTCTGACTTGTGGTTCCTCCTGAGGAGCTAAATGCAGCCACCCAAGGCCAAAGGCAATTCACTGGCAGCTGCCTCTCTAGAAGTGAAATAAAGAAGTCCTTGATCAATATTCCTGGTGGGAAACTTCTTTTAATTTTAGTGTTTGCACACCTTTTCAAGGAAACACTACTTGTGTATTAGAAGTATCTTTTTTATTCTTTCCCATCATGTAGCTAATGCTTTTTTGTTTGCTTCTCTGGGTTGTAAGGTCCTTGTAGGTGGGGCCTATGCATTTTAGGTGTTTACTTTTGAACATTTTATCTTTAAAATACTAAAACACAAAGAAATCACTTATAATCTAACTTTTAAAATATGATGTGACATAAAAAACAAGAATGTTTCCATCTCTCCCCCCACACTGCTATTAGTTGCATATATATTCTTTCTACATTTCTCTAGTTACCCCTCTTTCTTGCTTTACCTTATCTTCTATCGATCTCCATTTATTTGTCTACATGTATAATGTCTACATGTATATATACATACAGTTAATAAACATGAAATCATTGACCTAGAGGTTTTTGGGTTTTTTTTTCCTATTTAATGCTATATCATGGACATTTTTCCCATGTCACCTATATATAACTCATTTTGCTTTAATGACTGCAACTCCTAAAAGTGGAGTCAAGAAGCATGGGCATTTGGGGGGAGCAATCCCTCAAATTCTGCCACAGTCTGGTGCCAACTTCCCTTTCAGATACTGCTTTCTTCTCTCTGTATTCTCTCTCAGATTAACAAGGACTTGGTTGTTTCTTGAATAGAGTATGTCCTTCCATGTACCTTTTGCACATTATTGGTCTTATTTCACCTTCTTCGATATTTGTGCCTTATAACATGCTGTATGCATAGCAAGTATTCAACAAAAGCAATTCATAGGAATGAATTGATATGGAGGAAGCCCACTATAATGCTACCCAATCAAGACCATCCACTTGCTAAACAGCACATGTAGTTGAGATACTTTCTGTGTTGCTTTCAGGAAGTTACTGGGCTTTTTTGTTTCCTCAGTTTCCCATTCATCCAGTAAGTCTAGAGATATTGGCTTGTCTCCTGGGAGACCTTAGGTAGAATCTGGTATTTCAAAGTGCTTAATGGTGCTGCTCAGTAAATAAAAGATGACATTAATATGCATGAAGCTATTTCATCAAGAGGCCAACAGGGCAAATGTAAAAGCTATCTTCAAGGGAAAAGAACTAAACTGCCATTATAGGCATACTAACAACCACAATGGAAGTCTGCAGGAGCCAGAACAGTATACTCCCCGGGCTCCTCAGACTCTGCTGAAACCTTAAGGTGCCCCTAGTCTTGCTGTCAGTCTCTTAGGGGAGGGGCTAGAGAAGAGGAATTATATTTTACATTCAGACTCAACAAGTAGGACTGGAGCTCTCAGCATTCCAGCGCTGTGCTTAAGAGCCCTTAAATGATACATCTAATGGTTTCTGAGAACTGTCCCTAACAGTATGAAAAATTAGATGGGAAACAGCCAACATATGAGCAAGAGGAAGGCTTGGGAGGATTTATGATTTGCCACCACTCCAAGGTCACATTTCCACACATAGGCATGAGAAATGGAGAGCATGGTTAAGGGAGAATCATTAGGAGTCAACTGAGTGTACTGTGCCAACTGGAGAGCTAACAAAGTGCTAGGAAGGAAGTCAAGAGCATGGGCTGCCACATGACTTCCCCTGGATCTTACATCTCACCTAATGTGTACCTCATCTGTAGGTAATCACAAACGTCTCCCTGGGGATCCATATTCATATTAGAGGCAATCTAGTGTCTAACTCCTGAGGTGTCTCCTTTCATTGTCCAAGAACTTGTGACCTTGGGCCAGTCTTTATTGATGCTGGAAACCAATTCAAGCATGTAATAATTACAAGAGTTCACTAAAAGGTTGGTGAAGTTTGGGGAGCATCAACAAGGGTGAGCCACATTACCTGTTGGAATGGCTAAATGGCACCTACCCCAAGCCTGAATAGGATTGTCTGCTGCCAGACAATTCAGGACATTTTATTGCCTCCTGTTGGCCAAACACCTGAACAGTTGTAGGCTGTTCCCCAATCTGACAATACCCTTTGAAACCTTACCCTTTGAAGTGTATTATCTCCACCTTGCCTTAGGACAAATTGTGTTAAATAAATAGCATGGGGTCCTTAGACAAGGAATAGTCTTCAGTTCCTTTAGCTGAAGCTCCTCTGACCCCCCAATGACTTTCAAAATTATCTTTTGTCTTTGGACTTTTTAATCTATGTTTCAGCCCCTTTCTCCAGAATGCTGAACCCTTTGTAATGCTGGGACAAGAATCCGGCAATTCCAATGCCAGGATCCAATGTGGGAACTGGATGTGTCCTTTCATGGGTTTCTAGTTAAGCTGCTTTTGATTCTATTTTTACCACAGGCATTGCCATTGAAAATGGTCCCACACCACACACTCCCCTGTGTTCTTCTTATAGTTGAGTTGATACCTTTTCTGGTCCATATCCTATTACAGGTTTCAATGGGTCTCCTTACATGTGACCTCCTAGTTATAGCTGTCAGTGATTAGATGCCTGTGCTCAGAAGTACTATTTCTGGGCTTTCTGTCCCCAAGACTTCCAAGTCATTTGGTTGAGATCAGACAAACAGTTCCAGAATGTTTAAAATTATTATATGACAGATAACAGTTGACCCATCCCACACTATTATAAGTGATCTAAAAGCAAATGTTCAGAATCTGAGTCTCCTTTGCCTCCCAGAGGACCCCTAGGTACCTATGCAAACTTACTCATCTCTTCTCTAGCTAAGCATACTATAGGGTATGAAAGAATGCAAAGGCTTACTACCTTTACATCTTACATTTCTTAATTAGGAGGGCCACCTTTTTTGTTTTTTGTTTGTTTGTTTTTTTAGAAAATAGACAAATTCGAAGGTTTCCAAAGTGACTTTCTGTGCCCACCTGTACAATGAAGTAGAAGATAAATTCTCTTGTTAAAAATTAAGTTCTACCATTACAGGTATTTTGCTCTATGTACTAGTATAATGTGCCTTACTAACACTTGTGACATCTATCTCATTGGAATGTTGTGAAGATCAAATAAGGTCTTTAAATAAGACATGCACTTTTAAAAGCAAGACAAGAAAACTAAATAATAAAGATAAGGAACTGCTATAAAGAAGATTCATTCCATTAGAAAGAGAGTTGGGTTCTAGAAATTCTGGGTTGACTTCTATGCAGGTGGGGTTTTGAAACAAGAAGTAGAGAATAAAATTTGGCTTCACAAAGAAGGCCAAAGACAGAGCATGCTTGATTTGTGGTACAAACATAGCAGATAAGCTGCAAGAATGGACTGACAAATGAAAATAGTACAGGGATAGTATTACTAATTTACAATATCCATCTCCCACTTAAATAATTGTTTTTTTCCTGAGCTTTTCCTCCAAAATTCTGTATATTTTTGAAACCATTTAACCACTCAGGGATTTAGTTTCCAAAATGTGAAATGAAGCATTGAGGCTAAAATTAGTAGTTTTTGAAATTTTTAAAATTCTAGAATGGCATGTGAAGATACTCAATAAGTAAATGCAAACACTCTAAGACTATATATGGTCAGAGATAATAGTGATCTTCCCAGGTTAATTAGTTCCTTATAGAAGGCCATTCTGCCCTCCATAGCAACTCCAACATGAGTTCTTTGGAGATATCGGGGGACAATTATCTTTGGTGACCAAGGCCAAGATTATTAGCCCAGGACTGTATCAACAATTCCATTGAGATTCTTGAGTAATATGACAATGTTGGGAAGATAAAGGAATTTAGTAATCAGCACTTAATTTTTCAAATGGGAGAATAATTGACTTATACCAGAAGAATAATATGAAGAAATTACCTCTGATAGTGCTTAGAAGCCAATGCACAGCCTAGACAATGAATAGTTCAGATGGCTTCCCTTTATCTAATATTAAGCCTGCATTCTCTTAATAAGCTTATTCCTAACCTTTCTGAAAGGTACCTCTAAAGTCCTTTTTTTGATACCCTTGCACTAAAAAAAAAAGCACAGGAAAGTATGTGAAGATAAAGTATGTGGAGATATAGATCCCATCTACTACATAAAAGCACTGCAATAATTGGCAAACCCTGGGGCAGGAGCTCAGGGAAAAAGTGAAAAACATTTGGGAATAAGCCCAGAAACATAAAGACATCCTTGGGAGGCAACAAGGTTAAGAGGCACTCACAAAAATCAACCCAGCAAGCCAAAAAATAAAAATTACAAACTTAGCAAGAGTGCTGCCAGACATACTGCCAATCACAGCTTAACTTTGTTTCTCTTTAGAGGCACTTAAATGGTTCTTTCTCTATAAACATTTTCGTGACACATGAAGGATCCTAAGCAAGACATCATTTAGGGTGCTAGAGGGTGTATTGGTAGATACAGGCTGGAAAAGTGGATTCCAAACAAATCATGAAAGTCTGGCACTCAGGTTCTAGTTTGTAAGTAGATGGGATCTATAAGGTGTTCCTACATGGAGGAGTAACATGGGAGAACTCATTTAACTTTCACCTGATTCACCAAGAAAGAAAGAGCTAGAAGGTAGTTGAGAGGGGTTGGGCATTTTTTTTTTTTTAAGAAACCTACTCTATGGAAAAAAACTGATGATTTGACTCTCAGATCTGTATCTTTTATTCACATATCAAATTCTAATTTCCCCCTTAACATTTAACTTCTTATTAACTCCCAACTTCTAGTTCTCTAGAAGGAAAGAAATGGATTCTATCCAGGTGTATCCCCATGACCTGCAATAGGGCCTAACTCAGCATAGGGGTTTATGAGAAAAGAAATCCATAAGTGAATAAACATTTGGTTCAATTCATGCATTCCTAAATGTATTTGATTGGAAATATATGCCCTGTCTGCTGTTTGTAAAGACTATAGGCCGTTATTGAACAGAGCAGAGGTTCAGGAAAATGTGCTGCCACAACCAACAGTCTAGCTAAGTATCAGAAAGGGTCTCAGGATACCAGATTTTAGCAGGTTCTGTGATGTATGTCCCATGAGGTGTAATGATTGTGGTGAGGAGATGTGTGAGCTCTCAGCCATGGAAACCACAGGAGAGGTGGACTGGGCCACACTCATGGACATGGTTACAGACAGTTATGTTACAGGTGTGCTGTATATTGAAGGGATGGGGCCTGAGAAGAATGGCATCTTGGTGTGACTGCTCTGCTAGGACTAGACTTTCTATTCTGGGAATATCTCCCTGCAGCCTTCCAAAGCATCCTTTGAGGTCTGGACCCAGTGCTGAATGCCATTCACTTCTTATGGCAAATGGCAAAGGGTAACATTTTTCATAAGGGTGTGATGAAAGTGAAAGCAGCCTGATGCCAGGAAGATTCTCAGCAGGGGACCCTGTGAGAGACGCTCTGGACTTTTGGTTACTCTGCAGGTTTGAGAAGGGTTACTCCCCTCCCTCACCCCTTCCCATGGAGAAGAGAAGGAGGCAGGCTCAGAGACCCTCATGAAGACATCTTAGTCCAAAAGGAATACTGAACTGAAGGTCTGTGTACTGAGTTTGTAGCTTTGATTTGGGCATGGCCTTTATTTCATAGAGAATCTAAAATAGTCCTAGAGAGGCCAAAAGAACCCAAAGCCTCAGGGTTTCAAAAAGGTGGAAGAGGAAGTTAAGAGAGGACTCCCTGAATGCACAGCCAATCCTGCTGTTACGAGTGCCACCTCTCAAAAAGTTTCTGACAATGACATTAAGACTCACCCCTTTCTCTACTAGGACCACAGCTCAGATAACTTGGCCATATATTCTTTTTCATGAACCTAAATATTTTTTTTCTTTTTACCAAAATATAATTCAAATTCAAAGAAAATGTTTTAATAATAATAAATCGTCTCATATCCTGTCACCTAATATAACCCATATTGTTATTGTCTCTTGTTCTTAATTCCTCTAATCAATGACAGATTCTCTTTTGTCTTACATAAGTGGTATTTCCACTGAGAAGATGGAAGTGGAAAAGGAATAATTCTTCTATTATCTATTTAAAGTGATACAATATACTTTACATAGGGCACACAGGATCTACTCGTATATGAACCTAGAACCTTTTTATTTCCTACAGTGGAATCCAGGTCCAAGTTTTGGAGAAGATTCTTAGAATTTAGCAAGTTAAAGTAATTAGTACATGCATATTGTTAAAACATGGAGCAAGATAAGTGACTGATGGGAGTATGGAAACAGGAGTACCTGCCTTTAAAGCTAGATTTTGGCTTTTAGGATTAGTACTTAAATTCCACTACAATCCAACCACCAGCTGCCTTTCCAATCTATGCTCCATGAAAACTTGGATCCAGACTTTACCCAGCTTCACCACCCTTGTACTCATACCTTTCCTCTCCAGCATTTTCCCCTTCTCTCTGATCAGCCAGTGCCCTGGTCACATTTTAGCTGTGAGCATTTGCACAAAGACCTTCTGGTATAGAAGATGGAAAGACAAATCCCTGCCTTTCTTCCAGGGCAAGGAGGCTATGTGACCCTTTGTCTTCAATGAGACATAAGAAGTCTGCTGTTGTTGGGGTGATGTTGATCCTGAAATGCATTTTCTTTCCTGCAGGAAGGAGATAGTGTTGGTAACAACCTTTCTCTTTTTCATCTTTCTGCCTTTATTACAGTTATGAAGCCTGGAGGGGCAAGGCCTTATTGTGACAAGAAAGTGATGAGCAAGAGAACAAAGACAAGGAAACAGCTTCCCTCCCACTGAGCCGCTTCCCTGTGCCAGCAGCCACCTACCTCCAGAATCCTATTAAGTCATGTAGGTCAGATTTTTTATTATTATTTCCAATCAAAAGTATTCTTAGATGATCTAACCATCCTTATCAGCCTTTCACAAGCAATCCAACGTGAGAAACAATGTCTAAAGTGGTTATAATCTTGGCTTCTGGAACCAATCTTATTTTTGAATCCCAGGTCTATCAATTCTTAGTTGTATGTATGACCTTGGGCAAGTAACCTAACTTCCAAAAGCTTCATTTTACTTATTCCTAATAGTGGAATCACAGTTGTATGTGCTTCACATAAATGCTAAATGAGATCATGCACATGTAATATTTAAAATATCAGTTGTCAGATCGGCGTCAACTAACCATAGTGTTCATAGTAGAGGTGCTACTCTCACCTGTTGGAGGCTGAGATTTCTGAACTCCTCCTGTCTCTCAGCTGGTCCCACTCCCAGTTCTCAGAGCCCACATCTGACTCTATACTAGGAAGAAAGAATCCAGAGTAGTCACTCCTTCCATCTGCCTGGACCTGTTCCTCATGGGCGTTCCCTCTAGAGCCAGAGTTGGACTTGGCCATGATGAACGGTCACAGTTGCTATGGTGCTGCCTCAGCTGAGCTAGGGTCTCATCTTACCCTACTCCTCCATTTTGTTAAAGGGGGAATGAGCAGCAGAAAAAGTGAAAGAAAGTTATGAGGCCATTTTCCATGCCCGTTTCCTAGTGGCCCAAGAGGCTGTGGCTGTTGCCATGGCAGTGGGCTCCAAGACACCACCATAGCAGCTGCTTGGTCTCCCTGGCACTTCAAGGATGGGAAAAATAAATCGTTCAAAGAGTGTCCTTCCCCCCTGGGACTGAGGGATTATGCTGAAACTTTATTATTACTTTAAATAAATAAATTACTCTCTTGAGGCTAGAGGAAAACATGCTCTTATTAAGATTTTTAAAGGAGGAGAGCAATTTGAGAATAAAATCAAAGGTGCCCAAATGGATTGAAGTGGCTCCTCAGAAGCTGACATAATAGCAATTTGTATTTATATTATGCTTCTCATCAAAGAAGCGTTTCACAAAGGCCTGTTTCCCTAGAGCTACCCCATGGAGCTTGGGGATCCGCCAGCCTCCAAAGCACAGCCTCAGGCTCTGACCACAGTGATGACCTCCAGGCTCTGGATCGCAGGGCTGACTTGTCTGGGAGTTGGGTGGGCACATCTGTATGCCCACTGGTCAAGGGGGGAAAAGTGACTGCCTGGTGTCCTAGTACAAACAGGTCATGGAAGACTAATCAGGATGGCTGATCCACCAACACATGTACACACACACACACACACACACACACACACACACACACACACACCCACAGTGAAAACCATTAGAAATAAGAGCCTGTCTAGGGTTGGGATTGCTCCCCAACTATCCATTAGCAAAGACCAGGATTTCTGACTATGGTTGGTTTGCCCTAACTGTTTCAGAAATGCAGGGCAGTGATAAAGAACATTTTCTTTCATTGTATTCTAGATAGGAGATAAGACTTATGCATGTTTATATATTGAAAAGCTAATGCATCTACAATGGATCCTCTTTTATTTGTCTTTGTCTTCACAGTGCTGGATGTATGGTAGAGGTTATGTAAGTGTTCTTTAATGAAATAATAGCACTGATGATTTGATGGCAAGTGAAAGTTTCTAGGTATAAGGAGATAACTTTGTGCCAGATGAGCTGGGGAAAAATTAATTCTTCAATCACAAAAGCAATATTTAAAATATAGCTACCACTTATTGAAATAGTAGCTTGGCAATGTTTTGCTTCACTCTGTTCCAGAATTTAATGTCTTTAAAAGTACAACCTTCACCTCTATGAGCACTACTTTACAAAACAGGAAACTGAGATTCAATGTTGGAACCCAGCTCTACCAGGCTCCAACTCATAGCATCCTGTATTGCTCATCCATCATCCTGCCTCATCTTCCCAGCAATATGTCCACATCCATATTTATTCCATGGAAATGCATCATTTTAAATATATTCTTCCTCTTTTATTTAGCAAAAATTCTCTATTTTCTTTAAAATATATATTTTTATTGATTTCAGAAGGAAAGGGAAGGGATAAAAAGAAAGAAACATCAATGATGAGAGAAAATAATTGATTGACTACCTCCTGCACACCCCTACTGGGGATCAAGCCTGCAACCCCAGCAGTGCCCTGACCAGAATCAAACTGTGACCTCCTGGTTCATAGGCCAGTGCTCAACCACTGAACCATGCCAGCCAGGCTCTATTTTCTTTAGAGCTCAACTCAACTCTCAAATCTTCTAGTGTCTAGACTATGCCCCAGCACAACCACCAACCAAATACTCCATCAAGAAAGGGAGATAGGGATCTCATATCAATTACCAAAGGTTTGGATATTCTGTGTAAGGGCAGGGTTGTTCCCTGTCCTGATGTCCATCCTTTGTGGCCTCACAGTGACTGTGAGTTCCCTGCAGTCAGAGACCAAGGACTGAGTTCATGCTCTACCAATTACTCCCTGTGTGACATTAGACCACTGAACATTTCTAACTATTACTTTTTTATTTGGAAAACTGGACATAAATAATATAGAACCAATCTCACAGCTCTATTGGAAGGAGTAAATGAAACAACGATGATAAAAGCCTTAGCACTACTTGGCATGTTGCCGGTTTGCCCATGACCGTTGGTGATGAGGAGTATGATGACAGAGATGACAGCCCTCACGTGCTCCTCATGCAGCGTTAGTCCAGATGGGTTGTCTGAGGCCCTGTGGGGGACTCAAAGGGAAGGAAAGGGTTTTCAGTGACCTCAGCTCAGGGTCAATGGGGAATGCAGGGGCACAAAGGGGAGATGATCTTACACTATTCAAGTTTATAAAAGATTGCTTCTTATAAGTAGGACTAATTCCTTGGGAGGTTGATCCCCAGCGGGTGATATAAGGAGTGTCAAACAATGGGATAAAAATGGTCTGGAACATTTAAAAGAGATAGATAGTGTGCAGGGATATTCAGAAGGGCAATAGCTGACCTCTGCAGGCGTAAGTGTCTCTCTCTGAGATAAACTGCCCTTTCTCACCTCTGCACTCTTGTTCACAGCCCCATCCAGCTGGTGCCAAACCCCTTCTCCATGTCCTCACCCTGTCATTGTCTATGTTAATCATAAGAATCCTCACAACTCAGTTCAAATACGTGCAGTTCTGGGAAGCTTTTCTCAACACTGCATTCCAAAAGCCCTCTCCTTCTTAAATCAGAGCTGTCTATATTTTTCACATGTCAGTAGCAGTATGGTGACTTTGTACTAATATTTCGTTGTTCACATTTAAGCCTTGATGATCAGCCTGCAATTCTTCACAGATAGGACCCGAGCCAAATATAGAGGTTTGCATTCCAAAACTGGGGTCAGCACTGAGGCCAGATGGAGCTGATAATCAGTTTACATACTTGTTAGACAGAAAGATAAGTAGCAACCAACTGACCTGGCAGGGTCTTAAAAGTTCACACAGTCCAAATCCTTGCCTGTGAAGTAAATGAGACTGAGAACCAAAGAAGGGATGTTCCCAGCTCAGAGTTGGTGAATGTTAGCATCCAGCCTCGTGTTTCTCCACTCAGGCTATGGGGATGTTAAGCTCCATAAGAGAACCCAAACCAAGCTATGCTTTCCATACTCTCCCCTTGATCCCTTATCTTAATGGAAGTTCTGAACTTTGTTGTTTCATTGGAAAACAGCAAATATCAATATATATATATATACTCACTTCAAACTCACCCTACTTTGAAAGCATCAGCTCTATACCTATAGTTCCCCCTAAGCTCTCTGGACACCTTCCCCATGCCTCACTTCACTTGGCTAGCCTTCTTCTCCTAGGATTTACCTTTAAGGTCATTCCAATGTGAAGTTTTCACTGACACTCCACCCCTCTCCCACCTCAACCCCAGAAAATCTCCTTTACCTTTTACCACTTACTCACTAGAATCTACAATGGGGGGAAATAATGGCTGAACCCCAGTGCTTTGTAGTCAACATGCTTCTGATAAAGAACTTAACTGCCTGTGCTTACTTATTGCTTCACAGATCAAAAGACTACAAGAAAATTACCTAAACAGTCATTCCAATAAATTTTTATGCATTTATTTAAAGAAACAAATGGATTTAAATAGCATTGCTATGCCTTCCACAAACATCCAAACAAAAAATATTAAAACTGTTTACTACATCTATCTTTAGATGGCCTTTATGTGGACACAAGATAAATTCTTGAGTTTAGCTGAAGGATTTTTTAAACACATAACAAATGAATTCTCCGACTATGATTCTAAGTGCCTTTGTCCTAATTAGGAGAAAATCTAGGAATATTTATTTGTTTCTGTGTCATAATCCACTCATCTCAAGGCTCCCACTTCTCCATTTTTTAAGAGGCTCTCACTTTTTTTATCTTCTTAAAAATTTTACCTTGTTTTAACACAGAATATTTCAAACTATTAATAAAATAACAACTAATAATGATTCAAAGTTTAGATGTGCATGAAAATGCTGGGGAAAAATAAATTAAGGGTTTTTGTTTGTTTGTTTGTTTGTTTGTTTTTAAAGAAGCAAGACTTAGATATTTAAAAATGTTTGTGTACCATGGGAACCTATAATGGATGCCACTGGAAGAAATGCTCATACATCTTTGACCTCCCTTACAACCTTTTGTAAAAAGGAGCTGTTAAGAGTTAGTGGTCTGCAGAGCATCATCCTGATGTCTCTGGCCACTTTAATGACTGACAGAAGAAACCTCAAAGGAATAGAATAAAAATATTTTTATTTTTCTTTAAAAAAAATCCAAGTCACTTGACCCTATAACTACTATTAACTGTCTTAGAGGAAGTGCTATTTCTGGAGGTACCACATACACATTCTTTATAGAAAGGACCACATTTAAATCCTTGGGTCAAATGGTCAAATACAATATGAAGAGATCAAGTTACCATAAAATACTCATAGGCATATGTAGATGCCCATTGAATTGTAATGAGCATTTTATTTTCACCATGAACTTGAGGTAATAGATAAACAAAAGTGGCCAATATATACAATAAAATATTATTCGGCCTTAATAGGAAATGAAATTCTGATATATGTTATAATGGGGATGAACTTTGAAGACATTGTGTAAAGTAAAATAAGCCAGACACAAAAGGACAAATGTAAGACAGCAGCCCATATGAGGTATGTACAGTAGTAAAATTCACAGAGACAGAAAATAGCATGGTGGTTGCTGCAGGCTGCGGGGAGAGGGGATAGAGAGTTATGTCTGATGATTATAGAGTTTCAATTTGGGAAGATGAATAATTTCTGAAGATGATGGTGATGGCTGCACAACACTATGAATGTACTTAAGGTCACTCATGTGTACACTAAAAATGGTTAAAATGGTTAAAATATTATGTATATTTTACCACAATAAAAAATGACATCTTGGGCAACTATCATATGGAAATCCCATAAATAAGATGGTGGGATGTCAAGAAGATAAAGGGGTATCTGAGTAACCAGCTTTTGAAGAATATAAAATCTCTATTCAGATATCCTTTCTGAAATTATTCTTCTTTAATACACGAGCTAAAGCAATACAGCAGTTTTAAAAGGGAGAGCTAAGGTAAATAATTTAAAAGTTCTATTTTTAACATGTTAAATTTTAAATATACATAAAGGTCTGATGCATATAAGCACAAGGCTAAGTGACATTAGAGATACAAATATAGAAAATTTATTTATGTATTTAACTGATTTCAGAGAGGAAAGGAGAGGAATAGAGAGATAGAAACATCAATGATGAGAGAGAATCATATATTGGCTGCCTCCTACACACTTCACATTGGGGATTGAGCCCACAACCTGGGCACGAGTCCTGACCAGGATTTGAACCATAAATTCCTGGTTCATAGGTCAATGCTCAACCACTGAGCCACATTAGGTGGCTCAAAAATAGAAAGTTTTGGTCCCTGTGCTCAAGGAGTTTATAGTGTTACAGGAAGACACAGCCATGAGTAAATTGGAGGCAGCAATAACTATGCTCTGAGAGATGTGTGTGAGTTAAAATACACAGCTCTGGGAGTATGGAGGAAGATGATTTTGAGTCTAATTATGGATCTATTCCTTATTCTTCACAACCACCTTGATTCTCCCATTCTTGAGAGTCAGACCAAGCCCCACTGCCCCTGAGAAGCCATCCATCCCTGCTTGTATCCAACACACTGTGGTTGAACTTTTGAACTCTTCCTACAATTGCACTCTAGAAACTATTCAGAGTCTGGACCCTTACAGTTTTAAGCAGACATTGTAAAGTGGCTAATGTCTATTTGTATGTTTTTTATGTACTCCCCCTCTCTGGTTAGAGGCATCCATTGGTTGGGGATGATTCGGATCTTTAAAGTAGGAATAAAAGACAAAAGGGAAAAATTGGATTTCGAGTCCATAGTACAGAAAGGTTTTGAAAGCCAGGTGTGGTCAAAAGTGAAAGGGTTTTCTAAATTCCAAAAGCTCCCCTTATCAGATCCAAAGCCAAGCTTGGCAAAGTCAATGGTAGAATTTTACCCAACTCACAGATTGTCACAGAATAGACACCAGGTAAGATGAGGAGAAAGCATTCCCAGGCAAGGAAGAGAAGGATTTTGTGTGGATGCCCCCAGGGTAAGAACAGAGTCAGGGTCTCTGAGAATCTGAAAAACCTGGGCTTTCTTGGGTGGGAGTTACTTAAATGAAACACTAGGCTAGGTTTTCTGGAACCCCCAGGCTGCTGCTCTGCTCCGCTGCATCCCATATTGTTAGGAGAAATCTTAGAAAAGTATAAGACCAAGAGCTCTGATCCCACATGATGAATTTATTGCATATAGGGTATCTCTTAAATTCTCTGTGGACTCACAGAGGTGCTGAGCCCCTAAAATCCTGAATCAGATGGGAAGGGTAACAAATGCAGGACCTCTCCAACAGACATGCTACTAGTATTTGATTACTATGTATAGTGATGGTGTGAGAAGCATAAGACCCACAACAACAACAGCAGGAGGTGAGATTAGTCATGTGGAAGATACCAGTACAAAGTGTTCAGGAAACAGACCCACCCAGACTCTCTCTGGTGGATGGCAGGGAGAATAGCACATAGGGCAGCCTACCTTACCACTGGAGGGCATGTCATGCATCCAACCATCTTGGGAAAGAACATAGAGGTGCTTCTTAAAGGGAAATATCCCTGATTGAGTGTTTATACTTCAAACCTATGAAATATTGTCCAAGTTAGACCAACTTACACCTAAGAAACTATTCTAAAAAGAAAAATATTTAATTGCCTTTAACTGGAAAATTTAAATTGGTAGGACCAAAAAAATTGAAATTGGTAAATATAAAAATCAAATGTATCTTTCTATTTTCATTTTTGACCCATTTAACTTAAAGTGTGTTAATATTCACCACTTTAACTGGTTTTTTTAAATAAGTAGATTGTAATCTGAGATATGTGGCATGCTGTGTGCTCTATGCGTATTAGGTGCCCCTAAATATATGCTACATGAAGAACCAAAAGGAAGAAAATGCAAATTTCATATTCTTTTTGCATATTATTCCACCAAAGCCAAAATGAATTCTAAAACAGAAAGATTTTTTTTTATAAAAAGAATAACATAAGAGAAATCAGAGAGAGAGAGAGAGAGAGAGAGAGAGAGAGAGAGAGAGAGAGAGAGAGAGTTCTGAAAAATCATAGGTATTATGAAGTCACAGGGTTTTGTCCCTAGAATATGAACACTGCTGGCCATGACAGTCTTCCTGCCAACCTTTCTGTCAATCAACCGAGGTAAATATCTACCTGGACCAATAGAGTTCTGAAAAAGTAATAAGCAAAGTTTTCAATCTTCAAATATGCTTGAACATCTCTTAGAACAGAAACTCCTAGAACCTCTCATAAATGGATATTTCCCCTGGGGAATAGATATCCTCTCCAGGGTCAAGCCTGCATTCTCCTGAAGGTTCAGTGAGGCAACTTTGACAAGAAAGTCACATTTTTTTCTTCTCTATTCTCTTAGCTTGAAACCCACTTTGCTTTAAGTAGTCATGGAATATACATTTTTTTTTCTTGTTGGAGCTTCCAGTGGGGGGAAGATTCTATACAAAACAAAAGACAATCTGAAAAGTTGGCAACTAGACCAGGGAAGTCTTAATGAGAAAGTGAACAGACTGCCTGGCTTTTTCTTGCCGTGTATGACGAGGTGTGCAAGGCTGTTAACAATAGAACTCTGCAAAAAAAACACTGTGGAAAGCAGGTGAATATTGATTCTCTGTCTTGGCTCATAAATAATTAATGAGGCAATTGCAGTTTAAAGACATAGGCATTACATTTTTTTAAATCTGGCACAATGGTATTCAGAAACTCTATATGCAGTATCCCATAAAAATACCCTTCCCCTCCTTTAAGAAGCTACTCGCATTTCATGAAGCCTTCCCTGACCAGTCCAGCCTTCACCCATCACTCCCTTATCCAAACTCCAAGAGCATTTATTGCTTGCAGCAATCACTCAGCATAAGCTGTTAGGTATCTTTTTTTTTTTTTATCACAAAACCAACATAGTCAAATGGATAATAAAATTCCCCAGGATAGGGATCACATTAAATTCCCCTTATTATCCCAAAGACCTAGCCTGGAGCCTGATCCACAGCCCACAAGTGTTCAATAAATGTTTGTTGTTCCTGACGATATGTTGCAGACACATCTGAAATACAATCTGGATAAACACAATTCAGGAAAAGTGCAAATCATCAACTAATGAACATGAGAGTCTTGCAATCGATACAAGAGAGCTGTCTGCACACCCAGTGAAAGACAAAGTAATGCCCTTCTCCCTGCCCCAACATCCAACATGGTGATGGATTGTGCTACATGAAATTATCGATAAAGAGCAATGTAGTCACAATGATTCCTAAACAGTGGCAAGAAATATTACATACAACATGTACCCCTGCAACAAAGACAGCAGAACTGAGAAGCCACGGACAAGAACAGATAGAGTAAGTGGATGAAGAACCACTTTGCAAATAAGTAACTTCAAGCATAATAAAAATGTGGTGCTTTCATTTCCTTCTTCTCTATCTCCCCAGCCCAGAGACCGAGATGCTGATTTCTGGCAAGATAGTTGCATGAGCGTCACTTGTCCCTTAAACAAAGGAGCAGGAAGGCAAACTGGGGCATTCAACCTTTGCCAAAACAAACCCAACCATTTCAAATGAGGTATGTTCTCACGATGTGAGTCAGGTTGAGTAAATTCATACAATTCTCATTTATACAAAGAGAGTAGAACCTACTTACCTCTGGTCTGAATTCCTGTCTTCTTCCATAACATCTGACACTAACTTAGTAGTGAGAAAGTCGGGCCAAATCCATGCCAGCAGTAAACCTCATATTGTCTTTCTCTATCATTCATGTTTACCTTTTCTCTGCTTCCACTTTTCTTTTATCCCCGAGGTGGGGGCTCTTAGGCAGAAGGCTCTACCACATTTATGGAACATATAGATAACATGCTCAGCACTAGAATTTTCTAACTGACATGAAGCAGGGGAAAAGCAATCAAACCAATCCCAAAGTCCCAGGGCCCTGGGCAAAGAACTTGGGCAAAGGGAGGAACAAGAGAGGACCTAGATTGGCATTCCTATTCCACCACAGCTTATACATGCTTTGTTGTCAGATGGACAGCTAGAACAGGATGATCGATTTAACTGATCACTTTGATAGAATACTGATAGTGATTCAACTGATTTTTAATACTATTTACTAGCTATTTTGGCCTAATTTACCAACCAGTAAGATTTGAACCTACTCATTTAGTCTTCATTTCATCTACTACTGTGTTTCTCAGTGACCTTTAACATTTTGAATGGGTTAAAGAACTTGCCACATAGACACAGCTCTAATGACCTGGTTTTTCTCCACTGCTCTTAGTCTTTTTGATGCATTAAATCCACTAGCAAAAGAAAATTAGGATTGAATTCCACAGGTTAATGGATGTGTAGCAGTTTCTATAGCCAACATGGCTTTCTTCAAAGATAAATGAAGAACCAAACCATCTCATCTCCTTGAAATGATTGGCCCATAGCATCTCTTTGTGAGCCAAAGTTCTCATTGAGCTAAAGAAAGAATTACACATATATAAAGTATTCCTAAATTTAGAGAACACAAAATGTTTTATTATACGATATAGAATGTTCCTTCTAGATCCTGAAGACATGGACTTAGAAATGATTTATGTACTCACAGTCATTCACGTCCTGTTGGCACAGCGGACTGAGGTGCTCTGAGCCTTTCCTTTGTCTGTTAGGTAGAGGTGGAAATATTTCAGTGAGATGCACTCATGTCCAGGAACACCCAGAAGGAAAACAGGAAAGAGCCTAAACCGAAACACAGAGGATCTCATTTAGCCTTTTGTTTTTTAGGGTGATGGAAGCAGTCTGAAGAATGGTGAATGGGGGCAATGGCTGGAGTCAGCACAAGGAGGCACTATGGGGCAGAAAATGGAATTCCCCACTAGATGGCACTAGGACACATCTGTGGCACCCATGGGTACTGTCACCAAGCAGAGCATAGGGATAGCATCAGCTTTCACACATCTCTTAGGCACGGCCTTAGATAGAGTGCCATAGGGACTGAAGTTGGTACATGCGGGTATTTCATTCCTCCTTAGGTTTAATCCTACACTGAAGGTATACCCAGGTGGCACATGTGCATGTTCATATGAGTATGATTAGATATGTGGATATGAATGTGCCTATGTGAGAACACCCATATACACATGCATAAGTATGTTTGCACATATACACACACTCCTATATATTAGGTGATATTGATATGGGTTCATATAGGCACAGATATGGGGGATATTATTACAATAAATGGCAATTATATTGGAAGAAGGAGACCAGTTTCTGTGAAATGCGTTCTGTGTGCCAGGCCTTTTCATATACCATTTTCTCATTTAACCTTCACCGTAGCTCACAATAGCTGTGGAAGGTGGCTAGTACTTCCTCCTTCAATTCAATACATTTTGATCACAGCTTATTTTTAAAACACCTGTTGATATCCAGAGGCACAGTACTCCTCAAAACCCATCTTGAATAAAACATCTCAAGGCAATTCAGAAAGAGTTCTGGAATACTTCTTATCAATATCGTAGCATTATTAATACTATATAATAAAGAGCTAACATGCTAATTAGACTGAACAGCAGAACAACCTTCTGGACAAACATCTGGACAAGCTTCTGGATGAAGTCAGAGCTGCGAGGGTCAAGCCCCTTGTACAAATTTCGTGCATTGGGCCTCTAGTAGTAATAATTGCCTTTTACTTGTATTTCTATGTTAATACTATTTCACCTCATAGAAATAAAATAGCATTATTTTATTTCTATGTAAATAAAATAGTATTTCTATGTTAATACTATTTTACTACCAGATCTTTGTAGCAGGTCTCTCCACTCTCCAACTTGTCCTGTCAGATCGATTCTCTATGTTCACACATTTGCCTCCCATAAATACACTTTCACTATGCCCTCTGCCCACTCTGCCACTCACCATGATGCTCCAATGTTCTCAGTACAAAATCCAACTTCTCACTTTGGTGTTTCCATCTTTCTCTGTCTCCGGGTTCCTTTCCCACTACCTTCCAAGGGAGCATTTTAATCACCTGGCTCACTCTCTGATCCCTAAACAGGGCTCATGCTTGCTCACTCTCCCCACCTGTGTTGTGAGTGTGCAGGTGTGTTTCTCAATATGATCCAGGTTCCTTCAAGAGCAGAGGTAGTTACCTGCTCATCACCATTTCCCTCACAGTACGTGGCCCATGCCTTCTGCCAGGACAATGTATCTGCAAACTCATTAGTCAACAGTCAAATATCAACAGTATAATGATGGAAATTTCTTTTGAGAGCCAAATTTTTTAAACTTAAACTTCTTCTAACGCCACTTCTTCAAAATAGACTCACCCATCCCGTGGCATTTTGTGGAAGAGCCACACTCAAGGGGCCAAAGAGCCGTATGTGGCTCATGAGACACAGTTTGTCAAATATGGTTGGTGCCAGGACATTGCAACAACCCCAGTCGTCCACCTGCACTACCTTCAGCCCTATCTTATGCCTCTCAAAATGGATGCCCACAAGCAGTCACATTTTATGACTTGATGCTCAGCAACTCATGAGGTTTTACTTTTTAATTTTAACTATGGTAGCAAGGTTTTATGATATTGAAGTTAGAAATACTGATGGGAATTGCATATGTGTGTAGGGGGAAGCAACATATATTTCTACCTTTAAATATATTTCAATATATTCATAGAAATAATAGCACCATATATATTGAAATTCTAGACTTTGAAGTTCTGTGTTGGTTGTAAGAACAGCTTTGGGTGCCCATGGACTTGTGACTGGCAGGTCTCTGTCCTCCAGGTAGCTGATCTCTACCTTACAGAAGTAACTGTTTGAAGTGGGATCCATGAATATGAAGGCAGAGCGGCTGAGATAGTGGGGCAATCCATAGTCACAAGATCTGGCTTTGGTTCTGGTTTTATGGCTGGCTCCTGAGTGGCCTTGCCAAAAGCCACTTAACCTCCCTGGGCCTCAGTCCTCTCAACTGTAAACTAGGAAGTCTAATATTTAAACTCACAGGGTTATTGTGGGAATTAACTGTGGTAATTGCTGTAAAATGCCTCATAAATTATAAGGGGCTTTGCAAATGTTAGTTATTACTAAGAAAACATTGTGGGCATTTCCAGGTGTTTTGGCTTGTTTGCTTGTTTGTTTGTTTGTTTGTTTGGGGCAACACCAAAGATTTTACAACTGCCCTAGAATACTTTCTGTTATGAAATGTCTGATTTCTCTTGTGTCTATATGATTGCTCCCTGCCCCAGTTCTAATTCTATTCATATTTACATTCACCAGAGTCAGTGCCTTAACAACAATTCTTCTCATTGTTTGAAGACTGCTGCTCAAGCTATTGTTAGTAACCCAATTAAGTATTATAGCTAAATTTTCTATTTTAGATGTTGATTCCAATCTTGAACTTGCAATCACACACAAACACACACACACACACACACACACACACACACCATCAGATTTCTTTTTCTCCATCTCTCCATCCTTCCTTCCTTCCTACTTTTTTCTTCCTTTGTTCATACCTCCATCTCTTCTTTTTTTTTCTTTTCCTTTCCTCCAATGAGAGTCTAGAAACATTCACATCAGTAAATGCCACATGGATCTTTGTACTTCGTCCCTGCCTGAGTCTACTTGAAACACTTGTAAAGCCTTCTCTTTTTCTCCAGAGCATACAGTTAGGCACTTGCAGGTATAATGTAACTGACTGTGTATTATTTACCAGTTAGGTCTCGGCACAGACTATAAAGTTAATGCATAATCTACTATGCATAAGGCCTGATTACTAAAGAACATTCCCCAGGCATTCCACAGCCTATAGGGGCAATGCATTTTCCATGATATGATGGGAATTATTGACTCACTGGACCAGAAAGCACTTGGAGTCCACATAATAACCCTTGTTCCCACAATGGACTAAAAAGCCAACAGACTCTGATTTCCTGCTTATTCACAGTTTGTAGATTATTGATCTGATAATGAATCACATCTTCATCCTCTGGGGGTTCTTAGCTCAATGTATGTGCAACTCCCCCCGCCCCTCCTTCAAGAGGCCTGAGTCTCAGAACTCCCCAAACCAGCACCTGCACAGCAGCTGCCCCTGGCGTTCAATTGCTCAGATTGTGTTTGTCTTTAAAGTATAATATGTCAGCCTCCCTTAAAACACACAAGGTCAGGGAAAGCGATACCCCTAGGAAATAATAAGTGAATTGCCATAGACATACAATTATAAACAAGAAAGGTGTATAAAAATATAATCATAGAACTTTCAAGCTGGAATAAAATGCAGTAAAATTGTTTACAATTTATTGCAAACTAAAGTTAACCTTAGTGGATTAAAGACAAGCCTTTTTTAAAGTGTGTGCGTGCGTGCCTGCATGCGTGTGTGTGTGTGTGTGTGTGTGTGTGTGTGTGTGTACTGGTATTCCTGAAGGGTCACTGTTGGAACTTGTTTAATCCAATGCCCTCATGTTATACAGCCTCTCAGGGAACTATTTTCTCCAGTGGCTAACTTAAGCTGCACAAGAGCTACATGGGACATTGGATTTTATCCCCTTCTAGTCTATTAGAAAAACTATCTCCTGAATCTATAATAATAATATGTTAATTAGACCAGACGTCCTTTCGGATGTTCTTCCGGATGACTTTCCAGATGAAGCTGGGGCTGTGAGGAAAGCCTGAGTTCTGGGTGCCTGGTGGTGGCTGGAGGAAAGCCCAGGTCCTGGGTTCCAGAGTGAAGCTGGTGCTGGCAGCCAGGGGAAGGAAGGCCTACTTTTGCACAAATTTCATGCATTGGGCCTCTAGTTTTAATATAAAGATCAATTCTGCCAAAACCAGTTTGGTCAGTGGAAGAGCGTCGGTCTGGAGACTGAGAGGTCCAGGTTCGATTCTGGTCAAGGGCATGTACCTTGGTTGCGGGCACATCCCCGTAGGGAGTGTGCAATAGGCAACTGATCGATGTTTCTCTCTCATTGATGTTTCTAGCTTTCTATCTCTCTCCCTTCCTCTCTGTAAAAAAATCAATAAAATATTTTTTTTAATTCTGTTTTGAATGACCACTCTCTCACATATGCAGATGAAAGAATGCATGTTGCTTCTCTATTTTCATGGCCTTCCAGTCCCCACCAGCCTCTTCAAGTTATTTTCCATCTCATACTTTATTAGAGATCCTTCAGTTTGAGCTGAACTCCAAATCAGTACCAATAATCTCCCACTTCCTCTCTCCGTCTTCTTCCCTGGAAGTACCCCTCTTCCCATGCCTGTCTCCTTGCACGAGAGTGGATGGTTTCTGAAGCAGATTCCTCTGTTGCAATCTCCAGGATTCACATATGCGAAGTGCTCCCTCCATATTTTTTTGAGAAAAAATAATAAATGTATACAGAATGAGTCCAGCCAGGAATCCACTCTAAAAGGTTTCATTCTCTAATGCGGTCCATGTTCTACCGGATCTTCACTTTTTTAAATTATTATGTGAAAGACTGAAAAGATCTCTAAACTCAAAATGTTTTTCTAGTGATAGGATTTTAGCTTTGATGCAAGCAGAGAAGTCTTGAGTTGTAAGTTTTTGAATGGCAGGTACTTGATCTATTTTCCATCAAGGACTCATAAGCACCACAAAGGCAACAAACGTTTTCCTTCAACAGTCCTCACTATATTTAACCCCCAACAGTCCTCACTATATTTCTCTGTTCAACAAATGTTGCTGTCCAGCTCTTTCTATTCCTACCATCCCCAGATAATTTAGAGGTAACTATAATACAATGTTCTGTAACTTACTGCATGAAGCGTTAAAGATCCTCTGTCAGGTAATTTATAAAAGAACATCCCAGGCTGTCCTTTACATTCACGGGCTCAAAGATCAAGCAACCCATACTTGTACACATTTTACCAAAATCACCTTTGGCCCAGTGATTTGAGGGTATCATCCATCAGTGGATGAATGGTAATGCTGATCTCTGGCCCTCTGTGCTGCTGACAGCTGGTACTGCTGGGGAAGGTGCTGGCCCCCACTGCTGTTGGGAGGCTGTATTGCTGGAGGAAAGGATCTTGAGAAGGGTGGTCCTCATGCTCGGCACCAAGTGGCACAAGTTCCATAACAAGGTGAGGGTAATAATTGTGCCTCAACACCTATGTCTCCTTTCTAGATAGTGTAAGCAAAACTGAGATATCTGCTATAAGATCCAGGAATATCTTCTTTCAGCAAATTACCCCTTACTTCCCATTCATCTCACCTCATTCTTGCTTCCTTCCATATATATATATGGAATATAAGGCAGAGGGGGTTTCTGACAAGCAATTGGGAAAGTACCTTACCTAGAAAGGTTTTGTTAAAACCTCAAGTAGAGGTTTAAAATTACAAGCTTCTTTTTACTTCACAAAAATATGTCAATTGAATTTGGTTCACTGATATAAAATCATGATTTACATGTTCAATAAACATTTACTTGACAGCCAGTTCACCTGCATATGAGGCAATGATTTGTTTACCTACCTTTCTTTTATTACTAATGCCATTTGGCTTTCATGACAAATTTACAATATTCACTTTACTTTTGAGAATGTTATTTGTATGACAAAATAAGATTTCATGCTCACCATTGTTACCTTTAAATCCACCCTTATCTCAGATTTAAACATTCACAGTATGAAGCTTCTCAGAGTTTGCCAAATCCCATTCTCTATCAGACCAGTTAGAAGGTTGCACAGTCAACACACATCATCTCTATAATCACACCATAGTGACGGTAGCACAAATCATGAGGTAGACCAGAAGGTTTCCCTTTAACAGCCATTAAGTGAGCCTGAATAGTTGGGATTGATTTTAGAACATCCTCTCCTATGCACAAATACAGCTGTAAATATACCCTCTGGTTCTATTGACTGGAGCCTCCAAAGGCTGATATTCATCTGTCTCAAATAAACTCCTTTGAACTCTTGGGGAATTCCCTTTAGCTTTTTCATTACCACTCTGAAATTATACAAAGTAGTTCATTGACAGCGTGTCCTTTATTTGAACATTATTAAATATACAATTATCACTATAGAATGTTCTATATGCAGGTAACTTCCTTCAGGATAATGCATATTCTCAACAACAAAAACAACAAAAATAATTGTTAACTCACTCTTCAAGTGATGTAAAACCAACTCTCAGATTATGGCACTAACCATTCGCTCAGGCATCTATACGGACTGGCAGTAGTGTTTGACACACACATTCTCTCAGGAAAAATACTGCGGGCATCGTTGCATAATTTATTAAGCTGGTAGAGCAAAGCTGAATAATTAGACCATCTCCTTGTGCAAGGCTACATTTTATGATGATCTTTTGAACTCTGAAATCTAAATTAGGGTTGGAGTTGAGGCACTGAGGGGAATTGCAAGTAAACTAATAGAAAGATGCTCTTTATGAAATAACAGCTATATCATTCCATACCACTGAAAATAGGACCCATCTTCAAAAGGCTTTTAAATCATCTGTATTATGGCTAACACGTATTAAACGTTTTACTACTAGGAAAATGATTATATAGATCTATGTGTGTATATATACAATGTTGCATTTTAATTTTGATGGAGGAGGAAGAAGATAAAAAGAAGTTTAGAAGTCAATAATGTCCCCCATGCATGGTAGAAAAGAATTTTCAAATGTTAACAAAAGCAAACAAAGTCAGAGAAAAAGCTATGGCTTACCCCACAGTTCCTCTTGAGCCCTGAAATGACAGTTCTGAACAGCCAATGTCACCAAAGAGACAACTCTGAATAAGAATTGGGATCCTTCTCAGGTTATCAAGGCAAGGAAGGCAGCCAATGTGGAGGACATATGGATGTCCAGTTGTTGGCTGTCCTGGCTTCCTCAGTCCTTCCTCCCTTGTTTTCAGTGCCAGAACACTAAAGTGGGTCTGCTATTCTAGCTTTTGAAGTCCCTCCTCTTGGATTGCTCTCATTAGCATTTTGTTCTCCTTCAATGGTTCACTGATACGTGAGCACCAGGCCTTTTTTCCCATTGGAGAATATGAAGTAGCCAGACAACCCATCTCAGGGCCCTAGCAAGAACCATTGGAAGATCATTCTTCCTGTGGTAACCCTGGTTCTGCTTGGCCTCCCCTTTGCCACAGTGCTTCCTCCTTTTTTTTCCTTACACATTACTGAGAGGTTAAATTTTTACAAATCTTATATTCATAAGACATTTTTTTGTCTTTGAGCTGATGAGAGATAAGAAGGGCTCATACACCTGGCCTTCCTAGGGTGGAAAACTCCATTTGAGAAATGAATGACTATCCTGAAGGTTGGTACCTAAGCACACTTTGCCATGAAGTTCAGATGAGAGAGGGGCAGGTTCCAAGGAAAGGTCAAGAGAAAGCTTCCAAAAGCATCTGGTCCCTTTCTCCTTGAGAGAGGACCAGGCTGAAGCCAAGTTCCATTACTGTGGTTATTTGTGAATTAAAACAACTTAAAGCTCAGACACCTAGAACCCCAGCTTTCATCTTCATGTCATTCTCCTCTTCTTCATAATTATCACAAAAAGAAACAAAAATTGTCTCTAGTATACAACATTGAGTAGAATAGTTTGCACATATTTATTTGCCTTAAGCATAGAGTTGAAAAGCTAAAGCTCACTCATATTCACTGTTTCCTTTGAACGTCATATAGTTGGTCCCCAAATTTCCCTGAAGTCTTAGATTTCATTCTGAAAACCTTACATTAGCTATAAGTTTATCCCAAGGATTAACTCCCTTTCAACCTCAATGTCTACCCTTGGAAATGAAACTGTTTTTCCAAAGGCTCAACATGCTGTCCTTTGGGCTTTTGCTATATCTATAGCAACCACTGTGTTGGGGAACCTTACAAATAAAACTAGGCTTTGGAGTCCTGACACACATAAAAAGATACATTGCAATAATAAACATTTTTAGGATCTTTGTTCACACCAGTAACAATAGCTTATTAATAACTGCTGAGGTATTGCTGAGGTGTTCTGACTAAAGAAAATGGGTTCTATTCCTTGAAATTTAGTATATTTCCAAGATAATTCACCTGTGTGTTTTAGATATTTCCATTTTCTAATTCAATTTTGACCCATGTTTAGAAGAGATTGGTAAATGAAGGTAAAACTTTCTATTATTTCTGTAGAATTTCCGAATTTTCTCCAAGAGATATACATCCCCATTTGAAAGTCATTCCTTTTAAAGAAATCTAATGGCTTTGTGAGGACATTCACCTTGCTTTCGGCATTCCTGTGAGACTTAAAGAACAAAAACCAAGTATTTTATAGGTGGGAATGTACAGGTAAATTGATGTCTAATCATAGTGGATTCTATGTGTTTCCTTTTAGTCAATGATTTTTTTTTTTACTAAAAGCAATCAGGGCTCCTTGGAGAAATAGGGGATTCTAGGACTGGACAGAAATATATGATTAATTTATCTTATATATTTTTTGCAGCAAGCACCAAAAAAGTGAGAAAACATGCACACACACACACACACACACACACACACACACAGCAGGACTGTCAAAGAAACACAAGAGTTCCCAATAGCCAAAGCTGAAACAATTTGGACAGCAAATAAAATAGTAAGATAAAAATAAATATTCAGTAGTCTGTAGGGGAGAAAAAACTTCTCTCTCAGGTTCTGCAGCTGGGGCTAAGAATTCAACTGATGTACGGCAGAAAAACACACAATTTCCATTTAATATTTTTACATGTACATAGGAGTCTTCAGCAGGAAAATGAAGACCTAAAGATGTTCAGTCGTAAGTCTTAATACCTTTTTGAACAAAAAATGTTAAATTGTGGGGATGTGACCAGACAAAGGGGCTTAGATGAGAGGCATCACTTTGTGGGACAGTGACTAGGAAATAGATGGAGGTAACTAATGGGAAATCAGAGTGATTTTATATGATTGTTTATGGTCCAGGTTAGAGCTGATTTGTACTCTGGTGATAAGAATTTATCCTGGTACTGAAAGGCATCTTTTTATGGGACCTTTTAGGACCAGGTTTTAGGTAGAAAAAGGTCAGAGAGCTCTTTCTGAATCTGCTGTTTCTTAAGTGCCTTCGGCTCAAAATAATCAATGTGCCAAAGGGGCATATTCTCAACTTCTTCAAATACATACTGATATAAATAAGTAATTAAATAATAAATAAATAAGGAGAGTAGACAAATCTCCCAAGCAGAAGAATTTCAAATAACTGTGTAGAGAATCAGCCCTGGCGAAGGTGGAATGTAACTCCCCACTCCCTAAGTGCAGGCTGCTCATAGTGATTTCCTTCCCAAGAGATGGCATGCAGTATGGGCAAAGGAAAAAGAGTAGCTTTCCCAGTGATAAGTTTCTAAAATATTATTGCAAACATAAAGAAAATGATGTCTGTGGGTAGCATGTACCCTTAATATGAAGTAATAAGAATTGCACTTTACCTCTGTGATCTACTCAACAAAGCCACAATTCTGCTCTAATTATAAGGGAAACATAAGACAAATCCTGACCAGTAGCCCTCAAACCATCAAGGTCATCTAAAAGCAGAAAATTGGACTTTTTGTCACAGGCAAGAGGAGCCTAAAAAGATGTAATGACTAATGTGATGTATCCTGGATGGGAACCTAGAAGAGAACAAGGTAAGAACTAAAACTATATGAATAAAAGTATTAAAAAAGTATCAATATTGGTTTATTAATTGTGACAAATGTACCATATTGATATAAGGTGTTAGCTTTAAGGGGAAGTAGGTGTAGGATAAATGGGAACTCTCTCATTGGAATATTACTATAATGTAAAGTTTTCCATAAATATAAAATAAAAAGTCTATTTCTTACAAAAAGATCTACTTACTAGATTGCAAGCACAATCCAAGGGCATGGACACATTGGCACTCAACAAATGTTTGTTAAATGTATAAAAATAAAATTTGTTCCTTAGTCTCTGTGAGTTGACCTTCAT